>NC_141679.1:12062500-13262500 GCF_028749965.1 Puma concolor
TTGAAACTATGGGTTTTCATGACCCATGCTAGCATCTGTTTCTGTATAGTAGTCCCCCCTTTATGTGCAGGAAATATGGTCCAGGCACCCCTAGTGAGCACTGGAAACCATAGACAGTGCCAAACTATAGACAGATAGAGATATAGATGATACAAATAGATAGTACACACACACACACACACACACACACACACACACACATATATTCCTCTACATATATACCTATGATAAAGTTTTACTTATAAATTTGGCACAGTAAGAGAGCAACAATAGCTAAAAATAAAATAGGACAATTATAACGATATACTGTAGTAAAAGCAAAGCTGTGTGAATGTGGTCTCTCCGTCTTTCAAAATGTCTTAATGTACTATACTCACCCTTCTTGTGATGATGTGAGAAGATAAAATGCCTACAGGATGAGAAGAAGTAAGGTGAGTGACGTCGGCATTGTGACCTGGTACTAGGCTCCTAGTGACCTTCTGATGCTCTGTCAGGAGGATCATCTGCTTTGGACAGCAGTTGACTGCGGGTAACTGAAACCACAGAAACCGAAACTGTGGATAAGGGAGGACTCCTGTAGAGGGAAATTCACTTTAAAAATTTAAGGGGAAAGTACTTAGAAATACTTTAAAGTATTTAAGTGTAAAATGCAGAGAAGTATGCAAAGTGTGACTACATGAATTTTCTCAAAATGAACCTCACCCTTGTAACCAGCACCCACAGCAAGAAACAGATGGTTATCAGCTTCCCTGGAACTCTTCTCTTTCTAGTCATTAACCATCCGCAGAGAAGGAGGATATCCAAGTTCTAGCACCAACATTCCCAGACCCAAACAATACATTTTTAATAGTACATTTCAGGTGTCAAGGATTAACCATCGGAGTAGATTCATTAAGTTGACAGTTTCTCAAGACTCATTCAGACTTTTTTTTTTTTTATATTGCACGGTGTAATAGAATCTTAAAAATTAAATACCTTCAGGCTTGCATGTAAAATAAAAGGTATAAACTAAACACACAAACTTTTAGCATTACCTGTAATTTAAGAACATGTACTGTAAGATGTTTTTTAAAGTGCATGTAACAACATACTTTAAACATTTATTTTAAAATACAGTTCCTGGGGTGCCTGGGTGGCTCAGTTGGTTGAGTGTGGGACTCTTGATTTTGGCTCAGGTCATGATCCTAGGGTCCTGGGACCAAGCCCAGAGGCAGGCTCCCCACTGAGCATGAAGCCTGCTTAAGAGTCTCTTCCTCTCTCTCTGTTTCTCCCTCTGCCCCTCCCCCGCTCTCTCTCGAAAATAGAATAGAATATAGCTCCCCATTTCTCCAGAAAATGGAGTTTGAAGTTTACTTCCAAGGAGACTTTGTAAAAGAAGTCCTAGGGACTATTAACCACAGATGCTTGAATAATTCAAAAAATATATATGTAAACACACATGCCCATTGGCAATGCATCACATTGTGGGTTGAAGTAAGTAAGACCAAAATAAATACAGCTTTTGCAAGCAGCGCATAAAAACGGATACACATTTCTCGTGGTTTATTGGGCAGGAGGTTAAATACCTTCACTCTACTTACAAAATGAACTGCCAAATACAGAGACTGACTTGCAGCAAAGCGACACTGCCCTGTTTTTAACCTGGAAAAAAAATCTATTATGATGGTATTATGCATAAGAACACTTTCAATACATAAGAAGAATCTTTGGAAAGAAGGGCATGTATTCTTAGAGAAAATCCTTTTGCAAAGGCTAATCATTTTTTTTAAGCTCTAAATATGCCTTATAAATGACCAAAAAACAGATTAGGATTTTATTAGGATATTTCTTCAGGAAGTTTGGGATTCTATGTTCCGCCAGATGCTGCCTAATAGAGCGCACAAGTCAAGGAGAGGCGGACACCCTGGAACCTTTGCCCCGCGCGCCAGACCATCCCCGGGTTAGTTCTTTCTGGATGTTGGACACCTCCAAGGTAACCTCACGCTGACGCTGGCTCTTACCCGGGTGCCAGGAACGCACCCCTCCTCGCCCGCCCCTCCCCCCTCCTTCCACGCGCAGTGTCAGCGCCCGGAAGCCTCACGCGAGTGGTGACTTCGCTCTGCCTCGTCCTTCCCCGAAGCCCTGAGGCTTAGACTTTTCCCACCAAGTCACCCACAACCCCTCCTCCTGCCTTCCCTCCCCTCAGGAGGGGGAAAAAGTTTAAAGCCGGGCTCCCTTTGCGTTACGCTGGCCAGGGGGTCTCTCTTGGCTGGACTGGAAGGGGACGAGGGTCCGCGGCGCTTCTTCCGCGCCTCTGCCCAGCCCCAGCTCGGCGCGTGGGGGACAGCGTGTTAGATCCTCCGCCACCGGCTCCTACGCGCCCAGACTGCGAGGTCCCTCCTAGCCCGAGCGACTCCCTTAAAAACTTGGAGCCGGGCGCCTTTCCTAGACGCCGGGGAGCGGGGCGTTCGGCGGTGCCCCGGAGCGGGCAGCAGCCGCGCGGCGCGGGCGTGTGTGGGTGAGAGCGAGGGCGCGCCCGCGGCCGGCGGGAGGCGGACGCCCGGGTGGCAGGTGGGTGCGGCCGGCGGGAGCCGGGGCAGCGGCGGCGGCGGCGGCGGCGGCAGCAAGTGGTTGGGCCGTGCTCATTTCCTACCCTCCCCCTCGGCCTCGGGGTCCGCCCGCGGTGCCCAGTGCGCGGCGCCCGCGGCTCCGCGCCGCGTCCCCCCTCGCCGCCGCCGCCGGCCGCTCCCTTCCCCGCCGGTCCATGTCCCTGCCCGTGGTGCTCCCGGGCTCCTGCTGCCCTGTGGCCGGGCTCTCGGGCGGGCCGCAGGCCGGGGGCCCGGGCGCCGGGGCCGCCGCCGCGCAGGAGCCGCCGCTGCCCCCGCTGCGGCCGCGCTGGCCCCGGGCGGCGCTGCAGCCCCCCGCGCGGCCTCGCTGCGCGGGCGCCGCCGCTGCCGCCGGGGTGCTGGCGGCTCCGCCCGCGCTCTCCTCCCGCCGGGCCGCCGCCGCCGCCGCCGCCGCCCCGGGCTCGGCGCTGCTGCCCGCTCGCCCGCTCCTGTCGCTCGGGCTGCTGCAGCTGATCCTGGGCTGTTGCATGGTGGCACTGAGCTTCGGGGCGCTGTCGCTGAGCAGCTCCCCGCAGGTGAAGAACTCGTGTCCGTTCTGGGCCGGCTCCTCGGTGAGTGCCGCGCGTGCCCCGCTCGCCTGGACAGGGCCCACCGGGGGCGGCGGGGGGTGGGGGGCGGGGAGCAGGGACCTCCGGCCGGTCCCCTCCGCTGCCCCAGGACTGGCTCCCCACCCCCGAGGGCTGTGGTTGGGGAACACGGTCCTTTGGGCCAATTGAAGTTTTTGGAGGCGTTGAGGCTGGGGGAAAAACAAAGGCTCAAACGGAGAGCAGCTCAAGGGTGACTTGGGATGCACTTGGACAGTGTTCCGTACCTCACAGCTGAAGGATTGTGTTGTTTCTGGCAAGTTACTAGAATACAATAGACTTCCAGCTCCGGGAGAGTGGAAGAATGGGGGTGGAAGATAGGAAAGTAGGAGAAAATGATTCAACTTTGGGCCATTGAGTATTTACTTCACTGACCGTGTCTGCGCAGGGAGGCCGGGCATTTGATCTCTTTTCTCCATTGAGGCATCAACAGTGCCTGGCACATAGTAGGTGTACTTGTGGGGTGATTGAAGTGACAGCTTGACTTGGGGCACGTCATTTATTTTATTCCACTTTAAGACACATGTAAATGTGAAATGTATCTTGTGTAGTATGGCTCCACTCTATTTGGGGACAGGCTCAGGAGGTAATGACAGGGTGTGTGCAAACATACTTGTACCTGGTCATTAAAGGAGGCCCCTACTTGATTTTTGGAGCCAGGCAGGCTGCTGCACAGAATTTAGTTCTCAAGAACCCAAATGGTCATTATGCATGAGCTCCCCAAAGCCCCAGGAGCAGGGGGCAGCTCACTGGAGATACCTGACCCCCTTCAGTGACCTGGCCCTATTTCCTCCAATGGGGAAGGCTGATGTGGAGAAAAAGGTGCCCAGCCCCTGGAGAAGGTGCTGCCTCCACTGTGTTTGGACTCCAGGAGGCCCCTCACCCCTGCCTCCTAAAATGTGACAGCTTCTAAGGCGTAAGTCCTCCTGAGGCTTGCTGGGGGTTGAGAGACTTGGAAATAGGTCTTTGTGGAATGATTGTAGAAGATGGGTACTTGAAAGTAAACGACCTTTTTTATGGAGGAAGTCAGTCTAAGTCTGGGAGTGCCAATAGTTTGATTAAGATCTGCAAGGAGTGTATGTGCTGATAAAATCATCCTTCTGCAGTCCCCACACACCCAGATTCAAGGCCAAATTTTAAGACTATAGGGAGAACTAATTGAACCCAAAGTAATTGTTTGAATGAGAACATTAAGGATATTAAGTACCCTGAGCCCTGCCTGACATTTTATACTTAAGCCGATGCCAATTTGCTCTCCTTTGGAAATACTTTGACGCTGGATGGTCTTACGTTGGATCAGCCCATGCTGTGGTAGCCAGAGTTCATGCTCTGTGCCTCATGTGAGAGGAATCCCACCCTCCTGGACCTGCTATTGGGCTCTCCCTGTGGCCTTCCTGAGTCTTTTTTAAAACAACAGGGTAGGGATTAGATTCATTATGCTCCCTAGTCCATTCACCAGACTAAAGTCAGCCAAATGGTGGATGCATTTCATTTCTCTAAATACCATGGGCCAGAAGTGAATGTTGCATACATTTTTAGGGATTTCGTCTTAATAAAATCATAATCTCTTGTCCTCTCAAAGATAGCTAGTTTGTGCTTAAAAAATTTTTTTTAATGTTTATTTTTGTTTTTTGAGAGAGAGAGAGAGAGAGAGAGCACAAGCAGGACAGGGGCAAAGAGAGAGAGAGGGAGACACAGAATCCGAAGCAGGCTCCAGGCTCCCAGCTGTCCGCACAGATCCCGATGCAGAGCTCGAACTCACAAACTGCAAGATCATGACCTGGGCTGAAGTCAGATGCTTAACTGACTGAGCCACCCAGGCAGCCCCAGTTTAGGATTATTTAAAGCTATTTTTTCCCTTTGGAAATCAAAACCTCAAATCAGTGTACTATTGTGAATTATTTCAGAGGTGAATGCCCTTAGATGTCAGTCAAGCCACAGTTGGGTTTGATGAAGTATTAAAAAAAAAAAAAAAAAAAAAAAAAAAGGCCTTTAGCCAGAAAATGAAAGTCGTTAACCAGGACCTGCTGACTTGCTGACTGGGAGCATAGTAGGTGTACTTAAACCTGGCAAAACAGAGCAGGGAAAGAATTACTAACTTGGAACTAAATTCTCTTCTATAGGGTTGTTTTCCACACCCCACCCCACCCCAGCTCTATATGTAAACCTGCAGTTGTTCATTATTCTTTTTTTGTGTGTGTGGCCTATTTCTGAGGTTGACCACAGAATTTACAAAGTAACAATAGAACCAACAAAAACTGTATGTTCAGAATGACTGGATGGGATTGGAGGATGACATTAGACACCATGACCATGGTATTATAGGAAGAAGTTTTACCAGTAGCACGTACCTTCTGAATTTATGTACATGAGAGAGGCTTTGTTCTTGTTTTTTAATTCTGCATTATGGGAAATTTTAAATTTATTCAAACACTGCCCAGCAAACCCTCCTATCCCTCTTACCCAGCGCCAACAATTGTTTTGTCTCTGCCTCCTCCTGGCTTTGCGGCTGGCTCTGTGTGTTCTGATAATATCAGAAGGATGAGTGTTTGAGGCAGGGTAGGAACGAGCTCCATCATGCTCCCTAGGCTCTTTGTCAGATTAACTTCCCACATTATTTTGAAGCAAATCTCAGCCATCACATCATTTCATCTGTAAATGGTTCCATATGTGTATTGTTTTTGAAAGAAAATCTAAACAGAAAGAAAATATAAACAGAATAGAGAGACAGCATAGAAGTGACCGGGCAGTCTTAAGACCCCCCTTCCATTTTTAACATTTTACTAGGAAAATTTTAAATCTCTGCAAAAAATGTACAAAGAATACTATAATGAACCCCTATTTATTTATCATCAAGCCTCAGTAGTGATCAACACATGGCCGTTTTCCGCCCACACCCACTTTCCCTTTTGGATTATTTTAAGGCAACTCTCTGGTATCGTAATTTTAGCCATTCAATATTTCAGTATGGATTTCTTAAAAAAGGGGGGTTACTAGATAAAGAGAGGGACTTAATAGCATATAGTAATGTACTGATTATAAAGATAGCTAAACTAAGATTTTTATGAAAAAAGCTTAAAAATTATGACTCGAGGGCTGCAGGGTTTTTTTTTTTTTTTTAAGTAACAGCTTTATTGAGATCTGATTCACACTCCATACATGTCACCTATTTAAGGTGTGCAATTCAGTGGTTTTTAGTGAATTCATGGAGGTACACAACCATCACCACAATCAATCTCAGAAAATTTTCATCATCCCGTAAAGAAACTCTGTTCCCATTAGCAGTCACTCCCCATTTCCCCCGACTCCTTTATCCCTAGGCAACCACTGATTAACTGCCTTTCAGTGTCTGTGGATTATTCTGGACATTTCGTATAGATGGAATCATACAACATGTGGTCCTTTGCAGCTGGCTCCTTTCACTTAGCACAGGGTCCGCAAAGTTCATTCATAATTATGGCATGTCACTACTTCCTTCCTGTTCGTTGCCGAATGAGATTCCACTGTATGGATATGCCACATTTTATTTTTCACTCGGAAGTTTTGTTGGCATATGGAACTAGGTAGTTGAGAGGCAGTGCCAGTCTGTCGCAGGTTGCTTTGGACCCCCATAGGAACACAGAAGATAGAAGGAGATCCTCATATTCCAAGCTTTGAATGACCATTATGTGCCTTAGTCTGCTCTAGCCATTAAATTGGCAGATCTTTCTTCAGCTTCAGTAAAAATTCTGCTTCTATATTTGATACAAAATTAAATTCAAGGTACAGATATATTCATTGGAAGGACTATTAACACAGTATAATTCAAGAATATTTTTCCATATGTACTTCCATAAGTGCTCTCACCTTGACCTTGAGATTTGGAAGCTTCCTTCGTTTGTCTGGACCTTGAAGGTATTTTATCTATTTTAATATATGTTTAAGAATTGACAAGTTCTATAAAGGATCTTTTCCCATGCTTTACATGTTTTTAACATATTCATTGTTTTTGAGCATTCTCTGATCATTTTTCTTCCTGGTCTCTTCGGTTAATGACTCAATCTGTTATTATTCCTGAAGGGCATGAAGCTAAGAGATTAGCCACTTTTAAAAGCATCCTCAAGTTTGACTCCAGGTAGGTGACAGATGGAGGGTCTCCCAGACCGTGTTCAAGACATGCTGTCCTGGCTCTTGATTTGGGGGCATATTTAGTTACTACCATACTACACTGGATTAATGACAGAGAGGATTGCATTGGTTTGCATCTCCTCCTTCAGAAAACAAAATATCTGGGGCGCCTGGGTGGCCCAGTAGGTTAAGCGTCTGACTTTGACTCAGGTCATGATTTCGCTGTTTGTGGGTTCAAGCCCCATGTCGGGCTCTGCGCTGACAGCTCAGAGCCTGTAACCTGCTTCGGATTCTGTGTTTCCCTCTCTTTTTGACCTTCTCCCTGCTCACACTCTGTCTCTGCCTCAAAAAATAAATAAACATTAAAAAAATAAAAAAGAAAACAAAATACCTTACTCTGATGACATATACGATCCTTGGAAGATATCTGAGGCAAATGGTAGAGAATTGGCTATTATTATTTTTTTTTTGCTCTTCTCTGGGAGCCCTAATACCCTTAATGTTCTGCTTTGAGTCACTGACCTAAACTCATGGTTACCCCTCCCTTGAGTCTGTAATTCTTGGACAAGATTCCAGTTCCTTATAAAGAGACAGACAAGAGTGAACGTTAAGGTAAACCATTTTTTAAAAATTGCAGTGATGAAACAAACTTAAAAAAGAATGAATGGTTCAAAGGAGAAACTAGCTCAAAAATTCTGAAGTCTCTACTAGTTAAACAAACAATAAATACTTTTTTTTCTACCGTATCATCAAATACTTAATATTAATGGGCCATTTAAAATATAATTTTTTGTGATGAATTTTATTGATTTTCTTTGGTCATTTATTTTCCACAGCAGCAGAGTGACATTGATAAATTCTTGAATGAGTCATTGAGCCTCCCAACCTCAGTTACTAATCTGTAAAATGGGTGCAATGATTCTTGCCTCAGAACTGATTTTGTGAGGGTGTAGTTAGAGAACAAACTCTATCAGTGTTTTTTAAACATCAAGGTCATATTTAATCCAAATAAGGTAAAAAGGCCAGTTTTCTGTGGGACATTCTAGTAACCACCATGTATACATTAGAAATATTCAGTTGCCGGGGCGCCTGGGTGGTGCAGTCGGTTAAGCGTCCGACTTCAGCCAGGTCACTATCTCGCGGTCCGTGAGTTCGAGCCCCGTGTCAGACTTTGGGCTGATGGCTCAGAGCCTGGAGCCTGATTCCGATTCTGTGTCTCCCTCTCTCTGCCCCTTCCCCGTTCATGCTCTGTCTCTCTCTGTCCCCAAAAAATAAATAAACGTTGAAAAAAAAAATTAAAAAAAAAAAGAAATATTCAGTTGCCTACTTCCTCAGTTTTTTAATGGATCATGCTGGACATATTAAGGAAGAATAATATACATGAACACCTACACACATGCACACACACACATTTTTTTCAAGTTTCCAGTATAAAAGCTATAGGGCAAAGTAAATTTTTGAGAGCTTTGATTATTATGTGTTTAGTTTATAAGGCAAACATGGGACATTTAGAGCTTGGCTCTTTTTATCTCTGTGTTTAGATATAGCAACTTTTGGCAAACAATCCAGAACATTTCTGCCCTGAGGCATGTTAATGGATAGCGAAGAAAAATAATAAGGGCAGTAAAATAATAAGCTTTTGATCTTAATGATTTGATTTTCAAGTTGGGAAATTAAGGCACATTAACCATATGTGGTGAGTAACAATGATTCTTGCATGGAGTATCTCAGAATCCTTCTTTGCAATATCAGAAAAAAGAAAGGCCTCTGCTTTTTCCTAAAAGCTACAAGGAATGGGTTACAAGTAAGTGAAACCAAAATTATAATAAACCTCATTATAATAATATAGAGATAATTTAATGTTAGAAAATAGGTTTTTGCTTGTTCATTCAGGGCAAGCTATATCTTGCACTTGGTGGAAAGAATGCTATGAAGTTGCTTTTTAGTGTTGAGTTTAATTGAGCTTGAAGAATGGGAGAAATTGAGTAGAAGTAAGTATATGCCTTTGTTGCTGCGTTCAGGACTGGATGTAACCACAATTCTCACCTGCCATTGGAGTATAATTTCTTAAAACATCCCTGTAAAGAAGGGTGGTTTACAAAAATCCTGTTGTGATTTAGTGTGAGTGTGTGTTGAGTCTATAAATAATTCAAATGGAAATTTATTACCTTTAAATATTTTGCCTTACAATCCATGAACATAGTATGTGTCTTCATTTATTTGGGTCTTCATTTAATATTGCTTACTAAGGTTTATATTTCTTCCTACTAGGTCTTAAGTATCTTTGAAGTTATATGTATTTTGAGATTTCTGATATTTATTATTTGTCAAACGCATTTTTTAAAAAGTTTTATTTATTAATTTTTGAGAGAGAGAGAGAGAGAGAGCGAGAGCATGAAAATCCTGAGCAGGCTCTGCTGACAACATGGAGCCTGATACAAGGCTCGAACCCATGCACTGTGAGATCATGACCTGAGCCAAACCAAGAGTCAGATGCTCAATGATTGAGCCACCCAAGCATCCCTGTACATATTTTTAAAATTATGTTTGGAGTTTAGTTTGTTGCTTATATATGTAAAATACCCCTCAAAAAATAATAAAGATAGCTTAGTTCCTTAATTCCAGAGACCTTTGATTTTAAATGACAATTGTATCTGCCATGATCTACTGAATACATCTATATTCACCTTGGCAACACTATTCCTGGGACTTTATCCAACAGAAATAAAAAGCAATTGTTTTTAAGCATTATATGGCCATGGATGTTTACCATAGCATTGATTGTGAGGGCAAAAAACTGCAAATAGAGTGAATACTAATGAATATGGAAATAATCGAATACAGGAGGTAAGCCATACAAAGAAATATTATGTAGCCATTAAACAGAAATGAATGAGAGCTATTCCAATGGACACGAAGAGATTTCCTGGAAGTATTTACTGAGAAAGAAAAAGGAGGAAAAGTATCTTTTATGACCCATTTTTTATAAAATACATATGCACATATACATGTTTGTCTAGTAATAAGAATTTAAAGAAAAATATGTCCATGTGTAATATATGTAAATGTACCAAATTGTTAATGTGGGGAGGGTTGGGTGATGTGGCTGGTGGGGGAGGTGGAAAGCATAGCTGAGGTCTCTTGCTACTTTTATGGGTGTTTATGATCTGGGCTGGACACCTCATTTTAATGATAATGTTGTTTTAATGAAAAAAATGTGTCCAAAAAGCTGAATCACAGAGTTCTCTATTAATGGAGACGGTCTAAATGTCAAACACTAACTGATAATTTGCATTATACTTAGATTTTAGTGAAGTGGGCAGGTTGTGTTTCCCTCAAGGGCAGTCAAAATTTTCAGTTTTGTTTTTACAAAAATAGTTGCAATTCTGGGGTGCCTGGGTGGCTCAGTCGGTTAAGTGTCTGCCTTCGGCTCAGGTCATAATCTCACAGTTCACGGGTTTGAGCCCCGTGTCTGGCTCTCTGTTGTCCACACAGAGCCTGCTACGGATCCTCTGTCCCCCTTTCTCTCTGCCCCTCCCTGACTCATGCTCTCTCTCTCTCTCTCTCATAAATAAATAAAACCTTAAAAAAAATAGTTGTATTACCTCAGCTAAGTCCAGTAAGCTGCTGGTCGGGCGGGCAGGGAACACATGCCCATGTGGGCGCATGCACACGCACACACATACACACACACACACACACACACACACACACACACAGACATAACGTTCACATGTCCACACACAGCCTGCAGGTGGAGCCAGCACTGGATTGCAGGGGATCCTGAGGACTTTCTGTCATCACAGCAGGGCAAATTTTTGAGTTAGAAGAGACCCGCAGATGGTTTCCTTCACTTAAACCACACTTCTAAGGAAACAAGAGTGAGGACCAGAAAAGCGATAAGACTTGGCCAAGTTCGTATAGTTATTTAAAAGCCAGGTGGGGAACCCACACCCCAAGGTCTCCTGGATTTCAAGTCACAATTTGTAAAGTAGATGCAACCGCATGTAGACACACGCCCTGTGTGTCTCCAGGCAGAAATCATTCAGAACAAAGAAATAGCCTATTGACTTTAAGATGATTGCAAGAATACAGTGCCTGGTGGGCAGGCAGCTGACAGTATGTTTAAACATAAATGGGATATAAGGATCTGTTGCCTGTCAGCCCATACATGGTCTTTAAGTCCTTGATATAAGTGGGTAGACTTGTCCTTTGCTCATTTGACAATGATTTACTCTCAGCCAGTAAATGGAGAATGGAGAGTCTTTAGAAGCAACACTGTAAAATCCCTTCAGACTTGTCGTTGAGAAACCATCATTGTGAACTGGTACATTGGAGGGATTTTGGTAAAAAGCGCACATAAAGGAAAACCCTCATAACCGCATTCTGCAGATGCGTGCACCCTGCTATACAAAGGTAAATGTGCCCCAGTGACATCGGAATGTCCCTGAGCTGAATAATTACTTTGATTGTTCTTTCCCAACTGCTTAGTGAACCGTGTTATCCAAAGGGCTGACATTGATTTCCAGTTTTCATTTTGGCAAAATGCTGATTCTTCTTTACCAAGGGGTTTAATTAGTTGTTTATTGAAGTGTCATTTTACAATATGAGACTTCTCTCACTGTAGTCCCCTCTCCCTTTTGTGGAATAAATGCTCAGGAACAGTTATCAGTTGCCCGTCACGTGACAGGTGCCAGGCTGGGAGCTGAGGATTTGGGAGACAAGAGTTCATGGTCAGTGGGCAAGGCAGAGATGCACCTCTCAAGTTATAATGACAGAGAGCGTTTGGGGGGAAAATTGTGTAGAGGGCTTCCAGGAGTGTGGGGTGGTGGGATCAGCGAAGGCTTCTTGGAGGAGGTGAGTGTTAGCCAGGATCTTGCAGGATGTGTAGGAGTTCTCAGATAGCGATGAGGGGAGCTGAGAGGAGAAGATACTGCAACCAAGAGAAGTGCAGAGCCCCTCAGTGTTAAAGCCTGGCCAGTCTGAGGTGCCTGGGTAGCTCATTTGGTTAAGCGTCTTGACTCTTGGGTTTCAGCTCAGGTCATAATCTCATGGTTTCGTGAATTCGAGCCCCAAATTGGGCTCCATGCTGACAGTGTGGAGCCTACTTGGATTCTCTCTCTCTCTCTCTCTCTCTGCCCCTCCCCAACTCATGCTGTCTCTGTCTCTCTCGAAATAAATAAGTAAACTTAAAAAAAAAAAAGAGCCTGGCCAATCTGATGGGGGACAGGTGTGCCTGGGTGGAAGATGGGCAGGGGGCAGTGGTGCATAGAAACCAGGCTTGAGAAGTGGGCAGAGGAAGATCCTGAGAGACCTTGTGTACCATTTCAGAGCATTTACTTGGCCCGTAAAGGGTGGGTACCCACCTAACGAATGGAGGGTTGTAGCCACACACATATCTTACGAGGCTGACAATGGTAACAGGTTGGGTGCTCTGGGGCAGGGAGCTTGGGTCAGCAATACTGACTCCTTCACTAACTGGAAGGATAGCCTACTCTCTCTATGTTCATAATTGACCTTAAGAAAAAACATACACAGTCAATAAAAAAGCTTTGGGGGCTTTGTAGGAAGGAGAGTCCAAAGTGGTCTACCAGGGCTCAGATAATCAGCAGGAATACCAAATGTTTGAGTTAGGAGACTTTGAAATTTCAGGGGTTTGTTTTTTTTTTGAAAAAAGTATACTTTAGAGACTAGGATTAGTTTGTTGGAATTGGTCCCTTTTCTAGATTTATGATACTGTTTATCCTTGTAGGTGATCCTCTCTGGAATCATAGGATTAACAACTTGGAAACGGCCTATGATACTGCTGGTATGTACTGATCTCATAAATTGTTACCCTTTGTAAAATGTGCTGTGTATGAAGGCTGTGAAATCAGTCACTGAAGAAAAATGCCCAAGCTTTCTTGTTCATGAAAAAAAAGAAGCTAACAACGGACAATGTTAGAAGCCAGATGTTCTCCTAATGACAAAGTGAGATGATAATTTTGCCACTTTTCCTTTTTTGGGGGGTTACCTTTTTGTTGTTCTTATTATGTACCACATCGACACAATGCATAACCTTCTAGAAGGGGTGGATGAGCACAACCAAGTTATTTTTCATCAATCAGGAAAAGGCTTCCTTGATTGATATTATCCAAACCCTTTGACACATAGTAACGATTAACTCCAGAGACAAGCCTATCTCTTTGCATCAAACTCCACTGAAAAGGTTAACAGGCAGCCCTTTTTCCCTCGCCCCCCGTTACTGCACCTGTGGATGTATGCAGTGGCTATGCTAGGGATGATCAAGCACATGACCATGATGCCGATCCCGGGCAGAATCTCGAACCACATTGCACCGAGGTTGCCAGGACTGAACCCTTCCTTCCTGTCCTCCTAGAGGAAACCCGGCCTCAGTTTTGTCAATTTTCTGATTTATTTTAAGCTTCCTAATGTACCCAGTGCTGTCTATGTGTTTTTAGTTCCAGAATTAGATCTGTTGTAAAGATATAATTTAAAAATGGTTCACTATGGACATTTTTAAACCAATACTAAAGCGAAGGGAATAATATAATGAACTCCCCGTGCCAATCACCCAGCTTCAACAACTACCAACTCAGCCAATCTTGTTCAGCTAGACCCTTACCCATTCCTTGGCTCCCCATATTTTCCCCTGCATGTTCTTTTGAAGTAAATCTCAGACATGAAATCATGATACATAATTTTTTATTGTTATAATGCTTTGGTTGGACAACCTTACAGTTTCATTGCTTAGACTTTCTATATTCTCTATCACATATATATTTTCATGGTACTATAGGCATATATTGGTAACTTTATCCTTTTTTTTAGTTAAGGTAAAATTCACATAATACAAAGTTAACCGTTTTAAAGTTTTCAATTCAGTGGCATTTAGTACATTCCCGATGTTCATTTTTTTGTTTGTTTGTTTTTATTTGCTATGTCCTTTGGATTCAGGGAATACTATATAAAACCGATGATTGCCAATGGAGTTACCAACTTTCAAGATGAAGTAGAGGATCTAAGAAATTTGATTTGAAGTATATATAATGAAAACAAATTTTTTTTTCTATAGAGCATTTCTTTTGACTTTTCTCCCGTTCATTTTAATGTAGGGCTAAATAGTTTTCGAAATTCATTTTGTATATACACTTAACAGTTCATCTTAAGCAGGCCACTGTTTGCTGGGCAGCGGGTGATAAATACAAAAGTAGCTAAATTCGTACATGCAAGGAGAAGAAACACACTGCAGAAGACAGAGTAATGGGTCCCAGAACTGTGTTGATGGTTTTGAACAACTTAAAAGTTTTCAGGCCCACTAGACAATTTAGGCAGCATTTTGGAAGCCCATCAATTACTACATTTCGTGAAACTCTGTAAATATTTCTGGAAGGAGTAAATTATTGGTGCAGCATTTTAATCTCTGAGATAGCAGGGTAGGAGAAAAATGAGGCTTCAGATGAGTTTTAAGGCATGTGTTATGAGTGGGTGATGTTTATTTTGCAACAATTCTCTAGAAAAATGTTGGATGGTGTTCAATGTTTATACTAATATTTGGCTTTAAGAGTCATTTTTTGCCCTGATTTTTCCATTGGGTCACTATTGAAATGTCGAGTAATACATCCCTCAGGTATTTAAATTAAAATCAGAAAATCTCTAATGCTATTTGTATTTTTTTTTTAAAGTTTTTTTTTTCAACGTTTATTTATTTTTGGGACAGAGAGAGACAGAGCATGAACGGGCGAGGGGCAGAGAGAGAGGGAGACACAGAATCGGAAACAGGCTCCAGGCTCTGAGCCATCAGCCCAGAGCCTGACGCGGGGCTCGAACTCACGGACCGCGAGATCGTGACCTGGCTGAAGTCGGACGCTTAACCGACTGCGCCACCCAGGCGCCCCTGTATTTTTAAGATTCTAAGTGGGGAGGAGAATACGAGCCTGTGTTCTGGGTAGATATTAAGAAAGTTGACCTTTTAAGACATTTATTTCTCTAACATTGTTTTCTTTTAGAAAGGTGCCTCATAGATTTATTTAGTGAGCTCAAGGTACTGTAAAAGAAACTGACCTTCATAGAAATGTATCTTTATTTTATGCCTTTAAATTTATTTCTCATCGTTGTTGATAAGTATATGTACAACTTTGTCAAAGTTATAACCAATTTGTACATTCCATGTTGTGCTCTGCTTTTTCTGTTTAATATTGCATTAATTAAGTTCATATCAGTAAATATGATGTTTCCATGTACAAGGGGTCCAAACCTGCCTGAATGGCCTGCTGTCATATTTCTGTATTACCATCAGTTGTAAGCCTGTTGGACCCATAGGCTTCTATATTTCAATTTGTATGAATTATGTATTTAGAAGATCATGTAGAGATTGTTTCCAAGTGTTAATTAACATCAATTTATAAAGAAGATAGATTAATTGATAGGAATTGTATAAGGACAAACTTTCTGGGTACATCAAGGGATCATTTGAGCCTTGGTCAATATCATAAGTGAAAAATCCTCAGTTCACATGAATCTTAATATTCTATTATAACTTCTGCCAGATGCTTTTGTTATGTTAAAAAATGGAAATAATCATGGGATGTAATGAAAGGAATTGGATATACCAGTCAGACACTCCTCGTCTGTGTCCTAGCTCATCCCCTGGAGAGCTGTGTAATGTACAAGCCACTTAACTTTTCTGAGTCTAGTTTCTTTTTTGCATGCAGGGGATAATCTAGTGACACCAAGGGGTACCTCTGCCCACCCTCCCCCCACCCCACTTAGTGGATGCTTCAGCTTTTCTTTGGCTTCTTGAATTTAAGGACTGTGCCCCTGGATGATTTTGGGCGGGAGGTCACGTTCCATCAGAGAGCTAGTAGGGCCCTGTAGGTCTCTGTTCCCACAGAGCAGAGTGGACTTCGCTGGTCAGTTCTAGCCCTTCTCCCCTTCACGTGTTATACTCTACCCACAGCTTGTACCTTCTGATTCCGACACAGCCAGACTGTCTTATTCCAACTTGGGACCTTCTTCCCCAACTGTTTGCTGGGCTGGCTCCTTTTCTTCTGGGTCTCAGCTCAGCAGTCCCTTCCTGAGACAGACCTTCCCTGACCACCCTGCTAACAGTGGCCCTGCGTCCCTGCCTCTCATCATGTCCCAGCACTGACTTTGGGCTTCACGGTCCATAATTCACCTTGTGCTGTTGGCGTACCACTTGTTGTCTGTCTCCCCACCATAGATGGTTGTATGAAGACAGGGGTCCTGTCTGTCCTCTTCACCCTGTTTCCCCAGGGCCAGTGTGCTCCCTACACCTCTGTTGTTGACCGTGAAGTTAATTTGGCAGTTAAAAGGAAATTTAGGTCCCAGGTTCTCGACATTTCTTTTTTACTTTTGTCTTAAATTTCTCGCACTTGTTTTTGTTCTGTAGAATGTTGTATTCTTCCCCTTTTTACTTCAGGGTGGTTAGTATGATGGTGGTGGAGGCTGGGAGGGGGCAGGTTGGTCTTTCCAGGGCCCTTTGAGAGGCCAGCTGGCCTCATTTTGAGTTGTTGGGCACACACTAATCTAGAACACTTGGATATTTCCTTTTGAAAACCATTTCTATTTGTGCTCCTTCTTTTGTGATTGTCTCAGCGATTACATTAGGTTTTATACTGGTGTGAACAAAGAAGGCTCAGTCTGACCCAATTCTTTCACACTCAAGTTTTCATGGAAACTCAGAGTTGGAAGCTTTCATTTACTGGATCTTCTTCCTTATGCTGAGAAAATACTCATGTGTCCAGAACAAAAATAATAATGTTGGAACATAGTTTGTAAATACTTATAGTTATTTTTTTAAAGAAATATTTCCTATTTAAAAAAAAGTTTAGAGTAAGAGAGAACAGGGGAGATGGGCAGAGGGGGAGAGAGAGAGAGAGAGAGAGAGAGTGAGAGAGAGAGAGAGAGAGAGAGAGAGAGAGAATCCCTTGGGACTCAATCCCATGACCTGGGATCACAATCTGAACCAAAATCAAGAATCAGGCACTTGACCACTGAGCCACCCAGGCGCCCCATATTTATAGCTGTTTTTGACTATGAATAGAATGAAGCCAGGGTGTGTGTGCATGTGCATGCATTTGTATGTGCACATCATTCCAGGTTGTATATTTTCTATCAAGAAGAAACATTTCCTTTATGTATGTATGTATGTATGTATGTATGTATGTGTGTATTTATGTTTATTTATTTTTGAGAAAGAGAGAGAGACAGAGACAGAGTGTGAGTGGGGAGGGGCAGGGAGAAAGGGAGACACAGAATCCCAAGCAGGCTCCAGCCTCTGAGCTGTCAGCACAGAACCCAATGGGGGGCTCAAACTTACGAACTCTGAGATCATTATCTGAGCCGAAGTCAGATGTTTAACCCCAGGCACCCCCAAACATTTCCATTTAAAAAAATTTTTTTTAATGTTTATTTATTTTTTGAGAGAGAGAGAGACAGAGTGCAAGCAGAGGAAGAGCAGATAGAGAGGGAGACACAGAATCCGAAATAGGCTCCAGGCTCTGAGCTGTCAGCACAGAGCCGATGTGGGGCTCGAACTCACGAACTGTGAGATCATGACCTGAGCTGAAGTCAGATGCTTAACTGACTGAGCCACCCAGGCGCCCCAAACATTTCCATTTTTAAAGAATGTTCTTATTTCTTCTAGGTATCTCCTTTTTCATTCAAATAAAATGTTTTATAAATTTTTAGAAATTATAAACTCACAGCTGGAAATGACCTAAAAGTCTTGTCTCGGCACCTCAGTTAAAAAATGGAATTGCCCTACTAAGATGTTTTTCTTTGGTGGTGCATTTGGTAAGAATTGCTACCGTGAAAGTCCAGCCAGAGTTTTGGCCTGTAATTTTGGTTTTGATTTGGATTTGAATTTTGATTTGAACTATTGTTATTTATTTATTTTTTTAATTAAAAATTTTTATGTTTATTTTTGAGAGAGAGAGAGACAGAGAGTAAGTGGCATAGGGGCAGAGAGGCAGGGAGACATAGAATCTGAAGCAAGCTCCAGGCTCTGAGCTGTCAGCACAGAGCTCGATGTGGGCCTCGAACCCACAAGACCGCAAGATCATGATTCGACCTGAAGTCGGATGCTTAACCGAATCAGCCATCCAGGCGCTCCATATTGTTTTTTTTTTCCCATGCAGTTTGGAAGAGATGGGATGAATATGACCTTAAAGCTGATAAAAAGACAGCTTTATTCTTTAGCATCAAGAATGAAAGTACTTCCCTGGTAATGTTCTTCGGTCACATATGTGGTTTATTCCCAGCTATGAGCCATGTGGATTTGCACCCTAGATGGACAATAGAAGAGGTTAATAAACTGGCTATTTTAAAAAATGATCCGTCAGTTTCCCTTCTAACTTCAATATTATGGAATTTAGGGTAAAACTTCATTACCCAAAAAGAGACTCAAAACTGGTTTCAGTAAGATATATAGACATTCTGCCCCTCTCATCTAGTGGTCCAAATAGGCTAGGCTGGCAAGGTGGTTCTGTTCCACAAAGCCATTTGGGGATCCAGGTTCTTTCCATTTTATTGTGCCTTGAAGGGAGAGTCATGGATCACACAGATCCTTGGTCAAGAGATTGAGAAATTAGCCCACCAGATAGTTAGAAATACTTGTAGGTAGGGGTGCCTGGGTGACTCCATCGGTTAAGCATTTGACTCTTAATCTCAGCTCATCTTGATCTCAGGGTCATGATTTTAAGCCCCGTGTAGGGCTCTGCACTGGATGTAGGGCCTACATAAAAAAAAAAAAAAAAAAAAAAAAAAAAGAAAAGAAATACTTGTAGGTACGTTAGCTGCAAGATGGACGGTGGTCCTTTCATTCTGATGACATAGAGACCAGGAGGGGTCAGAATACCTGTGGACACTTTAGGAATCTGTACATTTATAAAATGAGCTCTGAATTTGTACATTCTGGTTCTTTCACATATATTTCCTAGCGGTCAAAAATTTGGAATAAGCCTTGGTTTGAGAGTTCAAGAAACCTGCATTTTAATGCTGACACGTTACCACTAATTATCTGTGACCTTGGGGAAATCTCATGGTTTCTGTGACTGAAAAATGAGGCACTTACATCAGAACGTTCTTTTTAAGAGTCTTTTAACTCTCATTTTGTAGATTTCCAGAATCCTCTTTAGTTACCCGGAGGGCGTTTTAACTTTAGATGGACATTTTCAGCAGGCCATTAGAAGCTCCCTGTGGATAAATGCTATGATTATTTCCCTCTTGTTTTTTTTTTCTAAGGTATAAAATGGATGGCTGTTCTCCCTCTTCGGAATACTTAATAATAATCTGCTGCACATATATAATGCTTAAGAGTTTATATCTTTAGTCATGTGATTTGCATGGCAGGTAATTTTCCTATTTGATAGATAAGGGACCCGTGGCTCAGGAGTTAACGGGCTTGTCCAGTTCACAAACACAGGAACTATTTTTAGAAAGAACCAGGGACGGTGACTCCTAGTCTAGTGCTCCTCTCATTATACCATTCCATCACCTCCTCCATTAGCACATTCCTGGGTACTTCTCTCTGGCAGAAGTGTGTGTGTGTGTGTGTGTGTGTGTGTGTGTGTGTGTGTGTGTAATTCAAATTAATTATTTTCTTATTTGTGACTGCCCAGTTCTTCTTTAAGTTCCACAGTGGCAGGAGGTTCAGCAAGTTTATCCTTGATTGAAAAGAGCCAGAGGCAGAACTGAACAAGGTAACAGGAGGTCGGCTTGGAGTCTTAGTCCTGCTACAGCCAACCAGTGAGCGGCCAAGGAAATGATCTGATCCATTTTCTCACATGTACAATGGGGATGCACCCACCTCTCAGGCTTGTAGACGGGGATGCATGTTGAATCTGTAACATGTAAAACAAGATCTAAGGCTAAGCAACCACCTTATAAATCATTTTCAGCAGCCACTGAGAAAATCTTCGAGAGGAGATTTGGTCTGTTGGTTGGCTGTGTCGTTAGGGAACCTATGGCGGCAAGGTATGGACTTAGGCATCATGAAAGCCCCCAGGGCTGGCTTTGGGCTTCTCTGCGACCAGAGTGGGTTTAGTCTGCTGGCAACCGAGCTCTCATTTTTCTGCTCTGATTGGCTGCTCCCCAAAACTGTGAATTGGGTGAGAACCTGGCATCCTCACAAACTGGAAGCACTTTGGGTGGCCTGTCTCTGGGCAGAATCAAGGCCCGGCGACTCCTTGCTTTGCAGAGTGGCCTCAGCCATATGGGTGTGCTCTCATTAGCAGGTTTGGTTTGGCAGAGACAGGTAATCACCAAAGCTTTGGGGGACCTTCCTGCCAAGTCAATTATTACAATGAAAGTGAGCCTCAGGCCAAATTCTGCTGTACACACAAACACTTATTAGCCAACAGACAAAACAAGTGTTCATGCACTCTGTTCTGTGAGTGTAAAGGGTAGAGGGCTAAGATTTTTATTGAGCTTACAGAGCAGAGTGAACAATTTTTTACCTCTAATTTTAGTTGCACCCATTCGTCTTGAAAACCATTGCTGATTCCCTGAAATCCTGTGGAGCAAGCAGACAGAGCTCAGTTGATTGGATCTGCTGCAGTAAGGGAGGTGTTCTCAGAAGGGGTGAATCAAGAGAGCATGTTTGTAGGGTTGAGGACCCCTGCTGGGGGATTGTAAGGTGAGCTTTTTGAGATAGGGAATTGATAAGGTTTGAGCAGAGCTTATCACATAATAGCTTTGGATTGGTGGGTGAATGGAGGGGAGGGCCTGGAAGCAAGATGTGATGAATAACCTGTTAGTTTTGCTCAACTCTTTTAGTTGGTTCCCAGTCTTACATTTGAGGAACAAGTATATCCTGGGGCAAGTAGCTAAGTTATCTTGCTTGTTTTCAGTGTTGTTTAATATAGAGTCAGAAAAGTATGGCCAATCCCAGAATTGATTAACATTGGGACAGGAAATATGTTGGTTTTAGATCTCACCACGAATTTCATGGAGAACCCATTTTTATCATCCATTGTGCTAATTAAACAAGCCAACGGTTCCATCCACTGAACAAAACTCATTTCCACAATCACTCTGCTAATTTAACAAAGTCGCTCAGATGCTGTTGAGAGATGAAGGCAAAGGAAGCTTCTGGAGTGTGGCCTTTCTCATAAATGCTAGCTGACTGTCCTGGAATTTGAATTCCTGACTGCCCTTAGGGTGTCGCTTGTTCCAACCGATATGTACATAGTATCCCACTGTCTGTGCCGAAGTATTTCGAAGTGCATTGCAGACACACTGTGGTGGTAGCTGAGTGTCTGGGTTACAGACTAACAGACTAGAGGGATCTATTTCTGATATGACTACAAGAGAACTGCAGGAACAAAGAGTGATTTGGGGCAAGAGGGGAGACCCTTTTGAGTTGGCGAGCATCTTAAAACAGATACATTGTCATGGGGAAAGTTATGATGTGTGGAGTGCCACTGTGTGTGTGTGTGTGTGTGTGTGTGTGTGTGTGTGTGTGTGTTTAAGCCTGGGGGATCTATACATATGTGTTTGTTGTCACTTGGGAAATTTTTGAAATGATATGCAAGAAAGCATTTACAGAAGGCACTTCTGTTGAGTGCAGTGGGAAGGGGAATGGGGGAGCCTGACTTTCCACTTTATATTTGGAGAGGACATGCATTATATTGTGCAACCAAGAGGCTGTTTTGGTTTCCTTGTTTTGTTTGGGTTTGGTGGCCAGTATCTCTGTATCAGACCTCTCTTTTTGGGTTTTGTTTATTTGCCTTTGTATGAATCTCAGTGGGAGGCAGGGCCATGCTTCAAGCGATGGAAGCTTCCGAGGCCAGATGCTAACACTTCTGGACGCCGGCAGCCAGGATGTGAGCTCCTTGACCTCCACTCAGGAAGCTCCTGCCCAGGACTCTGAAGCTAGAGCTGTTGATGCGGAACAGCTCAGGCAGTGTCCAAGACTGGCAACCGAGGCTCTGGTTTTCCTGGGGCACGACCTTGGTAGAGGTCCCAGTTCCCAGCTTCCCTTGGCTCCTTCCCAGGTTTCTGAGCCTGGTTCCTGGGGATTCTGTGAGCTACCTGATAGCCCTGCAAGAAATTCCTCTTCTGCTTAAACAGCCTGAGTTGGTTTCCATTATTCATAATATAATTAAGAAATATGCTGTAGGACCGTGATTTTTTTTCTTCTATGAATGTTACTTTCATAACGATTTAAAAAACTAATCCAAAAATAAATTAAAGGGATTCACTTTAAATGTTTGGCCATTTATGGTACTTCCACTGAAGAATAAGGAATGCAGTGAGTAATCAAATTAGATTCATTAATGGTGAGTGCTTGATGTTGGATGTCAGGGCTGGGGTGGTGGCACAACTGGGTCTTACTAAATGTAATTTCTTTTTTTTTTAAGATTATTTATTTATTTTGAGAGAGACAGAACACAAGTGGGGGAGGGGCAGAGAGAGAGGAGGGCAGAAGATCCAAAGCAGGTTCCGTGGTGACAGCACAGAGCCCGATGCGGGGCTCCAACTCACGAACCATGAGATCATGACCTGAGGCAAAGTCAGCTGCTTAACCTACTTAGCTGCCCAGGTGCCCCTCTAGCTCCAATTTCTTATTGAGGATAGTAGAGGGTTGCCTTGGGAAGTTCTTACTTATTTATTTAAAAAGATTTTTAAGATTATTTATTTATTTTGAGAGAGAGAGCATGAGCAGGGTAGGGGCAAAAAGAGGTGGGAGAGACAGAGAATCCCAGGCAGGTTCTGCACTGTCAGCACAGGTCCCTTTGGGGGGTTTGATCTCACAAATGGTGAGATCATGACCTGAGCCAAAATCACGAGTTGGACAGTTAACCAACTGAGCCACCGAGGCACCCTGTGAAGTTCTTTAATGAAGAAAACAGAATAATTTATAAACAGACATTGTCTTTTAGCAAGTATTCTGTAAGGTTTTTTTTAATGTTTATTTTATTTTTGAGACAGAGAGAAACAGAGCATGAGTGGGGGAGGGGCAGAAAGAGAGGGAGACACAGAATCCGAAGCAGGCTCCAGGCTCTGAGCTGTCAGCACAGAGCCCAATGTGGGGCTCGGACCCACCAACTGTGAGATCATGACCTGAGTCAAAGTCAGACGCTTAACCAACTGAGCCACCCAGGCGCCCCATTCTGTAAGTTGATGGAGACAAAAGAGTATAGATTTGAGTCAGACCTGGACCTGATTGGGGTCCCCTAATTAGCTGCATAATTTAGGGCATAGTAAATAAATCACCTCGTTCAGACTGTCTCATATTTATTTTATGTCTATATCTACAAAATATATTTATTTATATTTATAAAGTTATAAATTTAAATACATGTAAAATATAAATTTAAATATATGTAAATATATTTATAAATTTATAAATTATATATCTATTAGCCAAACATATATGGCTAATATAAACACGCTGTATATTTATCAAACATATATATGGCATATACAGGCACTACATATATATCAAACACACCACTGTGACATTGTGACATTTGCTACTTTACTAAATGCCTTTTAAGAGGAAGAAAATCTTAAAAACATCTTTTTAAAAATTTTATCTTAGAGAGAGTGGGGGAGAGGGGAAGAGGGAGGGAGAGAGAGAGAGAGAAAGAACCTTAAGCAGGCTCCACACTCAGCACAGAGCCCAATACAGAGCTCCACCCACGCTCAACTGACTGAGCCACCCAGGCGCCCCTAGAGAAGAAAATCTTAATTAATAAATTAATTATTTCGTCTCCAATTTTAACTTTAATTAATTTTTTAAAATTTACATTCAAGTTAATTAGCATATAGTGCAACAATGATTTCAGGAGTTACTGCCTCTTACCCATTGAGCCCATCCCCCCTCCCACAACCCCTCCAGTAACCCTCAGTTTGTTCTCCGTACTTAAGAGTCTCTTATGTTTTGTCCCCCTCCCTGTTTTTCTATCATTTTTGCTTCCCTTCCCTTATGGTCATCTGTTTTGTATCTTAAAGTCTTCATATGCGTGAAGTCATAGGATATTTGTCTTTCTCTGACTAATTTCGCTTAGCATAATACCCTCCAGTTCCATCCATGTAGTTGCAAATGGCAAGATTTCATTCTTTTTGATTGCTGAGTAATACTCCATTGTATATATATACCACACCTTCTTCTTTTTTTTTTTAAATATGAAATTTGTTGTCAAATTGGTTTCCATACAATACCCAGTGCCCTCCTCAGTACCCATCACCCACCCTCACCTCCCTCCCACCCCCCCCATCAACCCTCAGTTTATTCTCAGTTTTTAAGAGTCTCTTATGTTTTGGCTCCCTCCCTCTCTAACCTCTTTTTTTTTTTTTTCCTTCCCCTTCCCCATGGTCTTCTGTTAAGTTTCTCAGGATCCACCTAAGAGAGAAAACATATGGTATCTGTCTTTCTCTGCCTGACTTATTTCACTTAGCATAACACTCTCCAGTTCCATCCACGTCGCTACAAAAGACCATATTTCATTCTTTCTCATTGCTACGTAGTATTCCATTGTGTATATAAACCACAATTTCTTTATCCATTCATCAGGCTCTTTCCATAATTTGGTATTGTTGAAAGTGCTGCTATAAACATTGGGGTACAAGTGCCCCTATGCATCAGCACTCCTGTATCCCTTGGTTAAATTCCTAGCAGTGCTATTGCTGGGTCATAGGGTAGATGTATTTTTAATTTTTTGAGGAACCTCCACACTGTTTTCCAGAGTGGCTACACCAGTTTGCATCTCCACCTACAGTGCAAGAGGGTTCCCGTTTCTCCACATCCTCTCCAGCATCTATAGTCTCCTGATTTGTTCATTTTGGCCACTCTGACTGGCATGAGGTGTATACCACATCTTCTTTATCCATTCATCCATCGATGGACATTTGGGCCCTTTCCATACTTTGGCTATTGTTGATAGTGCTGCTGTAAACATTGGGGTACATGTGTCCCTTCAAAATAGCACACCTGTATCCCTTGGATATATATTTATTTATATATAAATACCTAGTAGTACAATTGTTGTGTTGTAGGGTAGTTCTATTTTTACCTTTTTGAGGAACCTCCATACTGTTTTCCAGAGTGGCTGCACCAGTTTGCATTCCCACCAGCAGTGCAGAAGAGATCCTCTTTCTCCACATCCTTGTCAACATCTGTTGTTGCCTGAGTGGTTAACATTAACATTCTGATAGGTATGAGGTGGTATCTCATTGTGGTTTTGATTTGTATTTCCCTGATGATGAGCAATGTTAAGCATTTTTTCATGTGTTGGTTGGCCATCTGGATGTCTTCTTTGAGAAGTGCCTATTCATGTCTTTTGCCCATTTCTTCACTGGACTATTTGTTTTTTGGGTGTTGAGTTTGGTAAGTTCTTCATGGATTGTGGATACTAACCCTTTATCTGATATGTCGTTTGCACATATCTTCTCCCATTCCATCAGTTGCCTTTTAGTTTTGCTGATCATTTCCTTTGCTGTGCAGAAGCTTTTTATTTTGATTAGGTCCCAATAGTTCATTTTTGCTTTTGTTTCCCTTGCCTCCGGAGACGTGTTGAGTAAGAGTTGCTGCAACCAAGATCAAAGAGGTTTTTGCCTGCTTTCTCTTTGAGGATTTTGTTGGCTTCCTGTCTTACATTTAGGTCTTTCATCCATTTTGAGTTTATTTTTGTGTATGGTGTAAGAAAGTGGTCCAGGTACATCCTTTGGCATGTTGCTGTCCAGTTTTTCCCAGTACCACTTGCTGAAGAGAGTCTTTATTCCATTGGATATTCTTTCCTGCTTTGTCAAAGATTAGTTGGCCCTAAGTTTGTGGGTCCATTTCTGGGTTCTCTATTCTGTTCCATTGATCTGAGTGTTTTTGTGCCAGAATCTTTTTTATTTATAAAAGGGGGAACTCATGAGCCTTCCTACACTTATTAAAAATAGTCAGTAGACCTCTGTGCATTTCTCTAAGCCCCCAAACCTGATCACACTCCCCAAATTACCCATTATAAATTTTCTGATTTTAGTGCAAACCTGATCACACTCCCCAAATTAGCCATTATAAACTCTTTCTGATTTTAGTGCCCTGGTGGTTGTCTCCATCCTAAAGGTGAGGGATTCATAACATGCTCTCCCATTTATCCTCTCCTATTTTTTTTTTGAAATTTACTACTCCTCTCAATGACTTTACAATTTTAAATAACATTATAAACTTCTTAATTCATCAACTTTGAATAGTATCTTTTGACTCTTTTTTATAAGATGAAGAAATTAGCCCTTCAGTCTAGTTCTATTCTCCTTATGATAGTAAAACCATTACTGTTATATTCTTAGTGTTTTAACATTTATATTTTGCTCTATATTATACCATTCAAATTTTGTCTATAAATTGTTTCTAAAATAGTGAAAACCAACGATAGCATTTGGAGTATTTTCATTATGTGAATGTGATTGTAATAGGTTGTCAGAATTGGATTCTTTTTTTTCAGATTCACCTGGGGCTGCATTACAGCCAACATCTCCCACATTCCAGCGTTAGACTATCTAAGCAGGACTTGTAAAGCTTCTGGGTGAAAACCAGTTTTGCAACCCTTAGCTGATCTTCATCCCCCAGCCTATAAAAAGATTAGGGATTAAAGAGACAAATGTTTTGGAGAATGTTACCGAATTGCTGTGGCATTTTGAGTCCACCTCCGCAGGGGGGAGGGAATGAGTGCTTAAAGATAAGCACTTGGAGAACCTGATATGGGTCCTTTGGTCGACTGGACCGGTGTCAGGCACTTGCCTGGGGAATTTTAAAGGGTTGGTTGGAGTGCCTCGTGGCCTCAGAGTTAAAGACTGCTGGGAAATTCTTGTACTTTCCTATACCCAGCCCAAGCGGGGAGAGGCCTGGCCTGCACTGCTGGGTGCTCGAGTGGAGGGAACAGCAGGCTCAACAATCCGTGTCTCAGAGGAACCAAGAACACCATTTGGGAGAACGTCCTCTGTAAACACTGGCCGAATGTAGACATGAAGAGTCAAGTGAACTTTTGCTGCCCTTATCCTCTTTACCAACGGGGCCCAGTCTCCCCCTTACTCCCTCCTCTTCAAAATGACAGAGCTGTGCCTGGCAGACCTCAGAAGTGGCCACAAGATTTCAGTCACTCCCTGCAATGATCAGCCTGATAAGAGCGAGAGAAGCTTAAATTTAAACATGAATTTCCAAGTTTTGACTGGGACATTTTATGGAAATGAGCAGGGGAGGGACAGAGGCGGGGTGGGGGGGGGAGGGAGAGAGAGAGAATCTCAAGCAGGTTCCATGCTTAGCACGGAGCCCAATACAGGGCTTGATCGATGACCCTGGCATCATGACCTGAGCCAAAACCAGAGTCGGAGGCTTAACTGACTGCACCACCAGGGGCGCCCCAGGAAAAGAGACTGTAACTTAAAGTGAATGGAGAACTTTTTGCACCTGATATTGACCAGAGAAGTCATGGGCCTGACCCCAGATTTCATCTAAGGGGTCTGGACAAACTAGCCCTACAAAGTGGGCTTGAACAACATTGAGGAAGAGACCAAAGTGGTTTTCTATTGGCCCCCATGAACCTTGCTTGCTCGAGGGATTGGTGACATTATTTTTAGTAGCACCACCATGAATGATTGGGTGTAGGGAGACGAAATGTAACCCCATGTCCCTAAAAGGAGGACAGTTTTGGGAAGCCACGTCAAATCTATTATTCTTTCTTATTCTCTGTCATTTGCTTAGTATCATGCCACATTTCAGTTTGCTTCAGCTTTAGGCCATGACTTTAGTAGATAGGTTTATATTATTTCTGGAGTTTATTTTTTTAAAATATTTTTTAATGTTTATTTTTGAGAGAAAGAGAGAGAGAGATAGAGCGTGAGCTGAGGTGGGGCAGAGAAGAGGGAGACAGAGAGTCTGAAGCAGGCTCCAGGCTCTGAGCCGTCAACACAGAGTGCGATGCAGGGCTTGAACCCACGAACCGCGAGATCATGACCTGAGCCTAACTCGGATGCTCAACCGACTGAGCCACCCAGGCACCCCTATTTCTGGAGTTTCTAAATGCCTTTTTTCTTTTTATTCTGACAAAGAAAGCCCCTAATATTGGAGATGATATAGCTGCTCTTTCTCCTCTTCTTCCTTCTCCTCCTCCTTCTTTTTCTTCTTTATTGAAATATATTTGACATACTATAACATTTACCCATGTAAAATGTACAAATAGTTGTTAGCATGTTCACAGATAGGCACAAACATCTTCAGCAACAATTCTAGAACATTTTCATCATCCCAGAAAAAAATCTAGGACCCATTAGGAGTCCCTCCCATTTCTTTCCAATACCCCCAGCCCTCAGAAACCACTAATGAACTGTCCCCATATATTTGCCTATTCTGGTTATTTCAAATAAAAGGAATCATATAAGGGGCGCCTGGGTGGCTTAGTCGGTTAAGCGTCCAATTCTTGATTTTGGCTCAGGTCACGATTTCACAGTTTCCTGAGTTCGAGGTCCACGTTGTCAGTTCAGAGCCTGCTTGGGATTCTTCCTTTTCTCTCTACCCCTCTCCCACTTGTGCTATCTCTGTCTCTGTCAAATAAATAAACTTTAAAAAATGGAATCATATAACATGTGATCCTTTGTAACTGGCTTCTTTCACTTAGCATATTTTTTAGCAGAGTATTTTTAAGGGTCATCCATGTTATAACACGTATTAGCATGTTTTCCCACTTTTATTGTTGGATACTATTCCAGTGATGGATGTTAGTTAATACATTTTATTTGTCTATTCATCACTTGGTGAACATGCCCACTTTCTGGCTATCATGAATAATGCTGCTGTGAACATTAGGTTGCAAGTTTTTTTGTGGCCATGTTTTCATTTCTCTTGCCTATTTGCCTAGGATCGAATGGCTGAGTCATATGGTAACTCTCTGTTTAATATTTTGAGGGACTGTTTTCCAAAGCAGCTGTGTCATTTTACATTCCCATCAGTGGAGTGTCTGGGTTCCAGTTTCTTCGCATGTTTGTCCGCACTTTTACTGCCTTTTTGATTAGAGCCATTTTTATGTGATTAGAGCCACATTTTATGTGATGTGGTTCTCAGAGTGTTTTTGATTTGATGTTGAGAATCTTCCCATGTGCTTATTGACCATTTGAATGTCTTCTTTGGAGAAATGTCTATTTAAAAAATTTTAATTTTTAATGTTTATTTTTGAGACACACATACACACACACACACACACACACACACACACACACACACACATACACAGAGTGAGTGGGGGAGGGGCAGAGTAATGGTGACACAGAATCCAAAGCAGGCTCCAGGCTCTGAGCTGTCAGCACAGAACCTGAGGTGGGGCTTGAACTCACAAACCGTGAGATCATGACCTGAACCGAAGTCAGACACTTAACTGACAGAGCCACCCAGACACCCTGAGAAATGTCTTATTTAGATTCTTTGCCCATTTTTGGATTAGGTTATTTGTCTTTTTATTGCAAGTCCCTTATCAGATATATGATTAGCAGTTTACTTTTTTGATGGTGTCCTTTGAAGCACAAAAATGTTTTCATTGTGATGATGTCCAGTTTACTTTGTCTTTAGTTGCAAAACAGTCGTATTTAAGAAGGCTGATCTAACCCAAGGTCATAAAGATTTACTTCTATATTTTCTTTAATTAATTAATTAATTAATTAATTTTGTGAGACAGAGCACAAGCAGGGGAGTGGCAGAGAGAAGGAGAGACAGAATCCCAAGCAGGTGCCACACTGTCAGCTCAGAGCCGACGTGGGGCTCGAACTCATGAACTGTGAAATCATGACCTGAGCTGAGATCAAGAGTCAGATGCTTAACCGACTGAACCACCCATGGGCCCCACTTGTATATTTTCTTGTAAGAGTTTTATTGTTCTAGCTCATGCTTGGGTCTGTGGTCCATTTTGAATTAATTTTTGCATATGGTGTGAGGCAGTGGTCCAACCAAGTTCATTCTTGTGCATGCGGGTGTCTAGTTGTCCTAACATCATTTATTGAAAAGACTGTTCTTTCCTCACTGAATTGTTTTGGAGCACTTGTTGAAAATCAGCTGAGTCTGACCGTGAGATTTCTTCATCTGGCTTTTTAATCACACTCCCCATTAGTTATGCCCCATTAGTTACTTTTTCCTTTGGACATTTCTAAGACTCCTGACTTCTTGTTCCAGTTTGGACCTAATTGTTTTCTAGGCTTGCTACTCAGATGTCATTTGAATATTTCTTTTCTTTGTATTCTTGGATAACAGCCACTGTTTCTGAGACCTCGTGCCTCATGCATTTTTTCCCCCCTTGAATCCCTTTTTCATTTTACCAGAGAACATGATCAACTAAAACTTTTCAGAAATGATGTGAGGGAAGAGGGGAGCTCTCTTAGGGTTTAAATGTCTTGATGTGTCTTTGTTTTGCCCTCCCACTTGAATGATGGTTTGGCTGGATAGAGAATTCTAGGGTCAAAAAGTTTTCTATCCAGAATTTGAAGGTATTGCTTAATGAGACCTCTGTCACTGATGAGAAGCTTGATGCTGACTGATTCTTGTTCCTTAGTAAGCAGACTCTTTTTTTTTCCTCCTGTCTGGAAGCTTTTAGAATCTTTTTTTTTTTTTTACCTTGGTATTGATAAAACTTAATTTTCAAGAAGATGAAATCACAACTCCTGGGAAATCGTACAGTGTACATGTGTCATTAATGAGGGAAAACTGTTTCAAGGAACATTTGAGAAGTGTTTATAGATGATGCTAGGAGCTGACTGCCAGGATGGACAGGAAACTGGTGGATGTCCAGCAGGGCCCTATATGGCAACTTTAGAGGTTTTCTGTTCCATTGGACAGAATTCACCTCTACTGAAAAAAAATCTGCAATGCCAACTGTGCCTTTACAGAATTGTAAAGTAGTCAAACAGGCAGATAACTAAATGGAATACTCAGTAGTCTCCTTTGCTTTTTTCCAAGTTTCAGATAATTAAAAAATTTTTTTTAATTTTTTTTTTAATTTTTGAGAGAGAGAGAGAGAGAGAGAGAGAGAGAGCAAGCACGGGAGGGGCAGAGAGAGAAGGAGACACAGAATCCGAAGCAGGCTCCAGCCTCCAAGCTGGGAGCACAGAGCTTGATGTGGGGCTCAAACCCAGAAACCGCAAGATCGTGATCTGAGCTGAAGTCAGATGCTCAACCAACTGAGCCACCCAGGCGCCTCTCAGATAATTTTTTTGACGGTCTTCTGAAATTACATGAGGATGTGTCTAGCTATGGGTCTCCTCTCTCTTCATCCTTTTTTGAGTACATTTACTCCCTGAGGCTTTGAGGTCTTCTACTGAGAAGACATGTACCTTTCTCCAAGACTGAGAAATTTTCTTTATTGTTTCTTTGATTATTTTCTTCCCTCCATTTGCTCTTTCTTCCTAGAATATCTAATAGGCAGATGTTGGACCTCTGGAATTTTTGCTTTTTTGTTTCTTAATTTTTTAAAGCCTTAGATTTCTGGTACTTCACTCCTATGTATGTTATGAGGCATCTCCTAAAAATAAGGCATTCTTCTACCATCCAGTAATAACATTATCACAACTAAGAAAGTTATTGGGAATTTCTTAATGTGATGTGATATTCAGCCCATTTTAACATTTCCCCCATTACTCCAAAATTTTGTGTAACTTTTTCTGAATCAAAGCTTAACCGAAGTGTGGTGGTGTGTGTATATTTCCATATGTGTAAGTAAGCAGTTTGGTGTGCTATCAAAAAGTAAGCCTGTGTAGACTAGCTCTTCTTTTTAGTTGTTGTAAAATCCAGTACCCAATCAAGGTTCAGTCATTTCATTTGATTATTCTGTCTCTTTAGTCTTTCATGTTCTAGAACACCCTTCGTGCTCCTTTCCCCTGCTTTGTCCCCAGGAATTGACTTTGTGAAGACATGAGTCCATTGGTTTATTTCTTCCTTTCCTCCTCCTCCTTTATCTTTGCCCCTTCCCCATTTCCTTCATTCTTCTTTTGATATGGGAAATTTCAAATATGTTCCTAATCTGAGAGAAAAACAACAGCTCCCCTAGCACCTACAGCCCAGCTATCATAATCATTGGCCCATGTTCAGACTTGCCTCATCTATACCCCTTACCACTTCTCTTCTCTTTCTCTTGCCATCGGATTGTGTTGAAATCAATAACAGCCTTCAGAACATTTCGTCCTCAAATATTTCAGTATGTATTTATAAATGATACAGCCGGTAGCTCAGCAAGGACTGTTGGCTAGAGCGTAGACGTGTGGCCTTCCCACATACCAGCTACCCAGCATGGTGTCTGGGTTCTGAGAGGGACTATCTCAGGTGGGTGTTCCAAGGGCCCAGGGGTTGGGGTGGGGTGTCCAGGCTTCCTAGGATCCAACCTTGAATGTCTGCTACATGCTGTTGGCACACAAGATCCTAAGGCCAGCTTAGAATCAAGAGAAGGGAAATTGGGAGTTGCGCTCTCCTCTTTTCCTTTTTTCTGTTGCAATTCTTAAAAATTGGGATAAAATGTACCCCAATTAAAATTTACCATTGTAGAGTATACAATGGCATTAAGTATATTCACAATGCTGTGCGACCATCATTACTGAACTTGTTCATCATCTCAAACAGAAACTCTGTACCCATTCAACCATAGCTCCTCAATGCCCCCCTGGTAATTACCATTCTTCTTTCTGTCTCTGTGAATCGGACTACTCTAGGTGCCTCACTACAATACGTGTCCTTTTGTATCTGGCTTACTTCGCTTAGCATAGTGCTTTCCAGGTTCATTCATGTTGTAGCGTGTGTCAGTACTTGCTTCCTCTTTAAGACTGGATAATATTCCTCAGAGTGTATTAAACTCCACCTCTTGTGAGGAACAGCCTGTGGGTAAAGAGGAAGGACTTGATGGCGGCCGTCTGTGGAGACTGTTGATTCTGCAGAGCTTCTCGAGAGCTGAGATCTTCCCTGCTGCGGAGTCAAAAGGTCTGACTCTCCAACTTGCTGAACCTTGAGAAGCTGACAGCAGTGGAGAAGCAACTGGAAGCAGGGAAAGATCAAAATCAGAGAAGCACGGAGGAAAGCAGGAAAGAATAATGGAGTAAGGAATGTGGTGTCTCAAGAATCACAGATCTGCAAGTTCGTTTAAACCTCTCTGTGGCTTCTTGTATCTTCAGATCCAAATTTACTTCTGCCACCTAATTCCCAAGGGCCACAGCAAACCACATTCCTGCTCCTTTCACCTTGTTCAAATAGCCAATGTCATGTGTCATGTCATTTCTCCTGAGACTCTGATTAGGATATTTTCCTCCTGGTCCTTACCACATTCCCAGTGGGTACATGCTAATTTAGGTTGGTATCTCTAAGTTGTATTGGGGAATAATGGAGCTAAACACACTAAAGGCACCCCCTTCTCTGCTATGCCTGATTGCTAGGGTCATGAGGAAAGAGACTTTTCTGGGCAATGAGGGGTGATGTGTTGAAAAGGAGGCCTAGGAGACTGGGGGCCAGTGTCTGCCAGGAACAGGGGAAAGGACCCCATGGTAAGGCAGAATTTCTTTTTCACAAGCAAGGAACCTCAAAAGTGCCCCTGAGATTTGTACATTTTCACTAGGAATTAACAGCTCTCAGTTACAAGTGCTTTTAGCTCACCTCGAAGCTATATCCCAAACTGATGACAATTTGTCTGACTGTGGTGCAGACAGGAGGAAGCCTTTCACTGCTATTGGAAAAGGAATTGGAAATAAATGTTCCTGTATTTTAAACACTTTTTGAAAAGAAAATCTGGGGACAGCCATAACATGAATAAATCTGATACTTAAACATCCTTGAGAGAAAGGGAGATGGCTGGTTCCATTCATAGCAACAGGCCTGTGTTTGGTTTGTTGGCAAAGAGAACCAGTCTGGACGTTGGTAATATATCTGCCAAGCTTCTGGAAGAAGTTTAAAGAGTGTCAAGGAAGTGAAGGCCTGGAGTAGGTTCTTTGGGGACCTAAAGATTAAAGGCACACACAGGCAAACCAAGTCAGTGCATGTGTGAGCTCCTGAAATAGGTTTAAAGCAAGAGTCTGGGCTTTGTGAGTGGCTGTGATTTGTTATGTTTTGTTGGTTGTCATGGTGCTGGGTGGTCAGTCTTAACATTCATTTTGCTTAAATGGTTCAGAAAAGTTTTAGTTTGGTGTCTTCAGTTGTTTTTTTTTTTTTTTCTCCCAGTGCCTGTGTGTTGTGTTCAGATAACTTTGCTCATGATTCTACATCTTTGTATTAAAATCCTTCTCCAGGGGCACCTGGGTGGCTCAGTCAGGTAAACATCTGACATTGGCTCAGATCATGATCTCTCAGTTCATGGGTTTGAGCCTTGTGTCGGACTCTGTGCTGACAGCTCAGAGCCTAGAGCCTGCTTCAGATTCTTTGTCTTCAGCCTCTCTCTCTGTCCCTCCCCTGCTTGTGCTCTGTCTCTGTCTCTCTCCAAAATAAAAAAAAAAAAAAATGCTCTCCAAACTGAATTAAAGTGTTAAATATTAAGAGTTAACTGAATAGTTAACCAACTCCTATGACATTTGTCTTATTAACCAGTGACTAATCAGTGACTTGGAGCTTGGACTCCCTGTCTCTGAGAACATAAATGTCAAAATGTTGGTTCGATTCCCAGCTAAATCACACAATGTTCTTGTTTCAATTGGAAAATATAACTTAATTCTAAGGACTGGGTTCTTTGTTCTTCTACACACTCACTCATCACCCATATTCCTTCTTTCTTTGAAATAATGGGACAGGAGTCCCAGCTTCTTTCCCCAGAAAGTGATAGTTCCCATCAGGAGCAATGGAGGTAGCCATTTTCACACAAGCAGTGGTAGTAAATCTAGTGTTTGTCTTTCAGAGCCTGTTTTGTATATGTTCCAGAATATTCATAAGAATGCATGATGCCTCCATGTAATATTTATCATAATGAATTGACTTTCTTTCCTTTGTTTATTAATTGATTGATGGATTCCTGCGTCCACTCCTTCAGGATAATTTCAGACCACCTATGTTTTTGTGTCTTTGGTTCAGATTTGGTGCCCCACTGGAGAAAAGTGTGTTTTGGTCTTCATTTATCTTGAGCAGTATCAAAAGGCTATATGGGGGGAGCAGGGTGGAAGAAAGTGATTAAACAACTACCAGTGATAGTTTCTTGGGAAATGGAAAGATGAATAAAAGTGTGAATGGAAAGAATTCTGAGGCGATACTAGTATTTTTTAAATTGAAGTTTTTCGAGAACTTTCTCTTCATGAGGAAAGAATTTGGTGAGCTTTTGACATTTAAATAGAAGCATACGTACACCAGTTCACTAATCCCATTCATGAAGCTCCACCATCATGACCTCATCACCTCCCAGAGGCACCACCTCCCGACACCCAACACCTCAGAGTTAGGATTTTAACATATGTGTTTTTGGGGGACACAGACATTTAGACACAGCACTTGAGTTTTATTCCATTTGTGAGCTTCCTCTAATTCATTCCTCCATTCTCCTATTCTTGGACATTTGGGTTGTTTCCAGGTTTGGGCTGTTTTGAACCAGTGCTGTGGCATTCCTGTACATGTCTTTTGGTGGACATATGCATTAATTTGTCTTGAGCACACACCTCAAAGTGAATTGCTGAGTCATAGGGCAGTAGATGTTGAATTTTGTTAGAGGTAGTAAATGCCAGTCGTTTCTCATAGTGGTTGTTCCAATGTCTAACTGCTTCGTAGACTCTCGGTCAGTCCTGTTTTCAGCCTCACTTCCTTTCATTGCTGCTGCCTATTTCTGAGTACTTGGAGAGTCTAAGGAGTGAATCTTGTGGTTTTGGCTCTCGCTGCTGTCATAGGATTTCGTTTTCTCAGGACCACTGAGTCCAGTTTGCATTGGCCCATTGGCTAGCCAGCTTTTAACATTTTCATGCTATTTTCCTGTTCTTTCTGTCCTTATGGATTTCTCCATTTAAGGTTTTTCTTTTACTGCTGTTTTAGTGGGTTTATCAGGAATTAGTAGAACTAAATGCTTATGTTCACTCCGCCATATTAAACCTATTCATTTTTAAACTATGCTACCTTCACATGATCACTGGAACTATTTATTTAAACACACGTAGATGGGTTTCAGTTGCATCTTGAGTTTGGAGCAGTAGGAAAGAAGCAGCAAAATGCAAGTCCTTGGACGGTAGGGAAAGGTCAGCCTATTTAGGGAATGAAATCTTCTACCAAAAAAGAGGACTCAATAATACCAAGCTGTGATAGGCATAATTATTTAATGATACTATGTTATGGGGATTATGAGAACTTTTTAGTAGGTAGGAACAGGCAAGTTGAAGGTGATGTTTCTTCTTGGTAGCCTTAGCATTCTTTTATTGGGTCACTTTTTTAGAATGTTTATTTTTTAGAGAGAGAGGGGATGGAAGATACAAAGTGGGCCCTGTGCTGACAGCAGAGAGCCTAATGCGGGACTTGAACCCACAAACGGGGAGATCAAGACCTGAGCAGAAGTCAGATGCTCAACTGACTGAGCCACCTAGACGCGCCTGTTGGGTCATTTAAATGAGACCTGGAATGAGCCGGGGGCACAATTGCAAGAGATCAGAGTGGAGGTGAATTCCAAATACTGAAATGAAAAACACAATGCCTTTGCATCAAGCTACTGGTATATAAGTACCATAAAATACTCCTGGTTCAAGTTATTTCAATAAAACCAAAAGTATGAAAAGCGTCACTCACATGGTCAGTCCCTATGAGAGGACCAGCTTTTTTGGGTCTCGGACTTTGCATCTTACCCTTAAAAGCCACAGGGTGCCCGTCACAGAGGGCAAGTCCACCACTTTTTGGGTCCCACTGTCTTTCATGTCTAAAATACAAATTCTAAAAAGACATCTCTGCATTGACTCTGGGCTTTCCTGTTTTCTTGATGGTACATTCCAATGACGCATTGGTGTCAGTAGAAATTCAGGAACTGTAACCCATGGTGTGCACTTCACTGGGGAGGTGGCAATGAATTTGAGTCGAGAACAATAGGAGCTAAGCTTAAAGATCAGGGAAAAAATGAGGTCAAATGTAAGGAGAGATTTTATAGACACGTTGTGTCAGCCAAGGTCCTGGCAGGGCACAGATAATGCAATAAAATTATAACTTGAGAAGAGATTAATGAAGGGCTGTTCACAAAGGAAAACACAAGGTGGACGGAACAGTGAAGCCAGGGCTGTCCCTACGCCTGACCAGAAAAGAGGTGGCTGGACTCTGGAATCTGGGATCATGTACAGAGAACCCCTTAAAAGAACCCATGGCTTTCCATTAAGGGTCACAGCCAGACTGAGGTGACAGAGAAGGAACCTGTAGAATACCCCAACCTCACTCTCTTCCCTCCCTCACATCTTCTGCGAGGGTGCCCCATTGGCTGAACTTAACTAGAGGCAAGAGGGCAAAGGAGCCCCATTGATACCCCATTGATACCCATTGATACTTTGTAGCTCAGCCTCCTCGGGAAGATCACAGGGTAGTGAAAAGTGGAGAAAGGATCTGGAAGGGCAAACAGGAGATATCTGGCACACATGTGTCAACGGTCAGCATGGGTGAGTTCTCTTAGGAACTATCTGCAGGCTGCAGGAAGAATTCTTTTTAGAGAAGTTTTGGAAACAGTGTACCTGCAGATTACTCTTTCTCTCTCTCTCTTAATGTTTATTCATTTATTTTGAGAGAGTGTGCAAGTAAGTGAGAGGCAGAAAGAGACTCCCAAGCAGGCTGTGGGCTGTTGGTGCAGAGCCTGGGATCATGACCTGAGTGGAAAACGAGAGTTGGATGTTTAACCGACTGAGCCACCCAGGCGCCCCTACCTGCAGATCATTCTTACAATTAGAGTACTTCTTCCAGCTGCCATTAATTCAGGTGTGTCATAAGTGTTAAGAACAAAGTGCAGGTACCAGACCTAGTGAAATTCATTTTGTAATAACAGGCTTCTCCCCTGAAGAGGAAATGCCCATTATTATTAACAATAAAACTGATTGCACAACATTTTGCAGCATACAGGGACTTTTATGTACATCATTTTGTGTGAGTCTGTATTTAATTTTGTGAGGTGGCTAGGAATATGGACCTGGGGGTGTGTGGGTGGCTGTCAGGTGAGCCTCTGACTCTTGGTTTTAGCTTGGGTCATGATCTCATGGTTCATGAGTTCAAGCTCTGTGTCGGGCTCTGTACTGCCAGTGTGGAGCCTGCTTGGGATTCTCTCTCCTCTCTCTGCCCTCCCCTGCTTTGCATGTGCTCTCTCTCTCTCAAAATAAATAAACTTAAAAAAAAAAAAAAAAGAATATAGACCTGTTTCACAGATGAGAAAAATGAGTCTCACAGAGGTTGCCTAAAATAAGTGAAAGCCTGATTTTGAACCAGGTGTCCTGATTTCCAAATTCAGGTGCTTTCCACAAAGAGAAACTCAAATCACCTGCAACATTTTTTTTTTTTTTAAGCAAGAATGATGACAATATAAGGAATGTAAGAAATTCTTCCCCTTTCCAGATATAGCTGAGTGGATTTTGTGACTATGATATTCCTCCTTTGCAGCTAATGTTTTCCTGCCTTCTAGTTGGGAGACACCCTCTGGTGATGATAAAAGGGACCCTCCTAAGTGGGGTCCCTTATAACTCTAGTATTGTGTACCCTTGAACCTGAGCCAACCTCTGAAAGAGATATGCTTGCTATCCTAATAGCCCCCATGTCTGATTATGCTGCAGTGCTCTACACTAGAGTAATTCAGATGACTGAATAGTCAACAAGTTTGGCCAGAGTTTTAATGATCATAATGAAAAAGCCATATGGAGGAATACATTTGGGGAAGAGTGCGTGGTGATTTTGTCGACAGCCTATGTGCCTTGGCCCACGTCCTCATTCTGGGGTTTGCAGGGGTGACATTCTGGTAATTTGACTTTGACTTCTCATTGGCAGCCCATCCAGTGCAGGAGAGAAGCTAAGTCTACCAGGCAGTGAATCCCTGGAGCATTTTCTCCTCTTGTTTGTTTTTCTGACATTTGAGAAGTAGCCTCATTCATGGTATGATCTCACACTCCTCGCTTGGCAAGTGGATTCAGAATCGTCTTTCTGACTGTCTTTTTAATATAGTAAATATAATTTATATAAATCCCTGATCATAAGTGTTCGGTTAGCTAAGTTTTGGGAGTTCGATACACCTATGTAGCCAGTATCCAAACCAAGATATGAGACATTTTTATCATTCCCGAAAATCCTCTTCTCTCTTCCGAGTCTGTCCCTTCATTTCACACCTCCCCTGAAAACAGGCACCACTCTTCTGACTTCTAATAGCCCTAAATCTTCTAAGATTATTTTCTAAATGATCATCAGCATGATTATTTTGTCTATTCTTGAACTTTCATGTCAGTGGAATCATACAGTATCTGGCTTATTTCATTCAACCTAATGCCTTTGAATTTGTTTGTGTTGTTGTGTATCAGTAATGTATTCCTTTTTATTGCTGGAAGTATACCACGGTTTGAAAATACCACAATTTGTTTGCTTATTCTCCTGCTGTTGGATATTCGAGTTATTTTCATTTTTGGCCTGATATACATAAAGCTTCTGTAAACATTCTTCTATAAGTCTTTCTGTGGGCATCTGCACTTGTTTCTGTGGTCTATTCCTAAGGGTGGAATTGCAGGTCATAGGTAGGTGTATATTCAGATTTTCTTGCAGTTTTTTTTTTTTTAATATCTATTTATTCTTGAGAGCGCACGCGCGCGAGAGAGGCGAGAGAGCAGGCAGAGAGAGAGAGAGAGGGAGACACAGAATCTGAAGCAGGCTCCAGGCTCCGAGCTGTCGGTACAGAGTGCAATGCGGGGCTCGAACCCGCGAGACGTGGGATCGTGACCTGAGCTGAAGTCACTTAACTGACTGAGCCATCCCGGCACCCCTGCAACTTTTAAATACACGTTTTGTTGTAGAATAATTTTAGATTTACAGAAGTATTTCGAAGATAATACAGAGAGGTCCTATATATGCCATACCCAGTTTTCCCATTGTTGACATATTACATTAGTATGGTACATTTGTCACAATTAACGAATATATATTGAGACATTATTATCAACTAAAATTCATACTTTTCAGATTTCCTTAGTTTCTATCTACTTTTTTTTTCTGTCCATGATCCCATCCTAGAACTACATTACATTTGCTTGTCATGTCTCCTTAGGCTCCGCTTGTCTGTGGCATTTTCTCAGACTTCCCCTGTTTTTGATGACCTTGACTGTTTTGAGGAGGACTTGTCAGGTATCTGGTAGTGTGGACCTCAGTTGGGATTGGCTGATGTTTTTCTTCTGCATAGACTGGAATTATCATCGGTCTGGCAGAGGAAGAACACAGAGGTAAAATGCCGTTTTCATCACATCATATCAAGGGTACATGCCATGAACATGACTTTTCAGTGATGGTAACCTTGGTTACCTGCTTGAAGTCATGTTTGTGAGGTTTCTCCCCTGGAAGACTGCCCTCGCTCCCCTTTCTATACTGTGTTCACCGTGTACAAGCCACACTTAAGGAGTAAGGAGTCGAGGATGGAGTATCTCCATAAATTACAGTTGACCTTTGAACAATGGGGGTTTGAACTGCATGGGTCCCCTTAGATACAAGGTTTTGTTTCCTTGATAAATACAGTCCAGTACTGTAAATGTATTTTCTCTTCCTTATGATTTTCTTAGTAACATTTTCTTTCCTTAGCTTCCTTTATCGTAAGAGTACAGTATATAATACTATAAGATACAACATATGAATTCATTGGCTGTTTATGTTATTGGCAAGGCTTCTGTTCAATAGTAGGCTATTAATAGTTAAGTTTATGGGCAGTCAGAAGTCCTACTCACATTTGGCACTGCATGCAGGGGCTGGGGGTTGGCACCCCTAAACCCTTCATTGTTCAGGGGTCAACTGTATGGAATCGTATTGAATTCTTTGGCATGGGAGATTTATGTTTAGTTTTTAAGAAGTGGCAGTACCTTTTTATCCTTGGACAAGTAATGCCCGAGAGTCTGTGTGTTTCTCATCCTCACCAACACTTGCTGTTGTCATTCTGACTTTGACCGTTCTAGTTGATGTGAAGGGGTATCTCACTGTGGTTTCAACCTGCATTCGTGATGACTAATGATGTTGAGTAACTTTTCACGTACTTATTGCCCATTCCCGTATCTTCCTTTGTGAAATAACTCTCTGAGTCTTTTGCCCAATTTTTTGTTTGTGTTGTCTGTCTTTTTATTATTGAGTCGAGGAGTTATTTGTATATTCTGGGTAAAGTTTCTTTGTTTCACAAATGCATGACATATTTTCTCCCAGTCTGTGGTTTACCTTTTGGTTTTCTTAATGGTGTCATTTGATGAGCTGGATTTAAGATTTTAATGAAGAGATTTGGGAACCAGCGTTGGAAGTAATGAGCCTTCACTCATTCTATATCTGGTGCTGCGAATTTTTAGTTACAAAGATGTATGATATGCTGATAGGCATAAGGATTGTAACCATGCTTTCTTTTCAAGGCATCTGATAGGGCATGAAGAGAAAATTTGCAGAGGAAAGTTAGACTTCCCCATAGTAACAGCAGTTGTATTGCGGAGCGTGAAGATTCCAGATGTATTAGGTCTCTTGAGTAGCAAATGCCAGCGCATAGAAGAAGCCCATGTAAGAAGGTGGCGTTCTGTCCTTGGCCAACTTTGCATTCTTATTTTCTAAAGCATTGGCATCGTAGTGGATGACACAGTGCACGAGAAGGCTGTGCTATGTGCAGCTCAAGTTAAGCCCTTGCAGACACTTGAGGAATCATGAGAAACAGTAACACAGCAGCTGCTGCCAGCTTTTCCCCAAGATTTGATGACCGACTGCACAGATTAACAAAACAAGGAGAGAAGCAAGCTCCAGACTCCTCCTCGAGAGGCAGAAAGAATTCCTCTTAGGAGAAGGGGCATCATGTGATATTAAATATTGACTCATTACATGGTTCTGGGGAGATGCTTTCAAGCTTCTTGGAATACCAGCAACAGAGAACGAGCTTTCTGAATTAGCGTTCATGTGCGAACTCACTGACCAGCCAATGCTGACATTAGCTACCTGAAATGATGCTTGGTTCTAACGCTGATCATTATTAGCTCCGATCTTTTATTATTTGTGATAAGGTTTGATTTTGATAATAATCATAGTTCTCAAGGTGAAAAGCCTTAATAGTCTCTAATTTATGCTAAGTAAATTCTGGCTTCCTTGGTTGGTTTCTGTCAATTCTGAATTATTTAGCATACCGTTTGTAATATTTAACTTTGGAGAAAAGTATGTAGAAGATCATTATAGACTTATTCTTTGATACCTACTCTGTTTGGAACTGAAACAAGACTTATCTTTATTTTTGTTTGTATATTGTGACTTTTGGCTAATAAGGGCTCGAGTACCTTCAGTTTTCTTGGGTTCCACCTATATTCTACAATTCTCCATTTGTATACTTACCATTGATCCTGCAAAACTCAGAAAAAATAACAACGGCTCACAGAGGAAGTGGCCATGGCTTAATGCAATGAACAGATAAAAGCTGAAGGGGTCAGAACACCCTTAAATGCAAAGAAAGAAAAAATTAGGGACTTGACATTATTTAGAAGACTTAAAAATCATGGCATTGCTCAACACAATTTAAAAATTCTAAAATATGAATAAAAAGTTTAAACATTAAAAACATTGTTCTGACTTTTTTAATTAAAAAATTTGTTTATTTTTATTTATTTATTTATTTATTTGAGAGAGGGAGAGTGTGCACAAGAGGGGGAGAGAGGCAGAGGGAGAGTGAGAGAGGCTCCACACTCCGCACAAAGCCTGACACGGAGCTCGATTCCTTGAGCCTGGCATCATGACCTGAGCTGAAATCAAGCTTAGACGCCTTGTTTTGTTTTTTTGTTTTGTTTTGTTTTGTTTTTTGTTTTAATGTATTCTTTAGGAAGAGAATATGATTTTTTTTTCTCAGACAAAACTATCTCTGAATTTAGCCATCATCTTATTCTAACTGCCTCTTTCCTTGCTACTTCAGGTGAACCTCTTTGTGCTGCTCTCTGTGGTGTGTGTCCTCTTAAATCTAGCTGGATTTATTCTCGGCTGCCAAGGGGCCCAGTTTGTGTCCAGCGTGCCCCGGTGTGATCTGGTAAGTAATCCTAGAGCATGGCTGTGCACCTGCATGGACCCTGGCCTGTCTGGCTTTCCAGGGGTGCCAGTGTGTGCCCAGCAGCATCCTAAAGTGAAATCTGAAGTCAGGCAGAGAAAGTGGGAAAACAAAACAAAGAACTGGCCTGCTAGTTATTTTACTCACATTGTCAACTGTTTTTTTTCCAAAACGGGGACCATCTAGCAGAACCCCAGCACCACAGTAATATGCCACATTAGTTAGTGGATGGATGGATGGGTCAGGTCTCCACAAGCAATAACTGTCTGCTCTCGTCTGAAGAGGGAAAATGGAGATTATCAGAATATAGTTCAGCAGTCCTTTATCTGAAACCTTTGGAGGCCAGGTGTGTTTCAGCACTCAGAATTTTCCAATGATCAACGTGGTGCATACATGATTTCTTCTGTAATGCACTGTGGGACTCTGGGACAGCAGGGTTTAATCAAAACTTTTGGTTTTCAGGGCTTTTGGACTTCGGAATTGTGGATAAGAGGTTGTGGTCCTGCACAATCTCTGAATTTTTTCCTTTAATTTTTAATGGTGGTAAAATGTATGTAGCAAAAAATGTACCATCTTAACCATTTTTAAGAGTTAAGTTCAGTAGTTGAAGTACATTCATATTGTTGTGCAACCAATCTCCAGGACATTTTTCTTGTTGCAAAACTGAAATTCTGTATGTATTAAACAATTCCCCTACCTTCCTGGCCCTCCCCCCACTCCACCGCACCCCCCCCCCCGACCCTGCTTCCGGCAGCCACTCTTCTGCTTTCTGACTCTATGAATTTAACTGATCTAGGTACCTGATATAAGTGGAACCATACAGCATGTGTCTTTTTGTGACTGGCTTACTTCACTTATTTCACTTAGCCTAATGTCTTCAACACGCCCACATGTAGCATGTGTCAGATGTCCTTTAAGGCTTGAGTAATATTCCATCGCGTGTGTATACCATATATAATTTTTTAACCACAAAAATGCTTAAGTGTCATAAAAATCGGCTTGCAAATATCTCTCTGAGAGCGTGCTTTCAATTCTTGTGGGTCTATACCCAATTGCCGGCCATCTTTGAACTTTTTTTTTTTTTTAAATTTTAAAATTTCTTAGAGAGAGAGAATGTGCATGCATGCAAGCAGGGAAGAGGGGCAGAGAGAGAGAGAAAGAGAATCTCAAGCGGGCTCCATGCCTGGCATGGAGCCTGATGCAGGGCTCGTTCCCACGACCCTGGGATCATGATCTGAGCCAAAAGCAAGAGTTGGCTGCTCAATGGACTGAGCCACCCAGGCACCCCCATCTTTGGACTTTTTTTTTAAGTTTTTATTTATTTTTGAGAGAGAGAGTGCAAGCACAAGCAGGGGAGGGGCAGAGAGAGGGAGACACAGAATCTGAAGCAGGCTCCAGGCTCTGAGCTGTCAGCACAGAGCCCGACACAGGGCTCGAATCCACGAACCACGAGATCATCACCTGAGCCAAAGTTGGATGCTTAACTGATGGAGCCACCCAAGCACCCCCATCTTTGGACTTTTTAAAAGGACTTCTCAGTGACAAATACCTCTGTGTGGCACAAAGCAAAAGAAACAGACTCTTGAGAAGCCATAGTCAGTGTCACCTATTTGTAACTTGGTTCCCAAGCAGTGTCGTCCCTTAGAAACCGGGAGGATGTAAGTGGAAGAGTGGCCGCGTGTCTCACAATGGATGTGACGGTAGAAGTCCTGGCCTTACCCAGCAGGAGAGCTCCTCAGGGACTCACCCCAAACCTGTTGCCCTTTCTTAACACCCCTTTATGAGTTTTCTGATTTGTCATTGCATTGTGTAATAACCCTAAGTTACGGGACCCCAGGCTCACAGCCGTTTCTGGTTTTCAAGGTCCCCTGCGATTCACCATCGCCCTGCCTGCTCCCTAAGGCAGCTCACGCTCCCGGTAACACTGCAAAGCCTGCCTGGCATTGCCCTGCTTTCTGACCTCTAACAACGCTGTCTCCCCACCCCTCAAATTCCTCATCCCTCACTTCCCTGTTCTTCAAATGGTATCGCTCGTTTAAAGCCCCATTCAAAGATCATTTTCTTCAAGAAACAGTCCCTGAAGCCCCAGGGAAGATCATCTTCCAGAATGTCCTATATGTACATCTCATAGATATTTATCCTTCTCATTTTTGGGGTCGGAGACATTTTATATACCTGTCTTCTCTGTTCCTCCAAGCTGGGATCAGCCCGAAGGCAGTGTCTGGTTCTCTTTTTTTTTTGGGCCCAATGGCCCCCTTCACTGCCTTCTATTCCTTCATGTACAGAGTTTCCAGAAAAAAAAAATGTTGAACAAAACTTGGTTTTCCAATTACTAATCACACAGCAATTTAGAAGAGGCTAAGAGACCAGACACAGGCTGGAAGTGAAAAGTCGTAGTATACTGAAAGACAGTTTGGCAAAATTGTAGCATCTCTTAGGTGCAAGAGACTGTGTTAGAGGCTGCTGAGAGTAGGAAGGAAAAGTCAGACCTCCTTTCTGACCTGGAAGTTTATCACATAGCAGGAGGAACGGGATAAGCCTGGCAAACGCTGGATTAGTGTTTGGGCAGGACATGAATATGTGCCCAACTGCAAGCAGCTAGAGCGGGGCTGCCCGTCAGACTGACACACGGTGCTCAGGGCAAGCAGAGAAAGAAGGGCTTGTATCCGGGGGCAGATAGGGAAGGGCTACCTGGAGTCTAGGTGTCTGAGTTGGACCTTGCAGAATGGATAAATAAGGAGAGTGTGTAGAACCCAAGAGAAGACGGGACTCAGAGGACAGTGGGGAAATCAGCCCTGGTGGTGCTGGAAAATTGCAAGGGGTTAAGGGTATATTTAATGGACTTTTCTGAGAAATTCTGTGGTTCAGGGGCACCTGGGTGTCTTGGTTAAGCATCTGACTTCCGCTCAGGTCATGATCTCACAGTTTGTGAGTATGAGCCCCGCATCGGGCTCTGTGCTGACAGCTCAGAGCCTGGAGCCTGCTTCAGATTCTGTGTCTCCCTCTCTCTCTGCCCCTCCCCTGCTCACGCTCTCTCTCTGTCTCTCAAAAATAAATAAATGTTAAAAAATATTAAAAAAAAAAAAAGAAATTCTGTGGTTCTCTACCCTGAGTGCCCATTAGAGTCACCTGAGGGAACTTTTTAAAGAAAAAAAAAAAGAGATTCTATACTCAGTGATTCTCAGTCGGCCTGGAGTGGGGGCCTTGGCATCAGTATCTTCTTATGTTTTTTTTTTTTGTATTATTCAAAAATAAATAACTGAGAGAGAGAGAGAATGAAAGGGGGAGTAGCAGAGAGAGAGGGGATAGAGGTTCTGAAGTGGATTCTGTGCTGACAGCAGAGACCCCGAAGTGGGGCTTGAGCTTATGAACCACAAGATCATGACCTGAGCAAAAGTCAGATGCCTAACCGACTGAACCACTCAAGTGCCCTGTGTGTCTTCTTATGTTGTTCAGTGTATTTTTAATTAAAGGTTTTTTTCCCCCCACCACAAAACCAACTCTGTGATTGTTTCTGATTATAAAACTAAAAATTTGGACAAGCCCTAAAAGTATAGGACAGAACTTAAAAATCATTTGAAATCACACCCTTCTGGGTTAGCACTGTTAACCACTGATGGATTTTGGGGGCACCTCTTTATGCATAAAAACACACATAATTTTCCATCAGTGGGAACATATAATTGTTGTTTTTCTTCAGGGAGGCTGTTTGACAAATGAAATCTTTTTGGGGATGGGGACACTTTCTGTCCTTCCCTCTCCACCATGTCACCCCAAATCCCTGGTAACAAACTGGGGAGTCTCCATTTGTGTTTCCATGTTATGTTATCCTACATAAATATGTAGGAAGTGGGGGCATTAATGATTTATCTTCCAAAAATGGGACATAGTGTATCTACTTCCCTACATACTGTTTTTCTCACTTAAAGGTGTATTACATACTCCCCCTCTTTTTTATTCTTTTTTTAAAGGTTAGCCCTCTATTTCCTTGTTGTCTATGATGGCTTGGGGTTTGGCCCATAAAAACAATGTTGCCACACATACCATTCTCTCCCTGGGGGCTTTTCGCTCTGTGGAGGAAGCTCCCAGGTCAGAGATTGTTCCTGGTGGGGAAGGCGTATTTTTTCTTCTGTTTGTCTCATTTTTTTACAAAAATTACGCAATCAGGGGCGCCTGGGTGGCTCAGCCGGTTAAGTGTCCAACTTCAGCTCAGGTCATGATCTCATGGTTGGTGAGTTTGAGTCTCTCATCAGGCTCTATACTCCTAGCTCAGAGCCTGGAGCTTGCTTGCTTGAGATTCTGTGTCTCCCTCTCTCTCTTCCCCTCCCCCCCCCTCAAAAATAAATAAACACTAAAAAAATTACACATTCAACCATTTGGTGACCCTGTTTTTTAAAATTGAGGTAAAACTTAAAATGAAATATACAGATCTTAAGGGTGCAGTTCATTGAGTTTTGACCAGTGGATACATGCATCTTGGCGAATGTATGCACTGGTGAATACACACCACACGAGATTTAAAATTTTTTTTTTTTTTCAACGTTTATTTATTTTTGGGACAGAGAGAGACAGAGCATGAACGGGGGAGGGTCAGAGAGAGAGGGAGACACAGAATCGGAAACAGGCTCCAGGCTCTGAGCCATCAACCCAGAGCCCGACGCGGGGCTCGAACTCACAGACCGCGAGATCGTGACCTGGCTGAAGTCGGACGCTTAACCGACTGCGCCACCCAGGCGCCCCACACCACACGAGATTTAAAACATTAGTTTTGCCCGTTGTTGGACTTCACCTGAATGGGGTCAGGTATGTACCCTTCTGTGTCTGACTTATTTTGCTCAGCGTAACACTTTTGAGATTCATCCGTGATTTTGTGTTGTATCAGTCCCTTCTTTTTTTTTTTTTTTCTTTTGCACATCAGTATTTCATTATATGAAAACATCACAAGTTGTTTAATCCGTTCTCCTGTTGATGGACTTTGTCTTGTTTCCAGCTTGGAGATATTATGAACAGAGCTATTATAAACATTTTTGCATAGCTGTGGTTTTTCTTGTGAGCCCGTTTTCTTTTCTCTCAAGTAAATAAGTGATACGGTATTGCTCGAGGCATGTGGCAAAAGTGTGTGTCACTTTATAAGAAGCTGCTAGATGGTTTCCCAAGGTGGTTGGGGAAGAAGTATTGTTTTCAGTTTTTTTTTAAAAAATTTTAATGTTTATTTATTGGAGACAGAGACAGAGCACGGGTGGGGGGGGGCAGAGAGAAAGAGAGAGAGAGAGAGAATCTGATGCAGGCTCCTGAGCTGTCAGTGCAGACGTGGGGCTCGAACTCATAAACCACAAGATCATGACCTGAGCTGAAATCAAGAGTCAGACGCTTGACTGAGCCATCCAGGTGCCCCAGGAGAATAAGTATTTTTAATTTAAAATACATGGCTGGTTTCTTTATTAAAGGGCCTCAACTTACATTTCTACTGGTGCCCCTCCGTCAGCCAACAAGTGTTTCTCTCCAAAATTTGTCAGTCTGAGGGGCTGGTGTGGGAGCTCATGGGTTATAGTGGCTTGCAATCCCCTCATTGCTAGAGATGGGGTCCTCATTTTTCAAAAGCTTCCCGGAAGATTCTAACAGGCAGCCGGGGTTGAGAACCACAACACTGGTGATAATGAAAAGGAGGGGAGGATCTCTCTGGTGGCATCAGGTAACACTATCAAGGTTGAAGGGTGAATATTGTTCATGTAGAGGCTTGAACAGGGTTGATGGTTAAAGAGATCAAGGAGAAGTTGGAATATAGCTGCAGAAATATTGGGGGCACAGCTGGGATTGAGAAGGGAGGTGGAGGATCAGGACAGAAAGAGCAAGAAATACAAAATACACAGTTGTCTGGCATCATTTTATACAGAGCCTCAGGGTTGTTTGTGTCTGCTGGGCACAGCGATTGATACTCATTATTATTTGGATAATGATTAAACTTTCCAAAAGTCTTGTGTAAAGGGATTAACATTCACCGATCTGGAAAGCCGTTCCATCCAGACCAGCTCACCCAGGAAGTTCCAGAGAGCTGAAGTTTCCATATACACAGAAGCCTGGTTGTGTGTAAATAATGCAGCCATGTGTGTGTGTGTGTGTGTGTGTGTGTGTGTGTGTGTGTGTGTGTGTGCTCACGCACACGCGCGCAGCCCGCACAAGCCTGTTTTCTCTCTTAACTTGAATGCCTTGTATCAAGAATGGACTCGAGGGGGAGGGGAGTACTTTGCAAGATGACACCTAGTATTACCTGAGGGAGGCAGAATCCTTAGGTAGGATTTTGAGGCTTACGTAAGTATAAGAAATAGAAACCACACTGCATGGTGCTGAAAAAGTGAACTTGGTTGAGCTTGGTTGGTGTTTGGGAAGAAGAGAGCCTCGTGTACATAAGCAGAATGTAGCAACTCTAATAGCTGCTTATTTGTAACTACTAAAAAGTGCTGTTAGGGGCGCCTGGGTGGCGCAGTCGGTTAAGCGTCCGGCTTCAGCCAGGTCACGATCTCGCGGTCCGTGAGTTCGAGCCCTGCATCAGGCTCTGGGCTGATGGCTCGGAGCCTGGAGCCTGTTTCCGATTCTGTGTCTCCCTCTCTCTCTGCCCCTCCCCCGTTCATGCTCTGTCTCTCCCTGTCCCAAAAATAAATAAAAACGTTGAAAAAAAAAAAAAGTGCTGTTAGTAGTAAATTAGGGAGTTCTCAGCTGGAGACTTTGAGGGAAGCAGCTCCCTGGGAGTAATACTTCCCAGCTGAATTTAGCCCAGTGTAAGGACTCTTGCTAATTATGAAGAGGGGCTGAGAGAAAGCCATTGCTCCCTCAGAGGAAATAAAATCCCCCCGACCAGACTCTGCCTAGAGAACTCCTGTCTGAACGGCCACAGTAGTTTTCCCTTAGAAGGCAAAAATTGAGTGCAGATATTAGCAGCAGGATGTACCTTCAGTCATGTGAGACAGTGGAAGAAAAATTCAAACACAGACAGCCTTTTGCTTCTATGTGCGTCTGCAGGGTATGTTGTGGATCTAGGCGTGGGGACATTGTTAAGACAAGAGTCTCTGTGGACAAACCAGGAAAGGACAGAAACCAAGTGGAAATGAATGGATAGGGTCCATGGAGGTAACTCTAGTTACTGTAATTTTTTGTATCTGAGGCAGAATTTATATCACAATCTGGGCATCAGTGTTTGATATAATAATGCATCCCTTTCACTGTGGTTTAAGGACAGAGAATAAAAAATGTTACAGAATCCATGGAGTTTTGGAAGAGGCAAAACTAATCTATGTGGAAAAAATCAAAACAGTGTTTACCTGTAGGAGGATGGGGGCAGGGATTGATGGGGAAGGGCATGATAAAACTTCCTCTGGTGATTCTATCTTCTCTATGTTGATAAGGATTTGGGATGCACAGGAGTTATCCGTTACTTAAAATTCTGCAAATGGCGTGCTTAAGATTTGTATGTACATTTTGTGTGTGTGCATGTAAATTTCACATCCAAGAAAGAGAAAACCAAACCAAAACATAATGTGTCTATTAACGTGTATAATCATCAGTGGACATTTTTCCCTTCGCTTCATAGTCAACATGTATTAAAAGGAACTATGTTTTCTCCTAATTTGGAAAAGTACCATGAATTTGTTACAGGAGGGTAGCTACAGGGTGAGTTTGGTTAGAAGGTAAAAATCTTAATTCAATAAGAAAGAAGACTCATATTTCCTCTTAAGTAACTAAAACACTGTAGATGTTCAGTTATTAAAGATTACTAAAGAATTTTGCAGCTAGTGATGTTGAAGCTACCTAATTAATCTAACAAGTATGAAAAAGGTATGTCTCTTCCTTTTAACCAAAGTTTAACAGCCAACTCTAACAGCTCAAGAGGCAGAGCAAGTTAAGTATGAATTTTGGCTCCTAAATTATGGGTCTTAATTAGCCAACTTCAGGTTTTGCATATTTTTATAACTTGATTCAAGGGGAACTTAGAAATATGGCCAAAAGTTTGCCAAACATTTCACTATAAATATGAGATTACTCATCTCTGATGTTATCACTTCAAATAAAGAAAGCTAGAACCTGTGACCACATTGAAGATGTCAGCTGAGAGATCTCATTAAGTCCATGTGGTTTGGGGATACCGTTCACCAAATATACCCTGTGTTTCTTATAGGCACATGATAGCTTAAATTTTCCTACCCACTTGGAGTTAGGTAGAGCCATAAGATTTGTTTTGGCAATGAAATGTGAGCTAAAGCGAGGAGTGTCATTTCCAAGAGGAAGATTTAGGCTAGAGTTATGACGACTTAGCAAGTTAAAAACACAGGGCACCCAATTAAATTTAAATGTCAAATAAACAGCTGATACATTTTTGTGTTTTGTTTTTGTTTTTTACTATAAACATTTCTCATGCAATATTTTAGGACATAATTATACTAAGCAATGATGTTGTTTATCTGGATTTGAATTTAACTGTGTGTCCAATATTTTTCCTGGCAACCCTATTTTAAGTGCCAGTGTGCATTTTATCATGTGCTCTCCACCTCTGGCATAGTGATCATTAATCTCGAGATGGTGGGTGCTCCATCAACCAAGGTCCCTAATGGAATATGATGACCAGAGCCCCCGGCTGACCTGCAGTGGGCATGTAGAATATTCAAGAAATAACCTTGTTGTTACAACAGCATACCCTAGCCTACCCTGACTGATATAGGTACTGCCTGGCATGGGACCTCACCATATCTCATTCTGCAGGATTGGTGCTCCAGGGTAGCCTGTGTATTCATTCTCAATAATCAGATTGTCGTTCTGCCTTTTCCCCTTTAAGGTGGACTTAGGCGAAGGCAAGATTTGCTTCTGTTGTGAAGAATTTCAACCAGCCAAATGCACAGACAAAGAAAATGCCTTGAAACTCTTTCCGGTTCAGCCTTGTAATGCTGTTCACCTGCTACTCAAGGTACTCGAATGGATTCGACCCTCATCAGTAAATAGGCTATAGAGCCCCCAAGAAGGCAAAGTTACTTGAAATATTCCTACCCTGTTACCTCCCTCCAATAATTGGGCTGCTGAACGCAGATAGGACCCAACCCTCATCAGTGACCCAGGGACAGAACTGAGTTCAGGAAAAAGCGCAGATTACTCTGTGTCTCTTAAATTACGAATGGATGGCTTTCTTTGTGTTCAAGAATTATAAGATAGCGAAAAATGTAAAGAAGCCTAAATATATACATATGTATGTATATATATTTATGTACATATATATCCATACCACACACGATGCAACTACACATATATGATGTAGCTTTTAGCAAAGCCTTTATTTTATGTTTTTTAACCTTTTTTTGATGTTTATTTTTTGAGAGGGAGAGAGACAGAGTGTGAGCAGGGGAGGGGCAGAGAGAGAGGGAGATAAAGAATCCAAAACAGGCTCCAGGCTCTGAGCTCTCAGCACAGAGCCCGATGAGGGGCTCGAACTCATGAACTGTGAGATCATGACCTGAGTTGAAGTCAGATGCTTAACTGACTGAGCCACCCTGGTGCCCCGGCTTTTATTTTATATTTCAAGTAGGCCCACACACATGTGGGGTTTGAACTCACGAACCTGAGATCAAGAGTTGCATGCTGTATGAACTGAGCCCACCAGGTGCCCCGGCCTTGAGCAAAACGTTTAAACTGCATGCCCGTTTGTCCTTGTACTGATGCTCCTTTGTTGGCTTCATCGAGTCCTGTGGGCTGTTGGGTGATGTTCAGCCAGGACACATAGGCTTGGGAGAGATATCTGTTAGTAAATGCAAGAGAAATTCAAGCACCTTACCTCTTGTTTAATAGGCTGCAACTATAGTAACTGAGAGATTAAAAATAAATGATTCCAGTTGCAGAGAGGAGTTCAGAATTACCCTTTCTTAGGGAATTGGATGAAAGTTTTGTCCTGACTTAAGCAAGGCCGCTAGTCCCGTGAGTGACAAGATCAGTTGGTGAACCCTGAGGTATTAGCTTTTGGATAATCCCTCACTGACAGACAGGCTTTCTTCAGATCTTTCTTTTGGGTTTATTTTTTGTTCAAAGGAGGGATCTCTCAGCTGCCAGCTCTCTGAATTGTGTAGAGTGTGAAAATGGCCTTCTTTCTTTGGCTTCTTGGTTTTCTGGTAGCTGAATCGCCCCCAGACTTTCCGAGCCACAACCCCTCTTGGGGAAAGCCTCGCTAAGGAGCCAGGACTGTGGCAACAGAAACTTCTGGAATTGCCTTTCCTGCTATTTTGAGACGTGTTTAGAGAAGAGACGCCCTGTTTACACTCTGGCTGGCCTGCCCCCCTGCGTTGTCATAGTTAGGTGCCCAGGGCAGCCCAGCCGGTCGCTCCTGAAATAGAAGCCGTGGCCACAGATTAAACAGCATGCTGTCCTGCTGGGAGGCTGCAGGAGGGGGAGGCGGGGAACTGCTATCATTGAGGACCCCACCTTCAGAACCGACACTCAGCTGCTCTCCTGGAAGGAACGTTTCCAGACCACATTCTGATGCTTGCAAAAAGAAAAATCGTAATCCTAGGGCTTTTGGGGACAGCAAGCTTCCGAGATCAGTTTTTAAAATTAAGAAGTATACATTACTGCCTGAGAGTCCTAATAATAACCAGCATTTATCTGGCACTTACCATAAGCCAAACGTCAAAGTCCTTTGCGTGGTTTTTCTCATGAGAATCGCCTTGTTGGGACATTACCATTATTATTTTTAAAAGTTTTGATATTGCCTTCTGGTCATCAGCTTTGAAGTACTCGGTGGTGTTATTATTTCCCTGTTCTAGAAAGTTCTTTTCGCCCTGTGTGCCTTGAACGCCCTGACCACCACCGTCTGCTTGGTGGCAGCTGCCCTTCGCTACCTCCAGATATTTGCAGCCCGAAGATCCTGCATCGTAAGTCCAGACACGGGGACACCAGGACTGTGTTGCACTGAGCCTTTGTAGCAAAGGTCGTTGACTAACCAAGGTGTTGTTTCATTAGGATGAGTCCCAGATTTCTGTCGAAGAGGTGGAAGAACATGGACGGATCCCAGACCCCGATGATTTCGTGCCGCCAGTGCCCCCGCCTTCATACTTCGCCACATTTTACTCGTGTACACCCCGGATGAACCGCAGGTAGCCTGGGTGCCCCCACCCCAGCTCTCTGTGAGGACTCATGGAGGATTGTGTTATTTTCCAGGATTTTCTATCCCCCCCACCCTGCCCTTTTGTCTGATAAACCACGCCAAACCAAAGAAAAGTCACACCTTGACCTAAGGGTACGCTTTTTCCACTTCAATTAGCTTCCCAGGAAAACTGACACCCAGTGAGATGGCTGCTATAATGTGACAAGATTGAGAGCTGCCGTTGCCCTGGAAACATGCTCAGGCCAAATCGATGTTCATTATAACACCATCAGCAGGTTCCCAAATCATGACATTCTTCCCAGCCATTAAAAAAAGATTAATTATTCATGACGTCTCCCTGGTCTAGAAAAAATAGACACCATGCTTGTTTTCTTTTTCAAATTCTAGCTCGAAATTTATCGTTTGTTTCTTAAATCTCAGGAATAACTGTTTGCAGAAAGAAATGCTGCATGTGTTTTTCTGGTTGGTAGTGACTTCTAGAATTATACCTCTTTAAAGATTGACTTCATTTATTCATTCAACAAACATTTAATCAGTCCTCGGCTGCTTCCTAGTCACCATGCTGGGTTATTGACATTCCAGATGAGTTAGATCCGCCTTCTTCCCCTCTCTATAGCTCAGAGTCTGGGTCATTATGGAGGAGTATTGCAAGGATCATAGTAGATCTCAAGAGAGAGATTTGGGTGCACAGAGGAGGCCCACATAACCCATGATCGTGAATGGGCTGCAGAGAGCTTGAAGGCAGAGTCAGCCAGCCAGAGTTGGCTTTCTGGATGAAGTGATCTTAAGCTGAATTTAAAGGATAAGCAAACTATATTTAAGCTTCCAAAAGAAAAATCTCTGAATTCGATAAGACTGGCGTCTTTAGCTCAATATTCAGAGGGCCAGGAATTTCTACTTTTAATCCCCAAGGTACACAAAGGAGAGTGGTCAAATTTGGTGCCAGGCTTGAGGTTTTTGGAAATCCATTTTCTAATGCTCAGGGCAGCCACATGTGGCTTTGAAATAGGTCTCCAGTGGGAGCCCCTACACAGATGCCGTTAATGTTCTTTTCGGTGGGTTGTCTTCCTGCCTTGTCGCTCAGAGTTGTACCTAAACCCCATCTCCATGCCCTCCTCTGCTCACCCACCTAGGGGCAGGTAGGGATGGCCACAAAGCTGGAGGGGACAGCTTCTGGGTGCACGGAGGACAGCTCAGCCTCCCTGTTGTTCAAGGGGTGGTGTGCTAGAATGTCAAAGCTTCGGGGGGTAGGATGACTTCCCTAGTCTTTTAGGAAATGAGCCAAGAATTACAGGGGCCAGAGAGACAGAGCAATAGAACACATATTCCTTGTGCACGTAGAACACATTTGCTCATACTGTAGCCCAGTTTCAGGCTGTGTGCAGTGGACATATTGGAAGGCCGTAGAAAATGCCTGTTATTTCATGGTTGGGAAGAGAAATGCCCTCTTCAGGAAGAAGAATTAATTGGCTTTCTGATATTGTGGGTGAGCCCTTGGTTGACCTACGAGGAGGCAGCAGACAGATTTAATTTCCTGCGGTGGCAGAAAGGGAAAGTGACTCATGCGGGTGTTGGAGTCCTGCTGTCCAGCAGTGTCCCTCCCCACTTCCCTTCCCCTCTCTTCCATTTCTCTTATCAGTTCCTCCATAGTAATGCTTATCAATGTGGGTATATCCACCTTTGGGTGCATCCCTGGATTTGCCCCTCTGAGTCCTGAGACTGTCCTCTCCAAATCCAGACAAGCATCTCCTCAAGAGCTTTGCCTTTCAGAACTTGCCAGAAGGAACACGGAGGAGGGTGTTAAAGTAACCCATCCCTAGGGGCACCTGGGTGGCGCAGTCAGTTAAGCGTCCGACTTCAGCCAGGTCACGATCTTGCGGTCCGTGGGTTCGAGCCCCGCGTCAGGCTCTGGGCTGATGGCTCAGAGCCTGGAGCCTGTCTCCGATTCTGTGTCTCCCTCTCTCTCTGTCCCTCCCCCGTTCATGCTCTGTCTCTCTCTGTCCCAAAAATAAATAAACGTTGAAAAAAAAAATTTTAAAGTAACCCATCCCTGTGAGAAAGAAGACACTGCTGGGCCTGAAGTATATACCTGGAGGCCGAGATCATATCTCCAATGGGCAAACACCCTTATTTTCTGCAATTCTCCCAATATCAGAGGGCAGTCCACTTTCCTTACTAAAATGGCTAAATGTATTCACCTTTGCATACATATTGTATCAAAAGCATTCTTAAATTTGGCCGACTTTGCTAGATTTTTAGCTATCTACCTTATAGACACTAGCTGTTCAACTTTAACTGGTAATTTTCTTTCTTGTAAGCAGCAGGCAAGAAGATTGATGAATGTTTTCTTTAGTATTTCCACAACCGGTTAAGAGTTTTCACACAATGGAAGCTCCCACTTCCTGTAAGATACCATGACCTCTCAGAGAAGTTTATTTATTTAACTTCTATAAATACAACCACTTCGTGCATTGGTACCTCCCTGAGAAAGGGCTTCTCAAATTACCATCATAAACAGAAACCTGATTGCAGTGAAGGTTTCTGTGCAAAGATGGGTTTCTGTCTCGTGACTTGATTTGTAAGGGCAGCAGGGGCTGTGTCTTCTTCTTCCGTCACCCCGGGGAGCCCCCCATCCTCAGAAATCGGCTGGAGCCAGGAGTCAAGAAGCAGAGCTTCTGACCTATTCCGTGACTGTGGACCTAGTTGAACCATGGTGATGTAATGTGTTACGGAAAACTTAAGATTATAGAAAGCAGAACACGGGCAATTTGTTTCTTGGTGGTAAACATAACAAGCTCATTTCCTTTCCTAATGAAGTTCAAAACCCAAACTCAAGTGGAGCCAGGCTGTGCTGGTGGGCGACTCGGTGCTCAGTGCACCCTTGCCTGGCGTCCACATCACTGTTCCAGGACATAGGGGGGGACCACTCGTTGGTCGTATGAGTTGCTGTATGACCCTTGCCTGAGTTCTCAAGGCCTAGTGGTCAACGTAAAGCAGAATGCATTTGGCATGGTCTGTTCGGGTTTTCTGTCTACCTTCAGTAGTGAAGGCTTCCTGGAGAGTTTGGGATGAACTTGAAAGAGCCCAAACTCTGGAGTCTGTTACCAGGCTGCCCTTAGGGGATCTCTTACCATTTCTGAGCCCCAGATTCCTTCTTCAGCTGTGGTGTCACATGGCTGCTTAGCTGATTTTTAAGAGACAAAAATCTCTTTATCTGTATGGGCCCCACCACAGGCAATTAGAGCAGACTTTCTAGAGGTGAGGCCTGGGCCTTCCATAGTTTGCAAAGAAACACAGGGGGAGCTGGCTGAGGGATTTGGGAGTACAGGAAAGATTGTTCTGGAGAGGACAGAAGTAGTCCCTAGGGCTCACTGAGTGAAATGAGCCTCCTTGTTCACTGGTTGTATCGTTAGGAAAAAAGAACATCACATGTTTTTCAACTTTTTTCCTCCACCAGAGTGGGCACAGGAATAAAATGAAACAACTGTAACCCCCCAGAGCACCTTTCTGAGAAAAGCAGGCCCTGCACGCAGCTGGCCCAGAATCTATCACCAGTCTCTTCAGGTTATGTCCCATTTTCACATTTCAAGAACAGATGTTCAACTATTGCTCCTGTCTCTTATTTTCATTCTCTAATACTCCACAGCCTGAGTACAGATGTTCTGGTCTTCCTTGAGTCTTTTAAAGAATGAGATATAATTGACCTAGAACATTCTATTAGCTTCAGGTGTACAGCATAATGATTCAGTATTTGTGTATATTGTGGAGTGATCACCGTGGTAAATCATCACACATAGTAACAGGATTGTTTTTCTTTGGTTGAGAACTTTTAGGGTTTACTCTCTTAGCAACGTTCAAATATGCAATACAATAGTATTAACGGCAGTCACCCTGCTGTGTATTATATCCGTAGGACTTATTTATTTTATAACTTGAAGGTTGGTCAACAGGTACAAGAGTCTGTGTATTTTAAGCTACCATTTTACAATTTAGGTTCTTTACAACCTTTTTGCGTGTGTGTGTAGTTTTTTACGAACACAGGCAGAAAATCTTGAGATTTGTTTCTTCATTTAAATTTTTTTTAATGTTTATTTATTTTTGACACAGAGAGAGACAGAGCATGAGTGGGCAATGGGCAGAGAGAGAGGGAGATACAGAATCCCTGGAGGCTCCAGGCTCTGAGCTGTCAGCACAGAGCCTGACGCGGAGCTCGAACTTGTCAACTGCGAGATCATGACCTGAGCCGAAGTCGGACTCTCAACTGACTGAGCCACCCAGGCGCCCCTGTTACTTCATTTATTTGCTTTGGAGGGTCACTCACTCACAGGACAAAAGCCACAGTGCCTGGCATGAAGCAAGTGCTCAGTGTTTGTTGACTGACTACATTTAAGATGGGTTACTCTGTGACTCCTGAAGTACACTGCTTTGTCTTTGAGCTGTGATGTCGCTCGCTTTTCTGGAAAAATTAATTCATCCCTTCAACTATTTAACAAACAGTGAGTTTCCATGAGTGAGTTTCCATGAATCAGACATTAGGGAAGCCCAGGCAAGAAATCTTGTCGTATCCTAATGTAAGAAATAATTGAGCTTCCCTGAGTCCCTAGTTTTGTTTTTGTCTTTCATTGAGGTGACATTCTCATAACATGAGTAGAACCATTGGAAAGCGTACCATTGAGTGGCATTTGGTACAGTCACCATGTTGTGCAACCTCCACCCCCATCTGGTTCTGCAGCAATCTCATCACCTCCAGGGAGGCTGGTACCCACTGAGCAGTTATGCCCCAATCCCCTCCCCAGCCCCTGGCAGCCATTAACCTGCTTTCTGTCTTTGGGATTATCGCTTGCTTTGGATTTAAAAGGAATGATGGCAGGGGCACCTGGGTGGCTTAGTTGGTTGAGCACATGGCTTCGGCTCAGGTCATGATCTCATGGTTCGTTAAGTTCAAGCCCCACATCAGGCTCTGTGCTGTCAGCTCTGTGCTGGAACCTGCTTCAGATTCTGTGTCTCTCTCTATCTCCACCCCTCCCTGACTTGCTGTGTCTCTTTCTTTCTCAAAAATAAGTAAAAACATTGAAAATCATAAAAGGAATGATGGCATTGCACTTGCCTAAGAAACTCTGGGCTTTCCATCGGAGAGCAGTTTAGACTATCCCCTGCTCCAGGGCCGGGAGATGGTCATGGAGGACTGAGGGGTCATCCACGCTGTCAGTGGATAACCCTCCACGGGCAAAGGCCACCATGCAGTTAGTTGCAGCTGCTGTCAGATGCGCAGAATTCCCGTAGAATCTGCTTCCTGATGCCAAGATGCTTTTTCTAGGATCGTCGGTCCTGATGTTATTCCACTCCCACATATCTACGGAGCGCGAATCAAAGGTGTGGAAGTGTTCTGTCCTTTGGACCCCCCGCCTCCCTATGAGGCTGTGGTGAGCCAGACGGACCAGGAGCAGGTACAGTCTATAGTTTCTCCTTGGTACCTTGACTGCTAGTAGGAGGTGCAGCATGGGGCACAGAGAACGGTGGGAGACTGGGCCCTGCACTTGCTTTGAAGTTCAGTGGAGTCCAGATGGGGGTGGGGTTGAGTATCACCAGATGACCCTCTTTTCTCCTGTGACGTAGGGATCTTCATTCCACATGCCAGAAGGATCAGAAGGTGCCATGAGCCCCTTGGAGCCAATCTGCATGCCAGTGACTCAAGGTAATAAACATTATCACTGCTCAAACTCAGGGTTCAGTAGCGTAAGATACAAAATGGTGACCTATATGATACTTTGTTGGGGGTCAGATACCTTGGAGCCAATGGTCCACACTGTATCCTTTGTCCAGGTGTAAAAGTACTGTCAACAATTAGGGTTGGCAAGTGGGAGATACTATGTAAACAGAAATAAAGATATCCTTAGAATTTTTTTAGGAGTGGGGTGCCTGGCTGGCTCAGTCGGTTAAATGTCCAACTTCGGCTCAGGTCACAATCTCACAGTTCATGGGTTCAAGCCCTGCGTCGGGCTCTGTGCTGACAGCTCAGAGCCTGGAGCCTGCTTGGGATTCTGTGTCTCCCTCTCTCTCTGCCCCTCCCCTGCTCGCACTCTGTGTCTGGCTCCCTCTCTGTGTCTGGCTCCCTCTCTTAAAAATAAATAAACATGACAAAAAAAATTATAAGAAGAATCTTTGAGGAGTAACAAGGCTCTTCACCCTGTGAAATGGATTATAGATTATAATTTGGCAGTCCCATGTTTTCCCATCTCAGATTTTCTTTCTCCTGTTAAAATAAGCTGGGCTCTTTTTAAAGGGAAAAAGGAGTTTTGTTGATTTCAGGATGATTTTCTGTGAGATTGCGCTGTCATTTTTAACCTAGGGTCTATGTCACGGTGCCTTCACACAGAGTGAATGCTGATTTTCAGTCCTGCCTCAAAACGCTAGAGTCAGTTTACAGCTATCCTTGTCCTTTAAGGGAACACTGTTACAGCTTTCTTTCTTTCTTTGGAGAGGTTTTAAATGGCCCAGAAAACTGTCCACCAGCACAAAATGGCAGTGGTGATAAATAATGGATCAAGTGTAGCTATTTTCGACGGAGGCGAATTTTCAGTGGCGCCGTTTGGAACAGGTCTCTGTTCTGCTCACCTTCCATCTTCGAATACTGCAGCTGCGTTCTCCCTCCTAAGCATGTTTGGGATTCTTCCACTTCTTAAAAAAAGTTGCCCAGACCACACTCAGGCTCACAAATGACGTGATTTGGTCATCCTGAGCAGAAGTCACCCGTTTCTTGAGTGGTTTTACCTATCTGCTCAGCGGCCCTGGCTCTTTCCCTTGGCCTTCAGGAGTTCCCGAGCGTGGCCTCCACTCTGGACCGTGCAAATGCCTCGTCTTTCTGCCTTTGGTCTGCAGCCCTCACAGTCACCTTACCCGGGCAGGCATGTACTTCCACCCACGCAAGCTCACCCTGAATTCTCAGAAACAGGGAAAGCTGCCAGGAGCTTTCCCTGGAGAAGATTCTAACACTCTTAGGAAAACAAACACGCACACACACACACACACACACACCCTGACATTTTGGAATGGCTTCTTTACTTTGCTCTGCTCTTTGACTTAAAGTTTTTTGTTTGCTTGTTTTAGGTGTGGAGGGATGGTTTGGAGAGGCGGCAGTTCCCACAGTGCTGGGAAGTAAAAACTCACTGGGCCGGGAGCCGAAGCAAATGTTGTTCACTGTATTTTCCTGCCCCTACAGGTTGGGGCTCACAGGTGTTTCCTGCCCAACATTTTGAAGGCAGCAGCTGGTGAAATAATGTGCGTTTCTCTTTTTTTTTTTTAAAAAAAGAATCAGGTGGGGACAGTCCTAACATACCTGGAGAAGAAAGTGGATCCGTGTCAGCGCCCGATGCAAACCAGCTGCGTCCTGCGGGAAGCCGGAGAGCCCCGCCGCAGCTGAGGGCGAGATCCAGGAGCGACCCTGTGCTCCATCATTCCGCGGAGAGAGGTGATGGCACTCCCCAAGCTACTTGCAGGGCCCCGTGCACGTGTTTGCCCAAAGGTGCCTGGTGAAAGCTGGGGGTGGGGTGGGGACAGTTTAAGAGATGTCTAGAAAGAGGTTAAGAGGTCTTGGGAAAATAAGATATTCTGCATGCACATTAGGAAGATATATCTGCCCCATCTTTTAAGACTGGTATTGAGTTTTTCAAGTCATTGTTAGCAAAAGCATTTGGTTGCACATGACCGTGGAGTGCTACTATGTGAAGAAAACAATGCAAACGTGACTCTGATTTCTGGGTGCTCACAGTCCTGTGGAAATAAACCTTCTCTCTGAAGGAAAAAGTTAAAGGGCTGTATTTTTTTACCCTCTCTCTTTTGATTTATCTTTTTTTTTTTTTTCTTTTTTTTTTTTTACTGTGTATGAGTACTTGAGTTATTTAAATCTGGCTTGTTTTGAGAACTTTAGACAGAGTGAGACTCCAGTTTTCTCCCTCTCCATTTTGAGTTTGTGTGTAGATGTTATTTGAATAATTTTAAATCAAAAAAATTTTTTTAATTAAAAATTTTTAAGTAAAGTTTTTTTTAACGTTTATTTATTTTTGAGAGAGTGCATGCAAATGTATGCACGTGGGCAGAGGAGGAGCAGAGAGAGGGAGGCAGAGAGTCCAAAGTGGGCTCCACACTGACTGCAGAGGGCCCGATGTGGGGCTCGAACCCATGAACTGAGAGATCATGACCTGAGCCGAGGTCAGATGCTCAACCAACTGAGCCACCCAGGCACCCTCCAAATTTAAAAATTTTTAAAAATTTAAAGAACATTGAGTCCTTTTTCTGGATACGTGAATACCTGAATACGTGAATACCAAATAGCTCTTCATTGTGGAAAATCGTAAAAAATAAAGGAAATAAAGGAAGACAATGAAACTGTAAGGCCACCAGTACAGGCTTCTTTCGGTGACCTGTTCTAACAAGTAGCCTCCGCTCTCCTGAAGCTCGATGCAAATACGACTTTGCAAACGCTCTCCCCCTGCTCTGTCTGGGGCCCCGTGTTGTCCTCCCCCCACTTGTAGTGTTGGTTCTGTCCCTCTAACAGCCTGTGTTGTTTGCCACAGCTCTGGACTAACCTTGTGGGCGCCAGAGGGAACATTCCTCTTGTCTTCTGCGCTGGAGGAGTCCCACCGCCTGGGACTGAGCACCTCTGCAAGCCCACAGGCCAGCAGCCTGGCCCCTCAGCTCCCCAAGCCCATTTCACAGAGGGTCTCTGCCCTACCTGGCAAGTTGAGGACTCGAGCTGGCCACCTGCCTGCTTCCACGGGAACTTGGCTGTCTGAACAGCTTAGTGAGATCCTTCCAGAGCCCCTCCCCCATTCTGCAGTGCTGCGGGGGCAAGGATGACACATGTTTACCTGTTGGAGCCCTCAATTGTAGAAGGGACCAGATTGCCTTCCAGTGACAGTATGCAGTCCCTGACCATCCTCACACATGAGTGTCTGTAGGGACCATTTCTGAAAACCTCCTGCTCTGTGTGGGAACATGCACATGGCAGCCTGGAGGATGCCACTAACCCCTGTTTAGAGCTCCCCATGTCTACTTTTCTCCAGAGGAAAAGGAGTGCTCCCCTTCCTCCTGTTCTCCCACCCTCCGCCTCCTTTCTTCCTCGAATATCAAATTTCCGCTTGTCAGGCCTTCACAGACTCAATTCTCCAGTGTCGTGTACGCTGAGGGCTGCTGGCTGGCTGACGAAAACGTGGAGACCAGGTCTGAGTTTCACTTCACCCACTTGATGGTGCAGTAATGTTCTGCTGGCCCTGAAACCCTTCTGATGTAGGTAGCTGTGGAAATTAGGGCCTGTGGTGGATTTCCCAGGCCACGTGTTGACTTCGAGAATGACATGTGATTTTTCTGCACCTAGATTTTTCTCTCCTTAATAGTCAGCCATAGAGCTACCTCCCAGTCATGGTGTGAGCATCTATAAGTCAGCACCATGCCCTGAGGATGTTTAGGGCAAAGGTACAGTCACAGGGAGCAGGGCACTCCATTCATCCCACAGTCTTGTCTCTCCTCAGTCTAAGTGCCACCTTCACCTTCCCCCCCCCCGCCCCTTGGAACATTCTTTCATCAGGCCGGCCATCTCTTTTCCTGTTTCCTGCTCGCCACCCATCCCCACTTACCGGTCATTACTCCATGGAACCATTGCTCCGTTGCAGTTTGCATTCTGGATGCTCTTCTCTATCATCTGTCTTCAGCTTGGTGGTTGTGTTTTATGTGGCACAATAAAATGCTTCGGGGACATGTCCTTTTGGAACTTCAGGGAATAAGTTTGTGTCGTCGTCGTTGTTGTTTTCCTTTTCCCTCTGCAAGACGAAAAGCAAGACGTGCATGGTCATTGGCATTTGCAACATGCTTTCCACGCCAAGTTTAGTGGCCCTCACTGTCTCCGTCCAGGCATGCGTTCACGGGGGCATGGCCAACGGGCATGTATTGTCTGTCTCTGCCCACAGCTGCCCCGGTGCTCAGCTGTGAAGCTGCCACGCAGACAGAGGGAAGACCGCAGCTGGCCACGGTGACTTTGAGGAGAGGTCTGAGATGCAGAGCCTCACGATGCCGGCCTCGGTCCCTGATAGATTACAAGTCCTACATGGACACCAAGCTGCTGGTGGCCAGGTTCCTGGAGCAGTCCTCCTGCAGTATGACCCCGGACATCCATGAGCTCGTCGAGAACATTAAATCTGTTCTGAAGTCTGACGAGGAGCACATGGAGGAGGCCATCACGAGTGCCAGTTTCCTCGAACAGGTAGTTTTATTACTCGTCTCGGGCGCGAGTCGGAGAACTTGTTTCCGTGGCAGCTGAGGCAGCTTCTCTGATTTCCAGTCCAAGGCACATAAGTTCCTGGTCACGTATCAAGGGAATTGGGATTGTTAGGAGGTCTGGGGAGGGAGAGAGAAGAAGCTGAAGCACTTTCTTTTCAGGTTTGATGACTTTTCCACAGGCTCCTTGGCCCAGGGAGAGAAAGTGATTTTCCTAGGACGTGGAAGCACTCCTGGGAAAAGAAAGGGGTGCAGCTCAGGCAGAAGAGCAAGGAGTCTGGGCATTGATTGATAGGGCATGGTTTCTCAGCCCTGTGACAATGATGGACATCCCTAAATTTTAAAATTGGCAGCATTCTGGGAGCTGTTGATATTCCCATGAAGTACTGGCAAGATATCTAAACCAATAGGACTTAAAGGAATAAATGCCTTTTCCTCTGCATAGATTAAAAACCACAAGGCAATTCCCTAATCTGAAGTCACCCAGTGGAAAGATAACATTGGGCACGTAATATAATCCATTTGGGTGTCCGTTTTCTCATTTTTACCTATTTTATTTGATTATTTAATGTGTATTTATTTATTTTGAGAGAGAGAGAGAGAGACAGAGAGAGAGAATCTCAAGCAGGCTCTGCACTATCAGCACAGAGCCCGATGTGGGGCTCAGACTCATGAACCGTGAGATCATGACGTGAGCCGAAATCAGGAGTCGGACACTTAACTGACTGAGCCACCCAGGTGCCCCAGTTTTCTCATTTTTTAAAAAAGTGAAGCCTTGGACTGGGTGGTCTCCACCCCTGTGCCTCTGAACGAAGAGGGTTTGCTCCTGATGAGAACTGCGGACGGGTCACAGCTTTAATTACCCACCTCTTTTAAAAGCCGTTATGTTTTAGGCACTTACTTTGTTGCCCCTTGTATGAGGGGCGGCCGTGGTAGATCTCAGAGCACAGTGGCTCACGGGTGATGCCTGCCGGTGTCTGTGTGCATTAAGTGCCCAACGCATACACTGGGCTGCTGGGCCCAAGGGAAGTTGCCACAGGGTCCTCGGTGAGTTGTTAAGACGGACAAAGTCCCTGTTCATCTTCCTTTCCGTTTCCCCTTTCTACCTGCTGGCCTCTTTTGACAGAAGCCAGTTTCTCTCCTGGCCCCTCAGGGGACCCAGGGGAGTAGAAGAGACATCTGATTACTCACATGAGCAGGTACGTGAACTGGAGACCCTCTTGTTGGCTGTTTTCTAAACCAGTGGTCAGCCTGTGGTCTTGGGTCAGGCTCTCGTTAGTGTCTGTGTAGGGGAGACATTTACATCCTCATATCCCGGGCCCACGCCGGAAGTCATTCCCTACCTCCTCCTCTCCGTCCAGCCCCGACAGCCCGAGAAACAGCAAGCATTTGGAGCCACTTGTGCAAGGCTGCCAAGCCCTAGGGAGGTGAGAGCTGGCGTATCTGCCAAGCCATTGGCGTGGACCTTCTGCACGGGCTCCTCTGGAAAACAGCTTTGGGGAAAAACAACAAGCACTTTCAGTTCGACAGATGCTGTCACCGCGAATGTCTGCTGGGTCTTTGTGCCAAGTCTGGATAAAAGTTCAGGCACTGGGATTGCTGCAGTGGACTCCGGGTCATCTGCTGGCTCCTTCCAGGAGTGGCCCCCAGCGGTGATGTGTTGTAATGTCACGTCTCTCCCCAGACAGAAGGAAGTAGGGACAAGCAGAAGGAGAGCTTTTATTTCTGACTCCACTCAGCTTTGCACATTTTTACTTTTCCTGGTATTACTAGAATGCGTTTTTAGAGCCATTTTAATTTTTATCTGTGTCAAAACCACTTGCCCTAATTTACACGTAATGACAATTGACGTCTATGATTGCTGGAGTTTTCTTTTTAACCAGAAGGACAAATATAATAACAGTATGGTAGCAAAATTTAATGTCCCATCCCTTGGAGGGATTTTCTTCCCATGACCTTAAAATCTCAGAATGGTACAGGGGTGCCCTGGTGGATCAGTCGGTTAAGCGTCCGGGTTCAGCTCAGGTCATGATCTAACTGTTCCTGGGTTCGAGCCCCACGTTGGGCTCTGTGCTGACAGCTCGGAGCCTGGATCCTGCTTCAGATTCTGTGTCTCCCTCTCTTTCAGCCCCTCCCCCGCTCTTGCTCTCTCTCTCTCTCTCTCTCTCTCTCTCTGTCAAACATTAAAAAAATTTTTTTTAACTCTCAGAATGGTATAAATGAGACAAAAAGTCATCCCAATGATTGTTTTCTGATAGAACAATCACAGGTAGTAATGAAGCACCTGGGTTTTTCTAAAGTCACTAACAGTATTACAGGTCATGTAGTCATGACTGTGCCGCTTCTGGAAACTTCCATGTACCTACCCGACAATTCTCCCCTCGTCAATCCCAATTGGATGAGGAATTCCCTGTATTTTTGCCATTTTACGAAGTAAGTGCTATTCTGACATGTTTAAAGTCACATATGTGCTCCACTGCAAAACAGATCGAGCAGTAGAACCATTCTGAAACATTTTTACAAATAGAGTGGCTTAGTTTTTATGTTGTTTATTGTGTTTTTTACCCAAGGGTTGTCAGGTCGATTGGAAGCGTCGCTGGTTTTGGTTGACATTTTCTAACCTCATTAGCTGGACTCCATGCCAGGCTGGTAGTTACTCACTTTTCAAGCACATTGCTGTCACCTGGGCTCCTGTTAGAACTACTGATGCTCCAGCCCCATGTCACAATTGCTGTTGGGGAGCTGGGAATCCATGTCACCAGCTCCTGTCCCCTCCAGAAACGTGGAGACCCGGGAGGTAAAGTGAGGCAGGTGGGCAGCCGACACCATAGGAAATTGGGGAATTTCGTAGGAACGTTAGAAAAGAGGCAGTCTGTTGAGAGCATCTGTGAATTCCAGCCGTGTTCCACATGGGGAAAACAGCCTATTTTCTTTTCCAAAGCAACTGAGCTACAGAGTGCATGAATGGATAGAGGAGGCCGGTTGCAGGGACCTCATGTGCTGAAGCTTAACGTGTCCCTCGCCCTCTTCTTCTCCCCAAGATCATGGCCCCGTTGCAGCCCAGCACTTCCAGGGCCCACGTGCCACCCTCCCGGAGACAGCCTGGACTCTTGCACCTGCAGAGCTGCGGGGACCTCAGCACCTTCGTCCCGGCGGGGAGGCCGAGAGCCCAGAGGAGGCCCCGGCGAGCGGAGGCCGAGCGGCCCCACAGCCTCATCGGCGTCATCCGGGAGACTGTCCTGTGAACCTGTGAGGCCAGGCCCCTGGGGGGGCAGGAAGGAAGATGGACCCGGAAGGAGGAATGATCCCCCACCACGGGGTCCCCTGGCTGGGAGTTGGCGCGCCCTCCGGGAACTCCTTAAAAGGGGGGGGGCATGCTGGAGGACATTTGTCCCCCCTCTCCGGCACCTCGTTCTGCTGACTGAGCGCATTCAGGGGTGGACAGGCAGGTTCTTCCGGGCACTTTTGGCTTTTGGATGCACAGATCTGGAGGCCTCTGCCAGGTCACCTGGGCAGAAAGTGGGCTAGTGATTCTTTGCCCAACCCCCCCCCCCGTGGCTCTCTTCCTCGCCGCGTGCCTCCCTCAGTGGAAGGACAGATCTGCTGGGCCGCTCTTGATAGCTCCCGCAGCCTTTCGCTGCTCCCTGGGAGAGCAGTGGGCACAGAGGCAGGACGATTAACCCCCATGTTTTCTGCACTTGTCAAGCTTCATTTTAGGTCACCCTCAAATCACAGTCTCTTTAGGAAAAACGGGGAACTCATTCAGTGAAAATCGTAACGAAAGACGTTTGGGAGAGGGTCTTGTTGATTCCATTTACTCGTGCTTGCGAAACTAGAGATGGCTAAGGCCTGGCGGAGAATAAAAATGAGTACTTTGGACCTCTGGGCTCGGTGTATACCATTTGCACGTGTCTAGGTGACCTAGGCCTTTCCTTAGGAAGGGCTGAACACTTGAAGCAGAGGTGGGCAGCTGCTCTGGTCCAGGCAGACCACCAAACCGGCTTCATCTCCAAAGCACCATCCCCCCTGGGGATCACAACACGACCTTCGTTCATTCAGCCAGCGCTTGGCTGAGTGGCTTCAGGGAACGGCTTCCTTCTAGCTGGGCCGTGAGCAGCAGATCAGTCATTATAGACTGGGGATTCATGCGAAGAAGGGAGAGAAGGTTTCTTTGAAGAGCTGATGTTTGAGCAGGGCTCGACTTTGAGAGTCAGGGAAGGCTGCTGCAGGAGGAGCGAATGGCCAATGCAACCCTCAGCGCTAGAGGCCAATGGGAGCAGAGAGAGGGCAGAGGTGGGAGGAGCCTCAGGCTGGATTTCCCTGCTAACCGTGAGCTACCCCGGAAGAGTTTTCAATTGGAGTAACAGATTCCATTTACATTTCAAGAGATCAGGTGCAGCTGGAGAATAGTTTAGTTTGGGGGCTGAGGCTATAAAAGGAGAGACTGTCTTCCTTGCCAGGCCCTGCGTGTGCTCCGGGGACTGTGGTAGGGGGACTTCCAAGCTCTCGGTTCACCTCCCGACGGCCAAAGAGGTGGGTGCTCTTCCTGGTCCCATTTTACAGATGAGGAAGATGAGGTTTCCTAACTTGCTCAAGGTCCCTCAGCCCTTCAGTGGTAGAGATGTCGTGCCCACCCGAGCAGCCCCTCCAGAAGCCACGGTCTCTCTCCACCTCCTGAACAGGTGCAGTCTGACATTTCCCGTTTCTTTCACGCAGTGCTTGCTGAGGCCTCTAGCTAGGCTGACGGAAGCACAGACTCTCCTGGCTGCAAGCCGCCAGGCCAGGCCAGAGTGGGAATTGCAGCGGGGCCCCTGGAGGGGCTGAGTAAGGAAGAGGGGGGAAGACCGTTTGGAGGCGCTGGTTGGGGTGGGTGGGGAGCACTGGCTGTGGAAGCAGAGCCGGACGCGAGGGAGAGCTGGGGGCCTGGCAGGCTGCTCTGGGGCGGGCGGGCTGTGTTTGTGGAGGAGGTTGACGGCGGCTTCCCCACCTGCAGTTTCTCTGTTCTCCTCCCCCACCCCCAGGCATTGGACTCTCTTTGGCAGCAAGCAATCTCTTCATTTTTCTAGAAGCCCTCGCCGTCAGCCTCGCAGCTGCCCACTGGGGGTTGGTCCGCTTCTCTGGGGTGGGGGTGGGGGGGGCAGGGAGGGTCTGGCTTTTCTCACATCTCTAGGTTTATGATCTCTCCCATTCTGGGAGGGCATTGTCTTTAGCCGCATCTGTCTTCTTCCCCTCCTGTACCATTACCTCCAACTGCCACTGAGGGCCTCCTCACCCGGAAGGCTCAGAGAAGGGGGGTGGGCACCTCACGTGCACACAGCGTCCGCCTCTCTAGCCTTGGAGGACCACAGAGGTGGTGACAAAGCATCTCAAATGTAGTTATCAGAATGACCCCAGAGGGTTGACTGATTGGCGTGAGGGGTTTTTAAAATACATTTTCACTGGCGAGGTACAAGATGTGTGGCTGGGCAGGAGCCTTGCGTGGGTACCGTCGCCTCTGCTCCCATGGGGAGTAAGAATCGGGTCCCCACTTCGTGAGACTGTCCTGGGATGGATCAGGACACGGGCTGCTCCTTCATAATGTTGGCATCTGTACCTCACCCTTTCACACAAGCTGTGTGTCCAAGTGTCTGAAGACCGAGTGGGACTTTCCCAAGGTTCCAAACTGTTCTGCACAGACATGCCAGTGAGTGTTTGTGTCTGGCTGGCGGAATTTCTTTGAAGATCTGCTTTCTTTGGAACAGCCTACCCAATGGTGAGATTAGGGAGAGGGGTCCGTGGCTGGAACTGCACAAGGCTGCCCATATTTGCCAAAAGAACCAGACATTTGCTGAACAGCTGCACTGGGCAGGTCCATCCATCTACACCCCCAGTTTGCACATGAGGAAACTGAGTCTCAGAGCAGAAGGAGACCAGTAATTCTGGCTCCAGGACCAGGGCTATGGGTGCAGGTCAGAGCTTCTCAGACTATTGGGGATGAAAGACTAATTTTTTTTCCCCCCTCCAATCTGTCATGGACCAAAAGCTTTTGTGAATTATAGACTGAGTGAAAACCGTGTTAGTTGACTAGGCCTGTTACAACAGCCTACCAAAGACTGGGTGACTGGAGACATAGAAGCTTTATTTCTCACAGTTCTGGAGCCCCTGAAGTCCAAGGTCAAGGTGCTAGCAGATTCGGTGTCGGGTGAGAACACCCCCCTTCCTGGCTTGCAGATGGTGGGCTTCTTGCTGTGTCCTCCTGTAGTGGAAAGGGAGGGAGGGGGAGAGAGGGCAGGCGGGAAGGAAGAAAGAAGTCTGTTCCTCTTTTTCTTCTTCTAAGGGCACTAATCCCATCGTGGGGGCACCACCCTCATAACCTCACCTAAACCCAATTATTTGCCAAAGGCTTTGCCTCCAGATACCAACACTCTTGGCATTAAGGCTTCAACAGATGGACTTTGAGGGACGTGAACATTCAGTCCACAGTACTGATTGACCAGGAAAATGAAATCATAGTAAGGAAAAAAACACAGAAAGATGTAACCTCCCAGCCTTTACTTTTTTAGAGCAGTTTGAGGTTTAGAGCAAATTGAACACCAAGTACAGAGATCTCTCCTACAGCTCCGGCCCCTAGGCATGTACCATTTCCCACTTCCCCCCCCCCTCCCCATCAGCATCTCACACCCCGGCGCTGCATTTCCAGAACTTACTCTTGTCAGGGGCCAGGAACAAAGCGTTCTTGGCCTGGGTCAGTGGCCTGCACTCTGAGCGGAGCATGTTGGGATTCCTCCCCTAGCCCCACTTTCAGCCCTGAGTCTGTTTTGTGTGCGGGGCCCTGGGGACACGGATGAGGAAGCCTGGGAGTGGGAAGATGGGCAGACACCCTTCCCTCCGCACCCATGTGTCTCTGAGGCTGCAGTCACATTTAAGACCTTTGGCAAGCCCCTCAGGATTCGGGAGAGCTGGCAGAGGAAAGAAGTAGCTCCTGTCTCCACCCAGCTTTTGGGGAAACAGAACAAAGTAGCACATCTCCACCCTCGCCACCCCTCCACTCCCCCCACCAAAGGAGGGTGCAAAAGAGAATAGTGAAGGGCGTGAGGGAGGGACCCGGACAAGGGCATCTTTGTTTACGTGGTGTTGCTCCCTGCCGCTGCTGCAAGGGAAGCCAAGTCTGGGGCCACAAGGCACCGCATTGCTTCCATTTCTCTCTCCCCGAAGGTGCCATCACCCTCCCACTCACTCAGCAGGTGTTTATTGAGCTCCAGAGTCCAGGCAGCCGGCCAGGTGCTGGGGAAAGACTGCTCAGAGGAGAGAGGGGGCAAATAAAGTCTACAAATAATAAATGCAAGTTACATGTCTCTGGGCTGCTGCTGAATGGCTCCCTGACCCCAAGGGACAGTCTTTTGGTCACCTGGGAAGACTGTAGGTCCTGGGCCTCATTTATCAGGATGGTTTGAAGGATCCTTCATCCTTGACTGTGAACAGGTCCTGGCGGACAAGGTCAGAGCCGCAGGGCAGAGCTCTGCCCACCTGGGCTTGTGGCAGCAGGTGGTTACCATCTTGGAAATCCTTTAAAGAAAAGTTATTCGTGACACCTGTTGAAGATGGGAAGGAAGACTTATTTCAGGAGAAACTGCAGTGGCGTTTTGCAGTAGGGGAGACAGATCAGGCTCAACTCTGACTACAAGGACAAGTGCCAGGGAGCAGGGTGGGGTCAGTGGATGGAAAATGACAAGAGGAGACATCAGGGCTGCGGGATGTTTGCTAGACCAACTCACTAGGACTCTTTGGAAGGCAGGCCATGGTGATCCGATTCCAAGGGTTGGGAGAGGGAGTAGGGTTTTTTGCTATACTGCCCCAGCAGGATCCTTGTTAAAACCAAGGACAGAGCTCAAGGTTGGAGCCTGGTCAGAAAGAGGATTCAGAGGAGCCAATTCAAGTTTGGCCAGGGAGAGAGTTGTCCTGACGAGCACCTTTTCTTCTGAAAGAGCACCTCTTGCCACACTGTGTCCTTAGCCTCAGGCATGTCATTGTCTCAGCAGGAAGCTTCTTTTCATGCCCAAAGCTGGCAGGATCCTTTGTGTTTTGCCCTAACAAAGGAGCTAGGGCCAAAAATCTGGATGAATCCTAGTTCCTCTCTTTTGAAAAGTGGCTGTAGGACCCAGGTGGATGGAGACTTCTTCCAGTGTCTGCAGATACTGAGCATGAATGCAAAAGGATCCATTTCATGGTGGGAGGGGGGACACCTATCAGACAGGAAGGGCTCCCTGCAAGGAGAGTTGCTGGAATTACTTTGCTTTTGGTAGGAGCAGTTTCTCCCACTGCTTCCGTATTTGTTTGGTGGAGGCAAGTGGGTTTTCAACAAGAAATCATAAACCACAGTATCAGAGGTGTCAGGGACAGAGGCCTACCTCTTCGTTTTATAGATGAGGAGCCCAACATCCAGAGAGGTTAATTCATTTGCTGAGGATCACCTAAGCTACAAATGTCAGAATTCAAGAACTTCACCTATGTCTTCCGGCTTCTGTCATCACAGACAGCGCGTTCTTCTCCAGACTGCCCTAGCATGGAGCTACAAGAAGGTAAAGGAAACACCTGCAGGCACTCTTAAGCAATTGTAACATTAACACCAATGTAGCAATTAAAAATATTAATAATGTCTAACATTTATTGGGAGTCCTTCCAGAGTATTAACTTAGTTCTGGTAATCATCACAATAACTGTCCCAATTCACTAAATTCACTAGTTCTTAGGGCTTTACTTGATTTCTCTTGTCTAATTGCATTGGCTGATATCTCCAGTACAAACAGTAGTGGAGATGAGCGGACATCCTTGATTTTTTTTTCTTAGAGGAAATGCCTCTGATGCTTCCCATAAAGATGTTATCTTTAGGACAAAATCATATATTTTCCATCATATTAAGGAAGTATACAACAATCTTGAAGTTTTTGAGGTTTTTCCTTCCTCCTCTTCCTCCCTTTTTTCTTGGAAGAGCTATTGAATTTTTCTCAGCATTTATGAAGATAATCATGATTTTTTTTTGCCTTAGATTTATTAACATGGGCTATGGTTTTAATGGATTTGTAATAGTGAACCAACACTGCATTCTTGAACAAATCCCACTTATTCACGATGAATTATTTTCTTAGTGTTAGATTCACTGTTTGCTTATATTTTATTTAGAAATTTTGCAGTGATATTTATGAATGGTACTGGTCTATATATTTCTCTATACTGCTTCTGGTTTAGCTATCAGTGTTATATTTGTTTCATAAAACATATTAGAAAGTTTTCCTTCCTTTTCAGTGCTGTGGAACATTTTAAGAACACTGGATTATCTTGTCTGTAAAAGTGTGGTAGAATTTCTTGTGGAAACATCTGAGTCTGGTGCTTTTGTGTAGGCTAGTTCCTTAATATCTCCATTTATTCAATGGAGTTGGTCCCTTTAAACTTTCTTTTTATAATTCTTTAAAATATTTACTTATTTTTGAGAGAGACAGAGCACATGTGGGGAAGGGGCAGAGAGAGAGGGAGACACAGAATCAGAAGCAGGCTCCAGGCTCTGAGCCATCAGCACAGAGCCCTTTGCAGGGCTGGAACCCATGAACCATGAGATTGTGACCTGAGTCGAAGTCAGATGCTTGACAGACTGAGCCACCCAGGCACCCCTAAACTTTCTCATTCTAATGGTGGTCAATTGGAGTAATTTTAATTTTCCTGGGAAATCGTCCATTTCATATAGTTTTCCAGATTTATTTGCATAGAAGTCTTGTGAAGTAGTCATAAGCAAAAGTAAACTTCTGTTCCAAAGGTTATTTCCCCCTTGACGTTCTTCATTTTGTGTTCTTGCCTATTTGTCATGACCAACCTGCTAATGATTTGGTTAGTTTATTAATTTTTAAAAAAAATTTTAAATGTTTTTATTTATTTTTGAGACAGAGAGAGAGAACATGAGCAGGGGAGGGGCAGAGAGAGAGGGAGACACAGAATCCGAAGCAGGCTGCAGGCTCTGAGCTGTCAGCACAGAGCCTGACGTGGGGCTCGAACTCACAGACTGTGAGATCATGACCTGAGATGAGGTTGGAAGCTTAACCTACTGAGCCACCCAGGTGTCCCAAGTTTATCAATTTTTTAACAGAATTTTATTCATCAATTACATCTACTGTTTCTCTACTCATTAATTTCTGCTTTTATCTTTATTATTTTTTATGCTTTCTTCTGGTTTACTCTGTTGTTCTTTTTCAACTGTTTTGACCTGGAAGTTGAACTCCTTTTATTTTTATTGATAAATGTATGTAGCGTGATGATTTTTCTTACTTATTGCTTTAATTGCATTCTATAGAGTGTGGTATGTTTTCATTGTGATTAGGGACCCCTCTTGAGGAAAAAGTATACAAAATTATGAATATAAAATTAGGTACCTGGCTTTGAAAGGGGTGCATGTAATTGAGGGGCCATGATACTTGAAATTTTACTAGCTTCACAGTAAGTCCACCTCTGTTTAAACACAAGCCTGGGATTTACACATGATAGATGTCGTTGGCATTTTGAGATGACTTAGTCGTCAGGGAAGACCTTGACACATGAGTAGCAAGAAAACAGAATTGCAAAGAGAATGAACTGTAATGGTGTGTGCATCGCTTGTGCTTAGCACTTGGCAGAATTTATCTCTGTACTATACCGCATGCCTGATTGTTTTACTATTACCGTTTTATAAACAATAAGAAGGAGTTTCTGAAACGTTAAAATACTTGCTTCAGATCACACAGCTGGTGAGATTAAACCCAGCCAAGTCCAACCTGGAAGCCCCTGTCCTTGTCACTACACACACGGCATTGTTGGTACGCAGAAGGGACTGGCCATGTGCTCCTCCCCCGAGCAGCCGGTTCAGGAGCTTGTATTTCAGAAAGCCACCTGGAAAGGCAAGTACTGGTGGTGCACGGTTACTTTTTGTGGGTGTTGGACAAAGCATGCTGACTGTATCAGTCACCGATGGCTGTGTAACAAATCATCCTCAGACAATACATACTCACTACCTCACAGGCTCTGAGAGTCAGTAACCTGGGAGCAGCTTGATTGGATGGGTCTGGCTTAGGGACAGTAATGAGGTTGCTGTCATGCAGTCAGAGCAGCAGCCAGCTGAAGGCTCACCTGGGACTCAGGGCTGGCTTCCAGGCTCACTCCTGTGGTGTGGACAGGCTTCAGTTTGTCACTGGCTACTGACTGGAGACTTGAGTTCCTTACTGTATAGACCTGTCTGTGGGGATGCTTACAACAAGGCAACCAGCTTCCCCCGGAATGTGTGATCTGAGAGACAGAGGAAAACTGGAGAGACTGCTGAGAGGGAAGCTGCAGGCTTCTTAAATTGTACCTTGGAAGTGACAAGCCACCATTTCTGTTTGTTAGAAGCAAGCCATGAAGTCCAGCCCACAATCTGGGGAGGGGAATTCAGCTCTACCCTTTGAAGGTGTATCCAAATACGTGTGCATGTATTTTTAAAACCACCACAGTGCCAAAGGGAGACTTCAGCATTTATCTCTGCCATGGGACTTAGAACAGGGATTCTGCCTAGACTGAGGTCATCCTCCGGAACCCACTCCTTGCTCTGCCTGGAGATCTAAGCCCCTCCTCATCCTGTGGGATAGGGAGAGGCGGTTGCCCTCATTCCTGCATTCATTCACTCACTCCCTTGGCACATATTTATCAAGTGACAACTAGATGGTGGGTGCGGTTCCAGGAACTGGGGATGAGGCAGAGAACAAAACACATTCCACCCCGTCCTTGGGCTCAGAGAGCTTTGATTTGAGTGAGAGGGGCCAGATAATAAAGAAAGAAATGATTAAAACAACAGCAATAGTGATAAGGACTATGAAGAAAAATAAAGCACGATGAAAGGATAGGAGGTGACAGGGGCCGCTGCCCCCAGACAGAGAAAACAGATGAGGTCTTGCTGCATTGTATCAGAGGACCTGCTCAGAGAAATCCTCTTTGCTCAGGTGACATTTCAGCTGAGACCTGAGATGAGAGTGAGCCACAGGGCTCCTGGGAGGGAGCACAGCAAGGGCAAAGGCCCTGGGGCAGGAATGTTCTTGGTGTGTGTTGATGAGGTGTTCTGGTTGGGATCGAGAGAGAGCACGGGAACGATGGATGGGAAAACGGGTCAGAGAGGAGGCCAGGGTTCTTGGTTTTTAAGTCTATGTGGGATGGAGCCCATTTAAAGGGATTTGAGCAGGGGCTTAACATGATTTGGCCATGCTAATGGGTTCACTCTGGCTGCTGCTCAGACGGGGAGGAGGAGAGAAGGAGACAGGGGGCTGCTGCAATTACCCAGGGAGTGGTGACCGTGGTGGGTGGTTGTTTGTTCTAAGGAGGACGCAGCAGACGTCATGAGACACGGTCAGATTCAGATGCGGCTCCTGCTACAGCCGCTTACGTGGAGGCGGTGGGGTCGCTGACCTCAGACAGTGAGGTTCCTGCCACTTTTGCAAGCTTCTAGCCGAGTGGTGACCATTGCTTGAATACACCATGTTCTGCGTACCATGTTCCAGGCACTGTGCTAGGTCTAACGGGGAAAGAAATGAGCGAGACCACACGGCCCTCCCGGAATAGCAGGGCAGAGAGGCAGCTGAGCCGTGCACCACGGCGTGCTGTGCGACAGGCTGTGAAAAGTACCCGAGGTGTCACAAGGCAGCGAGCCTTCTGCTCTGGGCGGGGACACGGAGGGCCGCAGGGGATTTCCACTGGCAGGAATGGGGTGGCTGGTGTTCCAGGCAGAGGAAGAAGAGTCCTGGTGGTGGGAGAGGCTGTGTTTGGAGGACAGGTGGTTCCAGAAGCAGGGAACAGTTGCAGGAGATGATGCAGGACGAGAGTTAGGATCCACTTACAGAGACCCTGGAATCCCAGGCTGAGGCAGTTGGGTTGGAGGGGAGCCCTGGAAAGAGCTCCCAGGTCCCAGGCGGCATAGGTTGGAGCGGAGGAAACCGAAAATACGGACCCCTGTGGAGCTGTTATTGCTAACACTATCAGGACAGGATTTAAGAACAAAGATAATGATCACAGTACAGTTGAAAAATAGCAAGACAGGGGCGCCTGGGTGGCTCAGTCCGTTGAGTGTTTGACCTTGGCTCAGCCCGTGATCTCAAGGTTGGTGAGTTCAAGCCCCGCATCGGGCTCTGCGCTGAGAGCTCAGTGCCTGAAGCCTGCTTTGGATTCTGTGACTCCCTCTCTCTCTCTCTGTTCCTCCCCTGCTCATGCTTTCTCTCTCTCTCTCTCTCAAAAATATTAAAAAAAGTTTTTTAATACAACAAAAAAATAGCAAGAGAAAATTGAAATAAGCCTAATTAAGCAGCCTAGTTAAAACTTCTTGCATTAAAACCTTTTAAATTGGCAAATGTGATAGAATAATGTGTATCCGTTAAAAAGTGTTTTCAAAGAAATTCTTAATGACACGGGGAAGAGTTTGCAATACAACATAAGTAAAAGGATTTAGGAAATACAGCACAGTGCACAGTATATAGTCTGAACAGAAAGGTAGCTAAATGTTTACAGTCATTTTCTCTAGGTGCTGAGATTACATGTGATTGCCATTTTCTTTTTTTAAAAATTTTTAAAATTTTTTGAGAGAGAGAGAGAATGAGCACGGGAGGGGAAGACAGAGAGAGGGAGACACAGAATCCAAAGCAGGCTCCAGGCTCTGAGCTGTCAGCACAGAGCCCAACGAGGGGCTCGAACCCATGAACGTGAGATCATGACCTGAGCCCAAGTTGGATGCTTAACTGACTGAGCCACCCAGGCGTCCCTTTTTCTACTTGTCTAAATTTTTCCAACATTTCACAGGAATTTGCATTACTTTTGGAATCAGAAAAATTGCTTGTATATAAAGATTACACATTGATTCTATTTAGACATTTTTTTTAATGTTTATTTGTAAGAGAGAGAGAGACAGACTGTGAGCTGGGGAGGGGCAGACAGAGAGGCAGACACAGAATCTGCAGCCCGTTCCAGGCTCTGAACTGTCCGCACAGAGCCCCGCACAGGGCTTCAACTCACAAACAGTGAGATCATATCCTGAGTTGAAGTCAGACACTGAACTGACTGAGCCACCCAGGGGCCCCAAGATTAAACATTGATTTTAAATTTTTTTTTTTCCCAACGTTTATTTATTTTTGTGACAGAGAGAGACAGAGCATGAACGGGGGAGGGGCAGAGAGAGAGGGCGACACAGAATCGGAAACAGGCTCCAGGCTCTGAGCCATCAGCCCAGAGCCTGATGCGGGGCTCGAACTCCCGAACTGCGAGATCGTGACCTGGCTGAAGTCGGACGCTCAACCGACCGCGCCACCCAGGCGCCCCTAAACATTGATTTTAAATAAGGACTGGCTAACACGATTCAGAAGGATGGTCTTGAAAACCTGATTGGGAGGACTAAATACTTCGGAGGCAGAAGTGACAAACATTTGGGCTAACTGGATATGGGAGAAAGAAGGAGGCAAGAGTCAAAGATCTGTATTCTGCCTCACTCCCTTCTCCTTGGCAGCAGGTGGAGCAATCCTATTAAAATAAAATCCAGATCAATTTCCTCCTCTGCTCTAAACCCTCCAGTGGCTCCCACCTGACTCAGAATAAAAGCCAGAATCCTTAGCCACTTACAGGGACCCACATACCGAACTTAGGGTTATCCCTGACATGGTGGTCTTACCCTCTCCTTCCTTCTGCCCTCTGCTTCGACTGCCTCACTGTGCTGAACACGCCCCAGGACCTTTGTACCTACCATCTCCTTGCCTGCAGTGCTTTGTGAAATCTCTGTGTTTCGCTCCCCTCACCTATTCCCTTCTCACCGAGGCCTTTTCCTGGGTACCCTCTCCAAAACAATCCCCTGGCACTCCCATCCTTTTGTTGCTTAATATTTATCCCTAGCACACATCATAACTATATATTTTACTTACTTGTTTGGTTTTTGTCTCTTCCATTAGCATATAAATTGCAGGAGGGCAGGGGTTTTGTTTTGTTCACAGCTCCTGGCAAGGTATTAATACTGAGTAAATGCTTGTTGAATCTAAATAAAGAACTCAAGTGTTCCATTTACCTCCAGGGAACATCAGATCTGCCATCACTTAGTAAAAGGCATTTGGTGGCTTGACTCTTTTCAGTCGTAAATTCTCTTGGTTCATTTAAAGTTAGAGTCCATTTTTAAGGATTCCATTTCCACGTGATTTGTTGGTTTGTTTTCAGGAACATCACTCTGTTCGTGGCTTCCAGGCTGATGTCCCCACCTCACCAGGGTAAGCTGCACTTGGGGCTCACTGGTGTCCCAAGCTGTGGAGTGCCAGCCTAGGAAACATATTACCTCCTGGCCAGATTGGCTGGGACCGCTGGAACCCTGGCCAGTGAGAGCTACTGCATGGGATGGAAGGTTCTGGAGTCGGTGGAGACCCTGTCTCCTCTCCAGGCCCTAGCCTGATGTCTTCTTTGCACCTAATGGGTTTTTTAATGAAAACAACATGAGCCAAGCAGTAAAATGGGAAGGGTTTATCCCCGCCCCCCTGCCCCCAGTCTCACCCACTATAGATAAACCAAGGGAACACCAAATGACTGTTCTCTTTTTTGCTAAAGAGAAATTTGGAAAATGCAGGCCCTGGACAATCTATGGGGAGTGAATCTACACATGCATTTTGCTCTAGGAGCAGAGTCCAGAGTTTATTGAATGAGTTGCTCTGTTCCCATATGGCCCACCAGGTGGCTGTAGAATATCACGGATGGGCCCAGCAAGCTGGCCTGGGCTGAAGAAGGCCAGGACAGCCGGCCAGGACAGCCAGGCACTGCCCAGAGACCCCTGGCCCACCTTCAGGCAGGGCTGTTCTGTGTTTTCCTACAGGGACACCAGACGAGGATGTCGGCCCCTGAGACTTTCCTAGGAGAAGCATGGCTAACACCGTGGAGTGTTTCCACGGCCAGGAGCTAGCTAGCTGCTCTGTGTATCTCATCTGCTTTCTCTCTTACTCTCGAGAGCCAGCCTCTGAGGGAAGCATGGTCATTGTCTCCATTTCTCAGGTGAGGCCACCAAAGCACACCGAGCTTAGGTAACTTACTAGATGCCTTGGTGCTGTTGGGGATCCAGGGTGAAAGGGAACCAGATCCCATGCATTGACCCAGTCTCCGGGCCACACGGCAGCTGGCAGGTCCCTGCTGTGCACCCCCAGGGCATGGGACTAGCCCCCACCCTCTGTGTCCCGCTCCAGCACGGTGACTGGCCCCAAGCCATGCTCCCAGCTGGAGGAGTGCGCTGAGGGAGCGGGCAGGGTAGAAGGTAAGCTGGTGTTTACTTGTGCGAGCCCCTTCCCCTGGAACTCTTCTTGAGTGAAAAGTGAAATAGGTGAAATAAAAGGCAATCGGAAACAGACTTGGTCCTGTCTGGACGGCATGGGCCCCCAAACCTAATGCTCGCCAACCTTTCCTGCCAAACGGTGGGCTGACTGTTCTCCGTGGCCTCTGGCATCCTGTTCCTGGCCCCCTTGTCCCAGGTAGCTGCCCATCCACCCCCAGGCTCCCTGTAGGTGACATCTTACACGAGCAGCATCCTGCTTGGTATTTCAGGTGCGTGGGTACCCGCGGGCCACACCGGTGACCACATGGCCCCACAGAAAACGGGGGAAGGCACTGCACAGCCAGCCACTGGCAAGACAGGGTTGAGGGGAAAGCACTGCTTCTGGTCCTTCGGGCAAATTACCTACCACATCTAAGGCCAGTTTCTTTATCAGTGAAACGAAGGTAACATCTGCTTACCTGCTAGTGGGTGCTAGTGGGACCGGCTGGAATTCATGAAACCCCCGTGAGTGCTAAGTGTTTTGTTGGTAAGTTACTAGGAGCGATGGAGTATTAGAGGGTTTCCAGTGAGGATGTGCGGGGAGGGTGATGGATAAAGAGATCAGTTTGCACTGTTGACATTGAACCACGTCAGTGATGAGTTGCAGTCTTCAGAGTCAGAAGCCAGGTGGGAGCCTGCTCTGAGCCCCCGACGCCAGCACACCGAAGGGACCCTCAGATGTTCCCCAGAATGTGTCCCTCTCCTCACCGAGCCAGAGCCTGTCCCCTGCTGTGACAGATACCTAACAAGACTCGTTGACACTTTAACTGTTTGCTCCCAAATGGCCCATAAGAACATTATTTATTTTTTAAATAAAGATCTGCAGACCAGCTCTCCACAAAGTAAGCTTGGGGACCGCCCAAGTCGACTGAAGAGCTGGCCTGGAGCAGGTGTGCTGGGAAGGGGTTAACGGCCGGCTCTCTGGGGGCAGAGTGCTTCCCGGGCCACACACACTATAGAGTAACTTGCATAAAGGATGTATATAGAGCACACAAAGTACAACAACTTTATCCCCTATTCCAATCAGTAGAGATGTCACTGACGTCACCGAAAAATGAGTGCCACTCTGATATGAATGTTAGCCGAGGTTTGTAAAATTTTTAATTTAATATTTTTGCTTTTAGAGAGCGCTTATGTGTGCACACAAGCAGGGAAGGGGCAGAGGGAGAGAGAGAGTCTTTTTTTTTTTTTTTTTTTTAATGCTTTGGCTTTTGAGAGGGAGGGTGAGCGGGGGAAGGGCAGAGATCGAGGGAGACAGAGGATCTCAAGCAGGCTCTGCACTGACAACAGGGAGGGCAATGTGGGGCTTGAACTCACAAACCGTGAGATTATGACCTGAGCTGAAGTTGGACGCTCAACCAACTGAGCCACCGAGGCGCCCGAGAGAGAGAACCTTAAGCAGACTCCACGCTCAGTGTGGAGCCTGACGTGGGGCTCGGTCCCATGACCCTGGGATCATGACCTGCGTGGAAATCAGGAGTTGACGCCCAACGCTCAGCACACCGAGCCCCTCGGGCGCCCCATGCCGCTGGTTTCGTTTATGTTAACGAGTAAGACAGATCCTAAACGAAGGAGGTGTGTGTCAGAACATCCCTGCCCGTGCATGGCACAAGTGACTTCTTTGCCGAATTGGCTCATGGTGGGTTGGGTGTGGAAAGACTTCTAACCTTATCTTTCTGTGCTAGTCACCACGTCGTGGCTGCAGGCACGAAACTTTTAGTTTGTATTCTTCACGTCTTCTCCACCACTTTCTTAATTCTAGATGATCAAGAAAACAATAGATCAAGTTTGCTCATATCTGGGAGCTCATACCCCCCTCCCCCCACGGCTGCTTGTGAGCTCTCAGTGTGACATTGCTGAGCTGAGTCATGAAGACAGGTGCTTCTTCCCGGTAGCTGGTGTTGCCATCGTTCAGACAGCGGGGAAAAACGGAAGAGTGTGGATTAACGGTGAAACACGGTAGTAATGACTGAGTTTTGATGACTGATACCTTTGTTTTTACCGAGGTTCATTAATTTTAGTAATGATTGTATTTAACAGCAAAATTCTGAAAATGGGGCAGTGGGTTCTTGCGGGTGATGCCAAGCTGGCTGCAGCAGGTGTGGCCACGGGGACCCTACACCGAGGGCAGCTCTGCCCCCCAGGATGTCCGGAGGAGAGCCAGTTGCCGGGTGTCCTCTGAGGCCCTGTGGGGTCAGGTGGTTGTTAGGGCCCTTGAAAGCCATGAACGACCTATCCTTCCTCATCCTCCACATTCCCGCCTGGCGAGGAAGCCCATCAGGAAGCCGTCCTGACTGGCAGGCTGGAGACCAGGCGTGAATTTGGGGACATGAGGGAAAATGTCACTCTGTTGCCCCACCCTCGCACACAAGGGCACCCTACTATCCTCCTAGTTTCCTCTTAGGACATGGCTGGGACTGGAGTCCCAGACTGGGGACACCCATTACTGTTTTGGGGGTGTGTGTCTTTGGGCCAAGTATTCTCCTGAGTCTCTGAGCCTCAGTTTCCTCAGAGCACAATGGGGATGCTCTAGCCAATGGCTGTGAGGAGAGGGATGGAGAGGAGGCAGCTCACAGCTGCACCCTCCACCCTCCACAGATCCCAGGGGCTGGGGTAGTTTTTCCCACACCAGAGTTCTTCATGAGAGCTTCAGGGAGCTGGAAACATCCTCACATCTCCAGATCCCATGACAAAGAGGAATGACTTCCGTCTTCCACAATTCAGGGGTGGGCGCAGCACCCAGGAGCTGTGCATTTTCAGCCAGAAGGACTTGCAGGGGAACAAAGTTGACGGTGTTGAGCAGGCCTTCCAGAGTGTTCTGTGATCAGCCCCAGACTGAGCTTCTTCACTCTTTTTCCGTCTCTGTTTCACTCTTTTTCCGTCTCTGTTTCACTCTTTTCCGCCTGTTTGGGTTTGGTCACTCTGAGCGGTATGCAGGAGGCATTTACTGTGGGGAATCAGGCCACATGCGGTTGTGGGAGCTGGTGAAGAAGTCCAGGGAAGGCTGTGCCTCTGGGTGGGCAGGGCTGGCTGTTGTAGAGAAAAGCAGATGTGAATGGGGGCAAGGAGAGGCTGGAAACCACGGGCACAGAGTGGCCCTGAGTCTATCACGATACTCCCACCTCTGTGACGTGGTGACCTGGTGGAGCTGGCTGCACACATACCTAGTCCGGGGCTCGGAACCCATCGATGAAACAGAGGCGCCACTGGATGGTTTCTGTCCAAGCCAACAGTGGGCACTGGCCACCCAATGACACTGTGAGAGCCACAAAAGCACCCAGCTTAGCCAAGTTGATGTGGTGAAAAGCCACCACTGCAATATGCTTCTGGAGTACCAAGTGCTTTTGGACCTTCTCATCATTCTTCCAGGTTCCTATGCCTCTGCATGGAGTGTTTGCTCCAGACATGGCACCAGGAAAACTCCTACAGCACCTTCAAAACCCTGCAGAGACATCACCTCCTCTGAGAAGAATTCCCTGACACCTGCCCTCCAGGACTAGTCCTGTACTTCACACATGGTGACTGCCTCTGTTGTACCTGCGAGATGCCTCAAGGGGACAAGCTGTGCCTGTTTGACAGCTCAGGGTGGTTCATTCACGTGCCCAGGATTGCACAGGGAGAATAGAGTTAGTGTCATACAGAGCTATAATTTGAAACCCTGTCGGTGACTCTTCTGATTCTAAGCCACTGTGACTAGAAAGCCGAGAAAGATTTGGCCCTTGCCCTTCGGAAACTATTCAGTGGAGGGGAAAGAGAGCTGCAGTGTAGTTAGTTAGGCAGCTGGTGAAATTACCAACAGAGACTCCAGGGGTGGCCCCAAGGCTGAAGTCACAGCACTGTGCTCCCCAGAGGGTCTCCAGGCTGCTCCAGGCCTGGCCGGTAGGAAGGTGAGGACCCCCTCCCTCCAGCAGCAGCTGTCAGGGAGCATGGTTCCAGCTGACTCCTCACCGTGTGGCTGCGGGCAAGTCCTACTCCTCGTTTGGAAGAGACAGGCCTGGGACGGGTGGCTAAGATTCCTCATTCACTCACCACCATCTGGCATTGCAGGTGGTTGTCTGGATTGGGCATTTCTTATGTTATTCCACCAGAGGGCGCCAAATCCCAGCTCCTGCCAAGTTGGTTCTCTCAAAAAGGGGTGGTTTTGGGATGTGAGCTCAGAGGAGGTGATGAGTGAGAGCTGTGTGTGTGGGTTTGTGTGGAAACAATTAGGGGTGCGTGTGTGCATGTGTTTGCATGCAGCACCAGAGTTTTTTTCCAACTGTCTACATCTATTACCATCACCCCTACCCTGCCGAGTTCATCTCCAGCTTTTTGCTGCCTCCCTTGCTCAGCTCTAGCCACACAGGCCCGCTAGCGCTGGCTTCAACACTCCCTGCAAGATCTGGCCTCAGGGCCTTTGTGTGTGCTGTCCCTTCAGCCTGGAACACTGACCGCCTAGACATCTCCAGGAACCTCCCACATTCCCTCTCAGTGAGGCCTTTCCTAGCCCTCTCATAAAAAAAGTACCTCCGAACCCATTCCATGCTTTACTCTTCTTTAGAAAAACTACACAACACAATCTACACAACAGAATGTCACCTATTTAACCATTTTTCCAGTTTTGCAGTATGAAGTCCCTTCTCGTGGTGGTGCAACCATGTCCGCCATCCATCTCCAGACTTTTTTCCATCTTCCCAAACTGAAACCCTACGTCCACTGAACAATAACCCCCTACTCTGCCCTCCCCCACCCCCTGGCAATGGCTGTTCTTTTTGTCTCTGTGAATCTGCTCCGGCTGTCTCGTAAAAGCCATAGAGTATTTGTCATTTTGGGTCTGGCTTATGTCACTCAGCATAAGGTCTTCAAGCGTCATCCATGTTGTAGCATGTGTCAGAATTTGCTTTTTTAAGGCTGTATGATATTCCATTATATGTATAATTATATATTGATTATTCATTTGTTGGTAGATGCGTGGGTTGCCCCACTCTTGTGAAGAATGATGGTATGCATGTGCTCTTTTCCATGCTTTGTTTCTGCACAGCACTGAACCTCATCCAGGCACCCTTCCTTTGCCCCCAACTAGACCTACAAATGATGGCATACAAAAGACACAGGCCAGCTAACCTAGCATTTTTAATCTAACATTGCTTTTTAAATGTCTAAAAATGCTCGGGACCTCGAAATGCTCCTTGGACCAGCTTTATCATTTCACTCGTGTCCTCATCAACGAGTTGATAAATCTTTGACATGTTCATCCTGTATTTGTAGGACAGTCCTATTTTTAACTTTTAAGAAGTTACACCCTGACGTTCCAGAGGTGTCTTTTTCTTTTTTAACCAGGAATTTAAACATGCCTTTGTGGGATGAAATCGAATACATCAGTTCATGATGCTCTGCCAGCCAAGCTGGGGCTTCCGGTGTCCTGGGGCCACGTAAACGGAGCAGAGACACCGCCAGCTCCTATGTTCTCCGGGACCTTCTTGAGCTGTGGCCGCTGCTCCAAAGTCCCAGGCAGCTGATGCGGACCCGTGTCTGCGGCGCCCACGACAGACGGTGCTTTCATGAGAGCGGCCTGCCCTTTCTGAGCCCTTCTGTGAGCCGTGGGATTCCAAATGCTCTGAATGCATTAGCTGACGCTCACACGGTCCCCATGAGATAGACGCCCTTCGGCAGATGAGGAAGCCAGCCTGGAGGATCACAGTGCAAGGGGAAGTTCTAGATCAAAGACGAGAAGGATGGATCTGTGTGTGGCGGGAGAGGTGAGTGGAATTTTTTTCTCTAGTTCTGCAACTTGTGGCGGAGATCATGCTGAGGGGGAAAGTGTCGGGTGCCAGACCCCACTCCCAGGGGACAGTCATCCCCCAGGGGATAGCACCCTTGCAGGGGGCTTGCTGACAGGGGCCAGAGCAGGCCCAGCTGCTGTGGCGCCCACCTGGTGCTGGCCTGACAGGAGGGCCAGGAGGGGGCCTGCAGGGAACAAGATGCCATCTTTCCCCCACCTGGTGTCCTGTCTCTCCCCCGAAACAACACGACACTGGGCCAAGAGGCAAAGTTCTTGTTTATTGTTGCAGTGACTCTTACAGACATTAGCGTTCAGTGAAATCAAGGAAGAGAACACATTAAATACATCACAACCCCCAAAACGGTACAGAGGAGGGGAGGGCGGGCCGGGCCGGTGACCAGACTGTTGGAGCAAGTACATTCAGTGGGTGTGTGGTGCCATCATTCCGGGCTCACGTGTATATATATTTTATTTATATAATTTATATTTATATATAGAGATCATTGAGTTTTGTGTATACAAAGAACAATATTGTTACAAATACAATACTCTACTTGTCCCAAGCTTTACAATAAGCTCTATTTCACCCTCTTTACAGAACAATAGTACAAGTTCAGACTCTAGGGGCTGTGCTGAATATGTACAAGAAATTTCCTTCCCACGTGGTCCTCACGCCCTGCTGTGATGGAGGGGGGCAAAGAATCGGGTCGTGTGCTCCAGAGGGCCCAAGCCAGGGAAGGCGCAGACAGACACGAAGCTCAAACCAGCAAGCGGCCTTGGAAGAGGGAGAGTAAACAGGTCTAAAAGGAGGTGGCCCTTGGTTGTAAACATTGGTAACAGCCACACCACTGGGTCGAGGGACCCAAGAAGGGCGTGTGGATGGGTTTCCTCAGCGTGCAGATGGGGACGTTGGGTGCGAATGGGGGGGCCTCAGGGGCGGCAGAAGTGATGGGGGAGGTAGTCGTTTAGTCTGGGACTCTCTGAGGCCGCTGTTCCATGGTGGGCTCCAGGTCCCCAGGAGCCTGCTCTGGGGAGGGCGTGCACTCCAGGCCTTGGTCTCTGGGGTCTCCTCCTCTTGTGAACCCAAGGCTGACGGTGGCTCCCTGAAATGCTCCCGTGTGAGAAGGCAGAGACAGGATGCGTTCTGGTGCATCCTGGCTGGACCAGGACGGGTAGACGAAGCTGAGAATCTGTCCCCGAACCTGAGTCACCAGCATGTCCCAGCCAAGCAGCAAGAGTGGCTTTTTGCCTGGGCCCTGTTGGGGAAGGCTGCTCTGTACATAGTGTTCCCCGTGACGGGGTGGGGGTGGGGGTATTCAGATATTTACATATATAACTATATATACTGGGATGCCAGAAGAGACCACCACGTCCTATGGATTTTCAAACACGGAGTTACTAACGCTTAACTCCCTCCATCTGACGCGAGCAGGGCCAAGAATACACTCCAGGTGAACCTGTACCGAGCTCCGGGAACGAGAGTATCTGGGTATGCAGAGCCACTTTCAGTAACAGAAGGTAGGTGGTAGACAAGTAACCTCACTCTTCTGCTAGAAGATGCTGGTCTTCCAGCAGCTCTTACCAAATGGGCTTTTGCCGCACTCATCAAACGTTCTAAGACTTTTGTGCCATAGCGGCAGAATCTGTGTTCTCTGTCCCCTCTCCTTTGGGTGAAGATGCCTAATTGTGATATTGGCAGGCTGCGTAGGGACTGCTGGCCCATTGCGGATCGGCCTCTGTCCCGGTGCTGGGGCAAGTGGCCCGAGTGGTCATCCTGGGACCAGACAGGCATGAACCCCTCCCATGACCTTCCAAGGCTCCTGAGGCCTCACACCCCACCACTAATGCTTTGTTCCTGTTCTACTCTCTCTTTTTGGCAGAGGGAAGAGCGACACAAGACTCTTGAGTCCTTGACTATATTGTCAGACCCACTACAGTTTGGTAAACTGAGAACTTGGGGCCATGGTTCTGGCTGATTCGGGCTGCGTGGGGCTGAGCCTCCTCTGAAGTCCAGGGGTCCTGGACTGTCCAGGCTGGCTCCCCTGCAGAGGGGGCAGCCCCTACTTTATTAAGGTTTATACTACAAACTGAGGGTCGACCACTGATGCCTTTGGAACATTCGGCTTTCCTGACTCACAGAAACCCTGAGGTACAGAAATCCCAGGGGAACACACTGCACAGTCATCTGGGGCTAGTCTCTTGTTCTGATTTTTTTTTTTATGTGTCTCCCTCCCCGAAATCTCTCCAACAAATAAATACATGAGCCAGTCCACATATGCTCACCGAATTCCTGTTTCCACAGATACAACATAAATATCCCATGTGCAGAGAGCAGGGACTCTTAATATTACAAAATATATTAGTTTCTCTTCCCCTGTCTCTGCTGAGGTCATGAACGAAATGGAACAAAAAAAAGCAAACCAACCCACACCCACCTACGTGAAAACAAAATGCTCTTTGGACCAAGAGTAATTGAAAACTGGCTCAGGATAATATCACTACAATATCTGCATGAACTGAGACAGAATCCACAACATGAGGCACCTGGTGAGAACACGCAGCATCTCACCCAAGTGCAAGCGCCCTCAGACCCACCAGGCAGCAAGCTGATGTTTCTAGAACACATCTGTGGATGCTTAGGCATCGTGTGAGGTCATCCTTGTCTCCTTAGTTTTGTCGTTTACTACTATGCTGGCCTCTCGAATCCCATCCTGCTACGTGGCCCTGAGCAGAGAGGAAAGCTGGTCTTACCTTGGGCCAGGAAGCCTAACGCGACTGCATCTGCGTTCTCTTCCTCCACGGGAGCAGTCCGTCCTTCCGAGACCCCCAGGGTGAGTGTGGAGTGGGGGCACGAAGGGAGTCCACTAGGACCCTGAGCCAAGGCGGCGCTGGTGGGGCCAGGCCTCGGGGGGGGGGGGGGGGGGGGGAGTCTCGCCCCGGACAAGGCTGAGCAGCCCCTGCAGGCCTCACCTGCCAGGGGAAGGGACCTCATGGAGAGGCGAGGTGGGCCTTCCAAGGGCTCTGTGTGCCTCACTGGTGAGGGAAGGAGGCGAGGGCGATACATACACAAGAGAGGCTGTATACGTACGTGTGTGGCAGAGAGGGAGGAAGGAAGTACCTGCCCACGTCTATCAGCTGGTTGGTGACCTTAGCACAGCCTGAGGCGGCTGGGCTGCCCCAGGACCTGCCGAGCTCTCTGCACCAAGATGGCACCCTGGTCCCAGGCCGTCTCCCTCCTACCCTTGGGGGAGAAGGCTCACCTTCAAGAACGCAATTATGTCGAAACTAAAAGTAGTTACACAAGAGGCATAAGGTTGGCTCAGAAATTCTGGGCGGAGGGGTGTGGAGCTCCAAGTCCAGTGTGGTGGGCAGGGCAAACCCTGAAAGACACAGCTGGTCTCTGCTGATACACCGTGTTCCCATACACTGAGCCAATCAGAGCCAAGACCAGCGGCTGGACTGTAGGCACTGCTGACTCAGCTCCTTCACTGTCCCCCCAGGAGCACCTCTTGGGGGAAGGGAGGACTCCCCTGGAGCCGTGACCATCCTCCTGGGAACCCCCGGGGGCCCTTCAGGATGGTCTGGGCAGACACCCGGTGGGTACTGGCTGCTCTCTACCCTCAAGGGCGTGTGTACAAAACTTCCTGGGTGTTAAAAAAAAAAAAAAAAAAAAGCAAACTGGAGAGAGAGTAAAGAGGTCTGCAGATTCTTCTCTTCCTGTGTAGAACCGGTGCTGGGCGTGAGAGGGAAATGTCTCAGTGGGCACACAGATGCAGCACGAGAAACACACCACGAGTGAGGACAGTCCTCCATGCAAGCCGCCAGGCGGGGGGGCACGGCCTCAGATGTAAACGGGTTGCTCCTGGGCCGTCAGCAGTCGGTACATGGCAGCCGGCATCGTCTTCATGTGAATCTGAGGGCAGAAACGTGCATCAGCAGGCCTGAGGCTGTGGGGTGGGGTGGGGTGTGGCTGTGTGGCCATGGCCCCCCCCCGTTGCCCCGGGGGGGGGGGCAGCACCTCTAACCACGGCGGGGTGGGGGGGAGCTCTGAAGATCGCCCCTCACCAGCCACAGGGACCTGACTGAGGCCTCCAGGAAGAGAGGGATCCACGGGCTTTCTAAAACGTGTAGGGTGGCACAGAGTGCGCAGTGAAAACCGGGGAAGCTTTGTTTCGCAGCCAAGGCAAAAGGAGAAAATCCCTTAAAAGCAAGGGAGAGTGGCAGTAGGTAGTGGCGGTGGGTCGGGACCCCTCCCCCAGGGGGTCAGGTGGCTCAGGAGGCGGGCCCTGGAACAGCCATCGCCACCTGGAGGAGGCTGGAGCCCGGAGCTGCCCCTGGAGGCCTGGTCCATCTATCAGCCGTCAATCTGAGACTTCCATGGCCCAGCAGGTGTGGTGACATTAACTGGAAGAATGGACAGAACTCCGGCGGCCCCGGGGGGAAGCTACAATAATGAGGCTGAGAGTTGAGAAGAAAAGGTGAGCAAATAATGCAGGAGAGAGTGAATCCTATTTCTAGGAGCCACTCTCGGTCTGCCGCTAGGCAGTGGGTTGACCTCTGGCCTGAGTCTGACGGTTCTGCCTGTCGAGCAGGGTTTTGAACCACAAAGGACGCTGCCTGGAAGGCCTGTGTGGGGCCGGGTTCCCCCAGGCACACCCCCACCCCAGCCCCCGCTCCTACCTCCCCCACCGCATTGGAGAGGATGTGGACGATCTTCTCGTGAGGCGTGGCCACCACACTCTGCCCGTTGATCTCGATGATCCGATGTCCCACGCGGACGCCGCCTCTCTCGGCTATGCCCCCTCGCATGAGGCTGCAGATCTGTCAGAGCCAAAGGCCACACCGTTAACCCTCACGGCAGGATCGCATGTCGGAGAGCTGGGCGGAGACAGCACTGGCTTTCCTGGACCCCTGCCCTCCGTTCTCCACGGTTACTTTGGGGCATTCCAATCTCTCGGTTTCCTTTCGCAAGCGACAGGGCTCCGTGGGCGCACAGGGCCACCCGGCCGCTGCACCCCGCCCGGGGGATGTAGTACATTGCAGGAGGTCATGGCACACTGAGTTCTGACTGCCTGTCATCCCAGCTGGGTCCTGGGGAAAAGAGCTTTTTGGACCTGTCACCGAGTCACCAACGGCTTCAAACTCTCAGCCTGTGTAACACAGGCGAATACTATTTCCCACATTCACCGCTAGGACTCAGACATCCAACTGTATAATCTGCAGCCTGCTTTTCAGGGTCACGGTTACATGAGCCAAACCCCGCTTTGGGTTTCCAAAGTGTGGCCAGCTGGCCGGGACTTGCTCCTTTTGACCTTCTCGACTTAGCAGCCCGTGTTCAAACTCACTTCCCCCCGGAAAGGACAACGGGGCTGGGTTTTGTCTCTGTGTAGCCGCACATCATGGTGTGCAGAAGCTGTGGGCCGGTGGAAATGAGCTCCCCAGGGCTTGGAGTTGGAGGGCTCGGGGCTCAGCCCTGCAGGGGAAGGCCACCCCCACTTCAAACAGAACATGAGACTTTCTCCAAAAGAGTGTGTTTTTAGTTTACAAAGTTGACATTTCACACCAGATCGTGCGCCTTTTTTTTAATTTTTTTTTTTAACGTTTGTGTATTTTTGAGACAGAGACAGAGCATGAACGGGGGAGGGGTAGAGAGGGAGACACAGAATCCGAAGCAGGCTCCAGGCTCAGAGCCGTCAGCCCAGAACCCGACGTGGGGCTCGAACCCACAGACCGTGAGATCATGACCTGAGCTGAAGTTGGACGCTTAACCGACTGAGCCACCCAGGCGCCCCAGATCATGCGCCTTTTAAGCCCACGTAGACAAGATCGTGGCATCGTGCGACAATGCTCTGTGACCGAGTGTGTGGACCCCGCAGAGCCCCCCACCCAGTACTCTGGGGTCAGAATGCTGCTTAGGTGCTTCCCACACTTGAGACAAAACCAAGGGACCTGCTGTTGCTATACAACAACTCTTTGTTCATAGCTGAACTTTTAAAATTATTTGCATATGAACACAGCAAACAAGGAAATATCGGCAGATAAAAACAGGTGTCTGCCCAAAAGCGTAAGGAGTAAGTAACCCCGGCTCCCTTCCTAAGAGGAAAGTGAGGCCGCTGAGGTCCAAGGAACAGATGAAGGGGAACTTCAAAGCTACTTCAAGGGTATTTCTAAACCTTGAAACAGACTTGGAATAAAATTTTAAAAACCTACCACTCTTAATTGAGATTTTTAAGGGGGAAAAGAATAGCGTTCTTCAATGTGGAAAGATGAGGGGAAAGAGAAGGAGAGCACATCCAAAATCTAAAAAATCAAGGTCGCAGACAGAGAACAGGATGGTCATCAGAGCCCACAATTACTGTGATTGCAGAATAAGGCAAACCAGCACAAAAAGGGAGTAATGCTGAGTATGGAGTTTCCGTGTGGAATGAAGAAAAAGTTCTAGAAAGAGACAGTCGTGACGGTTATACCACTCTGTGAATGTACTTTAATGCCACTGAACTGTATGCTTAAAGATGGTTTAGACTGAGGGGCACCCAAGTGGCTTAGTCAAGCGTCTGACTTCAGCTCAGGTTATGATCTCACAGTTTGTGGGTTCGAGCCCTGCATCGGGCTCTGTGCTGACAGCTCAGAGCCTGGAGCCTGCTTCGGATTCTGTCTCTCCCTCTCTCTCTGCCCCTCCCCCGTTCATGCTCTGTCTCTGTCTCAAAAATAAACAAATATTAAATTAAAAAAGAAAAGTATTGTTTCCAGACAGATATTCACATGATGAAAATACTCTTCATCCCTAAAGTGCTATTCAGGTTAAAAGGGCAAGGCAGAAAACATGCACGCATCACAGCCATGGGGGCCGGGGCTCTCCACCTGCACTGTGCCCTGGAATCACTGGGGAGCCCGCCCAGTGCTGCACACCCCTGGTGGGGGGCTGGACAGCTCTATAGGGGCTAACAGGTGTACCCAGGTGGTGACACAATGGCATCCCCTGGCCGGAGGGGAAGGACACACTTGGTGACACATCCCAGACTATCTCAAGTTGGCAGCTGGGAGGCTGACCCTTGCACCATCACAGAGAGATTCAGGGCCAGGGCTCTGGGAACCACCCTTCCCTTCTCATGTGCAAGGGCACAGGATTCTCTGCCCACAGGGGCACACAGGGCCCGCCCTCACTCACTCCTCCCTCTCCTTGCTGGGTTCTCTCAGGGAACTGCCTGGCTTTAAAAAATAAAAATTTGGGGCCTCTGGCTGGCTCAGTCAGTTAAGTGTTCAATAAATATATATGCAGATGAATGAATGAAAAATTTTCTCAATCTATAAAATGAGTTTTGACTAGATTTTGGACCGTGTACTTAAATAATCGTCAAGAGGCGCCTGAGTGGCTCAGTCAGTTGAGCGTCCCACTTCAGCTCAGGTCATGATTTCATGGTTGGTGGGTTCAAGCCCCACATTGGGCTCTGTGCTGACAGCTCAGAGCCTGGAGCCTGAGTCTGACAGATTCTGTGTCTCTCTCTCTCTCTCCGTCCCTCCCTTGCTCATGCTCTCTCTCTCTCTCTCAAAAACAAACATTAAAAATAAATTAAAAATAAAAGTTAAAAAACAAACACTGTGCCACGGTTTTATCTGTCAGATCTTTGGAAGAAAGTGTGGAGCCCTACTTACGATTCCATTCTGGACGCTGAAACCCAGCTGGTAGCGGAGGTCCGGTCTCCTGATCAACACGGTCGTCACTGGAGGACACCTCACGATGTTCAGCTTGACCCGGGGCTGATTCTTCAAACCCTGAAATGTGAATGGAGCACAGTGGAGATGGTGACCGGTAAGGCAGGCAGAAGAGATCCAAGCAGACAGCACCAAAGGCAAATGGAGTCCTAAGGAGTCCCAAGGGATCTTCCATTATTTCTGGGACTCATGAAGCAGACCCACATACAGGCCGACCGTGCCCAAGCAGGGACAATCCACTGCTAGCCTGTACCAACTCAGGGCCCAAAGAGCTCATTGACCCCTCACACCTGTGGCCAGTGTGCTCTGTGAGCGCACAGGGCTTGTAGGAGACCTGGGGAGGCTGCTTAAGAATCAGCCACTCTCGGGGCGCCTGGGTGGCGCAGTCGGTTAAGCGGCCGACTTCAGCCAGGTCACGATCTTGCGGTCCGGGAGTTCGAGCCCCGCGTCGGGCTCTGGGCTGATGGCTCAGAGCCTGGAGCCTGTTTCCGATTCTGTGTCTCCCTCTCTCTCTGCCCCTCCCCCGTTCATGCTCTGTCTCTCTCTGTCCCAAAAATAAACAAACGTTGGAAAAAAAAAATTAAAAAAAAAAAAAAAAAGAATCAGCCACTCTGTGTTGGCACCACGTGTGGGCACCCTACCCTCACGGTCCGTCAAAACCCGTGCAGCCGATGAAACCAGCCCGTCACTGAGCGTGGGCTCCTGCTGCCCACAGGAGCTGTCTCCTTCAGTCTCCTTGACAAACTGCAGCTCTATGTCCACTTCTACAGAAGACACCGAGGCTCAGAGATCCTAAGCAACTCACCCCGCTTCACCCACAGCGGGATCCAACCGGACATCTGTTCTGTTTTCAAAACCAAGCATTTCGCCTACACCATGATCCCCCCTAAAGACAACGGGACAGCGTGTATCATTCATGAGTAAGGCTTGCTCGACCAAGCAGCCAGGGAGAGCAATAAAAGAACGAATTCGTGCCACCAAAGCTTCTATTCTGGCCTTGCATGGGGCCCTGTCGTCAGCTTACTTTCCTACCCAGCTCGAGTCCAGGGCTCCTAACATCTGACTTCCCCACTGCCTTTGATGGATTGCAGTTGGTCCTTTCAACGTGTGAGTTTTGACGGTGCTCAATTTAACTTCCCACCTCCAGCATCTCTGCCCGTCTCCTGGGCGTTCTGAATCGCTCTGTTTTCTGCCGGATCGGAGCCTCCCAGGGGCTGCAATTTGGGTAATGCTCGGTGCTCACACGCAGGCAGCCCTCGCCAGCCACTCTCTGTGGTTTCTGGAAGATCTCTGGGAAGCTTCTCTGGTTCACAAAGTGATGATGTCCAAGTGCAGCAGCAGCAGACGAGCTGAGAGCAGTTCTCCCCGGGCAAAGTCTGCCAGGGACTGGCCTTCCGCACGACACAGGCCTGCTGTCCACGGGCACAGGGCTCCACAGGGTTCCGATGCATCAAGCTGTGTTTCCGCCTCTGCAGCCGGGCGTCCTCGACACTCCGCCCCTCCCTTCCTCCACCTCTGTCTCCACATCACCCAGATAAGTGGTGGGTGACACCCAGAGGTCCCCTCCAGCTCTAGTTCTGAGTTCACCCTTTCCACGCATTCCTTCCCTCAGCGTATTTGCCAACACCACCACGTCTCGACCATTATGCTTAAAAACACCCGTTTCTGCTCAGATCATGATCTCACAGTTGGTGAGATCGAGCCCCGCGTCGGGCTCTATGCTGACAGTGTGGATCCGGTTGGGATTCTCTCTCTCTCCTGCTCTCTACCCCTCTCCCACTCACGTTCTTTCTCTCTCAAAATAAGTAAACATTAAAAAATATTAATAAAAAACCAATTTCTAAAATTAAAAATGGGCATCTTTCAGGAAGGTGGTGCTCAGATATTAATGCGCATACAGTTGACCTTTGAACAATGCAGGGGTCAGAGGCGCTGACTCCCCGCCCCCAACCAAACCGTGCGGTTGAAAATTCACATAGAACTTTTGAGTCCCCTGAAACTTAACTACTAACAGCCTACGGTGACCAGAAGGCTTATCAATAACATTAACAACACATATCTTGTAGATGGATTATACACTTATTATAATAAAGTAGGCTAGAGAGAAAGCAAAGGTTGTTAGGAAAATCACAAGTTAGAAAATACATTTCCAGGACTGTGCTGTATTTATTGAAAAACACCTGTGATAAATGGGCCCGTGTAATTCAAGCCCGTGTTGCTCAAGTGCGTGTCTCTCTCCCTCCGGTGCCTCGTCTTTCTCATCCACTTGACTAGTCAATATTTACTGATCACTCCCCGAGTGCCAAGGCTGGTGTTAGGCAGTGGGAAGGGCTACAGGCACACGCAGGGCAACCAGAGGGGCTGGCCCCCCTTCCCGCCCTCCACAATCACACAGCAGGAGACCAGGAATTTGTTGGAACCAGAGGGAAGTATGCCCTCAAAACGAGCACACAGAATTCCAGCTTCAGACAGTGCCACCAGCTTTGAGTGCTTACACCTGTGCACCTCTGGGGTGACGCAGGTGTGCATGTGACGCTCAGAGAGCACACCCTGAAAAGCCAGAGAAGGACTCTATTTTCTCAATTACCCCAAAAAAGCTCACATCGCTCCGGTGGGTTCCTTTTTCATGTGCGTGAATTGACTGAAGAGGCCTGATTTGTCCTTCAGTGAACGAAGTTCTAGACTGAGGAAATGTGCTGCCAGATGAGGCTTAAAGAGGAGGCAATTTGGAGAAGAGACGGCAATTTGGAGTAGCCGGAGAACGCCACTGCTCCGCCGTTCCCCATCAGTGCTCCAAGTTGGGTCCCATTAACTTGGATTTCTGAGCTGCCATTTGAGAGGAAATGCCAATTAAATAAGCGGTCATTGTGTCCCCATGACAGCAGTGGAATGCTATAGCAAATTAAGAAATACTGTGGGAGAGGAAGGGGAAGGGAGAGGGGAAGGGAGGAGACAGCAGCCAGAATCGTCTCTATAGTAACAGGAAAGCAGGACCATGATCCTGTGGAAGGGAGAGGAAAGCGGTGCTCTAGTTTAAAAAAGAAAAAATAATCAGGAGGGCTGGACCACAGAGGCAAGGAACTGCCTAAGGAACTGGCAGGAACAAGGCAAGGAACTGACTGCTAACAAGCTTTGCCTACCAACACTTACGCCTTAGGAATTAGGACAGGCGAAACAGGTGCTAGGGAAGAAAGCAATGAAAAGGATTCATTACCTCTAACTCTTTTCTAGAAATGTTTCTATTTTCCTATAACTGGGGGTGGCGGTGGGGGAAGTCAACATGCGTTAAAGTGGAAAGACACAGAATACATGGTGTAGACCCTTGTTTCTCAAAGGGCTTTGGGAGACTGGTGACGTCATCACCTGCCAGCTTGCTGAGGGAGAATCCCACCGCAGACACGTGCAATCTGCATTTCAACAACAGCCCCAGGACTTTCAATTCAAAGTTTTCTAAGCCGTGAACTATCCATCTATGGATCCGTCGGGATGAGAGCTGCTAACTTCATTGCAAGGTGCACTGGCACAACAGTGAAATGAGCTACCGACCAGAAGCCCTGAAGAAGCCCAGAATATTCCCCTGCGCTGGCCCCACAGGTGGGGTGGGGCAGTGTGATCATGTGCTTAGGTGGAGGCTAAAGAGGTATGCCATCTAAGGACTTTTTTAAAATTTAAAAAAGATTTCATTTTTTGAGAGAGAGCGTGCCAGTGAGCGAAGAGCAAAGAGAGAGGGAGAATCCCACGAGGGAGGGAGGGAGGGAGGGAGGGAGAGAGAGAGAGAGAGAGAGGGGAGAGAGAGAGAGGGGAGGGAGGGAGAGGGAGAGAGGGGGAGAGAGGGAGAGAGAGGGAGAGAGAGGGAGAGAGAGGGAGAGGGAGGGAGGGGGAGGGGGAGGGGGAGGGAGAGGGAGGGAGAGGGAGGGGGAGGGAGGGAGAGGGAGGGAGGGAGAGGGAGGGAGGGAGAGGGAGGGAGGGAGGGAGAGGGAGGGAGGGAGGGAGAGAGAGAGAGGGAGGGAGAGAGAGAGAGGGAGGGAGAGAGAGAGAGGGAGGGAGGGAGAGAGAGGGAGGGAGGGAGAGGGAGGGAGAGGGAGGGAGAGAGAGGGAGGGAGGGAGAGAGAGGGAGGGAGAGAGAGGGAGGGAGAGAGAGAGAGGGAGAGAGAGAGAGGGAGAGAGGGAGGGAGGGAGAGAGGGAGGGAGAGAGGGAGGGAGGGAGAGAGGGAGGGAGGGAGGGAGGGAGGGAGAGAGGGAGGGAGGGAGGGAGAGAGGGAGGGAGGGAGGGAGGGAGAGAGAAGCAGGGCTTCCCCAAAGCAGGGCTCGAACTCACAAACCCTGAGATCATGACCTGAGCCAAAGTCAGATGCTTAACTGACTGAGCCACCCAGGCGCCCCTGTCTAGGGAATTTTAAAACAATATGACAACCCACAGAAAGTCTGCATTTGGTGCTGGCAATCCTAGCTGAGGTCAGTGGTAAAATTCTCGTCCCAGGCAGGATGGACCACTCGCATCTCTCTGCTTGACAAAGCAGCACATCTCAGGGCACCGAGGACGGTAGGCTGTGTCCTGGCTGGACCTGCCGGCTATGTCCTCGTCTGCTGAAGGCGGCCCTGGAGGCACTGGTTTTCTTGCTCTGCCTCTTCAGCAGTAATACCATGTGGCCTTTGAATTGATTCCACAGACTCCATTTATAGACATCAAAGATCAGCTCCCGGTGCAAACAAACCTTCTCCCCGTAAGAAATTGCTTCCAGGGTGCTCTGATTGCTCGCGGAGCAAGCTTTGTGTCTATCTTGATGAGAGAGAGAAGACGAGTCCTTGTGGGGCCCCTGTGCCTGGCACTGGCCTTGGGGTCTCAGCCTCCCTCATCTGGTCTGCCTTCTTACATCTGGATGCAGCTGTCTGCAGGAGAAACCTGGGCAGGTCATCTGCACCCTGGGGGTCTCTGATGGCTTGTCTGTGAACCAGGTGCCCATGAGGGAGGGGGGCTGGCTGTCGCGAGGAGGGAGGGAGGGAATGAAGGTGGGCGCCGCCTGGCAGGTGCGTAACGGGCACGGGCACGGGCAGGAAGCCTCAGGAAGCTTCTCCTCCGTATTCTCTCCCTCTTCTGGCTCCTCTTCCCCAAACGTTTCCAGGCCCAGATCCACTCCCCACGCTCCCTCACCCACCTCCCTCTCTCTGAATGGATCCCTTCCCCCACCTCTGAACCCCTGCACTCCCAAGACAGGCTTTCTCAGCCTTTGCACTTGGGCTCATTCTCCGCATGGGGCTGGGTGTCTGGCACCATCCTGCACCTGTACCCACGAGATGCTACAGCATCTCCTTCTCCCAGTTCTCTCAACCTAAACTGTCTCCAGACCCTGCCAAGCTTCTCCTGAGGAAGGAGGTGTGTGTCAAGATCCTCGGCCGAGAACCACTGCCTCAGGGGCTGAGTGATATCAAGGGGGCTGAGTGACCTGGACCCACCACTAATGAGTGATTACATCACTTTTCTGTGCCTCAGTTTCCTTACTTGCACAACGGGCATGACAATAGTACCTACCCTACAGAAGGCTGCCATGAGGGTTCCGCGAGCAAACGCACACATTCTCATAATGGTGCCAGGGACACAGCGCTCAGCTGCCTTTAGCTACCCGTTCTTTCCTTCACATCTCTCCAGCAAGATCAAGTTCCTGGGTGCAGACTGTATATCATGTGTGTCTGGTTCCCATGGCCCCTCAGGGGTTCTCATGCACGCACAGTGTTAAACAAGTCATTTGCTCACTAGTATGAAAGGGTATCCGTGAACCTTGACACGTGTGAGTTGCCAAACGTGGGTGGGTCCTGTGTCCCCGCTCCAAGCCCCCAGACCCCTGGTCTCTCCACGGTACCACACCACTAAATCAGCCTTCCCTGGCTGTGCTCAGGCTTGTCTCCACCGGCTGCAAAGCCAGCCCAGTGCCCATCAAGTCAAGCAGCAACTCCAAAAGGCCGTTTCCCTTTATGTTATCCATCCGCCTAGATCTTACTCCTCCCTTCCAAGCCCACCTTAAAAATCAGAAAGAATTCTCCTCCCTCTGCGTGTGTGCAGCATTTCTCCTCTCTGTTGCCATTAGGCCCACCGAACCCTTTCAGTGATAAATTAGCCTCCACAGAAGTGCTGATATTCTGCTTCTCCAAAGTTCAGCTCTGCCTAACGGAGGCCCAATTAAACATTCATGAGTGAATATGCACGTTCAAGGTAGGGTCTTTTATATATATATAATATATATAGACATAATATATATATAATATAGACATAATATATGTAATATATAATATATAATATATATACTATATAATATATATACTATATATACAATATATACACTATATATACTATATATACTATATATAATATATACTCTATATATACTATATACCTTATATATACTATATATGTACTATATATATATACTATATATAATATATATAAATACATATAAACAAACATATATACATAAACATATAAACATATATATAAATATATACATATATAAATATATATGTGTGTGTATATATACATACACACACATATATACACATATATATATTTAAGGTAGGGTCTTTTTATATATATGTATACATATATATATATATATATATATATACATATATATACATTTTTTTTTTTTCTTTTTTAAGTAAGCTCTAATCCAGCATGGGGTTTGAAATAAAGATCTTGAGACCAAGAGTCCCATGCTCTACTGACTGAGCCAGCCAGGCGCCCCAAGGTTCTTTAATCTTTAATGTATGTTAAGAAGGGGTAGAGAATTTATTCAAGTCTAAGATGTAACAAAAAGAAATTAAATGAGGTCAAAGAGGACTATTTTTTCTCTGCGAATGATAATCTGTGGAGAAATCAGAATATATCTGTTTCACTAAAAACGAAGAGGCACCCCTCTCTGTGTCCTAGATGCTTAATTTGACTTCCCACCCTCTGACTGCCCAGCCATGGATGTTGGCTTTTGTGATTTTATTTCGAATAACCATTATATGAATTCATTCACTCTCGCAGCCCATATACATGCACACACACAAACGCACACAGCTATGTTCTAGGTCACAGGCCTTCAGGAAACCTCGAGGGATGAAACAAAGTCATAGAACCCAGTCTGCCTGTGGTGTCACAGTGCTTGGCTTGGAGCTGGGGTCTCTAGATACTGAGGTGAAGGAGAAATGTTCCTACTGGCCATGCAATCAGCAAGTTCCAATGTGCTCGAGAAACTACATATGGATGGTTCACTTCTTACAAGAAAATCTAATTTCTTCCTCTCACATATTCCTATTAAAGTTTCATGTGAGTAGCTCTTCTCAGCCTTGAGCAAGAGTGTCTGTTCAGGTTGAACAAGAAGGAATGACATTCACATGTAAGAAGGAACACACAGCCCGTACCAGGAGTTCCCCCGCTTCTCATAGCACCTGGCACGTGTGGATCATGTTACATAAGCTCTGGGGGTGGGGGGCATGCTCACTTGGATCACAGCCACGGCCACTGTGAAGGAAACCGTGCTCTCAGACCTGAAGCATTTCCATGATTTGTAACAGGGATGGCCAATCACCTCAAGTATATCTAGCGAATTATCAGTGATTATCTGGATTACTGGGCTGTGGAACTTTGGTGGAGGCTGGGTGCAGGCTTAGGGGAATAGAGTGCTGTGACTGATTAGTGATGCCTGCGATGGCACAGACAAGAGAGTGGTGTTATGCGAGTCAAATAGACCGTCTTTGATCAAAAAATGATTTCAGGGAGGAGCCTGTTAAGAGCCTGAGGGCAAGCCCATGCCTTTTGTGTTTGCGTCCTCCTCTGTGCCAGACCCTCAGTTTATGTTCACAGTGCTAATGACTGAAATACAGTCATACTTCATCCTTTTTGGGTTTTCCCATTTCCAGGTACCTTAATAATGCTCTGGCAGGTGGACAGAGGTAAGCCCACCAGGCTGGTGCCATTTATGGACATGATCTGGTCCCCGATATTCAGCTTCCCCGATTTCTCGGCGGGGCCTCCATGCATCATGTTGGCGATGATCACCGTTGGCAAGATGGACCCCCAGCCAGACTCCACAATCACTACACCCAGGATTTCTCCTTTCTGCTTCTCTATGAAGACCTGAAAGGGAAGGAAAAAACAAAACAACAACACTTAGAAAGCCTGAATCAGTAACCCCAGGGTAGTGACACAAATCAAAACTTTTCCCCACTTCCTATCTGGACTCAAGAAAGACATTTCCCTCGGGTGCCTGGGTGGCTTAGTCGGTGAAGCATCTGACTTCGGCTCAGGTCGTGATCTCACAGTTTGTGAATTTGAGCTCTGAATCCGGGTCTGTGCTGGTATCTCAGAGCCTGGAGCCTGCTTCAGAATCTGTCCCTCTCTCTGCCCCTCCCCCGCTCATGCTGTCTCTCTCTCAAAAATAAAAAACATTACCAAAAAAAAAAAAAAAAAAAAAAAAGGAAGACATTTCCCTGAGGTTCCAACCCAAATGAGTCCTGTCTTCTCTTGATTCCATGGCATTTGGTAAGAAACACAGGTCCATATGATTTCTTGTAATTCTCATGCCACATAAACAATCTTGTCTTTGGCAATATAAACACAAAGAGCACCGGGTGCTTTTTTCTGTAGTCCCCAGGGAAGGGGAAAGAGGCTGTGTAGGTGGGGACTTCGGTGGCGCCTTATGGTTTCCGGAAATAGCTTTTGGGTCCTATACACCGGCTGCCCTAATCCCCAGTGTTTCACAAGTTCTCTCCAACACTGAAAATTCTTGTGTTAAAAATAAATAAATAGACATTATAGACATTCTCTCTTTGCAAGGAGAAAACTAAGGACGGAGGGGAAAAAAAATGATGCTAAGCTTATCTCCACCGAAAGGTTGGTCGAGGAAGTGGGAAAGTCGTATTTTAGATGGGCATAATTGCTTCCTAGGCAGGGCAGAGAAGACAGGAGTCAGTGTTGGTTATCTGCAGTCCCGTAAGATTTGTGGACACACTACCAAGGGGCAAGTCACGTTCTGGAAGTATCTGACAAAGAGAATGTGTATTTATTTATTCAGATTCGCAGATACACACACACACACACACACACACACACACACACACACACACACACACACACACACACACACACACACACACAGTGGTGGCGGCTGCTGGGCCCTGACAAAGGCTCCTCACAGGCTCATGTCCCTTCTCCTGGCTGCCGAAGCCCACAGCTGGCTGCTTCTCTGGAGAGCTGCCCAGCGGGACACATTCCCTATGACGGGCTGTTCAATTGTGTCCTCCTCGAAATTCATATTCTCCAGTATCACAGTATGACCTTATCTGGGGGCGCCTGGGTGGCTCAGTCAGTTAAGCATCTAACTTCAGCTCAGGTCATGATCTCACAGTTTGGTATGTGAGTTCAAGCCCCGCGTCCAGCTCTGTGCTGACAGCTCTGAGCCTGGAGCCTGCTTCGGATTCTGTGTGTGTGTGCCTCTCTCTCTCTGCCCCTCCTCCACTCACGTTCTGTCTGTGTCTCAAAAATAAATGAACGTTAAAAATAATAAATAAATTTAAAAGAATACGACCTTATTTGGATACAGAATCTTTGCAGAGGCAATCAAGTTAAAATGAGGTCATTAGGGTGGGCCCTAATTCAGTATGATTGGTGTCCTTACAGGAGGGGAAAGTTTGGACACAGACACACACGCACATAGGGGAAGATGATGTACAGACACAGGGATAAGACAGTCATTTCCAAGCCAAGGTGAGGGGTCTGGGACACATCCTTCCCCCACAGCTCTCATGAGGAACCGACCCTACGGACAACTTGATTTTGGACCGCTAGCCTCCAGAACTTCGACGTTTTTTTGTTGAAGAAACCCAGTCTGAAGTACTCTGTTAAGGCAGCCCGCATACACGGATCCACCCTCCTCCAATCTTGGCCGGTCAACGACTGACCAACACAGGGTACAAATGTCTGCCAAATCCTTTGGCCCAAGGTGGGACAAGTCTTCCCTGTGACCCAGAGCTTCCTCTGGATCAGAATGAAGCTCATCTCCAGCAAGGCCACATTTCTCTAAGCTTAGCGTCCCTACCACCCTGCTGCCCACACTCACTTTTTCCTGCGTGCCCTCTCTCCCCAAATCCCTTGAACAAGAATCCCTGCCTCAGGCTCTGCTTCTAGGGAACAGAGGACACCAAACCTACATCGGTGGATAAAAAGAGCACTTTTGAATACAGTACTTTGTATCTCCTTGGGGAAGCCGAGCCCCTGGACTAGACTTTGAAGACACCCAGTTCCGACCTGAGCCCTGGGGGGGCCTCTTCCACACAGACCCCGTGCTCCAGCCATGCTGTCTCATTCACGGCCCCCCAGACAGCTCCAGGCTTCTGTACTTTGGCCCAGCTCTCTGCAGTCTTTTACACTTTCCAAAGAATACCCAGACCTCCAGCCCAGCTCCAATGGCTGCATTTTCCTGCAGACACTCCTGCAAAGCTCCGTCTGAAGCAACAGGCCGCCCCTGGAGGAGCACAGAGTCTGTCACCTGAGACCTGACATCTGCTCCCTTCTCACAGTGGTCTCTGACCAGTGCTTGTGCTCAGTACCATCACTAAACTTTTCCGTGCCGTTTCCGAGATGGTGCGCTTGGGAAGGCGGGGTACGGGTCCTGTTCACCTCTGGAACCCACCCCAACCCTCGCTCAGGACTGCCCGGCGCAGAGGATGGTCCACCTTGGTGACAGGCCCTCACGAGAGGGGAGCAGGAGTCGGGCCTGAGTCCCCGGCAACGTCCCGCCGATGACGCGCCCCTCCCTCAACCGTCCCACCTTCCCTCCCTGGCAGGGCTGCCCCCACACTCCTGGGGCTCCTGCCCCTCCGGCCGAGCTCGGAGAAATACCTACATCCTTGCAGTTTTCCGACTTGGAGAAGTGGATGAGGTCGTCGTTGTACATGTCCTGGGTGTTGAGCAGGTCACTGTACTCCTTCTGGCTGAGGTCTTCAGGGTTAATCCCGTTGGCCCTGAGGAATTCCTGGTATGCCACGCTGAAGGCCTGCCCGATGGACTGTGCGATCAGCTGGGCCTGGACGGTAGCCGGAGAGGGAAGACAGAGGTCAACGAGCAAGCACTGCTGGCGAAAGTGCTCGGGTCCCTGCAGGGCCGGGAGCCCCAGGCATCAGCCGGGCCGGTGGGTCGACACGTGGCACCAAACCCTGCGAGGGGCCGTTCCCAGAATGACTAGGGACGTGTCTTACTATGACAGTGATCACAAGGGAGCCACCGGCATCCAGTGGACAGGAGTCAGGGCTGCCGGACCCACTGTCATGAAGAGGACGGTCCTGCCCAAAGATGAGCCACTCTACACCCTGAACAACTCCCGAGCCCACCGGACGCTCGTACCCATGGACCACCCGGATCAAACCATCTGAGTCCAGGGTGCCACTTCTACTTATGTAGAACACAAAGGCATTAACTGCACGGTTCTAGTTCATGTGGAAGGTTCCAAGCACACAGCTGCTATGTTAAGTGAGAGAAGATGATGACTGCTTCGTCCAGCATCTTCCCCAAGACGTAAGCTTCAAGATTTTGGAAAATCATTAGCAGCAACGCTATCAGTGGTTATCTGGGTGGCCAGCAAATCACATCACCAGCAGCCTGTGTATTTGCTGCACACTGAGGGGATTCTGCATGAGGGTGGGGCCCGTCTACACGTCCATGTTCCTACTGAGCTCTCAATTCAAAAGGTCAAATAAGAAGGGTTTCCAATATTCAGCGAAACGCTATGTCGGCATAAGCATGGGACGGCTCTGCTATTCCTTCTGGAATGGCCGGGCTTGAGCGTCGACATGCTGTAGTAAGTACAATTTTATTTGGGCTTGCTTTCCTTTAATTTTCCTTTGTATTACATTTATGGCAACGCTTTAGTCTGTGGACACATTTTCAAAGGGGGAGGTTCTATTACCTATGAATTTTATTTCAGGATGGTAACGGGGCACCACAGAACATCTGTTGTAGGAAGGGGGTTCTGGGTCCCGCGGAGTTGGAAACCCTGATCAAGCCCAACATGTAGTGTCCAGGTGAGGAGACTGAGGCCCAGAGACGTGAAGGAACTTGCTCAAGGTCACACAGCTCACGGGGCAGGAACTGTGCTTCTGTAGGTTCTTTCTCGGCAGCCTCTCCCTGCATTAATTCACCCACGCTATGAATTCAGCTAGCTGGCCGCCACCAGCATTTCTCACACGCCTGTGCTTCATTCGGCACTAGCCAAGGACCGTGACAGCAGTCCTCGCCTCTAGCCTGTGACTGACGGGAGCACGATAGTGCCACGGGCCCTCATCCTAAGCTCTCGACACCACGTTTCAGAATTTAGCAAATTTTGGATTTTAGAAAGGCAACAGGGTGCACGTATCACACACGGTCTAAAAACCCCATCGGAACCCGGGGAATTGCCCTGTAGCCAACAGTAATAGTCCTGCAGCAAAATGGAGAAGATTCATGGTAAGCTGGAAAAATCCTAGACATGGTCTCATGGCAGTCCCGGATAGGCTTATCAGCCAATGGACTACAAAAACCCCTTTTGCTTCTCGAAGCCCTTTAGACTTGGGAACTATGGGTCTGTTTCATCGCCCCCGTTGGACAGGCAGGGAACAGAGGCTGAGAGGTGAAGGTAGCAGTTTAGCTAAAAGCAGCTGATGAACACTAAAATCGGAACCTCCTATGGTGGCTGGCTGTAGGCAAAGAAATGCTTCACTTTTCTCACTCTGTGAATCTGGTGACTTCACACGCACGAGTCATGAACAACGAGGACCGCCACCCCGTGTCCTGAGTAAAACCGGGAGCGAGGCATCACTACAGGCACGAGAGGCACATGTGGACGGATGACCTGAAAAACGGCAGCACGCGTGCCGTTACTGACGGAGGCCCCTGGCAGACGCACAGGCTGCTGCTGTGTGCGCGCTGTCTCCTGGGGCCACACGGCAGCCCGTGGGGGAGATGCTGTCGTTTTGCACAAGCTTGGGGGCCTCACAGCCTGTAGGCGGAGGCAGGATCCAGATCCAGCTTTCTTGGCTCTGGAGTCAATGCTCTTCTGTCCTTTGCTTCAGAAGCAAAGGGGGTAAAAGTAAGATTGCCGGGTCCGCTCTCATCACACCTCTTGCTTCCTCACTCCTTTCATCATCTTCCCAGATGGGAGCCTGCACAAAAAGGGACCCCCTCCTTAGGAGCTCAGAGCCAGCTGGGGGCAGCAGAGTGTCACGTGGGCATCCACATGCCTGGGGGGGGGGCGGGGGGTGCAGAGCTAACTCCACCTTTCCAGCCTGCCTGCAGGACACGCGACACTTAAGCTTCCAAGTGTCACTTCCGAAACTTTGAGAAACTTCCAGAACTCATTTTCTCCCCATCTGCATGCCTGGCCTCCAGCTTTCAAGGAATACCAGGGAGGATGGCTGCCTTCTCAGCCATCTCGTCCCGGGGGGCTGTATTCTAGGGAACCAGACCAGCGGATGATGGTGCAGAGAGCGTGAGCGTCTCCACTCCCTGTGGCTGAAGCCCCGGGGAAGAACGGCTGGCCTTGGACTCCTAACTTCTTGCAGGAAGGCAATTTACTGCAGCTAGATGAATACCCTCCTGGAGAAAAAATGGCCTCATTCAAGGAGCCAAGCCTCCCACAGGCAATTCTCTTTAGCTACGGGCTCTCTGCTCAACATGAGTAACAGCGCTTGTGCCGCTGTGGCGGGAGGAAAATCAGCACAATGACGCGGACACGGCCCCACGGTGGGGGGGGGGGGGGGGGGGCGCTCTATGGTTCCAGACCTTCATCACGGGGCCATGGCCCCTGGCCCTGAAGGGAGCTTCTAAGACCTGCCGAGCTTGAGGAGAAGCCAGACGCCTACGAAGCTTGAAGCCCAGAGGCCTCCCTAGCAGTTCCAGGGATGCCTGGGGGAAGAAGGCCCAAGGGAGGAAGGGGCCCTGCCTCTGCGGTGAATGAATTTTCTCCGTTGACTGTGATGCCTGGGAAGATGGGGGTTAGGACTCACTGGCTTGGAGACAGGAGGAGCTGCTGGTTTTCGTGAGGACGGAGAGCTGGCAGGCGGTGCTCCAGCCGCTGGCGGGGGCGGGGAGGTAGGAGCAGGAATCCTAACTGTCCTGTGGTCTAGAGGGCGATGCTACACAACCGAGAATGATCCTCCCCAAATGCCCTCATGCCCAGGAGACATGCGCTTGGGGCCCTCATGGGTCTGACTGCTTTCCTTCTCCTCTTTCCCCTCATTCTAAGCCATCCTCAAACTATACCAGCGGGCCCCTACCTCAGGGCCTTTGCACTTGCTCTTTTCTTAGTCTCAGTTGATGCAGGTCTCTCTTCAAATGTCACCTCCTCAGAGAAGGCTCTGTTGATTATCCTACCTGAAATAGCTCCTGTCCCGGCTTTATTTTTCCTTACAGAACTTCTGGCTATCTAGCTTAAGTACATTTATCTATTTATTTTCTATCTCCCTATGAGCATCATACTGAATACCTTGTCTGTTTATTCAGCCTTGTATCCCTAAAACAGTGCTTGACACATAGTAGGCGCTCAACAAATATGTGCTTCATGTATGAGACCGACTCAGGTTCTGAGAAAGAGAGAGAATCTGGCCCACCCAAAGGCAGCCCAGGTCACCCAGCGGGGAGATCCGGGGAAGCATCCTTACATCCTCAGACTCAAAGACGTGGCATATCATCTTGTACTGCCTTTTTCCATCCTGGGATGGGTGGGAGGCTTCCACATTCTCCTGGGAGTTGGAGCGGGGCATCCGCCTGCGGGCCATCAGTACGACGATGTTCCCGATGTCTGCTATATAGGAAATGGTCCTCAGAGGGTGGTCCATCATCGTCTCCTGGAGGGCATAAGGGAGAGGATGCTGAGTCCAGAGCAGCATCTAATGGCCCATGAGAGAGTCTGTCACCCCACAGCCCGGCCAAGTGCAGTCCCCGTGTGGCAGGTGGGGGGTGGGGGCTGGGTTCAAAGGCTGCTGCCAGATTTACACGCACCCACTCAGGCCTGGGGGCAGTTCCCTGGACTAACAGTGACCCAGAGCAAGAAGGGGTCTGTGGTATGTGAAATAAAACGTTCAGTCGTTTTACAACCAGTAGAATCTCTGGTGGAGAGGTTAAAAGAATAAAATATCCACATGTGATGGTTGCATTGTGCGTGCGTGCGTGTGTGTGTACGTGTGATTTCGTAAAAGGCGAATCTGTTCAAGGTCACGAATCTTCTCGTGAAAACTTATGAGAAGGATTTGCAAACAGCATCCACGGCTTATTTTTTCCTTAGATCTTCAAGGAAACGGTCCCAGAGCACCACGGCCCCCTCCCCCGCAGCGGGCGCTGCAGACACAGCCTTCTAGCTTGTTTGGAAGCCAGCAGCTGAGGACAGGGGACCTACGGACACGGGCACAGGCTGGGAGCAGCCACGCTGGGAACTTCACCCCGGGAAAGGTGGCCGGCCAGCTAATACCTGTGTGTCGGCATTCAGTACTTTGATTCTCTGGGTAGAAATGAAGAGATCCACCTCGGTCATCGGCTGAGATTCCCCTTCGGGAGCCTGAGAAGAAAGATGCACCAAGGGAAAGCTTAACGCCTCACCCCGACTCGAGGGCACGGGAGCAAGGTTAGCTCACACACAGAGGCACTGAGACACAGTCACCAGAACGGCAGGGCTGACTCCAGATTGCGACCGCCAAAGCAGAAGGGGCCACAGAGGACGGACTCACGAACGAGGGTGAGCGTTGCCGGTTAAGGGGGAAGACGCCCAATCCCCTCTGCTTCTCCCCCTACAGAAGAAGGGTGTGACTCTGGGAACGATGGTCGTGAACTGCCCTTTCTACAAGGCTTTTGGAGCCCAACAGATTGAAGAGTAAGGGCAAGTGACCCACACCCCGAGACCTTGGAGAAGTCAGAGTGTCTGCCCCTGTTCAAGTGATGGGGGACAATGTTTAGAGCAGGGGCAAAGTCATTTGGATGCAGTTCTGGTAAAAGGGTCTTCACATTCGCACACCATCACAGCGACACAGAAGCCGTACCCACTCCTGAAGCCACCCCATTAAGAAGGAGCTCCAGATGCCTCAACACCCCATAGGTAGCCCACAAGCACCTAGAAGCTCGATAACCAAACAAGCACATCCGTCTCGTTCACTTAGGGTTTAAGTCCGCACAGTGTGGTTATTAGCGAGTTTTCTTTTTTGCATCCAGCAATCTGACAAATCCACAAGTCAAACGTGACTGTAATTGAACAGACCCAAGTCCCTGCCACATTAGTGCTCCTGAAGGGTGGGAACTTTCACACTCCTGTAGGATTCATTTAGCATCTCCAATCCGCTGCCTGTTGTCTCTCTGATGTGAAATGGCTCATGAGCAACAGAAAACAGCCACTTTGGGCAACTCAGTTTTGAGAAACGTTGGCTAATGGGGCGGTTCAAAAAGAAATCTGAACGAAAACTTGCTGGATGCAGAAAACAAAAACACAAAATAATAAAAAGGCAAAACGTAAATAAATGAAAAGAACAGGCATAACACCAAGCTGATGACGTTATTTGTACTGCACCTTCTTTCTGCTTTTGGCTAATTTCTGGGCCATCTGCTTAGCATGGAAACAGAGACAGGAGAACAGTTAGAAAAGAATTTGCAGAGACTCAAAGCCAAAAAGGGAATTGACAAACTAGTATCAATAGTGCATAAAGCATTTCTGTGTCAGGAGAACTGACTTTAAAAAAATCCTGGTCTACAGACAATCAATTTCCTAACTCACGATTTCGTAGGTGGCAGGGGCCGTAGGAGGAAGGAAATGGATTGAGGTGCTTTTTCTATGTAACTGCAATCGATGCTTTCAAAGAACCAACTTGGTTCTGTTGATTTTCTTTATAGTACGCCTATTGGCTACTTCCTTGATTTCAATCTACATCTGAATTTCCTTTTACTTTCTTTGGATTACATTTGATTTCTTTTTTTCTAGCTTCCTGAGATGAAAATTTAAAGGACAGATCTTTAAACTTGTTTTTTCCCCAATACATTTATTTAAAGCTGTGAATCTCCCTCCAAGCACTGCATTAGCTGTATCCACAAATTTGTCACATTCCAATCTAATTATCCCTTCAAAATGTTTTCTAATTTCCACCGTGAGTTTTCCCTTGAACTTTGGATTATTTAGAGTTGTGTTATTAATTTTAATACATTTGGGGATTTTCTAGTTTTCTTTTTGTTACTTATTTCTGAATTAATTCCACTGTGGTCAGAGAACATACTGAATTGTGCTGGGTTCTTGGCCCTATGATCCAGAACATGACTGACTGTGGTGAATGTCAGGTGGACTTCAAAAGATGCATTCTTCAGTTGTTGGGAATAGTGTTCTACCAATATCAATGAGGTCAATTAGGTTGGTTAAGGGTACAGTTTAAATCTTCTGTGTGCTGCCTGATATTTTTGTTTGTTCTAAAATTTACTGAGAGAGGTGTGTTAAAATCTCCAGCTGTTACTATGGATTTGTCCCTCTCTCCTTTTGGTTCTGCTAATATCTGCTTTATCTGTTTTATATCTGTGTTATAAGGTACATACAGATTTAAGGTACTTGTGTCTTTCTGTTGGATTCATCTTTTTATTGTTCATCTCTAGTAATAATTCTTGCCTTAAATTTGTGTACTATTAATACAGCCTATTCCTAACTAGAAATAGATAAACATTCATCCCCCCACCTTTTCTCATAAGTAAAAGAGAACACAGTTGATTAAAAAAGAGAGACAGACTGCAGCCAGATTGTCTAAAACTGAATCCCCGCTCTGCGACCTACTAGCTGCGTGACTTGGAGCGAGCCGCTTCGTGTCTCTGTGCCTCAGTTTCCTCATCTGTAAAATGAGGATAAAAACAGTATCTACCACACAGGGCTGTCGTGAGGATAAAATAAATGTGTGCAGAGCTCTTAGAACAGCGTCTGGTGCGTTACGAGTGCTACGTTTGTGTTGGATGTTACAGGATTATTCTACCTACGTCGGAATGTAATTTCTTGGCTCTTGGTAAGGCTTGCTGGATATACACAGATCCTGTACAAATAATGGTGAGTCAATGGCCAAACCACGCACGCTGTTGTGGTGATGGGGGTGGGTGGAGGACTGTCTGCTCTCTCATACTCCTTCGTACTCACCTGGGGAAAAGCCCTTTTGCTCCCAGCAGCACATCTCTAGTTCATTAATGAGTCAAACGGGGGTGTCTGTTCTATCTCACTGGAGAGAAACCAGAGGAGTCGGCCATCCAAACACCAAGTACCTCATCTCTGGTGCAGCCAGGGAACTAGGGCAGCCCTCCTCACCCCCCTTCCCCCCACAGCTCCTCCTGGTGGCCATGAATTCATGGTGAACAGTCTGCTCTGGCAAAGTCAGAAGGCAGCAAGCGCAAGGGGGTTTCGTAACTGCCGTGTGCGATGGTGGACGTGTGTCCGCGTCTGAGGAGTGGCCCTGTGCTGATGCTCCGCCAGACCGTGCAGATTTCTAGGTGGGATCCGACAGTCCCATCGGCGGGGGGGGGGGGGTGTTCTCATCTGCATCGGCTGCCATCCTCATGATAAATGACCACTGTGAGATCCTCACGTGCATGTGTTTGTTCTACCGCTTTCCCTGAAATTATCTGGCCGGCATATAAGAATTTGTGATATTCTCGATACCAAAACCTAACAGCTGTGGGACGGGTCAACATTCTTCGCTATAAGGAACAGGGATCCGAAAGGGTCTCTCAGAGGAAACTAAGTCTGCTGCCAGTGGAACAACCACATTTTTTTTTTTTTTTAACTGGGATGGTTGATGAAGAAAGAGAACCCAAATGGCCAACCAAGTTTCATGAAAGGCATCCTGAGATAATTTCTATGAAGCGAAGGAGATTTTATGCACCTAAAGTAATACCAGGTGCTCAACCACATGTGCTGCTCAGGTGTCCTGAAACCAATTCTAATCTGAAGTTTACACACGACATGCGGGAGACGGTCGGATCCAGAATGAGAAATGGCGGTAGCAGAGAAGCCCGAGAGGCCTAGAAGGCCTGCGTGTGTCGTAAAGCAGTGAGTGACAGCATCCCTTGCAATCCTCGTGATTCACGGGACCGACTGCGGCTTGCCCCTCAGTAAGCTGTGGCACCAGGGACATAAACCGTGGAACTGTCACTCACCCTCTCACTCTGCGAGGCGTGTTTACTGTCGTTAAGACTCTCGAGGTTAGTCATGCTGGGGATCCTCCGGACTATTCTAGCTTTTCTTTCCCCAGCTGACATCTACGGGGCACTCGCTAGGTGCCACGTCCTTCTGAGCAGCTCACGTGTGTCGCAGTGCGAAAGCTTCGGGCAACCCTGTGAGGTGCCTACCGTACTCTCCTCTTGCAGAAGCGGCAACTGAGGCACAGAGAGGCTAATTAACATGCTCAAGGGCGCTCAGCTGTTAAGAGGCAGAACAGAGATCCCAGCCCCTGAAATCTCACTCTACTCTCCAAATCACTAGTTGTGTACCTCGGGCAAGCGTCTCAGCGGTAAACCTCTCAGTGTGTCAGTGAAGAGGGCTGATCATACCCACCTCACAGGATTTCCCACCCCCTCCATTTTGAGGAGTAAGTGAGATCAATGTATGTGAAGGACGTGCTCCAAGTGCTCATATACCCTTTTCATGTTAATCACAGGCTTCTTTGAGTCACGCGGGAAATCACGTGGCTTGCACAAAGCCTCACTGGTAGAGATTGTCATTCCACAATGAAGTCCTGATTGTTGACGGTTAAAGAAAACCTTTCCAGGAAAGAACAGAAAAATCTCATCTTTTTGGGACAAGCCAGGGAAGACAAACATGAGAATGGGTGATAATGAGAGCTCCTGAAAAAAGCGCAGCAAAAAACATCCAATGCCATTTGTGAGTCAAGGACACGAGCGTCACAAATGTGGGAAGGATGGAGACATGTGTGCCACGTCCCGCGTGGATGTGAAGTGGTTTCCGGGGCTCAGGGAAGGGCCCGGCAGGCCAGCCCGTCTTCTGGCCGAAGGGCAGTGAACAAGAGGGTGGAATGAGGCATGGATGCAGTGGAGAGAAAGGAAGACGGGGTTCCAGCCACGATGGCTTCAAGGCTGGGTCTCTAGGCAGGGTCAAGGCAGGGCTCCCACACTGTGGGACGAATGGGGCATCTCTATCTATGGTGCTAGAGACACTGACAGCACGTAGGGCAGAAGTTGCTCCCAAATCTTGTTCCAGAGAATCTCAGCGGCACGACTTTCAACAGGCACCCCACAGCGATCATGTATTCTGTGTTCAGATAACGACGGGAGTTTCTGGTTAAACAAGGTGAATGAGATCTCCTTAGTACAGGAGTTCTCAAAATCTTTGATAGGAGAACGTATGTGGCAAATTCAGAAAAAGGGATCTATTTTGCGGCGTTTCTTGAGCTAATGTGCCGACAGAACCTCATCGGCGGGAGGCACGCAGCGTATTTGGGATGCCCCAGAGCACAGAGAAAAGATGCTCCATGAGGATGGTCTACCCCAGTGTTGGACAGTGGTCCCCAAATTAGTGTACCTCAGAATCTCCTTGAGGGCTAATGAAAACACAGATTCCTGGGCCCTACCTGCCCCCCACCATGAATTTCGGACTGGGGTGAGCCTGAGAATCTGCATTTCTAACAAGTTCCCAGGTGGTCCTGATGCTGCTGGTTAAGGAATCCCATGTTGAGAACTACCTCTTTAATGCATTCCTTAGTGCATGGGGGCTTCCTAAAAGGATATTTCTTCTCAGAAATGACGAACAACAAAGGCAGAAAGGATACATTAGGGAGGGTCCAAAGATGGAAAAAAAAAAAAAAACTTAAGAAAAATGGCAGATGTCTTCTAATTCTGATGTTGCATTTAGATCCACCTTATTCATTACACTTTGATAGATGGAAAGGCTTTTAATTTCAGATTCCTCAACCTGCCTTGAATTACTGTTACTTAACCAACCGTCTTGGTTCCCTTATTAGACTGCAAGTTTCTCAAGGTCAAGGATTGGGTCTTGGTTAGTTTTTATCTCCTGAGATGCCTCTCACAAGGGTCTGTAGAGGAACAGTTTGCTTTCTGAGCCAAATTCCTTTGTTTTCCTCTCACATTAACTAGAAAATTTCGGGCCAAAACGCAACTCCAAATTCTCTCCCCATTTGGCAAATAAATTTATAAATTCTTTAAGAAAATATTAATTCTGCAAACTCCAAGTGCGAGTCAATGAGCACCACAACAGACCCCCCAGGAGGGAAGTTAAAGAGAGTTCTGAAAGCCCAGCTTCAGGTTTGGTGTTTGCTCAGAGTTAAAGTAGCACAGACACCATGGCCACCCAAGACTCATGGTGAGGAAGGGCTCACCCATACCCACTGGTCAAACTCTGCAGGCAGAGGAAAGAAAGAGGGGTAAGATGGGGTCCCCATGGGGAAGAAGGGAAGGAAAAGGAATCTGAAACAGAAGGAGGAAACCCCTCCTGGTTCAGATGACACATCAAGGTGGAAATCACTTATCAGTTTGTCCTGAGGATACTAAGTGGATTTCCAAATAAATCCACACATTTTCCTCTTTCTTTCCTTCCTTTCCTGGACACTGTCAAATCTGTAGCTACCTTCCTCTCTGCATCTTTATAGAGGTGGCCTAGAATGACTCATTCCTGAAAGGTCAGCCTCTCTTTAGGAAACAGGGTGGCACCACATCCCTTACAGAAAGGGGTCTCCTACGCGCATGTGCGGGCCCACAGTGCAGGCGCCCGCGAGACCATCCCCGCTGATCCAGAGAAATGCTCTAGGTGCCCTGGTTCCCTCTATGAAATCTCAGGGCACATCCTGACACAGTAGCTTTCTAGAGGAGTGCAGAAATAAACCATGGGTCTGTGCACCTAGCATTTGAAAAAGCATCAGGCTGGGGGTCAAGTCAAACAACTTGACGGGCATTTAAACTGAGGTAAAAGGAACAGGAGGCAGAATATATTTAATGACAGGCAACAGCCCCTTCAGATGCACAGAAGCACATCGCAAAAATGATACTTACAAATGAAATGTAACCATTTAACTTTACCACTCTATAATGAATTCCTTACACTACAATAATTTGCTGTAAAAAATAAATACATGTGTACCAGATGTCTGCTCTGCTCTAGGCAGGTCTAAAATGGATTTATAATCAGACAGCCTCATCTTGCTTGTTATGATCAACAAAACCGTCTAATTTTTTTGATTCAAATCAACCGTGGAACTTCTGGATACCGATCCTTTGAAGCCTCAAAGCGAACCTTCTGGTTTCTTACCAGGGAGGCTGGACTTTAAGAAGGGAAAACCGCGCTCTAGGACCTCACTGCGGAAATTGGAAGCTGTAATTCACAGCACGCTGGCTCGTGGCCGGGCTCTGGCTCGGGGGGCCACAGCACACGCTGAGCACGCCTTTACGTTCTGGGCATGTGCCTGCTCCCTTCCTCCAGGTCACATGTCACAGGGCAGTGGAAAGAGATAAACTATCTGGGGGACTCAATGGCTGCCACTCAGGAGACCGATAACCAAGGTGCCCAGTATGATACCCTAACCTGAACGTGTGTGAAACCTGGATGGACAGAAGCCGGGAGAACGCATGTCAAAACAGCACAGTTTTCTGCCCTGGGGACCTTCAGGGCTCCTCTGGGGGCGGGCTGTTGCTCTGTTCTGAAGGAGTCACGTGAATGGGCTGTGGTGGTGCTCCCTGACAGGGGCTGAGGGGTGCTCTGGCGTTCTGTGGGAGTTACATCTCTATGCTGTCCGCCTGCATCCAACACCTGCCCTCCTGCTCAGGTACACCCTGCACCCTTACTGGCTCGATTCACTTCTCACTGCTGCTGCGGAGCCCGAGGGCAAGGCTCTCCCTCTACACACTGCTGTTTTCTCTTCCTTCCGGAGACCTTGCCCAGCCTTGCACACGCAAGTGCTCAAGAAGTCGTTTCTCCTGGATTAAGGACCCTAAGTGACTGGCCTACACTTGTTCTTCTTCCTCTTTCCACACTGCCCCCGCGACACCAGGAGGTAACCGGGGCACGTGTGCACACGACCACACAGGAAAGGGAAGGGTTCCTTGAGGACGAATGGGATTTTGACCGGCTGAAGCTGGACAGAACCAAATCCGGGGAGTCCTAACCTGTTCCAACTTGCTGGAAATACCTGGTTCTGGGTTTCGGTGGTGCTGGTATCCCCGGGGCTCCAGGTGGACTGGCCCTGTGGCCCCAGCATAGCTGCCCAGTGGTTCTAGGTGCTGGTGGTGCTTACTGGCACCAGAAGTGTCCCTGGAGCCCTAGGTCTGTCCACGATGCCAGGTGGCGCCGGCATCATGGTGGAGATTCTAGAGCTCGGCATTTCCATTGGGATCAAACCAGTTCTAGCTGGCTCAAAGTGGTTGTGAATGGTTTCAACCAGATCAAAGTCGCTCTTGCTGGATCAAAACAGGCTTGCTCCTTTTAAATCTTGATAAGGCAGATGCCAATCGGTCATGACTGGCTCAAGCCTGTTTAAACACTGGGCTAGCTACCTCGTTATGGTTAGATCTGATCCAACGGCTCCCTGCGCCTGGAGCAAACCAGTTCAATGTAGCCTGAGCAGGGTCAGCTGGCTCAAAAGCAGGAGGCTGGGTCTGAACCACGCCTGTAACACCAAGTGTTCAAGTCACTGACTTGGACTGACAGGGAGAAAGCTCTCGTGCTGGAGAGGTGATGCTCGAAATGACATCGTTCCTCATGCTACCAGCTTTCCAAAGTTCATGATCATATGTGTTCTTTCTTACGGCTGGCCACTGAGAACACCCCAAGTATACAGCATTTACCCAAAAGGACTCAGGCACACCTTTTTTCCGTTGGCAGGTACACCATCCCAATCCGCTCTCCCCTATACTTGGGACTAGATATGCATGAGGTACGGGGGAGACCACCGTGGACGGCTCAGGCCGCCGCACCCACCCCCGGCACCCCCTTACCTTGATCCTGCTCACGGCTTCCTGGGCCTGCATCATGCGCACGTTTTTGGAGGGAGTTTTGTCGGAGAGCAGCTGGGTGGAGCCAAGGTAATTGGCAGCAAAAATGATCCCATCGATCAAGTCTTCGGGGTCACAGGGTCCGGGAACTGGAACACACAGAACCGCAGGGGTGAGTGAAGCCACCCGGGGGTGGGCCCCACAAATCGCTGACTGCACAAGCACCCTCCCTGACTGCTCAGTGCCAGCACAGGTGGCCCCCGCGGTGGAGACCCTGGGCAGGTGCATCACCCTGCCAGTCCAAGGCACCTCTCCGGGTCTGCCTTCACTCACACCTTGTTTTCAAAGGGAAGAAAGAATTTCTTCTTCATCCACTTTGCCCAGGCCATTTACTGGGAGAAATGATGTGTTTATTTAAATATGAAACATACAACTCAGTGACAAAAGATGTTGTTTTTCCTGTTAGACTGGGAGCCCTTTGGGGACAAAAGACCATGTCATGTTCGTCTTTGGCTCGCGTGTCTCATCAGTGCCTGTCACCCAGGGGGCATCAAATAAATGTTTGCCAGACAAATGGTTAGGTGAGCAGGAGGCTGCTTTATTAGAAAACCTCATTTTAAAGCGCCACGTTCGCATCTCTCCCTTCCACTTTATGCATAATGGGGAAAACAAATCTTACCAATCAGAAAAATGGGCATTTGTTTGAGAAGGTCTGGATCCCTAGAATGGCCTCTGACCCCAGCTCTGTGAGGCAGATGACATTACCCTGAGTCCCCTGATGTCAACCTTGCTGACTTACAGGCTGTGGTGTCCCTGGCTTGCATCCACACACAGATCAATTCCGAGGAAAAGCAGAATTTTCTGTTCTCACTGACCAGCCTTTTAAATTAAACCTTACTTTTAACATATTTAAAATGGGGGCATCTGATTCTAACCATCATCACCTGCAAACCCTACTTGAGATTCAAACATGTCTGGGACTAATAAATGACTTGAGAACAGACGCACGAAGAAAGGCGTTTTAATTCTGCAGTGAAAAACATATGTATTTTCTTTGGCTTGAATGCCATATTTGGGGAGATTAAAATATACATTTTTAACCTACTGTTAAAACCCCAGGCTCTTAAATTAGATAACTGGCAAAGGAAACAATTTGCTTTTTCCTTTTGGAAAGCTAATCTGAAATGATTTTTATTTTTATCCCTCAACATCGAGCTCATCTTGAGCTTAACCAGCTGCTTCCCATGGATAAGCTACTTATCAGAGTTCAGTCTTAAAACAATCTTATCGTTTTCCTAAAGCCAAGGTGGTGGCTGACACAAAGAAATTAACAGCATTTTAGGAAAGGCCTTCACCAAGCATCTGCGTAGTCAATAAATAAGGAGACGTGTTGTTTGCCATATTCTCGATCTTTCCAAGAAAGGCTTCTGGCGAGTGATACTCAGCCAAACCGGCCTCAACTACGTGCCAGTGGTTCACCTTCTCTCCAAGGTCACAGACGTGCCGTGCTCAAACTTTCATAGGGGTGAGAAGGATTCAGGGTATTGGCCACATACAGTTTTAGTTGTCCAGCCGGGAAGCACTACCCTAACTAAAATAATACATGGACGGGTTTGGAACCTACATTACACTTTGTAAAAAAGTAAAAGATTATCAGTCTCCTATCATAAATTCCCGTGCGGGGTTTACAGTGTTAAACATAATCATGTTTGCCCAAACAGGCATTGAGAAAAAAGATCTCATCTGGGATAGTAACTTTTAAAAACCTTCCATTTATTTTGTGAAAATAATGAATGTTAAAAGAAAGATAAAGAATTAACCACGTACTTCTCTACGGGCCTTCCAGGATTCTATGTTCATCTCTGAGTTAGCGCTATTCCCCGAAGAGGGTCTCTCGTCAACCATGGTGACTGTGGATATGCGGGTAGGTTTAAAAGCAATCCAAACAATACTTAAATGACTACATAAATGCCGACCAGTCAAGAGACAGTTACACTGGACCTAAATAAATTATGCATTTGAGATATGATCTAAGGCCACTGATCCTCCAGGGATTTTGAGGATAATCAAATGTCACTGTTGCTAGATCATACCCTGGGAAAAAGCCGTTATGTTCGTAATTTCATTTTAGAATTTTTTTTTTAAAAGTTAAAAAAAATTCACATTATACTGGTCCTAAGTCAAAGAACTGCAGGTTTCGTTTCGGCCTTCTGGAACGTGTTTGTCCTTTCAGGGAGGCCTCCGTGTTGCTCACACGTTATGTCCTCACGCCTTCGTGAATGCTGAGTCTGGGGGAGCGTCGCTGAAGAAAAATGGAATTTCCAAACTTTCAAAAACTCCCCGAGGAATACTCATGGAATTCTTGGGCCTCACAAAAAATGGCACGAATAATTCACAGGTTACTCAAGAAAGAAACCTGAGTGAAACAAACCTATGAGCTTGACCGAGGCTGCAGGACTGCAGGGTCATAAAGGTCTAAGAATCCTGGTAATTCATTCTCACACTGACTATTCATTCATGGGATCCAAGGGCCAGACAGAGCTTCATGGTGTGTTCTGGGTGGTTTCTAGTCCCCAGAAAATCCTTTTTCAAGAAAACGTCAATCTACCCTACCTGAAAAACTAACCTCCATCCTCTCTGGTAGAGGGTCGTGGCACCTCTAGCTAATGAGCACCTTTGTGTGGATGAGGAATAGGCACTCCGTTTGTGGGGCCTGACCTCAAGCTGAGCTGCCCCGCGTGGGCCAAGTTCTGACCCCACTAGGCCTCCTGAACAGGTGCCCTTGAGCAGTGAATCACCTGCACAACCATATGTGGCCACCCTACACAGAATACCATTTGTATTCTGAGCTGTGGAATCAGACTGCCAGCTCACAGCCTGGCTCTGAAACTTGCTAACTGTGTGATTTTGGGAAAGGCACTCACCTCGGCTTGAGTAAAAATGCCTCAGTTCTCTCCTGTGTAACATGGGGGTGTGAAGTCCACTTCACAAGATAGATACGAGGATTCAATAAGTTATTACATGAAGACCGTGTATCTGGCACAGAGTACAAGCTTGATAAAAGTTACTACACTTAACTCATCCAAGCAAGAGATGAGAATTATTGGGAAGGTCTTTTTTTTTTTTTTCCTTCCCTAAATTTAGAGGACCAAAAGTCTCCTTTAAACTTCATTCCCAGTTGAGTGGTCCTTGATGGATGTAAGAGGTGTCCTGGACTAGAGGAGAGGAGATTTGGATTCAGATGGAGTATGACCGTTTCTAAGCTGGAAACAGCCCTCAGCCTCCATGCACCCTCTCTTGGGTTCTCAGGGACAGAATCAGCAAAGGTGAGGAGGGAGGTAAGGAATCTCTGACAGGCTCACGGCTGTTTTCTTTTAGTTTAAAATTCTCTGATCATTAAGACTGTGAATAAGTGGTTCTGTGGCCTTTCTTCCCCACTATGGTCTTACCACCCAGTGCTTCAAATACCCAAAATGCTAGAAGATTCATGCACGACTCAGTACTCAATTACTTCCTTTTCAGCTCTTACCTTCAACGTAGGTTGGGAATGAAGCCAAGCTTTTTCTTGACTGTAATCAAGACAAAGAGGTTTCAGAAAGGGCAAAGCGTGATGAAAAATGCATTAACACAACTTTATCCATGCAACATGAAAAATAAATAGATCACCAATGACAGATATTAATCAGGTGTCGACCGTTTTTGGTTATCACGGAGAGAAAGGTGTGAACAGACACACACACTTCTTATTAGAGGTTACCCAAAGCCCAGAATATCCATTCATATTTTAGGTAACCTGAAAATCTCACATTCCACAATTAGATGTCCATCCGCTTAAAAAGTTTCTAAGTGAAAAACTGTTAGATGAGTAAAAGCACCAACAATGTGACTATATGTTGAAATCAAGAATTCTCTTGGGGAATTTTATTTCCCTTCAGGTCTTTGCTTCAGTCATCTCTCACTGTGCTAAAAATGTTTGCCAGAGTTTTCCTCTCCTCCTTTTGTCCCTTGCTAGTTTAAAAATCCCATCATGTAAGTGATTAGTATATGTTACCTTAACATAAGAACATAAACAAAGGAGTGGATTGAAAACTGTGGAATTTCTTACGCTAAGTAACACCTCACAGCAAGGGTCTTCCGGCAGCATCGTTGGGCTGTGGGCATGATTGGCTCGAACCCTTCTAGAACCTGACTGGACGGCAGTTTCAATGCTAGGTTGCAGAGGAACAATACTCACCATTTGGTTCCTCCCGTAACTGAGTGGCACAGAGAACTCTAAGTGGCTTAAGAGTAGGAAGTTCATTCCCGCTCTCGCCACAGAATTTGTAGCTGATGTGTTGGGGGCAGGGTGACGTGAGCATCGCAGGAGAGTGGAGAGCCACTGTCAAAAACAAGACTCCTTCAAACGAGCAAAAAGGAGGGTCTGCAAGGCCCAGGGCTGTCCTCAGAAAGCCTAAAGATTTTCATGGCTAAGAGTCTAGTGGGTATGTCATTTCAATCTGTATGTTTTAGAAAAAGGGTATCTTATACAGCATAGCTGCTCAGTGGGTTGACCTGGGTTGATGGTAAACTCTGGGGTGCCTGGCGGCTGGGAGAGGTAGGGCCTAAAAGAGGGGGGGCATCAGGGGAACAGCTCTGTCTTGTAGCACCTTTGTAGCAAAGGGATGACTAATTAATAAATACCTGCACAACACTCTAAAAATAGTAGTGTTAACTGTTCTATTAAAAAAAAATGGGGGGGGGGAGGCAAACACACCCAGGCTTAAGACTCTGTTTCAATTCAAGACAATGACAAGAATTCAACACGAATCACACAACATAGCACACAAGGCAACCTGTCAGTAAACCTTCCGGAATGTGCCCGCGGGGATGAAATGGTTCGTCACACCGAAGACGGTGGGTTTCTTATTTCAGAAGGGATAACCTTTAAGGAAACTACAAATACAAGTCCACTGGGAATGAAAGGTCATTGGCTCCTTTTGTCCCTTGCTGGTTTAAAAATTCCATCATGTAAGTGATTAGTATATGTTACCTTAACATAAGAACATAAACAAAGGAGTGAATTGAAAACTGTGGAATTTCTTACACTAAGTAACACCTCACAGCAAGGGTCTTCCGGCAGCATCGTTGGGCTATGGGCATGATCGGCTAGAAACCTTCTAGAACCTGATCAGATGGCAGTTTAAATGCTAGATTGCAGAGGAACCTCTGCATTTATGGAAACCTGCACCCCAAGGAAAGCTAAGATAGGTGGACAGGAAGAAAGAGAACTACAATTTCAACTTCAATGGTGCTTGACATTGGTTTTACTTTTTCGTTGATCCAAGTGAGAAGAAAGGGTCAGTTGAGGGGCAATAGCCAGCTCTAATTCTGGCTAAAAACAACAAAAACTGTGTAACTTCGCGGTATGTAGATGGGAGCCAGTCTTCACAAAGACTAAAGATCTTAAAATTAGTATTTCCCAACCACCTTCCTCGTCCTTGCCCTCAACAGCAAGGGGCCTGGGGTAGAGAGGGTTTACTTTGTTTAATCAAAATGGGTTGGCCTCCAGGTACACCCAAGAAGCCAACTCAGACTTTCTTGGCCTATTAGGATACTTTTCTGAATGCTCACTTCAAGGACAGTCCCCAGATTTTAGCAGAAGCTACGAAAGAATTACTTGAGTCTATAGTTCTAAAAGCTGCCATTTTTATTTAGAGCCACAACAGAGGGCATTTGGTACATTTACTTATTCTCTATTCATAAGCTCATGACTGGCTTTCTTTAGTCTCTGGGGTAGTAAGTTTTTTACGAAAAGAGTTTTGAGAAATGAAAGAATCTCTAATTATTGCACACAAAGAGGATTTTCATCATTATTTCTAAGGATATGCAGAAACATGTGCCAAGTCCTGTAGGAACCGAGAAATAACACATTTGCCTTGCTTATTATATCTGATGAATAATCAAATGCTGAATATTCAGATGTCTGATTAGCCCTTTGTTTCCTCACATGTGGACAGAGATGAACATGAGTTGATCCTTCACATTCAAGAATTAATAAAGCCACAGTCAAGAAGATGAAAGGCCAAAGTCCTTGGGATTTTGCAGGAGACACTAAACCACGTGCAGAGCCAGGAGACCCGACGACTGGAGTCATGACATACAAGTTACCTTGTCCACGCAGCGTGTGGCCTGCGGGCACTTTTTGCCCCAAGGGCAGAAGACCCTGGCATTCAGACCCTGGGCCCACAGGAGCTCTGGATTCACAGCCTGCCCTGAACCCTTGTGGGCCCTAGACCTTGGGTAAGTCACTGAGCTTCTATGCTGCCTCAACCACAGTGTGAGGACAGTGAGTCCTACACCTCACAGAATTACTGTAAGGATTAAATGAGATACTATCTATGATTTGCTTGGCCCGATGCCTGACCACTGTAAATGCTTGAGAAATGGCCGCTTTTTATTAGTTATGATCACTGTGGCCTTGATTCTTTTCTTCTTGTTTCTCGTTCTCACCCATCCATGTACTATGAACAAAGGATAAGGCAGAGCTGTGGGATCTAGGGTCCGGAGAAACAGTGACCTAGTTACCCTCCGTTCCCATGAGGTAGGGTCTGAGGACAAGACCAGAGGAGGACAAAGCGTATTTCAAATTTAAATTTTAATGTTGGTGTGATTTCAGAGAAGGTCTCCTTATGTTCGTTTGGGTTAACATACACAGGTTATCAAAAAATCTACTTCTCCCTGTGTGAATAGTTAATGGCAAACGTGTGTGTACTCAGTGAGGCTTCAAGGGTAAATTTTAATGAAGACTCCCTTTAGAAGTGATCTGCCACTCGCTGTGAAATGGAAATCGCTTCCTTTTGTCGCATTTAACGTAATATGCTTAACAAAAGGGAGGAAAAGGAGACAGTCATTGACTATATGGTTTGCCTCTTTCGTGCACAGCCTCAGCACTGGCTGGGCTGGGGTGAGCTGAACCCACCTGGAGGCCACATAAGGCACAGGCCCACAGTTACCCGAGGCCACTTCATAAATAGCTGGGGTGGCACTTGGCTGTGGGTAAAAGGACAACAGTGTGGGAAAAGGCAGCGCCCCCCCTCCAGGAGGAACACCTGCCCTTTCACTACCTTGCTTGGAAGCAAGCATCATTTAGTAGGGCGACCACATGACTTAGTGTCGGAGAGGGACACTTCCGGGCTGTGCTCTCTAGGAGTCCTTAGCCACACACGACTATTTAATTAAATTGGAATAACATGCAAAATTCGGTTCCTCAGTCCCAACAGCCACTTTCAAGAGCTTCCCAGGTGCATGTGGCTAGGGACCACCATATAGGATAGCACAGAACTGAGTATTTCCACCAATGCAGAAAGTTCTCTTGGATAGGGAAGAGTGGAGGGGCGCCTGGGTGGCTCAGTCGGTTAAGCGTCTGACTTGAGCTCAGGTCATGATCTCATGGCCTGAGTTCGAGCCCCACGTCGGGCTCTGTGCTGACAGCTCAGAGCCTGGAGCCTGCTTTGGATTCCGTGTCTCCCTCTCTCTCTGCCCCTCCTCCGTTCACACCCTCTCTCCCTCTCAAAAATAAACATTAAAATTTTTTTTTCAAAAAAGAAAGGGAGAGGGGTGCTCACTAGCTGCACTGCTTGCACAACAGGTGTGGACTGGAAACCACCCCAGGTAAACCAGGACCAGTGGTCATCCTGATGTCATGAGAGATATTTCACTTGGGCCTGAAATAAACGGGTACTTAAGAAACCAGTCCATTTCCCAAACCGAGGTCTGTAATATCCCGAGGAAGGATGCTGCTACACAGAGCTCTTCCCCTCCAGTTTCTGGCACTGTCCTGGAGAACTTTCTGGAATGATGGAAATTCTGTGTCATCTCCCCTGTCCGATGCAATAGCCACAAGTGACATGCGGCTACTGAGCACTTGACCTGTGGCTAGCGTGCCTGAGAAGGTGCACTTCCGTGTCGTTTACTAATCAAAAAAATAGACACCTGTGGCCGGTAGCTACCAGGCTGGACGGTGCGGCTTCAATCACCGAACTCCAGGCTGGAGAGGAGAAATCCGCATTTCTCTCCCGAGAGGGGAATTTGGGGGGTTTGGGCAGGAAGCTGAAGACAGCTCACACCAGAAGAGTAAGACAACACACGGGCCGGTGGCTTCTGGAACAAAACGGCACCCTACCTCTTTATTCGAGGAGGCCTCCGCGGGGTCGCTGGGGTGAAGGGGTATGCTCGAAGACTCTGCCCCCAGGGGAGGGGAACTGCCAGGAGACGGGGACTGGAACACAGCAAGCGAAGGACACAGTGAGAATCGGGGGGTAAGGGGACACCCGGCCGGGGCGGGGGCCAGAGGACAAGGCCCCACAGAACCGAACAAACGCTTCCTCAGTGACAAAACTTTCTTGCAGAGAAGCTACCAACGGTATACAAAAGGCCTGCGTTTTTCAAGCTCTCTTTTATTTCCGTTCATGTTTTTCATTTTAGAGGTGGGGAGGGGCAGAGGGAGAGACCGAATCTTACACAGACGCCACGCTCAGTGCAGAGCCTGACGCAGGGCCGGATCCCAAGACCCTGGGATCATGACCTGAGCCAAAATCAAAAGTCAGACATTCGACCGCCTGAGGCACCCAGGCGCCCCTTGAGCTCTTTTAGATTCCCACCATATTTTCTTGTTTCGTTTATGTTTATTTATTTTTGAGAGAGACAGACAGAGAGACAGAGCATGAGCAGGGAGGGGCAGAGAGAGAGGAGACACAGAATCCGACGCAGGCTCCAGGTTCTGAGCGGCCAGCACAGAGCCCGACACAGGGCTCGAACTCACAGACTGCGAGATCATAACCTGAGCCGAAGTCCGAAGCTTAACTGACTGAGCCACCCAGGCACCCCTCCCACCATGTTTTTAAAGGAAACTTTTATAGCTTTGCCATTTTGTTCCTCCTTGGGACAAGTGTTTAAACAAAGCAAAAGGTGAATAGAGTCCTAAACGAATAAAGCTAACGGGGATACACACGCGTCTGTGGTTTTTAAAATTCTGAAAAAGACTTTGGATACTAATGGTCTTACAAAACCACCTGCCCAAGATTACCTGAATGGAAAAGGAAAAATGAAAGCAGGTATTTTTTAATTAAACACTTTAAAATGTTTATTTTTGAGATGGGGGAGGAGCAAAGACACAGAATTCGAAGCAGGCTCCAGGCTCTGAGCTGTCAGCACAGAGCCTAATACGGGGCTGGAGCCCATGAACCGTGAGATCATGACCTGAGCCAAAGTCAGATGTTAACGAATCAGCCACCCAGGCACCCTGAACGTGGCAGCCGGGACTGATGACCAGAAACCACACCATCTGTATTTCTCTCGTCCAGATTTCAAGTATTTTTTTTCGGATTTAATCCACAGGCCATCGAAAATTCAGAGAAATTTCAGCATCCAAACAATATGACCTTGGCTGCTCTTGAAACAGTTCAAAAATCTTTTATTAAATGATAGGTTTGAAAATAAGGGGTAGAAGCGTAGCTTCGGGGCACATGGCCCCCATCAGGTGTGTTACTGCCTCTGGTGGTGGCACAGGCAGGTCCTGCTGGACGGGGAACAGGAAGCCCCAGGTGAGGGCCCAACACAGCATGTGCTCCCTAAACACCTTCCCAATGAACAGCCAAAGAATCAAGCCAGCAGGCTGGAGGGCGGGACTAGTACGGGCGCTGGAAACCCTCCCCAGCCAGTACCCAGACGTCTCTGCATGTGCTCCTGAAATCCTGACAGATGAAGGGCATCTTCAGGCAAGCCACAGGGATGCTGAAGAATGCTGCAGCCAAGGTCCTCTGACGGCAAGGATATACCCCGCTTCGCCATTTGTTGAAGTCTGATAGGAAGCCTAAGACGGAACCCACGTGACCATCTGTTCTCTGAAGAAGCGTGGCCGTGTGAGGGGAGGTACGTCCCAGACGACGGAAGCCGGGTCAGCCAGTGACAGCTGAATCTGTTTCTGATCTCTTGCGACTGGCCCCCTTGGGAAAACCGAGATAGAAACAGCGGCACAGGACCTCTGCGTGGAAAAGGAGAATGTTCCACAAGATTGGTTGTGCTGAGTAGGGGAGGGGGTACATTAATACACAGTGGGACTTCGGGGCACCTGAGTGGCTCAGTCCGTTAAGCGTCCGACTTCGGCTCAGGTCATGATCTCGCGGTCCGTGGGTTCGAGCCCCGCGTCGGGCTCTGTGCTGACAGCCCAGAGCCTAGGGCCTGCTTTGGATTCTGTGTTTTCCTCTCTCTGCACCTCCCCTGCTCACTCACTCACTCTCTCTCTCAAGAATAAACATTAAAATAAATAAGTAAATAAATAAATGGGACTTCAATGAGCATTATGTGAAATCATAAAAAAAAAATACATCTTTTCCAGAAAGTCTGGATTACGGGAAAACACAGGGGGCACCAAACGACCTGGACGATGATGTGGTGAAATGCAGTTTTATTCACGCTGAGGCTATTCCTGTGAGGCCTGGATTTGATTTCCATGCCCACAGACCTGATTCTGGGCAGGGAAATGAGGACCAATGAGCTTCTTAATCATTCACAGGCAGAAATCAACCACTGCCCAGTGAAGCCCAGAGTGTGGGTGCAGGGTAAGAGCAGACGTAAAGGACCCCCTAACTCCACAGCCCCTGGACGCAAGAACCGAGTCCTACATGCCTTAAAAAAATCCCACGCAGAAGTTTTTATTTGGCGCCCAAGAGAGCTGAGGGGTACTGGCTGAGGTTAGCTTAGTGTGGACCACTCAAAATTAATGTAGGAAAGTCCTCACGAGATTATAGAGCCTTTAAAGTTTCCCAGTTTTTCAGATTTGAAGAGCTTCCTTAGATATTTACATCTAGGTTTTCCCCCAAGTAATTTCCTCTGTTGCAAAGATTTTAAGGGTCTGGTCCCTGGGAAGCTAGTACAGCTGGTTTTTCTTTAATTGCTTGGTTTGAGGGCTGTGTTACACCTTCACTTAAAAAAGAAAGAAAAGAAAAAAAAAAAAAGAAAAAAAATCTTCAAAAGAGCCCCTCAGTTCCTATTTCCTTATCTAACCATCTTCTCTCGAAAATCTTCTAAAAATGGATTCGTTGCAACACTGGGAACATGGGATCATCTCAGGATGATGTGAGAATGCAGGTTATCCAGACAGCAGGCTGGAATGTGGAAGAGGCAGGGCAGACCCCACAGTGAGGTGAAGTGACCAGCGCCCGGAGCCTGCTGGGGCACACGGGAGAGGAGGGACCCACACTGCCCTCATCAGGGACCACTTTCCCCCAGGGCACCACACTCTAGCCTTCTGCATGCAACTAAGCTCACTCACTTTTCCTTCCATTTGCATGTGCAGTTAATGGGAAAACTAGAGAGTTCTCCCACGTTCTTTCCCACCGTCGATGCTGAACTTGAAAGTACCTATTTTGCTGAAGTTTTCTCAGACTCCACTCACGATATACGGTTCTCCCCTGATGGCTTGGGTCAAGTTCTGTAATTATGTGTGTGTCTGCCCTCTCCCAAGAACTCTGGCAGGGATCTTATCTTAATCATCTTTGGAATCCAAGGGCCTGGCCGTGGGGCTCATCAACAGTAGGCATTCAGTGAACATTTGCTGAATAAATGCCTTCAGTGTCGTTTCCAGCTTTACCATATTCTCCAACCTGCAGAAAGCAGGTCAACCACTGATCTCCTTCATTATTGTTTCCTGGCCGATGGGATGCCCCCTCCTTTTTTTAATGTTTATTTTTGAGAGAGAGAGAGAGACAAAGTGCTAGGGGGGAGGGGCAGAGACGAGACACACACAGAATCCGAAGCAGGCTCCAGACTCTATGCTGTCAGCACAGAGCCCAACGCGGGGCTCGAACCCATGAACCACAAGATCATGACCTGAGTTAAAGTTGGACACCCAACCAACTGAGCCACCTAGGTGCCCTGAAGCCCTTTTCTGATAGCACTCCTATGATCTTACGTGTGGAATGTTAAACTTGCATTTTGAATTAGAACTCTGACCTGAGCTCCAGCAAAGCTCTTCTGAAGCTACAAGCTGTCTGCAAACGAAAGGCCCCCCACCTGGTGGGAACCTACCACTCCCCACACCACTGCTGACAAAGTCAGGGTGGACAAACGCCTTCAGGGCTGGCACAGCCCCCATGGAGCCTAAACAAAGGTGTTTAGTATTGACTTATCTCAAATGTCTGCTTTACAAGCCCTTTGCCCCCTCACTGCCAGCTTCCACCTTGCTGTACTCTCAAAAGTAGAGAGGGGTGCGTGGGCGCCTTGGTTGAGCGTCCGACTTCAGCTCAGGTCATGATCTCACGGTTTGTGAGTTCGAGCCCTGCGTCGGGCTCTGTGCTGACAGCTCAGAGCCTGGAGCCTGCTTCGGATTCTGTGTCTCCCTCTCTCTCTGCCCCTCCCCTGCTCACGCTCTGACTCTGTCTTTCAATAATAAATTAATGTTAAAAAATTTTTTTTAAAAAAGTAGTGAGAAAACCAGAAACTAGATAACACTTTTTACTTTCAAAGAATGTACTGGAGGCAAAGTGTAGCCAATAAAATATGATACAAAAAGTGAGTTATTATTATGTATTTCTCTGTATGAAGTCTCATGCCTTTTGGGTCACTGACTCGACATTCCATTTTAAGTCAACAAGACCAAGGATGGGAAGCAAAGGTGGGTGTGGAAATTCACAAAGTGCCACACAGGGCGTCTGTAAGGAGGCATCTGTGATGTCCAAAGACGACTCAGTAACTCCGTTCTGGTTCACTGCAGGAGGTCTTAAGCTGCTTGTCTTCTACAGGTGGTGTTCTAGCAGATTCTCCACAACCACGGTCCGAATTTTACTACCACAGCTCTGGGGCTCCACAGAGCAGAGCTCTCAGCTCGAAGAGTCTGGTTCCTCAGGGCCAGGGCAAGAGATGGATAGTCCCTTTGTTAGGCTGGAGACGGCCTCAGGATACAGAAGCATCCAGAGGGAAAGCCAATCACTCATTTCATTTCCAATCGAACATCTCCCGGGGGCACACGCTCTACCTGCTGGCGGGAGAGGTGATATGTGCAGGGAAGCAAAGTGGGCAGAGAACTATTATTCATTTATTCCTTCAACAGGCATTTCTGTGCCTACCTCTGTTCTTGATACTGGCTTGCTAAACAAAGAGGAAAGAGACGCTGTGGTCCTGTCCTATATCCCTTTCCAGATGAGGGGGGGAGGCAGACGTGCGGAGGCAGGGCTGTGGCAGGGATATTCACCTGTACATGGGACGCGGGGCCGGGAGGGCGCAATTCTGCAGGAGGGGAGGGGTATACGTGCAACGCTTTATGGGGAAGGGGAGACTTCAGCTGAATCCTGAAAAGTGTGCAGTCTTCATGGAGCAGGATGGGATGGGGAGTGGAGGGAATGTTCTGGAAACAGGCAGGGAGGTCGAGCAGCTCTGCAGGAAAGTGGGAAATGAGCTGGCGGTCAAGGACAAGTCACTGGAGCCTCGCTGATGACAACTAGCCACCACCTACTCTCTGCCCAGAGGGTGGGGTTTTCTTTGTGAGCCACTGGCCTGTTGTCTTCAGCAGAGAAGGTCAACCTAGGCACTTAGTAACTGTTTCCTCAGTTGGACTGCAAACCCAAAGAACTGAGGGACCGAGTTAACACTTTCTGCTCTTCCCTTCCCTTAATCCTTTCTCCCTTGACATATGCATGAAGAGAAGACTACGGCCTGGAAAAGCTGACTGGATGATAATGAGAACACCCCCCAAACCAAAGGGTCTGCTGGCTCTTTCCAAGTAGACAGTGTTCTTCTCAGAAAAGCCCGAGGACGGAGCACAAAGCAGTGATCTAGAGACATACAGAGATCTGAAGAGACTTCTGGAGAGACTCCACTCACAAGATACACCAAGGGGAGTTCCACTGGGACCATTCATTCATTTGTTGAACATGGAAATTCTGACAGCGTCTGAGGAGGCCCTGACCCCTGGCCTGCACCCAGGGAGCCCCTTGCTCAGCAGGGGAGACAGACACACAAACGCAGGGTGTCCTCTGAAAGCATGGCCACTGGGTCCTCAAGGAGAACAGAAGTCACAGTAACACAAAAGCAGCCGCCACTGAGCTGACCACCCACGACGTCACTGTCCACCTCGACCCCTCTCTCCGGCCCACGTCTCTGGTGGCTGGTCTCTGTTGGGGCTCTTGGGACCATGTGGTGCTACAAGGCCACAAAGAAAACAAAACGGAAAGCCAGAAGCCTACAGGCATGCTGCAGAGCAGAAGAGCGAGTACTTCTATGGTAAATAAAAAGCAGGATTTTAGAACGAAGAAACGGGCCCCGTTGGAGGACTGCTCCAACCAGCCATGGATAACTGGGAGAGTTGGTGGAGTAACACCAGCTCACGAGGCGGACGCTAACCTAGCAAGAAGGATGGGACCAGGGGTGCTTTGAAAAAGCATGACTGGAATATCAAATCCATTAAGGGAGGCCCTTGAGAAAACTGTAGCAGCCCTCACATGTCTTTGCTGACACCGTCCTCTTTACGACTAGAAGGATCCCTTCGGTTCACGCTGCAGACGTCATCATGTGAACTGAAGAAGGGTTCTAATGCATACATTCAATGGCTTTTTTTTTTTTTAAGTTACAACTCCTCAAATCAATACTTCTCCTTTGTTTTAAGAATTCACAGGTAGGTGAGGGGCGCCTGGGCGGTTCAGTTGGTTGAGCATCCGACTTCGGCTCAGGTCATGATCTCCAGGTTGAGGAGTTTGAGCCTCGCCTCAGGCTCTGTGCTCACAGCTCGGAGCCTGGAGCCTGCTTCGGATTCTGTGTCTCCCTCTCTCTCTGCCCCTCCCCCACTCATCCTCTCTGTCTCAAAAATAAATATAAAACATTAAAATTTTTTTTAAAAGAATTCACAGGTAGGTGAAATTATAACCTACATGTTATTAGTCAAAAGATAAAGCAACTAAACTTCTGTTTATAATTTTTAGTATTGTTTCTCAAGATCAGGTTCTAACTAAATCCCCTCTTGCCTCCCCCCATACTTTGAAATTTTGGTCCTCCTTTTTGTTTTATGTTTATTTATTTGAGAGGGAGTCAGAATGCACGAGTAGAGGAGGGAGGCCTGTTGGTTGGTGGAAATAAAAAATTCCTAAGACACAGGATCTGGTCTTCATATCCAACACGATCTGGCTTTCCAATATTAGGGTCTGTTTCCAAAAGCACAATGTGAGTCTAGGGAACATAAGGTCCATTTGTCCTTGGAAAGAGGCCGGGATAAAGAACAAAGAAGAAGGCTGGCATGTTTTAATTTTATAATGTGGCAGAACAAGTAAAGCTCTCGAGGTTTCAAGATAGCAAGATAGCAGAAGGCTCCAGCCGCAGGAGCGGGCAGACCAGCATCTGAATCCCGCTCTCCCACTCACTGCTCTGACTCATCCTTCTCTGATCCTCCTGAGAATTGAGGAAACCGGTTACTACCCACCTCCTGGGGCGGACATGAGGATTCATCGGCGACCACGTACACAGGGCACGAGCTCAGGGCCTGTGTATGCACAAGGCACACAACCAACGTCTGACGAGTCTTTTAAGATTCCAGCGGCAACGACAATCACGTCCCCCCATGGGGAAGTGCTCACCAGGATAACACGTACCCATGGAGATGCTTTCCTCGTCTCCCTCTTCTTGTTTCCTTCCTTATTAAACTTCTACACATGGCTAAAGTTAAAGAGCACGTAGAAGGCTCTCTAAAATCATACTACAATAGACTCTAAATTAATTTATAGGCCCCCAGACTCTTACAGGTATCTTGGTGAGAACCGCACATTCCCGGCTACGGCTGGGGGTATATACAACAACCGTGTGTGATTTCTGGCATGCCCGCTGTCTCCCAGTCCAGACAGCATCTTGCAGCGCGAGGGTTGAGGGTGATGCTATCATGGCGAGGGAGTTACAAAAAAAAGAATCAGGTGCATATGCAGGTGTTAATTTACAACAAAGCCACCCCAAGACCTACCGAGATACCCTTCCGTGAGGACCTTGGTGAAAGACTCCGGCTGGCTCTAGCCAACCTTGAGCAGTCCCAGCACACGTTGGTCATTTCTTCCAAGGAAACTCAGTGACAAAAATTCCACGTTGACAAAAGGTAGGAGAAAATAATCCTTTAAAAATGACACAGTTTTACCAAATGTGTGACTGGGTTATTTAGTAATTTCACCTGTGTAGAGCGAGACACAGCACCTGAGAATAAATTTTTTTTTTATTTTAATTTTTTTTAACATTTATTCTTTTTGAGAGAGAGACACGAGTATGAGCGGGGGAGGGGCAGAGAGACATAGAGACACAGAATCTGAAGCAGGCGCCAGGCTCTGAGCTGTCAGCATAGAGCCCGACGCAGGGCTCAAACCCACGGACTGTGACCTGATCATGTGATCAGATCATGACCTGAGCTGAAGTTGGACGCTCAATTGACTGAGCCACCCAGGCACCCCTAGTTTTTTTTAAAGTCACCAAGCAACCCACATACCCCATGAGGCCCAAGCACCAAGTGCTCATGGACCTTCTTCACTAGTGCTATGAACTGTGTCCCCCTCAAATTCAGATGTTGAGACCCTAGCACCCAGTGGGGTAGTATGAGAAGACGGGGCCTTTATGAGGTAATTAGGTCGCAGGGATGGAGCTCTCGTAATGGGATTAGTGCCCCTACAAGAAGAGACACAAAAGAGCCTCCTTCCTGTCTCTGCTCTCCACCGTGCGAGAACACAGCAAGAATGTGGCTGTCTGCCAATAAGGAAGGGGGTCTAAACCAGTAGCTGACCATGCAAGCACCCTGATCTCAGACTTCCCAGGTTCTAGAACTGTGAGAAGTAAATACGTTTGGTTTTTTTTAATACGTTTGAGAGAGAGAGAATGCGTGCACAAGGCAGGGGAGGGGCAGAGAGAGAGAGGGAGAGAGAGAATCCCAAGCAGGCTCTGTGCTGTGCACGCAGAGCCCAATGTGGGGTTTGATATCACGAGAACCGGGAGATCATGACCTGGGCTGAAATCAAGAGTTGGATACCTAACCGACTGAGCCACCCAGGCGCCCCATTTTCTGTTGTTGAAGTCACCCCGTCTGCGGTGTCTTTCTTACACAGCAGCCCAGACTGACTAAGACAACCAGAGACCTTTCACTAAGTACCTGTTGACTCCCATTTTAAAATACAACTTTAGGGGCACCTGGGTGGCTCATTCGGTTAAGCGTCCAACTTGGGCTCAGGTCATGATCTCACAGCTCGTGAGTTCGAGCCCCGTGGCGGGCTCTGTGCTGACAGCTCAGAGCCTGGAGCCTGTTTCAGATTCTGTGTGTGTCCTTCTCTCTCTGCCCCTCCCCCACTCGTGTTTTGTCTTTCTCCCAAAAACAAATAAACAATAACCATTTTTTTTTAAATACAATTTTAACAAGCTCTGAGCAATCACGCCTCAATTTAAAAACTTCCGCGGTTCCTGCTTGTGTAGACAATAAATCCCAGACTCTACTCCGGCACTTCAGGCACTCCAAGGTTTGGCCTTGGTTTCTTCACCACTTTTCCCCCTTCCGGTTATTATTCTCTACCATCAAGCCAAACTGAGCTATTTCCTGCTTCCTGTATATAACCTGAGGGTTTTTGTGCACTGTCCTTGTCCATGTTCTTGTCTCAACTGCACATGTCCATGAGCCTCCAAAGCCTCATTTCCAGTGTTACTTCTTTAGTGAAATCTTTCCTATTCTCTTCGGTGAGTGGGAGCCCTCTCCCATGAGAATTGCTGATGTTTCACTAGTGCTGTTCTTTTTTTTTAACGTTTATTTTTGAAACAGAGAGAGACACAGCACGAACAGGGGAGGGTCAGAGAGAGAGGGAGACACAGAATCTGAAACAGGCTCCAGGCTCTGAGCTGTCAGAACAGAGCCTGATGCGGGGCTTGAACTCACGGACCACGAGATCATGACCTGAGCCGAAGTCGGACACGTAACCAACTGAGCCGCCCAGGCGCCCCTCACTAGTGCTGTTCTTATATACGTCACTTTTTCCTTTATGTTTTATTGAAATACTATAGGATAGTTTAATTACAATGCTTTAATAAGCACTATGAGGGCAGGATGTGATTATTTATTTTGAGGGAGAGAGAGAGAATGACCACGTACGTGACGTGAGCAGGGGAGGAGCATACAGAAAGGAAGAGAAAATCTTAAGCAGACTTCACGCCAGCACAGAGCCTGACTCAGAGTTCAATCTCACAACCGTGAGCCGAGATCACGAGCTCGGAAGCTTAACCAGCTAAGGAACCCAGCATGTGATTATTTAAGGTTTACGAGGTTCTCCATAAAATATACAACAGGAGCCTGATAAATATGTCGAACACAGGGAAGCACGCACAGACATCGATCGTTTTGTACTGGAGGACAAAGAAGACACAAAATACGTTGATGCACAGAGTTGGTCCTGAACCCACGTAGCACTGCACTTATGTGCTCACACAGTATCAGTACCCAAGTGCAGATCAGGGTTCTGTTCACTGTTCCTTGATCATGGCCTCTTTGCTTGTCCGACACTGCTTGCAAATCACACGTCCTCATGTGACGAGTATTGTGGATACGACAAGAACTCTCAAAGGCAGCATTTCAAACAGACCATAATCAAGCACTTGGTCATTCAATTCCTCACCAGGCTGACCACTCCGGTTCTATATGGGATTTCAAAGGCGTGGTTGCCTGTGGCAGGTGATGGGACATAACCTTCTGCTCCAGGGACTGTGTGGGGCTTCGCGAGTTCCGGCATCCCCGAATAGCTTTTTTGCTGCGCATCTTGGTTGACCCAGCTCTATCCCCTTTCTCAAATAAACACACATTGTTTTCCTCACTGATTTAAGTTGTTTTAAATTCGCCCTGCTCCACGTTAGAGTTATAAAAAAAGAAACAAATATATGATTAGGTTTCTCTTGCTCCAAGACATGTTTGTGCTTTTGAAAATTGAAACCGGTTAAGAAATCCGTAATTACTCACTCTCAATTCAAACTATATTATCAATGCACATTTCTGTTTCCTTAATGTGGTGAAGTAGGAAAGTTAGCACAGGCATTGTAGGGGCATAATTATGTCATTAAAATGATAATAGCCTGGGCCTAATGAAGTGTTTTATATACACATTTATAATGGATTCAATTAATACCAACGGAACATTTTGAGATAACTGTCGGTTAAAATATTCTAACCATTTTTATTCTCTCTTTTCCCATGGGGGGGTGGGGGGGAGCAGCAGGGCGGGTGCTCCCAAGCCCTGGACCACCTTGGACGTCAGAGACAGCCTTGCAATGCAGGCGTCTCCTCAAAGAGAGGCATTCTCACTGTCAGCAAGCAATTCATTTTATTACCATCAAAAGGGCCTTAAGCTTCTGAAGCCACCGGCTCAAAGGCCAAAAAAAAAAAAAAAAAAAAAAAAAAAAAGGCCGAATTAACTATTAACCAGTGTCATTACTTTAAGTTGAAGTAACTTACCAGCTGATAAAGCCCATCCGGAAATACAGGTTATCTTTTACCCTTTGAAAGGGCCTCACTCTGGGTGTTTGAAATGCATTACAATTTGTGATGGACAAGTGAGGGGGCCAACCTCTTATTTCCCCATCAGGGACCTGCACTTTCCTTCCCAGACCTCCAGACCTGAGTTCCGTAAGAGGAAAAACCGAAGTCACTTGTAATTTACGTTAAGCGATGCAGCCAAGAGCACGTTATTTGCTGTAATAACACATCACCTACCAAGGACAGCCGCCATGTCTGGAAGGCTTACTATGTGCCGGGCCCTGGTCAGGGTACGTTAGGCCCATCACCTTGTCTAGCAAAGCAGTTCCTAATGCGTAAGACACCAAGCTCACTCATCGTCGTTAGCATCATGAAAGCAAAAGACAACACAGAGAACAGAAGGGGAGACCACGGGACCCACAGTCACTCTTTCATTAGAACACAAAGCTGCTGGGGAGGAAGCAAAGAGCCCAGCATCTACGTGATCAAATGGCCTCCTCTCTCTACAGGTCGTCCTGACCTTCCAAGTAACAGGCGGACCTGGCTGCATTTCCCACCCACCCTGGGGAATGCCCACTCTCCTGCTCTGTTCCTATACCCTGAGCACGGAGGGAAGCGCAGAGAATTTACAATCTCACAGTACGAGGGTTAGAACGCCGAGGGCGACGAGGCAAACATCATTCTGAAGCCCTGGGATCCACCTACCTCTTCATCGTGACACTCGAACTGGTACATCCAAAAATTCTCCATCTCTCCGGGTGCTATCTGGGCAGCAGGGCGAGCTCTGGTGCCTCTACTTGTGAGCTGAGGCTAACTCCTGACCTCAGCGCCCGTCTGGTGGACTGTTTCCAGGGTGTTAGATGCACAAGTCGATAACGCAACTTGTAACAGGAGATGTGACCACCTCCCGGGGTGTCCGGCTCATCGGCATTAACCCCTGGGCGCCCGAAAGGCCCCCGGCAGTCGTATGTCACTGGTCGCGCGCCATCACCTGATGTCTGTGAGAAGGGGCCGGCCTACCCCTTCTGGCAGTGACGCCTACTATTTCTGGGGAAAATAAACTCGGATCTGAGGTGCAACCAGAAACTTTCACACACTCTAAACTCTGCTACGTTTATAGAACCTGTGAAAAAGCACGCAGCTCATGTGTAAAGGAGGGGTGGAAGGTGGGAAACGGGGGCCCTCTCGGTGCCTGCATCAGAATGCACCTGGGCACACGGTGCCATGCAGGGCCCATGCCTCTGCAGGCCAGGACGCTGAATGTAGACACGCCACCCCGTACATTTGCTGCGTGCCCCCAATATCCTTGCACTGCACCCCGAGTAAGGGGGATGTGGCAGGCGAGCCCTACAAACACACCAAAGAAAGCTGTCCCCAGGGCCAGCATGGTTTGACCCAAATCAACAGGTAATCTCAAGTCAGGCTCAAGAGCTGGGCCATGTCCACTGGCCCTCGGCAGAGGAGAGGAAGGTCAAGACAAATGCAGGTGGAAAAACGAACTGGAGGAAGCTCGTGGAAACAGGTGGCCAGGCTGGTTCCGAGGGCTGAAGATGGGACACAGACCTCCCAGCGCCGATCTACTTCGTAACACGCCATGGCAATGGGGAAGGATGCGGGTGCAAGAGAGAAGGAGGGCCCGGAGCACCCGCGAGACTCAGCCTTAATGCTGGCTTCAGCCTTTCTTCTCACCAAGCCCTTTATCACACATGCTGACAGGTCTTTCTTTGCGTCTTCTTGGTTAGTGAGCTGTGATAGGGTCAAAAGGTAGAAAAAAGAGAAGCCAAGGACCTGAACAGTTCACAGCTGCAAAATCCACCCATGCTGTGGCTTCCTGTGCTGTGGCCAACTCTGCAGGCCAGAGTTGGAAACAGGGTGTCCTTCTCTCTCCCTCTTGCCATGTTTCTGGCCATGCCTGCTGGTAGTCAGACTGCACCTACTATAATCCAGGTCGGTGTGATGCAATTCCTATAGCTGTCGGTCCCCATTCAAGAAAGCCCCTTTCAAAATGGCGAGCAGTGCAGGAGCCCATTTACAGCACTGGGCATCTCTCAAATGCTTTCTTCTTTCCATTAACTATTTAAAAGACAGAAAATCTCTGGGTGTTGATTCTCAAGTGTCCAGATTGAACACTCCCCACCTGTGGACTCTCCCGAACTCATGGGAGAAGCCATTTCCCCCACTATCATTCTTCAACATTGCTTTGGTTTGGATTCGTGAACCACTGAGGGCAGGCTGAAGCCATTACAATCTTCACTGCTGCTATGGAAAGCTTATAATATGTTCAGTTATTAACCAGAGAACCACCATAATCAGACAAACCATGAAGAAAACCACTAGGCCTTCGGCAAAGTTACAGAAAATGTCTACACGTAGTGTCCTGTTGGCACACAGAATTCAGAATTCTTTCCCTGGCTCTCTTATTTTCATTCTTTCCTTCCTTTAATGTTCAATCAGCACCTGAAACCTACTTAATTATTCACCACTGCCTTCTCCATACTTCATCAATAATAGATAAAACCTGTGATGGAAAACGACCCGCAGCAAGGGGCTGGTTGAGACGGGAGCATAAAGAATCAATCCACACTCCACACCTGAGGGAGAAGTCCGGGCAACAAGAAGAGAGCCGGCCTCAAGGGCTGTTCCCTCCTGCATGGATCTCTTAGTCCAATGAGACCTTCGACTCTGTGCCTCTCAGCTTCTTCTGCACCATGGTATACGGAAGTCATAAATTCATACAACACACTGGGTCCAGAGGCTGGATGATGCTTCCAGGGTGGAATGCAACATGCCCAATGGCCAAGGTCACCCCCCCAAAGTTCAGTGGGGATCATGAGGATCTGATCAAAAAGCTCTGCCCTGGAGCGCCTGGGTGGCTCAGTCAGTTGAGCATCTGACTTGGGCTCAGGTCATGATCTCACGGTTCGTGGGTTCGAGCCCCATGTCAGGCTCTGTGCTGACAGCTTGGAGCCTGCTTTGGATTCTGGGCCTCCCTCTCTCTCTGCCCGTCCCCTGTTCACGCGCTAAGATAAACACTGGAAAAAATATTTAAAAAAACCACTCCAACTTATGAAGGAGTCTTTATAGCAAATTCCTTTGACACTGGCAGACCCTTGAGAATAAAGATAAAATCCACTCCTCGTGAAGAATCCTTCAGGACAATCCCTCCTGTGCCCCATGCCCATAGGCTGTCCTGAGTCCCAGCTCCTCCAATGTGGCTGCCCCGCTCACGTCTGTGCTGGCCCATGCACCCAGGCTGCTTCACGCCTTGTTGGCCACTTCCAGATCGGCAGATCCACCTCTTCTCAGCCAGACAACGAAACAGATACAGCCTCAGAGGTGGGAGAGACCAACAAGGTCAGCTGGGGGTGGACAAGCCATGCTGTGTCCTCGGGTTTTAAGTCCACCATTCCTTTGGTGTCATGTGACAGACACGAGATGTGGTAGGCAGACTTCGCAAATGGCCCTGTGAGCCCCATCCCTGGGTGTCCAGACACTGTGTGATCCCCTCCTTAGGGAGGGAGCGTGGGCTAGTGACTTAGCCTAAGCAATCAAATACAGCATAGGTGATGGGCTGTCACTCTGTGAGTGCATTACGACAGGCTGTGACATCTACCTTGCTATCAGCCTCTATGGCCTTCTCATCTTGCTTGCTTTATCAAGTAAGTTGCCCTACAGGAGAGTGCCCGTGGGGCACCGAGGATGCCTCTGGCTGGCAGTCAGGTGGGAACCGAGGCCTGGAGTCCAACAGCCCCTTGAGGAGCTGAATCCTGCCAAGAAGCAAATGACCTTGGGAATATGTCTCTCCCCAGTAGAGCCTGAAGGCTACCGCAGGCCAGGGACACTTGACTGCAGCCTCTGAGAGACCCTAAAGGAGAGGACCAGCCAAGCCAGGCCAGATTCCTGACCACAGACGCTGTGAGATGACCACTGTGGTTTGTTTTAGGTCAGTGTTCTGGGGCAATTTGTTACTGAGCAGGAGATACTGAGACACTACATAAGGCTTCAGATGAAAGCATCGTGAACAGAGGAGGCCTGGAGGGGTCTGGCTGAGGGCGCACGGAAGGACTAGCCTAGAGTGGCTCGTAAACTCTGCACAGGCAGGGTCTGTGTCTATTCCAAGCAGAGCCTGTGTCTCAGTTGCTGCTATATTCCCGGTGTCTTGCACAGTGCCTGACCCATAGGAGCAACTTGAAGATATTTACTGAACGAGCTGATGAGAAATTGTGAGACAGACTTTGATCTGTGACCTGGGCCAGTAACCGAAACTCATCCTGGTTCACCAACAAAATGAAGCAGAAGAGCGTAGCTGTGCGGCCGGGCCCTGTTTCTTATTCATAGACGATTTCCTGTGTGTAGCTGGTGCTTAATGAAACCCGAAAGTGTTATCAGGGGAACAAGTGTAACAACTCAACCCAATCACTGTATGGTACTTGGCACGGCAGAGGTTTAGGAACATTTGTTCCTTTCACATCACTCACTTCAGGAAAGCTTCCTGTCGGGGAGGTCTGCTTGGTGAAATACACTGGGGCCCATCTTTGCTCTCCTGGTAGATCCTTTGTTCTAAGGTTATTCCTCTGGATAATCTTCTGGGATGTTGACCTAGAGGGTCTGCCAAGCACCCCCCCCCCCTTTTTGTGAACATAGAAAAAAGAACAAAGTTGGCTTTAATGGTCCTCACTGGGATGTACAATCTTCCATGGCAGGCCAGGAGGACACTCTGAGATGAGGAGGCTTACAGTCTAGTCCTTTCCAGAACACAAACGGGAACAGAATAGAGCTAACTATTCCAGTGCAATGTTCCCCTCCCCCTCTCCCCATCACCACTCACTCCCTCACATGCCAAGAATACACTTCTTCCAGCCAGGGATTGATCCACTTGGGGGAAACCAAGGCCCTCAGTAAACATCTGTCCATCCTAAAGTCTGTCTACTTGACTTCAGATCCTATCTCAACTCCATCCCTTGCTACTCAGATCCTAGAAAAACTACAGCTGGCTGCAACTCCCTGAGGAGGTGTGGCCCGGCGAGGGGCAACCTCTCAGTTCAAAATACCTTAACAGGAACCCTTCACAAAAACAGACTCCTTCAGCAGCGGAACAATTGTTTCCTTTGCCCTTGTATGCTTGAGAATACAACTGGAAGGTCAACAGGAGAAGGTGCTGCTAACAAGTCTTAATGAATTAGCATGTGCACTTGACCTTGGTCAATAGTTTCCTAGCAACAGTCAAAAAAAAAAAATCCACCAAGGCTGATGCTGATTTCAAGGCAGGGGGAGAAGAAGAGAGGACAAGGAGGAGGTGACTCAAGGCATCCAAGGCTGAGAGGAAGCCAGGGCACCTCTCCACCCTCATTCGTTGTCTTTCTCAAAACTCAAGAAAAAAAAAGTGGGTGCAAAAGCGCACATGATCAGGGCAGGTGTTAACATCGAGCCCTCACTTACCAGGATTTGGGCATTATTCCCTTCTTGGCTGGCTTCTAAGAAGTGTTAGTGTTCAAATGTCCTCCTGCCTCAACAGACTTTCTCCAACCAGCCTCTCGAATGGAGGACGCCCATAAAAGGCAAATGTTACCTGAACTGGGTGGTCTATGTTGCCATTAGCACTAATTAGCAGCCCAGTGTGACTTAATCGGACAGCCCTGGAAAACATGGCTGACCATACGGTGCTGCTGCAGGCGGAAAGGGGGACCTCGGGTCACTGCGGTGCCTCACCAGGGTGGGCAGCACAGCGAGGGCTCACGCGGGCTCCAAGCGCTGCGGGGAAGCAAAGGGAAACACCAGCACAGAGAAGGTGAAGAAGGGGTGCTATGGGCAACTCCCTCTAATTCACAATTTGCCAATGGCCCACCCTAAATGTTTCGTGAGCTCCGACCTACGAAGGCAACGAATGCACTACACTTGTGCTTCTCAAGTCACATTTCCGCAGGGGACTCCGTGTCTGGGAAATCCCCTTTTCTCACGGGTCACCCTGGGGAATAAATCTAACTCATTTTACTGACGAGGAAACTAGCTTGAGGAAGAGAGCAGCTGAACGTAACTGCAGCAGATCCACTGCAGGGCCAAGATTTACACATAACGAATACTTAGTGGGCGTCCACTTTGGGCGACGTGCTCTAATACAAGACGAGGAAAGAACGCTGTGCCTTCAGCTGACTGACAGTGAATCAAAGAGGCAACAGACTCATGCTTTACGAGACAGGAGAAAATAAGGTCATAAAGGATTAAGTGTTAGACTGTAGTCCACAGTTTAAGTTGGTGGTTACCAATTCTGAGCGGGCCTGAGAAATACTGATCCCATCACCCAACATCCTGATTCTAATCAGGAAGCTTGGAATCTTGGGAATCATCTATTTAGAGAGTGGGGCCTTGGTGCCACTGAATGGGACTGTGGTGTGGACAGAAGTGAGAGCCTGTAAGATGTGCGGCATGGGAGCAAGTTTGGGTAAACAGAAGTAAATTTGGAATTCATAAGTACGAAGCCAACGAGTGAGGTGAGTCTAGGTGCTGGGGGATGGGAATCCTTACACACCGAAGGAGCCATGTGGTCTCGATCCAGTGGGGTCTGTCTAGTCATGCCTGGAATTTACACTAAGAAATTAGTTCCTGGGGGAATCTCTTTATCTTTGCCCAAGACAAAGGGAATCAGATATCCAGGGTGATTTGCCCTCTAAAGCTCTGTGAAATGCGTCAAAGACATTGACTGGTAGGCTGAGGCCCCGGGTCACATAACCCAGATATATTCAGCTACTGTGCCTAGAAAGCTGAGGCCAAAATGTCCAGCCCAGCTCTGAATTTTCTTCGATCCATTACTCTTCTTTAAAAATTTTTTTTAACGTTTATTTTTGAGAAACAGAGACAGACCACGAGTGGGGGAGGGGCAGAGAGAGAGGGAGACACAGAATCTGAAGCAGGCTCCAGGCTCTGAGCTGTCAGCACAGAGCCCAACATGGGTCTCGAACCTGCAAACCATGAGATCACGACCTGAGCCGAAGTCGGACGCTTAACCAACTCAGCCACCCAGGCACCCCCCACCCCCCAATTCATTACTATTCTTATTAAGTTTTTGGTGTCCTGCTGGCAGGGCCTGACCCACTGAAGAAATCAGTTAGGCACACCAAGCACACAGTTGAGTGCCTGTTATCCCAACACCCTCTCTATGGCTATTCTCAAGAAAGTGGCCACTGAAAACTGCCTCAAAGCTAGCGGGTTGAGAGACTGCATTCTGTATTGAGAACATGCTGCCCGTTAGCCTTGTAATGGGAGTGGGTCTCATTTGGAAGATGATCATGTCTATAGATAAATCATATTTCATAATTCCCTAAGACTACAAGGCCCAGGTTTAATTGGGTTACCACCTTATATGCCAGTTTCCAGCATTGCTTTTGAGAAGTTCAATACCATTTTGAGGGTGATCAAATGACGGTGATTCCTGACCATTTGGGACCTGTTATAACTTCTTGGCAAGCCCGCAGGATCCTCTCTTCCTCCTGTCTGTTCTGAAATTTCTGTGCCCCCTGCCTTTTTTAATTTTTACATCACTGTTCTAGGTACCCAGGGCAATCTTTTTGCCAGGCAGTTCTCAACATCTTTTGTTTCACGATTTCTCCATTTTATCTATGTTCTTACTTACTTTTCATTCCTTTTGCCTTCATTGTTCTACTTTCTGGATGATTCCCTCAACTTTGTCCTCTTCCTACTGAAAGATTTTTAAAATTTTTAATTTCTGCTATCATATTTGCTAGTCAAAAAATTGGGGGCAGGAATTTTTTTTAAAGATGGCATCCTATTCTTTTTTTTTAATGTTTATTTATTTTTGAGAGACAGAGAAAGAGAGAGTGTGTGAGCAGGGGAGGGGCAGAGACAGCAGGAGACACAGAATCCAAAGCAGGCTCAAGGCTCTGAGCTGTCAGCACAGAGTCTGACACAGGGCTTGAACCCACGGACTGAAAGATCATGACCTGAGCTGAAGTCAGATGCTTAACTGACCTGGGCCCCCAGGCACCCTGATGGTGTCCTACCCCCTTTTAAAAATTTTTTTTAATGTTTATTTATTTTTGAGAGAGACAGAGACAGAATGCAAGTGGGTTAGCGGCAGAGAGAGAGGGAGACACAGAATCCGAAACAGGGTCCAGGCTCCGAGCTGTCAGCACAGAGCCCGACATGGGGCTCGAACTCACAAGCTGTGACATCATGACCTGAGCCAAAGTCAGATGCTCAACGGACCTAGCTGCCCAGGTGCCCTGATGGTGTCCTATTCTAATTCGATGGCTCCCTTATTTTCTCCTTTCTGAGGATACTAATAAGTATCTTATGGTTTTCTCTTGCTCAGCGCACTGCTTTGATTTCTTCAAGTACCTTTCTCCGTTTCCTTTTTTGTGCCTTTGTCTTTCTTGTTATCGATGTTCTTCAGATGTTTGGTGATCCTTGGGTGTCCACTCATTTAACAACAGTGGGTCCCCAAAAAGCCCAGTGGAAGATTCACGAGAGGCAGGAAACTTCACTGCAGTGAGATCAGGCGGGGACCCAGGTGTTCTGTCGGGAAAGCCCCAAACATGAGTTATCTGTAGTTATTTGCTCTTGGGCCTGTCTCCTCCGGGTCGGGGGGGGGGGGGGGGGCGGAGGAGGGGAATACTCTAACCTCCTGCAAGGGGCCAGGGGCGGGTGGGTTCTAAGCCTGACAGCTAAGAATTCTAAGGCATTCTCAGCCTCTCACTACTTAGTAGGCCCTGTGTTCTCCAAGGTGCCTCATTCCCATTTTTAGCAGTGACTAGTGTCCCTAGGTCCAGGGCTTCTCTGGGTCACCCTTTCCTTTACAGTAAACTTTCCACCCTCTGTGGGGCCAGGGGGCAGGGGGTGGTAACCTGGCGCCTGAGCTGGAGAAGGAATCTAATGTTTCCGGTGACAGACTTTCCAAACCATCTTTTTTTTTTTTTTTTCTCAGCCATATGCCAGCCACCTGAGGTATGCGGGGTCTCTAATTCCTGAACCTTTCTGGGGGAATTCATGGCACGAATCCTCACAGACATTTAGCAGAGTCAACAGAAACCTATCAGTGTATTAGTCGGTATTGATCAGGCCAGGCTGTGTAACAACCACTCCACATCCCCAAGGCTTAGAACAACACAAGTGTATTCCTCTCTCATGCTACATGTCCCCAGGGTCATCAGGGAGCCCTGCTCATCACGGTCCCTTGGGACCCGTGCTGAGAGAGGTTCCGCCATCTTATGCCCCATCATGTTTTTTTTTTTAAATATTTTTATTTATATTTGAGAGAGAGAGACAGAGACAGCACGAGTGGGGGAGGGGCAGAGAGAGAGGGAGACACAGACTCAGAAGGAGGTTCCAAGCTGGAAGCACAGAGCCCGATGCGGGGCTAGAACTCGTGAACTGCGAGATCGCGACCTGAGCCGAAGTCGGACGCCCAACCGACCGAGCCACCCAGGCGCCTCTGACCCCATCATCTTAACACGAGGCTTCAGGGCTCCTGCTCAGAAGGAGCATCGCACATCACCACTCCCACGTTAGAGGCCACGCCCAACTTCCAGGGGGTGGGCGAGAGCTGCACCGGGCTCCCTGTGCTTGAAGGAAGAGGACAACTGGAAGCCCCGGGGAGCACCAATGTCTCCTGCAGCCAGCCCCACTTCGGGGTCCTGGCAGTGTGTTCTTTTCTGCTGCTGTCTCCTGGTGGCTTTACATCTTTTTCTTATTTTACCGTCCTTTTAGTGCAGCTCTGTGAGTAGAGATAAACACCATTTCCAGCTGCACAACACCCACTCAAAACAGCCACAACCCTCCAAATGACGCCAGATGCCTGTTACTCCCCATCTCTCTGATTCCACCATGCTCTGTTCTCTACTCAGAACGAGTTTTTAAATTTTAGTTTTGAGAGAGAGAGAGAGAGAGAGATATTGAAGGGGAGGGGCAGAAAGAGAGAGGCAGAGAGAGAATACCAAGCAGGCTCGGAACTGTCAGCCTCTGTGCTGACACGGGGCTCGAACTCTGTCACCGCAGAGCCTGATGGGGGGTTCAAACTCATGAACCGTGAGTGAGATCATGACCTGGGCCGAAATCAAGATTCAGACACTTAACCAACTGAGCCATCCAGGTGCCCCGCAGAACGATTTCTGTTGGCTAAAGAGAGACTGGTAGATTGTGAAACTTTTCAGAACTGGTCATTCCTTAACAATTTTTCCAGAAGGGGTTTGGGAGGGAGTTTTCAAACAGATGAGGAATAGAGAAATCTTTACTAGAAGCAAAGCACTTAAGTATTGGTACAATTTTCCAGAAACAAGTATTTTCTTTTAAAAAATTTTTTTCAACATTTATTTTTGAGAGAGACAACGCAAGCAGGGGAGGGGCAGAGAGAGAGGGAGACAGAATCCGAAGCAGGCTCCAGGCTCCGAGCCGTCAGCACAGAGCCTGACGCAGGGCTGGAACCCACGAACCATGAGATCATGACCTGAGCCGAAGTCAGACACTTAACTGACTGACTGAGCCACCCAGGCGCCCCTGAAAACAATTATTTTCGATCGGTGCTGGGCCTCTAGTATATGTTCAAGTTCTGGCTAATGAGCAATCCCATTTTCACATTTCATACGACTCGCTCACAAACAAATGCCACTTTGCTCCAGGAAAGAGCAAAACTCGGAAGCAGATGCAGCCCATCAGCGGTTCTCTCTGGCACGTTGGTAATGCAGGTGGTTTTTATTTCCTTCTATTTACTCACTGTAGTTTCTTATCATGCCATTTGACAATGCACTGCTCCTACAGCAAGAAATCCAAGGCCCCTTGTCCAGGTCTGCTGACCACGATCACAAGGGGACAGTCCCCTTTGCTAAAACCAGACCTGGGCTAATAAAAGATTTAGCGAAGTCTCAAAACCACAGATCTCGCATGGGCCGACTGTCCAGAGGATACATTCGTTTCCTGCGAATCAGTGGTTCTTAATCTTTTATATGTTTTAGAATCACAGGGAGAATTTACAAAATGAAGTAAACCAAAGCAAACAAAACCAAAACATATCCCTGGCCCCCACCCTAGGTATTCCAATTTGGAAAGGAAAGGCAGTAATTTGTATTTTTAACAAAAATACACTCTCCCAGCAGACTTTGGGCCACACTTTTTTAACAGTGCTTTTTCATTTTCTACAATAGCATACACAGAGCATTCAGTAACTATTTTTTGATGCTAAGATGGAAATCAACATAATGTATATACTTCTATTTTCCTCTCATGATGCCATCCAAGAGGTAAGAAATGAAGATCTTTCCTTTTTTAAAAAAAAACCTTTTAATGTTTTATTTTTGAGAGAGAGAGAGAGAGAGAGAGAGAGAGACACGGAGGGAGGGAGGGGCAGAGAGCGAGGAGGACAGAAGATCCAAAGTGGGCTCTGTGCTGAGAGCAGAGAGCCCAATGCGGGGCTTGAACTCATGAACCATGAGATCATGACCTGAGCCGAAGCGAAACGCTCAAACAACTGAACCACCCAGGTGCCCGTAAGGTCCTTCCTATGAATGTGTCAAGACAGATGGAATAAAACCCACAAATCCAAACAGCTTAAAAATGACAGGCAGAGTATTTTAACTAAAGCACAGGTTTTGGCTTTTGCTTTGCATTAACTCTTCATAACCTAGTAAGCCCTACTCACCAATCTCTGACCATCAAGCTGAATTTCTGACAGAATGAATTTCTAACGCATCATCCGATATCCTATCATAATTCTAGCTTTTGAATGAAGCATCGTGTAAGAGGCTTAAGTTGTTCTCCCAGTTCAAATGAATCAAAGCAAGCCCCAGCCCCAATGTGGGCCGTGTTGTGGGTTCGTCGTGAGGCCGCAGGGACCACAGGGTGAAGTCGGTTACGTCAAGGAGCTAGTGTATGTGAGAAAAAAGACAGCAACTGGACTTAATGCTCCTGCTACTTCTTTCCTGATGGCTTTCCGAGTTTCTAAAAGGATGTAGAACCCAGTCTTTTGCCACCTTCTTACTCTTTTTTTGAAAAATTTTTAATGTTTATTTTATTTTGTTTTGAGAGAGACAGACAGACAGACAGGGGTAAGTGGGGGAGTGGCAGAGAGAGAGAGGGAGATACAGAATCCAAAGCAGGCTCCAGGCTCTGAGCTATCAGCACAGAGCCGGACGCGGGGCTTGAACCCACACACCACAGAGATCATGACCTGAGCCCAAGTCGGACGCTTAACCGACTGAGCCACCCAGGCACCCCGACCATCTCCTTACTTTTGAAAATCCGCTCCACTTCCCCTACATTTGCAAAATGCCGCCGTATTTCCTTTCTTGCCAGAAGGAACCTGGCGGCAGCTGGAGGCCAAGGGGAAGACTACATGTGAGTGCACCTGTCTTTCACTGCTGGCATGTGACAAGAGAAGGGAGACGCAGAGCATTGCTGAACTACCTGATTCAATGCTGCCCCCCTGCTGGGGAGGACGCAGATCCATTCCCAACCAGTTTCCCACCTTTCCCGAAAGGTGCCAGTGATTTAATTAGCTACCAGCAAATGTTGACTGTTACTGAAAGAGGAGGTGAATGATACCCCTGACCTCTAAAGCCCTTCACGCATAAGTCGAACGAACAAACAGCTTCCAATAATGGCTTCTCACTCCAAAACATGGACTGAGAAATAACCTGGTGCAACCACAGGATGCAGAATTAAATGAAATTGAATTTAACCTCCTAAACCTTCTTTTAGTCCAAGCTCCCATTTTAAATGAAAATGCCTAAAAATTATTCAAGAGAAGCTTTAGTGCCAGGCTGTGGAGGCAAAGGTTAGCCTTCTCGATTTATTTTGAATGGACTGTGACATCCAAGCTTACCAGCTTATCAAATTTCTTAGATATTTCAAAAATGGAAAATAAAACATTAGCAGGGGCAGCAAGAGCCTTCCGTACATTTTCCCAACGAAGCACAATTCGGTTTAAAACCCCAAACAGGACTTTTGTGGAGAAGGGTGCCCGGGCTCCCTTACTGCAAGCCACAACGTGAGGCACAGTGTGGGTGAAAAACTGCAGAAACTTCTGGCAGGAAAACTCTCAGAAGGATTCCCTTGATGCCCTCCAAAAGGTGCCACAATGGCGGTTCCAAACTGTTAAGGGATTACTTTAAGAAAGTGGCTCTCAAGTGGTGGTCCTGTGGCCAACAGCATCAGTACCACCTGGGACCCTGTTAGTTGACCCTCAACTTCACCTGAGCCCTGTGATTCTGGAAAACAGCAAAGGTAAGGAAACCTCCCCCCTTCCCTTTTGTGTTCTGGAAATAGCTTACTGCAAAGACCACCCCCCCCCTCCCCGCCATGACTCACCTAAGACTCACAGGAGTCCCCTTGATTACCTATGACAAGGTCAGACACAGACCCTTCAAATTCACTTTTGCCTGAAAAATGATTAGCTAACTGTCCATCAGTCAGAACAAAATGTCGGTTAATTAATCTTTGCCCGAACCTTTTTTGTTCCTCCAGGTCCTTGAACTTTTGGCCAGCCTACAACCCTTCCTGAAGGGCCCCTCTGGGTGGGAACAGGCTGGCCTCCAGTTAAAACACACTGTTGTCTGCAAGGCATTCAAGCCACACTTTCATCCCTGTTCCCCATGCCTCCTTCTTTCCAGCCCACTTTGCTCCTCCCTATAAAAAAGACCCTCTTTTTGCCCAGCCACAGAGAACCTTGCAGATTCTACAGCCAGAGAATTTAGTTATGAAGAGTTAATACAAAGCAAAAGCCAAAACCTGTGCTTTATTTAAAATATTCTGCCTGTCATGGCATGTGACCGCTATATGCCCGCCCATCCCCTGTTACAAAAGAACCTTTCTCCCCTTTGCAAAAAAGCGTTTCCAACCGAGTCTCTCCTTGCTCAACCCACATGTGGTTTTTACTTGACGTGAAAATTACAAATTCTCCGGTCGCCTGGGTGGCTCCGTTAAACCTCTGACTTCGGCTCAGGTCATGATCTCAGGTTCCTGTGGGTTTGAGGCCCGCATTGGGCTCTGTGCTGACAGCTCAGAGCTGGAGCCTGCTTAGAATTCTGTCTGCCCCCCACCCCCCGCCCCTCCCCTGCTCGTGCTTTGTCTCTCTCCAAAATAAATGTTAAAAAAATTTTAAAAATAAAATTCTCGTGTCCCACCCCTGGGGCTTCTAAGTGAGAAATGAGGGGTGGGAAGAGTGTGATGTGTCTAGAAATCAATTTCTGAACACACGTTCCAGGCACCATTTGAGAACCACCGATTTACAGCCATCCCTCTAAAGGTCTGATAAGTGGCTTCAACACTTAAACGCCGATCCACCTGTGTTTCACTCAGGGATGCTTAAACACAAGCTGCTCCCGAGGCTCCACGTGGGCGCGATTTTAGCGTCCCCCCACCCCAGGACCCCTTTTCTCGTGAAGTCATTTCCCGATGGCAAGCAAGGCCACGCGCGCAGCTGGAGCCCAAACCCGCGCGTACTTACATCTCCATCCACCGGCCTCTGGTCGTCACAATCCCTGGTGGGGCTAATGTCCTGGCGCATGACCCAGATGGGCTCTTTGGGCTCGTCGGGGGTGTAAGGCGAACGGATGGTCCTGGTTTTCACCTCCTCGATGGCCTCTTTGATGTCCTTGATGGCCAGCGAGATGGCATCCCTTTTCTCCTTGCTGTACCGCTGCCCCGCCTCGCCGCCCGCGGTGCCCGCCGCCCGCTGCTGCCCCGCCAGCGCCTGCAGCTCGGGGCTGTCAGGGCGGCCCCCGCCCGGGGTGGGGGCGCGCTCCAGGTCCTGCTCGGCCTCTGGCATGTCCTCGGCCGCCTTGTCGAGGCTCTGCGAGCTCATGCTCTGCTTGACCTCGGCCACAATCTGATCGATGTCCTCCTCCTGCTCGTAGCTGTCCATACGCGGGTAGGGCGCGAACTCCGCCTCCTTCTCGGGGCTGTCGGACTCGCCGTCGGAGCGCTCGTCGTAGTGGTGCAGCCGCGCGCCCAGGGCCTCCTGGCGATACGCGGCGGCCTCGTCGCGCTCCTGCTCGTACAGCCGCAGCCCGTCGCGCGCCTCCAGCTCGGGCGCGTCCCCGATCTCCTCGTACACGTGCTCCTGGAGGCCCCCGTAGTCGGCGTAGGGCTCGGCGTAGGGCTCGTCCTCGCCGCGGTGGAACAGCCGGTGCGTGTACACGTAGCCCGAGTAGGCCGCGTTCATCGCCTCCTCGTGCTCCAGCGAGTGGAAGTGCAGGTGGTTGGGCAGCGCGCGGCGGTGCGTGGCCTCGGCGTGCTCGGCCTCCGCCTGCTCCGTGTACTCCTCGGCCTCGGGCCGGTACTGCACCGCGTAGGCGCTCTCGTCCTCGGGGTCCTGCGCGCGCTCCGCGTCGTAGCCGTCGCGGGCCGCGGCGATCACGTCGCCCTCGGCCGTGTCCGTGTGGTTGTGGAAGCCGCTCTCCGTGCTGGCCGAGCGCGCCAGGCACTCCCCGCGCTCCTCCTCCTCCTGCTGCCCCGGCGGGGCGCGCGGGTCCTCGACGGCGCGCCCGGGGCGGCCCGCATAGCGCTGCTGCTGCTCCTCCACCTCGGGGTGCTCCAGGTCGGCCTCCACCGACTCGTTCACCTCCCCGCCTGCCGCCTCGTCGGTCACCTCCACCTCCGCGGAGCCCTCCAAGTGGTTCATGGTGGGCGTCGGGCCGGCTGGGAGAGAGGCTGGGCCAGAGGCTGGGCCGGCTCACTGCGTGCTCATTTTGCTCCACCCGGCTGGGAAGACAAGAAGGGGAGGGGCTGTTAACGAGCTTCACACCGTTCTGGGCTGAGCACCCAGAGAAACCGTAAAAACAGCTGCTATTGACCCCTTCTGAATCCGGGTCAATGAAAAAAAAAAAGATTGCAAATTTAAACTCAGCCCGACAGCACACAGTTCATTTTCTGCATTGCATGTATCGTAATTTGTAATTACATATCTACTTGTCTAATTGCTTGCTGGCTTTCTCCTTTCCCCACCCCTCAGACTGAGAGCCTCGCGAGCGGTTTGTTTTCCCTCCACCAAGCTTACTATTCAGGTTCCATTTCTGATGCATATGAATAAAGAGTACTACTAAATTGAATGAGCCAATTGACACATTTTCCATCTGCTAAGGGATAAATCTCTCCAAATTAAACTAGGATCCTGGATACTTTAGAAACGGTTCTTTAAATAAATTTCAAGGGGAAAAAATCATCTCGAAATGTTTTGAGCTACTGCTGTCAATACAAATATACAGCCATTCGGAGGCAGGCTACCTACCCTCAGAGGGTTCTTGTCCTGTCTGTCATTACTGGCTCTGTTACCTGGGACCGGTGGCTTAATTTTCTGAGCCTCCACTGTGAGAACCCACTCATTTCCTACAGCTGTTCCACAGGGCAAAGACTCTGTGTTCAAGTAAGTTTGGGAAATGCTGACTTACAGTTGACTTTTCATTGTGAAGAATCTAGGAGTAAGACACAAGATGTGGGGGTTCCCAAATTTGTGTGACTAGGAACCCCCCCACACCTTTTTCCCCTAGAGGCCAAAGTTCTGACAAATACATGTAAAGAAACACTAACTAGTGTACTTCCCATATACCCTGGACCTAAAAATTCTTTGACTCTATGAATTACCATGATAGCCGGTACTGGGTATGTGAAAATTATGGCTAATTTCTTAAAAATATAGGTATATCGGGGCGCCTGGGTGGCTCAGTCGATTAAGCGTCCGACTTCAGCTCAGGTCACGATGTCGCGGTCCGTGAGTTCGAGCCCCGCATCGGCTCTGGGCTGATGGCTCAGAGCCTGGAGCCTGTTTCACATTCTGTGCCTCCCTCTCTCTTTGCCCCTCCCCCGTTCATGCTCTGTCTCTCTCTGTCTCAAAAATAAATAAAAAAGGGGCGCCTGGGTGGTGCAGTCGGTTAAGCGTCCGACTTCAGCCAGGTCACGATCTCGCGGTCCGGGAGTTCGAGCCCCGCATCAGGCTCTGGGCTGATGGCTCAGAGCCTGGAGCCTGTTTCACATTCTGTGTCTCCCTCTCTCTCTGCCCCTCCCCCGTTCATGCTCTGTCTCTCTCTGTCCCAAAAATAAATAAACGTTGAAAAAAAAAATTTTTTTTTTAAAAAAATAATAAATAAATAAATAAACCTTAAAAAAATTAAAAAAAACATATGGGTGTATCTCGGGCGCCTGGGTGGCTCAGTCAGTTGCCCAGCTCTTGATTTCCTTGGCTCAGGTCATGATCTCATGGTCGTGGGATCGAGCCCTACATCGGGCTCCACGCTGAGCATGGAGGCTGCTTGGTCTCTTTCCCTCTCTCTCTGCTGCCTCCCCTCCCGCCCCCCCAAATAAGTAAACATTCAAAAAAATATAGGTATGTCTCTACCTATTTCCAGAGAAACCTGTAGAGACAGATTTGGTTTCAACTTCTCTCACTTATTCTTATCACATATTATTATGCTTATTTATGGCATAATGTGTCCAGTGTATGGAAATAAATATAAAGGATGTACAGAATAACAAAAACAGGTAGGATCCGTATGATTTCAAGACACCTGCAATAAATGGGTTCAATAATAAGTAGGCTTTTCTTATAGTGTTCTTTTGGAGAATCCACGTTACAATTGGACAAAATGGATGGGCATGAACTTTTTTAAAATTATTTTTTAATGTTTATTCATTTTTGAGAGAGAGTTAGTGAGTACAAGCAGGGGAGGGGCAGAGAAAGAGGGAGACAGAAGAATCTGAAGCAGGCTCCAGGCTCTAAGCTGACAGCACAGCTGTCGAACTCATGAACCGTGAGATCATGACCTGAGCCGAAGTCGGACGCTTAACCGAATGAGCCACCCAGGCGCCCTGGGATGTGAACTCTTCAGTGGAGCTAGCAGAAAGCTCCAGGAGGCATTTGATTGACTGTCTAATATTGCAATGGAATACATTCTACTCAGCTCCCCACCACAACCATGGGAATTTCCTTCCAGCACTATGACAATCTCAGCAGTAAAGGAGGGCATTTGGAGCTACCGAGTTCACCTTTAAGCAGAAATATCCTCCTCCCCCATTTTTTCATGGATCCACCCCCTTCCCTCCCCTTGGCTGACTGACACGCCAGAAGAAAACAATGATGGTTTACTAGAGATGGTCAATCCTTCTTGCTTGCTTTCCTTGACAGGAGTCCCACTTCATACCAATGAGACCCAGTCTCCTCATGAAAATTGTGGCCTCTCCTCACTAATGCCTGAGAAGAGGAACTAGGCCTAGGCATGAGAAGGTTTTCCAGAAGCAAGTACGAGGTTCTGTTCAGACTTTGGTGGATGGTTAATGCTTTGACCAGAAGAGGCAGGTATTGGTGCTGAGGCCCCTGGTTCAGTGGCCTCGCAGGGATCGTGGAAAATACAAAACAAATATCCAGTTGAGTACAACACATAGACAAGAACAGTGTACCCACATTTCCTTTATGAAGACTCTCTGGATAAGGCAACAAATTAAAAACTAATGTACAAATCTCAGTCTCACAGACACAAAGCAAGCGTTCACAGAGAGGGATCCTGAACATACCAAACACTTCCCTGGGTACCATTATCCTGAGATATGTCAGCCGTGTGTGGTTAGTGCTGGAAATACAATAAACAGCAGACAAGGCGTGTGAATGGCCAGTGCAACAATTCATGATAACCACATGTAGAATTGGCCAAAACACTGTCTCCAGTGAAAATTTTACTGATGAACATCTATTGATATATGTATTAAAAAGAAGTTTTAGTTTATTCTGGGTAAAAATGGCAAACGGTGCCCTCTCCTAGAGCACTTACTGATTCAATGGAGATGGGGTTTCCGTGCACGTATGTACACAAAATCATGGCCAAGAAATTTACAAGAAGCCCACCCTCTGGGGAGAATGCCGTTAAAATAATGTTGTAGCGTACCATGGAGATTTCTAAGTGCATTGTCCTCATACCCCCATCCCCCAGCCTCAGGGGAGTATTTATTCATGGAGTATTTATATTTCACTCAGTGTCACAGTTTCAAGAATATAGTTTGGGTTGTGATCTTGGCAAGGTGAATTAAAATCTTTCAAAGGTAACATACCTTCACCTCAGCAGTTCTACTTAGAGAAATCTAAAGGGAAAACTCAAATGTGGACAAAGACCTTTTTCACGGTATGTGCTTAAAAAGCAAAGAATGTCGTCCCCTCACCTCCTTGCCCAAACTGATGACCAAGTCCATTGTTTTCCTACCTCCTGCATCACCCTCACTGCCACTGTCTTGCCTTGGTCCGTCTCACCTACACAATTATTTCCTTGGCTAATGTCTCAGCCCCCTCCAGACCATTTTCCCCAGGGCTAGCTGGATGATCTTTCCAAAATACAAATCTGAAGCCCATAACCCTATTTCTCAGACTCTTTAATGGTTCCCCTCTGGTGCACGGTACAAATGCTTAGCCAACTCTACCAGGCACTCATAGGCATTTTTACCCCATGACTTGTTTAATCCTCACTCTAGCCTATGAAGAGAGTCCTCTTCTACCCTCTTTCTAGGGAGAATTATCAGCTATTTTAAAACTGTGGAAATGGGGGTCCCTGGGTGGCTCTGTCAGTTAAGCATCTGGCTCTTCATCTTGGCTTAGGTCATGATCTCACGGTACATGAGTTGGAGCCCGGCGTTGGGGTCTGTGCTGATGGCGCAGAGCCTGCTTGGGATTTTGTCTCTCCTTCTTTCTGCCCTTCACCTACTTGTTCTCTCTCTTTCTCTCTCTCTCTCTCTCTCTCTCTCTCACTCTCTCTCTCTCTCTCTCTGTCAAAATAAATACAAAAACTAAAACTGAGCAAATGGAGGCACCATGGGGGTAGGTGATTGCCCCGGGACACATAAGCCATGGAGATGCTGGAACTGGCACCTACCCTCACTGTCCAGCTTTAGCTCTTCGTTCCTGAGTCCTACTCCCTGCAAACAAAGCCCAAGAGCCACATCACTCCTCCGGCGTCATGCCACACTTCACCAGCACCCCATGTTCTAACACCCCTAGTGCTGACCCTAACTGCCTTCCCTACTCTCAGATTATTTTTCACCTAGATTTGGTAAATCTTTCTCATTTTTGGTGAATCTTTCTTGTCTTCCCCAGAGCAAGTTCACACCTGAGGACTGTCTATTATATGCCAGCCTCCATGCAATGGGAGGCACTGGGGCAGAGTGGTGACCAAGGTAGACAGGCTTCTCTGGTTCTTTTTTTTTTTTTTTTTTTTTTTAATGTTTACTTATTTATTTTTTGAGACAGAGAGAGACAGAGTATGAACGGGGGAGGGTCAGAGAGAGAGGGAGACACAGAATCCGAAACAGGCTCCAGGCTCTGAGCTGTCAGCACAGAGCCCGACGCGGGGCTCGAACTCACAGACCGCGAGATCATGACCTGAGCCAAAGTCGGACGCTTAACCGACTGAGCCACCCAGGCGCCCCAAGGCTTCTCTGATTCTTGAAGCCTCCACTTTATGCATGGGGTGGGGGGAAAGGGGAGGGAGGTGAAGAGAAAAGAGAGGGGAACAGACAGTGATTATGTAAGTACATAAACAGGATAGGTCCGAATAGTGAAATGTCTTATGAAGAAACTGAAACAGTGAAGGCATAGCAGGTCACCAAGAAGAGGGAGTTATGTAGATAGTGGCCAGAGGAGGTGATGTTTGAGCTGGGGCCCGAATGATAAGGAAGGGGGCGGCCGTGTAAAAATCTGAGGGCAGGGCCATGAGCAAGAAGGCACTTGCTATGTTCAAGGGCAGAAGCAATGTTTGTGAGTGCAAAAGGGGTGGTGTGGATGGAAATGAGGATGGGGAGATGGAAAGCGCTGGCAAGGCTGGTACATCATGGTAAAGAGTTGGGATTTTATCTCAAGTGTATTGGTATGCCATTGACTGGTTTCAATCAGCCGAGTGATAAGGTTTAATTAACCCCTCACTTTGTCCCCACTTTACTTTGTCTATTATATACACACACACACACACACACACACACACACACAAGATATGTGTATACGTGTGTGTGTGTGTATATATATATGTATATATACATATATGTATATATATATATGTACATATATATGCCAGGCATATATATCACATATATACGTGAGATATATCTATATCTATATCTATATCTATATCTATATCTATATCTATATCTATATCTATATCTATATCTATATCTATATCTATATCTATATCTATATCTATATAGATATCTATATAGATATCTATATAGATATCTATCTATATATCTCTCTCTATATATATATCTATATATAGAGAGAGATATATAGATAGATATCTATATATATATATGGCACAGCACCTGTCACACTAAGCAACAATTCTTTATAAATAAGAAGTCCTTAGGAAAAGACGGCTTGTCACTTATCTTTGATTCCCCACTGATAAGCACAGAGGGTGCACAGTTGGTAGTCAATGATGTTTTAGTGATTAAAAGGAAAAAATCTGTTTGCCCCCAGTATTTGGGGCCCTCTGGCCATTGGCATGCTTAGCCTCTGGAGAACTCATTTCTTCTTTCTCTCATGAATCTTTGCTGCACTCATCCACCCACGCACCTCCTCCACTTTCCTTTTCCCTTTTTTTAAATAAACAAAATTATTTTTATTTGAGAGAGAGAAAAAAAGAGAGTAGGCCTGGGAGAGGAGCAGAAACAGAGAGAGAAAATCCCAAGTAAGCTTCATGCTCAGTGTGGAGCCCAACACAGGGCTCAATCCCACGACCCTGAGATCATGACCTGAGCTGATACTAAGAGTCGGACGCTCAACCAGGTGCCTCTCCTCTACCTTCTTCTGATTCTGTAAGTTCCCAAAGAACTCTAGCGATCCAGTGTTTTCCTACATTTGAACGTATTGATCCAGTTGACATTTATTAGATATGTATCAGGTAGCATGCAAAGGCAAAAAGCATAGAAGAGTTTCTAATGCATGGTTCCAGGCTTTAAGGGCAGACGGCTCTAATAATTATAATACCTGCTGATAATGATAATACTTATACAAAATAGAAAGAGGTTCAAGCCACCAAAGGAGCCCAAACCAACACCACCAAAGAAGGTGTTGTTAGAACAACAACCACATCTGCATCCCCTTAGTGAGTAATATGAGTCCTGCAGTTCTTACAGGGTCTAATGTCATGAGCTCTTAAGCATCTGAGAACTGAGGCCTGGGAGAAGAGTGCCTTCATCCAATCAATGGCCTTGACTAGGACCCTTGTGCCTCTGGAGGCTAGGGCAAAGGGAGGAGAAGCAGCTGGATGAAGAAAATCAGTCCCCCTCTATAAAAATGTTGTGTGATCTGGAAGACAGAGGCAAGACAGTCCTGCAGGAGCTCCGACACAACATGAAGAGGGGTTTCTGTGCTGTCCTCGCTCTAGGAGTGAGGGAATCCAGGCTGCCTGTGGTGAAGCACAGGTGCCTTTCTAGCCCTTAGTACTGGAATGTTCTACAGCCAGCTAGAAAAGGTTAACAAAAGAAAGGAACTCCGCTGCAGTGCACCATTTATAAATAGAACATTTCACAATTCAGCAGCTGAATCCAGGTATCTCAGACTGTTAGCTGAGACTCATGTTGGTTTGGGATTAATGGAAGGGAAGGCTGTAAATGACTTTGGTTGATCTGTCCTTAAGGAGTCATTGATAAGAATTTAAAATAGACTGTCCCTTTTAACATTTTCAGAAGTAGTTTTAGAAAATAGGTCTGACTGAAGACAAAATGCACTGTGAAAAATAACAAAAGAAGTCCTATCAGGTGGTTAGCATGGAGGTCTGGGGGACAGTGATACAGGTGGAAGGAAAACATGTGGTGGTGGGGGGCAGAGACACAGGAAAAGAATAGGACTGATGGTACTAACCATCCTCTCCCCTGGGGGGAAGAAAGCTAGAAGGAACAATATGATTCCGTGTATTTGTTTTTATATTTTTGTGTACATTTAAGAAGTACAAATAGCTCCTGTAGACTTAAGGAATGTTGCTCATTGTCTCCTGCCAGCGTTGGAAGGAGAGTCCTATTTCTTTGGACTGTAACCTGTCCTAATCCACCTGCATCCATGTCCATCCACATACATTTCCTGTCAACACGATGTCTGCCACCAAGCCACTGCAGGGGCTGCTGATGCCCCTGAGGCCGTGGTAATATATTAATCTCCAAAATAACAATCAGTTCTGGTTGCCGAACAGGATTGTGCCCTCAATGCTGTATGCGTACATGTGCGCGCGCGCACACACACACACACACACACACACACACACACACACACATCCATCCACACAGGCTGGGAGATTAATGGTTCTCATTAAAAAAAAAAAAAAAGGTGACAGAATAAGAATACCCAGGTATTCTTACCCATCATCCCTACTCTATAAATATGTTTTCCTTCTAGAAGTTAGATCAACTGTGAATCCAAAGGACAACGAGAACCCCATGGAAATCAACTTTCTAAACTCAATGCATCTATTTACAAGGGTGACAGATAGAAGACAGAAATTTAAAAAATAGAGTTCATTAAAGCTTAATCTCCTTTGATTCATTTGGAAATTAAATGTAATGATACTGGGAGCTAAGATGGATAGAGAACACACATTTCTCCATCCTAAAATCATTTCCAGTTTAAATAGATTCACATGGTCAGGAAAGCCTCCTTACACAGCACATCTTACCCAAGTGAAATATTATTTTGTTTCCCTGGATATTCCTGTGCCTGAAATTGGGAAGCTTGGCTTGATAGATAGTACTGGTAATGATTTCAGAGTGAGGTGAGCACTTGCACCCAAGGAGTATTGATGAATGGCCAGATGTCAACCAGGGTGAGGTCTCTGTGGTTGGAACGCAGGGCTGTGTCCTTGACCCTGTTCTGCTTTGCAGAGAACATGTGGGCTGGACATCCTCAGTTTCCCTTGCAGGTGGCCCACTCCAAATGGCTTTACATGATGGCTCCCTTCCATTTTCTTCAGGCTTATGGGTGGTAGGGGTGGTGGGGATCTCTCTATTCAACTATCTGCCTATCTGCATATTACCTAATTTGAGTTCCCCATCTATTACCTGCTGGGACCCTGATACCAAATGTGTGATGCCCATGTTGTCAGATGACAAAAAAATCACTTAAAGACAGATGTAAAACAATAAATACTAGAGCTATAGTAAACATCACGGAGGTGGCACCCTAATGGGAAATACTATACCAGGCTCTGCTGTGTCTTCTCAGCCCCACTGTACTCCTTCTCCAGAGGCTACATGGGATCAGGGAATTGACATGGAAAATCCACACAGGAAACATTATGGGCATAAAAGACTGTCTGCCTGTCTGTCTGTCTTGTCTGGGCCTCCACCTCTACATTTCTCCTCTTCCAAGGACAGAAGCCACTTGACATCGTATTGCCCTAGTCTGTCAACTGCAGGCATAGCCTGTTCTCAGTCTCTATTCAGTCCTAATTTGAGACCTAGCTTTCCCCCTCACTCCAGAATTAGGATCTGGCCTCAGATCTTCCATCCAGTGATTCAATTTATTCCCCTGGGCACAGACTGCCCCAAAGTTGGCTGCTTCAACACCATGGATGCCCCATTTTCTGGGTCAAGAACGCTAATGGCTTTTTTGGATGGCCACTCATTGATGGTCCCCATAGCCTTTAGAGATGGTGGAATGCCTGCTGAATTAAACTTTCATCCACACATGCAGCTGAACTTGTCTTTCAGCACCTGCCCAACAATAGGTGGTTGGTTTCTTGTCCTATGTTTCAAGGCCATTGCCTTTGCTCAGAATGCTTTGGCCACTCCTTTATTGCAACAGCTTTCAAAGTCAATTTCTGGGATATGAAGTTAACAGCAAATTGTTCCCAGTATTCTATTCTAATATAAAGTCTGTTGATTTTTGCCATCAAAGGATTATCCCTCCCCTCATTTACAAGAGTTGGCTAGGAATGGCGCTTGATATTCTTCAAATATCAAAGTTATGTCTAAAGGATGTCATCATCCATACACTTAATGAGATATCGTAGTGGTTAAGGGGACAGGTGTGGGTGGCAGACTGCCTCCACCGCAACATGGTTTCATCACTTACTTGTGACGCATCACCACTTTCTTTGACTTTGGATAACTTATAGCAAATGATCGAATTTTATCATTTCTAAAATGGGGATAGTACTTGCATCACAGGGTTATTGGATGATCCGACTTATATATATAACACACCACAGTGCCTGATACATTGTAAGTGCTACCTGAGATTCATTAGCATATTTTCTGCACACATCATAATTAGTATTTCACAGATCAATACATAGTTTTTAGAAAGCAAAAAAAAAAATATTAAAACCAACGACGCTAATATAAATGCATTGAGCACATGGTACCCTTATTATTACTCTTTCCCAAAGAAGTCTATGTTGGGATGGAAAATAAGTATTTAAGCTACTTCTAATCATCTTGAAGTAAGGCTGGGCATAAACAAATCCACCAAATAATTATCACAAACCCGACTATGCGTGTAGACCAATACACGTGGTGCTCTCCATACTGTGTTTCTTACCCTCACTACAGTCCCAGTGGGAATTACTGTCCCCAACTGCTAATTTTGTTTTTGTTTTTGTTTGTTTTGTTTTTTCATTGGGGCTTTAACCACAATTTTGTTTTATTTATTTTTTTATTTTTTATATAATTTATTGTCAAATTGGTTTCCATACAACACCCAGTGTTCATCCCAACAGGTGTCCTCCTCAATGCCCATCACCCACTTTCCCCTCTCCCCCACCCCCATCAACCCTCAGTTTGTTCTCAGTATTTAAGAGTCTCTTATGGTTTGCCCCCTTCCCTCTCTGTAACTTTTTTTTCTCCCCTTCCCCTCCCCCCGAGTCTTCTGTTAAGTTTCTCAGGATCCACATATGAATGAAAACATATGGTATCTGTCTTTTTCTGCCTGACTTATTTCACTTAGCATAATACTCTCCAGTTCCATCCACGTTGCTACAAATGGCCAGATTTCATTCTTTCTCATTGCCAAGTAGTATTCCATTGTATATATAAACCACATCTTCTTTATCCATTCGTCAGTTGATGGACATTTAGGCTCTTTCCATAATTTGGCTGTTCCCAACTGCTAATTTTGAAACAGAGGCTCAGATGGCTTAAATAACTTGTCCAAGGTCACTCAGTGCTGAAAGGGTTGGCTGTAGAGTCGTCTGGATCTCACTGTTCATGTTTTTCTTATTACATTTTACTGAGCATATAAAGTGATGTGATTGATTTTTTTTAAACAAACATCAAAATTGGGGTAATCCCATTTAGAATAGTCACCTTGGCAGATTCTATACTCACATGTTCCAAGGGCAGTCACTGCCTTTGCTCAAAACACTTTGGCCACTCCTCTATTGGAATTGATTTCAAAGTTAATTTAAAGGTTTTGAAGCTACCAGCAAATCGTTTTCAATATTCTATACTCATACTTAGTTATATTTGATTTCTGACCTCAAAGGGTATCATCCAGATTTATTATCCACCTAATTTACAAGATTGGGCTGTGAATGCTGTTTGATGTTCTCCGAATATCAAATCTATCCCTAAAGGATGAAGGTGTGCACCAGCCAAGATTATTAAAAAGACTTCAAGCTCTGAAGTCAATTCCAAAAGATGGCTTAAAAATTGTTTGGCCAATGGCCACATCTTTACCATAAGCTTTTATCTTTGCAGGTAACCAGAGGGCCAGAGGTCGTCCGAATGAATGCATTCTTGTGTAATTACCGCAAAATCAGGTTCATTACTTTCACCCGCCTTGAAATCTGTACAATTGTGGCCAACACTAACTGGGCAGGGAAATTAATTCATCTTCTTGGAATAATTCAGTCGTGCCAATCCAAGAGCCCTGATCACAACCCAGCCTTTGATTAAAGAGAAAAATCTGAATTTCTGTAGACTTCCTTATTGTCTGGCTCTTCATCTAGCATTTTAACAATTGAATCATTCATTCATCATTCTTATTTCATTAAAACACAGGAAATAAGCTTAAGGCAGTCACAGAAACTCAGAGGGGAAATCTTGCAAATTTTCTAGAAAATTCAAGGAATGTTTTCTGGAAATCAAAGCCGATTAAAAGTCTATCTGAATTTTTGTGAAAGGCACCTGGTATAAAATCACACATATCTGCATAATCCATATGTATGGTTTAATAGACTTGGCATTCTTTTTTCTGTTACAATCTCCTTTTTCACACCCCTATTCAACTTCTTTTCCTTACCCCCCACTACATTTACTATCTCTGTTGCTACATTACACGAGTTCAGGAGTATTAAATCACCAGTTGTAAGCAATCTGGCTCATTGTCCCAATATTTCTGTTATTACACAGAAAGCCATGCACACTCAGCACTATAGTGTTAAAGATAGTAAATCTCTAAAATCAGTTCAGCTACGTTAGTTTTCAGAGGCTCACTACTTCACACTGCAAAAGTACATGGAAACAGGGGAATATCAGGCTGAGGATGAACTGAACAGTAATTCATTAAAATGGAGTCTTTCCTTTGAGATCACATCACCTCAAATTTACTGCTACTGTTACTTTTACAAATTATTTGCCTCATTAGAATGTCAGGTAACTTGCTTGTCTCAATCCCCTCAAGTTTTCCGTAGCTTCCTCTAGCATTTTCCTTCTCCAGATTCACACCAGAATAGCAGCCACGATCCCAATTATGAAGATTTGGATCAAATTCTTGTTTCCAAGGTTCTTTTTTTTTTTTTGCAGATCAAGAAAGCAGCCTGGGGTCTGCTGGCCATCATCCTCAAACATTTTTTTCAGCTATACCTCAAATCTGATATGCAAGGACTAAATGAGATGATAAAAAAGAGCAAATTCAGAAAGGTTTCCTCTTGACACATCAGCTTCCCAAAGAACAAAACTCCCAAAGAACAAGACCCATTAAGCCACAATTAAGTAGCAATATTGGTAGTGACTTGAATTTGAATTTGACGAGCCAGAAATTCCATACTGATTCAATGCCTCCTATGTCAATTAGCTCTCTTAATCAGTCATGTTAGCAAAAAGTTAATAGGGAAAGAAACATAATGTGGGGGAAGAAGAAAATGACTTTCTCTTCAAAATGATTCATGGATCATCTGGAAACTCTTCAGAGTTCATTGGACATGTTGACAAGAACGTGGAGAGATAGGATGTCTTCACTTCATACCGGTGTTTATATGGTTCTAGTTAGCTAATTGCATGTAGGCCCCAAATCCAGACATTGAAAGCATGGTTTTCTAACACCCAGAGCCTTCCAGTCACCTAAACGTGAGAGACTCCTAAGGAAATTATTTTAAATTTGCTTAATGAAAAAATGGTGTTGATTTTAGTGAAGGTTTCACAGAGAAGGCAGAGGTTAAGAGATTATATCGCATATCACTACCCCCCAAAACTCATTGGTTAATTTTCACCCATCTTCTTTTTCAGTCATCAGCTTTAGGGAGTCCCTCTCACGACTGTTCCTCTATAGTCCCGAGTCTTCATGATTCTTGTCCCTTCCTTCTGGATCATCACAGCCCAAGAAGAACATAATGTGAATCACGCATGTAATTTGAAAATGTCTACAATCACGTTGAAAAAGGTAAAGGAAGTAAAATTAACTTTAATATTTTAGCTACCTCCCATATCCAAAATATTATCGTTAAACATATGATCAGTATAAACAACTAGTACTGAGACAACCTACATTCTTTTTTTTCCTACTAAGTCATCAAAATCCAATTTTGCACTTACGGCATATCTCAATTAGGACTAGCCACATCTCAGGTGCTCAATAACCCTATGTGGCTGGTGGCTACTTATTGGATCACACAGTTCTACATCTTCCTTCTGGGCTTCCCAAACTCTCCCTTTTTCTTTTGCAGAACAATTTGCTTGTGTTCAAGCTCTCCCAAAAGTGTATGCCGTCACCCTCCTCCATCACCCTGTTCAACAAACAAAAGACTCTCCAGTTATCAGAATTTTCCCTCCAAATAACAGGAGATTATCTATAACGAATAAACGAATGAGTGAAAAGTTTGCTTGTTGCTGTGGCCCAGGACCAAGTCCTATACTGCCTGGTCATCGTCATCAGTCTCCCAAGGGGACTGGTCCCATATTCCTCTCCCCCAATCTTCACCACTGTCCTTTAAGCTGAGCTCTCTTTGGTGCCCAGTGCAGGGCCACTTATACTTGCTCCTCTCCCCTCTCCATCACTCCCTTTCCCCTCTGTCCCCCCAAAAGATAACCTTCAGGCTCACAGCCATACTAACCCACAGCTCCTGCCCTTCAGCACCTGGGGTCTCTGCTCACAGAGAACAGCAGTTGTTCAAAGATTTCTCAAACAGGCAATGAGGCTCTGGAGAAGCCAGGCAGAGTAAGAACACAGAGAACCCTTTCCTCTCACCTGGAGAAGGGGTGGCAGAACAAGGCGAAAGAGAATCCCAGGGATTAGGGAATCGAGTCATAGGCAGCCGAACATACTGGTTAAGAATATAACATGGAGGTTCAAATATTCAAGTTCAATTCCAGCGCTCACTGGCCAGGTGACCTTGGGCAAGTCACTTAACCTTACTGTGCCTCAGTTTCCTCTTCTCTAAATGGAGGTAATGGTAGCACCTACCTCATGGGGTTATTGGAGAATTAAACAAGTTAATGTAGCAGGAGGAACAGAATAAAATATGCTTGTCAACTCACAGAATGTACACCACCAAGAATGAACCTATTATGGACCAAGGACTTCTGGTGACAATGGTGTTTTGATGTAGGTTCATCAGCTGTAATAAATGAACCCTCTGGAATGGAGTATTGATAGTTGAGAAGACTATGCATGCATGGGACAGGGGCTATGAGGGAAATGTCTGTACTTGCCACTAAATTTTGCTGGGAACCCCAAAATGCTCTAAAATATACATGAAAAAATTCCATTATTTACATATATATATATATATATATATATATATATATATATACTTTATTCTATGTGTTATAGTAATATATATCATATAAGTAAAAAATATAGATATATAGGGGTCAAAGCATTTGACTTTGACCTAGGTCATGATCTCGAGGTTCATGGGTTCGAGCCCTGTGTCGGGCTCTGAGCTGACAACTGGGAGCCTGGAGCCTGCTTCAGATTCTGTGTCTCCTTCACTCACTGCCCCTCCCCCACTCATGCTTGCGCTCTCTCTTAAAAAAAAGTATAGATATATAAACATATAAATATAATATAAATATATATTATATAAAATATTTAAATACATAACATAAATAAGTGTAACTAATCCACATTATATTTGAAGATAGAAATATAAATATATATATATATATATTTCATGGCTTAAAATATTCAAGCAGCACTGTTCCACCTTAAAACTAGCCCCCTACCCCTCACTGAAGCTTAAGGGACATGTGGGATGGCTACATCTCTGCCACTGTCCCGATTCTAAGGCGCGATGAGCCCCAGATATGGGTGGCAGGAACCTGACTGGCACAAGGTGTCACCTCCTGGCCACCCGGCTCAAAGGCCACCCTGCGATGTGTGCGTACGGGTTATTTCTGGAGCTTCCAAGTGGGCGGGTGCTGCACGCTGGGCCGCTGGCTCGCAGAGTGGCCGCTCACACATCAGAGCCCTGGGCTCACACCTGCCACGGTGACTTCCCAGGGCACTGCAACTAAGCCCCATGCTTTGGGCCTGTGCTCCAGCGAGCAGTTGAGTCGGTCTGCTGGGCCGCCTCGCAGCGTCCCGCCTCATTACAGCACGAAATCCCTCTGACCTTGCACTCAGCCCAGCCTTCCGCCTCCAACTCAGGGCGAGCACGCCCGCGGGCGGACAAGCTGCTTACAGCCCTCGGTTTGTAGTCATAAATCCTTACCCCCTTGCCTCATCTATGAAGTGGGTCCACGAAGGGTAATTCGGAACAGCACGCACGAAGACTTGCCCGCTGAGGAATTTACATACTGCATTCACGCACAAGCGTGTGAAATGACTTGCGTACGACTCCATTTAAATCGCGAAAGCATAGTTTGTGTTCACGGAAGACCAGAAACAACTAAAATGTCCACCGTTAGAAAGTCGGGGAAAGAGGTTATACATAGAATTCTAGACAACATGAAGAGGGCGATCTTTACATACAGATACTAGAAAGAACTCCCTGATATATTAAATTTTAAAGCAAGGTCACAACCGTGGATGAGGAATATTGTCCTATATGAGAGGAGGAAGGAAAAGAATGCATATGGATAAAAATCTCTGAAATGACAGAGGGGGCAGGGGTAAGGAAGGAGAACTGAGCGGATGGGGACTAGGAGGGAATATGGAAGCTTCTCATCATACGCCTCTTTGTCCTTTTTCATGTAAACGCCCTGAACGTATTTTGAAAAGATGCTACATGTGTAACGAAATTAACCTGTTCTGCCTGGCTTCTGGGGAGGGTGTCTACTTGCCCACCTGCAAGGACCTGGGAAAACTGATCAGCCTTCTTCATTGGGGAGGGCGTTGCGGTAGGGCTCACGAGCTGAGTCCCTGTAAAACCTTTCTCTTCTGTTACTGATGGACATTTCTCGCCACGTGTCAGGTCCCTCGCTGCCATGCTGGCACTCAACCTCTTATTTTTCTTTGAGCCTCACTACTGGCGAGTGATGTCTCTGCCGGCGGCTTGCAGGGTGGGAGTGGTAATGAGCATTTTCAGAGGCGCTGTGCTTACTTGGAAACTACTGGTGCTGGTCACTGAAGTCTGCATTGCAGACACCCCACCTTATCATTTCACTGATGAACACAATTACAAAGGAGTGACAATTTAGAACTGAAAGACGTGGCAATGTCCAAGTCCCTTATTTTACAGATCGGGACACCAAGGGTTAGAGAGGTTATATGGCTCCTTCAAAGTCACCCGGGTTAAGCTAGCACTCGAGAGAGGCGCATTGTTACCTGGTTTCTCTTCACATGCTATCCAGTTACAAGAGACACATCTATGAAATGAAAGAAAATAATCACAAAAAGATGCTTGGCTAAATGGTACCAGAGCAAGGGAAAAGACTTAAAGATATTCCAACAACCCAAAGCAAATCTGCTCGCCATGCCATTCTTTCTGCCTCCAGGACACTTGACTTTCCAGTGTCCAGAATCCACAGGTCCTTGCTGAGAGAGCAAGGGGTACATGCCATTTTTACGTGGCTATTTGAATACAAAGCATGTCAGAAATGGTTTCTTGCCCACCAAAAATTCAAGCTCACTCTCCATCATGTAGAAATGTCGCCAAGAACTACACTGACAGGCCATCTGGACATCTAGATGGGGCCGTGATTACTTCTCTCCAAGGGAAGAAAGACTTTTCTGGGCCAGATCATTGAAGGAGAGAGATTGCCTTTTTCATGCTGTCCTTCTTCATCCGCTGGTTAAATGCAGAAGAGTTCAAGACCCACAGGATAGCAGAATCACGGGAAGGAGGTGGCCTGGATCCCTGAATGGAGCACTTGGAAGGAAACTGTCCACTGCCCAGAAATAGCCTGCACTGGATGGCCACTGTTAGTAAATTAACTTTCGATGTGTGACTACAATAACATTTTGGAGCTTGCTTATGTTATTCTAATCGATCAGTGCACGGGGATGTTTCAGCAGGGCCTCAGAACAAATCACTAACTCTCAACTTCACAAAAGAATCACTGAGTAATGGGAGGAAAAAAACTCCTGTTTTTGTTTTCAGTTCTATGGATTACCCCCAAAGCTCTAAATAATATATCACAATTCACTGACTTCATTTTTTTATTATATATATATATATTTTTAATTTTTTTTTAACGTTTATTTATTTTTGAGACAGAGAGAGACAGAGCATGAACGGGGGAGGGTCAGAGAGAGAGGGAGCCACAGAATCCGAAACAGGCTCCAGGCTCTGAGCGGGTCAGCACAGAGCCCGACGCGGGGCTCGAACCCATGGACCGCGAGATCATGACCCGAGCCGAAGTCGGCCGCCCAACCGACTGAGCCACCCAGGTGCCCCGATTTTTTTTTTTAATTTTTTTTTTAACGTTTATTTATTTTTGAGACAGAGAGAGACAGAGCATGAACAGGGGAGGGGCAGAGAGAGAGGGAGACACAGAATCTGAAACAGGCTCCAGGCTCTGAATTATCAGCACAGAACCCGACGCGGGGCTCAAACTCACGGACTGTGAGATCATGACCTGAGCTGAAGTCGGATGCGTAACCGACCGAGCCACCCAGGCACCCCTATATATTTTTTTAATGTTTGTTTATTTTTGAGAGAGAAACAGAAAGTGAGTGGGGGAAGGGCAGAGAGAGAGACAGGGAGACACAGAATCTGAAACAGGCTCGATGTGAGGCTCCAACTCAGGAACAGTGAGATCATGAAACGGGCCAAAGTTGGATGCTTAACCGACTGAGTCACGCAGGCAACCCTTCACTGACTTAATTTAGGCTAAATTTATTAGCATCCTGCCAAGGAAGATAACGAAAGGTGAGAATTTAGCTCACTTAATCTTTTTCCTTCCATTTCCCAATGTTTAATAATTACGTTTTTATTTTATATTTGTGATTTGTATTAAAAAAAAAATGTTTTTAAGTCCGCTCTATGCCCAGCATGTAGCCCAACATGGGGCTTGAACTCACAACCCTGGGATCAAGACCTGAGCTGAGATCAAGAGTTGGATGCTTAACTGCCTGAGGCACCCAGGCACCCCTATATCTGTAATTTAAATATTAGCCTCCTAAGAAAAGATTTTCTAAGAGTAGTTTTATCTCTACAATAAAATTGAGAAGGAGGTCCTGAGATTTCCCCCAAACCCCCCTGCCTACGCACATGCATGGACTCCCTCATTATCCACATCACTCACCAAAATGGTAAAATTTTTTGTATTTTGTATTTTGCCTTGAAGCACTTTCATTCCGCTCTTACATTCAACTGATCATTGGGCATAGAATTCTAAGCTCATAAAAATTTTCTTCTCATATCTAGAAATCATCACCGTTTGTATTCTAGTCTGTTCACGTGCGTACGTATTACCTGGGATCTTGTTAAAATACAGATTCTAATGCATGGGTCTCAGTGGGGTCCCAGATTCTGCATTTCTGATAAGCCCTCAGACGATGATCCTGCTGATGCCGGTCTGCAGACCTCGCTGGAGGAGTGTTTCCAGAATTCAACGGTGCTGACGAGCAGTCGGTTAGCCTAGCTGACGCCCTTCTGTAGTTTTTCCTCAATCTTTCAACATACTGTTCCTATTCTTAGTGTTTGGAAATTTCAGGAGAATGAGGCTTTAGGGTTTTGTTTTGTTTTGTTTTGTTTTGTTTAATCACTGTCCTCTGCACTTAATAGACCATTTTAACCTGAAGATCTGTGTCTTTCTTAAGCTTTGGGGAATGTTCTATTATTTCCTTGATAATTTCGTCCCTTCCCCCCTGCCATTTTCTCTGGTTTTACTTTCTGAGACTCCTATTTGTCAGATGTTGGAGTTTGTTTGTTTGTTTGTTTGTTTGTTTGTTTGTTTGTTTTTCCGGCTTTATTGAGATATAATTGACATGTAACAATGTGCAAGCTTAAGGTACAGGATGTATTGATTTGTTACATATTACAAAATGATTCTGATGCCTCCGTCACATCATATAATTACCATTTCTTTTTTGGGGTGAGAACATTTAAGATCTACTCCTTTGATGACTTCCAAGTATATAATATAGTATTATTCATATAATCACTGTGCTATACATTAGCTTCTCAGAACTTATTCATCTTATAACTGGAAGTTTTCTCTCTTTGAACAACTTCTCCCCATTCCCTCCACTTCGTAGCATCTGGTAATACCTTTCTACTCTGTTTCTAGGACTTCTGTTTATGTACTTATTTTTTTAGATTCCAGATATAAGTAAGATCATACAGCATTTGCCTTTTTCCTGACTTATTTCACTTAGCATCACGTCCTCAAGTTCCGGCCATGTTGTCACAACGATTTCCTTCTTTCTCACGGCTGAATCATACTCCACCATGTGTGGGTATCACGATCCACTCATCCACTGATCCATTCCATTCATCCATTTCCCGATCCATTCGTTGTCCAGTGACAGACACGTAGGTTGTTGCCGTGTCTTGCCTGGTATGGATAATGCTGCCATGAACATGAAGGTTCAGGTACGTCTCTGAGAGCCTGTTTTCATTTTCTTTGGATAAATACCCAGAAGTGGAATTTTGGGATCGTATGGTATTTCTATTTTTACTTTTTTGAGGAACCTCCACACTGGTTTCTCGAGTGGCTCTGTCAGAGTTTTGGGGCTGGCCCTCCGCTTCTCGTCTCTCCTCTACTCTATCATCTCTTTCTCTTTGCTCTTTGTCCTTTTAATCATCCTTATCTTATTTTTCCCCAAGCCCTCCTACTGAACTTGTGGACAGCCCGTCTTTAATCTCTAAGGGCTCTTTGTATATTAGATGATTTCATATAATTTAAAAATGAATATCATGAGCTCTTGGGTCTCTCTGAACATACTACTGAGAGTTGTTATGTGTTTGTTTGAAGCTTCTTGGATTGTCTTTGCTTCTTCTGTCCTTGGTTTTTCTGTTTATTTTGGCCTTCTTTTCTTTCATGCTGCTACTTCCTCCCTCCCCCCATGCAACTTTTGGTGATTCCTATCTGTTCATATGTAAGAATAAAGGATGAGGGAGATGGTGTGAGTTTTCCTTGATGTTGTGTAAGATTGTTTCCTCTAATTTACTCCGTTTAAATAATGTCAACATTATTTCATCAGGAGGTGAAAGGATTTATTTGCTCCTATCCCAATCCATGGAATTTAAGGATAAGAAAGGTGCTTATTTTCTTATTAATGATTAGGCTATTTCCATATTTTTTCCTATACAGTTTTTTTTTTTTAATTTAACTTAGAGTAAGAGTGAGCGAGCACGAGCAGGGAAGAGGGGCAGAGGGAGAGAGAAACTTAAGCCGTGGGATCACAACCTGAGCCAAACTCAAGAGTCAGATGTCCAACCTACTGAGCCACCTAGGTGCCCCTCCTGTATAGTGTTTTAATAAACATCCTCATAAACATATATCCCTAGGGGCTGTTACAGCTATTTCTATGGAATAAATTCCTAAAAGTGAGATTCCAGGTTGAAAGTAATACACATTATAAAACAATTTTTTACTATGGAAAGTTTTAAACACGGAAAGCTAGAGAAAATAGTATTATTCTGTTAATTTGAAAGGATGCAAAAACTTGCAGGCATGACAAAGGCCAGTCTTGATGTATCCGTATCCCTTACCCACTTGCGCCTTCTTGGATTATGTGGAAGTAAATGCCAGACACCGAATCATCCAAACTGATACATGTTCAAATCTTAATAGATACTGCTGGGTATCTCCTCCTCAAAGTTTAGTAATTCCCTTTCAACTCCAAAGAATGTCTGTTTTTCCACATGCAGCCTTGGGTATGTTTTCCTTTCTCTCTTTTTCAGGGGATGAGGGCAGGCAGGAAATGATCAACATTCCTCTCTTCCCTTCCCAAGTTCTGAACCAAGAGAGATACATATAGAAGCCACACAAATGGAGATTCTTTAAATATCATATGGAGCACTGGATTGGATGATCTGCCTTTACATTTTTAGCCGAACTGTCTCACTAATGCTTTGCCTCTGCATTGGCTGTAGGGACCCCACCTAGTCACTAGCACACTGGTAAACCGCAGGTGTCCCTCACAGGTGACAAGCTGACCTGGGGAAAGTCTACATATGGCTAGGAGCACACCCGAATGTATCCTCCCTGCAGGCAGATAGATCTGGAAAAGAAGACTAAGCTGGCAGCAATGCAAAACACAGAGGCTGTCTCCCGAATTCATGCAAGAGAGAGGAGAAGAGGGAATGAGGGGCAAGGAGACGGTCCACAGGTGTTATTTTGTAATGAACCAGGACACAGGGAAATGGAGGTCCCCCAACAGATGTCACTAAATCTATTCCATTTTTGCCAATCTCATAGGCGACGTGTTCATGGGAGTTTTCCTGACAACTAATAAGGTGGCCTCTTTTCCTCAAGCTTCTTGGCCACTGGGTTTCCTTCTTGGTGAACCGCCTGTCTTTTCGTTGTCTTTTTCTTAGAGGTAGGACGTTTTTGAAATATTAATATTTTGACCGTCACACTGTTGAAAATGTTTTCTCCCTATGTATCATTTGTCTTTTGATTGGATTATGGTTGCTCTTTCCATAGAGAAACTTCGAATTTTTCTTTAGGAGTGCCACCTAGCGCAGATGAGGACCACTTTGCTGTAATGAAATACAACAGAATCCTGGGCATTCTTGGTCTGCTGGAAAGACTGTAAAACCCCATTGAGAAGGGATGAAGCCTTTTATTTTTATTATTAATGCAGTAAAAAGGCATAGTTTTTGCCTTTTTCCCTCGGCTGATAAGGGTAATTTCATTAAAATCTACTAGTAGTTCCCCAGCTATGTGTATGTCATCTGGTCACTTACATGGGCAGAAAATTGAAAAATCAATTTAAACAGTTGGGGAAGTGAATGAGGTCACTTCAAAATGATTTTAATCTACCGTACTAATTGCACCTGAAGTGCCTGCACATGTTTTCTCCCAATTTAAAATTCTAATTAGGGGTTGACATCTTTAAAATACCTTGGTGATATACCCCAGAGGAGGTGGAAAATCTGTGCTGATTTTCCCTTTCTGGTCAGTAGATGAAAGGATTTGCTCATACCCCAATCCATGGAACTTAAGGATAAGAAAGGTGCTTAGAGCTTTCCTGATCAACCTCCCCAATCCTTTAAGAGAGGAGACAAACCAAAATGGCTGCTCCAACGCTCTGTGGAGGCCGCCCCTAACTTCCTGTCCCACCTGCTAGTCTGGGTCAGGGGTCTGTTATTCATCTCCGGAGTCCCTACTGCCAGCACGGTGCCTGCCACCTAGTAGGACCTCAGAGATGTGTGTTCAATGATGAGTTTCTCAAGGTGACATAGCTGGTAAGTGTCCTAATTCAGGGCTCCTTCCCCTGCTGTGTCCTGTCTAGACTTCAGAGTAGGAAAGCTCTGAGTTAGAACCCTGGCTCCCCTAGTCACAAGACGAGTTCCCATGAGCAAGGTGGCTAACCCTTCGAAGCCCGCCCTTGGCTTCTCCCTTCTCTTCCTCTGTCTTGAGCCCATTCCAGTTGGGCTGTCATCCCCGGCACGCCACTCAGTCAGCTTTTGTCTGGGGCACCAACAAAATTCGGCAGTCACTTGGTGCAACTCATCAAGTGATGAGCTTTTTTTTTTTTAATAAAGTTTATTTTGAGAGAGAGAGAGACAGCCCATGTGCGTGAGTGGGGGAGGGGCAGAGAGAGGGGGAAGGAGAGAATCCCAAGCAGGTTCCATGCTGTCAGCACAGAGCCTGATGCGGGGCTCGAACCCACGAACTGCGAGATCATGACCTGAGCCCAAGTCAGATGGTTAACAGACTGAGCCACCCAGGCGCCCCTGAAAACAGATTTCTGATTCCTCCTAAACCTGCTCCTTCCGGTCTTCCTCACTGCCTTTCTTTCAGCCGCTCAGGCAAAGCCTTGGGGTCATGCTTCTCTTGTATCTGATATGAAATGTGTCAGCAGCCCTTGCTTCTCCTCTCTAACCTTCAAAACACATCAGGAACCAACCAAGCACTTCTTTCTCCCTTTCCTCCATTTGGTTCTTGAACATAGGAATATATACTGAAGGTTTCTCCATAGCTTTGCAAGGCTGAATAGCTCGCTATTTATTTATTTATTTATTTATTTATTTATTTATTTAGTGCTGAATCATAGTCCCTTGTCTGGAGGTACCAGTTTATTTATTCACTCACGTCTTGAAGGATGTTTTGATAGCTTCCAAGCTTTGTCAGTTATGAGTAAAGCTGCTGTAAACATCCACGCTCACGCTTTTGTGTGGACCTTGGCTCTTAGCGCCTTTCGGTAAATACTGCAAAACCACAATGGTTGGATCATATGGTAAGAATATGTTTAGTTCTGTTAAGAAACTGCTAACCTGCCTTCCAAGAAAATTTACATAATTTTAATGATACTCAGTGCCTCCTTTTATTCTCAGAAGTGTCAACGTTTGGGTGACAAAATGAATGGCCACTCCACTTCACACATAATCTCTCCCGAATTACAGAAAAACAGGGTTGCACTCCGGCATTTCTGTGGTTGCATTTCTTTGAGCCAAATCTGAAGGAATCACAAAACGCAATTAATCTTCTGAGGACTATGGGGAAGGAGAGACAGCGAGGGAAGCCTCTCTCATTTCCCTCACTGGGGGAAACCAGCCCAACGAGGGGATGAGCCTTGGGCAGGCCCAGCCAGCCAGCTGCAGAGCGGGGCGTGCGGTAAAAATCTCTGCCAGTCCCATTAAATGTGCTGTCCTCTCCAGACCATACTCTTATTGTCCAATTGGTTAAGGGTCCTTGGCTGCTAAGAATGGCACTTGGTGGACTTAAAATGGAAGTGTGTCAGTCCTGGGAGGGGCAGGGGCCACTAACTGGAGGGAGGCCCCCCTCAGTTCTCCAGCCTACACTGTGGGTGGTGCTGGGATTTCCCTACCTGGCCAGTACTCCATCCCGGCATTGTGCCTGGGGTCCTGACCGCTGTGTTGGTTCCCCACTCACGGGCAGGCCAAAGAGGTCTGGAAACCATAAGAAAGTGGAAAGTTATGGGGCTGAGGAAGCACTTGACGTTGGGCCCTGCTGTCTTTCCAGATCGCCCCACCGATTTAGCAACAGCCCTCACCTGTGCTACAGACACAGGCTCGGATCAAAAGCACTTGGCTGGCATTTCCTATGTCCCAGGGACTCTCCTATGCACGTCACTATGATTTAATCCTCATGCCAACTCTATAAAATAGTTGTTATTCAGCTTCACTTCAAAGAGGTGGAAACCGGGGTGCTTTGGGGGCTCAGTCGGTTGAGTGTCCAACTTCTGCTCAGGTCATGATCTCATGGTCCGTGAGTTCAAGCCCCATGTCTGGCTCTGTGCAGACAGCTCGGAGCCTGGAGCCTGCTTCGGATTCTGTGTCTCCCTCTCTCTCTGCCCCTCCCCGACTCACACTCAGTATCTCTCTCTCTCTCAAAAATAAATAAACATTTAAAAGTAAATAAATAAAGAGGTGGACACCAAAGAAGACTTGGGCCACAAAACAGGTGAGTGGGAGGGCTGGGATTTAAATGCACAGCATCTGTTTTTTTCCAGGATCTGCTCTTAATCATGAAGCTATGGCATCGCCACAATCTGCCAACATGTTCTGAATTTCCCTCAGTTAACCTAATGGGTTAATTGAATCTCTCTGTCATCATTTCTTCCATTCAAGGCAGTATTTTACAAACAGTAAAAACACATTAATTTGGATCCAAATAATTTGACATAAATTGCAGGCCTCTCAAACTGAATTTCCTTCTCTACAAAACAAGGGTAGATACAATATGGTATTTGTTGCAAGAATAATACCAACAGATGTTTATTAAGTGTAGAGTCCCTGTATTAAGAAGCTGCCACAGTAATGCTAGCTTCTACTACTATTATTTTATTGTTACTGTTATTTTAAGGCTGAAATGGAACTTTCCCTTTCCAGTATCTACAAGGAGAATTTGTAAAATGGTGCAAACAGCAGTTTGAGTACCTTTAAGGGATATTTTAAAACACTGTAAAAGCATTTGCTCACATGTCAACAATCGCCATGCAAATTGCAAATCATGCTTAAATATTCCTTATGGCACATTTACAGAGGATCTTTTTCCTATCAACCCTTTGTCGGCCAAGTTCCTGTTACTGCACAGAATTGAAAGCAATACAAAGTCAGTTAAATATTCTCTGTCAGAAAAGGCTTTTTACCAATTTATTATATTTATTCATATAACATACATCCATGCAGTAAGGTGTCTAGAGACAAATTTAAAAAAGAAAGAGGAGACTAGTAAAATTAAATTCATGTGTAGAACTTTCTGCTGAACATAGCAGCCAACACTTGCAGCCTCCGCTATAATTAGGGACCCTCCCAACACCTTTCGTAATGTACACCTGTAGGGAGTTCTCTGTAAATTTGCATTCATGATGATGCCTTTTCAATGTCTCCAATCTTACCATTTTGACTCAAATGTGAAATTATTTTCAATGCTAAGATAAACAGAATTTGAAAATAAGATGTTTAAGTCAATTAATTTACCAATAAATGACCTTTGATATAGGGGTTTTTAAATGTCATAGAAGATCCAGGTCAAAGTCATGACCTCTCCAAGGAAAAGGAAGGTATTGAGAAAGCTACCTGGAGCAGCTGGGCGACTCACTCGGTTAAGCGTCTGAGTCTTGATTTAGGGTCAGGTCGTGATCTCACAGTTTGTGGGTTTGAGCCCTCACATAGGGCTCTGCACTCACAGCATGGAGCCTGCTTGGGGTTCTGTCTCTTTCTCCCCTCCCCCGCCCCCCTCTGCCCCTTGGCCTCTCTCTGTCTCAAAATAAATAAAAAACATTTTTAAAAAACCTTTAAAGAAAAAGAAAAGCTACCTCTGCCCTGGCCAGGGGGAACCCGTTCCTTATTTCCTCTTTGGTGAAGGACATTTCTAAAGCATTATAATCTTGGAAATTACACAAGAAAAGTTTACTCCTGAAAGTTCACAATTTGGACTGAGAATTGTTCAGCCCTTGAGATGGAGGAAAATGCAAAGGTACATTTGTGTTTGGAGCTCTCATTTATACTTTATGGCCTAGATTCCATGCATTACCATAAACATCAGCATTCTGCCTTTCAGGTAAACTCATGAGACTTTGGAAATCTAAACTCCCCCTGACAGAGAATTCACGACAGCAGTAGAGCGAGTTCTTCTTGCTCAGGGGTCATTCGACTTCAGTGCTGTGAAATAACTACCAAAGACAGGTGGTGCATGGCCTTTCCTGTCAACAATTCTGCTTCTCCAGGAATTGTTCGCACCCAGGGACTCTGCTGGAGGGACGGCCCAGGCTGCCATGGTTCAATGAGGCGAGACCAGGAGGGACGGCGTCAGTCAGGAACCCAGAGGCTGATGCTCCGTAGAGGCTTCCAGTCACAAATCCATTCCCAGGGCCTGGCTGTCCTCATTCTGAGAGGCTGTTTGGTGGGTATGACCAGCTCCTTAATTAGAGCTAGCTTGGGTGCGTTGCCCATGCCTGGGGTGGGCAGGGAAGCCTTTTGATGGATAATCTTATAGTTTTTCCATGTTAAATACCCAACATAGGCAAAGAAAAAAAAAACTGTACTATTTTCACATCATAAGTTGGTGCTTCTTTTAAAATATGATATTAAGGAATAAGCCTTAAGGAGCAGGAAGAGCAAATGGTGTCAAGTCAAAAAAATAGAAATCAGGACTTAGGACCTGTAAGGAGGCCACTAAAGCTCTCTGTGCCTTGGTTTCCTGAACTGCAAGTGAAAGCAATCCAATGTCCGACCCACCTGCCTCAGAGCATTATTCTGATAATAGAGTGAGATAATGTGTGCGAGAAAGCGATTGCGATTTAAAAGTTTTAGACATACATTTATAGTCACTTCTGTTTTGAATTCATTTGGTAGTTCAATTTATTATTGGACCGAAGTTATTTTTCCCAGCTCATTTCCCACTGCTAGAAGACACTTTGGAATCTTGTGATAATCTTTAGGGTAAAAAATCAACTGTTGGAGCGCAGAAACCAGGGAGGAATTAAATTTAGCTGCTTAGGAGCAGAGCACCCCTGCTTTCTCCCTCTCTCCAGCCCCAGCATTGGAATATTTTTCTCTCATATAAAAGAAATCCTCCAGTGGGCAGTCCAGGGCCAGTATGGGGGTTCTACAATATCTACATTGTTGGGGTCTCAGCTCTTTCCAGTTTCTCTGTCATCTTGAGGCCTTGATTCTCACCCTCATACTTTCAAGATGGCGGCCAGGGTGCCTGCCACCATATGTGTAATTCAGGCAGGCAGATGGGGCAGGGCACAGGGCAAGGAGGGGTATGTATCAGCTGAGTCAGCTCCTTTTAAAGTGTTTTCCTGAAATTCCTATCCAGTAATTTCCATTTATAGCTCCCCAAAAATGCCTCACAATTACCACCTCTAGCTGCAAGAAAGGCTCAGAACCATAGATTTTGTTGCTGTTGCTTGTTTTTTGTTGTTGTTGATTTGTTTTTGTTTTTGTTTTGGATGGATACCAAGTAAAACATGGGTTCTTTTAGTAATTAAGAAGGGAAGATGGGGCGTCTGGGTGGCTCAGTTAGTTGTGTCCGACTCTTGAGTTTGGCTCAGGTCAGGATCTCACGGTTTGTGAGTTTGAGCCCTGAATCAGGTTTTATGCTGACAGGATGGAGCCTGCTTGGGATTCTCTCTCTCTTTCTCTCTGTCTCTCCCTCTCTGTCTCTCTCAAATTTTAAAAAAATTAAAAAAAAAGGAGGGAAGAATATTGAATAGGTTTCTGTTATACCAGGAATTGAAAATGTGAACACTAGAATGTCAATTTATTGTATTCATTTTCCATTTCTAAGATAAGTTTAAGCTGGACATCTCAGCAATATCCTAAAAGAAACAAAGCTCCATAGCCTTGGCCAGGGCCATGACTGCAGGGCTGGAGTGAGATCCAAACCTTTCCCCTTCCTGGTTAAACGCTTTACTCAGCAGGCTGCCCCCCAGAGTGGTTTTCAAATGAAACCACCACGTGAGGTTCCTACCAACCCAGGAGCTGGGATCAGTGGTGTATTTGGCAGAATGATGTCCTCCAAAGATGTCCATGCCATAATCCCCAGAACTTACAGATGCTACCTTACGTGATAAAGGGACTTTGCAGACGTGAGGAAGAGGATGGAAACTGTGACAGAAGATTATCTGGGACTATTTAGGTGGGCTCAGCCCAATCACATGAGTCCTTAAAAGCAGAGAATCTTTCCCAGCTGTATCACAGAGATGAGCTAGAAGAAGAGATTTGGAGCAGGAGAGTGACTTGACCCTCCTCCTTGCTGCTGACTTGAAGTGGTGGTGGGGGGTGGGGGGGCAGGTAATGAGCCAAGGAATGCAAGTGGACCCAAGAAGCCAGAAGGGCCAGCATGGAAGTAGGGACCTCAGTCTGACAACCCCGATAACTAAATTCTGCCACAACCTGGATAAGCAAAGAAACGGATCTCCCTCTAGAGCCTCCAGAAGAGAGCGGAGCCCTGTAGACACCCTGATTTCAGCCTCTGATTTGCGCAACCCTAAGATAATGAGTCCTATTGTTTTAAGGTACTAAATTTGTGATAACGTGAAAGACACGACAGGAGACAAATACAAGCGGGTTGACAGAGGCTACAAGCTCTTTTATGCTGTTTTCCATATATTTTTTTAAACATTTATTTATTTATTTTGAGAAAAAGCTAGAGAGAGCGAGTAAGGGAGAGGAAGAAAGAGAGGGAGAGAGAGAATTCCCAGCAGACACCGTCAATGCAGAGCCCCATGTGGGCCTTGATCTCAGGAACCGTGAGATCATGACCTGAGCCGAAATCAAGAGTCGGACACTCAACCGACTGGACCACCCAGGTTCCCCCATTTTCCATAATTTTAAGCAAGCTCAAAAATGCAGCATCTCCTTACCTGTGCGGGAACGCCGTGTGGCAAGTTAACAGGTAGAAGCTCTTAAAAGGGAGAAGGTGGTCAGGACGCCTGAGATCCCACGCATCGGAAAAGCCACATCTCAACAACAATATGGACAGAACATGCATTCTTTCCTTTGCGCAAACTCTGGAGTACCTGAGTGGGATCCGGGCTGGGGCCTGGCGGGCAAACTGAATGAATAAAGCTGCAGGTGTGTGACTGAGGGATGGGGACCGTGGCATGAACTGGACGATGCCTACCATTCCACAGATGTTCAAATGCAGTTGGAGTTAAAAACACAGCACCGGGTGAACGATACCCACTTCAGGGCTTCATTCAGCCCCTGCGTCACCATCAGATTCTGCTAAGGCCGCCAGAAGGCACGGAAAGCAGTCAGAACACATGGGAAGAAAGGGGTAACATGAGTAAGTCGGTGAACTGAGGTCAGAAATAGGGAGAAGGAAAGGATGGGGGGTGGAGAGGGGCGGAGAAATGAAACCCTGAAGAGAAAGGACAAGGTCATATGCTGTCGGAGGCTGCCTGGCGCCACCAGCCTTCGGCCATCCGTGCCCTGGGAGCCAGCCATGCTCAAGGCGCTCCAGGTAGAACACCTTCCCCTCCTCCCCAAAAAGCCCTGTGGCTCCTCTCTTTGAGGCAAACAAGGTCATCTGCCTTCAGATCTCATCCAGAGAAGTAGCTGACGTCTCCTTTTTCACAGCAGCTGCTGAAGCAGCAAGACAGCTGAGGCCCTGAAGCGCCCAGGGCGCTGGTAACCAGACCTCTCGCCAGAGGAGCACAGAAGTGGACAGGGCCTGTCTGCGCACCGGGCAAGGTGGAAGAGCGGCCAGAGAAACCACAGGGACAAAACCCACACGTCTACAGAAGCCAGCCGGGCGGATGCAAAGGCAAACGGTAACAGTTCCAGAGCAGAGCGTGGGCCAACCCCAAACAGTGCTGGGCCCCCGGGGCCACCACAGGTTTGCAACCTCGTCTCTAAAGCAAAGCGCAGATAAGATTCGTGGGAACAGGCTGCCAGTCACCCCACTAGGCAGCGGGTCTGGGGGGAGAGAGGCCCACGTCTTTGTCCAAACACCCAGCGCGGTGCCGGGGACGCGGTAGGTGCTTAGAATAGTGTTTGCTTAAGGAAATAATAATGTCAAGGGTGATTGGATCCCTTAATGGGTCTGCATGTTGTGTTCCTGTATTCTTCCACTCTCTCCTCTCCGGGTGTCTAAAACCCACAACGACTTTACTTTCTGCCACCTTGATCCAATGAGTCATCAACTACACACCCTGTCCGCGGTCGTGACATAGTCCACAAATTTTAATTCCGGAGTTCTTTTACGACTTCAGTGCTCTGGGACTCACTGGCCTGCAAGTGACCTCTTGTGGTTAAAGAGGGTAACTGCAGAGCTAAGTCCCTTTTACACGCAAGCAATCCCATTCACACCAATTCAATCCATAAAGTGGGGAAGGAGAGTGAGAGTAGAGAACTCTAGAAATAAGTTTGTAATAATAATAAAAAGAGAATATGTGGAAGTATTCCAGATGTCAACACGTAAAGGAGGACGTACAAGATATAATTTTCTAATTTCTTTTTTTATAACTTGCTTCCCAGAATTGCTGCAAAAATTGGAACTAAATTTTTCCATCACATATTAGAATCTAAAGATTCTAAATATCTGGCATCAGATCTGGAATCTGCTATGTGTAAGGTGTATGAACTTAAGGGATATCATTTAAATTCTCTGCGACTCGGGCTCCACATCTGAAAGGTGGGGACAATAATACACCTGTCGTACTGATTTGGTTGTTATGAGGTCCTAATTAGGGGAGGCATGTATAGTGTTTGCCCTATGAGTGCATGAGATGCTCTCATCATTTTTTTTTCAACGTTTTTTATTTATTTTTGGGACAGAGAGAGACAGAGCATGAACGGGGGAGGGGCAGAGAGAGAGAGGGAGACACAGAATCGGAAACAGGCTCCAGACTCCGAGCCATCAGCCCAGAGCCCGACGCGGGGCTCAAACTCACGGACCGCGAGATCGTGACCTGGCTGAAGTCGGACGCTTAACCGACTGCGCCACCCAGGCGCCCCGATGCTCTCATCATTAATCCTCATGTGGCTTGCTTTTCTTTAGCCACTTATTATTTTGAAATGTTCACGAGCTGGTACCTGATAAAGTGCTACACAGGTATTAATTTCTCAGGGATTAAGGAATAAAAATAATACACTCTGGAGATGCCTGGAAAACTTGTTCTCCTGAGCGTCCCTCTCTTGATTTCGGCTCAGGTCATGATCCAAGGGTTGTGGGATGGAGTCCTGTCTTAGGCTCCCCGCTGAGTGTCGAGCCTGCTGAAGATTGTCTCTCTCTCTCCCTCTGCCCTTCTCCTGTGCTCACACACACACACTCTCTCTCAAAATTAATATTAATAATAATAATAATAATAAACTCCATGACAAATGATGACTCTTTTGTCCACCAGCCAGCCATCTGTCAATACTGTTAAATGAGTCAGATTGATTTCTTCTCTTTCCTTTTGAGAACTCTGAAATTCTTCTCCTCCTCTTTCTCAACTCAGTGTGGGCTATTCATTTGCTTTATTTTATTTTTACCTTTCTGTAGTCAGTTTGTTCCCATATTGTTTTATAAGTGGCCTTTAATTCATGACTGTAGGTTCTCCTTGGGAATTCATATGCACAGTAGAGGGTTGGTCATATGACCTTGAAGTCATTTGTTGTGCAAATTATCCTGTCATATGTGTGGTGTTGTGCTAAGCACTAGGAATAGAAAAATGAATAAAACAGACAAGATCCTCGCCCTTGTAGATCTCATACTGGGGAGTTTACAAGTAACCAAATGTATGCTGTGAGTTCTGAGAAGGGTTGTAAAAGAAACAAACAAGGGTGAAGATACACGGATGGGGCAGTGAGAATGCAGTTAGTTACCTGAGGGAAAAGCATGCCAGAGTGAGCAGCATGTTCAAAGGTCCTGAGGCAGGAGCAAGGAAGTGCATCATACTGTCCTTCACCATGTAATAAATAATTTATTGGCCATCTCACAGATATGTAGGTATTCTCTATCAATGTATATACATATACATGCATAAACATACATAACAGATATTACATATGTAAATATATAATACATGTATGAATATTTTAACACTTCATTAAAAGTAATGTTAAATCCTTAGCCATGAGAAAAACTAGTGTTGACACATTCTATCTTCAGATAATGTTCATTAACCATTGTGTTTTTGTGAAAAGAGAAATGTTTGGAAAAATAACTCAAAAGCTATCTTATGGATCTGTAACCAGCTATTAGGCCTTGGTGACAGATTTCAGTGGATGAGGTCTCAGCTCCTCATAAGGCTGACACACACTGTGACTCTCAGCGGGTTGTAGGCTTTTAAACTTGACATTAATATTTTTTCCCCTGCAACTGTTATACTATTTTGCTACACGAGGGTCTAGGTGAGTTTTTTTTTTTTAATCCCTGGAACAAATATCTTAATACTCTGTATTATGAGGTTTTGAAGGCAGGAATAAACCTTTTGAAAGGTTCCATGAAATCTTTATTAGTGCAAAACCTGTGTACCATGAAATGGAAAATCATTTCTTTCTTTTAGTCTTTGCTGTTCAGACAGATGCAGCCTTGCTCTTTTCCCACTGCCCTTCATTCCGTAAACTTTCCATGTCTACTCTGTGTGAGGCATGGTGTTTGTGGTTAACGCAGAGAGAGATGGGCAGGCACATGGCAGGGGAGACATGACTTGTGCAGAGAGGCTGAAAAGGAATCGTTCACGGAGTTTTTAAGGAATCACATCATTCACTGCAGATACAAAGCTGGGGGGGCGGTGGGGGTTCCGGCAGAAAACTGGTGGAGCATGTCTAGAAAGATTAAGGAAAAAAATACCTCGAAAGGCTTTGAATACTGTAACAGAAGAGGTTGTTTACAAATTTTTCAACCATCGTGATGATTTTGAAGGAAAAAAGTGAACGGGTAGAGTCTGTATGTGCCTTCCAGTTGATCTTCGTAAGTTAGGTGTTGGTTATAGTAAGGCTCTGCCTACATATGTTCCCCCACTTGCTTGATTTATTGTGTTTTTCTCTTCAAGTCTTAGGAAAAAGCATACCACAGAGCAAATGAACAGTAATCAACTAATGGCTCATTCTTTATGCACAAAATGAAGATGTCCTGCATGAAAATCAATTTACATTGACTTGAAACACACACTCACATTTCACTCGGAGTAAATTATCCTCCTGATGCTCCCACAGAGGAGTTTAACCAACTCGAGATGGGAGATGGATTTACAACATAACACATATTCTTTTCTCTGGACTGAAATATTGATGCATCCAAAGAGGCAGTTATGTTATTCTGCTTCAGAGCTAAAACTTTCTTTAAAAAAGTTGGGATCCAATTTATTTGTCTACTGGGAGCTATCCTGACAAGCTTTATTTAGTTTAAAAACCAGAGTTCAATGGTAAATTCATTTTTATGGGAACAGAACTTATAAAAATGTAAATTAAACCTTAGAAAGATTGATATTTTAAGAGTTAATCTCTTTATACTCTTACCTTACTTTCCCCAAACAAAATGGTGCCATGTCTTGGGCACTTTTTTTTTTTTTTTTTTTTGATGGAGGTATAACTTACACACTGTACATGCACATTATCTTAAGGGTACAGCTTGATGAATGTGTGTGTGTGTGTGTGTGTGTGTGTGTGTGTGTGTGTGTGTGTGTATACCTTGTATCTACAGGATACAGGACATTCCTGTCACCCTAGAAAATTCCTTTTTGCCCCTCCCCAGTCAATATGCCCAGGGATAACTGCTACTTTGACTTCTATTCATCATAGATTAGATTTGCCTCTTCTTGAACTTCTCCAAAATGAAATCTTACAGTAAACGCTCTTTGGTGTCTCGCTTCTATGGCTCAACACAAAGTTTTTGAAATTAACCTGTGTTATTGCATCTGTCAATAACTCTGAGTTTTTTGCTGCTGATTAGTATTCCAACATAAGAACACACTACACTTTATCTCTTCCTTACTGATGGCTATTTGGGTGGTTACCGATATTTGGATATTTGGACACTGTTTTTGACAGATCTCCACTGGGGCTTTTAAGGCTAGGCTGAAGAAGTACAAGAAAGGAACTGAGACTTCTAAGTTATGAATGCAGATTTTTTTTTACAGATTGTTCTGGATACTTTACAAGTTCCTGGCAGAAACAGAACCTATCTTTCTCACACCCTGTAAGGTGTCTGAATCAGAATTATTAAGCATCCAGTTAAATTTATTTGGTTCAGCATGGTGCTAATGACTACACAAGTGTGGACTGAATCTTCTATGAGCTTATTGCTTTTTCTGGCGACAAGAGCCCCATTCCCAGGTCAGAAAAGTGCTCACCAGTATGTGCTATGGGGCTCAATGTTAGTGGAAAGGGTCTGCATGCATCACCTGGAAAAACTCCTCATCCCAACAAGGAATGTAACCCAAAGTACACTGTGGTCAATTGGAGTCAATCATAAAGTCATTTGAAAAGCAACTGACTTAAATACCTATGTATATAATGTTAATAAGATGCTAAGGAAGTATTGATGGAAATTAAGATATGTTAATTCTTATATATTTCATCTGTTATATTTAATTTTCACAACTCTACCAAGGGAGTGTTGTTATTCCCACATTTTGAGCAAGGAAGCAAATGCAGGGGCATTAAATAAATTAAGGTCATGTGGTTGGTATGTAGCAGAGCCAGAACTTTACCCCACGGTGTCCCATTCCAATACCCACCCTCTTTACACTAAAACATTTTTATAAAATTGGTTGGCACCATCAATTTCATACTTAACCAAGTTAGATACAGATACAGCTGGCTCACTTGTGATCTGTCCATGGTTTTGATGAGGGATAATTTAAATCTCTAATACTTTTGTGCCAAAAGAATTGGTCCCCCAGCGTGCCTGGCTGGCTTAGTGGGTAAAGCATGCCACTCTTGATCTTGGGATTGTGAGTTTGAGCCCCACGTTGGATGTAGAGATTACTTTAAAAAATTAAATCTTAAAAAAAGAGAATTGTTCCCCAAAGCTTCCACCAGTATCCAGCTCTTGTCAGGGAGCTTAAAAATATTATACGACAAAGGCTTGTATCTGATGTGCTTATAAAAACAGCTTTCACCCATGCTTCAGCACCGCCCCAGTCAAAACACTTCATCATTTCTAATTTTTTTCTACCTTAAAAATAAAATTATTTTGATTGTGAAATTTTGCTACTGCCTCTCAAATAAGGCGCACCCATTGAAAAACAGCAAAGAATGGCAGATATTTTTAGGTTAAAACACACACATACACACATACGGAGATATCTCATATTCCAAAGATAAGTGTTCCCATGAGGGCTTTCTCTATTCATTTTGATTCAATCACAAGGACACCTGCAGAAAGATGGACTCTCTTTGCAAGACAGTTTCTTAAGAATCCGCCACAGATAATAAGAGAGAACAAGCTAAGAGGGCTGGGAACAATGGCTGATTCTGCCATCTGCATGTGTCTTGAGGAGACAACATCCCCGTAATATAATGTAAGCATGCAAAAAACCAAGTGAGATGAGGCACCGCAGACAAGAAAATTTCAACATCAGAAGCTTATTTTGCTTGGAGGCAATCCAGGTTTCTTCAAAACAGTAGTTGACGATTTAACCACAGAAACAAGTTTTGATATTTGCACAACCATTTCCTAACGCGCAGGAGGAAAGGAGCTATACTGTAGGGTGTTGCGTCTGGATTTTAGACTCTCCTTCGGCTGTATGAAGTGGGATCAAGGGAATGGATAACCACTCTGGTGATGGGCAGGTGCTGGCTACTGCACAGCCTTCCTCCGCCCTTAGACCCTCTGAGTATGTAGAGTGTGGAGGCGGGGGCTGCCCCAAATGTCCTTTGACCTTCGCATAAGCAGCTCTTCCTTGTTATACAAAATCTTCAAAAATATACATTTAATATAGGTAAGTGTTATATCATAGAGTCATGCAGTAATTTTTTCACTCAGCAGCATTTTAAAAATGGATCATCTCAACATACTCAAGAGCGCAAAGGGATAGGAATCTCCTGTATACACTCGCTTACTTGGGAGCATGGTTGGCTCAGCAACTTAGCCAACACCTGGGGCATAAATGTCGAAATTCATCAATTCGACAAGATAATGGCAAAGTTTTCAATGCCTTTTTATAAGAAAAATGTTTAGAAATAACTTGAGTAACTTACTCAAGTCGAATCTCAAAGATGAGAAAAGAGGCCCCATGGGTGTTTTGACATTTCTATGATTACTAGTGAGTCGAACAGTTTTTAAATGCCTACTGGCCATCTGGGTTTTTTCTTTAGCAAATTGTTCGTATCCTCTACTAACTTATCTTATTGTGGCCTTAGTATTATTCATAAAAATTGCATAAACTATGTAATGAGGATACTATCCATTTAACTATCAAATTTTATGATGCAGGTGCCTGTTTGTTTTGATCTAATCCTAAAGGAGCAACCCAAAATAAGCAGTTAAGTAGAAAAGCAAAAAAAAAAAAAAAAAAAGAAAAAAGAAAAAAGCAAAAAACTCACACCAAACTGCTTTCATATTTATAGCTTAACATGAATTGCTACTTGAGCCTAAATCAGAAAAGCAATTAGATAATTCTCCAAGTAGAAACTCAGATGCAGTGAATGAAATCTTTCATAAGAACTTTTAAAGCACAGCAACGACACAGATATAATTCAGAGAAATTTGTCGCTATCGCATTGACACGTCCCCCTCCCCCCCACTTGATACTGAGTAGAAAATACTGAATCATTTTAAATACATCCGGATCTGCACAAAACCAGGTTTCCTTTGTTCAGTAAGAACAAGCCAAAGAATTTTCCGTCTTTGTTCAGTCCACACACTAAAGACTGAAATCTTTGGGGTAGATATGGGAAACCAGAGATGTGCTGGACGCAGACTCCGACCCCGGATGTTTGTGGGCACAACTGTGCCAGGCAGCCTGTCAGATTTTACACAGATGCAGCCAATGGCATCTTCCACTGTGGTAAGAATTCTGGTGCCCAGGATGAGTGTGTGACCAAGGGCAGCTGTGGTTTATTACTCTCGGCAAAGGGACCAAGTGTTAGCGCTTTCAGACAAATACAAATCTAAGCAATATTTATTCCTTAGAGATAGGAGGGATACCCACCCTCCATCATTGCCTTAGCTCTTCAATTACCCTGTAAAATTAACCATGATGGGTAGTTTTGTTCCTCTTTATCAACTCCAAACACCCATGGGATATATAACTTAGTGATCAATTCCTTAACTTAAACAAGTTAAGAAAGACTTTGGGAGAAAGACTGATATCCAGTGTGCAAAGGCAGAGCAGAGAAGGAAATTAGCAAACATTCAGCTAAAATGTTCTCAAGGGCAGGGATTCATGGTAATAAATGGAATCATTTCAAGCTTAAAGGAGGTTTCCTGTGGGACACTGAACAGATAGCTTCAGGGATCACTGCATTTCATCAGCCTAAAAATGGAGCTGCCTGTAGAATTTCCAGGTCAGCAAAAGATACAGAAGAGATACTAAAATCTAACAAAATGAGAGGTTGCCACAAATCATTTACAAAGGGTTAAGAATGCTATGGATGAACAAATTAGGAGGATGCACACCAAATCTTGAATATTATCACCATGATGCTGAAAAGTGTTATTTGTAAACCATGGAAAAAGAAGGTGAAACAACTAGATGTTTCAGTGAGATCCTATAGTGTTCCTGGTAAATCCTGTGTTTGCCAAATTCACAAAGAGAATCTATGTCCAAGTACTCTCAGGATGACATAGTTCTTTCCACCATGAAAAAGGAAAGGCATTTATTGAATGTGTTCAATACATAAAGCCTTAACTGTATCCAGGAACAAAGAATTTGATGAATTCTTCAACACCTTCAGAGAAAGACTTCATAGAAACTCCCCTCGAGGTGAAAGTCTGAGGACCAGAGATGACAAATAACCCCAAATTCATCATGGGATGCTTCAACCTATTTTAAGACAGTGGCTTTCTTCTCCTCCGTTTCCTGATGCCCCGTTGCCTTATATCAGAAGTGTTTACAACTCCAAAGGTAACTGATGGGAGGCAGTCCTATCCACTGATAACATCTTCCCCTCTTTGAATAGAGCTGAGTTGTTCCAAGATCAGAGAGCAAGCAACAAGACAGAAGGGCAACAGTGGATGTTGGATGGGCTGGGATAATTTCACAACAGTGCAATCTCTTAGAAATTTCACACTGGAGGCTATAGGCTGCAGAGTATTTTTGTTTTGTTCTATTTTATTGGCTTTGCCATTAGAAGGCACATTCTCTCCTGTCTGCTGCAAGTCTAGATGCTCCCAGTTGTCTTTGACTTTCGTTTACTCTTTGCTGATACTTCTTTTGTGGTCTGATACATGTTAAATGTTGTAATGATGTATGCTGTGCTTGAATGTATATTGCCTAACCGTTGGGGCAGGGGTCTTTCTATATTCTAAGGCTCAAGTTCGTTATTAATGTTCAATTCTTCCACATCGTTGATCATTGTTTGCCTGCTTAAGGTATCATTTTCTGAGGAATGTGTGTTAGCAACCACCCCCCCCCCCCGCCATTGTAAGTATGAATTTGTCTATTTCTCCTTGTCATTCTAACAAATTTTGTTTTATTTACTTTGAGGGTTTGGGGTCAGGATTTTTATATCTTATTGATGAATTATTGAAAAAAATGTTTTTGCTTTAAGGTCTGTTTTGCATGACATTTATGTAGTTATATTGGCTCTTATTTAAAAATTTTAAAAATGTTTTATTTATTTTTGAGAGAGAGAGAGAGAGAGAGAGAGAGACCGAGTATGGGTGGGGAGGGGCAGAGAGCGAGGGAGACAGAATCCATGAAGAAGACTCCAGGCTCTGAGCTGTCAGCACAGAGCCCAAAGTGGGGCTTGAACCCATGAACCATGAGATCATGATCTGAGCTGAAATTGGACACTTAACTGACTGAGCCACCCAGGCGCCCCTCAGCTTTTATTTTTAAAAACATCTTTCTGGTTTATCATTTTCTATCCCTTTGGTTTTATGTCATTTGGTTTGGGAGTCACTCACATAAATAGTATGGTAGGATCTCTGTCTTCTAACATATTAAAAGTTACATCTGTTAATAAATTATATTTATACTATAATTGCTAATTAGTTCCATTACTATTACTTCCATATTGTAATTACTATTGCTTTCTTTTTTTTTCTATTTACCAAGCCTTGTTCTTTGCTTCTGTTTTTCTCCTTTCCTGCTTACTATTAGAGTGAATAACTTCTTAATTCTTATTTAATGATCAATTGACAGATATCCTGTGCCTACTGATTTTGTGACTACCTTACATTTTTAACATTGATTCAAAGTTAATCAACATTTCTACCCTCCTCCAGAAAAAAAGAAAGGGTCTTAGAACCCTTTCATTCCAGTTACCACCTAGCACACACACTGCTTGTTATCTAGTGTTTTAATTCCATCTTGGGTTTAACCCCCACACCCCAAAGGCCTTATTCTTGTTGTTAGTCAATGTTTGTTTAAATGAAACCTCTTATTTACCACTTTCTTTCCTCGCTCTTCATTATTACAGCCCACTCTGATCCTGTGGGTTCTATCTCATTCTTACAGAGATAAATCTTTCCTTCCTTCCTTCCTTCTTTCCTTCCTTCCTTCCTTCCTTCCTTTCCTTCCTTCCTTCCTTCCTTCCTTCCGAGAGAGAAAGAGAGAGAGAACATGCAAGCAGGGGAGGGGCAGAGGGGGAGAGAGACAGAGAGAGCAAGCGAGCATTCCAGGCAGGACCTGAGGCTCAATCCCAGGACCATGAGATTATGCCCTGATCCTAAATCAAGAATCGGACACTTCACCAACTGAACCAACCAGGTGCCCCCAGAAATAAATCTTTAGCAGTTCTTTAGTGAGAATTTATAGAAAGCAAACTTAAAAAGTCTTTACTATGCCTTCCCACTTGTTGATGGGGGAGCGGGAGAGAGGGGAAAATGGGTGATGGGCACTGAGGAGGGCACTTGTTGGGATGAGCACTGGGTGTTGTATGTAAGTGATGAATCATGGGAATCTACCCCCAAAACCAAGAGCACACGGTATACCCTGTATGTTAGCCAACTTGACAGTAAACTATACTAAAAAAATTTTTTTAAAACAATAAATAGGGGCCCCTGGGTGGCTCGGTCGGTTAAGCGTCCGACTTCAGCTCAGGTCATGATCTCATGGTCCGTGGGTTCGAGCCCCGCTTCGGGGTCTGTGCTGACAGCTCAGGGCCTGAAGCCTGTTTCCGATTCTGTGTCTCCCTCTCTCTGTGACCCTCCCCTGTTCATGCTCTGTCTCTCTCTGTCTCAAAAATAAATAAATGTTAAAAAAAAAACAATAAATAAAATTATTATTTTTTTTTTGGTGGGGGTGTGTGTGAAAATACACATGGTGAGGTATATGATGTGCATTCACGTAACTTAGGTCAATGAAATTTTGCATATACACCGAAGCCAAAACTACCCCGATCAAGATTTAGGGTATTTTCATCACACCAGAGGTCTCTCTCTGCCCCTTCTCTGTCAATATTCATCCCTGCCATTCAGATATTTCTCCTAACTGGTTAATTTAGTCTATTTCTTGAATTTCATATAAATGGAATCATCTAGTATGTAATACTCTTTCATCTCTGGCTTCTTTCCCTCAATATAATATTTGTGGGATTATTGTGTTTATCATTAGTTTTCCCTATCATTATGCATTGCATGTTATCATGACTTTTAAATGATGGTTTACAGGTAGAGAATTCCCGGTTGACAGTCATTTTTTCCAGGCTTTTTGAAGATGTTATATCAATGGTTTGTCTTTATTGTTGCCCAAAAGAAGTATGTCGCCAGTTGAATTGTTTTTCCTTTAATGGCAGTTTCTGCTTTCTCTGGGTTATTTGCCTTTCCCTCTTCTGGTTATGTTTAAAATTCTCCTTTCGGGGCACCCAGGTGGCTTAGTCAGTTAAACGCCTGACTTTGGCTCAGGTCATGATCTCATGGTTCATGGATTCGAGCCCCGCGTTGGGCTCTGTGCTGACAGCTCAGAGCCTGAAGCCTGCTTCTGATTCTGTGTGTGTGTGTGTGTGTCTGTGTGTGTGTGTGTGTGTGTGTGTGTGTGTGTGTCTGTGCCTCTCCCACTCATGATCTCTCTGTCTCTAAAATAAATAAACATTAAAAACAATAAAATGCTCCTTTCATCTTTGGTGTTCTAAAATGTCCATATGTTGCATCAAGAGAAGGATGTGTTTTGGGTAATGCTGAAAGAATGGACAGAAGTCAAAGTGCTTCCTCCAGCTGAGGGCTTATGACTCTCAGACACAGACAATCTCTCCAGACTTCTGCATCTCTGGAGTAGAACTGGACCCCACACCAGGACATGGAATGAGTTGAAAAAAGGGCAACTCTTGAGCCGAGCCTTGTGTGGGGTGTAAGTTTTAGCTTCTGCATGCACACAATTGGTCACATCTGCTGTCCCTGCATGCATGGGAGTTAACGCTGGGTCTATTTCCAGACCCACACCCCAGGGCCATAACTGCAACTTTCTTATCTGGCTCCTTTGAGCTTCTGCTTCCTTTTTTGCACCTGGTGAGTCCCCTTCTTTCTTTCTTTTGATCTCAATTCCTATGACAAGTGTATTTTAACAAACTTTTCTACTTATTTGTGGTTAAAGGAGATGACATGAACTCTGGCCACCATGTTGCCAGCATCTGTTATCTGGCTGGTCCTTGGGGGCTTGTGAGTGGCTAAGAGCAAGGGCCCTGAAGCAAAGCCAACCTAATTTTTTTTGACATTTTAAATAGACTTTATTTTTTAGATCAGTTTCAGATAACCAGAAAAAAAAAACAGAATAGAATCTACAGAATGTTCCCATGTGTCCCCTGACACACATGTTCACACCTCTTCCCCCGTGAACCTCTTGCACAAGAGGAGTGTATTTGTTATGATCCGTGAATCTACATTGACACATCATAAAGTCCATAGTTTATATGAAGGTCCATTCTTCTTGGTGTTTTACATTCTATGCATCTTGACAAGTGTATAATGATGCATTTCCACCATTATGGTATCATACGGAGTAGTTTTACTGCCCTGAACCTTTTCTGTGCTCCACCTATCATCCCTTTCCCTTTCCCTTTCCAACCCCTGGCAACCTCTGATCCTTTCACTGTCTCCTTTTTGCCTTTCCCAGAATGTCATAGAGTTTAAACCATACAGAAAATATCCTTTTCAGATGGGCTTCTTTCACTAGTAATATGCATTTAAGTTTCATCCATGTCTTTTCATGGCTTCATAACTCATTTCTTTTTTAGTGCTGAGTAATACTCCATTGACTCTATGGGACACAGTCTATTCATTCACCTACTGAAGGACATCTTGGTTGTTTCCAGGTTTTGGCAATTGAATAAAGTGGATAAAAGTGAATAAGGTTGCCATAAAACCTGAGTGCAAGTTTTTGTGTAGACAAAGTTTTCAACTCGTTTGGGTAAATGTCAAGGAATGTGATTTCTGGATCATAAAAGTAAGCTTAGTTTTGTAGAAAACTGCCAAACTGTCATCCAAAGTGGCTGTATTCAACCACCGTCAATGAGTGAAGAGTTCCTGGTATTCCATATCTATGCAAGCATTTGGTGTTGTTAGTGTTCTGGATCTCAACCATTTTAATAGGTGTTTAGTAGTATCTCCGTGTTGTTTATTTTATTTTTATTAATTTATTTTTTTAAATTTAAGTCCAAGTTAGTTAACACATAGTGTAATAATGATTTCAGGAATAGAATTCAGTGAATCATCACTTAAATATAACTCATCCCAACAAGTGCCCTCCTTAATGCCCATCACCCCTTTAGCCCATCCCCCCACCCAACACCCTGCCAGCAACCCTCAGTTTGTTCTCTGTGTTTTTATATTATTTTTGCTACCCTTCCCTTATGTTCATGTGTTTTGTATCTTAAATTCCACATATGAGTGATATTTGTCTTTCTCTGACTGACTTATTTTGTTTAGCATAATACACTCTAGTTCCATCCACGTTGTTGTAAATGGCAATATTTCACACTTTTTGATCACCAAGTAATGTGCCATTGTGTGCATGTATATGTGTGTGTGTGTGTGTGTGTGTGTGTGTGTATCTATGTGTATATATATATACGCACATATCACATCTTCTTTATCCATTCATCATCAGTGGACATTTGGGCTCTTTCCATACTTTGGCTATTGTCAATAGCACTGCTATAAACATAGGTGTGCATGTGCCCCTTCGAAACAGCACACCTGTATCCTTTGGATAAATATCTAATAGAGCAATTGCTGGGTTGTAGGGTAGTTCTATTTTAATTTTTTGAAGAACCTCCATACTGTTTTCCAGAGTGGCTGCACCAGTTTTCATTCCCACCAGCACTGTAAAAGGGTTCCTCTTTCTCCACATCCTCACCAAAATCAGTTGTTGCCTGAGTTGTTCATTTTAGCCATTCTGACAGGTATGAGGTGGTATCTCATTGTGGTTTAGATTTGTATTTCCCTGATGGTGAGTGATGTTGAGCTTTTTTTCATGTGTCTATTTATCCATCTGGATGTCTTCTTTGGAAGAGTGTCTATTCATGTAATTTGCCTATTTCTTCACTGGATTATTTGTTTTTTGGGTGTTGAGTTTGATAAGTTCTTTATAGATTTTGGATATTAACCCTTTATCTAATATGTCATTTGCAAATATCTTCTCCCATTCTGTAAGTTGCCTTTTAGTTTTGCGGATTGTTTCCTTTGCTATACAGAAGACTTTTATCTTGATGAGGTCCCAATAGTTCATTTTTGCTTTTGCTTCCCTCACCTCCAGAGACATGTCAAGTAAGAAGTTGCTGCAGCCAAGGTCAAAGAGGTTGTTGCCTGTTTTCTCCTCTAGGATTTTGATGGCTTCCTGTCTTACATTTAGGTCTTTCATCCATTTTGAGTTTATTTTTTGTGTATGGTGTAAGAAAGTGGTCCAGGTTCATTCTTCTGTATGTCGCTGTCCAGTTTTCCCAGCACCACTGCTGAAGAGACTGTCTTTATTCCATTGAATATTCCTTCCTGCTTTGTCAAAGATTAGTTGGCCATATAGTTGTGGGTCCATTTCTGGGTTCTCTATTCTGTTCCATTGACCTATGTGTCTGTTCTTGTGCCAACACCATACTGTCTTGATGATTACAGCTTTGTAATTCAGCTTGAAGTCCAGAATTATGAGGCCTCCCAGTTTGTTTTTCTTTTTCACGATTGCTTTAGTTATTTGGAGTCTTTTCTGGTTCCATACAAATTTTAGGATTGTTTGTTCTAGCTCTGTGAAGAATTCTGGGGTTATTTTGATAGGGATTGCATTGAATATGTAGATTACTTTGGATAGTATTGACATTTTAACAATATTTGTTCTTCCAATCCATGGTCATGGAACATAAGGGAAGGGAAACAAAAATAATATAAAAACAGGGAGGGGGACAAAACAGAAGAGACTCATAAATATGGAGAACAAACTGAGGGGTACTGGAGGGGTTGTGGGAGGGGGGATGGGCTAAGTGGGTAAGGGGCATTAAGGAATCTACTCCTGAAATCATTGTTTCACTATATGCTAACTAATTTGGATGTAAATTTTAAAAAATAAAAAAATAAAATAAAAAAAGGGAATGTTTTTCAAATTCTTTGTGTCTTCCTCATTTTTTTTCATAAGCTTTCTATAGTTTTCAGTGTATAGATATTTCACCTCTTTGGTTAGGTTTATTTCTACATATTTTATGGTTTTGGGTACAACTATAAAGGTGTTCAATTCCTTGATTTCTCTTTCTGCTGCTTCATTATTGGTGTATAAAAATGCAACTGATTCCGTACATTGATTTTATATCCTTCGACTTTCCTAGATTCGTGTATCAGTTCTAGCAGTTTTTTTGGTGGAGTCTTTTGGATTTTTCACATAGAGTATCATGTTGTCTGTAAAGAGTGAAAGTTTGACTTCCTCCTTGCTGATTTGGATGCCTTTAATTTCCTTGTGTTGTCTGATTGCTGAGGTTAGGAAAGCCAATCTAATTTTCAATCACCACTGATGAGCTGTTTGGTATTAGGTAGATTATTAACCTCTCTAAGCCTCAGTTTCCTCAACCCAAAAAGAAGATGATAAAAATTCTGACCACAAAGGGTTGTAGGGAGGATAAAATATGCTAATATAGATAAAGCACTTGGCACAGTACCTTAGTAAGCACTCATCAGTAACTATTCATATCATGAAATACTGCATAATGATATTGTTAATTAATTTGCCTACCTACGAATCAAGGTCACGTACAAGTTTATGCAATGTAGAAACAGAAAAGTATCTTTCATGAAAAAGAAGTAAACTGAATAACTATGATACTATAAGCTCTGTATATATAGGATACATCATGTTGCTCTTTATAAATTGTGCCCTACAAAAATCCTATGTTCTCATATTTTATACATTCTGAGCTGAACTTTCCAAAGTGTAGAGAAAATCCTTCGTAGTCAGAAAGAGAACATTAAGAGAGAGAACACTGGCACTTTGCTTCCCCTAGAATGTAAATCAATGCACTTGCCTTCTTCATTGAGGAAGGTGTCGTGATCAACGGATGAACTGAACAATGTGCTTAGCAATGTAGTTGGTTTATACGGTGGTGCCAACTCCCTCAACTCACTGTAGACCAGTAATAAAGAGTTCATTGACTGGGTCTGAGGATCACACTTTGAACAGTGTGATCTGGGGATATCTTGACACAATTGTAGAAGTGATGTTACTGTTATACAGGAAGGAGAGTGCTTTTTCCTCAGGAAAGGATGCTCAGGGCTTGAGTAAGCAATAAGCTCAGGTAGAGAACTAATTCTGCTACGTAGTCGAGGAAAGGTCATTACCAGTTTATAATGAATGAATCAGCGTCTGTTACACAGTCCAGAGGTCCACTGGGGTCTTGACTAAAGCTGGTTTGGGGATCCAGTTGGATCTGCCAGTCCTATGACTTACCATTTGTGGGTCCAGGGGATCTTGTAAAGTGATTATGCTTAGTACAAAATTCATTTCTATTAATTTCCCTTCTAACAGGTGTTTTTTTTTCTTTTGGTAGGAGGGGATAATTTTCCTCAATTAGTGTTTTCATTATTTTCTAAAAGGAAAAAAAAGCGCAGCTGGACTGGTTTGTGCTTCCAAAGTAGATCTAATAATATTTTCCATGTACATTCAGAAGGAATCAGATTGCCACTGTAAGGTCAAATCAAACATTAAATTCAACTCAGAAGCAATTTTAAAGCCTTGTAGCGGGACAGCAAGAAAATTAAATCTTATAGTGTAAATATTACTGACACTCTCAAAATATCCCAGATTTTGTTGATTCTCTTCTGGATTTTTGCCAACTAAAAGTTAGCCAAAACTTTGAAAGATTGAGTTAAGGACTACAAAAAACAAACCAAAAGAAAACAAAACAGAAAACCCAAAGGAAACATTGAGTGTGCTTGGTCTCTTGCAAAGAGAATGTACTAGACCTGCCTAAACAGAACATTTTAATTCTGGGCTTAAAAATATGATGATATTTTTTAAAACACTGAATTAAAAATAGTGAAGTTAAAAACAAACTGATAAAATAGTACTGGTAGACGTGAGCACCACACAAAACAATTACTGTAAAATTCACTATTGATGTCAACTCCAAAATGTGTGGTTTACAAAACTTACATGGTTATTTGGGAAATGACAGTTTTCTAAATCTTGCACACACTATAAAGTCACCTCACTATCCTTAACAGCCTCTGGTGTATCTTTGCTCTGGGTGTCAGCAGGACCCCAAAATCTGGGCCAGTCCATTTGTAAACAACACTTTCTATACACAAGTCTCAAGTCTGTCTTATTCTACATATATAGTCACCTGACTTTGGCAAAGAATTATATAACCATTTGTGGTTACACAGCATTCTTAATAAATTCATCCAACTTGTCATTTTTCGGTTAAAAATGACTTGTTTTCAGGGCACCTGGGTGGTTCAGTCAGTTAAGCGTCCGACTTCGGCTCAGGCCATGATCTCATAGTTCGTGAGTTCAAGCCCCACGTCAGGCTCTGTGCTGACAGCTCACAGCCTGGAGCCTGCTTTGGATTCTGTATCTCCCTCTGTCTTTGCTCTTCCCCTGTTCACATGCTGTTTCTCTCTCAAAAATAAGTAAAGATTAAAAACAATTTTTTTAAATGACTTGTTTTCCCCATCCACTCAAAATGGACTTTGAAATTAAAATGATTTTATTATTAAATTTCTCCTCTGCTATCACCAGCAAAGGAGATACCATCAAAACACATCTTCTAAAGTGATTACAAGTGAAAAGCTGTTGCAGCATTAACAGGATTTTCATTAAGATCCAATTTAAGGTCTACACTCTATTTTCTGAAATAAAAAACATTCTTAAAATCAGAATTAGAAAAGGTTACCTGAGTTATAGGAATTGTGTGGCTACCAAATGACTCAAACAGCTCATTTTATCAACTCATATAAATAGAGAACATATTAGCTCATATCATTCCAAGTTTACTGATTACTTGGTTTTGATTAAAAAAAAATCATTAGACTCATCTGTCTATCCATCCATCAAGATGGAGATCACTGTGAGGAACCCAAATCCTTCTAGATGAACTGCTCGGGATCCTGTGGTTCCTGACACTCATATGAATAGCTTTCTCCCAGGTGTCTAAGAGAACATCCTAGATGAACCGCTTGGGCTCCTGTGGTTCCTGACACTCCTATGGACAGCTTTCTCCTAGTTGTCTAAGAAAACATCCTTCTAGATGAACCGCTTGGTTCATGACACGTGGTTCCTGACACTCATATGGACAGCTTTCTCCCAGATGTCTAAGAGAACACGAAGTCCTGAGCTTTGCCAAAGACTGATCCTTTCCATAGGATCCCCTGACTTTTATTAATGTAAAAGTCACTGGGATAAAATGTCAAGAAATACAAAGTACTCACTTAGAAAGCAAACAGCATAGCCTCTCCTCAGTGCCGATTCTCAATAAAGTATGTAGGGTAGCATTCATTTGACAGCAAGAGGCTGTTTTCTGGTGGTGGTGTTCTATTCCCAGTAACACTACCATCATAAAGTGCACATACAATGCAATTTCCCAAACTCCAAATTCCAGACGCTCTTTTCAAGCATTCTCTCTCGATTTCTGTACCTCTTTTTTTTTTTAATTTATTTTTGAGAGAGAGAGAGAGAGAGAGAGAGAGAGAGAGAATGAATCCCAAGCAGGCTCTGAACTGTCAGCACAAAGCCCAACATGGGGCTCGAACTCACAAGCTGTGAGATCATGACGTGAGCTGAAATCATGAGTCATTTAATCATGAGTTAAATGCTTACATGAGTGAGCCACCCAGGTGCCCCTCGACCTCTGTACTTCTAATCACCACCTCTTGGTTTCGAAACATAGGTCTGCAAACGAACGGTAGAACTCACACCCGAATACAGTTTATATGAAAAGCGGTGGAAACACTCGGGCAATTTCATCTCCGTGGCAACACTTTGAAGCCCAGTGACAACCATAATGGCTTTAATACCTAATGACAATCTCCTTTCAAGAGCTTTATGAATATTAATACCTTGATCAAAGAGCAATATTTAAAAACAAAGAGTATGTCTTCACTTTCGACCGCAACATCTCTGAGTTATAAAAGGCCCATCATTTTTACAGGTTCTGGATGTGCATATCAATAAGGTAAGCTTGACATTGCTTCTGCTGCTGGGGGAGGAGGCCACAAAATGTTTTTATAATTTTCATGCTCTTCTTCAGCTGATAAAAATGAAACTCGTGATTTCAAACTGTCAGTGTTTAAAGAAATACAAGTAGGTAACGACCATGTGCTCAGCACAGGGCTAGAATTCTTAGAAGTAAAGAAATAGAAGACATCATTCTTGTCTTTAAGGAGCTAACACTCCAACTGGGAAAAGATGACTACTATAATCAACCAATTAGAAATCAATATAAAAGACTTTATTTCTACCCCGTGTCAAGGACTCTGCTAGTCCTGAGGATATAAAAAAATTTTTTATGTTTTTATTTTATTTTATTTGTGAGAGAGAGACAGGGCATGAGCACGGAAAGGGCAGAGAGAGGGAGACACAGAATCTGAAGCAGGCTCCAGGTTCTAAACTGTCAGCACAGAGCCCGATGTAGGGCTCCAACTCATGGACTGTGAGATCACGACCTGAGCTGAAATCAGATGCTTAACCGACTGAGCCACCCAAGGCACCCCTCTGCTAGTCCCAAGGATATGAAAAGACCAAGATCCTTGCCTTAGTCCCTGTGTGGGGGCAATGCACAAGCATGTAAGAACAGTCAAGTAATAGTAACAAAACAACAACAACAATAATGGTGAGTAAGATTCCATGAAGACTTACTATACGGTAGGGTGTCTGGTGTTGCATGGGCTATCATGTAAGTCCATACAGACTTCAGCGGGGCTAGAAAGGACCACTGATGTCAATTCTCATTCTGAGCAATCCCAATAAATGATATTACTATAATCAGGTGTTACCAAAAATGATGGATTCTGCCTTTGCCAAGTGTGATTCACCAGATATTTGTTCTTTCATGGCCACACCTCTGGTTCAAGGAAATCTCAACTCTCTATAACATCTAGCAACCATTTTGAAGCTGTATGAGATATTTTCTTTCCCGCCAGCTTTATTGAGCTATAACTGACATAAAATATTGTGTAAGTTTAAGATGATTTAATATATGTATTTTTTGTGAAATGATTACCACTGTAAGGTTAGTTAACACATCCATCACCTTAGCAAGTTATAATGTCTGTATATATGTGTGTGTGTGGGGGGGTATGTGTGAGAACCTTTAAGATCTACTGTCTTAGAAACTTTCAAATATACAATATTGATAGCTATCATCACCATGCTATACATTACATCTCCAGAACTTATTCATCTTGTAACTAGAAGTTTGTACCCTTTGACCACCTCCCCTCCCCGCAACCCTGGGGATTCCTCTCATGGCCCCTCCCCGCTGAAATACTGCTAGTAGGATTTAATGGAAAGGCTGCAGCTCAAGTCTGTAAGGAAAAAAAAAAAGGCACATCTTCCTTTGTTGCACCTCATACAGTATGGGCATAAAGCCAAGAGAAGAAAACATTCTAAAATACTCCTTCTAATCCTGAAGGAAGAAACAGAAAACAAGACTGATTATTCACCCACAAAAGCCTCCCAACAACTGAAATGTGAAGGTGATTGAAGTCCTTGTCAGGTAGAGACCTATGCTCATTTATCATCCAGGGGCCCCATTACAAGGATCCCCCGTTAACAGGGGTGCCTCAGAATGCACACTGACACACCGCGTCCCCAGTGCCCATAGCCGATGCCGCTGTAAGAGGGCGAAGGGTCTGAGGTTTAAATACACATCTGACGAGAGTCCTCATGCAGTCTTAAATGTGAGTGCTTCTCAGTTACCTCTCTCTGCACCCTGTCCCTGAGCAACGCATCCAATCTCATGACCTTCATTGTCCGCACCCTGACTCTCCCAAGGATGGATCCCTTGTTCACACAACATCCATTCTCATCTAGGTGACAGCTTAGCTCCTTGCTGACCTTGCTTCCTTCCAGAACATTCTCCACCACGTGGCCAGACTTTCCTAAAATGCAACTCTAATCGTGTCCTTTCTTCAAAATGCTTTTATTTTTCCACTCTGGGTTATGACCAGACTGGAATGCAGTCTAATAATCCTTTCCGCAAAGGTTCTTCCCTTACCTCTCCCAGACTGGGGTCTGTCTTCCTGGTACCTGTCCCCATAGCAACATAAAGTCCTGCTGTCACAGCGCAGATGAGGAGGCTCATTAACAATGTCTTCATTGGAAAAATCTCCTCCTCTGCCCTGGTCCCACATTCCGCAGCCCTCCACCCTGCCGACCATGACGTTAACCCACGGTGCTGTCATTGTCCAAGGGCAGAGTGGTTTCCCTACCACACTGCATGCTTCTTTAAGGCATGTACACTGTCTCTTATCTGCCACTGCTCAAGATCCGGGAAGTGCCTAGCACCCAGTGGTGATTAATGCCTGTTGAATGAAGGGTGAGAAAAATGCTCTGAAAGTGACTCTTCCGTACAGAAGTCTGATCCTGTCACTTTCCTGCTCTATGGCTTTCCCTCTCACTCAGAATAAGATTCAAAGTCCTTTTTTTTTTTTTTAATTTTTTTTTCAACGTTTATTTATTTTTGGGACACAGAGAGACAGAGCATGAACGGGGGAGGGGCAGAGAGAGAGGGAGACACAGAATCGGAAGCAGGCTCCAGGCTCTGAGCCATCAGCCCAGAGCCTGACGTGGGGCTCGAATTCACGGACCGCGAGATCGTGACCTGGCTGAAGTCGGACGCTTAACCGACTGCGCCACCCAGGCGCCCCTCAAAGTCCTTTTTACCACCAATCAAGTTTTGCATGATTTTGCCCCTGCCTAACCTATCTGACCTCATGTTCTCAACTGTCCCTTGCTCATTCTCACATCAGGGCCTTTGCACCTGCTGTTCCCTCACCTGGAGCCATCCTTCCCAACATCCCTGTCCCTGCCTCCCCAGCTCCTTTCAGGCCTCTGCTCAGCTGTCCCCCTGCTCAGATGTCTGCTCAAATAGCAGCAGGCTCACCTCAACCATTGGCTTGCAGCCCTCCTGCCCTGCTTTATATTTCTTCGCAGGGCATTATCCTCTGATGTTAGGTATTTGCTGTTTGTTTACTGTCTGCCTTGCCCTGTGTGAGTGCCAGGTTTGAGAAGGCTGCAACTTTGTCCGTGTTATCTGACCTGTATTCCCAGCTGTAGGATCAATGCCTGGCACTCAGTAGGAATATTTGCTGAATGAATGATGAGTGAATAAATGCTCAAAACTAAATGGCTTATGCACTTCAGTACTGTCTCAATTGTTTTACTGCGATTATTTATAATAATAAAGAAAAGCATAGACTCTAGTGTGGAGTTATCCATTCATGCCACAAGTATTTACTGGATCCTGCATATGGCAGGGGAGCCCAGTGGGGTGTCAACCACTCCACATGGAAGAAACTATACTGCAGTGGGCTCTTGGAAGATGAGCAGACATCTGCCAGATACAGGAGGGTGTTCCCCACAGGGAAAAACTGCACCTGCAAAGCAGAAGGCCAGGGATATGAAAGCTTCTTCCAACACTAAGGAAATTCCCACCAGCCCCGTGGACACCCAATACATAGTCATTCACATGATTCGAACTGTTAATCTTTGGGTTTTCCACATTCCTCATGAACTTTGGACCTTGGGTTTGGACCACATCCTCTTGTGTCAGTTGACTGATGCCGAGATTCCTGATAGGTGGGCCTATCAGAATGAGCTGTGGGGCTTCTTCAAATGACACCAGGGTCCCGGGCATCCTGTGGTGGTGGGGGACTCCCCCACCGCTGACCTTCCACCTTCAACTTCTCTGTCCCATGAACCTGTGTCCTGGAGGAAGTGCTGCCTCCCTCAGCAGGAAGGAGGCAGGAGAATTAATGGAGACACTTGGACTTGTGCAGAGGATCCTGGGAAGAGCTGGCCTGTCCTGGCTGTGCCTCCCTCTCCTTTCCCTCTTTGTGAGAAACCCATCATCCTCCCCCAGAAAGATTTATACCTTTTGCCAAAATGGCTTACCCACCACACTAAGAGGATGACACATTCTAGGGCCACTCTACACACCCCCCGGGGACGGAGGAGGTGATCAAGCTGTCCAGGTGGGAGATGAAGGGGAAATGTTTTCTACTTACAGAAGAGCTGGGGCGGGGGTCACTGGGATTCCCCAAGAATGTCTCATGTGCCCTCAGTGGAAGTTCTCATTTCTCAAAGCTCCTAAGCAGAGTCAACCTGTGATAACACTTCAACGAAGGGGGGAAAAACTCATGGAAGATGCTAGGATTCAGGTGGGTCAGCTCTCTCATTTGAAAATGTAAATTTGGGGAGAAAAATAATCCAGCCAGTCTTCATTTTAGAGCTTCAATGTGTTATTTGAAATAGAAATAAACCAATTACATCTTCCACTTAATATAAAAACATGGCCAGAATGCTTGCGTTATATTGCATGTAGCCATCAGAGAAAGGAGCAGTCTTCCCCAGCCATGTTTCTGATCACCTCTACTAGAATTTTAAGTAAATTCTCCTTTCCTCCAGCCCCCCTCATTTTTAACCCACAGTGGAGGAGATCATATAAAAAATGTGATCCTACATTAGAAATAACGTGGTACAGGTTCAGGATAGAGTCTGGCATGCAGTCAGTGATGCAAAAACAGTACTACCTCTGTTACTTCTAGCTAAGCAAGTTAGAAGTGTATGTGCCTAAGAACCTGACTTTCCAGGAAGGTTCTGTCTCCAATCTGACAGGTCTCCAAAGTCTAGCTATGGAAAAGGATGCTGAAAGCCCAAAAGAGCAGAAACAGAAAAGGGCAAATATTTACTATATTTATTATGTATTATATTACTATATTAGTATATTTACTATAAATAGCACTTAGCTATGGAACCTCCTGTAGTGTTTCTGTTTCACTTCCTGTGGTATCTCCCCCAGAAAAGGGAAGTTAACTTGGTCACCTTTCCTTGCAGCCTAGGTTTGTCATTCAGATGTGGCTTAACACCCACATACACCACTACCAACACCACCACACCACACCACACCACACCACACCACACCCTTAAACTGGAGAAGTATCTCTAAAAGAAGTGATTTTCATATAAGAAATAAAAGCCAAGCAGAATATGGCAAGTGTCAAGGCCATATGAGAGAGTATAAGAAAGTGTTATATGTATTCCTATACATCATTTTGTGTGTGTGTGTGTGTGTGTGTGTGTGTGTGTGTGTGTGTGCATGTGCACACACACGCATGTATATCTGTGGCTCTCAACTGGGAATGATTTTGTCTCGCTCCCCATTATACATGCCATTTTTTTTTGAGAGACTCAGGGCTTGAACTCACGAACCTCCAGATCATGGTCTGAGCTGAAATCAGGAGTCAGAGGCTTAACTGACTGAGCCACCCAGGCTCCCCCACATAGGATTACTTTTAAGACAGTGTATCATATTATAATCTCTCCTTTATCTTAGGTTCAAAGTGACTTCCCAAAGATATTTCAGTTTCCTTTAAGCATCTCTGTTTGACCTCTAGAGCTTTACAAACAGATATATAACAGAATGGTTCTCTCAAAGGGGGCCAAGTAAATTCTTTTGTAGTAGAAAAAAAAACTACTTTCCAACCAGTTTTGTAGCTCTTTCAAGGAATTTTTGGATCGGCTTTGATAGAACAGTCCCCCTCACCTTTCTCCATCACCTCTCACCCAACTAACAAATTACATCCTCACTGGCACAGGCTAGCGTCTGTGTTTCTCTCCCTACATCATGTTGTAGGTGCTACATACAGACATGAGCAGACTATAAATTAAATGACATCCCACTCTCAGAGCCATGAATCATCAAAGCCTCTGATTAGAATCTCAATTTTCCCTCTTGGCTTGTTTGTGACCATGTTCTAAAGAAAAAAACATTAGACTTAATAAATCAACATGAAACAATATCAGCCTAATAAAACAAGTCCCTCCTGGTTTTCATTACTTTTCACAATGACAAAGCAATTCTCCAGCTCTTGGGTGGGAGTGTGATGGTAGGTGCTATGAGGCTATCTGCAGGTATCACAGATTGTTGGATTTCCCTCCCTCTTGGTCCCTGTGCATTTTCTCCAAACCCAAACCCAGCACTGGATGTCACACAGAGCACAATGTTATTATTCGCCAGTAATTTTGTCAGTTGTAAAATGATTAAAATATTTTCATTGTTGAAAGAACTAATGCCAAGGGTTGAAATTTTTTTAAAAAAACTAAGTCAGGAGAGTAACCACACTAAGAGAAGACTTGCCCATAACCCTAGCATTTACTGGTCTGTTTCTTATGTCAGTTTTACAGAGCGGGAATCACAAAGTCCATACAATTTTGTATTCTTATCTTTTATTCATTTAAATAATTATTTGTCTATAAGATGGATTATACTGGCATTAAAATGTATATTTTCTGAGAATACTTAATAGCATGAAACAGAAAATGCTTTTAGTATAATGTTAATTAATAAATACAAGATACAAAACTATATAATATACAACCCTAGTTTTTGTTTGTATACACACACACACACACACACACACACACACACACAGAAAGGAGTATACCAAAATATTAATGGTGGTTATTTCGGATGGTAGAATTACCTTTTAAAATCATTTTTATGAATTTTTCAAAGTTTCTACAATGAACATTTATCATTTTACATTAGAAAAACGTTCTAAATATTACTTTAAGAATTTCCCACATGGGGTGCCTGGGTGGCTCAGTCGGTTGAGCGTCCAACTGGTGTTGACTTCAGCTCAGGTCATGATCTCACAGTTCCTGGGGTCGAGCCCTGCATCAGGCAGAGCCCCGCATCATCTGTGCAGAGCCTGCTTGGGATTCTGTCTCTCCCTCTCTCTCTGCCCCTCCCCTGCTCATGCTCTCTCTCTCTCTCTCAAATAAATATTAAAAAAAAAAAAAAAAAGAGAAGATTCTCTCTCTCTACCTCTCCCTCTGTTCCCACCATCTCTAAAATGAATGAATGAATGAATGAATGAATGAAAATTTCCTATGCTTCTAGTGTCAACAACTATCATTTTTTTTTTTTAAAAAACCATTTATTTATTTTGAGAGACAGAGACAGAGCATGAGCGGGTGAGGGGCGGAGAGAGAGAGAGAGACAGAATCTGAAGCAGGCTCCAGGCTCTGAGCACACAGCCTGACGAGGGGCTTGAACCCACAGACTGTGAAACCATGACCTGAGCTGAAGTCGGACGTTTACCCAACTGAGTCACCCAGGGGCCCCTCAATAACTATCATTTTAATACTTGCACAATACGCCACTGAATGGACCTAACTTTTCTTACTTAATTCTCTTTTGTGAGGAAATGGAGGCCTCTTCTCACTCACTTTTGGCTCTCATAACTCATGCTCTAAACTTCTGCCTGCCTCCACATCCGAACTGCTTAATGTGGAAAACGAGGTCTTGATGACCGGACCTCTGCCCACTGGCCCAGCCTCAGGGCAGAACTCAGAGCACAGGTGTTGCCACTGGCCGTTTCCAGTCAGAAGCCTGTCCTGCTGCTGCCTGATGGTCAAGGAATGACACAAGATGGGACAATGGGTACAGAACTGGCACATTGGACACGGGAGAAGGGTGCTGCGGTCATTATCTCTCCCTGACCCTCACCCATTCTGCAGCCACCTGTAGCTCCAGCTAGAACGAATCCTTCCAAGTTGCCTGAATACCACCCCCCCCCCGCCCCCGCCCCCGCCCCGGGATCCACTGCCTTTCTGTGTATTGCTCATTCTAGAAAGACCCTTCACTGCGTCTTCACCGGGGCTAACTTCTGCTCACCCGGGTCAAGTGTCTATGCTCCTGGGATCCCTCTGGGACCCCTTGTTTGGGTTAGTTGCCCCTCTTTTGGGAAGGAGGCCCAGAGCCCCTAGTAAGTACCTCATTCTGAGCATTCGCCACATTATATTTGCCGGCTTATTTCTCTCTTTCTGAAAGGCCCGCCGGGTCAGAGCTGTTATTTCCATCCTAAGCATTCAGTGCAGGGTTTGACACACAGTAAACACTCAAGGTAGGGGTTGCCTGAATGTTTTTTTGCCATGTCATTTGTCTTCAGAAATGTGATGTTAGCAGTTACGTAGTATCTTATTGTGTTATACGCTCTATAATCTATGTATTCTCTATTGCAGTCCCCTTTTGGTTGGGGAGTGGGGGAGGTGTTATAAATAATTAACAGGGGACATCCTAGTACATCAATCTTATTTTTAAAAAAAAGAATAAAGTTTAAGGTGTAGAATTGTCGACTTGGAACATCTGAAGACTTTGTCAAAGTGGAGGCCTTCACATCTTTACAGCCCATGCTCGGTCCTACATGCTGATGGCTGCTGTCTATGAGCATCAACTCGATCGCTCAGATTAACTTTTGCCCTGTAAAATGCATCCTTGCTGAAGAACCTCAGCATTCCTGATGATTCCCACGATGCTGAGCTGGGGCTCTGATGACACACACGTTACACCTGGAGCGGCCACCTTGGCCATGAGGTCGGTGGAAAGGGAAGAAATCCTAGGTGTTCTTTAGCATTTGGCCCATAGACACCAGTCAGCTGACTATGAATCTGGAGTCCCTGCAACTCAGCGCAACAACTCGGAAACGATGCTGCATTGCGTTCGTGTTCAGTGAGATTTCCTCTCCCCTGACCCCAGTTATGATGCTTTCTTTCGAACTTTATTAGGTATTGTGAAGTTCGTGACATTCAAACTTTTTTCCTACAAAAAAAAATAGCAATTTTTGTATATGTGTATATACATAGATACATATTTATGGATCTCCACATAAATGTATTATTGATAAAACAAAAATCTTCCCCCACCAAATATCTTTTTTTAAGTTTATTTATTTTGAGAGAGAGAGCACATGCTTGTGAATGGGGGAGGGGAAGAGAGAGATAGGGGGAGAGAGAGAGAGAGAGAGAGAGAATCTCAAGCAGGCTTTGCATTCTCAGGAGCCAGACGCAGGACTGGAAACTGCGAACCATGAGATCATGATCTGAGCTGAAACCAAAAGTCAGACGCTTAACCGACTGAGCCACCCAGGCGCCCCACAAATATCTTAAAAATAGTACTTTTACATGCAGGTAGAGAACTTCAAAATGTGGGTCATTCTCTGGGCCTGGTTAATGGTCATCTGGGGCCATAGCTACTTATTGAATGGGCACAGAGATCTGTATTTTAAAAGCTCCCAGAAAAATTCCCTCCAGCCAGCTTTACTGAGATATAATTGACATAGAACTTTAAGATTAAGGTGTACAATGGGCTGAATTGATACATGACCATATTGGGAAATGTTTACCACTATAAGGTTAGTTAGCACATCCATCGCCTCATATAGTTATAGTTTTTTGTTGTTATTATGGGAAGAACATCAGAACTCTACTCTCATAGGAACTTTCAAGTATACAACACAGCATTGTTAACTCCAGTCCCCATGCTATACATTGGATCCCTGGAACTTACTCATAACTGAAGTTTGTACCCTTTGATCAGTATCTCCCCATTTGCCCCACTCCTCAGCCCCTGGCAACCACCATTCTACTCTCTGTTTATATTGGTTCAGCTTTTTTTATGATCTCACAAAGAAGTGATATTATACAGTATTTGTCTTTCTTTGTCTGACTTACTTCACCTTAGCATAATGTCTTCAAGGTCCATCCATGTTGTCACATATGGTAGGATTTCCTTTTGTTTTATTGCTGAATAATATTCCTGTGTGTGTGTGTGTGTGTGTGTGTGTGTGTGTGTGTGCGTGTGTAAATTATACATATATACATCATATATATACATATAGTTTTTTGATCCATTCACCCATCAATGAACTCTTAGGTTGTTTCCATGTCTTGCTTATTGTGAATAATTCTGGAATGAACATGGGGATGCAGTTATCTCTTCAAGATAGTGATGTCATTTCCTTCAGATATATACCCAGAAGTGACACTGCTGGATAATACAGTAGTCCTACTTTTAATTTTTTGAGGAACATCCATATTGTTTTCCATAGTGGCTTTACCAATTTACATTCCCACCAACAGTGCACAAAGGCGCCTTTTTATCCACATCCTTGCCAACACTTGTCTCTTCTTTCTCTTGTCATTCTAACAAGTGTGGGTGAAATCTCATTGGGATTTGGATTTGCATTTCCCTGATGACCAATGGTGTTGAGCACCTTTTCATGTACCTGTTGGCCAATCTATTCAAGGCCTTGGCCCATTTTTTAATTGTATTGTTTGTTTTCTGCTACTGAGTTATAGAAAAGTTCTGAGCTTGCTAATGTTTGTAAACCATTACAAACCTGCAATATAGTGACTGCCTTTCCAACCTAAAATTTTTCCTTTCTTTCAATTTTGGTCAGGAGAATAGACCCAGATTAAGAAACAGAAACTTTTAAAGCCTCTAGGTCTATAGATAGCCTGCCACAAAGCAAATGAATCTACTGATGTCTTACTGAAAGTCTGGTAAAAGATCCTATGACGTCCCAGGGAACTAGTTTAAATGGTATAAAAAGGGTCATGATAATTCTTTCTATTTGATGTGCTCATTTTATTCCTGTTTTAGGTAAAGGTGAAAAGTATTTGTAAGAGCTTCACAAATAATTTTGAGTGGAAAATAAACCCAGTCAAACCATTATTAGCAGGTTGTGGCACATGGACAAGACAACAGCTATGGAGGTAGCATGGCTGGGAAGCCCTGGGCTGGACCAACTCCAAATTAAAACACTCAAATGGTTTTCCAGTGAGGGTAGCACACCCCACACCCAACGTGAGGATTTTCCCTCAAGACCAGCACCGAACGAAAGACCAAGAGAACAGGCTTTGGGAAAGAGATTGTGGGGTTTACAATTCAGGACCAGGGGAACAAGGCGACTAAGGAGTCATGCTCGGCTTGTGAGGGAAGAAACCACATGAGGAAAACGTCGCTCAAACAAAATTCAAGAAACAATTATTATTATGAAAACCTAGTATCACTCAACATAATTGGAACTGACCATGAAAATACATGACTAGCAAATAAAGAATGTTCATTCTTTAGCCACTGAAAATTACCTGGCTAACCACACCTGAGGAAACTTTCACTTAAGCTCTTCCCATTTCAGATGAGAAAAGTAAGGTCCAGAGGGGTTAAGTGAGCTGCCCCAGGTCACACAGCTGGAATCCACATCTCTGGACCTGTCCCTCATGACACCCCCAAGATGGCAGCGACCTAGGCGATCACCAAGAACTGGCCCAGCATGAGAAATCCTTTTGTCTCAAGTGACTCTGCAAGCGCTCTCTTCTGTACCTCTTAGCTGCTCTGAAAACTAAAGTGCCTCAGATTCGCTGTGCTGAAGGTAACTGTTAGAGGAGTCTGGAGGCACATTAGGAAACATTGATTGCACTTTCTCCCTCTAGAGTGAGAAATTAAACCAACCAAGCAAAATTAGAGCATCCCAGCTGCAGTGTCAGGGGAGCCCCTGGCAAGGCCCAACACAGCACGAGAAGCAAGAAGCTAGCCTTGCACGCTGGAGCACGGAATCCAACCGCTACAGCTATTCCTAGGTCCTCCCAGAAGCCACAGCATCAAGCCTGAGCGCACGTGGCCGTAGGTGGTTTTCTTTGTGAGCATGTGCTTGCTGATCAGGTACAGGAGCCCAAAGCATCAAGGGTCAAGATTTTAATCATCTTTTGAAACTTGGTTCACAGGGCATCCCCTGCCTTAGGTTCTCTGAGTCTTAATCACTTTTATTGATTTCCCCTTTCTTTAAATTTCATCCAGAATTTCTGGATAGAAGGGGCCATGAGGTGGTGATCCAGTTTGAGAGCAAGCACATTGATTTTACTTAGTTTATACGCTATAAAGGGGGAAAAACTGCAAGTTTCTAATAATGAAATAATTTTTTGTCATTCACACTTTACAGAGACTGAGAAATCAAGTGTCTCTAACCGACAATATTATTATGTGGACGGGAGGCCGAGGAAGATGTGGTGGATTTCACGGAAGCAGGGAGACCTCTCTCCCGGCCACGACCGGAACCTCCTCTGTTCCTTCCCTGCCTAGGCGTTCAGAGTCCAGCTTAGCAATGCAGTCTGTCTAGTATCAGAGGCTATCTGTGTGTGAACACGTGCAATTTTATCAGAACATCACAACATTTATACTGCTCCATGAGGACAGAGACTCTGTGCACTCAGCATCTAGGACCATGTTACCACATTGGGCACTGTTTGTTGAATAGATGGATGGATGGAAGGAAGGAGGAGGGATGGACGAACTGATGCATCACTGAATCGATGAGAACACGTGGGCTGTCAAAAACTACTTTATAGAGAGCCATTCTTTCAATGGACAAAAGAGGATTAGGGAACAGAGTTCCAGAAATAACTGAGTTCTACTTCTTACAGAAATTTCAATGAGATTTTTATAGATAAGAAGGTACAACTAAAAAAAGAAAAAAAAAACAAGCATCGCTAAGAAACTTCAGTGTTTGTTAACATGCAGCTTGATATTAAGGGTTTCTTCCACCTTCCACGCATCACACAGGGACCAGAGTCAGCAGAACATAACCTACAGTGTGGTGCTAACATACAAAGAAAGCCGCACGAAGAGTGCCACTGGGCTGCACTTGGAGCAGTATTTTTTCCAGGGATGGTACTAATTCCTAAGAAAGTCCAATCGTCACTGACAGAGGACTCGGGATGGACACTGTGTGCCCCAGATTATGAACTCTTATGTATCCAGTTTGCTTTATGGTGACTCTAACTGTAGGGGAATATCTGCATTTTTGTTTCATTTCCACTTTGCTACTATGATTCCTCAATTAGAGTATAAACAGGGGCTATATTTTATATTCATCTACTGAATCGTAAAATCACTTTTGATCCTCACGATAAAGTGATGCTGGGATTAGCTTTCTGTGACTGCTGCAATTTTAAGGTTTTGAGAAGTCAATTTGGCCAAGGTTATGCAGCTAGCAAGGAAAGACAGTGAGGGGCCAACGCAGGCAGTCTGACTTTTAAACCAACGTTCTCAAGTGTCTCATCAAACCTATCACAGTGCTCACAGAAAAGTTATGGATCTCGATTAATGCGTGTTACCTGATTCCCATAAACACATCATCACCACAGTAAGATGGAAAGGGAGAGGTAAATGAGTGCATGGGGAAGGAGGAAGAAAAGAAGAGGAAACACAGAAAAGCCAATTGGGTAGTAGATCTACTTTGATTCTTGCCGGTCCTATCCCATTTCTCAAAAGCCAATTAGCCGCAGAGCGGTTCTTATAGGGGTGCATACCCGACTGTATCAGCCAGCCTCTGACCCAGAGCTGTGACTATCTGCAACCCCATAGGGACTTTTCTTCCACTTCCTTAAAAAAACCTAACCACATTGGCCTGTGGGTGCCATTCTCAAAACGCAAGCCCTAATTTAACAAAGGACCTTTACCGGGCAGCGAACACAGCTAAGCACAAGTGAGGAGATGGAGAGCCAGGGTCTCTGTCGTTAAGGAAATATTTTTAAATACCTGGATGGCACATGCATGTGGTCCAAACCCCACCGATTGACTAAGGCCGCCATGAACCCTATACTGAGGATTCTGAGCCTGAATCCAGGCCGGATGGGTAAATGGTGCTGTCAGCGATGTCTGCCAAGGGCATATACTGGGGAAGTTTCTAGCACAATGCCTAGTGCTGAGTGTGTATACTCAACAAATATTTCTTCCTTTGCTTTGACTTAAGCCCTGGAAATGTTCATCTTGATCACAGTACCAGAGAACAACTTTTCCTCACCCAGCCTGACCTCAGGACAGAGAATACGTATTGAGACAGAGAGACAGACTTTGCACGAAGGGTAAAGGAGACCCAACTCAACCCTACTGGTCTGCGTTAACAAATCCTATGGGTAGTGATTAGTATCCTATTATTCTAGCAAAGCCCTGGGTTCCTCTTCACAGTGGGATGACATTATCTAATGGGATAGGACTCTTAGTGAAGTTTAACTATGGCTCAGTTAGTTTTTGCCCTAGGAAACTTGCTGACAGGCCTCTTTTGAAAAATCAAGAGTGTGAAAAGCTTTTCACTACACCGAACATTGTTCTACGTGACCACACTGGTGGAGACCACAGTCCTGTGGACTATGCAAAGTATGTGCTGGTCCCCACTACATAAATTCCACGGATCCTTCTCTGTGTCACCTTGGCAGCCTTAAGGGTTTGTACTCAAACAGTTAAATAAAATGAAGACCCATTAGGAGCTGAAGAGTTGTCCCTAAATTGAACAGCTGAATTGCTTTCCCAGATTCCTGATGGATATTCTGACCCGGATCCATGCTTGACGTGCCGCTCGGAGCCTCTGATAGCTTATATAATTGATAGTCACTCATTTCCTGAGCGGCAGGTGACAGAGATCAAAGACGGCCCCAATCAGTGACGCCACAGACATGCCCTGCAAATGGCATCATTTCCAGGCACCCTTTTTGGCCATTGTAATTTCCTGGTACATCTGACCTGAATCGAATTCAGGCTCACAATAGGCCACAGAAGTGGTATCAGTCAAAGGAAAAGTGTCAAAATGCGTTTCTCCCTCACCCTGCCCTGCAATTTCCTCACCTCAGGATTATACGTTAGCATGGCCACAGTTATTATTTCTGTTGCAAGTAAAAATAAAATCAGCCGGCAAGATTCACTGAGAAAACATCTCTGACATTTACCTTAGTGCGTCCAGAAGCTTAGCTCACCACGCTTCTCTCAGGGCAAGGGGGAAAAAAAAGGACAGTCCTGACTTCTTCAGAGAGGTTACATGATGCAAGGGGACATATTATTTTGTTAGACAAATATACTGTCTTCAGGGGTTGGTGGGGGAGGGGGGCGTGACTTCATGGAAATCTCACACTTCAGGGACTCTCGTATTTTGCCTTTTGAAATCTGGTTTCAGGACAGGAAGGTAGAGACATGGGTAGCCTAGAACAGTTCCTGTCATCCAGCAGGCACCTGATAAATATTTAATGAATGAAGGAAGACTTTTTAAAAAATGTTTGTTTATTTATTTTTGGGAGAGACGGTGTGAGCAGTGGGGGGTGGGGTGTGGGCAGAGAGAGAGGGACAACACAGAATCTGAAGCAGGCTCCAGGCTCTCAGCTGTCAGCACAGAGCTCGACGCGGGGCTTGAACTCACGAACTACAAGATCATAACTTGAGCTGAAGTTGGACGCTTAACTGACTGAGCTGCCCAGAACCGCCAAGACTTCTTTTATTTTTTAAATTAGTTTATTTAAATTCAAGTTAGTTAACATATAGTCTAGTACTGGTTTCAGGAGTAGAACCCAGTGATTCGTCACTTACATACAACACCCAGTATTCATCCGAACACATGCCCTCCTTAATGCCCATCCCCCATCTAGCCATGCCCCCATCCACCTCCCCTCCAGCAGCCCTCAGTTTGTTCTCTGTACTTAAGAGTCTCTTAGGGTTTGCCTCCCACTTCTTACTTCCCAGCTGTGTGAGCAGGTCCAGTCACCTCATCCACGAGCCCCAGTTCCCTTGAGGGTAATCTGAGGGTAAGCCACCCATAGTGGCTTTCTCTCTCAGAAATGTCATGAGGGCCTTGTTGTAAAGTTGGAGGTGATCTGTGAACTGGGGACTGTAGCCCAGTGTGGACTAGGTGGCTGATAACAGGGGTCCTGGCTTGAGGGCCAGTGCATTCAGTGTCTTCACGGGAATACAACAGCTTTTCACAAGCAGATAAAGTGTGCTGTCACTCTAGGTGACTCTTAGAAAAGGCCTGAGGCCCTCTCTTTCATGATGCTCAAGTTATTTACACAAGAGGAAGGAGAAGCTACATTTTTAGCCACAGATACACCCCTTCTAAGTGCCCATGGGCATCTAACATAGCACCCAACAGATGAAGGAGAGCACAATTTGTCTTCTGATTTAAAGGATCAGATACAAAGGAAGATAAGCAAGCCGCCCCGCCCCGTTAGCTACTGCAGAGGTCCAAACAAAAAGGTGATGTCTTTTTATGGTTGCTGTTGCTGCTGTTAGTGGTGGTAAGAACATTTAACATGACATTTACCTTCTTAATAATGTTTAAGGGCACAACACAGAAGTGAAAACATGAACTTTCCAACCTGCTTCCAGGCCGTTCACAGAGCCCTCCCACTGTGGGGACCCATTACTCTCCATGCCTGATAATCAGGCACTCGGACAGTGATGTGTCAGCCCATCGAAATGAACTGCAGACTCTGAGATAAAGGGATGGTAAAGTGGGTGCTTCTCTAGATTTTCGGCAAGCTGCCTGTTACTCTCTCCTCTGGCTTATCTCACTTCCCATCCCATCTCCATAGGCTCCTCTACCAGTTTCCTGGCTGGCAAATGGGGAAATGCTACTGAGGTGCCCTCCTCTGTCCTTTGGAACCCTCTGCTTTTCTCCCATAGTGGCTTTTTCTTCCTATTCAGGCCGTTCTCATTTGGGGTCTCACTTCAGCCGCCTCTTGTTCTAACTGGGGACTTAGATTCCAGTCTCAAAATTTCCTGCTTTTGTTTGCACTCCTGGTCCCCCCCAGCTATGGCGGTGAGTTGAGATTCATGCAAGCAGGAATCTGTCATGTTCACTTAGACCAGATCCTATGCACACTCATGATATATACACGCCGAATGAATGAAGGAATGAATGAAGCAAGTGAAATGAAGACACATACAACCGGGCTGCACAGAAATCCTAAGTGTTAATGGTTTTGACAACTGGGATTTATTTTAAATGTATTACTGCACTACAAAAATTACCCTTCATCAATCAGACACTGTTCTTAAGAATTCTATCTTAAGCTCCTGTATCTCAAGTAATTATACTAAAATGGTGTTATTAGAGTTAGCTCAAGAAAATTATCCAGCAAATGAATGAGATTTGAAAGAAAAAAATCATCTTAAAAGAGATTTCTAATTATATAGTTTAAAAAAATTACCAGGGTTTCCATCCCGACTATGCCCTGCATTTCATAAAAAGCTTTCGAAGGCTGCACACCCTCCTCTCACCCAGGGAATGCTGCAATGTGTGATACTGCACAGTCATTAAAAGCACTGGTTCTGTAGAATGCACGCGCCAGCTGGGGGACCCGAGGCAAGTACTTGCCTCTCCTGGCTTCCGTGTCTTCATTTCCCAAAGGTGGATAATAGTACATAACTGGAAGGGATGTGGTGAGGATTCAAGAGCCTAATCTACGCAAGGTGCTTAGCACAGTGTCCAGCGCATGGTGAGTGCAGAGTAAGTGTCGGCCATTTTCTTCCTACTTGTAAAATGCTTTTCTGTTGGGTCAGTGGAAGAATGGCACAGATGTGCACTCTCTCCTGAACTGAGTCATACTCCCTTCCCGTACATTTGCTATTTAAGTAAACTTCATTCAATGTCACCGGCCCTTCTCTCCCAACTTCTTCCGGTGAAAGAAAATAGTGGCCAACCCCAGATTAAAATGTAGATGTGGAGAACCATACATAGCCATGCTTGTCATCTTGCCACAATATCGTGAGCTCCTAGAGGGCGGTGGTGGATGAAAATGGCTCACGTTGGTTGAGTGCTTACCATGTGGCAGATACTGCTTTTATGTCTTAAGTACCTTACATGTATTAACTCATGTGATCCTCACAAGAAGCCTAGGAGGCAGTCAACATGTCTTATTTACCCTCCATTCACTTAATAAATGACTTGAGTGATATTTACCAATGTGCCTGCCCTTCAGGTACATTACAGACTCTACAGTCTCATGGTTAAGAATGCTCCCAGCTCCTCTACTGATCAGCAGTGTGATTTCAGGGTAGTTACTTAACCTTTTGTACCCCCAACTTCTCTATATGTAAGATGGGAGTAGAATAATGATGAACGTGATCATGACCATCACAACACATGCAACTATGGGGCCCTTCACTTATTTATTTTGGGGTGGGCAGAGAGAGGGAGACAGAGGGCCCAGGGTGGGCTCTGTGCTGTGAGCTCAGAGCCTGACGTGGGGCTCAAACTCACGACCGTGAGATGATGACCTGAGCTGAAACCAAGAGTTGGCCACTTAACCAACTGAGCCACCCAGGCACCCCACCATAGGTCCATTTTAAAGAGGAAATAATATCTTTTCTATGAAGTAAAATCCATTTCGTTGGTTATAAATACAAACAAGCAAAGCTCATTGTTTTTGGTCTCTTGTAGGAAAGCAAGAACAAAGGATCAAAGTTTCAACTGACATAAAAAGTTGAATTACTCTTGGAGTAGCCAGGAAAACAAAGGAATGGTCACTTATTGTCCAAGACATTAGTCATTGTTTGCCTATGATATCCAGAGGAATCTTTTTTTTTCTTTTTAAATGTTTATTCATTTTTTGAGAGACAATATGAGGTAGGGAGGGGCAGATAGAGAGAGAGACAGGGGATCTGAAGCATGCTCTGTGCTGACAGGAGACAGCCCGATGTGGGGCTCAACCTCACAAACAGCAAGATCATGACCTGAGCCCAAGTTGGATGTTCAACAGACTAAACCACCCAGGTGCCCCTGAGAAGAATCTTTTGATATCTAGTCAAAATCTGTGGATTATCTTATTTGGGTATAGCATGTCTATAAACAGAATTGAGCTTTCCCAGCCTATTAGAATGGAATGTTCTCTTGTTTATTTATTCACATTTATTCACTCAACAAACATGTGGAGCATCTACTCTGTCACTAACACTGATCTAAACGCTGGGGATCCAGTAGTAGAGAAAACAAAGTCTCTGCCCTTGGACACTTTTTTTTATGGTGTCAGCAAACAGGTAAGTACATAAGAACATGTGAGATAGTAATAACACCATGTCTAAGCAGTAAGTTGGCATTTGCAAAATTACCTGCTCCTTAAAATACTAAAGGCAGAAGGGAAAGATATAAAGACTAAAATAGTTGCTGAACCATAATCATCTGGTAGGTCAGCTAACTCAGCTACGTGACCGTAAACCTCTGTGAGGATCCTCTGAATGAAAATAAAGGGGGTGAAGAGAAGAGCCTGGGAAGCAAGGGAAGGGGTGTATGCCCTTCCCCCATTCCTGCCAGGGCAGGGGGGTGCCCTAGGCTGAAGCACCCTGTAGAGAAGAGAACTTCAAAGAGAGATCCAGCCTTGGCTTTGGTTCCCAGGCTGATGCCACTTCCACGGGCCCTGGTGATGTCATCTGACCCCTGCTGCAGGCTCAGCCCAGCCAGGTCCCCATAACTCAGTTCTGACCCGCTGATGATATGATTTCTGGAGCACTGGTCTGACATTCAGGGCTCAGTATCCAGATCCCCTGGACTATTTCTGACCTGTACTCAATGCTTGGAAAAGTGGGCTTCCTCCCTACTCATGAGACTTGGTTCCTAACCAATGGTCCACTTCTGGTGACAGTATTCTCAGTTTAATCTCTGTACTGAGGCTCATTCTGGTCACCTGCTGAGCACTTCAATACTCCTTGGACTGGGGACTGCATGCCTTTCTCCCACTCATCTCATATAGTCTTATATAGCCCTGCAGTTGGCCATGCTACCTGCAGGCAACTTTTCCCAGCATTTTCAAGTTGGGCCTGTTTCTGGATTGCCCACCCATGTATATGCCTGTTTTGTTGCTTCATGATGGAGCCCTACCACAATGGCTGATTGTCTGGCTCATGAATTTTGTTCTGTTGCCATGGGGTTCTTGAACCCTCACTGTGGCTGCTCAATAGAATTTCTGCTGGGGCAAACAATTGGGGCCAACACTCAACACCCTATCCACATACCATAACCACTAAAAAGAGAGATGAGTATACCTCTAGGGCTTGGCCATTATAGTAGTTAACATCAAGCACTGAGTAGTTGTCTCCAGATACTCACCTAGAGTCTTCTTACCCCTTCCTCCATAGAATCATGCCAGAATCAGATTTCTCTGTATTATGGTCTGAATGTTTGCACATCTCTATTATCAGAGTTTCTACTTATATTCAGATATTTATCTGATTATTTAATATCTATCTCCTCTATTTGACTATCAATGCCATGAGGACAGGGATTGTGTCTGCTTTGCTCACACGGTATCTTCTGAACCACAGGGAGGGCTGGCACATCAACAGAAGGTGGCCTCTGGTTGACTAACACAAGGGTCTTCCTTGATTCAGCCCATACCTGCACTAATATCATGGTAAACTGGCTTCTGGGCAGACGTCAACCTTTTTGCTGAACATTCTTCTCTATCTTCTTTATCTAGCCACAACCTGATGATCTCATGAGGGCACTGCTTCCCCTTTAAAGTTCTCGAATGGTGACTGGTCTTCTTTACTGCAACATTTGTTTTTCTGGACCAGGAAGAGCCATTGGTGTCTTCCTTACTTTTTTTTAACACTTATTTATTATTGAGAGACAGAGCATGAGCATGGGAGGGTAAGAGAGAGGGGGAGACATGGAATCTGAAGCAGACTCCAGGCTTTGAGCTGACAGCAGAGAGCCCGACACGGGGCTCAAACTCACAAACTGCAAGATCATGACCTGAGCCGAAGTTGGATGCTCAACTGACTGAGCCACCCAGGCACCCTGTTTTTTTTTTTTTTAAAGTTTGCTTATTTGTTTTGAGAGATAGAGAGAATGAGTGGGGGTGGGGCAGAGAGAAAGAGAGAAAGAATCCCAACCAGCCTCCTTGCTGTCAGCACAGAGTCCAACATGGGGCTCGAACTCACAAACCGTGAGATCATAACCTGAGCTGAAACCAAGAGTCGGATGCTTAACTAACTGAGCCATCCAGGCATCCCAGTGTCTTCCTTACTTGATGTTCCTACCACCATTCTCTCCTTGTTCCCTAAAACCCCCTCAGCTTTGAAGTTCACCTGATCACACTATAAATCACCCACTATTGTCTCCATCGTTCAACAATCTCTGAGTCCTTTAGTTTCATTCCTTGGATTCTGGGTCCTTCCCTGGCATCATAATCTTGGATGATTTCAACGTACACAATTATATCCTAATAACAGCATGACTACAAGTTCCTCCCCTCCAACAGTCTTGTTCTTACCTTATTTCAGCTACTCAGTCTCACTTTCAAACTTATCACGAGCTCTAACTGCATTATCTGTGAATTCAACAGAGATGGGATAATATAAGGGAAGTCCTGGATATTCATTACAACTCACATCTAAAAATACTTATTTCTTAACTGGAATGAAGCCACTTAGGTTTCTCCTTAACCAACAAAAAATGTAGGCTGAAGTAGGACAAATCAAAGAATCAAGAGTTTCCATGTACTTTCACAAATAGCTGTGGCTGTACAATATGCTTCTGGTGTAGTCCATTGCTGCCAGAGATAATTAAAGAAGAAAAATCTTTCTTAAAATGTGGTCCACTGATCCTTAGATTAACTGATTTGGGGAATATTGAGAATTGCACAGTGTTGGTCAATAAATCTTACCAGGCGTTTAGGGGATATTTGGTATTTTTGCCATTGGCATCCATTTATCCTATATCCCATAAGAAGTCTTTGGTATCTATCTCACACCCAATCTTGATTCACTATGGTTCAACTGCCCCTCTGCCCATGGCCCAAATCCAGGGATGGAGAACACACATTGCTCTCAGGTCACATTCCCTTGGTCACAGCAACTGGTTATGTGATGGGAAGGTTAGCCAATGGGACTTCTGAGTCAATGAGACTTCTGGAGCTTCCAGGAAAGACTCTCACTATATACCACTGTTAAGTAGCAAGATGTGGAGCTTGTGCATTTATCTTGCTTCAGTCAAAGAGAGCCTATCTGAACATGTGGCCAAACTGAAAGGGAATCCAGAGATGGAAATGGAAAAAAGGACCATGGTGTCATTGAGTATCTAGATACAACCACACACTCGGATTCTCAGTTATGTGAGCTGTGGCAGTTAATGACATGTCCCCACATTGCTTCCTTTCCCTGGGCACGTAAGAAAACTACACTTCTCAGCCTCCCCTTGCAGGTAGGTTGGTCTATTAGCCTAAACTCTGGCTAAAGGAATATGCACAGGAGTGATGTAAGCCACTTTCAAGCCCTTACCGAAAAACAGCCTATAAGATACTCTGGTAATTTTTCCCCTTCTATAGCATCTATGAAATATTCCAGAAGGTACAAAACAGAGTAAGTGTGATACAAGAAACTGAGTGGGGAGTGAGGTGGGAGACAGTGTCAGAGAAGACTTCTTTGTGGGACTGACATTTGAGTAGAGACCTACTTGCATAAGCAAAGAAGCAATAAAGCTTTTAAGGAGAGGAGAGGAAGAAAGAACATCCCTAATAGATGAAATAGCTAGTGCACAAGCTCTGATGCCAAAAGAGGGTGTCGCATATTGGAGGAATAGAAAGGTCACAGTAAGAGGATGAAAGGGTCCAGCAGTCTAAGTGTGATAGGGAGGGGTCCATAGTTGAGGCAAGAGATGATGATGCCTTGGACCAGAGTGGTAGCAATGAAGATGGAAAGGAATTGGACAAACTCTTTGTATTTTTTTTAGAAGTAGTACAGACAAAAGTTTCTAGGTGGTTGGAAATTAAGGAAGAAAAACAGGGAGGAAATCGATGTCTCCTAAGTCTTTGGTTTGAGTAACTGGTTAAATGGTGATGCCATTTAATCAGATGATGAGACAAGAAAAGTAACCATTTTTGGACATGAGAAGTTTGACATTCCTGTTAAAGATCTGTGCATAGATGTCAATGCAGACATAAGATCTTAGATGTCAGAACTTAGCTCCTCTACACCACGATGATGATGATGGCAGCTAATATTTACTAGCATGTATTATCTCTTGGGCCTCACAAGACATACTTCACATTGATAATCTCATGCAATCTCACCACATCCCTCCCTGTAAGCAAGCACCCCCATTTTACAGAGGAGGAAATGGAAAGTCAGATTTGGTAAGGCAACTTGCCAACAATGACATAACTATTAAACAAATAGTTCTGGTAGTAGAATTCTACCCTACATGGCATGAGACCTTGTCACAAAGTGTTGCTGTATCTCCTGAACTAAAATATATGGTGCTGGAGAGAACTGTATCTTTTTGTTGTTTACATCCTCAAAGCACTCAGCAAAATGCTTTGTACCTAGAAGATTCTCAGTCCACACTTGTTGCTTGATTTCATTGCTCATGGGAAAAGATGAAATGGTGTGAGGTGAGACCCAAACAGAAAAGGCTTTCTTTTGCTCTTCTCTTTCACCTCTGAATTTCCTTAGTTCCATGTAACAAGGACCTGCTAACGCCCTGGCTCACCTTCTTCTTTCACCAGCATTTAGAACATTCTTCAGAAGGAAACGTACAGTATGTCATGACAAGAGTGGGAGCACAGGGTCACCAGAAACAAGGGGTGGGTGGGCTCAGCACACAGCTTTCCTTCAGTAGCTCATTCAGCCCATGCTTTCCAGTCAGGCCTTCCAGATTACTAGGATACCCGTTAGTCCATTAAATAGTAAACTCATTCTGTGGCCTCAAGTCACTTCCAAAAAACAAGCTGACATTAGGAGTAGAAAGATCTGAGATCCTGATGGAATCAGATTCAAGCAGTTCAAACTGGGGTTGGCTTTTCTATTTCTCTCTGGCCAAACATTTTAGGTCAATCTTCCACTAGATGAAATAGGAAAAGAGTAACTCAAAACACCCACCACACCCTCCACCTGCAATTTGAAGAGACACGAGATTACTAGATTCAAGGAGACCACACTGCTTCTCAGAAGAGGGTCGAGAGAAAGCGGTTTGGCGGGAAGCACAGTGGCGAGGTTCACGTTGCTCTCTCCTCTGGACGAGCCTCTCGACTTTCTTCCTGGGAGTCACCCTTGTGGGTCCTTCAAGCCTCCACTCAAATGGCACCTCTTCTAGCACTCTTGGGATGGTCCTGTGCTCTTGTTCTTTGTTTTTATGCCAGTGCTCATTTCTGCCTTAATTTTTTTTTTTAAATGATGAGAAGTGCAATCAATTTCTCTTTCCCTCCCAGACTATGAATTCCACGTCTTGCCTATCTTAGAAACCCTGGGGTTTATCCCAGTTCAGTGATACACAGTGGGGTTCAATAAAGAGCTGCTGAGCTGAATGGCGGACCGAGTAGTGTTAGCTTGCCAGGGGAACAGAACCCTGTGACACAGGAGACGTTGGTGCCCGCCGTGGCTTCTGGCTGACTCGCTGTGAGCTGCACAGTAAGTGTCTCACCCTCTCTGTGTCTGTTTGCTCGTCATCCAGAATAATGGGGCTGGTCCAGCTCAGGCCTCAAGGCTCTGGCACTGAGCAATCTGAGCACACAGATGGGAAAGCAACTGAGGATAATGCATTCACGCAGGCTGGCTCTACAAGGCCCTCATCATTAATCACAATTCTCCAGTCTGACAAAATCCCTCCCCAAACGATCTCAAAAGGATGCTACACACAATGAAGGAGAAATAATCACCCTCAATTTCCAGACAGAGAATCGTGTTCAAATGTCTATTAATTGTGTCAGTCTTTTTCCAGCCAAGTGCATGTGCTCTGCTTCCCCTGGCTGCTCCTGACCTTATCCCCAGGCCCCTGCCTCACCCCTCCAAGGTGGAGGTGGGCAGGGGACACACCTGGGTACCTGAAGAAAGCAGGGTCCTGCTCTCTGGCATGCACTACAGACAACTCAACAGCAGAGAGACCATTCTGTGTATTTCAATCTCCACATCTGGCTCCAGACTCAACGTTAAGACCGAAGTCCTAAGAAAGCACTGGGAACTTTCAGCAGAAAGTTTTTTCGCCAAGAGCAAATCTGAACAGACCCATGAGGAAAATCTTCTCCCCTCATTGCCATGACTCTGAGAGGCCCTGGGGGTCTGTCCCAGACTATGAGAGGAGATAAACAATTGCATGAGAGGCTAAGGCAGGGCTCTAGAAGGACAAACACGCTGGCTTGTAGGCCCCATTTTTCTAAATGCTTTCAAAATAGAGCTTCTGATCTTAAGTCCTGATGCTTTCCAGTTAACTGCATTTCTCCCCTACCTGTACATGCTTTTCTTCTTTCCTTCTCTGTAGTTCTATGTCTTTTTTTGTGTTATTCTCCTATGGATTCCTGAATCCACAGTTAATATAAAAATCTTCCAGTGGAATAACATTTTCTGCTTTCAAAAATAGATGCCTCCCAAATACTCTTCTTTTTTAATTTTTAAAGTTTATTTATTTATTTTGAGAGAGAGAGAGAGAGAAAGCAAGGTAGGGAGAGAGAGACAGACAGAGAGAGAGAGAGAGAGAGAGAATCCCAAGAAGACTCCTCACTGTCAGTGCATGGCCCAATGCAGGGCCAAATGCAGGGCTTGAACTCACAAACTCTGAGATCATGACCTGAGCCAAAGCCAAGAGTCTGATGCTCAACCAACAAAGTCACCCATGGGTCCACTTCACAAATATTCTTAAATAACTTCATGTATAAGATGTCTAATCTCTTCAATTAAGTGCACCCTTCAAAACAGAGGACCACATCTGCTACTTCTTTTGAATGCCCAACACACAAGCCAACAACTAGACGTGGCTGTGTCAACAAGCCAGGTCCTCAACCCATGCTTATGTTTCCTAACTGATTTTGATGGGATAGGTGATTATTAATAATAGTGACCAGTCCTCACTTGACCTGATCAGTGCAGAAATCAATTTTACAAAATGCATTATGACTAGGTTTTATTTTCTCTCTCTCTCTTTCTTTCTTTCTTTGATACATTCATCATTTTCAACAATTAGCAATTTACCTATATTGCCTCTATTAGAATGTTGAACAGGAAACTAGAGTCTCTCCACATCCTACAGTCACAGTATTTTATGAGGTCTTCCTTCATTCTCATGGACCCTCAAAGCTTATGATTTCTGTGCCAAAGAAAGTGGTTTCTTTTTTTTTTTTTTTTTTCCAACGTTTATTTATTTTTGGGACAGAGAGAGACAGAGCATGAACGGGGGAGGGGCAGAGAGAGGGAGACACTGAATCGGAAACAGGCTCCAGGCTCCGAGCCATCAGCCCAGAGCCTGACGCGGGGCTCGACCTCACGGACCGCGAGATCGTGACCTGGCTGAAGTCGGACGCTTAACCGACTGCGCCACCCAGGCGCCCCGAAAGTGGTTTCTTATATAAGCTTTTCTTCATACTGTTAAGACTAAAATAGTTGAACCTGAAAACCGAACTGTAAATATGAGGGCACTCCATTACTGGAGCCTGAGGCCTTTTATATACATACAAATGGTATGTCAGTTTACTATATTAAATGAGGTAAAATCATAAAAGCTTCAGCAACCAAGAAGTGTTATGAAATGCCACGCAAGAAATGTGGGCATTCCAAATACTGCAGAGTAATTGTCACCATCAGAAGACCCTAATCTTTGGCATAGCACTGTCCATTCCTCATAATATCATAGTATTTTCCAAAGATAATGCATTTAAAATACAAAGCCAAGAGTCTGCATTTCTATTATATTTAAAAACTTCTCCCCTGAAAGTCAAATAACAGACTGTATTTCTTTCCTCTTATTACAGTATTTGGAGGCTAATGTAAATATATTTGAGCTTATCTTGGTCTAGTCGTTGACAATCTCTGGGAGGCATGACATTTTTTTTCTTCTAGAATCAGTTTTGAAGTCAGCAACTGCACTATCGTGCATATATGATACGGGGTTGCCTTGGAAGGAAAAAAAAATGCAGCGTGTTATATCTCACTTGCTCAGATCCCATCCAATTATAACTGAAAAACTATTCACAGAATTATCACCGTATGAATTATCAAACAACCATCAACAAGGGGCCAAAAGGAGCATGAAGGAGACCCTGAGAGAGTGAGGAGCAAGGTTCCTACGGAGCAGATACGGTTGTAATATGTGAATCAGGCAATTAAAGGAGGTTGACGTTGCAAGCACACGCCTAAAGCAAAAGCGTTGTTTTTATGCACCAGTTTAGAAAACAATGGAGCAGAAAACAAAGGTTTGACCATTTGCTGAAGGGAAATTTCAAATGAGGTCAATTCTTTCACACTCCTCTTGGCTCCAATGAAAAAGTAGGTAAGAGGGTTAGGATTTAACACACACACACACACACACACACACACACACACACATTATTAGGCAAATAAACAAAATACAAAATTACTTCCCAAAAAGCAAAGCCTTTGAGTCTTCTTCCTGTTGCCCCTGCCCATCCCTGCTCCTTGTCCGCAGCCCCTGGGATTAACTCCGCCATATCGTGGCTGCAGCTATGGACAAGGGTATTGCTTCTCGATCTTTAACATGCCTCAAATTATCTGGGCAGGGGTCAGGGGAGCCTTTAAAATGCCGAATCTGAGCCAGTAGGTTTGGGTGGGGTCCCAGAGTCTACATTTCTACTCAGCTCCGGGTCCTGTTGCTGATCCACATGCCTTGTTTGGAGTCCCAAGGAGCTGGGTGTATCATCAGATTCTCAGGCCCGCATCTCCTCTGGTGAGCCAGAATGTCAAACTAGCCCTTGGACAATCGGTCCTCCTTATCCATCTGAATTACTATTTCCCATGAAATAGCAGACAAAGGGTAAACCAAGGATTGCATGAGGAATCAGAGAGAGAGAGAAGGGGAGAGGAATGACCAACAATTGTTTGGACAAGATCATAGAGGAGGGTGGTTATCGTGAATATAACACAATTGTGCATAATAATATGATTATATGATTATGATCTGATTGGGAATTATAGTAATATATAACAATAACATGTCTGGGGGATCCCCGGTGAACAAAAGAAACATTAAGGGCTTATCCCACTCATGGCCCGAAGAGTTCTGAAATGCTTTCTACCTACCGTTTTCAGCATTACCCAAAACAACTGTAGAATACCTTTTGGTAGGGAAACAGTGGGTAAGAGCTGGAGTCTGTTAAGAGGCCAGAAGCAGGCTGTGCCGTTTACTAGGAAGGTAAGTTACCTCTTTGGACATAAATTTCCTCACCTATCAAGTTGAGATATTAACAACTACAATTTAATTGTAAGAAATTTTTTTAAGTTTATTTTATTTAGAGAGAGAGAGAGAGAAGGAGACAGGAAGGGAGGGAGCAGGAGCAGGGTAGGGGCAGAGAGAGAGGAAGAGAGAGAGAATCCCAAGCAGGTCCTGTGCTATCAGCGCAGAGCCTGATGCAGGGCTCAAAGTCACAGACAGGTCAGGTGAGATCATGACCTGAGCTGAAGCAAAGTGTCAGAGGCTTAACTGACTGTCGAGCCACCCAGGTGCTCCTAATTGTAAGAATTAATTGAGAGATGTGGTATGACGTACTTAATACAAAGGCTGGCATGAAGTAAACACTCAGATCATGACAAGTATCAGAAGTATTATTTTTTTTAATATGTATGTATGTATGTATGCATTTTCCAGAGAGAGAGTGAGTAGGGAAGAGGCAGACAGAGAGGGAGGCACAGAATCCAAAGCAAACTCCAGGCTCTGAGCTGTCAGCACAGAGCCCGACGTGGGGCTCATACTCATAAGCCATGAGATCATGACCTGAGCCAAAGTCAGACACTTAACCAACTGAGCCCCCCCAGGTGCCCCAATTATCAGAAGTCTTATTAATGGTAAAATATATGTTCTACAGCCTCATATTGTTACAGTTCACTCTTGAGGTGACCATCTGAACAATAAAGAGATGAAAAACTAGGGCTCAAACCAACTTTGTAGAAAAGCTGCCAGGGAGAGCCCTGGTCATGTCTGTAATGTTGCCTTTTGGCCTGAGGTCTCACACTAGACACCACGCAGGCTGTAAGTCAAAGGAATACTTACCTAATATTTAATATTTTTAATACCTGTTTAAAGAAATCTTTTCAAGAAGTCTTTAAATAATTAAATATTTACTCTTTTAAATCTCCTTTTTCTCTTCTACTTTGGTTTCCATGGGAATCTGTACTTATGGGGAACTTCAAAGAAAATCCACTGAGTTCCCAACTTCTGCCTCTCTGATTATTAATAGAATGGCAGTTTGTTATAGAATGGCAAAGACCTCTGATACTGCCTCGTTCAACCTGTTCTCTGGAGCTCAGGGCTATGTATGTCACTCTTTCAAGAAATATTTTAGTGGATCTCTGATTCAGACACCATTTTGTGTCCATTGGCATCAGTCTGAGAGCAACCTTGTGTTTCCCATGCAATCAAGGGGTGTGATCTAGACAATAACGGTGTTCCTTCATATTCACAGGTAATTTTTGTTTGTTCATGGGTTCACAGATTATTTCCAGACTGATTGAAGTTTCTAAAAGTTCACCAGCCTCTGGCTAAATCTAGTCATATCTGCACTGACATTAGATACTCTGGATCTGCTGGGCTGCTGGTAGATGATGATGTAAGATTCCTAAGGAGACATCCTAACGTGAGCTCAACAATCAGAGTGATCTGAGGGGTGGCTCTGTTTACCTCCCAGAATCTAAGTGTGGGAAAAGAATGTAAGGTCATGCACACCAGTTTTCAAACTGGGTTCTTTAGCAAATTCATGATCAGAATTGCCTCAGAGCCCTGGGAGAGAGGAAGGAAAGCTGAACCAGTGGGACTCTGGATACCTCCACCCAATCAAAACCAGTTCCTTTTTATCTATTTATATATTGGGGTTCTGCTCACAATTTTTTTAACCACTGATGTAGAACATACTTATTTTCCAGGAATCATCAAATTTACCTGTGTTTTAGTGACAGTGACGTTTAGCTAGAAGTAACTGAGACACAAACTAAGAAGGAATGAACAAGGTATAAGTTCATTGCTCCTTCACATAAAAATCCAGATCATGGCTGGCATGAAAGCACAAACTTCAAGCTAGAAGCTGGCTCATCTCACATCTTTCCCACCTTCCCAAACATGTTTTCTTTATCCTCATGGTTCAAGATGGAGCTCCAGCTACCACATCCATGTACCAAGCACACACGATTAGAAGAAAGAAGAAACTAATGATTATTTAGAAAGAGCACACACGATTCTTTAAGAACACCTCCCAGAAGATGCGTTCATAATTGACTAGCCCTTAGTCATGCTGGTTACACATAGGTCCGTGTGAGCTGGGAAACGTGGTCTTTCTATTCTCGTGGCCATGTGCCCAACCAGATAATCAGAATTCTAAGTAGCTAGAAGTAGAGAGAGATACTATATGATCTATCTTCAGCCCAGTGAGCTGGTTTTCAAAGCTTGGAATATGTGATTTTCTCCTCAGATATTCCTAGAACTAGCAGATTAAAAGGGGATCTGAAGGCACCTTGAAAACCGACAGCTGAAACAGCAAAGGCTGCTGCATTACATGCTGCAGCTCAGAGCCATGTAGTGGGAGAGCAAATCCATAGTGCAACACAGACCTAGGTTATGGAGGAAAGGTTAAATTATGTTTGCCACACTGTGCTTAAGGCATGGAAGGACTGATACTCTATGGAAAGAGTCCCATCACCATGGTTAAAGGTTTGAAAGACATCTTAAAGTCATGAGTTTGGGCACCTGGGAAATCAACGTGACACAGTGTATCTTACTCTGTGAGTCTCCAGGTCTCCAATGGAAGCTTTGGCATAAGAGGCAATGGGAAGGGTAAGGAGTCCGGCTCCCCTTGAACAGGACTTGGCACCTAGGGTGTGCTGAATTAATAAATGCATGCATGAGGCTGGGGCCCGAGACCCAGCTCTGCCTGGGGGTGGTCAAGATGACAGAGTTTTTGTAAGAACCAGGAGCAAGATTCACCTGGTGGGAGAGGAAAAGGAGTCCATCCATACATCCAGAGTGGCCTTGGGTCTACACTTCACTAACAAATAGATTTCAAGTCATGGTGGTCCGCAAAGGAGGACTCTTTAAAGCCCAAAGATCAAGCTTTTTCACATGTTTTTTTTTTTTCGAGTTATATTTTAGCTTATATTCCATTCATTGTTATGGGTGTTACTACTGCACGTTATAACTGTTTCACAATTTCTTCAAAAAATACTCTAAACCATTCACAAAAGAGCAAACGTTGTGTGATTCCACTTTTATGAGATACCTAGAATAGTCGAATTCACAGACACAGAACAGAGAATGGGGGTTGTCACAAGCTGGGGGACAGGGGGCAGGGAGAGTTGTTTCACAGGGACAGAGTTTCGGTTTGGCAAGATGAGGAAGTTCTGGAGACGGAATGTGGTGGTAGTTGCATAACAGTGTGAAACGTAGTTAACACCACTGGACCGCACACTTAGGTTGGTTAAAATGGTAGACTTCGTGCTATGGTTAATGAACGATTAAAAAGTGAATCTAAGAAAATGAGTCTAAATATCACTTGTATGTATTAGAGAACTGCACTTCTTTGCAACTGCCAATATTTTAAAAATCATTTTAGCCACAGCCTATAACAGCTGTGCCCATACTGTAAATGGTTTTGTGGTTAATTTTTTTTGATGTTTGTTTATTTTTGAGAGAGAGAGACATAGAGTACAAGCGGGGAGGGGCAGAGAGAAAGAGGGAGACACAGAATCCCAAGCAGGCTCCAGGATCTGAGCTGTCAGCATAGAGCCCGACGCGGGGCTGGAACTCACGAACCGCGAGATCAGGACCTGAGCTGAAGTCCTGACTGAGCCACCCAGGTGCCCCTGCTGTAAATGCTTTCTAAGTCATTTCTTATAACTCATGCACAATAGGCAGTGTCCCCTCTGTGTCCTCCAGGAGCTGTTCCTAACTGACTCACCAAAGCAACCTCAGATCATACAGTGACTTACACCCTTACCTATTTCCTTCAATACCGAACTACTCACCAGTACTCACGCCAGCTTGCCAGAGCTCAAGAGTTTATCAATTCCCACTATCTACTTGCTACCTACCTGAGGAGGGGGTATGTAGCACTTCCACCGAATTCTCTAAGGTGGTGGTTCTCAAAGTGTGGGCCTTGGACCAGCAGCATCAGCATCATGGGGGCCATGAGAGAAATGCAATCCTCAGGCCTGCCCAGACCTCGTGGAGACCCCAGGGGTGAGGCCCAGAGGTCTGTGTTTTCTCAAGTCCTTTAGGGGATCATGAGGCACAAGGAAGCTTGAAAAGTGCTTCCCTAAGGGGTCTGTTCCTCCAAAATGTTAAGAACCAACGTTAAGAGTGAGTACAGTCAGAAGACCAATGTGCTTCTTTTCTGGGACTTCCTGAGTTTTTTTGACTAGAATAACCCAAGACAGGTCGAAAGTTCGCTGTGCCTGTGGCATTTCTGCAGACACAGTAATCTGATTACAGCCTCCGTGTCCCCCCACGGGAAATGGGACCAAAGCGCCCCACACTGCCTTGCTGGTTTGTCTCAGGGAAGCAGCTGTGTCCCTTCCTATCCAATCTGATGACTCTCTGGTAAGGCCCAGGGAAAGGGAGTATTTCACAGCTACCATAAAAATCCGGTTTTGGGGCACCTGGGTGGCTTAGCCAGTTGAGCATCTGACTCTTGATTTCGGCTCAGGTCATGGTCTCACGCTTTGTGGGATCGAGCCCCGTGTTGGGCTTTGCACTGGCCAAGTGGAGCCTGCTTGGGATTCTCTCTCTCCCTCTCTCTCTGCCCCTCCCCCACTCTCTTACACACACTCTCTCTTAAAATAAATAAATAAACATTAAAAAAAAAAGATTAGGTCTCCTGTCAACCCCGTTTCTCCACCTTCTTCTTGGAAGCTCAAAGGAGACCAGGAAAGGCACAGGCTGTGGTGACCTATGATTTCACTGACTACAGTTAAGGTGATTCTGTAGAGAGATCACCAGGTTTGGGGGGCAGAAGACCTCAGTTTGAGTCTGTTTCTGTCTCTTGCAAGCCGCGTGACCCTGAGCCTTGGCCTCCCCATCTGTAAAGTGGGGGTGGCAGGTGTTCCCGTGGGAGTCCTGAGGACACAGGAGTGAAAGCAGCCCTGGGTCACGTCTACATCCCGCTCGACTCTGTGTCAGCCACGCACAACATTAAAACCAGGATATCAACCCAACTTCCACGTCAGGGGGTTGTCGTGTGAATCAAATGAGAATAGCAGGGTGCCTGGGTGGCTCAGTTGGTTAAGCGTCCAACTCTTGATTTCGGCTTAGGTCATGATCTTGTGGTTCGTGAGTTCAAGTCCCACGTCGGGCTCTGTGCTGATAGTGTGGAGCCTGCTTGGGATTCTCTCTCTCTCTCTCTCTCTCTCTCTCTCTGCCCATCCCCTACTCACTTTCTCTCCCTCTCAAAATAAATAAATAAACTTTAGAAAAAAACAGATGAGACAATAGCAGTAAAGGGCCTAGCCCACTTCCTAAACATGATAAAAAAATAAATGTTTAATACTAACAATAGTAGTAGTGAAGCTTAGAGCTATAGAAATCTTAGGTATCCTTAAATACCTTTAGAGCACGAAAAGAAAAGCTGATGACAATATGACAGTATCCATAGGAGTCACCTGTTTTAACAACAAAAAAGATGCACGCTATTGAGCTCATTAGTTTAAAGTGAGCAAGAAAGATATTCACCTTTCAGAAAAAGCTTCAAACAGAGAAAGTTAATATATTCCAAACTCAAAGAGTCTTAAATCCCTCTTTTGATCAGGAGGTCATTTTCTTATTTCTCTAAACACAGTTCTTCAGACAGAATAAAGATGATACTACTTAATATTCAGATGACAGTAAACACTCTTTTCAACTAATTTCCTATCTACTACCTCAGAGAAAAGATAATACAAGAAAATGGCCTGAAGTATAGGAAGGTTATTATTATTTTTTTAGAATTTGATATGACTTTGTGCTAAAGAGGATACAAAACTGTCCCCACCTCCATAACCTGCATGTGCTGACTTGAGTAACTATATATAACCACCTGCTGGCAACTAGTAAGTGGCTAAATTACATGAATTCTGATAAATCCTTCCGGATTGTCACCATACAGCCAAATGTTTTGGGTGAGGGCATTAATCTGTTTTGACAGATTTTGCTCTCTGAAGAGTAACAGATTCATAGGAACTTTAAACTGACTTAAAAAAGAGCAGAAATAGAAGAGCTGGAAAGATTTGAACAGAAATTGCCTCTGATAGAGAGGTCTCTCTCCTCCAGTATGAAAAAAAATATTCAAAAAGCATTACCCTGCACTGTTCTTTGGTAGTTCTGGAATCACACAGTCTCGGCAGACAGGCACTTACTCTCTGACTCACAAACAGACCCACTTTCCCAGAGATGCTATGCTACATTTACCAAAGAGGGTTCTCACCAGTCCCAGCTGAGGTTCAAGCATGGCAGTAAGCCCCAAACGTCCTCCACTCAAATGTTTCCGACCAGATAACTGCCACGCTGTACAACTAATGACACACACACGCCATGCTTTGAGAGAGACACTGAGATTATCTTGGTAGGAGAAGAGCAATCATTCATTTGCCCAAAGAATTATGACTACGTGTAAGGCATATAATGTATTCACTCATTCGGATTTTTGTGCAATTTAAACGATTGCACCTCCTTAGCACCAGGCACTGTTTCATGCAGAGGGGGACAGACTGGTGAATAACACAAGCTCTGAATCTCCCGATGGAGCTTTTCTTCTAGCGACTACATGTGTTTCACTGAATAACAAGATATATTCAGTGAGAAGAAAATACGTGCAAGAACACAGAAAATGTCGGGGCGCCTGAGTGGCTCAGTCGGTTAAGCATCCGACTTTGGCTCGGGTCATGATCTCAAGGTTCGTGAGTTCGAGGCCCGCATCGGGCTCTGTGCTGACAGCTCGGAGCCTGGAGCCTGCTTCGGGTTCTGTGTCTCCCTCTCTCTGACCCTCTGCCGCTTGTGCGCTGTCTCTCTCTCTCTGTCTCTCAAAACTGAATAAATGTTAAAAAAAAATTAACAAAAAAGGGAAAAAAACCAGAAAACACTTGTTCTGACAAACAACAAAGATACCTCATCCCCCTTCTCCACAGGTGCCATGAAAATAAGCAAAACAGGCTCAATCATGTTTTTCATTGAATGACTTTTTCTAGAAAGCTGGTACGTGGGAATTTTCCCTTCTTTCCTCTTCCGGGTCCTCTGTGAGGGTTGCAAGGCTCAAACCGAAAAGTTAAAGAACAAGAGGCAGTGGGGAAGCACAGCATGGGCCACGGTCAAATGAATGGTTAACTCCAGACTGACCGTCTCACTCATCATGTGCTCACTTGCGCCACAAACCACCATCTGAGCCCGATCGCTGCCTTAAAACCTCAGCTTTAGCCCCAAAATGATAAACTTCTGACAAAGGCAAGACTGTCGTCCAAAATAGCAGGATCCAATCAAAACTTCAGATTCTTATCCAGGCAATGAGTCATTTGTTTTAGGCAGGACATAATGATTCATTTTTAATTTTTAAGGATTTTTTAAGTGTATTTATTTATTTTGAGAGAGACAGAGATAGCATCAGCAACGGAGGGGCAGAGAGAGAGGGAGAGGGAGAGAGAGAGAGAGAAAGAGTCCTAAGCAGGCTCCACACTGTCAGAGCGGAGCTCAATGTGGGGCTCGAACCCACAAAATCGTGAGATCATGACCTGAGTCAAAACCAAGAGTCAGATGTTCAACCGACTGAGCCACCCAGGTACCCCCTCCGTTTTTAATTTTTGAAGGAAAACAGTGTTACGATCCTAACAGCTCACTGAAACAGAATTTAGCGGATTTGACCTGGATGTGAAATGTCCTGATCAGCTCACAGTTCAAAAAGTTTTGCTGAAGCTCAATCTTCACTCCAAACTGACGGATCCCTGCCATTTCTATGATGAACTTGTTGTCACCCCTAAAAGAGACATCGCCAACGAGCTTGTGCATACCACCATATCTTTATTCATAAAATATTTCCCTGTTGTATAGACTCAAAGATAGATCTACGATTAAGAGCATGTGAAGAAAGGGAATTAGTGATTAAAATGAGGCTGTGAAGCAGCTTCTTTGTTTGGGTCTAGTAGGACCATATGGCCAAAGTGTTTTGTATAACTAGAGTGACCTTACAATTTATAATCCAAATGAGGTACTTTAGGGATGAGCGGGAGCACCTCTAACAAGCTGAGACAGCAGACATAAGACTGGACAGTGGCAGACAGAGGGGGATAGATGTGTGGTCACCCTGTGTGTGGGTACCACACCCGGTCGCAACAGAGAACCGCCTCCCGGGTCCTGCCTTGGAGCTTAGAATCTGGAAGGGGAAATCAGATTCTCTGCATTACATAGCAGAAAATGGTAATTATTAAAAAGAGATCATTTCTTATGATTTCTCTTTAGTACTTTTCAGATAGGCTCAAGTTACCCTGAATACAAAAAGGTGTTTTGCAGAAAATCTGGCAACCCTTTACAAAGAAGTTTATAATGAGGTCAGGTCTGAAATAAATAAGTGGTGAGTATGATGTAGTCAGAAGAGGTTACAGGAAGTCAGTGTGTGTGTGTGTGTGCGTGCGTGTGTGTGTGCATGTGTGTGTGTATGTACATGTGGAAAGGTGTGGCAAGGAAGAAAAGTTGGCATAATTTTTTTTAATTGATGAGAAATACTTAAAAGCATGACAACTCAGTCATAACTAACATAAAAGCAATAGCTCACAACTGCAAAAAAAAAAAGAAAAGAATACAGAATGATTTTGGGGTAAAAAACAAGAACAACAATCATTCCTCACAGCCCTTTTCTTATTTTTTCTGATAAATCAAAGATATAACTAGTTTTCCTAAACTGTTCATATTTCCAAAGGATTTTTACCTGTAGAGAAGCTTTCTTTGGAACAACATTTCTGCACTTAAGTAATGGTACTGACCTCCTTTACGGTAAAAAAAAAATTATCTCAGGCCTCCCTCGGGCTAAAACAAAATTATTATGAGGCTATAAATTCCTTATGTTTTAAGTTCTTACATAGCTATAAAATTGGAACAAATTTATAATTGATAATACAAACAAGTTCACAGAGCCAATAAAATCCAAATGAATCACATTAATTAACCTGACATATAATATATTGTTGAAATTAGATTTCCACACTGTGGCCTGGTTCTTTTGAATTTGGACTCTCTGTTCTATTGTATGTTATATGATGACTCACTTCTCTATCCACTTTTTCTATTTTTTTTAAGTTTATTTATTTATTTTGAGAGAGAGAGAGAGCAGGGGAGGGGCAGAGAGAGAGGGAGAGAGAGAGTCCCAAGCAGGCTCTGCACTGTCAGCGCAGAGCCCGATGTGGGGCTCGAACTCACAAACCACGAAATCATGACCTGACCAGAAACCAAGAGTTGGACGCTTAACCAACTGAGCCACTCAGGCTTCCCTCCATCCACTTTTTCCTATTCAGGCTTTATATGCAGTTTTCATTGTCACAGACATTGCTCCATATTGTCATTTGGAGTTGGCTGGAAGGCATCATTTGTAATTATATGCATCTGGAGGGCACCTGTTGGGATGAGCACTGGGTGTTGTATGGAAACCAATTTGACAATAAATTTCATATTAAAAAAATAAATAAAATAAAAGGTTTAAAAGAGAAAAAAAAAGAAAAACCATCTGACTCCAGGATACTAATAACACACATGTCATTGTGGGCACTGGGACCTTGCAGCTGTATTCAGTTTCAAGGTGGTCGCCCAGAGTCTAGAATGTGCTTACATTAAATCTGGTTTCAAAATGTCATTTAAATTATTCACTTAGTGAAAATGACTTTCACTAGAACTGGAAGCTCCATGAGGTCAGAGATTTTGAGTCCGCTTCGTTGACTGTGTTATTCATAGCACTTAGCAGGTACCTAGCATGTAGTAAGCACTCAACATGTATATTTATTCAATGACTGACTGACTGAGTGGATGAATGGAAAATACTCAAAGAGAATTCTATAAGAAATATACCCATGGTCCCATGGGATGTGAAGGAAGAATACAGGCAGAGACTCTTGCCAACAGGCTCACCTGCTATAGATATGCCCAAAAAGAATCCACATGTGTACACTCTAGATTTTATATCCACCTCACTTTAAAAACAAAGCATTGGTATACAAGCAAATGGACTGGTATAGAATACCAGTGCAGCAAAGGACGGCCTCTTGTTTCTACCTATTAGCAAAGAATTGCTTTGGATTAACAAAACCCAGAAAATGGTGGTACAATGGAATAGGACAGAGGAAGAAGGCAAGGGGAAGGACCTAGAATTATATTAGCACCTATTTCTCGGTGATAGGAATTTGATATCTGTAGTTTAAACTTCACAAGAACTCTGTGGGGTGGGCTTTAACATATCACTTACTTCTTTACAGATAAAGACAATAATGACAGAGAAGTTAAACAAGGTTCACACAGCAAAGGAGTGGAAAGTCAGTTTTTGAACCCAAATCTGTACAATTAAAGTCCTTCCTCTGTTCGTGGACCATGTTGCTTCCTTAAAGAAGTGACATGGGGTGATGAGGGGGGCAAGAAAACAAGGGATAAAAAAACAGATGAAGAGGTGATTTCCTGTCCTGAGGGTCAATGGATAAATTAAAAAAGTAAAATGATATTGTCTCATTTTTTTCTAAGAAACAGAGTAGAGGCTCTTTAAAAGAAATCCACACAGGGGCACCCGAGTGGCTCAGTTGCTTGAGCATCTGACTCTTGATTTTGTCAGAGGTCATGACTCTTGATTTCAGCTGAGGTCATGATCTGGCGGTCCTGAGATGGAGTGCAAAGCCTGCCTGGGATTCTCTCTCTTCCTCGCTCTCTGCCCCTCCCCTGCTCACACGTGCATATGCTCTCTTTCTTTCAAAATAAATAAAAAATAAACTGAAGAAAAAAGAAAATAAAGAAAAGAAACCCCCACAGTCTCAGCCAGGATATTTTGGCTTAAAAAATGGGAAGGTCAGCCATTAGTTTATTGTGTCGTCATCACCTTTGGACTGAAAAAAAGAGAAACAGCAGCAGCATCCGTGGCTACTTCTAGAATTAGTGAATGGGCACATTTATAGTTTTCAGTTCAAGCTTCCTCCACCTTTAAAGCTAAGCTTTACCCTATCCATCTTGAAGAACACACCGTAGCACTCATCCCCAAATAAAACCACATATTTCCTTATATTTCCCCCAAATGTCCTGTGTTAGTTTTTGATTTACTAAAGTAAAGCACCAATGGGACAAAGACTGGTCTGTATGTACCAACCAATGGCTCATGGAAGGCTGTACTAACCAGTGGTGAGAGCTATGCCTCCAGTGTCAGACTACTTGGGTTAGAATCTCAGGGTTGTCTCTTGCCAACTGTTTGACCTTGGATACATTTCATAAATTGGTTAAGCCTCCATTTCTTTATCTGTAAAGTGGGGATGTTACTGGTTGCTCTCTCAATTGGGTCTTTGTGAAGTCATACATGTAAAGCACTTAGCCCCGTGCCTGTTACATATAAAAGATAAATAAATGTTAGTTATTATATTAGATTATGCCTAGAAAATATTAGAGCTAACACGGTAATATAGGGTGGAAACAAGCCATACCAACTACTTTAGATGACTCTGAACACAGTAGATTATCACTTAATTCCAAACGCATCATACTATAAATTGCCCTGCAATTTACCCTTTTTATATGCAGTGCTATTCCCCTAAGAATATTTAGTACCATATTTGGAAGAGAAATCACAAAATCTTTTTTAATTACAATGGTGAGCACTGTTGGGTGCACACTCAGGCATAAAAAAACAGAAATGTTTACCAAGGTGGAAACAGCTACAGTGATGAATTAATGCACACACACGAGATCAGATGTATCTTAATCCATCTGGTTTCCTCTTTTATTTTTTAATTGAAAGGAATTTTTGAATCTATACCATCATCAAATTACTCAAAAGGAAAGGGGGGTAGGTGGATCAGACAGCAGAGCTATAACCAACACTCAGCTAACTTCAAAGCATCACAAGGGCTAAAAGGGGCTTCTCTCTTCAGAGATGAACAGTGAGGACCTTGCTTGAACCAGTCTTATTTAAGGTGCTGGTCCCCATAAATACAGCATCTCCATCATGCGACTTCAACATACATGGGGAAAAGAGGGGACAAAGGGATATCTAAATTCCATTATCTGCAAGAAGCCCCCTTTGGGTCTTCTTCCTAGAAGCAGAGATAGAGACCCAGATGATAATTAGATGCAATTACCTACAGCAAACTGCATTAAAGAACAGCCATGCTGAGAACGCAGGTTTGGCCATAGTCCCATCAAGTATGCTTTCCCAACTTTGGGCCCTTAATTATCCAATGTTTCCATCTCCTGCATCCCTTCTCCTTACATGTGGCTCCTTTCCACCCCTGTGCCACTGTGTTCACTTTAATATTTCCTAGACAAATTCTAATAATTTAGAATTATTAGAATAATAGTCAATTAGCTCTTCTTGTGCAAGTAGGAGATGCCTACTGTGGGATGGGATGTTTTTCAGCTAAAACATCAGGTTAGCCCATAAACATGTACTGTATGTGTGACAGACTAGGCTAGGCGCCATAACAAAGAACAAAACAAATCAGACGTCAATTCTATTTCTTCATTCAACCATGTATTTTAATGCTTACATTTATTTCTTGCTGGGCATTGTCCTGGGGGGTGGGGCAGAGAAAAGATGCTGAATAAAAGTAACAATGGTCCATGTCTCATAGGGTTCATATTCTAGGAGTTGACTTCTATTTTGTCTGTAGAGAGCCTCATGCCAGATGGAGAGGACCTAGGCACTACCAAGATGGCGCAGGGTAGAAACTGACGGAGCAGTTGTATTTACACTGAATAACCAATAGTGGAATCTAATCTGGTGAGTCTGTACATATCCCACCTAGATTTGATCATTCCCATCACCGACAAATACTTATGGACTATTCCCTATACGTACCTCCCCAGTTTAAGAGCTAGTAACAGGTACAAGATCATGATCCATATTTGCTGTAGGGCTGGGGAACTGTTGAGAACATGAGAACATGATGGAGAAGAAATTGGGATTTACCATTTTAACCATGTTGGGGTATACAATCCAGTGGCATTAATTACATTCACACTACTGTGAAGCTATACTTCCTTTTAAATCCTGCTTTCTTGCTCAGGAGATTAAGCCTGGGTGCTTACTGACATGCTTAAAGCAGGCAATGCTAGAACTCTAGGCTCTCAATGTCTTAATATCAAGCGCGCACACACACACACACACACACACACACACACACACACACACACACCCCTAGGTAGACCAACACAGGAGCAGCAAAGACATTTTCTTAAATGCCAACTTTAATTGCTGGGAGATGTCTGCTAGGATGCTGTGTGGGAGGAATAAGGGCAGCATGTATGATACATATTAATCATCCATGGACTAGTCACGTTAGTACATGTTCACAGAGATGGAACAGAGCTCAGGCTCTTTGAGAGGCACACAGCTGTGCACAACAGCTTTGTGCAGCAACCCCATTATTTCTCAAACTGTTTGCCGGCTGCTGATACAAGCAGCTGGGCTGGCATCACCCACTTCTCTAGGAACTAGGGAGATCCTTGTGAATTTAATCCACTCAATATTTAGTGTATTCTTGCTATGTGCAAGAGACACTGTTCCAGATGCCACAATGATTAAATAGGAGAAATTCCAACCCTCTAAAGCTTACAGTGAAGAGGGCAAGGCAGGTGCCTGGATAACTCTTATGTGAGGAAGGATATGATAGCTTCCCTGGAAAGACAAACGTGGAAGTACGAAGGAAGTCAAGATCACCATTTATATTTGAGTTAGGCTGGTCTGGGTTAAAAAAGATCAGAGGATTGTGACAGGTAGAATCAGGCAGGGTTGAGAGGCAAGGCAGGCCTGGGTAGAAGAAGTGTAATCCCTGGCTCAGGGCAGAAAAGGACCCAGGCTCAGGGCAGAGATTCATGGATACAAAGACAGGCTAGGGCTCAAGATGTGTCTTAAGAGATTCTTAGCAAATATTTTCAGTCTTTTTTTTAAAAGATGTATTATAGAGGAAGAGCTACAAAAATATTGAGGCCAGAAAGATCTGGGTTCAAATCCTAACCATGTCATCTATTAGCTGGGGACATTAGGTAAGTCTTTCAATTTCTCTGAATGTCAGAGGTACAAAACAGGGATGATAATGCTTATTGATGGGCTGCGTGAAAGTCAGCTGGGATGCAGTTTGTAGAGCAGCTTGCAAAGTGCTCAGCGCATGACAGGTACTTAATATATTTTGGTTCCCTTTTATCTAAGGGGGTTGTGAGTCTTGCAATGGAATACAAACCGCATCAGTAGGCATTTATTGAAGCAAGCACAGTATTTGTTGCTGGGAGACAATTGGAAAGAAATTTAAATCTTAGGTCCCACTCTCAAGGAATTCATCTAGTGGTGAAGAAAAGGAAATGTGTAATGGAGAGGGTCCTAAGAACATAAATTACATTCATAAAAAGGAACTCATAACATGAACATTACTGTAGAAACATACTTTCTGAGTGATTACACTATCTTCATTTGTGAAGGCTGGGAGGACCAGGGAAGCAACAGGAGAGGTCTCTATAAATCAGGAGAGAAAGTGTGAGACTCACAAATACTACAAACATATTTGCTATTTCAATCCTACTTCTTTACTGGCTGTGTGCCCTTACATAAATTGCTTAACCTCTCTGAATCTCTATTCCTTCATCTCACATGGCTGTCGTGAGACTCAAAAAACATCACGTACATGCACAGACCCTGCCAGCCATCCAGAGCCACACAAAGGCAAGACATCATTATTACCATCATCTTAAAGAGCACAAGAAAAACCTCTCAGTAAAACACAGGCCCCTTCCCTATCTCCCCTGTGCTTAGGTTAGGACAAACAGAAGAGCCATGATGACATTTTTACCTGCCTACAAAATAAAATCTGCTTGGTGACAAAGTTTGAGCCTGTCACACATTTCCTGAATTCTAAGTTTTAATGGATGGGCTCTGACCTAATTATTCACATTGACAAAGGTACTTTGGATGCCCTTGTATGTGCAACACACACACACACACACACACACACACACACACACACGCACACACACACACACACACACACACACACTGTTCTGCTTAATGACATAAATAGCATTTTTTTCCATTCCTTGTTTGCACAGCCAGCAAAATGCGCTGACAAAACTAAAATTTCTTGTCCTGGGTTTCTATATAAAAAGTTGCCTGAAATCTTGAGAATATAAGGAAAACTAAAAAGATTCCCAACACTCAAAAACAAGCAACTGAATACTGAACGGAAAACAGTCTTCCCTTGACATCTTGGTCTCAAAGCCCTGTCTGTCTTCTGGAAAACTAGGCGCTGGTTACTAGCGTTGCTCTGTGTCTCTCCCTAAATTAGACCTGGCAGTTAGTACTGGTGGCTTGCAACTTTTCCTGGCGACGGTCTAGTGGGTTTTAAAGAAAAATTATTCTGTAAGTCAGGGCAAAACCTGGGAGAAATTCCAGCTCCCTTTCCCCCACAAATTGGTATTACCAGTCCTCGGGAAGGAAAAAAACAACAACGTGAGAGGCTGTAAGGTACACACTGAGCTTCGAAAATGGGTGACCGAGAGGCTGTCTCCTGAGGCTATTTGTAAGTGACATAATATACCACGTCTTCCTTCTCTGGCTGGCCAGGACAAGTCCTAGGGGTCAGAAAGTGGCTGCGGGGCCCTGTCCTGGTCCTCTCCACCCACTCCATCTCCTTGTGGAAATGCCGGCTAGGAGGTAACGGGGCACAGGCTCAGGCTCGTCTGGCCACAGCAAGGAGTGGCACAGGTGAACAACAGTGAGGTTCCAGAAGGGAAGAGGCTGAACCAGCAGCAGGGCACACGAGGCAGAATGAGGCAGGACCAGGGATTAATGCGCGAGCCAGGATTGAATCCGTGCCCTGTCTTGTCCTGACTGAAACGTAGGGCGAGTTATGTAACGTCTCAGCGTGTCAGTCTCCTGATCTGTAAAATGGGGATGAATAGGACGATCGGTAACAATCAGTGCCCGGCACAGAGGAAGCATTCACCAAAGGCCGGTTATCATCACTGGCGAGAGGGGCTCAACTAAAGATACCGAATGCGGTAAGCTAGCCTTGATGCAAGTGGGATTTTCTTCAAGTTCTAACTCCACAGGTATTACTTCCTGGAGGCTTACGTGAATGAATTAAATTAAATTAAATATAGCACATTAACACTGTTTCATGCGACATCACCTCGTTGTCTGGGACTTCAACGCCGCTGAAATTCCTTTCTGAAAGATCTCTGGTGAGGTCCTAGTTGCGTGATTTCTAGCATCTCTAATTTCCCACTTGTTTGGCATTGCACCGCTTAACACTGTATCTGTCTTTGAGAAAATACTTCTCTGCTCCTTTGCCCTTGGCTGAATCCTCGTCCATCTGGACCAGAAGGAAGGCAACTTCCATGGTTGCTGTTCTGTTTGGTTTTGCTGACGTTCTAGATTCTGCTTCTCACCTGTGTTGTCCATGTCCGTTCTGGTATTTCCTCCACTCTGCTTTTCTAGCCCTGCCTCTTCTTCTGAGAGTGAGGCCCAGCTTTTCCCAGCATCCATGATATCAACTCAAAGTTTGCCAGCTCTGTCTTTCCCTGCCAAACCGATGGCCCCCTGCTGCTACGCTATCATGAGCAGTGGCCGACCACTCGTCCAACTAACCATCACAGAACCAGAAATGCAGAATAAAAGCAGGACAAGCCAGTGACAGGGAGACTGCATAGCACGGTGGCCAAGTGCATTGCTCTTGAGTTCAGGCTGCTCAGGTTCAAGTCCTGGCCCTACTAACCTATTAGCTGTAGGACTGTGGGAAGTTATTTATCCTTTCTGTGGCTCGGTTTCCACAACTGTAAAACAGTTATGATAGCAGCCCCACAGTGTAGAGGGGTGGTAAGGATCAGGTGAGTTGGTATACCTCAAGCACTGAGGAGAGTACTTGGGACACGGCACTAAATGAGGATCGGCCATCACCACAACTATTCTTCACGAATATAACAGGAAAATGTGAGTGAGTCAGGCTCGGCAGGCTTTGTAGGCGAATGTTTTATGGTCTTTAATTTACTTTCTACTAGTGAATAAACCACGGTGCTTGGCAGAAATGAAGCAATTAATTGGAACCCAATGTTGGCTATGATTAGCAACAAACCATGCTCTGTTTTCCCAAATGGCAGCCTGATAAATGGGATAGACAATGCCTCCTAGTCCATCAGAGCCAGCAAGGTGTTAAAAGACCACCAATGCAGCGGCCACCCAACTGAGGAGCACCCAAATCATGTGGGGAGTTTTTAAAATGCAGACTCCCAGGGCTCAGATTCTGAGTTTGTGTTTCAGTAGGTCTGGGATGGGTCCCAGGAATCTGGAGATGTCATCATCCACATTTGGGATCCACTGATTCAATCCATTCCCTTCCTGTCAAAGATAATGAAATGAAGACCCAGCAGAATTAGCCCACCTCCCCACCATCTCAGAGTGAATAAGAGGCAGAGCAAGGCTCACACATCACAGATGTCTCCTCCAGCAAAACCATCTCTAGAAAGTGAAACAGAAATGAGTCATACACGGAGGGCTTAATCTTGAAAGGTGATTTGATATGAGCATGTCAGTGTCTAGGTCATTATAAGAAAAGGTAGGTTCTGGCAAGGGTCCGTGGGTTCTTCCATTGGCAGAGAGAATTGCCAGTGAGAGATGTTTCTGGCCTGTGAAGTCATTCAGTGACAATAGCGTTTAAGGCCAGTGCAAATGAAACCAAAGCCTGTTTTTATACCTTTTTGTACCAAGCAGCCTTTTTGAATCTTCTTGTGATGCATTCTTTTGTATGTCCCAGAACAACTTATCCAGAGCTCAGGAACTAAACTCCTGCCAAGCACAAGATTTCTCCCTGGAAGTTCCAGCAAGGATGAGAAATATGATTTCTAAATTGCTCACTACAAACCCCTCTGACGTTTGGAAAGCAGCTCATGGTCAGCTGTGGTTTTGGCAATCACAGCCTAGAAACGGCACGTGTTGTCTTTGTGATTAGCACAGGCAGCAACAGAATCTGCGACGATGACCTCATGACTCAAGTGTCCACACTCTTGGCAGAGCCCAGGGTCCTCTCCAAAGACTCTCCAAGGGGTCTCACTAGAAAAAGAAGGCCGAGCTTTGTCACTAAGGGGCCAGTGTCTGACACTATCTTTGGTTCAAATAGCATAGTGCTTGAAAAGTCCAGAAAACAGCAAGTTCAGTAGAGAAAGGCTCATAGACACTCCACTCAAAAACCTACATGATCGGGGCACCTGGGTGGCTCAGTTGGTTGAGCGTCCGACTTCAGCTCAGGTCATGATCTCATGCTCCGTGAGTTCAAGCCCCGTATCAGGCTCTGTGCTGACAGCTCAGAGCCTGGAGCCTGCTTCAGATTCTGTGTCTCCCCCTCTCTCTGCCCCTCCCCTGCTCATGCTCTGTCTCTCTCTGTCTCAAAAAATAAAAAAACAAAAATTAAAAAAAAAAAACCTACATGATCAATCCATAGTCACTTTGGAATGTGCATCCTGCATGTGAGAGCTGTACCCAGAACTGAGCAGAGACTGTGACAGAAAGAGCTGACATGAGGGGGATTCTACTGGTCCAGAGAGGGTCTTGATTCCTACATGCTTCCTCTACTTCTCCAAGAGATCATCTTTTTTCTTTTTCTTTTCTTTCTTTCCTTCTTCCTCTTTCTCTCTCTCCTCCTTTTCTCTCTCTCTCTCTCTCTCTCTCTCTCTCCCTCTCTCCCTCCCTCCCGCCCTCCCTACCTCCTCCCTACTGTTTCCTTCCCTTCCCTTCTCTTTTTCACTTAAGACTTGATCTGTTAAAAAGACAGAAACCCTATGGAGGAGTGGTTAGCACATTCTCTTTTCAGAAGGTGTTTGATAAAAGAAAGCAGTGAGCGAGCTTGACATCTGGAAAGGAAGAACAAGATTGAGAGCAGGAGGTGAATGGGGCACAGCAAATCTTCCCAGGCGGCAACATTTGCCAGGGGCTGACCCTGAGACCTGCTGTTCCCCATGTTACTGCATCTAAAAATCAGCAGGGGAGGAGGGGTGTTTTGAAAATGCAGATCCCTAGATACCTCGCGGGCTGTTTCAGGTGGGGTGGGGCCCTGGAACCTGCATTCTCAAGGCTTCCTGGCCATCCCGGTGGTGCACATGGTGCCTCTGACACTGGGAAACACGGCTGACTCCTTGCATGTCATGGGGAGCAAAACTGGTGGATGGCTGTGTTGTGTCTAGCTTTGTGACCTTGAGCAATTCACCTTAGCGCCTCTGATTCCTCATTTGTTGTTAATACTTCTCTCACGTGGATGTCTTGAGAATTACATAAGGTGGGTGTGAATGTATTTTTTAGAAATGTAAAGCAACATAAAATGTAAAACATAAATCATAATCCATTTTTTTCTTTCTCACTCATTTATAACCCATATTTAGAAATGCTGGCAAAGTGCTTCTGAGGGATTCCAGATATGAAAAAAAAAAATGTTCCTGGAGGCCCAAATTAGGATACTGTGTAGTCCGAGCCAGTTTTCAGTGAAAATCAAATGGTCTCTAAATTTAATAAAGAGCAGCACGAATTTCCAGTACAGTGAATTTTAAATGGGTAGCCACACTGCATAAGATCAGCCTAAGGAGGGATGGGGCTAGGCTTAAGATGAAATCATCCCACACACTTACGGAGCAAATAATGTTCATTCTTACTGTACCGAACAATTTGCTCAGACTGAGCCAAGATCCTAAATGAAAAACACATTCAATTTGGAAACAATTTTTATAGCTCCAATAACTTCTTTAATTCCCTTCTCTTATTAATTATTAAGGAAAGTATGTACAAACCAGCATTTTGTTTGAGAGTCAGGGGGGTCCTTGTTCTGTCCTCATGAACACTGAATGAGCATACCCCACCCCTACCCCCAAAGCCCAGGTGAGATACCCCGCAAAAGATCTTACCATGCACACTCTGACCTTAACTAGACCAGCCTCAGAGGAAGGCTAAATATGTTCTGAATCCCAGAGAACAACCCACTGAAATCAAATTTCCAAGGAATTACATTGATCTTCACACACACAAAAAAACCCTTAAAAGGGTGTGACCAAAACTTTGTTCTTGAGCAAGGGTTTGGAAATGAAGCATGATTTACAGCTTAAGTTTTCCTAAGTGCAGAGAGACCCAGATGTGGACATCAAAATAAATTTAAACATGCTTCAAATTCTTTCTCCACTGTCAAACTGGGACATATATCTCCAGGTTTTTCTTCCCATCTTTTCAAAGGAAAAATAGGTCACGAGCAGCCTTTGTTACAGATATACAACTGCTAACAACCAAACCACAGCGATGGTCGCCCACCAGGCCTCTTGCCTGAATATTGTCTTCATGGAGTTTATGTTTCAGGAACCTTTGGGTCCTATCTGTGCTTAATCTAAATTCAAATTCCTTTCCCTGCCTTACAAAGCTCTGCATAATCTGGCCCTGACATTGGGCCGCTTTCCCCTTCCCCGGTACGCATCAGCCACAGAGGCCTTTTCCTTGGCCTTGACCACATCAGGCTTACACCAGCTGTCCCTTTTGCCTGCAGTGCTTGCCCAGGACTGCTCCTTTTTGACATTGGGGTCTCCATTTAAAGTTTCGATTCCTGGGGCGCCTGGGTGGCGCAGTTGGTTAAGCGTCCGACTTCAGCCAGGTCACGATCTCGCGGTCCGTGAGTTCGAGCCCCGCGTCGGGCTCCGGGCTGATGGCTCAGAGCCTGGAGCCTGTTTCCGATTCTGTGTCTCCCTCTCTCTCTGCCCCTCCCCCGTTCATGCTCTGTCTCTCTCTGTCCCAAAAATAAATAAACGTTGAAAAAAAAAAAAATTAAAAAAAATAAAAATAAAGTTTCGATTCCTCAGTGAGACCTTCCCCAACCACCCACATCTGAAGTAGTTAGTTGTCTGATCACTTTCGATCACAAGGTCCTATTTAATTCTCTGATACTTCAGCTGACACTACTCTTGAACATTTGTAGTCCGGCTTACTGTCTTCTTCTTTAAATGCAATGTAAGAACAGGCTTGTTGTCCGTAATGACCACCATGGTATCCCCTGCGCCTAGAACGGCACACAGTAGGCCCACAGATACATACTGGGTTAGTGCGTATGAAAACAGGGAGGCTGTCTGATCTTAGGGCTCAAGCATTAATGGGCCTTTACAGAAGCGTCACTCATAGACCCAGGGAGTATGTATCGCTTTCCTCAGCTGGAGCTAATTTAATTAAAAAACTAACTCAACCTTTTCATTTATTCTTTGTAAAATTTAATGTTAACCATATTATTATTATTAATTAGAGAAGTTGTCCTAAAATCTGAAACACATCCCAACAACCACAAGAGAGTCTGACCCAACGCACAACCTTGAACTTGAATATATGAGAGGACAACATATGTCACTGGGTTTGAGTTTCATCACAGCCTAAATTACTCTCTGGAAACAAATTCAGCAGATTAGTTCTTAAGCACATGATTGGGGCAGTATATCCAATGCTACCCTGATCATCTGGAAAGGTTTCATCTGAGTTATCTGGTAAGGGGATTAACTGGGATACTGGGGGAGACTCAAACGTTAACTACCATTTAAGTGTAATTCTAGATCTAGGAAAAAGCAATTTGTTAAGTACAGGTTATGTCAAATTTTTGTTCGAGCCTTTAAATGAGGTTACTATTTTTCTAGAACCAATTGGTGGAGTCTAAATATAGTTCACATGCTTATAAGGTCAGTGAAGGGCAGCAAGCATACCGGTGATGTATGCGGTTATGTTGATGACAAATTGAGCTTCAGCCGTGAGCATCTACCCAGAAGCGAAGGGCAGCTGTGTTGGCTCGGATTTTGGCCACCGAGGTCTTTCCGCTGCAGAGGGATAAACTGTTTTTTTGACAAATGTATGTTAGGAGCTGTTAGTACTTTTGACGAATGATATGAAAGCCAACAGTGGTGATTCAGTAAATAAAATTCAAATCAATTTTTGTCCATTTTAATATGTTATCCCCCTTCCCATTAAGGAAGAGGGGTCACAAATTTTGTAATAGCACATGAGACAGTGAGAAAAGGCTCTAAGTTAAACTACACAAATCAGCATCTCCTCAAAAACAGGGAAGGGGAAAAATGAAACATGTTGGCCTCTGTATCTGTCAACTGACTCCTGAGAAACTCCTAGCACTTTGGGCCATTTATATGAATTTGCTCTTCAAGACTAGGCCAGACCTCCTTGAGAGAATGGAATGAGAACACAAGCTTTCGAAGTCCAAGAAAAGAAAGAAATATTATGATTTTCTGCTCATATCCTAAGGCATACCAATATCCATAAAAACCAATGGCATCTCTTCTCATATTTATTTGCCTACTAATGCCAGCCATTAAGTCCCCAACGTTTATAATCCTGAGGCCAGTGGGAGAAAAACAGCACTTATGGGGAAAAAAAAAAAACTTGGACAAATTCAGAATTACTATTTTAAATAATGCTTTTGCTTTTTCAGATTTCTACCTCAGTAATTCTGGCTGTCAGCACTTAAAAGTGCCTTCCAGTCACTATTCAAAACCCTCCATACAATGCCGCACACAGCTGATCTGTTCTTTATTCAGAATAAAGCTAATGCACTCTGTGGGCATTCCTTAAAGCACTTCAAAAGCCAGTCATTAGTAAGAACGTAAACAGAAATATACCACATCATAATTACCAAAACTATGGGCACTCTCAATGTGAGAGAGAATTTTTTTTAATATCTCAAAATTACTATTTTTTTTTTAAACTGTGAAGGGTCCCTTTTTTGTTGTTGTTATCAAATAACACCATCTTTAGGCTCATTATAGTTCAATGCAGTTAGATTCACCCTAGGGTTTTTACTTTTCCTTCGCTCTCAGTCAGATTCTGAAAAACAGGTCTTCCGTTAACTAGCTCCCTGGGGGATCTACCCTTCCTTAACTGGCCTGCATGGGAGGGCCGACCTTCTAATTTTACAGCAAACGCAGAGTATTTGTGGGTGGGACGTGCTTGCTGAGTTCATCTGGACCGGCTCCCACCCTGACTGTAGAATTCCTCTGACAGTACGTGTGCCATCTGGGTGTCATTTTGCTGTTATAATCCAAACGAATTTCCTGGGTGACATAATGACAAGCCAAGTGGAAACTGTGTTAATGCCACATGGAATGCACATGACGGTTACCCCAAAACTCTAGAGCCAAATCTCTCCTTCCTCAAGAGCAAATCCTCTGTTTTCCTTATATTACCCTCAGGGATTCTTTACCACCCTCAAACCCAGAGCGATCCCACGATACAGAAAGAAGCTTGAGAAAGGAATACAAATTAGTCCCACAACTAGGAAAAAAAGGCCCCAATTCTTCCATTTTATGTCACTACTCACTTTAGCAAAAGCTATGACGTGATGGCTATGACCAGTGAGGGGGTGAGATACCCGAGCACAGCAGACAGCCCTCAAGGGGACCCCAATGACTCTGCCTTCTGCTCTTCAGGCCTTTGCATAATCCACCCCTGCTTTGAGTGTAGGCCTGGCCAGTGACTTGCTCCTAACCAAGAAAACATAGCAAAGTTGATAGGATGTCACTCCCAAGACTCTTACAGTGAAAGATTCTCCTCGCTGGCTTGGTGCAGTAAATATCGATGCTGAGAAGTCCACGTGGCAAAGAGCCGTGGGAGGACTGCAGGCAGCAATTAGCAAAAGTTGGGCCCTCAGCCACACAGCCGAAGGAAATACATTTCACCCCTAACGGAATGAGCACGAAAGCAGATTCTTCCCTGGTCAAGCCTCCAGGTGAGAACACAGCCCAATGAACACCTTGACTGTGGTCTTGTGAGACCATGAACAGAGGATCGAGCAAAGCTGTACCCAGACTCCTGACCCACAGAAACCGTGAGATGAGAAATGTGCAGTTTTAAGCCACTAAATCTGTGGTAATCTCTTATGCAGAAATAGAAAACTAGTTCACTGGGAGAAGAAATGAGGGTCACAATTCCTTCTCTGCGCACCCTGAAAAGGAACCAAGGTTACTCTAAGTCTGGCTAGAGAGTGCTTTGCTGGCCTCCTGCCTCTGCAGGTAATCATGGGAAGAAACGTTCAGATAGTGCCGGACAGAGCCAGTCCATTGAGCACATGTCAACCCCTCCAAAGGAGGCCTCTTAGCTTCATAGATGTTCTGGATCCCACAATGGAAAGCTTATTAACCAGAGAAACTTCTTAAGCTGGCAATGAAAAATAATGGGCATAGTGACATGTTCTAAAATCTTATTATACTATAAAGGGAACTTCTAAGTAGCTTTCCTTAAAATTCCTGGAAATGCAGAACAGTAAGACAATCAATCTGTCTTCATCTGCCTATAGCTCACGTTTTTGCAAATAAGTTTCCATCACATCTCTATACCTGTGAGTCCATACCATATTTCCAGAATATATGTGAATTAAAAAGAAAGAATGCCTAATGGGAACTTCCACTTTGAAGGGGTTTCTATAGACTAGCTACAAAACTTCATGTGTTAATCTCTCCCTATGTTAACTCTTAATTCTGTTTCTTAGGCTTTCAATAATCTCTTCATAGCTTTTTAACAGTTTTTTCAAGAACTTTAAAATTAACCACCTATGGCTGCTGATATCAAACTATGCAAAAGGTAACTTCAGAATACATAGCCCCTATCATACGTGAAGCATAAATACAGAAATTACAGCTGAAGACTGAATTGAAACCAATTATGACTCTTAAATATATGTTCAGGATTTCATCAAGGGTCCTCGCTTTCTCTTATTTAATGTCAGTGTGAAATATCTGGTGAATGGCAAGGTTATCTAACATTTGAAATATTTAGCTCTTAGTTGAAACTTTACTACGTATCATGATTAGGCAGCTGGTTCTGATATTAACCCATTCCTGATACTAATCATGATACATGCTATACATTTGGATAACCTCTAAGGTTCCTTCTAGTGTTAATAGTTCATAATTAGTCTTACTTTTTGAGTACTATGAAGGATCTAGAGGTATTAAGTGAAAAAAGACATAATATCACCCATATAATGATGATAACAGTTACATAAAATGGAGTCTGAATCCATATTTTGTGTTATTGCAGATGTTATACTTCCAGAAATTTCCAGAGGGACAAAGCCCGGCAAAGGTCTTGAAGCTGGCAGTCTAGGTTGAGAGTCTTGGATCTGCTACACTCAAGGCAAATCAAAAGTCTCAAGTCAGGGAGTTCAGTCAAGTTAGGGAATGTAACCAGCAATCACTCAACAAATATTTGTTGAGCACTTGCTAGGTATTGGCACAGTCCCGGTGCAGGGTTTACAGCAGCAAATAAGACTGACAAGACCTCTGCTTTCAGGGGAGTAGGGGAGACAAATAACTAGCCAGCAAGCCAACAACTGTGAAGGTGACTTCTAATAGTGGAAAGTGAACATATTACTGAGATCCTGTGCTTGCTAGGCTGTGCTGTGGCACGAGAGAGTCCTCACAAGTGAACAAAACAGACATAGATTCCCACCCTCACAGAGATCGCATTCTAGCAGCAGAAAGAAATAATAACACAAGTTGTAATAAGTCGGTAATTGATATACTGGGGTTAGAAGGTGATAGGTGCTGTTTTATTTAAAAAAAAAAAGAGAGAGAGAGAGAGAATAGAGGTGATTAGAAGTGTGTGTGTAAAGGGGCAGTGAGTGGCCACAATTCTGAATGGGGCAGTCAGGGAGACACCAATAAGAAGGCGACTTTTGCGCAGGCTTGAAGGAAAAAAGTGTGCTCTGAAGGAAGCAAACAGGGGCAGAGGGGAGTGACTAGAGGGGGCTGCAGGGGACTCCTTCAGATGGAGTGGCCAGGAAAGTATTTTCTGAGAAGATGGCATTTTAGCTGAGACCTTCCATGTCAAGGAGGAGCCTGCCACACAGAGACCTGTGAGCAGAGGAAACTGAAAATGCACAGGTCCTAAGGCAGGATGCAGTTTAGCACAGAGGAACAGAAAAACAAGAGTGACTGGGCATATGGAACAAGGAGATGGGGCCGGGGATGTGTGCAGGAGCCAAATCATACAGAGTTAAGTCAAAAAGGTCAACTTTCATCTTCATTGTTCTCCATCTCTGCTACACTGTCTGTGGATCCTGTTCACCAGTCACAAACACATTCTATCATCTCCTATCTTTAAAGAACCACCCCATCCTCCTAGCTGCCACTCAGTGTCTTTATCCCTCCCAGCCAAATTTCTCCAAGGAAGAGTCCAGACACGCGGCCTCCACATCCTGTCCCCGCCCCCCCCCCCCCCCCCCCCCCGTCTTACTCTTCAGTTCACTCTAACTGGATCCTTCCCCTAACACTGCTCTTGCAAAAGCCACCAAGTGATTTCTGTGCATCCAAGTCCAAAGGCCACTCACTGGTCCTTAATTTATCTGACTTGCTGCTCTTTGGCATAGGTAACCGAGGTAACCAACCACGCCCTCTTTCCAGAAACACTCCTCTCTCTCCGTGACACCATAACCATCCTCATTTTCTCCAGGGTCTCTGGCCTCTCCTCAGCTGCTCTTCTTGGGAATGACCCACAGAAAAATATAAGTGTTCAGGGGGGTGGGGAGGGGGGAATACTTAGGGGCCTTGGTTAAGTAAAAGCACATTCATCAGCCTTGACTGCCTTGGCCCAGGGCAAGTCACAGTGTCCAAGAAACACTCTGGTGGAAAAGATAGAACCAGAGAAAGTGAGACCTAGGCTTGCATTTACTAACTGACTTTGGGCAAGAAACTGTGTCTCCTGGACTCAGTCTTCTTGCCTGTAAAATAGGAATGTTAATAGCTGCCTGGCAGGGCTGTTAATGAAGATCGATTAATTTATCCTTCTCAAGTCCTCCAACTAGGGTCTGGCACTCGGTGGATGCTATTCTGGGGTTACTGTCCCTCTGAGGCTCAAAAAGAAAACCTTCTTCCTGAATAACAGAGGAGAGAAAAATAACATTAAAGAGAGAAAAACCACCAAATTGTTCTAGGTAGAGTCACTGCTAATGCCCCACAAACAAATGAACTTTGCCTTTTAAGCCTGAAATCCCCAGGTGTGGGACGAGACTTCTAACATACAAAATCCCTTTCCATTTGTCAACTGGAAGCAAATACTAGTCATGTCTCAACACTGCAACCCCCCACCACAAATGTACTTGACGTGTCTGGATGTTACGGAGTCAGAGGCAGTATGGGGCACGAACCCAGCTCTGGAGCCTGGACCGCAGTCCTGCCGCCCCACTTCCTAGATGTGGGACTGCGAACAGACACCTCGGGCTCCCTGTGCTTCTGCACGCTCAAGTGTCGGATGGGACTGATTACAGCAGATACCTCGTGGGATTGTTTTGAAGACAAAATGAGTTAATATAAAGTCTTCTGAACAGCACCTGGGACAGAGTAAGCTCCTACTGAATATTAAGATGAGAACAGTGACTATGATTTTCAGCCCCACTGTCACTGGCATGCTCTCTTCAAACCCACAGGGTGATCTGAAATCAGATATCTGAATCACTTGTCCACACCTGTCATTTTCCCGTATAAAACAACCCACTTTTCTGTGTGTATATAGGAAATAGATGTCGCTGGGTGTTTTCCATCTGCCTCCCTGGATCTGCTCTCCCTCTGTCATGTTCCAGAAGGCTGGCCTCCTGCCTCAATTGGCTTCCTTATTATCCTCCGGCTTCTGGCTGGATTCAGCCCATGGGAGGCACCAGAGGGGACAGAAGAGAGGAAGGAAAATGAGCTCAAGGTGTCGATTCCTCTAACTCCCTGTCTGCTGGGTCACCACGGGCAACCTCTTCCAGAGGCCACAGCTCTGGCCAGGCTTCCCTCTCCCACGCAACAGCCACTCTCCCCAGGGTTTGATAATTCCTCTTTCAAGTCTAGCGTGGGTGAAGATTCCTCTCTGTTACAAGCCCTAGGATGTTTCATCATCTCTTGCTGTTTTCCTTAACCTTGAACACGTGGTTTTAAATAGTCCCTTCATTGAGATCTCCTAAATTACCTGATTGTTTCCTGCTGGGATCTAGACTGACAGCACGCTTCGTGACATCCACACAGAATGTGCCGGAAGGGTGGCACCTTGAACACTGTATACAGGCGAAAAAAGAGCAGCTGAGCCAGAAGGTCGAGACTCTCCCCCAGATCACTCTGCTTCCGGCTCTTGTCATCCGAGCTGGTAACTTAGGCGGACGACAAAGTGAGGGATTCCTATCACTCTCAGCACTCGCTGTCCTCACCGACCTTCTATGCAGGTAAATGTTATTCCCTGGCAACCTGCAGGATAAGAGGACTTTCTACTGCTCCAGCTCTCAAACGATCAAAGTGTCCTGTCCATCCACATTCAATGCACCGAGCCATTTGCTACCGTGCCCTTGAGAACAAGTTCAAACACAACGCTCTCCAGCACCACCTCACCTTTTCCAAGCTGGCCTGGTGTAACAGGAGTTGAAAGATACATCCTGGAGCTCTCCCTGTGAACAATCAAGCCAGCAGTCATACTGGATGCCCCAGGGAGGCAGCTCTTAATTATAACCAGAAGCTTAATTTTAGAAGGTGACACCAACAGCAGCTTTCGGCTTCACAATATGAATTAATCATTAATTGCATCTGTAGGTCATAGTCTATATGAGAAAATTAAGAAATGTTTGCGGGCTGCTTCGGTCATGAACCACCGGCCCAGGTAAGTGAAATGGCAAAGCCTGTTTCCGGACCCAGGTTAAAGGCAGTTCTAAGGCAGACAAGTCCTGGTGCAGAGAAGCTGTGCTTGTCTTGTAGAAGACTTTCTGTCCGTTTGATGTGGACCCCAAACACGGAAGAGCAAGGTTGACATAAAACATCAAGATTTTCTTTTTTTTTTTTTTAAGTATTTTATTTTATTTTTTTACTTTTTTTTTTTTTTGAGACAGAGAGAGACAGAGCATGAACAGGGGAGGAGCAGAGAGAGAGGGAGACACAGAATCTGAAACAGGCTCCAGGCTCTGAGCCATCAGCCCAGAGCCCGACACGGGGCTCGAACTCATGGACCGCGAGATTGTGACCTGAGCCAAAGTTGGATGCTTAACCGACCAAGCCACCCAGGCGCCCCAACATCAAGATTTTCAATACAGTCATGATATTTTGATTATCATGATAATTTTGATTATCAAAATCATGATTATCAATAATAATGCTGAAAGTTACATTTTCTTAGGAGGATGGAAAATGGGCCTAAAAATGGAGCCAGAAAAGAGTCATTCAACATAGAGGAAAGGGAGCCAGGACACATGAGACAGAGAAAGGAAGGAAATTCCGGAAGATCAGGCCTACCACATCGTTCAAGGGTGGCATATAATTCACGAGTCATGACTTAAGCATGAACGCCTTCCTGCAAAACCCACATGTAAGCAACATTAGCAACCTCTGAAAATGGTGCTATTTCTTCCAGAACACCACACGACTGATGAGTTGTAATTGTATTTACTCAGGAGATGCGCTGAAGAGCTATGTACAAATCAGATTTTTTTGTACAGAGAATCATATTTCAAGTGCGCTGAGGGAATCGAGCTTTATGGACAAAATCCTCACGTGAATAAAGCCCTTGCCCCAGGCCCTCTCTTCCTTTATGTGCATGAGGTGAAGCAGTCAGCGTATGTATGCAGGCATGCCCAGTATGCGTGAATTTAGGTGGTTTAAAGAATCTCAGGTTTCTGGTCAGCAAAAGACTCTAAAGTGACTAAACACATCAAATGTTTACTAAGAAAAGACAGTCTGGAGTCAGACTAAGCAGATACAAAAAAGCTTTTATTCAGATGCCTTGGTGACCATTCAGAAGTTAATGGATTAAAGGTTTAAAAAAAAAAAAAAAAGGCTTAACCTTTAAGGAAGTCACAAGAGAATAAAGGTAGAGATTTAGCCTGAGACAGGCCTTCTCCAACAGGTGGCTACATGCCTTACCTCAGGGCCCCTAGAACCCTAGGAGAATTTATTGAGATTTTAATTTCTAAAATAATCCAATCTTATGCTCTCAACATTTGCACTAAATTATTTTATTAGTTATAAATGGGGAAAAAATCCTCTACAGGGACAGTTTGCAATTAAAAGACATTTTTATAGTATTATTTTCATCTATCCTTAAAGAATTTTTTTAAAAAAATTTTAATACTTATTTTTGAGACAAAATGTGAGCAGAGGTGAGGTGGAGAGAGAGAGACACACAGAATCCGAAACAGGCTCCAGGCTTCAAGCTGTCACAACAGAGCCTGATGTGGGGCTCAAACTTGTGAACCTCAAGATCATGAGCTGACCCGAAGTTAGATGCTCAACTGACTGAGCCACCCAGGTGCCCTTTAAGGATTTTTTTAAATTGAAGTATCAGATTATTCTCTTTTAAAGGGGAGTTGTAATCCTATGGTATTGAATTTGAATGGGAAGTATCAGCATTAACTCATGATGTATTTTATTAAAAAAAAAAAATGTATCTCCCAATTCTGGCCGTTAAATTGGCCTAGAAATAACAGCCACCCCAGTAGCAAGGCGTAGTCCCAGGGGATCGGGGTCTTTCCCATTTCTCCCTAAAAGAAACAAGATTCTTAGGAGAAATGGTTGATTCCAGATCTGGCGCAGGAAATATGAAAGATGAAACTGAAACATCGTATCACCAGAAACAGGAGAGTTGTCAAGGACTACAAGGATTCTGTCAAAAGGATTCAGGAGCCAGCTTTAATAGGCTCCTACTGGCCAAACTGTAATGGGCGAAAACACATCAAAGGTGTTTAAATTCATGGCACTAAAGTCAAGGGTCACAATAACACCTTCTCCTCACTGGTTAACCTCCAGGAGAATGTCAGCAAACCAACTCCTTATTTCAAAAAGTGGTAAAAACAAAGAAAAAGAATCAAGCAATTATCCTGCCTTGCCCGTGTGAACTGTAATTAATTAAAAGTAACCAGATAGGTGATACAGGGACATTTCTCTTTATAGAAGACATCCACCTGATAAAGAGGAGGATGGTAAAATTAGAAAGTTATCATTTTGTAATGCCCAATACATGAATGGATTTAGAAAAACCATTCATGAAATAGTTTTGCAAAAAACAACTGAAACTGCATCTGATAAAACCTCTAGATCTGGCTACCAATTTATATAAAAGGCAGAGAAGAGACAGCATGTTAAATGACATCACAGGGGACACCAAACAAAATATAGACTCTGGGACATCCTATAGGAAAACTGACCCCTTTTTTTCCTGCAAATAAATTATAAAGGAAAGAGAGAGATAACAGAAAATGTTAATGATGGCAAGCTATATTCAGATTTTATGCCAGTCCATTTTGTATGGTACATATAAGAACAGCTTCAAGAACCCTTACACACACACACACACACACACACACACACACACACACACACACACACACACTTACACACCCCCTGTATGCACCTATAAATATAATCATTGCTTTAAAAATTACTAGAAAACTGTAACAGTTTTAGAGTATAGTATTTAAAAAAATTTTTTTAATGTTTATTTTTGAGAGAGAGACACAAAGCACGAATGGGGGAGGGGTAGAGAGAGAGGGAGACAGAATCTAAAGCAGGCTCCAGGCTCTGAGCTGCCAGCACAGAGCCCAATGCGGGGCTCAAACCCATGAACCATGAGATCATGACCTGAGCCGAAAACAGAAGCTTGATCGACTGAGCCACCCATGCACCCCTAGAATATGGTATTTTTGATTGGGAAATCATAGAACAGCATGAGCTCTCACACTTGGGAAATCAAGCAAATTTGGAAAACTTAGGACAGCAATCCTCATCTGAGGTACTACCACCCCTTGGGGGGAGTTTAGAACTGTTGGGATCTATATAATTTGCAGAAGTTTTCAAGGAGTCAACACTTGTTGATTCCTCACTTAGTATAAAGCTACAGTAATCAAGACAATGTGGTACTGACATAGGGATAAACATATAGATCAGTGAGACAAAACAGAATCCAGACACAGACCCACTATATATAGGAAGATGATTTTTTACAAATGTCCTAAGATAATTTAATGGGGAAAAATAGTTTTTTTTAAAATGGTACTGGAACAACTGAACATTCATATATAAAAGAAAAAGAACCTCAATCCTCACCTCTTACTATATACAAAAATTAACTTGAAATGAGTCAGAGACCTAAAGGTAAGAGCTAGAGCTCTAAGACTTCTAGAAGAAAACACAGGAGAAAAATCTTTGTGATCTTGGGCTAAGAGAAGATTTCTTAAACAGGACACACCAAAAAACAGAAAGCGTAAGAGAAAAATTTGATAATTTGGGCTTCTTCACACCAAAAAACTTCTATCCCTTGACACACACCATTAACACAGTAAGACAAGTCATAGGTTAGGAGATAATAGCTGCAAAGCATGTATGTGCTAAAGGACTTATTACTGTGTTGTAAGAATTGTCTGTGTCTTTTAGGTATAAGACAAATAATGCACTAAAAATAGAAACAAAAGATTTGAACACTTGATTAAAGATGACATATGACTGGCCAATAAGCACATGAAAATGTACTCAACCTCATTAGTCAGTCATTAAGGAAATGCAATGAGTTAGTTCTACAACCCCATTAAGATGACTAAAATTAAAAAGACTGGAAATTCCATGTGTCGACAAGGATGCAGAGTAACTGGAACTCTTATACATTGCTGGCAGAAAAATCAAAATGATCCAGCCCCTTTGGAAAACAGTTTGGCAGTATGATGGTTAATTTTATGTGTCGAACTGGCTAGGCCATGGTATCCAGATATCTGGGCAAACACTATTCTGGATGTTTCTGTGAAGGTGTTTTCCTGGTGAGATTAACATTTAAATCAGGGGACTTGGGGTAAAGCAGATTATCCTTCATAATGTAGGTTAACCTCATCCAACCATGTGAAGGTCTGAATAGAGCAAAAACGGACCTTCCCTGAACAAAAAGGCATTCTGCCGGTAGACTATCTTTCAACTTGAGTGGCAACTCTTCCCTGGGTCTCCAGCTTGTTGGATTCTAGACTTACCAAGACTCCACAATCACATGAGCCAAGCCCTTAAAATAAATCTCTTTTTCTCTATATATACATATCCTGTTGGTTCTATTTATCTGGACAACTTGAATATAGGCAGTTTCCTACCATTACATATATATCCCACTCCTAAGGATTTACTTCCTTAAAAATGAAAACAAATGTCTACACAAAGGCACAAAATAATGTGAATATTCTTAGTAGTTTTATTCATAATAGTAAAAAATGGAATAAGGCCAAAATGAGCTGGTAAACAAATTGTGTATGTCTATATAATGGGATAAAAATAAAACAACAATAAAAAAGAAATACTGATCCATGCAACAATATGGATTAATCTCAAATGTATTATAGTAGGTAAAGAAGACATAAAATGTTATATACCGTATGATTCCATTTGTATGACATTCTTCAAAACAGCAAAACTAGGACAGAAGACAGATCCGTGGTTGTCAAGGGGCTGAGGCTGAGGGGAGGGGATTGACTGCAAAGTGGTAGAAGGGAACTTTTTAGGGTGACATATCTGTATCTTGGTTTATGCTGAAGGATACAAAACTGCATACAGTTGTCAAAACTCATAAAACTGCACACATTACAAAGACAATATTTAAATTATTTGAGAGAGGGGCGGGGGAGAGGGGCAGAGAGAGAGAGAGAGAGAGAGAGAGGGACAGAGGATTCAAGGCAGGCTCTGCGCTGTCAGCACAGAGCCTGATGCGGGGCTCGAACTCACAAACAGGGAGATCATGACCTAAGCCAAAGTCAGACACTTCAACTGACTGAGCCACCCAGGCTCCCTTGAATTTATTGTATGTACATTATACCTCAATTATTAAGAAAAAGGTTAACAGTTGCTAAATAAGCATTATGAAAACTGGAAATACTTCCCTATGTGCCAACAGCCATTGAATTTTTTAGGCCTGTGACCTGCCCCATCCCAATGAATTTGCCTTCTTCAGTATCAACAGAACAGCCCTTCATCCATACCCCTCACGAGGCATAAAACATGTCCAAGTCAGGGACCGTAGAGTTGGAAGAAATAGGAGCTTGCTCAAGCTGGCTTCGGTATACATGGATTTACTAACAAGGACATGGATATTTTATGAATTTTGAAAGCAGGGAGTATAGCTGGCCTCTGGAAGGTCTGAAACAAGAATTGACATATCTCCTCTCTTCCTCAAGATCCAACGGTCTCTCATATCTGTCTCTTTCCTGTCATATCTGCCTCATGTTTCTTCTCTTTTTTTTGTTCTGGAAATAAGAGCCAAACAAGCTGGCCCAGACCCTTCTGGCTTCCTATCACTTTATAAAGTCTTACACCCAAATTCTCAGAATTTCAAGATTAACTCATCTTGAAGTCTATTTCACTATGGATTCTGAGCTCATATTACAAGGCTCAATGTCCAGTGAGCAAGAAGGGGCTGGCTTATGAGACAATGCTCAGGGAGGTAGATATGGAGCTGGGGAGACACGATCAGCCTTCTGGCCTATGAGGCCCAACCTGGACTGATAACGAGCTCATACTATTGGCCCTTAGCTTCTTGCAATTCCCAAGGAATCTAGCCATGCTAATGCCTTGGTGCCTTTGCATTTGCTGTTCCTTTTGCCTAGAAGGCTCTTCCCATAGACATTCACAAGGCTGGCACCAGCACTTCATCAGGCCTTTGCTCAAATGGTCAGGACTTCCCTGACTGTCCTATCCAAACACCAACACCTCTGTCACATTCTTTGTCATTGCTTTATTTATCCTTGAAGCACTGTAAAAACCTTATTCATCCTTGGAACACTGTAAAAAACCTGACATGAAGATATACATCTACTTGTTAATTTATTTTTTTTCTCCACTAGAATGTAGAAACTAGAAGCTTCATGAGAGTAAGAACTGTTATGTCCCCTACTAAATCACCAAGACCCTCAGTATCACAGAGTAAATGTTCCATAAATATTTGTTCAATAAAGTATTGATTTTTACATACCTATTTTAATTCAGTGACTATTATCACAATCTATTTACCCCCAATGATAATATCCCATGGTGGGTATTCCCTACCATGTCTATGGTATTTTGAAGACTTTCAAGTTTGACACTAGGGTTTTTTTCCCCCCCCATCTCCTCAAATTCTGTTAGTTCTCAATAAAAGACTCAACTCAATTCCTCTTGACTATTTAATTACATTCTGTCATTTTTAGCCTGGCTTTAGGGAAATCCATAAGATCCAAATGCTCTTACTAGAAAGTTCTATTTCCAGAGGCCCAGCAATGCTATTGTTCTCTTTGCAACTTGGCCATGTCTCTTGCCAGCATGGCACCTTGAGTTTAAGCTGCTTTAAACCCACCTACAGGACGCTTTGCACAGGGACTTGTAAACAAAAGATGCTTAACAAGTACTTGCAGATTGAGACTTAATGATTGATCATTTAGTAAATGGGAGTGAAAAATAAAAACCTTTGTTGCAGACAATTTAATAATAGTGAACATACGGTATTGTTGCAGGTATCGGAGACTGGAGCCAGAAGAGATAAACAATACATAATCCTTAGACCTTGCTAAGGGATAGACTCTTCAGTGCAGGAATTAGGACATCCATATAGCTATTTAGAATAGCCAAATTATGGAAGCAGCCCAGTTGTACATAAATAGATGAATGGATAAAGAAGATGAGGTGTATAGAATACAATGGAATATTACTCAGCCATAAAAAAGAATGAAATCTTGCCATTTACAATGACATGGATGGAGCTACAGAGTATTATGCATGCTAAGTGAAATAAGTCAGAGAAAGACAAATACCATATGATTTCACTCATATGTGGAATTTTAGAAACAAAACAAATGAGCAAAGGGGAAAACAAAAAGAGAGGAAGAAAGACAAACCAAGAAACAGACTCTTAACTATAGAGAACAAACTGCTGGTTACCAGAGGGGAGGTGAAATGGGCAATGGGATTAAGGAGTGCCCTTGTTATAATGAGCACTGGGTGCTGTTTGGAACTGGTGAAGTGCTATATTGTATATCTGAAACTAATATTACACTGTATGTTAACTATACCGGCATTAAAATAAAAAAAAATTTATACAGCTGAAAAAAAACTTCTTAAAAAATCCACACAGGTAACTAATAAGGCAGATTATAAGAGGGTACTAAGAGAAAAAAACTTTCAAAGTCAAGGAGGATAGAATACAACAGATTCTAGACATGTGATGAGACAGGTATTAGGAAGGAGGTAGCATATAAAAAAGGCCTTGAAAAACAGAGAGGAGAAATATCTAGAACTGAATTAGAATGTGAAAATTACATGTGAAAATATGTAGGTGTGGTTAAATCAGTATTTGGAGGAAAATTTTGGCTTTAAATACATTTATTAAGTAACAAATTTTAAAAATAAATGAGCTAAGCCTACAAATGAAAAAGTTAGAAAAGGGGCACCTGGCTGGCTCAGTCAGTAGGGCACATGTCTCTTGATCTTGGGGTTGTAAGTTCAAGCCCCACACTGGTTGTAGAGAATACGTAAAAATAAAACCTTTTTTAAAGTTTAGGGGGAGAAAAGCAAGCCCAAATTAACAAAAAGAATGAAATAATGTGGAAATCAATAAATTAGAAAACTACAAACCAAAATTAAAAAACTTAACAAAGCCAAAAGATGGTTCTTTGGAAAGGTTTCATAAGATAGGCAATCTGCCAAGACTGATGGGGGTGGGGGGGGGGGATTCAAACAAAACAGAATGAAAAAGGAGAAATTACTACAGACACAACAGAGGTTTCGAAATTTAAAAGCGTAGAGGATGTTTTGACATATGGAGATGGCAGGAGGTGCCCCAGGAATAGGACACAATGAGAATAGAGCCGGGGTGGGGGGGGGGTGTGTTTGGGAAACCGCAACTAATCCATCTAAGTAGAGGACATTGGGGGTGGTGGGGGGTGGGCTGTCTGTTGAAAACTGTGAAATAATGCTGGCTGGGAAGCCAGGGTCCTAACGGTGAAGGCTTTGGAAGCTAACTTTATTCTGTGAGTAGTGGAGAGGTAATTCTATTCTGTGAGTAGATGGGTTTTGAGCTGGGGTAGGTAATGAGAGCTGTGTTTTAAGAAGATGCCTAGTTACAATGATTCAAATGCCAGTGACTGCAATTATTTGGGATGGAAAATGACAAAGGTCTGAACAGGGCTCTGGAAATGGGGCCCCAGCAAACAAGAGGTGGGGAGCGAGGGAAGAATCGATACAAACTGGTGAGTGACCAGAAGTATATATGGGGAGGGAACTAGAGCAAGATGGTCATCCTCAAGATAACAGCTTCACATGGAGGTTGGACTGCAAAGGAGAGATAAAGAACTTGGTCGACGGGTTGAAAAAGTATAGCTTCTATGTTTTTCCTTGTTTGCAAAGCATTTTTCATCTTATTTGATCCTTACTGACCTGTGAGATAGGCAGGTAAGAAAGCCTTGATTTGTGCCAGCCACATGAACCAACAGGACCACTGTCAATTTTTCTACCATGTTGGGGTAAGAGGTTGGTCCATTTATCTGGAAACATCAGTTAAAGGAAGGACTCATGACAAGGCACGTGCAAAACACTTATCCTTCATTTGGCTCCCTGCTGCCTGAACTTTGTTCTGTGTTTGGTGAGTTCACCATTTCATGAGTCCCATTTGGCAAGGCAAGACTGCCTACCCCAACAGGGGAGAAAAATGGAGACACCGGCTTGCCCAGTTTCCCGGGGTAAGTTGGAGAAAAAGGCATGGGACCAGGGCTCTGCCCACCAGGCAAATGTGCACACAGAGGTGGACTCAGGAGCTTGTGGGGTGAAAGGAGAGGACGGGGAGCCCCCTCTCTCTGCAGTGGTGGCAGAAGAGGTGGTGGCTACATGGCTGAGTACCTGACACGGGGGTAGCATCAGGGACCGGATGGTGGGTCCTGACACAAAAGTTGCACCTCATTGTACCTCATGGAGAGCTCAGGAGAGATGGCATTTTCTCGTCAGACCGGTTCTGAGGCTTGGCCTTGCATGCTGTTCCAGGAAGCTAAGCCTTTATCCCAGCTCCTGGTTCTCCCCGCAGTTCTGAGAGTTGTAGAGAGTTGTATCCAGTAAGTTTTCTGCTTGGTCAGCCAGCGTCTAAGAACCCTGGCTGATACACTGTCACTGTTCTACTTTGCTTTAAACCATCCATGTGTGTATTCCAGTAGCTAATCTTAAAACCAGTTGAAAGCAAGTCCTCTAACAGATAAGCAAGCTGAAAATAGGAAAAGTTTTATTTTGATTAGCTCCCAATTTATAAGCTTTCTAGATTTATTAAAACTTAGGATATTGCTAAGCGAAACGAGGAAGGATATAAAATAGCACGTAGGCTGTATTTTTCTGTTACACACACGGGAAAAGATTCCACCACACTGTTAACAGTCATTATTTTGGGTTAGTAGGACAATGAATGACACTGATTTCCTTCATTTTGCTTATATGGTTTATAAGTTTTCTACTATAATTCTTGTGTGATAAAAAGTTATTTTAGAACATCTAGAAACTTGTCTGGTTTTTTGTGCAGGTATGCCAATCATTACCTTCCATCGCTGTTCCTGTTTCAGGAACAGCTTCCTTCTCTTGGTCTCAGGTCCCATGAGGGAGGGATTCTTGGGGAGTAACCTCCTGGCCCTTCCGGCCCCGCCCCAACATTCACCCCTCCTCATGGGAGGGGGTGTGTCCCGAGTGACCCAAATGCGGGCGGAAGTCCAGAGCTGGCCCAGCTTCAGCTGGGCCTCACCTCTGCCTCACCTCTGCGTGCCCACTGTGGGCTGTACCGCAACCTGCTCTCTGCTCCCAGGTGGGCTTCTCAGGCTTGCACTGTCCCTGCCGAGCCAGGGCTGAGCGTGCGAGCTGGTCCTGGCAGCTGCACACCCAAGGCACAGTTTCCAACTGGCTGTATCAGTAACAGAGCTCCATTTGTTTCTCATCCGGTTCCAGAGTTGGGAGGGGAATTGAGGGATGTGAGTTAGTAGCTCCAGACACACCCAGGCACCCAGGGACCTGCGATCAACGCTGTTTCTCCTGTTGGCGCCCTCCATGCCCAAGTCCCCAGACACAGGGAAACAGGGTGGTAGGCAGCCTGACTCCATGGCCCGTGACTGGGGAGAAGATATCCAGCCCCCAGCCCCACCCCCGATGAGCTGCCAGTGGGCCTGCAGCCTCTTACCCCGCTGCTTCCTCAAGAAACGCATCATTACTTAATATTCAGAACCCCTCGACAGGATTCTGTGCCGTAGTAACAGCAGTAAAAAACCTGTGTCATCAAATAAAATATCTGAAGCTGGGCCCTGAGGTTTCATAAGCAGCAAGACATTTTAATGGGATTATAGCTCTTTTTGTTCAGAAAGCAGGCACTGTTCAAGCCTAGAAAGTTTATCTGTTGATCTTAAACTTTCCCTTCACACAAAGTAAATGAAAAGAAAGCAAATCATGGAATCTCAAATCTGCAGTTGTTCCTCGGCTATTTTATTGTTCCTTGCCTCCCTCAGATAAAATATCTAAGATTCATAAACTGTTACTCTTAAAATCAAGCCATAAAAACACTCCCGCCTTCCCAAGAGTTTATCAGCATTCTGCAAAGTAGCTGGATAGGGCGAGTGTGCTTAAAAACTACTGTAAAATAGATGACCGAATCCCAAATATTACACATAATCTCCATCTGACGGGTTTCAGGGTAGACACTAACCAAAGCCAATCACTTCTTTCTTGGGTTTCCTGACAACAGTTTCCTCAAATTTATTCTTAAGTTGTAACTCAAGGTCATGAAAGAAACCGTTTATGCATATCATTAAACAGAAAAGCAAACCTCAAACAAGCCTTAAAAGTTGGCTTCCTTCATGTACCAGAACGTGTGCTGTGAAAAAAACATAGAGACTTGAGCACACAAAAATACACAAAAACAGGATAATAATAGTGAGTGTCTACAAATCTTCAGATAAAATGTTTCCAACAGCACTGTTTTCTAGGAAATCAAGCCAGATGCACTGAATGACCAATGCAGTTCGCCAGGAGTCCTTTGAATAGAACGGACAGGCTGCAGAGCAGGGTTTTGGTGCCTGCCTCTCCAGGAGTAGGTGCATGAGGGTGATAAAGAACGGGCTTGAAGGCCAGCACCGTGTGGCTGGTGAGCCTCAGGTGTCGCTGCCCAGGCTGGGGCCACACTGCTGGCCCTGCTGTGGGCCTGAATCTTGCAGCGCCCCTCTGTGCACTCGGCCAGAGCTGGAAGGTACCTACCTCGATGCCCTTGTTTACGGGGGTCTGGACAGATGAAGGGCTAGCAGTCGCCTGCCAGGAAGTAAAGAGGATGGGGCCAAGCCCTTTCCACTGGTTACTCCCAGTCCAGCCACTACTTGGCCTCGCCGTTTCTCACCATGGGAAGGGAGATGGGAACAAAATTAGGAACAAAGTTATCCCAGGGACTGGGTCAGCATTCATGAATGCGTTTACCTTCACAAGGAAGTTACAAAGAACACTTGAAGAAGCTGCCCTAAGACACCCAGAGGTCAGGACATAAAAGTAACGTTTCCAATTATTCAGCAATTGTTACTATAAACCTTACTATTGGCCAAGTTTATATGGAAACACGTTTATAAACATTTTACACAAAATGCGCACCTATTTTAAAGACAAATTGATCAAATACTTACCAATGGGGAAGTACCTGCTATCTGTTCAGCCATTTCTCTTTTCAACCTATCTGTCCATTTCACAGTAGCTAAAAATTGTTTCTAAAGCCATATACAGGCTCTTCACTTAAGAGCATGGACCACCCATGCTATCATAGAGGTCTACAGTTTTAGCACTCCAGATGTACTTTGGAGGTCTGAAGCTTAGAGAAAGGACAATTCGACAAGTCTAACTCCTGACTCTCTGCTCTATTCCTCATCCGTGCTGCCTTTGTAAAGCACTTGATCTACCAAAGTTCAAGGCATCCCTATGGATTAATGAATCTAATTTCTAAAGCCATGATGCTTGATTAGCATATTCTTTAGTCCAGAGCTCTCCTTAAAGTTCTGGGCTTGTATATCGAAGCACCCACCTTACACCCCTCCAGTTAGGCCTCCCAGACACCTTAAGGTCAGTGCCTTCTTCACTCCCTGCCCACACTCCCAGCTGAGTCATTTTCCATATTACAGCCCTTATTTATTTCAGTGCCCGAAAACCCCATCCCTCCTGGGAACGGCATCTGCCGTGATGCCTGCTATGTCCTCACCCTTCGCACCCAGCACGTCCCCAAGCCCTGATGACTTCACCTGCTAAACACCTCTCCAATCCGAGCTCTTCTGCCAGCAGATTCCAAATCACCACCTTCCCCTTGGAGTTCGGGAATGTGCTCCAGTGGGAATCACCTTCCATTCTGCAAAATGTTTACACATGTGCTCTCCCTCTTGGCCTCTTTCCAGTCTACTGTCATAGAGAAAGCACACATCTGATCGTGTCTTTTATCTGAAACATTAAAATGGCTTCTTACTGTCCTCAGAATAAAGAGAAGCCTGGAGCTCCGGCCTGACCCGGCCCTGGGGATGCGTCCAGCCACCTGACATCCACTGTGCCCTCTGCACACCTCCTCCTGTCCCAGGGCCCTGGAGCTCCTTCCTCTCACCCCCTCAGCTACTTCCTCACACAGAGAAGTCCTTCTTGAGTGACCCTGACAGGACCAGTGTCCCTGTGACACACAAGTAACAACAGCAATGACATGTGTGTGGTTTGTGTGAATGCCTGTCTCCTGTGCTGGATTCTGAAGCGCCCTGGGGAGAGGCGCTGCGCGGGCCCTGCTTGGGTCCTGCCCGGGCTCGGCACAGTGTGTGTGCACAGTAAATGGGGACCGAGCCTTCTGATCACAGTGGTTGAGGCCTGTGTCTCTCAGGATCATCCTCATGCCACACAAGTGTTGGTCTTCAGGGCCTCAGGGTATCCGTGGGAACTTCCCGTGTCCCCCAACAGATGCCCCAATATAACCTCAGGGCTTAAAAGGTGGGGGGAGGGAGGTATTCTTTTAATGTGATTTTTTTTAACGATAGTGAGAGCAGGTTGCATCCTTTTGCATGTGATTAATGGAAATCAAAGTGATAATTAAGATTTTTAACTGCAACAGCTTCAGTCTAAACTGAGAAAAAGTCCAGAAATGGAGAAAGCGGGGATGCTCTTTCCCACAGTCTCTACTCCCAGGAATAAACAGAAAGATGAGCGTTCAAAGGCAGTATGAGATAGTGGTTATATGTGCATAGATTCTGGACCCTGGCTACCTACTGGCTGTGTGATCTTGGGTAAGTCTCTTGACCTCTCTGTGCCTCAGTAGCTTCCGCTGTAAATTGAGGATAATAAGAGCGTGCTTTCGAGTGTTGTTACAAGGATTAAATGAGTTAATGTCTGTTAAATGCTTTCAACAGTATCTGATGTTACTTATAGTGAGCAATACATAAATATTTTCCATTTTATTATTGTTGGGTGTTTTTTAAAGCTGCTTTACAGTATTCTAGCTAAAATTGCTATATTTTGGTCAGAATGGGTCTCAGCTAATGCTTACAACTAAGATGTTAAAAACTGAAATATGCACTGGCTTGTTTTGCTGTACATAGAACTATTTCTAATGAAAAATATTCTGAATGCATAACCTTGTTGGTTCAGATAAAACAAACAAAATGCCTGTTAGTAGAAGCTTGTTGGCTTCTTAACAGAGTGTGACAAAAATATTCCTCAAATATGCATGAGTAACCTGTTCTGTATCTAGTGAATTCGCAAGCATATACCTCGTTTACCTTTGATATATAAAGTAACAAAATCACATTCAGTGAACTGAAGTAGACAATGAAATTAATCAGAAAAAGTCAAATGAAACAAATTGCCACATAAAAGCACAATGTATACCTACATCTATCCTTGAGTTGTGAAGAGTTGATGTTAAAATTATAAAAAAGAAAGGTACTTTATTATAAAAACAGTCAATTAAAATATTTCCAGCTGTATATACACCTATCCCTATGGCCAAAGAATTCCACTCTTAAGTATATATGTAAGAAATACGAATGAAGACAGAATGACATATACAGGAATATTCATAGCAGCTTAGTTCGTGATAGCCAAAAGCTGTAAATAACCTTGATGTCTATCAATAGAATGGATACACAAATTGTTGTACATCAACAAGAAGAACATACTACCTATGCATATAATAACATGGATATATCTCACAGATACTATGCCACTTCAAAGATTCTGAATTTAAAAAGTACATATGTGCTTTATTAATCAAGTTCAAGAATCATCAAACCTGATAAATGATGACAGAAGCCCTAAGAGTGGTTCCCCCTGGGGAGGTAGTAACAAATAGGGACTGGGAAAGAGTAATATGAAATCTAAGGGGTGCTGGCTATCTTCTACATCCTGATTTGGGTGGTACTTTATACATATCTAAAATTCATCAAGCGATAAAAATGTGGGTATTTTATGCTTTTTAATGCATGTGTTTTCCTTCTATTATTAAAAAAAAATATCTTCCTGGCTATTACTTTAAATCATGACCAATTGTATTTTTTTTTTCAACGTTTATTTATTTTTGGGACAGAGAGAGACAGAGCATGAACGGGGGAGGGGCAGAGAGAGAGGGAGACACAGAATCGGAAACAGGCTCCAGGCTCTGAGCCATCAGCCCAGAGCCTGACGCGGGGCTCGAACTCATGGACCGCGAGATCGTGACCTGGCTGAAGTCGGATGCTTAACCGACTGCGCCACCCAGGCGCCCCCAATTGTATTTTTTTAAAAAAATTTAATGTTTATTTATTTGTGTGTGTGTGTGAGAGAGAGAGTGAGTGAGTGGAGGAGGGGCAGGGAGAGAGGAAGACACAGAATCTGAAGCAGGCTCCAGGCTCCGCGCTGTGGCACAGAGCCCGATGCGGGGCCCTAACTCACCAATGGGAGATCATGACCTGAGCTGAAGTTGGCTGCTTAACCAACTGAGCCACCCAGGTGCCCCTGATTGTACTTTGATTTAACAAAATTGGCTGTGCCTTCAGTATCTCATGTGTCGCTAGAGAACTGGCAGAGTACTCTCCCTACATATACACTAAACCAAGAATAATAGACTGAAATGTAGCCCACTCCTCCCCCCCCCCAACTCAAAGGCTGAAACCCTTAATCCTCAAGGTAACTATATTTGGAGACAGGGCCTTTATAAGTAATTAAGGTTAAATGGAGTGGGGCTCTAATCCAGCATGGCTGATGTTCTTGTAAGAACAGGAAGAGACATCAAAATGTGCCCCCCCAAGATAAGACCATGTGAGGACACAGCCAGAAGTGGATGTCTGCAACTCTGGGAGAAGGGTCTCAGAAGAAAAAACAAACCTGCTGTGTGACACCTTGGTCTTAGACTTCCAGCTTCTAGAGCTGTGAGACAATCAATCTCTGTTGGTTAAGCCACTCGGTGTGTGTTATTTAGTTAAGGCAGCCCTAGGTGACTAATACACCAGGCGAAGCCTTCAAGAGAAACCCCAGGAGCTTGGCATAGGCCCTCTGGTGTCAGGGTCTGACTCTGGCTGTGAGCAATCTAAAGCTAGTCAGAGCTAGCAGGGCGAAGACAGAAGGGATTGTGTTTAGAGCAAAAGGCACTTCTGCAAGTAGAACAGGGCGTGTGTTTCCTGTGGTCATAACGTGGGCTCCGCAGAAGCAGCCTGCTCGAGCTGGAGGATGAGAGGTTTAAAACTACGCATGTAACATGACTGCACACTTCCCGGAATAGCTAGAGCGCCAAACCGACGGGAGGATGCCAGTGCCGACAAGGATGAGGGACAACGATAACTTCCATGAACTGTGGTCAGGAGACGACATTATTAAGACCGCTGCGGAAAACTGACAACATCTCTAAAACCCAAAAATGCACCTACTCTGACTCAGCAATGCCACGCCTACAGAAATGAGTGCATTCGTGCAGAAAAATAAGTGTACAAGCATGTTCCCAGAGAAACCACCCAGCTGATCTCCAAGGCAAGAATGGATGTGTCAACTCTGTATATTCACACAATGTGTTACTTATGAGCAACAAAAAGGAATGAAACACCCATACATACAGCAACATGGTTAACTCTCTACTATTGAGCATAGAAGTCAGACACAAAAGGTTACATACTCTGTGATTTCTTCATGTGAAGTTAAAAAGGGGTAAAGTTGCTTTATGGTGCTAGAGGGCAGAGTAGTGGTTACCTTGGTTACCTTGGGGTGCTGGTTGATATTGACTGGGGAGGGGTGAGAGGCAGTCTGGGGGTGGGGCGGAAGGCAGGAAGGGCAGGAAATGTTCTGTGTCTTTATGGCTTTTCAAATATGTGAAAATCAAACATACTACGCTTGAGATTGCTGTTCTTCACTTCTGTTCAAGTAATACTGCAACTTTTAAAAATCAAAAATCAGGTAGGAGTTTGGAATTTTAATTATTACACAGGACTGTATCATGTGATTAATAGACTGGATTTAACTTTTCACCACTTAAGAGTAATTGGGAGATCTAAGGGACCTGCCCGAGATTTTCTTCCACTAAAGAAGAAATGACAGGTCTGCTAGGTGGAGAGGAAGGAGTCATGCAAGAAAAACTGGAGAGACGGTTGCTCTCTCTCCACGGTACTGAGCCCTGCCTGTTAGTAAACCTGTTAAACTCAGAGAGCAGTTGCTTTAATTCAAGATGCCCTGAACAAGATGGTGTTTTTGGAGACTGCCAAAGTTATTTACTTAGGTTTCTGTTAACTATTGAATTGCCGAGATTAACTCTGATGTGATAACACGGGAAGCACGGTTGAGGCTGACATCAACAGTTTACTGACCTGTGTCTAGGTTACTTTCCAAAAAACGTTGCAGAAGACAGACATCCCCAAGCTGAGCCCAAAGATATCAACAGTAACGACTGGCTCACATTATCCAGCTAATGGCTGTAACAGATTATAAGTACGGCTTTTAGCTAATATAGCACTTTGCTAGATAATACTTAGACTGGCTAATTCCTAATGATCAGCCTATTTCCAAGAAGTTGCAGTTCTGTAAATGTTGAAGTGTGGGTGTGCCCTTACTTCATTCAAAGATTCTACTTTAGCTTTTGTTTTGAGTGGCTTCTGCTTAAAGGTGGCAGTGTGACCACATATATTTTTATTCTTTTCCTCTCGGGACCCCACTTATATAAGTACAAAGGCATAGATGAGGTATAAATCCACAAAGAGAATGAAAGCAAGAAGATCCACAAACAAGAGATTTCAACATATTTCTCTGGAATTGACTGGATTGTAGTATCCTAGCAAAAGATGGAGGTAGAGAAGACTCTGGAGACAGGAGATTCACTGTAACAGACAGTTAGATCCCAGACCTCTGCTACATGCCACACACATGTGACCAGAAGCCACCCGCTGGCATTTGGAGATTCCTTCTTCTCAGCGTCTGCTCAAGGGAGCCCAACCTAAGACCTCCACAAACCCTACCGATTGGTACAGACCTCTGACCAGCTTCAGTGTCACAGCCTGCACATGGATGGACAATCAATGATAACCAGACATTTGCTAGACACGTCCTGCATGGGGGGGGGGGGGGGGGAGCCATCCACTTGTTCACAAGCCCGCTGTAATGGCCCAAGTGGAAGAAAGAAAGAAGGGCAGGTGGGTCAGACAGGGAGGAATCACACTTAGAAAGAAGAAAAGGTAAGGTTCGCTGTGCAGATAACATAACGAACCAAACTATCATCCTCTGCCTTCATAAACAGTCTCTTGACTTCATCAAGGGGAGCCTCCTTCTACTCAAGAAACTGGAGACAGATGGGTAATTACCTCCCTACCACCTTGCTGCACCCCTCTGCCTCCACCCACTAAGGGTCATTTTGAAAAAGGTCTTCGCACTACCAGTAAGTAGTATGTTGTATCTCACCCGGAGCAGCTCGGACATAATAGGGAATGAAACCCTGAGCCCCTCAGCCTATCTGCTTCCCCAGACAAGCTTCAAGTACTTCACGTGACTTCTAACACCAGCTTCACCTTCTGTCTTAGAGGCCAGACAGCATCTACCAGAGCTGTAATGGTCTGTGCCAGGCTGAAAGCATACATTATGATTTATTTCACACCAGCCGTGGATCTTTTCCCCAGGTTACAGAAAATTAATATATTTGGGCACACTAAAACAGTGCTTATTTGAAAGCTGACCTGACTGCTCCTTTCCTTAACAAATTTTACTAAAGGGCACATTCTATTAATAATTTTGGTTCCAATTTTCTAGCTTGTTCCTTTCTTCTTACCCCTTAAACACACACACATAGAGTTTCCTCATGATAGAGCACAGAGCAACATATTCATCAAAGAATATCTGGAAAACTAGCAAACGTGTTGTTCGTATGACATGCTGTTATAATTCCACCATCCAGTTTCTGTCCACCTCATTTGAGAAGAAAAATTTTAATGTACACATTTCCTAATCATTCCACTCTCAGGCCTATACTTATCGAGAAACAAAACGGGAGGCGCTTGGCTGGCTCAGTCGGTGAGGCGTCTGACTTCAGCTCAGGTCATGATCTCACGGTTCGTGGGTTCGAGCCCCATGTCGGGCTCTGTGCTGACAGCTCAGAGCCTGGAGTCTGCTTGGGATTCTGTGTCTCCCTCTCTCTCTGCCCCTCCCCCATTTGCACTTTCTCTCTCTCTCAAAAAATGAATAAACATTTAAAAAAGAAAGAAAAAAATTGGGAGCTGTGTTCAAGGCTTTGCTGTTCAGAGATGTGCAGGATTCCTTGATACACAATAGGGCAACACAGACGAAAAAATAAAGTACATTCTACCAGGTTCTCTTTGTTCATAGACAAAGGCACAGAGTTCTGCCCCGCCCCCCCCCCCCCCCCCCCCCCCGAGTTACATTTTTGAGAACATGCAGCAAAAGGCAGGGCTTCTGACAGCTGAGGCACAGAAGCCTTCAGCCTCCAGAGCTCAGGGTAGTGATAGAAAGCCCCAGGGACTAAAGCTAAATGTTTGGCCATTCTGGTTATTCTCCAATAAGCCCTTTTGATGCTGAAAGGCTGATTTTCTATTGACTGTTTGTTTTCCCCTTCTTTCTTCCCTGACATTCTTTTCCTTTTATGGTTAATAACAGGGGCGGGGGCGGGGGGTGGGGGGAAGAAAACTCCTAGGCATGAAGTTTAAAGCCCTTAAATTTAATTACAGGAGTTGAGTCAGTCATTCCCCAAAGTTTGCTAGAGAATAGGTGGGATTTCTTTAAAAAGATGGGAAAAATAAGATACACAGAAAAGCAACAGATTTTCTCATCCCCACTGATTCAACAAACATGTACTCCGCATATACTCTATATGTGTACGTATGTGCATGCTGTCCATATGCTATTATCCTTCCCAGTGCTAAAGGAGGTGAAAAAAAAAATGTAGGTGGGCGGATGTACATTTTGGAAGGACAGGAGAGAGAAGGAAGAAAGTGGGCACGCATTTCTGTGGTCCAAAGGGAACTGTGGTTGCTTGCTAACAAGCAGAACAACGTGTTGTAAGCATTTATGTCAGGAGTCAGGGAGCTAAGTTCCATGGGACAAGTCTGGCCCACTGCCTGTTTCTGTCCTGCCTGGGAGACGGGAGAAGCTTTTACATTTTTAGAAGGTTGAAAAAAAATGAAGAAAGGAATCAAAATTTTGTGACATGTGAAAGTGATACAAAATTCAGATTTCGGCAAACATGAATAAAGTTTTATTGGAATACAGCCACACTCGTTGGTTTACATATTGTCTATGGCTGCTTTTGCACTAAAACTGTGACAGAGACCCGTATGGCCCACAGGACCTATTTACTGTCTGGCCCTACACTGAAAATGTTTGCCAACCCCTTGGTTAGAGGAGGGAGATGTCACTTCTGCCCAAGGTCATTAAGAAGGAAGTGACACGTCTACCTCACTTTTCTATAGCCCTTTATATCTTATTTGACCCTCCCAGCAGCTCTGTATACGAAGAGGTAGGAAAGGCAGGTTTCATCATCCTCCCTTTTACAGCTGGGGAAACTGAGTTTCGCTCGGCCCAATCTAGAGACTTGTTCAATATTGGCAGCTGATTGATGGCAGCATCATATGATAGTGTCTGAACCTTTCCACCCCATGGTGCTGAGATTGGAAAGACAACACACACACACACACACGTGGGACAAGGGCATCATAAAGAAGGGAGGCCAGCTGGGTGAGTGCGGTGAGGGGCTACCTCAGGGACCCAGGGCAAAGGAGACTGGCACCAGGAACTGTCTGGGCCCACGAGTCAGCAAACTAAGTTCCAGAGGACAAGCCCACTGCCTGTTTATGTCCTGCCTGGGTGTTGGGAATGATTTTACATTTTTGGATGGTTGGGGGGAAAAAAATCAAGAGAGGAATCAAAATTTTGTGACATGTTAAAGAGATACGAAATTCAAATTTCAGTCTCCATAAATAAAGTTTTATTGGAATGCAGCCCTGCTCATTGGTTTACACACTGTTGTAGTGCAAAAGCAGCCTGAGACGGTACGTGTCCCTGGACCTGGGGTGAGTGCCCTCATCCGGTCTTGTAGTCACTGAGAGAACGTCCGGGAGCCTCAGAATCCTGTCTGCTGCATAAATCCTGTCCTGATGAAGTTGAAGAGTAAATGAGACTATCAGGAGAAGCAAATGAGTTAACCGTGTATACTACTCAGCACAACGCCTGGCACTTTGCAGGTGTGATGTTACCTTGTTGTTTCATTCACTGCTTGGGGAAGGTGCTGAGCATTTATTTATTTTTTTTTAACGCTTTGTTTATATTTGAGAGAGACACAGAGCATGAGCGGGGAAGGGGCAGAGAGAGACGTAGACAGAATCGGAAGCAGGTTCCAGGCTCCGAGCCATCAGCACAGAGCCCAATGTGGGGCTCGAACTCACAAACCGTGAGATCATGTCTTGAGCTGAAGTCGGATTCTGAACCGACTGAGCCACCCAGGTGCCCCTGGGTGCTGGGCACTTTAAAACAGGGATTGACAGGGGTGCCTGGGTGGCTCAGTTGGTTAAACATCCGACTTCAGCTCAGGTCATGATCTCACGGCTCATGAGATCGAGCCCCGCGACAGCTCAGAGTCTGGAGCCTGCCAGACTCTGTGTCTCCCTCTCTCTCTGCCCCTGCTCTCTCTCTCTCCCAAAAATAAACATTAAAAAACAAATAAATAAAGCAGTAATTAATATGTACTTATATTAGATAACTAGAGAGCCATAGAGGGTGAATTCATACCTGAACATAAAAGATCAGGCTAGACGTTCATGCTCCCTAACACTATGGAAACATTCCATCTGTGGAACAATTTCTAGTTCCTTTAGGACAAAATTCCCCTAGGCATTAGCTCAGGGGGAAAAAAAATTCGTGTACTTTCAAGTCATTTGGAAGAGAATTGGGTGTAAAAACTATTTTCACATCAGGGAAGAAATATATTAGGTTGCAATTGAGAATTCAGTAATTGAACTCCCGGGGCTTGGTGGCTGCAGCTTGGGAAAGAGGCAGGAAGGCAGAAGGGGAGGAAAGAATTGTAAGGAGAGATTAGGCAGGCCAGTGAGTAATCAGTCCAACGGTGAGGTCAGGGCCCAGCGCCTAGGCGTGGTGTGCACAGCCCAGGAAAGCCACTAAGATTTGATTCTGCTTTCCATTTTCCACACTAATAATTTCTTCTTTCAGAAATAAGACATTGACTGAAAAATAAAGTTTCCTCTTAGGACTACTGTCACATTGTACGTGCACACCGCCCGATGTCTAGGTATGCTGATGATCTGAAAGAAATAAACCCTAAACTTCTGACACAGAATCATTTCACACCATAAGAAAAAGAAGCACTCTTTTTGATGGATGTAATACAACAGAACAGTGTTTTTTGAACTACATGTCAGAACCCATTAGTGCTGAAATCATTTTAATGGGTTGCCAACCATATGGACTAGAAGAGAACAAAACAGAAAATATCAGAGTGTACCATACATAATAAAGGACAAGCACTGTTGAGTGAAACCTCTGTGTTTCAGTGATAAGTGTGTGCGTGTGTGTGTGTGTGTGTACATGTGTGTTTACATTTAGTCATCTGTATTGCCAGGCTGTGGTGTAAATTGTATTCTCAGTAGGGATCATGGTCCAAAAAATTTTAAAGCCACTGAAGAAGAGTGTGATCACTTCAGGGAAGTCCGCTATAAGAATCCTAATTCACTGAACAGTCATGTTAAGGGCTAATTATTCCTGATGAGTGGGAATGTTTTCAATGTCAAACTCTTCCTCTGCATTTCAAACATACTACAATTGACAGGAGGAAAAAGTATGCATAACCTGTCAAGTATACCTGGTCTTTAAAATAAGGTGTATCTGACAATGAATACAGAATTGATCTCAAGATACAGGATGTATTAGAAATCAGAAACATGAATGATTACGTTATTCAGAATGATAACTAACCAACTCCTTTATGAAATAAATGGGGACTGTATGTTTTACACGAGTTGATTTACCAGGGAGCAGAAGAGAAAGGGGCTGGAGAGGAAACTTAGTGAACAGGGATGGTATTACTACCACCCAAAAATTAGATTTTGGAAAAAGATTTAGTTTGACTCCATAGAAAGCTCCACGTTATGAGGCATTCTTTCAATTACTTTCTTCTGAACACCCGAAAGCAAAGAGCCCATTATCTCCAAGATAACAAGAGCTGAAATCAAGCAATTCATTAATGCTGGTTGTGACGACAGATGATTTTAAAGGGAGAAACCATGTCAAAAACATTTTTCCCAGTAAGCCAGAAGATTTCATGAAAAGGAGGGGTAGGCAGATTACCTGAAAAAAATCTGGGGAAGAGAGCCTGAAATGATCACCATTGATATTACACAGGAATGTGTATGGAGGTCACATGATTGAAAAAGGATGGATAAATGAATGAATGAATGAATACATGCATACATGCACGAAGGAGGCCACGCTTTTAATACCAATTTAAGTAAATATTTCTTCACAGCTTCCTATATTGGATGTCCTTATCCAAATAATTCAGACGTGCTGGGTTGTGAGATTGTGAATATACACCTATAGGAACAACTGTTCTTATGTAAATGGGCACACAGGGCTTGGGATATAGTTTGTAGTGGCAGCATCATACAAGCATTTAGGAAGTACTATAGTTTGGGGCGCCGGGGTCGCTTCGTCGGTTAAGTATCTGACTTTGGCTCAGGTCATGATCTTGTGGTTCATGAGTCTGAGCCCTGTGGGGCTCTGTGCTGATAGCTCGGAGCCTGCAACCTGCTTCAGATTCTGTATCTCCCTCTCTCTCTGCCCCTACCTTGCTCACACTCTGTCTTTCTCTAAGATAAATAAACATTAAAATAAAAAAAAGAACTACTATATTTCAAACAAGTTAGAAATTAACACACCAAATGTGGCCTAATGACGAAAAAGACTCTGAAGTCAAAGGAGCCGGTGAAACAGTGGAATAAACAATATCATACAGTGTGAGAATAGAAGGATGTCATATTTTTGAAATTGCTAATTTTTACACAATACGATTTTAACTATAAGCAAGTAAGTTAAAAATTGAATACAAGTATACATTTCGCCCTTTATCTGTATCCCTAAAATGTGCTTTTTTCAAGTTGATGTAAAGCCTTTTTAAAAACCATCTCATGGGACAACTGGGGACCACCTTATCATCGAGGGTACCTTATACGTGGGCATATATGGTGACCTGCATCCCACATAACCGAGGCTCCTCGCGGTCCGCACGTGAGTGAACCAGATTGCAGGTAGCTATTGCAATGCCTTAAGATCCCTAAATTAAAACACCAATAACTGCTATCGGACTGATTCTTATCTGTTACAAGATTCTTTACGCTCTGTCTGTTCCATGCCGAATGAAGCCCTGCTTCACGTCTCCTCAGCCCCCTTCTCAGCTCTGCGGGACACTTCCCATGCACACTGACAAATCCCCAACTCCAGCCCACTCTGCCTTCTGCTTATCCACCCCAGGGCTTTCTCTGGTGCCTCCCGGGCTTGCTCAGGCCATTACTGGCACCCCTAAAGTGCTGGGGATTCAGCATGTCTGGTATCACATGATGGATGAACATCCTGGTTTCCCCACCACTTGCTGGACAACGATAAAGTGCATTCTATGCTATCCCAGCAGAACCGAGCCTCCATTGCCCACAATGGTAATCTGCTCATCAGCCCACCTCTTACTGGCTTTCTTTTCTTCCCGGTCTCATTTTCTCCACTCTCTCACTCATGCTTCTTGGGATCACCTCCCCACTAAAACTACCTGCACCCAAGCCCCTGTCTCAGGCCCCGCATGCATAAGCTACTTCAGCGTCATGTGGTGATTTTGTGTCCTCTAAACTAGCTGTCTGCACAAGTCAAGGTGGATGAGCTTTACCCTCATTCTTTCCACCTGGATTACTTACATCTTTGGAAATGTCTCATCTATTCCTTTCCCTAAGTACTTGATGATCCCTCACTGATGCAGAGAGTATTTCTGGGGGGCTGTAGGGTATGCCCAGATGGACAAAACATGGTTCCAGCCTCAAGGACTTGAGAAATGGGACATGAAAGAGGAAGGAAGAAAAGCAAGCCTATAACTGAAGAGGGACTCAGACTGTGGAAGAGCCATGTGGCAGTTCCAGGAGAGGGACAATCTGGAGCTGACCAGAGCTTCATCACTACCCAGACGGAGCCAGTTTTCAAGTTTTCCAGCTTCAATGTTAGCTCAAGGACACCCGCCTTTTTTTTTTTTTTTTTAATTTTTAAATGTTTATTTATTGTTGAGAGAGACAGAGACAGAATGCGAGTGGGTTAGGGGCGTAGAGAGAGAGGGAGACACAGAATCCGAAGCAAGCTTCAGGCTCCGAGCCATCAGCACAGAGCCCAATGCAGGGCTCGAACTCACGAGCTGTGAGATCATGACCTGAGCTGAAGTTGGACGCTCAACCGACTGAGCCACCCAGGTGCCCCAACCTGTCTTTTGATAAACCCAGCACTGACTCACACACAGGTCAGCCCAAACATGGCACCTGCTGCTACAGCCTTATGGGAGACTGACTGAAAGGCAAAGCAACGCACTGCCTTACAAGTCCTTTAAGGATCCCCAAGCGACTGCTCCACCTATGAGGTACGATATGACACAGCCTGGTGAAGCAAGGAAACCCATGAGGCCTCCCTGCTGTTCCTTGATCATGCCAAGCATGTCTGGCTTAGGCCTTTAGCTCCTGACATGCTCTCTGCTTACAAGGTCCTTCCCCCTAATAGCTGTATGGCTCATTCCTCTACTCATTAAACTCTCTGCTCAGGGCCTTCCCTTAACACTCTCTATAAAATAACAGCACCCTCTACATCGTCACGCTCTAGTGTCTTCCCTACTTTATTCTTTATGGCACTTACCATCCACTGACATATTATATATATTAGCTTATTTATTTTTTAATCTCCCCCCACAAAAAGGTCAGCGATAGCAGCAACTTTTCCCCCTCACTGTACCCCTTGAATCTAGAATAGTTGTCTGGTCTAGAGGAGGGGTTCAAGGAATGTTTGTTGAAGAAATGAATAGATTCTTTCATCATTAGAACACCCCAATCATCACTCAACCACAGATGAAGTGCTATAAACTCATCCAGAATCACGACAGCCCCAAAACTCAAAAGCCTAAAGGATACATAAGTATTTTGTGAAACGAAATTTTTTATAAAGCTTCAACATATATAGCAGGTATATATAAATACCTGCTTTATATATAAATAAATAAATAAATAAAACTTCTTTAATTCTATCATAAACTTGTATGGGCCATGGAATGTAACTCATTCAATGTCTGCGGTGTAAATCAGAAAGAAATCCCAGTATTTTAGATCTTAGATACTATCCCTAGCTTACTAAAAAAATAAATTTATTCATGTATTCATGTGACAAATATTTATTGACTGCTTATGATGAGTATGGTGTTGAGTGAGGTGCTATATTTGATTTTTCTTTTGAAAAATCGACTTCACGCTCCCCGGTAAAGCCATATCCTGCCGTTACAGATAGAGAAAGCCCATCTTTTAGAAAACACTTGCGTTTTTCCCCCCATTCTTTTACTATATGTTTTATTGATTTAAGCCCGCAATCCCTCAGGGAGAATAGTCACAGGAAATACTTCGGGTGGAGTATTTTTTTTAATTAGCTAATTTTAAAGGTAACCATTTTTCGCTCTTCATTGAGTTTAAGGGAAACGGGATTTAACACTGTATTTAACAACATTAAATGCCCACAATTACAAAAATCACATAAGTAGTTGTCCAACTCTGCTTACATAGGGCTAATTGGCTCCACTATAAATTCACACTCCCCCAGTGCAGTGGTCCGCATAGTTGGGGGGAAATCTTTCGCTCGCCCCTAACTGACTCACTGCTACATTTCCACAAGGCATATTCCAAGTTGTCATTTTGCCCATGGTCTCAACCTGCCCACCTCTGACTTTATTTAGGAGACTGTGGCCAAATTATTCTCTTTCCACCTGAAAGCTCCCATGCTTCTGTCTCAAGAGTCCTTCCTCTGCCCTCCTTCAGGATCCCCCCACCTTCCTGAAGATTCCATTCCATTAGTTTAGAGTCTCTCTTAGATTTTCAATGTCTCTTCTTTCCTGTGGATTCTTTTTTCTCTGATGAGAAGGTAGGCCCACGCCTTCTTACGAGAAACACATTACTTTCTCTATAGTATGTCATTTCTCTGATGCATCGAACTCCCCTTCCCTCTCACCACCCAACTTCTTTGAAAGTAAGTCTGTCTTCACTGCTCTCCACATGCACCACACCCCTGACTCTAACCCCCACTTCCACCTGCCTCAGAGATAATTGAGGAAAGCGAGGAGTCAGATCCATTGGCTTTTCCTTTGTTGTGCCCTTGGCCCTATGGGGTGCGCTGCATGAATGATGTAGGAATGGTGATGGCTCCCTCACCTTTCCAGCTTCTGTGACACCATGTGACTTCCACCATATTGCTCCAGCTGTTCTCTTCTTTCTCTTCCCCCCACCCCTCAACATACAGACATCCCCCAAGGATCCTACCCTTACCCTTTGTTTTGCTCCATTTTCTTCCCAGGCCATTCCTGAGACATCACAATCACTCCTAAGTACAGGACTCTCAAAGCTCTCTTTGTAGCTTTGACTTCTCTCTGAGACACCTACACCTGTATTCTAGTCCCTTCATTTGGACAAATCTGTCATGGCCAAAATGAAAGCTCTTTTTTCTCCTCTTCTTCACCCTCCTCTGAACCTCCTCTCTGACAACAGCCCCATCACTGTCTCGGCTGAGCTCAATGATGACTTTTGACTTCCCTTGTCAGTATTTAGATTATTCCCACACCCCACCTGGAGCCCTTCTCTTCTTCTTCTTCCCACTGCCTCATTTCCTCTTACCCTTAATTTGGCAAAGGACTCTATCTGGTCTCCCTCCAACCAGTCTTTTCTCACTGCATTATGTCCAACACATTGCTACAAGGTTGTTGCCCTAAAGCACAGTTCTGACCCTGTCGACCCTCTCTCTCAGAAGCCTCCCATGGCTCCCTGGTACTTACTGAAATCCACACACCGGTTGCTCCACAACCTTGAAAGCCTCTCTTTCTCACCTTCTCTCTCATTACATCCCTTGGCATTCCCTGCACTTCAGCCAAAACACACGATTCTTTGGGCAAACACACACTTTTCTGTCACCAAGTCTCTGCTAGTCACTCCTCCTCACACGTGCCCTTCCTTCCCTGCCAGCCCAGACACCGCCTGTATAAATCGCAGCTCAGGGCACCTGGGTGGCGCAGTCGGTTAAGCGTCCGACTTCAGCCAGGTCACGATCTCGCGGTCCGTGAGTTCGAGCCCCGCATCAGGCTCTGGGCTGATGGCTCGGAGCCTGGAGCCTGTTTCCGATTCTGTGTCTCCCTCTCTCTCTGCCCCTCCCCCGTTCATGCTCTGTCTCTCTCTGTCCCAAAAATGAATAAACGTTGAAAAAAAAATTAAAAAAAAAAATAAATAAATCGCAGCTCAAATGTGATCTCTTCCATGTAATGTTCACTAATTCTTCCACTGGAAGTCATTGTTATACCTTGCAAACACCCACAGCATGGGAGGAATGTGGCTTTTTGGGTAATGTAGCCATTTTGCCCATTTTTTTAAGTTAGTGTTTATTGGTTTTGAGAGAGACAGAGATAGTGCAAGTGGCAGAGGGGCAGAGAGAGAGGGAGAGAAAGAGAATCCCGAGCAGGCTCTGTGCTGCCAGTGCAAAGCCCGAAATGGGGTTCAAACTCACGAAACTGTGAGATCATGACCTGAGATGAAACCAAAAGGCAGACACTTAACCGACTGGGCCACCCAGGTACCTCACTTTTGCCCCATTTTTATAGTAGTCAGTTATGTGTATGCCCTGTCTCTCCTTCCAGGCCATGAATTTCCTCTGGGCAGGATCTAAGTCTCCTTATTCTTCACATCTGTGCCGCTCTGGACATCCCCCAAACTCTATTCAAAGGTACAAACAGCCTGAGATCGAGTAGTCAGTTAAGAAATACTTGTAAGTTAATGACTGTAACCCAAAGGGTTAACTTTGGCCTCTAGTCCTTGAAATTCTCTCCATTTTAGTAACAGTTACTTTTTCCTGGTAGGACACAAGCCCCATCTCCCCACGGTACCATAGTTTATTTCTTTTGGCCCCACAGGCCAATTTTCAAATGCCTTTTACTTCCAAGTTTTCTGAAAAACTAACTTCTTTAAGAGACCCAATAATGGAAAAGAAAAGCATTAATGGTACTTTAAGTGAAGAAAATGCATCCGTGCAGAACAAACAGCTTGCTGGGGGCTACAGCAAAAGGTAAGGCTGTTTACCAGACTGAATTATAGGATTCAAGCTGTATCATTAACCTTGCCAGTCCAGTCTTTGGAAAAGCCAGCCACTGTATTTTTTTTTTTTTTAATTATCACATTTATATTAGAAAGGAAATCACTAATTCCTGCCTGAGTCATCAATTGTGTTGTTGTATAATTCTTCTTCTTCTGAACAGTGTATTTACCTTGTCAATTTCTAACATTCTTAAACTTTCTTGTAAGACCTTTACATCTCTGGATTTTACTTGAAAATATAAAGACAAACACACACACACACACACACACACACACACACACACACACACAACCTCTTCGAATGCTTTTTAAATTCCATAAGTACTTTTCTCAGAAAGACATTGGCAGAACTGACATGGAGTAAAGAACTAAGATTCAAAATTCATTTTTATAAATCTATCCTTAAATCTTGGAGGAGATCCAACAACCTCACATTAAAATTTTAGAAGGCTTGACTGAAGGACATGGGGAAATGTAATGTCCACAGCTTCAAGAGCACCTGGTCTATATATCATCGTTAATTAAGAGAAGATAAACAGGAAGAAAAACCGTATGAGCACAGCACGAGTTTTATTGTTTTTGATGTAACAACAATATCACGCAACCTTTGCCAAAACAAAAATTTTTTTAAAAGGAAAAAAGGGAAAGAACCCTCTGATGCCAACGTGTTATATATTTACTTGGATAGCCATGCCTGCTAGAGGCTTTTCCAAGAGGACTGGGGCAGACAGTTTGGATTCTGACAGCAATGCAGTAGAATTTAAGGTGTTGTGATTTAAATATGTTCTCAGCAGGCTAATCTAGTCACACAACATTTTATAAAGAAGTCTCAAGATATTAAGTGTAGAGGTGCATTAATTCGCACAAATACCGCAGGAGAAATACAGGCACTGGGAGTCAAACTGCAGTGGACACACATATGAATATGCTATCTCCCTATCTCTACCCAAGCCCACATAAGCCTATCTTTATCACACAGAGACAATTAAACAGCTATACTCTCTGGATGCAATTCTGCATCCTGGCTCCCACTGGGTGACTTATTGCCAGCGTGACATTTTTCAAATTCTCTATTAGCAGGCTACCTTGGCTAGGAAAGCAGACCTCACCAACCCAGGACCCCATTATCATGGGTCTCAGGAGATTTCAGTTCGTGAATGACATATGGCACCACCGAGCCATTGTGAAAGCTGGAAGAGTGGATGACACCAGCCGTAGAAATAAAGTGTCCCTTTTCCTTAGGAAAACGCCCTGCCTATGTGACGCTGACCAAGGGGGGGTACCAAACATTTCTCAGTATGATCTTCTTCTTCTTTTCAAACACTCCCCTGACCCCATCTTTCTATTCACACCTCCAGAGTTCATTCTACAAGAACCAACATAAAGATCGCCGGTTCTCCAGCCTTAAGGTTTGCAGTGCTGAAATGTGAAAGGAGAAGGTCTAGTTGACATTCAAAGTTGTGGCGACGGAGAGACGAATGTGGCCATTAAAGACCCTTCTCCTTCAGGTCAGACAAGAGATAAACAATGGAAACTGCAGAGTCAGGGCATCAGAGACCCTTACAGAACAGGGGCCGAGGAGAGAAGTATCACGGGATAGAAGCTCCCTTCCAAACCCCAGAAGGCTAGCAAGCCCAGAAGGGGTACCATTATCCTATTTCCCTGCCTGCCATGCGCCCTAAGCCCACATGCACACTTCCACATCCTCATGTCCAGAAGCCAGAGAAAGGGGAAGTGAGAATCCCTGCACGCCGCCCGTCCACACACACGAGCAGAACACAGACTGTACTCAGAATTGCAGGGTCAAGATAACAAACACTGTCCCACAGTCAGCGGCTGACGGCGAGTCAGGGCACCGGCAGATCTCTGGGTTTGGAGCGCAGTTAGGGGAGCGCGGATGCAATCACACGAGTACACACACATACACACTCACACACATGGGATTTTACAAATCCGCACCTACCCCAGCGCCTCTCTCCACACTCACAGACCAAGTGCATCCTGCCTTCATCGTTGCCATCACCACACTCTCCGGGAGAGTCGCGGCCGAGGGATGAGGGATCCTAGCGGGGATTCCTGGAAATGTCATTCTCCAACACCTTCGGTCCGCCACCCCCATCCCCTTGGCTGTACCTTTTACACACACACTCACACACACACACACTCTCTCTCTCTCTCCCCTGCCTTGACTGTCATCAGGCACGCCCGCTGCCCCCAAAACCCCGCATCTCAGCGCGCACCGGACACCAGGCGTCCCTGCCTTCGGCGCCCCCTTCCCCCGCCCCGTTGGCTCCATGGCTAAAGGCACTGCCCCCTGGATGTCGCCGGCTGTCCCCGCTCATCCGCACTATTGTTCCATGCAGCCCCTCTCGCGCCCGGGGGCACCCTTCGGCGAGGACCGGGGCTCTGTCGGGGGCAGCATCGGCGCCGGGCACCCCCCCCCACTCACCCACCCCTCCCTGGCGGCGGTACCTTGCCTGACAGCTGGGTTCGCGGGCCCGCGGGAGCAGGCGGCGCTAATGACAGCGCCGGTGCCAAGCCCGGGAATAAAGCTCTTCTCCAGCCGCTCCTACCTCCAGCGCCACCATCTTCTCCCGCCGCCGCCGCCGGGACCGCAGCCGCCCTCGCCCAGCTCCGGCTAGGGCTCGGCAGCCGCCGCTCGGGCCCCTCCGGTCCGCGGCCCCACCCCCTTCTGCCCGCCCGCCCGCCCGCCCCTCGTGACGCGCGCCGGGGCCGAGCCGGGCCGGCCTGCGCGGGAGGGCGCCCGGGGGAGCGCGCGCGCGCACGCCGGCGCTAGTAGCGCCCCTGCCACCCACGCCCACCCGCGCGCACGCGCGCCGCGCGAGCCCGAGGCGGCGAGGCGGCGTCCCCCAGCGGCCGCCCGCCCCAGCGCGCCAGCCCCGGCGTGGGTGGGCGTGCGCGGCGCGCGTGCCTGCCGCCGCCGCCGCTAGCGCCCTGGCCCAGCCGGCGAGCCCCGGCGTGCGCGGGCCGGGCGCACGGAGCGGGAAATGCGGCCGCATCCCGGAGGTGCCGGCCGGGGACCTCCGCCCTCCCCGGCGGAAGCCCGAGGGGGTCTCGGTGTCCTCAAGCGGCAGCTGAGGCCAACCTCTGCGCGCAGGACCGCGAAGCCGGGCAGCCGCGTCGGCTCCTGCGGGGTGTTGTCTTTCGTTAGTTACTCCCGAGCTTTCCCGCTTCCCAGCCCCGTGAATACCGCCTGCACTTCTCAGAAGAGCAGCCTGCCGGTGGCTCCGGCACGCGCTGCAGTCCTGCGTTTGCGCCGCTAGGGGGAGAGCCCCTCGGGTTTGGGCCCGAGCGAAGCTTGGCCGCGTTTGCAGCCCTCGAGGGAAACTGCCCAGTCCTGAGGGCCAGGCGAAAAGCCTCCAGCTTATGATGCCGGGAACGGACCGCCTGGGTTTCTACCCCCCTTCCCCCGCTTCTCAATTCTGGTTGGTCATAACTTGAAATGTATTTGTGGCTGGCTTAGAGCATCAGCCCCAGATGTGGCCGGGAGGGAGGGGACCTTTGCAGTAGGGAGCAGGTGGCAGGTGCTGTGTGTTAATGAAAAGCAGTGGGCAGGACAGGCCCCCGGAGACCTGGGTCCTGGCGTCAGCCTCACCTGTAATTGGCCGTGTAACACGTGCCAAGTCACTCCCCCTCTTCGGGACAGATTTCTCAGTATTAATAAGTTATATTTGCACGTGAGCCTTGGCTATCCAGATGCCTGGGGAAATGGATCTTTTACCACACCGTGTTTCCATATTAAGCACAATGCCTTCAGAAGCGTGGGGGGTGGGGGAGGGCAGAGGCTGAAGCATTCCTGGGATCTTGTTTTAGCTTTAAAATTCATATGAGTTTTGCATTTTACTCCATAAAGGATTTTTCAGATTTTTTCTTTAATAAAGAAAATAATAGATTCTCCCTTCCTGAAAAGATCTTGTAGTAAAATTGAAATACTTACCAGGGAGATGTATCATGCTTGTCCTATGACATTACATACCTTTTTTCTTTTTCAGTAAATATTTATTCTGCATGTGTTCCAGACCTGGCCGTCATCCTCCCAGAACTCACAGCCCCCGGAGCAAACAGGTATCAAACAATCAGACTAACAAATGCAACTGGGATCAACTCTCAAATGCCAAGGGGCTGAGGGTTCACAGGGAAACCTAATCTAGACTCCAGGATTCAGTAAAGCTTCCCAAGGAAATGACCTTTGGGATTGCCCAGGAGAGGCGGCCATGAAACACTTCCAAGGTAGAGAGAAGATATTGTGCAACAGCAGTCTACGCAGGTAGGGTAGAAGTGAGAGGGAATGTGAGACCGGCCAGAGAGGCAGGCGGCAGAAGCCAGAACTTGCCGGACCTTGTGGGCCATTTTACATAAGGATTTTATCTCATCAACCATGGAAGGTCTCTGAAAGGCTGTAAGGGTTGGGGGCGGGTGATCATGATCTCATGTCATTTCCTATGTGAACAACTGATTCATGGAGGGTCAGGGTCCAGGCGAGAGAAACTTTGACCCCTTGACACATCCTTGCCCATGCTATTTGGTGAGTGTTTCTAGGGTTTTCAGTTTCTACACCACACTGCTTTTGGGAGTCCTTTCAGAGTGCCTCTCTGTAACAGCCCCTGTTTTGTTAACTTTTAATCTGCTGTGGTTTTAGAAAGGGAGTTAGCTAACCTTATTAGAATTTCAGGTTAAGTAAGGGGATATAGGTTCTGAGTGAGGAGCTCTTTTCTTTTTAAATTTTTTTTTCAACGTTTATTTATTTTTTGGGACAGAGAGAGACAGAGCATGAACGGGGGAGGGGCAGAGAGAGAGGGAGACACAGAATCGGAAACAGGCTCCAGGCTCTGAGCCATCAGCCCAGAGCCCGACGCGGGGCTCGAACTCACGGACCGCGAGATCGTGACCTGGCTGAAGTCGGACGCTCAACCGACTGCGCCACCCAGGCGCCCCGAGGAGCTCTTTTCTATGCATACCCTTGGTGCTATTTGGTTTGTTATCTCAGAGATCTTTCTACTTATTTTCTCCTTTTCATTGTGTTCCCAGTGAGGCAAAGCTCCTTGATGCATGAGTGAGAGATACATTTTGCTTTAATAACACCATCCTCTCAAATCTTGCATCACAGATTTTTGTGCAAAGTAAAGAAAGTGCGTAAATTACCCTGCAGAGCTTTAAGTGCTATATGAATGAAAGTAATACTGGTTATAATGGCAGCTTAGAGACCTTCATAACTAATTAGTTGCCAAATATTAATATCTGGAAAACTCCTTCCTCCTGCCCCATCCTCCCATGAAAAACACAAATATGCCTATTCCTTACGGACAGTGCAAATCCTCATCTCAAGTGCTCATGTTACTCTTTGTGTCTTGGCTGGCAGACAGCTCAAAGCCAAGTTTGCAGGTCATTGCAGGAAATGAGCGGATCCACAGGGCAGTCATATCTATGTCTTAGCTCTTCCTTTGGTCTTGTTCTTCTATCTCAAGTTTTCCTGTATTCTCCTAACATGTTATACATATTTTTAGAAGGCACTTAAAATATTTGTTTCCACCTACTTTTAATGAGGGTCAGAACTGCTACTCAGTGTTTCAGAAGGCAGTATATAAAACATTGGCAACCTGCCAGCCATTGTAGCTGGTAACTATACTATAGCCAAGGGACTGGGTTTTAAATTTTTTAATGTTTATTTATTTATTATTATTATTATTTTTTTTTTTTTTTTGAGAGAGAGAGCAAGGGATGGGCAGAGAGAGAGGGAGACAGACTCTCAAGCAGGCTCTGTGCAATCAGACAGAGCCGTATACGGGGCTCGAACCCACGAACTGTGAGATCATGACCTGCGCTGAAACCAAGAGGGATGCTTAATGGACTGAGCCACCCAGGCGCCCCAGACTGGGTTTTATTTTTTTTTTTTTCAACGTTTATTTATTTTTGGGACAGAGAGAGACAGAGCATGAACGGGGGAGGGGCAGAGAGAGAGGGAGACACAGAATCGGAAACAGGCTCCAGGCTCTGAGCCATCAGCCCAGAGCCCGACGCGGGGCTCGAACTCACGGACCGCGAGATCGTGACCTGGCTGAAGTCGGACGCTTAACCGACTGCGCCACCCAGGCGCCCCCAGACTGGGTTTTAAATTAAAGCTTGCCCAGCACTGCATGTGGATCAGAAGTCTCTGCCTATACTAGCTTAGAGCCTTGTATTAGACAAATTTGTCTCCCACTGGCTCATAGATAATTTCCTTTAGTGTGATCTCCGAGCTCCCAAGCTCCATCAGCCTGCCCTGTACATAACAAGCACTGTTTGTCACTTGAAAAGAGGGCAGGGATCCATGAACTTTTACTCATTTAGGTTTCTTTTTGTCAGCAGTGACCTGAAGATTCCAGGATTCACTCGATCCATTCAGACTTCACAACAGTGTGACCACGTCTTTCAGCCTTTGATATGACTCTGGACAGCCAAAAGTAGACATGTCTCTTCTGGTAGCAGTAGACACTCTTCCTTGATTTCAAGTTCCTTACTGACTCCCTTCTTTCTCTCTCAGTCCCTGAGCTCCTCAGTCTGAGGACCAGAAGGGTATGTGTAGAACAGACATTCAACACCCTTGGGGTAAAGAGGGTTGTTGTTGATGATTTTAGTTCTGCTAACATTTGGTAATTCAGAAACCTTTCTAGTCCACAGAATAGTGCTTTTGTCACAGAATTTTAAACGAATGAACTAAGTTATGAACTAAATTACAATTCTGAAACGTAGATGTCCTAAACTTTAATACATTTGCTTTTTATATGCTGATTCTTATCTCACCAACCTTTTCTCTGGACGTAAATTCTGTCATGGCTTCAGATAGGTGCCCTTCCTTTCCTTTCTGTTTGCCAAACAGGTCAGGCCCCCTCTTTATTTTTCTTGAATCACATTCACTGTGACCTTGAATGATTTGAACGAGAATTTTGTGCTATGGCTATGTTTATGTGATACATTGGGAGACACTCTGGTGCCACAAATAGTAATTCTGCCTCGGAAGTTTCCGAATGATCTTTCTGAGTGAAGAGTGTAGTGTCATGGGAATGTATTTAAAAAAATTTTTTTTTGTTAAGTTTATTTATTTATTTATCTGACCAACAGTCAGACAGACACCCAACCAATGGAGCCACCCAGGCGCTCTAACATACTATCTTTTTTAAATGATTATATGCTTCTTCCTGAACCAACCTCCATGGCCAATAACGGCCGGGCTCCCACTCCTGAAGTTGGGTCAGTCCTCCTCAAACCACATGGCTGATGGAGGACAGAGCAAGACCTACATACCACAAAGAGCAGGAAATGGACAGAGGCAAACAAAGACATCAACTACTCTGTTCATTTCAGACTTATAATAGTGAAAGATGAAACACTTTAACCTAAATATACAGAATAAGGGAATAGTACATAAATTGATATATCTTTACAGTGTTAAATTATGCACCTGTTAAAGATACCACATCCACAGATTTATTTTATCTTATTTTTTATTAAAAAAATTTTTTTTTAATTTTTTTTTTCAACGTTTATTTACTTTTGGGACAGAGAGAGACAGAGCATGAACGGGGGAGGGGCAGAGAGAGAGGGAGACACAGAATCGGAAACAGGCTCCAGGCTCCGAGCCATCAGTCCAGAGCCTGACGCGGGGCTTGAACTCCCGGACCGCGAGATCGTGACCTGGCTGAAGTCAGACGCTTAACCGACTGCGCCACCCAGGCGCCCCATATTAAAATTTTTTTAATGTTTTATTTATTTTTGAGAGAGAGAGAGAGAAATGCGTGCAAGCGGGAGAGGGGCAGAGAGAGAGAGAGACACAGAATCTGAAGCAGGCTCCAGGCTCTGAGCTGTCAGCACAGAGTCTGATGTGCGGCTCGAACCCACGAACCATGAGATCATGACCCGAGCCAAAGTTGGTCTCTTAACCGACTGACTCACCCACGCACTCCAGACAGATTTTTTTTTTTAATAATGTGAGAAAAAGTTTAAGTTTTCATCTTAACTGAAAAACTCTGGATACAAAATTATGTTGTCAGTTAATTACAACTGTTAAAAAGTGGCACAGAAAATCAAGTACATCAAAATGTTAGTAATAGTCCACTGGACTAGTATGGTTATTTTCCTCTTTTGATGCTTTAGTAGTTTAAAAAATTTCTGTAATGTACAATGACCTGAACAATGTGAATAATATTATTTAAAATGTGGCTGTAAAATTAACGTTGCCACCAAATGCCATAAAAATAACTATTGCCTCTCTTTGCATTTCAAAAGCATTTTTTTCCAGATTTGACGTATCCTTCCAAGTTTATTTGAGATACCACATACTTCGGGAAAACATTTTCAGGCTATGTTGCTCTCATTGGTGTACCTTATTATCTGAAAATGTGTTTTTAGCATTAACAGCCTATAGCCTCTCTGCAATGTCAGGATATAAATAGACAAAAATTGATAAAATTGTTTGCTCGTTCTGTTTGACATCTGTTTCCCAACTTATTTCAGTAGAAAAATACCCGAATATTATGGTCATCAGGTATGAGCACCATAAAATATTGATATATTTAATTCATCCCAGAAACTGGGAACACTTTTACTAGAAGAAAATATCTATAAAAAATACAATATTACAACTAGGAGTATATTTCCTTAAAAATAAGAAACTATGAGATTAAGTCCTCGGCAATTTCAGAATTCTTTTTCTCTTCGTATGTGTTTGCTACAGATTTATATTTCTTTGCCATCTTATTAATAGCTACGTGGTAGTAACACCAAAGTTTAAGTAAGATGGATAGGATAAAAATACAAAATTGATATAATTCTAATAACCATTTTTTTTCTCTTACCAATTCATAAACCAAGAAATAGGCTACCATTATTCATTTTTGGCAGGAGATACCTCACTTCTGTTTCTAGAATAGCACTGACCTGTGGAAACATGATTTAAAATCACTACTCTGTTCCTATTTTCTTATTGGTGTTTTGTTCAGGTATGTTGTATTACCTCCCCAACTAGTTCACGAGCCTTTCAAGATTAGTGATTAGATGTAAACGTCAGTTCTGTTATTACCTTTGCGTCCCCTCCACCAAGCACCTGGTATATAGTAGGGTACCTATCATATTTGTTAGCTGATGAGGCATTTATTAACTGTCCTTCCAATTACTCCAGTTGGGTTTTTCAAGATTATCGAAGTGATTTGCCTTTAAAATAGTTTCTTTTTCCTTTGTTACTATTTTTGTAAGTATTCAATAGCTTCTGAAAAAAAAAGTTACAGATATCTCTATTGACTCAAAAATAATGAGCCCAGGTAGGGCTTTAATAGGAAATAAAATCAGTGTAAGCAATTTTATCAGACTTTGCCAGCCAAAGGAGATAATCTCTCTGCCTGTCACGCACACACACACACAAATACACACCCTTCAGAGATGGGATCCTGTGAAATTCTATTTAGTTTAAGCCCTACGTCTTGGGAGCTTTCGCTATATGGTTGCACAGTATCAGTTTTTAGGATGAACAGTAACAATATAACTAATAGTCACAGACATATTGACAATTTCCAGTTGGTGATACTATTGAAAAGCCACTCGCTATTTATTTATTTGTTTGTTCATAAATGTTTATTTTTGAGGTGGGGGGAGAGCATGGACAGGGGAAGGGCAGAGAGAGAGAATCCCAAGCAGGCTCTGAGCTCTCAGTGCAGAGCCCAACATGGGGCTCGATCCCACGAAGCCACCCAGGTGCCCCAGCCAGTTAATATTTCCATCTTCATCCAATAAGCTTCATTAAGCTTCTAATATATATTAGCCACTGTGGTAGGCATTTGAAAGACAAAGCCACATATCACAAGCTCTCTATCCTTGAGCACTTTTCTACATTAAGAAAGACAGGCAGACCTATGGACAAATAATTTTAGCGAATTCCACTGGGCATGATAAAAGATGTACAAAGCAAGACATGGCCAAACTGTATTTTCACTTTTGTTGCCATCATTGTTTGTTTTGCTAAATACTGTGTATTCAGGAAACTAAGTTCTCTATCTTCTAGGATTCAGGTCTGTAGTTAAACGAGCAGTCTTCTTTCCTTAAAAGAAATTTTGTTTCCTAATTGTAAAAAATCTTATGGCCACCTAGATTTGGTGGCTTCCATTTAACCAAAAGGCTTTAAGCATCTCCCGGTTGAGAAACATATGTACTTTATTTAAAGCACTAAGGGCAGACAAATGCATTTGCTTCCAGAAAAAATAATAGAGACCATCTCCCTAATGGATAAACCCTGGAAAACTGAAAAGAAAGGACATAGGGTCTTTGACTTTTTCTATCAAAAAGAAAACTGATTTTAAAAAGGGGACATGAGGGCACCTGGGTGGCTCAGTCGGTTAAGTGTCCAACTTCCACTCAGGTCATGATCTCGTGGTTCATTAGTTTGAGCCCCGCGTCAGGCTCTGTGCTGACAGCTCAGAGCCTGGAGCCTGCTTCGGATTCTGTGTCTCCCTCTCTCTCTGCCCCTCCCCGTGCTCTGTCTCTCAAAAATAAATAAGCATTGGGGCGCCTGGGTGGCTCAGTCGGTTAAGCGGCCGACTTCGGCTCAGGTCATGATCTCACGGTCCGTGAGTTTGAGCCCCACGTCGGGCTCTGTGCTGACAGCTCAGAGCCTGGAGCCTGTTTCAGATTCTGTGTCTCCCTCTCTCTGACCCTCCCGCATTCATGCTCTGTCTCTCTCTGTCTCAAAAATAAACGTTAAAAAATAAAAATAAAAAAAAAATAAAAAAAAATAAGCATTTAAATAATTTTTTTAAAAATTAAAAAATATATTAAAAAGAGACATTAGTTAGCATAAACTTAAAAGACACTTTCTTCTTTTATTTTATACCCCAGACCCCCTTACCCTTCTTCTGCCTTCTACCTCAAACTCCTATCGTTTTATTAAATGTAACTTGGAGATGCTTGTAGGTGAGGTCAGTTTTGCTGTGGATTGAATTTTGAAAGCACATTGTAATTTTAGGCATTTGTGCAGCCAAGCACTGCCAAACTCGGTAGGCTGTGGGGTTGTGGGAACAGCCGGAACGCAGATGGAACCAAGAAATCTGTTCCTGGAGCAACCTTTTGAGAACCGAGGGATTTTAAGTCCCTCTTAGTAAGGTCTGACAGGTTAAGGAGTAACATGTTCTGGGATTCAGGACAGCAGCTTTTCACCCTTCCTTGCCATTTGGGAATTATTTTCATCCTCATGCTGCTGCAAACCTATCAAGAAAGCGGAATGGAAATGGGTCTCAGTGAGCGGTGTAGCACAAATCTGAAGCTTGGGCAACAAGAAGATTCTCCTGCCGAACGGAAAGGCGGGGCCGTGTTGGTGGGAGGCTGCTGAAACAGCATCAAGTTATCATTCTCGTTCTATTTGCATAGAGCAAGGAATAATCCTTTAGGCTTCTGGGCAGCAGTCTGCTTAAGAAAAAAAAAAAAGATGGTTGAGAAATTTCAGCGCTAGACTCTCTGGATCAGTGTTGAATCTTAATGCGATAGAAAGCTAATTATTTCCTAAATTCTTCCATGGATTGCTCGGAGAAGATAGTAATTATTATGGAGAAGAAAAAAAAGTTCCAGGATCAAATAAGCCTTGAGAACCCTAGAGTAAAAATGAAGTTGTTTAATTTGTTCCTGTTGTTGTTGGGTTGGGTTGAGTTGTTTTCATTGCAGAGCTCCTGTGAGCCTTTAATTGTGAATTTCCAGGAAGAGAATAGAGATGTAAGACCTAAAATGTTTAATTGTCCCTTTCTAATGTTGAGGGACTGGCGAGGCTGTGTTATGGCTCTTGTGGTCCCCATCCTTCAAAGACAAATATTATAATAAGATTATAATAAGGATGAATATGCTAATAATATAATGCTAATATTATATGAAAAAACATTTTGCTTTTTTTTTTTTGCTTCTGATTCGAAAAAAAATTAAAACAGTTTTGTGGCCCCCTAGAAGTATTGAGGACCCTAGGCTTTGTGCCTACTCTAATAGGCAAGTTGACCCTACAGACAGGTGTTACATAGGAGGAGTGAGGTATTTTTTTTTGAAATATAATTTATTGGCTTACATACAACACCCAGTGCTCATCCCAACAAGTGCCCTCTGCAATGCCCATCACCCATTTCCCCCTCTCCCCTGCCCACCCCCCTCAGTTTGTTCTCTATTTAAGATTCTCTTGTGGTTTGCCTCCCTCCCTCTCTGTTTGTGACTATTTTTTTCCCCTTCCCTCCCCCCATGGTCTTCTGTTAAGTTTCTCAAGATCCACATATGAGTGAAAACATATGATAATCCGTCTTTCTCTGACTGACTTATTTCACTCAGCATAATACCCTCCAGTTCCATCCACGTTGCTGCAAAAGGCATGATTTCATTCTTTCTCACTGCCAAGTAGTATTCCATTGTGTATATAAACCACATCTTCTTTATCCATTCATCATTTGATGGACACTTAGGCTCTTTCCATAATTTGGCTATTGTTGAAAGTGCTGCTATAAACATTGGGGGTACATGTGCCCCTGTGCATCAGCACTCCTGTATCCCTGGGGTAAATGGAGGACTGAGTTAATGTATAAAACCCACACAATGGAATCAAAAGGCACAATGTGGCATTCCATCAGAGGTCCTGAGATGGTAGGTTACAGGGTCATTCTTTTCCTTCATGCTGTGGTAAGGGGAGTCTTACACATGCACACATGCACGCACATACACGCACAAGCACACACACAGGCAAGAAAGCAGACTGGAATTCCCATTGTTGATTTTGTGTGAACTGTATCCATTCAGATATGTTCCCTTACAATAAAATACCATGTCTGCTTTACATGTTCAATGTAAACCTACACAGGATTAGATACACTAGCTGAAAAAAGAGATTCATAGTTACATCTACATATGAACCTAAACATCCATTCATACTCAGGGCCTCTTTCAGAGGAGAAGTTCCACTGCTTAGATTGATGCCAGAAACCTTTATTATATACAAGACTTTCAATTTGTGGTTATTTTGTCACTCTGAACACACTGGCCAGACATCGAGAGATGAACATTATTAATCCCTCCTTGACACGTAAAGTGGGGGTAAGGAATTGTGGGTAAAGCTCACAGTGACTTGGGCATGATGCCAAATTTGAATTTTTTAGTTATGTTAACCCTACTGCCAAAGATTCATCTTGAAAGATGAATTGGTAAAGAGGAACTTTCCATTTTGTCTAGGGATGTTGAACTCCACAGCAGTAGTATTTTGTTTTTCTGTTAAGAATGTATTTACTCAAAAGTAAATTGCCACATTCTGGTTCAGGGGCTAAGGTAAATAGATCCCAGAAATACACCAACTGTATTTGATTAGTGCATCGTAAATGTGGCATTTCAAATTAGTACAGAAAAATGGATTATTTAATGAGTGGTATCAGGCCAACTGATTAGCCACTTGTGACAAGAAGAAACTGGGACTCCATCTCATACTTTACATTAAAATAAATGTTGGATGCTTCAAAAATACAAATGTAAAATAATGAAATCATAAAAATACTTGAAGAAAGCATAAATATATGGAGAAGGACTTTCTAAGCATGACACAAACCCAGAATTAGAAAATACTGGTAAATATAACTACATTAAACTTAAAATAAAAAGTCAAAAGAAAGCCTTAGGAATTTATGCAAATGACATAATAGAGGGCTATATTCCTTTATATAACAAGAACTTTGACAAATCAACAAGAAAAGACAAGCAAGTAGAAATACAGACATAGTAGTCATTGAGGAGGGCACCTGTGGGGATGAGCACTGGGTGTTGTATGGAAACCAATGTGACAATAAATTTCATATTAAAAAAAAAAAGGCCTCATGATATGCACAGTGATTTGCCAGGAATAATATCATAGCTAAATAACTGACTAGAAAAATAATTTTAAATAAACAACATAATTCCTTCAAAAAAAAAAAAAAAAAGAAATACAGACATAGAACAATAATAGCCAGTTTCTAGAATTAACCAGAAATGACCAAGAGATCTATGAAAAGATGCTCAACCTCTGTAATAATTAAAGAAATGCAAAAGAAAGCAATGACAATATTTTGTACCTATCAGATTGGCCAAAACAAAATAAAACTTGGTAATGTACTGCATTGTTGGACATGTAAGAAAACAGGCATTTTCGTTGTAGAGTAGTCATGAATATAAACATTTGTCGAGACTTGCTTAGCAAGAAGCTTTAGCCCAGAAAATCCATTTCTAGGAATCTGTCACAGAAATACTCAAGAATGATGAGTGTTTATTGTAAAACAGTCAAGTATTTCAGACACTTTGGTGCTGCACAAGTGCATGAAAACTCATAATATTCAATTGTTGATAATAATGAGTTGGTAACGAAAGGACTATCAATAGGGCATTGGTTCAATAAATTAGAGTAAACTAAAAAAGGAATATCGTAAACCATTAAAATCAGTGAGGGGTCTCGTGTCTTACAAGTAAACTGCGACATACTGTTACACTGAAGATTCGGGTTAAAAAACAGCGTGTCTAAAATGGTCCCATTATTTTTAAAATGTAAGATACTCAAAAAAATTTGGAGTAATATATATCAAACTATAATAGTGAGAATCACCTTCCCCATCATAAATAGAGCATAAATAAAAACTTTATAACAAGCATTTATTATTGTTATGCTTTGAAAAAAAGTAGTTTAAAAAAAGAGCAAACAAGAGGTTAGAGTGGGAGAAAGCCAAAACATAAGAGACTCTTAAAAACAGAACAAACTGAGGGCCGACGGGGGGTGGGAGGGAGAGGAGGGTGGGTGATGGGCATCGAGGAGGGCACCTGTTGGGATGAGCACTGGGTGTTGTATGGAAACCAATTTGACAATAAATTTCATATATTAAAAAATAAATAAAACACTTATGACTATTTAAAAAAATAAAATTAAATTAAAAAAGAGCAAACAAAAATTTATTGTTAAAAAATTTTAGTAGAATTGTATTATTTTTCTAAAAGGTTCTTTTTCCTCTTCAGGCCCAACTAATCACTGGATGGATATCTTATAGCATCGAAGTGCCTCCCAATAGCATTTGTGGTCAGTCAGCCTTTGTCTATACACCCGGCCTCTGTGTGGCTGGTGGTGTAGATGGAACTGAAAGAACTGCCACCATTGCCTTAAAAGTTCATATAGAATTCTTTTATTAAAGACAGAAACCTGGAATCTATGAGGAGCACATACCATCAGATTCCCCCACTGTGCTGGACACAGCAGTGATTTGTTATTGAGTCATATTATATATTATAAAAGTATGAACTAATACACTCTCCTTGAGGAAAATGGGGCAAATATAAAAGAGGTGTTAAAACAACTAACAGACCCTCCCCTGAAAACAACTACTGTTAGCAGGTACTTTTAAAAATGCTTTTTTCCCTTTTCACTTTTTAAAAATATGTGGCCATAGTATATAAACAATTGTATATCTTGCCTTCTTTATTTAGCACATTTTATCACATTATTTTTAAAAATCTTTGGGGCGCCTGGGTGGCGCAGTCAGTTAAGCGTCCGACTTCAGCCAGGTCACGATCTCGCGGTCCGTGAGTTCGAGTCCCGCGTCAGGCTCTGGGCTGATGGCTCGGAGCCTGGAGCCTGTTTCCGATTCTGTGTCTCCCTCTCTCTCTCTGCCCTTCCCCCGTTCATGCTCTGTCTCTCTCTGTCCCAAAAATAAATAAAAAACGTTGAAAAAAAAAATTAAAAAAAAAAAATCTTTTTTTTTTTTTTTTTTTTTGAGAGAGAGAGAGAGAGAGAGAGTGAGCATGCATGTGTGAGTGGGGCAGGGGCAGAGGTAGAGAATCTTAAGCAGTCCCACAGAGCCCAACATGGGGCTCAATCATACAACTGTGAGATTATGACCTGAGCTGAAATCAAGAGTCAGATGCTTAACCGACTGAGCCACCCAGGCACCCCTAAAAAATTCCTTTTTAAACTACTAGAACTGATAAGAGAATTCAGTAAGTTCACAGGATACAAAGTCAATACACAGAAATCTGTTGCCTTTCTATGCTCTAATAATGAAGTGGCAGAAAGAGAAATTAAAACAATCCCATTTGCAATTGCACCAAAAATAATAAAATACCTAGGAATGAACTTAACCAAGGAAGTGAGAGACCTCTACTCTGAAAACTATAAAACACTGATGAAAGGAATTGACAACGACACAAACAGATGAAAAGATATTCCATGCTTATGAATTGGGAGAACAAATATTGTTAAAATGTCCATACTACCCAAAGCAATCTACAGATTTAATGCAATTCCTATCAAAACCAACAGAATTTTTCACAGAACTAGAACAAATAACCTTGAAGTTTGTATGGAACCACAAAAGAACCTGAATAGACAAAGCAGTCTTGAAAAAGAAGAACAAAACTAGAGGTATCACAACCCTAGATTTCAAGATATACTACAAAGTAAGAGTAATCAAAACACTGTGGTACTGGCACCAAAACAGACACATAGATCAATGGAACAGAATAGAGAGCCCAGAGATAAATCCACGATTATATGGTCAATTAATCTTCAACAAAGGAGGCAAGAATATGCAGTGGGAAAATGACAGTGTCTTCAACAAATGGTGTTGGGAAAATTGGACTGCTTTCTTATGCCACACACGAAAATAAACTCAAGATGGGTGAAGGACCTAAATGTGAGACCTGAAACTATAAAACTGCTAGAAGAGGGCCCAGGCAGTAATTTCTCTGACATTGGCCATAGCATCATTTTTCTAGATATGTTTCCTGTGGCTAGGGAAACAAAAGCAAAAATAAACTGTTGGGACTATTCAAAATAAAAAGCTTCTGCACAGCAAAGGAAACAACAAAACTAAGATAGCCTACTGAATGGGAGAAGATATTTGCAAATGACATATCTGATAAAGGGTTAGGATCCAAAATATATAAAGAGTTATACAACTCAACACCCAAAAAACAAGTAATCCAGTTAAAAAAATGGGCAGAAGACATGAACAGACATTTCTCCACAGAAGACAAACACATGGCCAACAGACACCTAAAAAGATGCTCAACATCACTACTCATCAGGAAAATATAAATCAAAACCATAATGAGATATCACTTCACACCAGTCAGAATGGCTAAAATCAGAACCACAAGAAACAAAAAGTGTTGACAGAGATGTGGAGAAATAGGAACCCTCTTGCAGTATTGATGGGAATACAAACTGGTGCAGCCACCGTGGAAAACAGTATGGAGGTTCCTTAAAAAATTAAAAATAGAATTACCATATGACCTAGTGATCCCACTACTGGGTATTTACCCAAAGAATACAAAAACACTAATTTGGAAAGATACGTGCACCCCTTTGTTTATTATAGCCTTGTTTACAATAGCCAGGTTATAGAAGTGGCCCAAGTGTCCATTGAGAGATGAATGGATAAAGAAGAAGTGGTATGTATATGCAATGAAATATTATTCAGCCATAAAAGAGAATCAAACTTTGCCATTTGCAACAACATAGATGGATCTAGAGAGTATAATGCTAAGTGAAATAAATCAGAGAAAGACATATCTCTCTTATGTGTTATTTGAGACAAAACAAACGAATAAAGAAAAAAGAGATAAACAAAACAGACTTTTAAATATAGTGAACAGTATAGGTTACCAGAGGAGGTGGGTGGGGGATGGGTGAAACAGGTGAAGGTGATTAAGAGTACACTTAATTGTGATGAGCACTGAGTAATGAATAAAATTATTGAATCACTGTATTGTACACCTGAAACTAATATAACATGCTATTTTAACTATATTGGAATAAAAAGTAAAATAAAAATATCTGGGTTAAAAATTTCTTTGTAAATACCATTTTAATGTCTATATAATATTTCATAATTTATCCAGTAACCCCCAGAATAGCTTGACATGTAAGTTGTTTCCAAATTTTCATTAATATAAATGATGCTCAGTGAACTTCTTTATGCATAAAGCCTTTTTTTGTTTGTTTTTCAGGATTTTCCCTTTAGCATGATACCTGAAAGTGGGCATACTGTATTCAAGGATGTTAAGACTCTTGATACAAACAACTAAATCGCTTATTCTTATTTATAGGCCCACCAGTCATGAGAAAGAGTGCGTGTTTTAGTATACTCTTGCAAGCATTTGGTATTATTATGAAAGACAAAACCAAAAACATTTGCTAATTTGATAAGCGTTAATTGAAGTCTTTTTAAAAAAACTTTTTTTAAATGTTTATTTATTTTTGAGAGACAGAAATAGAGAGAGACAGAACGCGAGCAGGGGAGGGACAGAGAAAGAGGGAGACACAGAATCAGAAGGAGGATCCAGGCTCAAAGCTGTTGAGCCTGACGCGAGGCTCGAACTCAGAAGCAAGCCTTCAAGCTGTGAGATCATGACTTGAGCCGAAGTCAGCCGCTCAACTGACTGAGCCACCTGGGCGCCCCTGAAGTCTTATTTTAATTGGTATTTCTTTGCTATTAAGACTGACTATTTTTCTGCCATGTCTGTTAACCACCTTTTTTCCCTCCTTTTGTGAGTGTGTGTGTATGCTCGCGGGTGTCTGTACTGTGTTTATATCCTTGACCAACTTGTCACCTGGGTCTTAGTATTTTTCTTATCATGTTGCAAGAATTCTTCATATATCAAGGGTATTTATAACTATTTTTTATTTGAAATAAACAGAAAATTTGCACGTACAGTGTAAAGAACTGCAACATTCATTTTTTAAAAAATCTGTGACATTCCTGCAAATGTTGCCTTCAATTCATAGTTTATGTTAGGATGTAGTTTTTTTTAATTCCAGTATAGTTAACATACAGTGTTCTATTAGTTTAAGGTGTTAGAATTTAGTTTTAATTTTAGACTTAAATTTTGAGTCTACTGGGCATTTTTATCTGAATTATTTAATCCTTTCAAAGCTGGTTTTTCCCACTCAAGAAATTTGAGATTTACTTCTATTTTTGTCAAGATCTGTTGAAATGGTTTTACTTATTTAGCTTTTATCCTTTTAGCCTACCCCAAAAGTGTGATGAGTATCTGAATTGATTTTTCCAAAAATATTTAATGAGTATTTCGCAAAGAGTTTTTAAATTTTTTTTAATGTTTATTCATTTTTGAGAGAGAGACAGAGACAGAGAGCGAGAGCGAGAGAGCACAGTGTGAGTGGGGGAGGGGCAGGGAGAGAGGCAGACAGAATCAGAAGCAGGCTCCAGGCTCTGAGCTGTCAGCACAGAGCGTGACTTGGGGCTCGAACTCACTGACAGTGTGATCATGACCTGAGCCAAAATCTGATGCTTAACCTACTGAGCCACCTAGGCGCCCCCCCCCCCCCCCCCGCAAGCAGTTTATTGAATAATACTTTCCTGTTGTGGGTTTGCAGTGCCCCATTGATCACATATTCATTCTTGAATGTAGTAAAGCCTGTTTTGTACATGTGTCTGTCTACCCTTATGCTTGTACTCTATATATGTCTTAAATTATTATAATTTTATGTAAGTCTGTTATAGTCACTCGTTATTTTTCCAAACTTTGTAATCATTTTCTAAAGAAAACTGTGACTTTAATTGGCATTGAGTAACACATATAAAATATGATTCACAAATTTACAAAATTTGTTCTTTCCATCGAAGAACATGAAGTCTCTCTTTTGATAATCTCTCAGCATTTTTGTGGTTTTCTTCATATAGGTCCTCTGCATTTCTTTGGAGATCAGAATACATTGTGAATAGAGTCCCCATTGAATTATATTATGTTTTGTAACTGATTACTGCTGCTGTATTAAGAACAAGCAAATTTATGCTGTCTTCTAATAACAAAGAACCAATTGCATATTTATGTCTAGCATCTTATTGAGCTTGAATCAATTCTAGAAATTTCATTTTATGTTCATGGCTTTTCTAGTATATAATATCATCCATAAGTAATGATAATTATGTTTCCTCTTTTCCAAAATGTAGATCTCATTTCTGTGCCATTTATTATTTGCATTGACCAGAGTTCTAACCCAATGTTAAATAATGTGAAAATTATATACCTTATTTTATTTCCAATTTTAATGAATATGTTTCTGTGAGGAATTATGTGGCTATTGGTTTCAGAGAGGTTTTTTTTTTTTTATTAAGGTATTAGCCTTTAGTCCTGGGTTATTAAGAGCTTTTTAAAGCAATCAGGGATTTTGTTTGTTTGTTTGTTGTTGTTGTTTTTGGTAATAACAAATAATCACAACCATTATTTTGTTTTATATAAACCAACATGACATACAAGTTCACTGAATTACTTTTCACTAGAAGTCATACTGTATACATATAGATGATCTCTTGTTTTTCTCTAAAGCAAATGAATTCATGGCCATGAAAATATGAATTAGGAAAAGTGGCCCAGTAATCCTCAAATATTAAAGTAATGCCTGCCTGAAAAATAGAACTATAAGGAGCACATATGGAGTATACAGAATCTGAAAGATTGAGGGGGCAAATATCCTCTAAAGTTATCAGGGTTTAATAAGGTTCAGTTGCTTTGTATTTTTAAAAATTTTGTACTTAAATATAGTTGACATACGATGCTATATTAGCGTCAGATGTACAACATAGTGATTAAGTAGTTCCCTATATTAAGTAACGTTCACCTCGATTAAACGTAATTATCACCTGTCACCATACAATGCCATTACGATGTTGACTGTATTCCCCACCTGCACTTTTCATCTCTGTGACTTATTTTATAAGTGGAAGTTTGTACTTTTAAATCTTTTTCACCTATTTTGCCCATCCTCTTAACCCCTTCCCCTCTGGCAACCAGTTGGTCCTCTGTACTTATGAGTCTATTTCTGTTTGTTGTTGGATAGTCTTCACTTTATTTTATGCCTTTTCAGAATCAACTGAAATAATCTAGGCATTTTTTTCTTCCTTAGTTGGGCTACTGATGTGATATGTTAATATAATGTAAAATATTAAACCATCTATAAGTACCTAAGATACATTAGACTTCCTTTCTATATTATGTATTATCAATTATTTATCTGTTTGGTTTTCTGTAGAAATAACTGTCCCGTCCCCCCCTCCTCCCCCCCGCCCATTTTATCTCAGTGAACTGAAGGCTGCTTATCAGGATACAAAGACTATGATAGGATAGAAAAAATGCAAAACAGGAAATGATACATTGGATAGGACAGCAAGAGATTACATGGCTAGTAAGTGATAAAATCAAGTTCAGACTTCAGAGTATGTGCTCTTTCTCTACTCACTTCCTCTAGGAGTACCTGGCTTTCTGATTCTCTTCTAGCTTGATTCTAGGGTAAGAATGCATGGATCTTTGTATCCGTCGGAAATTCCCCATCACCACTGTGTTTCTCACCTGAGATTTTACAGTGAATTTGCATTCTGTAATGAGTACCCATGTTCTGGTTATTTTGTGTGGCCAGCCAAATAAACACATCTGCCTTACCAACTAGTTTAACTGGGGTCAGACCTATATTCTCTCATGGAAATGAGGGACCTACAGAAGATCTGGTGCCCTGAATAAAATGGCCCCTCTGACAGAAATGAGCAAGGGAGAGTTTTTGGAGGAAGATTCAATTTTTTTCATTACAAAGAGCTTTGGATCCCCTTTAACAGAGATTAAAGGGTGAGCTTTGGTGCCAAGCGTTGTTGCTTATTATATCATGGCTATAGTATTTTTAGTTTGAATATTTTTAAGGCAATAAAACCAGATGCTTGCTTTAGTCATGAAACAAACAAATCATTGCTCCTTTAAAAATTACGAAGAGAACACCTAGCTTTAAGCTATGTTATTCTGGATGCACTATTCAAGATGAAGCATATGTATAACGTACCTCTCGGTAACCGAATGAGTTCGCTTGTAAGGGTTTATTATTTTAAACGTGTTTAAGCTTTGGGAAAGAATTCTATAATTATTAACTTCGTTCCAGAATAATTCATCTCCAATACTTCTGTAGTGGCAGCAATTAGGGAGCAGGGTCAGTTGTTTTTAAAGTTATTGTTAGTTTGGGGGGCGCCTGAGTGGCGCAGTCGGTTAAGCGTCCGACTTCAGCCAGGTCACGATCTCGCGGTCCGGGAGTTCGAGCCCCGCGTCAGGCTCTGGGCTGATGGCTCAGAGCCTGGAGCCTGTTTCCGATTCTGTGTCTCCCTCTCTCTCTGCCCCTCCCCCGTTCATGCTGTGTCTCTCTCTGTCCCAAAAATAAATAAACGTTGAAAAAAAAATTTAAAGTTATTGTTAGTTTGAGATAAAATCATAGTTGTGCTGTCTGCACATCAAAGAATGCTTGTCTTTCTTTTATCTCCTACATTCAGCTCATCCCCAAATGGGAGACTCATTCAAAACCAGTTAAAAAGCAACAGTGTTTTATCCTGTTGGAAGAATTTAACCATCTGTGAAGGGGCCATTTTTCTGAGTGAGACTCTTACAGTAATCTGCATGGGGTAGATTCTTCAATGGGGTGAGGCTGTGTGAGTGCAGCTTAGCTTAGAACCAATTCCCATCTGTGGAATTATAAGCCAACACATGGAATAAACAACTAATAGTCTAATATTGGCCCTAGAGATTGCTCCTCAAGGAATAAAGCATAAACAAAAGTTTGAGGTGAAACAGTTGTACCCAAAAGCCATCTGTGTTTACAGGGACCATCATGTACCACCTGTGAAAGCCATCTTTATCATTTTGAAGGGTGGCTAGTGGAAGAAAAAGTAAAACATTGATCTCTTCAAATATTTACTGAACTTAGAATCTGTGCCAAATGAAATGTAAGAAGTTCATTCCCTGGAAAAAAATTTAAGTATCAACTTTGATGAAAGGAGTATTAACTTTTTGGTCATTTTGTCATGTTACCAAATGTGTTGGCAAATGGAATTTTTAGAATGTTAAAAACATTTTAATCAATTTTTCAAATTAAATGTTCATTTTGCTGATTTTGTAAACTTTTATTAAGGTTTTAAAAAATATTTGAAAACTTCTCTGATTGGTTTCCAAGTTTTCAAAATCCTACCTTTGAGATTCAACATTTTCTACTCTTTATGCTGATTATATGGACAAATTAGTGTGATGTAATGTTAAATTTTCTAAAAAATTGGATCCAACATTTTGTTATTATTATTATATATAAAATGTATATTCAAAGAATTATTAGGATTGTGGCAACTCAAGTAAATTTTTTTTCTGTTTTTCAAACTTAAATATTGCTTCTATAATTAGATAAATTTGACATTTACATATTTTGCCATTGATTTAATTTAAAAAACAGAATTCTAGATTCAGTGACAATATTCTCACAATCTTCCAGTGTACTGCTATGTTCAACATGGTTCAAATTAAAGCATTATGATTGAAATGAACAGATCCAGAAGCCACATTTAAAATATTTTTGGTTTTATTAATGTTTCCAGTTAAAACTTCTGTTCAGTAAAGATGACATATTCTTAAATTTGACATGATGTTAACAATTCCACTTTACAACATAATCACACCTACCCATGTCTGTCCAATGTTTACTAAAATAATAAGCCAAATTATGTTGGCTTCCATTGTTAGCCTTTGAATGGTTTGCTTCCCAATGAAGTAATCATACTCTTGAACAGAGGTTACAAATTGGCAGCTGTAGGCTGTGTATATGAGGCCAGGGGGACAGTTTTATTAACTGTCCATGATGTTTTAAAAGACAGTGCAACCAAGTAAAAATACAAGGAGCTCGGCATGTAGTTTTACATCCAGCCACTTTTACACATTTACTCTAACCACATACTGTCGTGGTCATTGGAGATTATGACATTGCTCAAGGTTAGGCCAGTAAACGAGCTGGAAAAGTGGTTTCAACACTTTTAGATTTTTTCCCTTCTGGTCCCTTCTTTCAGTTTTAATATATATTTACTTATACTCCTTAATCTACTTTGCTACAGACTCAAGCAACCCAATAAATCCCAAAGTGTATTTATTCCCATTTAGTTATAAATCCACTTTGTAATGTTTTTCCCTTGTTTGAGCCGAAGGTTCAACTTTCTCCCTGATGCCTAATTTGGATACATGATGGCCATCTGAATCTATTATTTGGACAAATAACCCAATGTGCTTTTTCAGGTGGCATATCGTATCAGTATGGTAAGAGGTATTTAACTACACATTCTTTAAAACCATTAACATCATAAGAAAGATAAAATAGAAAATGAAAGTCTCTCACAATTCCACATACTCGCTAACACTTTTTTTTTTTTTTTAGTTTATTTTTGACAGAGACAGAGTGCGAGCATGAGTGGGGATGGGGCAGAGAGAGAGGGAGACACAGAATCTGAAGCAGGCTCCAGGCTCCGAGCTGTCAGCACAGAGCGCCATGCGGGGCTCGAACTCACAGACTGCGAGATCGTGACCTGAGCCGAAGTCGGACGCTCAACCGACTGAGCCACCCAGGTGCCCCTAGCCAACACTTATTTTTATATTATTATTTTGATAGCCACCCATATGAATGTCAAGTTGTATCTCAGTGTGGCTCTGATACGCATTTCCTAATTTCCTAACATTTATTGGACATTTGTGTATCTTCTATGTAGAAAGATAGAAGGTAACTCCTTTGCCCACAAGTTAATGGGTCGTTTGCTTTTCATGGTTGGCTTCTAAGGGTTTTTAATATATTCTGGAGACTAATCTCTTAGAAGATATATGAGTTTTAAATATTTCCTCCTACTCTGTGGGTTTTCTTTTCACTTTCTTGACAGTGTCCTTTTAAGTACAAAAGTTTTTAATTTAGAAGAAGTCCAATTTATGTTTTTTCTTTTGTTACTTGTGCTTTTGATGTTGTAACAACAAAAACATTGCCCAATAAAGGCCACAAAGATTTACACCTATGTTTTCTTCTGAGAGTTTTATAGTTTTAGCTCTACATGTATGTCTTTTAATCTTTTTTGAGTTAATTTTTATACGTGGTGTGAAGTAGAAATCCAAATTAATTGTTTTGGATGCATGTTGATATGTAGTTGTTTTAAAAATCTTTTGTTATAAAGAGTATTTTTAGGGTGTCTGGGTGGCGTCTGACTCTTCATCTCGGCCCAGGTCATGATCTCACAGTTCATGAGTTGAAGCCCTGCATTGGGCTCTGTGCTGATTGTGTGAAACTGCTTGGGATTCTGTCTCTCCTTCTCTCTTGCCCCTCCCCTGCTTGTGCTCTCAAGGAAGGAAGGAAGGAAGGAAGGAAGGAAGGAAGGAAGGAAGGAAGGAAGGAAGGAAGGAAGGGAGGGAGGGAGGGAGGGAGGGAGGAAGGAAAGAAGGAAAGAAAAAAGAGTATTTTTCCCCATTGAGTGGTCTTGGCACCCTTGTCAGAAAACAACTGACCATATGTGCATGGTTGGGTTGTGTGTGTGTGTGTGTGTGTGTGTGTGTGTGTGTGTGTGACTCTCAACACAATTCAGTTGACTTACATGACAATCTTCATGCCAGTACCACACTGTTTTGATTACTATAGAACTTTGTAGTTGTTTTTGAAATTGAAACTGTAAGTCCTCCTGCTTTGAACTTCTTTTTTAAGGATTGTATTGGCTATTTTTGGTCCCTTACAATTCCATATAAATTTTCTTTATCAGCTTAATTTCTTAAAAGTCAGGTAGGATTCTGATAGGGATTATGTTGAATCTGTAGATGAGTTTGGAGAGTATTGCCATCTTAACAAAGTTAAGTTTTCCAATCCATGAACAACATATGATGCTTTTCCATTTACTTGTATTTCTTTCATTTCTTTCAGCATTGTTTTATAGTTTTCAGAGTATGTATTTTGCACTTATTTTATTAAGTGTATTCCTCAGTATTTATTCTTAGGAACACATATAAACTATGGACTAGGTCTTTCTCTCTTTTTTTTAATAATTTTATTTATTTTTTTTTCTTTTTTTTTTTTCAAAAAATTTTTTTTTCAACGTTTATTTATTTTTGGGACAGAGAGAGACAGAGCATGAACGGGGGAGGGGCAGAGAGAGAGGGAGACACAGAATCGGAAACAGGCTCCAGGCTCTGAGCCATCAGCCCAGAGCCCGACGTGGGGCTCGAACTCACAGACTGCGAGATCGTGACCTGGCTGAAGTCGGCCGCTTAACCGACTGCGCCACCCAGGCGCCCCTTTTTAATAATTTTAAAAAATTATTTATTTTGAGACAGACATGGGGAGAGAGACTGCTGGGGAGGGGCAGAGAGAGAGGAAGAGAGAATCTCAAGCAGACTCTGCATTGTTAGCATGGAGCCCAATGCGGGGCTCAAACCCATGAGCCATGAGATTATGACCTGAGATGAAATCAAGAGTCAGGATGGGACACTCAACCTCCTGAGCCACCCAGGTGCCTCTATTTATTTTAACAGACTACACTGTGGGGGTAGTTTTAGGTTCACAGCAAAACTGATTGGAAGACAAACCGATTTCTCATCTACTCCCTGCTTCCACACTTACATAGCCTTCTGCATTATCAACATCCCCCAACACAGTGGTACATTTGTTACAGTTGATGAACCTACCTTAACACGTCATTATCATCCAAAGTCCGTGGTTTTTACCGGCTTCTTTTGCTTAGTAATGTGCATTTAAATTTCCTCCATGCCTTTCCATGGCTTGATAGCTCATTCCTTTTTAGTGTTAATATTTCATTATCTGGACAGACCACAGTTTATTTAGCCAGTCTCTTACTGAAAGACATTTTGACAGCTTCTAAGTTTTGGCACTTATGCATAGGGCTGCTATAAAAATCTGTGTGCAGATTTTTGTGTGTATCGTAAGATTTTTATTCCTTTGGGCAAATACCAAGGAGCTTAATTGCTGGATTATATGGTAAGATTATGTTTAGTTTTATAAGAAATTGCCAAACTGTCTTTTCAAGTGGCTGTACCATTTTGCATTCCTGTGAACAACGCTACACATCATTGCCGGCATTTGGTGGTGTGTTTTGGATTTTAGCCTTTTAAATAGGTATGTAGTCATATCTCAGTGTTTTAATTTGCATTTCCCTAATGACACGTGGAGCGGAGCTTTGCCATATGCTTGTTTTTTATTTGCGTATCTTCTTTGGTGAGGTATCCGCTAAGGTCTTCAGCCAAGTTTTAATCAGGTTGTTCATTTTCTTATTTTAGAGTTTTAAGAGTTCTTTGTATATTTTGGATAACAGTTTTTTATTAGCTATATCTTTGGTAAATATTATCTCCCAGAATATGGCTTGTCTCCTCATTCTCCTGAAATCACGTTTTTATAATCCATTCTTCCAATTTCTGCCTATTACTTTGAGTTTAATCCATTTACTTTTCATATACTTACTGAGAAGGTAGGATTTATGTCTGTCACTTGGTTTTCTCCATGTCTCTTATTTTGCTCCTTAGTTATTCCACAGTTGCCTTGTTATATATTTTTCAGTGCACCATAGTTCCCTTGCTTCCATTATGCATATTTTTGACTTATTTTCTTAGTGACCACCCCAGGAATAGGATTAGCATCTTAATTTAGATCAGTCTAGGTTGTACTGACGCCAACTTAGTTTCAGTAGTATACAAAAACTGGTACGCTGTATAGCTCTGTTCTCCACCCTTTTTCTATTTCGTCATGGCCTATTTCTTAATACATTGTAGATCCAAGAAAATAAATTTATAATTATTGCAATACAGTTACCTTTTAAGTTAGAGGGGAAAAGAGTTACAAAGGGTATGTATGTAGTTACATACTATGTAGTTACTTTCACTGGCACTTTTAATTTTTTCATGTGGAAAGTTGTAGTGTCTTTTCATTTCAGCCTGGAGGCCTCGCTTGCACATTTCTTCCTACGGCAGTTCTGCTAGTGATAAACTCTGTTTTTATCTGGGACTGTCTTAATTTCTTTTATTTTTGAAGGTTCATTTTACCAGATATAAGATTCTTGGTTGAGTTTTTCTCCTGAGCCCTTTGAAGATATCCGCTAGTGCCCTCTAGAAGCTTCCATGGTTTCTGATGAGAAATCACATGTTGATCTTACTGAGGACCCTCTATACATGATAAGTCTCCTCACATGCTGCTTTCAAGATTTTCTGTTTGTCCACGGGCTTTTGACAGTTTGGTTATAATGTATCTTCAATGTGGGTCTTTTTGAATATGTTCCGCCTACAGTTCATTGACATTTTTGGATTTGTAGATTTGTGCCCTTCAAATATTTTCTTCTCCTTACTTTTTTCCCTTTGAGGACATCTACAATACATACATTGGTCACTTTGATGGTGCCCCACAGGTCCCTTAGGCTCTATGTACTTTTATTCTTTTTCTTTTTGTTTCTCAGACTGAATATGTTGTCAGTTGACATGTTTTCACTCATCCTTTCATCTTATTCGAATCTGTTGGTGACCCCTGTGGTTTTTTTGGTACAACAACTACAATTAACTATTCAACTTTGCAGAATCTCTGTTTCATTCCACTTATGTATCTGTCTTCCCAGAGGTATGTCAGCTAGGGTCTATTTGGCTGAGTTTGAGCAATTTCATTCCCTTTAAAATACCCATCACTATTTGGTGAGGCATGGTTCTCATTTTGCTTTAGTTCTTTAAACATGGTTATTTTAGTTCTTTGAACATATTTAAAATAGCTTGTTTAAAGATTTAAGTCTAATGTCTTTTTTTTCCTCAAGGGCAATTTCTATTGATTGCTTTTTTCCCTTGGGTATCAGCCATAGTTTCTTTCTATGTATTATATTATTGTTACAAATCAGACACTTTGAATAATATAATGTGCCAGATCTGGGTATCAGATTCTCCTTCATCCTCATGGTTTATTGTCACTAATTGTTGTTGTTTAGTGACTTTTCTGAACTACTTTTGTAAAGCCCATATTCTTTATAGCGTGTAGCCACTGAAGTCTCTACTCAGTCACCCAGTGGTCAGCTGATGATTGGACAGAGTCCCTTGAATCAAATCTCTAGTTCTTGCTGAAGGGTCCTGAGTGCATGTTGCGACAGGCAGTTTATAACTGTCTTAGCCTTCACTCCCTGCTTGTGGAGTGAGAGGTGAAAGCTATGGCCTTCTCAGGTCTTTCCTGAGCACACACACATTCCTATAAATTTGCATGGCCTTCTAAATTTAAAATTTCTACTGATCATGTCCTTATTATTAGGACTTTTTTGTGTCCTGTCCAATACAGTCAGTCTACCTCAAGGATGCAAAAATATTCTCCTGTTTTCTAGTGGTTTTATGTGTTCTTAGTTTTATGTTCTGTTCTGTGATCATTTTTAATTAATTTTTGTATATTTTTTGAGCTAAGGGTTGAGGCTTATTTTTTTCATATGGTTATTTTATTATTCCAGCACTATTTATTAGATTTCCCCATTGAAATGACCCTGATGGCCTCAGTCAAAAATTAATGGACTCTACGTGTGTAGGTCTGTTTCCAGGCTCTATTTTGTTCCAAAGATTTGTCTAGTCTTATGCCAAAACCATAGTCTTGATTACTATAGCTTGAGAGTAAGCCAGCTTTTCAAGATTGTTTTGGTTACTTTAAATCCTATTCATTTTCATATAAATTTTCAAGTGGTTTATCAATTTCACTGAAAAAACTAGTTGAAAAGTTGATAGATTGTTGAATTTACAGGTCAATTTGGTAGGAATATTTCATAGACTATGTATTCCACAAATAGGGTACTTTATTTAAAAATAACTTTGTCCTCTAAAAGGTATTTTTCTTTTATTGTGAATAGAACATGGAGAAAAGTACATAAAATATATAAGACATGTCCACATGGCCCAATTCAAGACACAGAATCCTGCCAGAAGTCCAGAAGTTCCCTACCTTGATCCCATCCTTGATCATGGTTCTGTTCTTTCCCAACCAGATGCAACTGGTTGAGCTTTATAATAATCATGACCTTTATAATCATAATTTTCTTGCTTTCTTTGTAGACTTGACTATTTTTAAAATTTTACATGAATGAAAATCATATATGTGCATATGATTTCAGTATATATGTTTCTTTTACCTTCATTCCTCAAAGAACATTTTCTGTATGCAGAATTCTATAATGGCAGTTACATAATTCCAGCACATTAAATTTATCATTCCCATACCTTCTGACTCTAACAAGAAGTTAGCTATTGACTTAATGTCTTTGTCTTCAATTACTTGTAAGATATTATCTTTCTATTGGTGTTCTGCAGTTTCAGTATGATGTAGATTTCTTATCCTGCTTTGAAAAAAATTTTTAGTATTTTTTCCAACATTTTAATTTGTGTTCAGTAGGAGTGTTTGTCCTGCCATTGTTGGAAATGGTAATTAACTTCAATGTTTAAAATAAAATCAGAATCTTAAACTTCTCTATAATTTCCTGTTTTTTCTCTATAACATCCTTTTAAAAATTAATTTATTATGACATTTTTTCATGTAATTTTATATTCTATTTTTGTGAGTGCATATACCACCACTGTAGGAAAATACCAATTTACTGAATCTCCTACTGTGTATTCAAGTTGTTTCTGATTTTTACTCTAACAAATGCCACACAAAATGCTTTAAACTTAAAAATTTCTTCACATGGAATAACTAATATTAAGACTCATGAGATCAATGTTACAAATTAGGTATGTCGCAACTTAGTTACAAACAAGAAAAAACTGGTGATTTTTGCTCTAGGGGACCTTAGACTGTAAGTGTCTACAAAATTTCCTTGAAAACAGAGGGGTGACTGATGCTGCACCAATACCACTTACTCACCAACCTTCCAGTATTCTCTCAACATGTCTACAGAGATCACTAGCGATTTAAGAAATATGAGAACACAAAAATAATATGATGGAGGCCCAATTTCAGCCCACAGTTAGCTCCCCTACACAGAGAGCGGACCTTTCGTTAATTATACTGTAATTACCGTGAGAAGCAAATAAGGAATCTGATATAAGAGATTTGTGTATCTTCGGAGGATTCTGATAGTAAAAGTAGAAATTCAGAAGTATTATGTCTGTTCTTCAGATAATTATAAGGAGTGGTAAGGGAGTTCTTCCTGGTAGCCAGGGTTACTCTAAGAATCTTTCTGTGAAAGAAAAGTTAGTACAGTAATTATTGCTTCTGTTTTCAAATTTTGTAGCATAGGGCATATATAATAATACTGTACTTCTCATAAGAAAAGGGCATACTGTAACTTGCTATCTTAAATAAAGCTGATGCCCAATCTAGCCATTTTGGAGTAGAATGGGAAAGATAGGAACCCTGCCACTTTTTAAAAAAGCAGTAACAACAAAAAAACAAATCACTGCTTCTTCTCCTAAAACAAACAAAACAAAACCAAAAAACACCAAAAGCAAAAATTTGAGGTTGCAACATGAGGAAAGTGCTAAATATATACAAATGATGAACGGCTTATCATATTTAAAAATTTTAATTAGCTAGTGTATCATCCTGCCTCTGTTTTTACTGTTAATCTTTCATTTCAAGAAGCATCCTATTAGGTAAAGCAATTTCCCAGGGACGCACTTTGCTAATATAAATTGTTGTCACACTTCTTATATAATCTGCCTACTAACTCAAACCAACACTGTCTTTAGCAAGCTAGTTCCCTTCCTTAGCATATCAAAGCGAAAACATTGTTTGTGGTACTTTGGCATGATGCAAATAAATTCTGTACCTTGTTTCCTACCAAAAATAGGCATAGGTAATAGTGCGTTATTTAAAATATAATCCTAAAGAGTCATGGGACAAGGCAGCAAAGGCTTTTCCCACAAAACAACTTTTTGAGTATTTAAAATCTGAGTAAAAAAAGTATCCACGTCATCAATACTTTTCAGAGTATACTTAGGTATTAAAGCCATTTAAATAACTGTAAATGCTGTGTCCAGCTTAAAATATATGGAAGTAAGGTTCCAGGTTAAGAAAACATGGGATAGAACCCCGAAATAATCAAGTAATTCTCTGCTCTATGCCTTCATTTAAAATGTATGAGAAAAAGCATATCTAGTTATAATGACTTTCATAAGTCAATTAGTCATTGTTAATGCACTCTAAAGACAAGTGTGACAGTTTCTCTAATTTGTTTTCGATATTTTTTTAATGTCCTAGACACAAATGACATTTTTAATTCCTTCTACAAGCGTAAGTAATCAAATCAGTTGGTTTCACTTAGACAACAGCTCACACATCCATCCCATTACCACCATCACAGCAATTAAACAGGACTGCTTGGCAGAATGGAGTGGAGTTTAAATTTTTTTTTTTTCAACGTTTATTTATTTTTGGGACAGAGAGAGACAGAGCATGAACAGGGAGGGGCAGAGAGAGAGGGAGACACAGAATCGGAAACAGGCTCCAGGCTCTGAGCCATCAGCCCAGAGCCCGACGCCGGGCTCGAACTCACGGACCGCAAGATCGTGACCTGGCTGAAGTCGGACGCTTAACCGACTGCGCCACCCAGGTGCCCCTGGAGTTTAAAACACCAAAACGAGTTGGGGCCCCTGAGTGGCTCAGTCGGTTAGGCGTCTGACGTTGGCTCAGGTCATGACCTTATGGTTTGTAAGTTAGAGCCCCTCATCGGGCTCTGTGCTGACAGCTCAGAGCCTGGAGCCTGCTTCAGATTCTGTGTCTCCCTCTCTCTCTGCCTCTCCCCTGCTCGCATTGTCTCTCTCTCAAAAATAAACATTAAAAATTAAAAAATATAAAACACCACCACCAAAACAAGCAAAAATAAACGCACACTTTCACTCATCTTAGGAGATGAAAAGTTTACTTAGAAATTGCAAACATTTAGCAAAGTTAAGACATAAACACTATTTTTCATATTCTACAGAAATACAATAATTTATAGCTGGCTTGGTACATGATCACATGATAAAAACAATGAAAAAAAAAAAAAAAACGATGGTTCATTCTACTTTTCTGCCACTTGTAACAACTTAATAAGTGTACCAGTAAGTACTGGAAGACAGATGCATAGGAAGATTAGAATCCTAGGGCTGTTTGTTAATACACATTATTATAAGAATAATATAAAAACAAAACAAGTACAGATACACAATTAACATGCAATTTAAGCTATTATTTTGAAGAGACAGGACTGAATTTAGTGAACACATTGAAAAATGTGTTAATAATGTGTTGTTATAATGAGCATATCATGGTATTTTACATGGCATGGAATTTCTTCCTCCTTAGATAATGCTTGGCAAATTGGAACAGATTGAGCTACTTCTACAGCAAATTTAAAATGTAGACAATGTGGATAATTGTATTAGATACTTTTCTAAGTATACTAATTTTTAAAGTACCATAATTTCGTGCCTACCTCACCATCTCCCCAATTTAAAATAAAGTCAAATTTTGTACCCTATGAACCTGCACGGTCCGATATAGCAGCCCATAGCCACACATGGCTATTTGAGCACTTACAAAGTATCCAGTCAGAACTGACAGGCACTGTGAGTGCAAAATACACAATGAATTTTAGAAACTTACCAAGGGGGGGGGGGGGAAGCAAAATATCTCCATAATTTTGTATACTGATTACATGGTGAAATATTTTTAATATATTGGGTTAATTAAAATAGTTAAGTTAATGTCATGGGTTTCTTCTTTAATGTGCCTGCTAGAAAATTAAAAACTACATATGTGGCTCCCATTTCTTCCTACTGGACAGTGCTCACGCAGATAGTCCACAGTCACTTATTAGCCTTAGAATTTAGCCATCCCACTTTAAGTAATCTGGAGTGCGAACTCCCAGGACACTGTAAGCACACTCTGCACATACTTTACTGCAAAATTAATTTTTATCCCTCTGCAAGATACAGATTTTAAGTGTAAAAAGAATTCACAAAATATTTAATCCTTGAGAAATGTCAATTACTATGTATTGTGAGAGCTAAAGGAACTTCAATGCAGACTGGAACACAGAGGAAAATAGTTAAAAAAAAAAAAAATAACAGTGCAATCAGAGGGAAACAATTAGTATCTTCAGTAAAATTAAGGTAGCCAAACTTATCTTTAATGCCCAGGATCTGACCTTGCACCACAGATCATATATGTAACTTGTCCACTGAACCACGACCTACAAGAAAATCTTTAAAAACCATTAAGCTGCAACTTAAATACTCCATTTTTTGGAAAATCTGCAAGCAATGTAAAATTCACACACATCGTCAATTCTAACAGCAGACAGTATCTGAGAACTATCCCTTAAAGTCCCACAGTGTTAAATAAGGTTAGCAACTGCTTAGTGTCTAAGAGACTTGGACTTAAAAAAAAAAAAACTTTCTTAGAGGCTATTAAAAAATATCACTGACCTTTTGTCATTTTCTTCCCCTCTTCTTTTTTAAAAAAAATTCAGTAATAGTGTGTATAAATCCCTGGCATATTGATACCACATCATCTTTTATTGTGTCCATCTCAAATACAAATTAATCTAGCACACATTTCATTATTCTCCCAGGAACACCACCAAAATATAATACTGAGCGGTCACCACAGTCAGAGGCCAGCATCACAGTCATGCATCAAGAACCTCGCCAGGAGGCGATGCCTAATTACACTTGTATTACACACTCTGTTCCTCACAGCTCAGGCTGGAATGTTTGTTTTTCAACCGTTTAAATCTGTTTACACTGAGTAAGCTCTGTCAAAGATGCTCTGAAAGTCACAAATGAGCAGATTCTGAAACTACTGTATCTTTCATAAAAATTTCTCCCTCATATTAAAGATGTTCTGAGAAAACAAGGAGAAGTTATTTAATATAATTCTGTATTTTACCATTACCACTTTGAAGACACTGGAAAGCAACCAAGTTTTAAGAAGAAATAAATAGAACCTAAGCCAGGTAACACCAGGTACACCAACAGAGAAACCGACTGTAGGCGTCTACAGTAATTCTCTCTCTCTCTTGAGTTTGGCAGCCTATTAAGACATTTAATCACATTTATTAATGTGCCTTGCACAAAAAGATGCTGCTTAAACTTTCCCCATCTCCTATCTTCAGACCGTGTTCTACACAAACAGTACGTTTATTGCATGTTACTAACTCCAGCCTAAATAAGCCTAGTAATTGATGCCAAATGATGTAATTTTTTCAGTTTCAAACATATATTGCTTTAAAAATATGCTCCTCCGTGAAAAGATAACAAGTTTCCTCTCCGAAAGCTGTTAATTTGCCATGAGATCAATAACTGACTAAATATTTATTGAGCACCTACTATGACTGCACTCAGTCTACACTCATTCTTTAACCACTAAGAAAAAGTACCTGCTTCAAATGCAAGATGACACTGGTGAGGGAAGATAATATTTGAGCACTTCTGACAAAATGCTTTATGAGTCACTATCTGAACATGTGAAACTGTTCACCCCAGGACATGAAAAAAAATCTCAATATGTATTACTGATCACTTTATAAAGATAAATAAACATTTGAAGTAAGCTGCATAGTACTTTGAGGAAAGTGATGGCCATACATAAAATTAAGGCTGATTCCCTAAAGGTATGAAGAAAAGCCAGAATGTCATGGTGCATAAGCATCCAAAGACAAAAATAAACATTTTACACAAATATCTGGTTAATTCAGGCAAATGGCACTTGTGTTAGGTTTCCAACTTTGCTTGAGGGGGCTGGTTTAATAAAGAAAACTGCTTTTAAATAGGAGCACTTTAAGCAAATATGAAAATAAAAACCCTTTAAATAAAATTCTCTGTAAAATCACTATATAAATTCAAGTTCCAAATCTCGTTTAAACATATATACATACATATATGTGAACACACACATATATATGCCTTAAAAGTATCAAAATTTCACTTACAATGTGATGCAGCTGTGTATCTTGCCTTGCATGGTTTGAAGCTAATTATGTACCTTCTGCACAATACTGGATTTCTCCTGAAGCCACGCATGTGGGCAATGGTGCCGAGACAGAGGGAGGCTAGTTTTCACTTTCTAGCCTTTAACGATTGCGCCCCGTTGGATTCCTACAAGGCGTGAGGCATCATGCAATGTACTGAACACATACGGGGTCTGCACACAGAACACTCTTTCAGGGAAAGTGAGGTTTTAGGACGCAAAACAGTTGTCAGTTTGAAAACGAACGGTAATCATTTCCTGAACAGGATTTCCAGAAACAAAATGATGTCAACTGAAACACCCCCACCTCTGCCCAACGTGGAAAACAATACATTACAGAAACTGTTTCCGCAGAAGACGTTAAGAGAACATTCATAATAGAGCCGTAGGGACTGAAGCAGCGAGGTGAAGAGTGAGGCAGGCACAGAGCATCTATGAGCTACTGCACTGGTAGGGGTTTATAAAAAATACTATCTATACTAAAGTTTTAAGAGCTAGTAATATATTTAGCATACTTTTGCCTTTTCTTTTTTGCCACTGAATATAAAATTTTGTCCTAAATTTACTAAATCTTCTACACCCTGAGGAATAACAGATTAATAAAAGAATGCCAGGGTCAGCCTTGTGGACCATATTATTGTCCAAAAAGCACAACCTGTAAGAGCTAATATTCTTGGAAGCACAAAGGTTCATCAGCAGACTAAGCTACTCCTATTTTTTTTTTTAGCACAGTTTGGTTTTACAGTCTTAACATAACCTAACGAGAATACAGATGTCCAGGTTGAGAGCCAGAGGTGCCTCCTGCAATGCAAGCGCGCGCGCGCGCGCACACACACACACACACACACACACCTACAACTGACACAATGGTTTTCTGTCTCCACTATGAACTATGACATATTGCTGCCATTTAGGAATATATTATTCAATAGTCCTCTGAAAAGCACTTTGGAATCTTTAGCTGTATATTTTTATGAAATTACAATTAAAAGTTATCTGCAATCTTGAAATATGGACTCTCTATCCCTCCCCTCTCCTGTAACCAAATACATAAAATGCCATATTTTAAATTTCATCTATTTACTTCTTTTCCTCCAACACAGAATTTGGGAGGGAATTCTTAAAACCCTTAAAGTGAGGCAAAGGATTCATTTATGACAACCATACAGCCTTTCTTTTCAGGCACAGTGCCACTGTTTCCCTTGAACATGGGCCGCACACGTTTCGGACTAACCTGTAATTATGCACACGCTGTCCTCTAAATACCTCCAATCCCCAAAAAGTTAGTTGTCACAGGGAAAGAACTAATTCTTCTTGGCAGGGCGCTTAAAAATGCTAACTAAGAAATACAAACCAAAGCATCCTACCTGCTCATATCAGTATGTCATGAATGGATAAAAAAACTCCACGGGACCGTGTCTAGCAACTGGAATAAATAAAATGAGTTACAATCAACTGTTTGATAAAAATTCTGTCCTTTGTTTTCTCCCTAAACATTAATCTTGCTCCCTCCAGAAATAAGAAAGGCACTCAAATTAACAAGGTATATATAGCTATTGTTTCAAAGACACTGTGTGACAAGTAGGATTTTCAGGGCTGATTTTCTTTCCTGCTCGCTGCCTGCATGCCAGGGCACATCTCCACCTTGCTGTGCCTCCAGACTTCTCCAGTACACAGGAGCACAGTAAGGGTGCATCTAGGCATGGGGAGGCGGCAGCATGCAAAGTGCCAGGGGCTGCACCGTTCTCCTGGAGAAGTTCACTCAGAAGTCAAAAGTTTTTAATGGCGCTGTTCGAATTCCGTAGCATATTTTAAATATCTGAAAGGTCTAAAATTTGATTTACTAGTAACAAAATAACTGTAAGCTTACAAAAGCTTTCTGCAAAGAATATATGTTATTTCCTTTTATAACTAAACCTTTAGTATCTTCTGTAATTAAGAGGGACTAAGATACGGATTAGACTGTTGTATAGTCAGTGACAGCTGTACTCCTAAATTAATATTTAGCCCATGTCAAATACTATCTTGTGCTACAGAAAATTACTAATGGTAACTTGTTCTCAACAATATTAAAAGTTCTCTTTATATAACAAGCATAAATTCACATGACGACCTGAATTCATCTAAATCACACAGTCTACCACCATAAATGCTTTCCTACAAACTGCCACGTAAAAGTCAAGGAACTTTTGTTTTCATATCTTGTGTCACATAAGCCCTTATCTGAAGATTTAAATGGCTTTTAGTGACAACATGTGTACATTTAATCCTATTAATAATGAAGCCTTTAATCAGAACCGTACCATAGGAATAAGGGATATGACTGAGAGTCTGGGCCCAGAGTTTCCAAAGACGTAACAAAAATGCTAAAACCTGGAAAAGAAAAAGGGGTCATTAACAGGTATCTAATCCTTAAACCTAATAAGAGAAAAAGAAAATGACTCACACAGGTTTAAGAAATACCTAAAAGGTCTATAGTTCAAGCTGGGGAGGAGAAAAGGAGAAGCATAAAATGACTATCCTTGCACAAATACAAATCAACAAGTCTTTGAAATCAAAGAATTCCTTCAAATGCCCCAAAGAGTCTCTGGCTCTGTTGCCAAGATCTGTCCTCCAATACCATAAATGAACAGAAAGTGGTGTTCTTCATGCAAACGAGCTTTGTTCTATGAATTTTTAATATATATTAAAGTACAGTTAATTCATAATCATAGAGCTGCATTTCTTGGCTGGGATTTAACAGCTTAAACAAGGTCGTTAAATGAAGAAGAATCATCTAAATTAACTTATTCTATATGTAACAGCTCACCTGTAGTATCATGAGGCTAGAATGTATCATTCATTCACAATCCATTGCTCTAACTTATCAATTTCTCAATCATAACTCATTCTATCCATTACTCATGATCAGTCTTTCCCTTTTTCAGTGAATCATTTATTAATTTGATAAACATTTGATAAGTCCTCGCCATGTGCAAGGCACACAGTAGAATCTGGGAACACCAAATTACCAAAACAGGTATACTTAAAAAAAGGTGGGGCCGGGGAGGAAGGTGGTGTGGAGGTATTTACAGATCTTATTGCTTTTGGCTTGTCAGTAGTATTCTTGATCCACAGGACAGTATGATGGCCGACTATTCTCCTAATGAAAGTTTGATGAAATGTGTCAATCAATCTAAACTATCTTTTTCTTTCAACAAGGATATTTATAGAAAAAAAGGTAAAGACTAACAAGTCCCTGAAAAGATACATCCTTTCCACAGCATGAACTTATTCACTCAAAGAGATACTACCATGCTACGGCTAATGAGTTTAGATGTCAACCATTTAGGAAAAAAACACAACCATATGGGGCAATGCTAGGTTTTTCTGTGAATCAGCACTTGAAAAATGCGAATGTTAGAAATTAAGTAGCACACAAAAGTCACAAACGCTAAGTATCCTTCAGATGTTTGTGTTTTTACTGCCTACTCAAAACTTTATTAGGAAGAAGAGACCGAGATATCGTAAAGGACTGCATGGCTTCATAAGAGGGTGTATGAAGGGCCTTAAAACACATGAAGGCAGATAACGTCAAAGGTGGGCAGGGCACCGTATGGAGGGTAAAAAAAAGGCGCGGAGCCGCTGGTTCACAGGGGACTGTCTATACTCCTGTCCTGACACTCTCACATCAAAGCAGAGGAAGCCCTATTACTTGGGATACTGAAAATGATGCTTGGAAGGGAATACTGAGTGAGGCCAGGATCTGGCAACATGTATCCAGTGGAATGGGCTGAATCTCTCCTGTCATCTCTGTGTAGTCTCCCCACTATCCCCTGCAGGTAGAGAAAATCATCAACTAATGGTTTTATCCACAGAGGTCTAGGTAGACCTTGAGGTATTTGTAGACAAAGGGCCATGGGATTATGTTCATAATGGCAATTATTTTCTTACCTAAATACTATGAAATTTTGCCCCAAGAGAGAAAAGCAGATTCTGTCTACAAGGGCCAGGCTGGACAGTTTTTCTGGTATTCTCAAGTCTCCCCTGACAGTTTGCTACTCAACAAAATCTTGATGCACAAATAAAGAACTTGCTCTTTTCCTAAGCTTAAGGCAGTGTGCCTCGCTCAAGCCCAAGGCTTCCATAATATATACTAGGAGAAGTCTGCCTTTACATCTGTCCCCTCACCCTAAAGGTGACCTAGCAAGTAAAAAAAACAAGCAAAGCACGGCGGTCACTTACTTCTGCAGTGTGGCATCCTACACACACACACAGGACAACAGGCGGTTTCCATCATTAGGGGACCTTTGAAAGGGCAGTTCCTGTGAATATTGTGTGTGTCTGTGTGTTTAATGGGGTAGGAGATTCGGTGGAAAGAGGACGGAGAATGTCTTCAGAACACATCCTTAAAATTAGACAAGTAAGGAAAAACATACGAAAGTGAAAGTGTCAAAAAATATGGAAGGGACTGGGAGAATGAAGAAGAGATAAGTGGAAGGGAAAGAACAAACACAGACCATTTACAAAGGGGGGAAACGTATTCAGAAAGTAAACATTAGCCGGCCCTTTTCCCACAGACCTGAAGAACCCAGCCCTTATTACTGAGAAATAAGATACAGCTGTTCGGTGGCTACTTTGGTACCTCATCCCTGATAAGTTTAGTATCAAAGTCTTTAAGTTGTTTTATTTTTTAAAATAAAGATTGAAGACCTAACCTTCAAAATCTATTCTTTCCCCCTGGCTTTTGCCAGCAAATCTGTAATAACCACTTCATAAAAATGGTGTGGTTTAAGTGTATCCTCAAGAACTTAAATTTTTACAAAGGAAGATTGTTTATGGATACATTTCCATGCATATTTCACTTTTCATGGTGAATTTAAAAGGAAAACAAGTAGTAATAATTGAAAATGGCATTCCAGGTTAAAAAAAAAAAAGGGTTTATATAAGGGCTAATGGGAGTGTTTTTGGCCCATACCAAATTTGAGGTAAAAAGAATCTATCAAAACTAGTAATAAAAATAATTCCCAGTACTGCAATTACATAAACTCTTAAAATTAGTTTTTCTTTTAAAATAACCACTTTAAAATGGATTACACATTGGAAGCATGTTTTTTATATAAATTCCAATACTTCTGACTTTGGTTACACTGGTCGATAACTTGAATCGAGAAAGAGACATGATTTATATTTTTGCAAATCCCATCTATCTGGCCATTTGATTCTCAAAGCAGTAATCAGATGGAGTAATTTTGAGCTTGTACTATTCTAAGGCTGAACTACAACTTAAAATTTTAATTGAAAAAAACTAGCCTATACAGCAAGCAACTGCACTGAGGTGGGTAGATGGGTCTGTTAACCGATTAGGAGAACCAAATGAGAAGAAGCTTCACATATAGAAATATAAAGGATGAGAAGAAGAAAAAAATTAAGACTCACTGTTTAGCAGGAAGAAACTACATACACAGTTATTTTATCCCCAAAGGAATGCCAGTTCTTAACAAAATAAATAAAATTAAAGATTTACTATGGACTTTTAACCTAAAGATGAAGAACACATACCAGCAAACAATTCATGCGACTATGTAAGAAAGGAAAGCAATATTGCACTGAAAGGGGGACCCTTGCAGGACTAATCCACCTCTCTCACTGACTCAGCGTAACCAGCCACTTCCGGTAGGCACTGGCAAACCTGGCCTGCTCTACGTTCCGGCAGGTGGACAATACTTGATCGATGAACCTATGCTCCATCTCCAGGCCCCGAGAGTCTGGAGCTGGGGTCCGCTTCAGGCGTTTGGTTTCCTGGGAATAGCCTTGCTTGCTAGAGTCATTCAGCCCATCCACCTCCATGGCCTGAGACATGTGGGGGCCTCCTGGGATGAGGTGCAAGTCACTCGAAGTTCCCCCAGGGCTGTCTGCAGGTGACAATGGGGTCACACTGTGAGGAAACCTACCACGTAAGTGATGCTGAAGGTAGAAAATATGCCGCCTGTGAAAGAGGAGGGGGAGAGAATACAGAAAACTCATATCACAAAGTCAAGCTTTTTAGGAAAAAAAACAAGCTGGTAATTTTAAAACATACTGTACTCAGTTCGTGGCTCCCGTGGTAACCCTGAGTTACCTGGAGGAAGGAGGCGGAGTAGTTACCCTGAAGTCTCTGCATATTTAGACCAGAGTCTTACAAGCCCAGATTACTGGACTGTGAGAAATAATACGACCCCCAAAGGATTTTTAATATCACCGACTGAGATGATGGCAATCACCTGGCATTGTTACTCTTTGTAACTACAATCGGAAATTAGAAAATAGGTCGTAGCCCAATCTCTGCTATAAAAAAAAAAAAAAGCAACAACAACAACAACAACAACAAAAAACAGAACCAAAAATTAACTTCACTGATATCCTAAAACAGAAGTGAATTAACAAGGGGATTAAATAGCTCCGCTAGAGGCGTAGTCCATGGACTCTATCCAGTATTTCCTCTAGTAAGAACAGGTCTTATTATCTAAAAACCAACTTAACTTTCCCTGAAATCTGTCACTATAACTATAGTCTCATTAAATATCCCTGCAGCAAGGATATCTCATTATTCATATTAGCAACTCTAAACTCTGAAAAGTTAATTCTGTCCATTTCCCCAGCATATTCTGGAGTAGACAGGGAGCATATAATTTACCCATTTTATAGAGGATAAAACTCAAAGGACAGATAAGGTGCCTAAGGGCAATGGCTCAGTAGTAGAAAACTGGCCTGTATAACATCCAGGCCATCCCAACTGTCTCTTTTCCCCATGCCCCACCCCAAACTTCAAATAATTTTTATACAAAGCTTCTACTCTGTTAATCTAGCTATCTCTTCAACACAAACATAATTTTAAAATTTTCTCAACCTTGCTACTGATGTACCTAAATATAAAATAGTAACAAAAAAATCTGTAACACCCCAATGACATGGAGGTTAGTATCTATCTTGTCTCTAGAAAATGTGGAGTAAGAGTGTCTCTTTAGTACGAGAAAAAGAAATTTAGGAAGGTGCCAAAGAGGATAGATGGTCTCCCATCTTCTAAATGTACTTAGCATGGAGGAGCAGCTGAACATGTCTCCTCAAAAGGCGGCAAATCTCAACAAGTTTAAAAACATACAAATATGTAAAACGCCTATCTCCTGCTTGGCACAGCAAGTCCTTCGTCTACAAATAGAATCCTATAGCCTGAAGCAGAATCCGCATTTATAAAGACAGAGATGCTTCAAAAAAGAACCAATCAGGGGGTTCTCATACCTGGACTTCCTTCCAACATGAAAGTTACTTGGCTGTCAAATGTACTCAGAACTCAGGTTATGAGGTTGCTAATCCTCTTTCACTCCTTCCTAATAATTCTGCCCTGCTCCCAAAGTACACCTTACTTAAAAAAAAAAAAAACCAAAAAACAAAAACAAAAAAACCCCAACCAGTGTCAAGAGTTTATTACTTAAGGAACGTTAATTTGCAGACCTTCAATAAGCTTAACTATTCTCAAGGTCCAATCAACAGTCTGATCAATGGTCTACACCCGACTCTGCATCAGAATGTACCTGCTAAGTTTCTTTCCATTGTGTTTTTGAAGACTAGATGGCAGCCTTCCACCCCACACATGCTACAAGTATCAGGATCTCCAAGGAGGGAGTCTAGAAACTTTTGTTTTCAGTTTGGAAGTAACACAGCTGTTGCACAGTCAAGGTTGAATGCCACCATCTAAGCATTAGACAGAGATCTGCATGAGGAACTTCTTATTGAAGATCATGAGGATGTGGTAACGAAAACTCCTCTGAACTCAGGCAAAGCTCCACAATCAGATTACCATATTTACTCCAGAAGGCAGGCCTATGATGTAGGACCTTCTACAGCTCTCAGGAAGACATGTGGTTTCATGCAGAAAGCAGATTTTTCCCTTCTCTTACCTGTGGCACCAAAGGGTTTCATGTCCTGGGTAGGAATCAATAAGATCAGTGCTGAATTCAACTTCTTCTTCGAGAAGATGGGGAAGATTTATCCTTGCTTCCTCTGTTGAAGCTGCTGCTGCTTCATCTTTTGCAAGAACCAGAGCTGGCTCACTTCTCAGAGGGTTTTGCTCCAATACAGAACCATCTATCACAGTTTGGCTAATCAAAGACTTTAACAAAAACTGGCGGTAGTGAAATCCACTGTGGTCTGAAACGTGCATGGATGCCCAGTGTTTAGTAGAAGACAGTTCATCAAGAAGAATCTTGTAGGAAGAAAAAAGGGAAGTGAGAAGTGGAACAGCCAAAGGCTTTTCTTCTCCATTAACGCCTTGGATTTCTTTGATTTGTTCCTTGTTTTTCTGGTAACAATTGTTTCTACCAATACTTTGTATACAATGTCCAACACAGTGCTGTCACTTACTGGAAGCTCGGTAAAGGCTAGATTCCCCCTTTTCCCTGATAAATAAGAGATTTTTTTATATACACCACAGAATTTAAGACTTGTCATTCTTTCCCTGGACCTTGATCAATCACATTCTGATTGGCACACCCACAGAAAAGCCAAATTCTAGAATAATGATGAACATTAGGGTGATTATTTACAAGAATGCTGATGTTGAAGAGAAAATATAAATTCAGAGGTTACTTTGAGGTAAACTTTAACATTTAACCAACACTAGAATATTTAACTTATTATTTATTGAACAATCAACTCAAGGTAGTGATTTGTTCTTCACTATATAAGTGCCATGAAGGCACAGAGCATGTCAGTTTTGTTCGCTACCTAATTCTAAGGGCTTAGTGCAAAAAACATGATGCATGAAAAATAGGAATTTCCAAGAGCTCATAATTTTCACTGTTCATGTCAAACTCAATTCATATCAATGATAAATGATTTTGTTAAGTAGATGAAACAAAATTCAGCAGTGAATTGTTAAAGCCTGCGTATTATCAATCCTGCAAACTAAGCAATTTCGAATGGAATGATAAAAAGAAAAGCCAGCAGTTATGAAAAAATAAATTATTTGGCACTGTCTTGTACAAGTAGCAAACGCAAGTGGATTTTGATCAGGGAAAGCCATATTGAAGGCATGCCACATTCCATCAGAGGATTTTCAGATCAGCTAAAGAAGAAAGACAGACTTTTCAGCAGTGAATGGCAGCTACCGCACAAAGCCAAAGGGCTCCTCCTTCACCTGCTCGTCAAGGGCCCCAGGTAAACTTCTCCTGCAACAAGATCACCTCTCCATTTCTCACATGCCCTTTCTTCCCTAGAAGAAATTTCTCCCTCTTCTGAACCTCCACAGTTTCTGTGTGTTCTCCTATATATATTACAGAACTTACTGTACATCTTTTCATCCTCACTAAACTCTAAGAGTTGTTTGAAATATTTAGTCACTCCTAATCGCTGTTTCCATCATTCTATACCCAGTGGCCTCAGAGTGGATGTCTAAGTATTTTATAAGTGAACAATTTAATGAATTCAGTGACCAGTACAGAGGGGCAAGATTACTCCCAGCTAGGACAGTAGATTTATATCCGTGAAATGTTTTAAACATCTCCTTTAAGTTCTAAAGAGTTTATATGAAGCCAAATAAGTTTGTTTCCAGAACTGGTAAATCTCTGAGAAATGGAAAACAAGACTGTTCATTTCTTTAAAATAGTGCACAAAATAGCCCCAGATAAACTTCTACCTTAGAAAAATACATACTAACCTTAAGGTTGTTACATTTTTGAAGAATTAACCTGCAGAACATTTAGGCTACAATACATCAGATTTCTAATTTTGGTAGGGCTTCTTAATATTGATTGAAGAGTACAAAACATGTTTAAAAGGAATTTACATAATGTGAAAAACCTTTAGATTATTTCTTACTGCATATTTCTTTTTTTTTTTTTTTTTTAACGTTTATTTATTTTTGGGACAGAGAGAGACAGAGCATGAACGGGGGAGGGTCAGAGAGAGGGAGACACAGAATCTGAAACAGGCTCCAGGCTCTGAGCTGTCAGCACAGAGCCTGACGCGGGGCTCGAACTCACGGACCGTGAGATCATGACCTGAGCCGAAGTCGGCTGCTTAACCGACTGAGCCACCCAGGCGCCCCTCTTACTGCATATTTCTATATACAAAAATTTTAATTTTTTTTTGTAATTTTGAGACAAAAAACAGCACAGACATGAAAAATTTTCAACAGTATCAATTTAATTCCTTTAAAGATATTTCTCAGACTTTTTGGGGGGCCTGGGTGCCTCAGTCAGTTAAGCGTCTGACTTCGGCTCAAGTCATAATCTCACGGTTCATGGGTTCGAACCCCATGTCGGGCTCTGCGCTGATGGCCTGGAGCCTGCTTCAGATTTTTTGTCTCCCTCGCTCTCTGCCCCTCCCCCACTTGCATGTGTGTGCTCTCTCTCTCTCAAAACCAAAACATTAAAAAAATTAAAAAAAAAAATTTTAACACTTTTTAGGAGAAAAATTCACTGTGTTCTTTTCCCTTGATATATTTAAGAGGCATACTAAACTAGAAAAGAAACTTTAACAGGAATTTCAGGGCATTTTTTTTTTTTACTAGAATAAAAAGGTTGAGAGATCTAAGCAATGACTTTTTAAAGCGACAGCCATTACTTTTAAAGTGATCTTGGGCGCCTGGGTGGTTCAGTCGGTTAAACGGCTGACTTTGGCTCAGGTCATGATCTTGCAGTCCATGAGTTTGAGCCCTGCATCGGGCTCTGTGCTGACAGCTTGGAGCCTAGAGCCTGCTTCAAATTCTGTGTCTTCCTCTCTCTCTGCCCCTTTCCCATTTGCACCCTGTCTCTGTCTTTCAGAAATGAATGTTAAAAAAAAAAAAAAAAAAAGATCTTAAAGACACTGCATAGAGATATGGCTTAAATGTAAGGTACTGACAGAATCAATGACCTATAGATGGTATAATTTACATATTACTATTCTTTTTCAGCACTCCTTATAAAAATGAATGAGTAAATAAATAGCTACAAGAAAACCACAGAAGCAGGGCTATGACCCAGAAGGATAACAGGTAACAATCCTAAAATTAAAATCAAAAATGTGTATATATATATATATATATATATATATATATATATATATATAAGCTATCTGCCCTATAAATTTTTAAAAATACATTTGGTTATTTTCTGATTATGAGTGATACAAAATGATCATTCTAGAACATTTCAAAAATACAGAATACAAAAAAAAGCAAAAAGAGTCATTCATCACCTTATTGGCCAGAGAAAACTACTCTTAACATTCTGGCCTATCACCAGTCCTTCAGCTTTTCTCTATGCATGCATGTGCGCAGTTTATCTTTAACACGGACTTGGGATACTCTTTTATTCTGATTTCATTCCACTAAATTATATACATATACCCATGTCATTAAATATTACTCTATAATTTTAAACTTTTGCATGATATTTCATCCTAAAGATTATCACAATTTAACCATTCGCTCATTTTGTTTCCACTCTTGTATAATTAACACTTTTTTGAACACATATATATATATATATAAAGTCTATGTGCACAACTTATTTACTTAGAAGAAATTTCTAGAAGTATATTTACTGGAACAGTGAGAAACATTTTTTAAAGTTCTTCATATATATTGTCAAAGTGCCCTCCAGAGGGGCTGTGTAATTTATATTCCTACTGGAAGAACATGTTAAATATTTCTTAAATTCCTTACTAGTACTTTAATATTCACTAATTTAATAAGTGGAAAATCATGTCATTTTAATTTGCATTTCCTTTTACCATTAAGGCTAGATACTTATTATTCTCTTCTTCTTCCTGTGTCTTCTTATGCAAACTGCCTATTTTGCCTAATTCTCTTTTTTTATAACTGCCTAATTTACTATTTGTGATAGTCCTTAATTTTTCTTACAAGTCTTTAAGAGATCTTTATAAAGGTATTAGGTCCCTATGTTATAAATATCTTTCTTTTTTTAAAAAAATATCTTTCTTACTATATTACTGCAACTGATTTTTTTAATTCCATTTTTTTTTTCAGGTAAGTTTTTATTCCATTTAGAGTTCAGTTTGGTATATGATATTAAAACCTTACAAGTATTTGCTAAAAGGTCAATCTTAATCAGCATCACAGATTGAACAAAGAATCCTTTTTCCAGTTATGTGAAATTCCATATTTCAATGAAATTTGTACACATTATGTATTGGGATTTGCTTCTGGGCCTTGTATTTTCCATTAGTGTGTTAATTACTGAGTAGTACTAAGATTACTCTCTTTTTATAAACATTTAGATAGATACTAGTATACACTGTTCCTCATTTTCATTTTTTTCAACAATTTCTTAGCTATTCTTGAAGATTTATTCTTTCTAATGTACTTTAAGAACCAATTTCTGAAGTTAAAAAATAAACTGGCTGGGGCGCCTGGGTGGTGCAGTCGGTTAAGCGTCCGACTTCAGCCAGGTCACGATCTCGCGGTCCGTGAGTTCGAGCCCCGCGTCAGGCTCTGGGCTGATGGCTCAGAGCCTGGAGCCTGTTTCCGATTCTGTGTCTCCCTCTCTCTCTGCCCCTCCCCCGTTCATGCTGTGTCTCTCTCTGTCCCAAAAATAAATAAACGTTGAAAAAAAAAATAAAAAAAATAAATAAATAAACTGGTGGTTTTTAGTATATATTGAGTTGTGCAGTCATCACTGCTGTCTAATTTCAGAACATTTTCATCACTTTCATAACAACTTCCATTCCTATTAGGAGTCCCCTAAATCTCCATTCCCCCCAGTCTCTAGCACCCACTAATCTGCTCTGCCTATTCTGAATGTCATATAAATGGGATTATAGGGTATGTGGCCTTCCTAATCTGGCTTCTTTCAGTCAGCAATGTTTTTAAGGTTCATCCATGTTATGGCATGTATCAGGACTTTGTTCCTTTTTTATGGCCGCATAATATTCCATTGTATGGATGGATACACCACATTGCATTTATCTACTCGTCGGTTATTGAACATTTGAGTTGTTACCTTTTGGGGGCTACTATGAATAATGCTGTTATAAACGTTGCTGTAATAAGTTTTGGTATGAACATGTTTTTGATTCTTTGGGGTATATATATGTACCTAACAGTGGAACTGCAGGGTCATATATGGTAATTCTAGGTTGAATTTTTTGGAGAAATGCCAAACTGTTTCCCACAGTGGCTGCACCATTTAACATTCCTACCAGCAACGTATAAGGGCTCCAATTTCTCCACATCCATGTCAACACTTGTAACTGCTGTTTTTCATTTTAGCCATGCTAGTTGGTTTTCATTTGCTTTTCCCTCATGGCTAAGACGTTGAACATCTTTTCATGTCTTTATTGGCCATCTGTGTATCTTTTTTGCAGAGATGACCCTATGTGCCTTCTCAGGGGACACAAGGTATCAACTTTCAATTGGCTAGGAGTAATAAACTGGCGAACCGTGATCTTTCCTCTCACCCCACAGTCACAAATGAGACTATTTTAAAATCTACTTAAATCCACTTAGAACACACAATCAGAATAGAAAATAGAAAATGAAAATCTCATAATTCCACCCTAGCACTGTTCACAATTCTTTATTCTTTTTTTTTTTTTCTGAGCAGCAAATGTATACATGCTTGTAACAGAAAACACAAAGCAATATATCTGTAACATCATGTGTGAGGATATATATAAAGGTTGACAGTTACAACATGCCAAGCAGTATTCCAAACACTTCCAAATCTCATTCAATGCTAATAATATATTTAAAAATTATATTAGGGCCATCTCATATTTAGTTTAGATCCTTATCCCATAGTGAACATTTTTCTTGAAATTATCTTCCAAAATATAACTTTTAGTACCAACAAAATATTCCAATTTGTGATATAATTCAATGTAACTAATCTGTCATTATTGGAGGGTTAGACTGTTCTAGTTTTTCACTATGATAAACAGTATTTTTATATACCAAATGTTCATATTTTATATAATAGCCAGTGTTTACCCAACACTTAGTACGAGCCCTTGTGAGAGCCACTTTATGTGGATTCTCCCATTTAATTCACAACACTTGATGAGGTAGGGATCACCCTCATGCCCATTTTACAGATGAGGAAACTGAAGGTTAGTGAGGCCAAGAAACTCCCCCAGGGCCACAAGCCAACTTGGTGGCAGAGTCAGGATTCAAGTTAGGTCTGCGTGACCACCGAGTGGAGCCTTTGATCACGACACCACCGAACCTCGTCTCCCGTTACGTTTTTAGGCAGAAGTGCTAGATCAAAAGGAACATGCCTCTTTTTGGGTAAAGTCTGTAAACACTGCCATGTTACCCTTCAGTAAGATCATACCTGTTTCTACAATGCTTGTTTTCACACCCTTATCAATGCTGGATACCAGCACTTTAAAAAATAGTATTTTCAATTGTCTATGTAAAAAGATGCCAGCTCATTGACAGGTACCAGTGATACCTCTGTGATTACTTCCTCTAATAGACAAAACGTAGTAGGGCATGATCTCCTAGCAGGGCCCAGTGGTTTCTAAGTGCAGAAAGGGGATTTTGTAAATCCAGCCCCCAGAGAGCACTGCGGCAGCAGTGGTGACAGGAAGAGCACCGAGGTCAAGGGCAGGGCACAGCAGGTGGACAGCCCAGGTGAGCCTCGGACTGGACCCAGGCAGCTGAGTCAACACACCGCTCATGAGTTCTCATCTTTAACATCTGCAAAGTGTCAAGAAACCAAGAATTTCCCCTTGGCCCTGTGTTCCTGACTTTATGGGAATGCCACTTTAAAAGGTCCACATCAAGGTAGGAAAGTTTCCAAAGACCTCTCGGCTCACCTGGACTCTGCCTTTTTCTTTATCTTCAACGCTCCCTGTGCCCCTCCCCACCCCCTACGCACTACCAAGCTGTGGAGCTGGGATGACCAGATGACCATAAGGACCCAGATCTCCCACACCCCACCAGACCCCTGACGGGGCCACAGCCTTAGCCGTTTCCAACGAGCCCAGCCTGGATGAGAAGCCGTTTCTGGGCTCCCATCACACCCCGTGCATGTCGTAATTGCTGGTATCTGTCTCCTCAACTAGATTTTCAATTTGTTGAGAGCACGCCCTTTGTCATCATGCTACACCCAGCATATAGGCCAGCGTCTGGGAATGAAAGAGTCTCAGTACTTTTTCATGAATAAATTACAGAGTTCATCTAGCAAACTGGTAGCCAGTTTCACCTAAACTTTCTATCCGTGGGGAACAAAGAACGGAACTAAAATTCAGTGAGCCTCTATTAGGTGCCCAGTACTTCACATGCACAAACTCCAGTAATTCTCACAATCCACTGAGGAAGGCAGTCGAGCTGGTATTTCACAGATGAAGCGTTAAAGCCTCACTTTCCACACAGGGCTAGTAGGGCCAAAATAATCTGAAGCCAGGTCAGTATGAAATCTGTCTTTGTGCTCTTTCTACTCCAATAACAGTAAGGGACACCCCCTCCGAAACACAAAGCCAATATAGGAAGGGAGGGGTTACTTTTCCAGAACTGTTGGTTTAAAATTCCCTTGGAATTTAAAAAAAATCCTGGAGGAATCTCTGGTTAGGATACAGAGAGGGGAGCAGGAACCTGAGAAGGGAGATGTAGAAGGGGGTGGTGAGCAAAATTAGAGAATGCTTCTCTATTAATCTCAAAGCACCACACGAGGTATTTTGACCCCTTTAAGGTGTCTCAAGCCTGGGAAGCTTTCAGAGGAGGACTGTAGATTCTTATGGCACTAAAACATAAGAAGCAAAGAAAAATAGCAGCTGTCATATGTATGATGGAGCAAAAGGATAGCTGGTCTCAGTCTGATGAATAATAAGTCATATAACCGTGGCCAAGCCTAAGTCATTAAAATTCTCTGGAAACTTCCATCTCCTCATTTCTAAACTGAAAGGTTTAGGCTATGACAGCTTCCAACCCGGCTCTGCATCCAGAAAGTTCCCTGAGCCCATGAAAAATACTGATCTTAAATCCTGTCCTTTCCCCAATTTCGTAGGCCTGGGGTGAGACTCAGAAATCCTAAAGTGACTGACAGACTCAGCCAAGTTTGGGAACACCAGGTGAGATCTTCTTTTCCCTCCCCAGGAGAGAAGGTGAACAGGCAGCCAGCTGGTTCAGCACATCAAGTCGCAGAACGGAAGACCACCAAGAAAGAACCGGTCCAATTCTGTAAGGCTTAATCATCTCTTCCTGTTTCAGGGCAAAATGCATTATGCTCAGTCTTCTTTGCTGCTTAAACTTGTCTTAGTTCTACCAACGTACTAACCAGAAGAGTGCCAAAAACTGCACTGGTGAGGAATGTAAACTTTTTGAATTGCCACGGCTTCCCTGGAGGTATCAGCTGCTAGATCCTTCCCAGGCTGCTGGGCCATTAGTTCCTCTACTTTCTTCCTTAAAAGTTCCTCTGAGGAGGAATTGCTATCAGAAGATTTAAAGGGCAGACAGGGAATGTGCGTAGGGAGACTGGAGGAACAGTCTTACCTTGACGTCTAGCTTGGCCAGATGCTGCAGAACCCAGATGCGATGGGACCAGGCATTATAGTTGCTTGGGTATCTCCCTGCCGCTTCACCACAGACCTCCATCTCTTCTCGTATTAGTCTCTGTGTCCTTTCTGCAGGAATTGTTCCCAAGTTTCCTTTTGTCACAAAGGAAGGCAAGGAGGTTTCCTGAATTAGCTGTTGTAGCACCCATCGCCTGTTAAGGTACATGTGGGAATGAGAACGAGGAAAGAACATAAATCAGAGAGGAAAACAGCCAGTTTTCTTTGATCTTAATTTCCATTCGTGCAATGCCTATCTATGAGCCCAATTTTGCGGCAGTGGGATTACTTTGTTGTATTTGTTTTTAAAGATATATTGGGGTGCCTGGGTGGCTCAGTCAGTTGAGCGTTTGACTTCAGCTCAGATCATGGTCTCGTGGTTCACGAGTTCAAGCCCCACATTGGGCTCTATGCTGACAGTTCAGAGCCTGGAGCCTGCTTCAGATCCTGTATCTCCCTCTCTCTCTGCCGCTCCCTCGCTCGTACTCTGTCTCTCTCTCTGTCTCAAAAATAAATAAAACAGTAAAAAAATTTTTTAAAGATATAATTAGCTTCAGCACCATGGATAGAGAGGATGAGGAAGAAAGGTCAGAGAGAGAAACCTTTCTAAAGCATTAAAATGTGTCAAAAAGAGATTGCCTAGTTCCAATATAACAACTCAAAAAAGTCCAATTGGCCAGGAAATGCAAAGACAAGGGGTGTGTGTGTGTGTGTGTGCGCGTGCACGCGCGCGTGTGTGTACCGGCTTGTGGTGGTGGTGGTGGTCCTGGAAGGGATATTAATTAATGGCTGGTAAATCCTAGAAGAGGAGTCATGGTTCACATCTTTAATTATATGTACATGCCTCACCCTATGTGTTTTTGTTTGCAAATAAGAAACTGCATTATGACTGCTTTCATTAAGCAGAATTTCTTTATTATAGCAGAAAATGTGGAAAGACACAAATACAATATAATTAGTTAAACCATCAAGGAGATTTTAAAATGTCTTTATCCACAGATTTTCCCCTTGTCTATTTAAGATTTTCATTAGCATACATTTAAATGAAAAGCACTAAAAAAGCATGTCTAACCACCTAATGTCTTTAGTTTTTACAAATATTTTCTCAATAAGAAGCATTCTTATAGATGAAATTTTCCAACCCAAAGGTTACTAGAAATTGAGTATAAAAATTCATTTTGTCATTTTCAACAGAAGCTTTTTACTTAACAACAAAAACCTGTTTTATAAAATATTAGATAAACCTATAAATTGGTACAATAATGCACTTCCCCTGCCATCACCCCTTTCCAAACCTCTATACACACGCTCATATGCCTCTCTGAAGTGTCATCCCAATTCCTACTAAGAAAATACCATGGACTCCACAGTGGAAGCAGCTGATTTGCAATGCTAGCCAAAGGCAAGATCACAGCTAAGATACCTTGAACTAAGATCCTAAAAATGCTCAGGACTTAAGAAAAGTTCTAAGTGGCTTAGTAAACTGAGAATGGACTTCTTTATAAAGAATTTCCCCACTGACCCCAGCCGGCAAGCCCACACCATCCCATTTTAGTCAAAATGGAGTCGTTTTGTGGAGTCCCAAGAGCAAGATGCTTCAGAGAGCCAGGATGTTGAGATGGGTTTTTACATGCATTTTGGCTGCCTCGGGCCTTTAACCTAAAAATATCCTTTGCGATTATCATCTTAGCAACTTCAGCGTGGCCTATACACCATTCACCTCAGCTGCCCTTATTTTGTTAGTTTTAATAACCATAACCATCACTACGGCAATCTGTACCAGAAACACACCTGAATGGATTCTAAAACCCGAGTTGCTCATTATAGTTGAATATGTAAATGCCATCTCTATTATGACTGCTCAGAGAGTTAATAATAACAGCTAAAATCTACTGAGTATTTAATATGTGCCAGGCACTGTGGCAGTGTTAACATACATTAGCTCATATAAAGCCAACCATTAACTCTGAAATAGGTGTAATTATTATTCCCGTTTTACGAATGAGAAAACTGAGGCTTGAATTTCTGAAGATCACACAGAGAGCAGGTGATGGCATATAGATTTAAAAGTAGGTAACTTGGCTTAAGAATTCATACTCTGAACCAATATGTGACCCTGACTGACACTGTTTTTTGTCCAGCCATTCTGAATCCTAAGTAAGAATCCTATAGTGTAAAGTTACCACACCTGTGAATCCATGTTTCTGGACTCTTTGGAAATTTAGTTAAGGCCAGTTTTCCCAGATGTAAGTCCTTAATTGGATTTAAAGTGCCAGAGAGGATCAGCTCTTTTCTGTAAAATAAAAGTAAAAAGAACCGTTACTCTTATCTTTCCATCTAAACATACTGCATGGCTATTAATGGAACCTCACTATGAAGTGAATTTCCAAGAAAAAGAAAAAAAAACAAAACATGAAACTCTCATAAATATCACACAAAGTAATCGAGAATATATTCTCATTATCTCAAAGTTAGCAGGATTAATAAATTGAAACAGAAGCTCTTAAATCAGTAGTGGAACTTGAATTACCAAGCTGGAGAGGGCAAAGAGCTTCTCTGGCTTGTCTCATTTCCAGAACTCACAAGGCCTGACATCAGTATCTGTAGGGCAGATCCAATACGAGTCAAGAATTGCTCTACTTGGAGTCAATTGTACACACAGTATGATTAAGATGTAAGGGAAAAAAATCATTCATTCAACATTACCCTAACAAAATTACTATTTTTATTTTTCAATTTTCCCTTATGTCTTTCCCCATATGTATATATACTTAATTAACATATAATTTTATATTATGTTTTACAGCTTAAGAGTTACCTTACCCCACAGTTCTAAAGTGAACATTTAAAACAGTCAAATAGTTTCCACTGATTGGCTATGCTATCATTTAATGACCTTTTCTTCTTTGGTTAGACATTTGGGTTGCTTCCAAGTTTTTGCTATTCTGAAATATTTCTGAAACAGAACGTTATGTTTAAGACTTCTTTTGTTTCTACCATTACTTTTGGGATAAGTTCCCAGAAGATGTTATTACTGGGTGAAATACCTGCAAGGCCCCTGATACCGTGACCGCTGCTCTCTGAAATACCAACAGAAGAGCTTCTGTGCAGTTGTAAGACTGTCATGCAGGAGCTCTCAACCTACTTCTCAGGTTCTGATAGTCCTGATTATATTCCCAATTAATTTGCAATGAATCTATTACAATACAATTAGGTCACTGACTAGAATTTACTAATCTTAAAAAGTCCTTCCTGTGGTAGGGTTGGTAATTCATTTATTTTAGAGAAATTTAATCCCATAAAGACCAGAACCCAGATCATATACCTCACCTACTTAGATAAATTTAGTTCCTAATTACCACAATACATTTTCTTTCCAACAGCGATGTGCTCTTTCTACATTTTTGTTTGATAAGAGAAACAATTTCCCTTTTAATGAAAATACTGAACAGTGATAACAAATATTTATATTTTATAACCATTTAGGTCAGGCATTTCAGAATATAATTTGAAGTGACACTGAGGTTTATGGATGCTTTAAAAAATGGATTTGCTATTTTGCTTTCATTGGACAGGAAGTCTATGTACTTCTGTATTAGTACAGAATACTCCTGTATTAGTCACTGAAAGACTAATGCAACAGCAAATTACTTTTGCAGTCCTATGTCCTCTTTCTTCTGAAATCAGTAATGTTTCGTTCATACAGTAAGTCAGCATACCTATAGTGTAAAAGGAGGCAAAATATTTTCCTATATAATTTTAACTTCTTTGTAACACAGTGTTTCTCAATGTAAGGTCCTTAACTACAGCATCACCATCATCTGAAACTTATGAGAAATGCAGATTCTCAGATCTCATCGCAGACCCACTGATTCAAAAGCCAGTGACAAAGCACTGTGTTTAGACAAGCCTTCTAGGTGATGCACCAAACTCTATGGTATAGAATTTACTGTAGGCAGCCTCGTTTCCATTGACTAAATTTTAAACCTCACTTTATTTACAACTGCCTACATAGACTGTCATATATGTCTGTGAGGAAATAATCAAAATTTTCTTCAGAAAAGAGCAGTCACTTTATATCTGAATCTTTACAAAGTTTGTAAAATTAGGGGTGCTCCCTTAATTTATTTTGAACAACATATATGGTAAGCTATATCAGCCTGAAATAACCTCAAGCAATATTATATATGGATGCTTTAAAAGATCACCAGAGGGGCACCTGGGTGGCGCAGTTGGTTAAGCGTCCGACTTCAGCCAGGTCACGATCTCGCGGTCCGTGAGTTTGAGCCCCGCGTCAGGCTCTGGGCTGATGGCTCAGAGCCTGGAGCCTGTTTCCGATCCTGTGTCTCCCTCTCTCTCTGCCCCTCCCCTGTTCATGCTCTGTCTCTCTCTGTCCCAAAAATAAATAAACATTAAAAGATCACCAGATAGGTGTGTATGGGTGGCTCAGTCGGTTAACCGTCTGATTTGGGCTCATAATCTCATGGTTTGTGAGTTTGAGCCGGGCATTGTGCTCTGTGCTGACAGCTCAGAGCCTGGAGCCTGCTTCAGATTCCGTGTCTCCCTCTCTCTCTGCCCCTCTCCCGCTCACACTCTCTCTCTCTCTCTCTCGCTCTCTCAAAAATAAACATTAAAAAAAATAAAATATCACCAAATAGAATCATAAGAAAGCAAGCAAAATTTAAATAACAATTTAATAAACATTCCTGGGGACAGGACTGAACACTGTAGGCATTAAATACTGTCATAAAATTTTAAAGATCACTTGAAAAAGAAATACAGTAATTGATTAAGGTATAGCTATCACAGAACCAAGACATAATCATAAAAGAAAATCGACTGCTCGAATGCATTCAAGTAGGAATCTATCTTGAGAAAAATTTTAGTCACACATGGATTCATAAAGTGCTATATCTCAAACAAGCTAGATACATGTAAACTTGATGTGCTCTGGAAAACTGCTGAGTAAGTTGAAAAAATAACTCTCATGATGACAAAGTCACTGATGTCCATAAACCACATAAAACATTTGAATTAAATTGTTTGATGAAATGTAAGAATATGATGAATAAGTTAAAATACTTTACATAACATGCTATTTTAAAGGTATGTGACTAAATTTAAAAATTATCAGAGTATGACATTTGCTTATCTCATGCACATAGTTTAAGATTACATATTGATATTAGCCTAAAAAGTTTTTTTTAGACTTTTCTTATTGAGGAAATGGAGTACTGCCTTAAATTTGAGGTGGCTTTATTTTCAGGCATATTGAATAAGCTGGGCTTTGAGATTCATCCTAAAAGCCTTAGGTGATACACTGCTAACAGAGGACGAAGGAAGAAAACAAAGGTCAAATAAATGTGAGGAGAAGTACCTTGGAAAGGAAAAGGCCACCTGTGTGGTTTTATTAAGAGCAGGGGGTGATGGGAACAGTGCTGTGCTACACGCACAACCTTACTGGGATGAAATTAAGCGAGGGCTTTTATATTTCTACAAAGTTTATCTCATTTAAGTTTTTCTGTCTTCTCTCCATCTCAAGTTATTAGTTATGGTTTCTCTCTGCTGTCACTTGATTTAATTTGTAGGAAACCAGGGGCCGTGTATCTTGTCCATGGCTAAGTCTTCACTGGTTAGCTCAGTGCATGGCACACAGTAATGAGTGAATAAACAAATGCCATCTTTTTTTTACTGTATATCTTTATTCTGTCTGAAATAACCATAATGATGATAATAAAAATCATCCTCATAAAAACTACCATTTACTGTACACTTTCCCTGAATCAGGCACTGTGTTAAGTGACTTACATATATTATCTAATTTAATCCTCAAAACAATCCTATATTATGTAGAACCATATGAAATTGCCGATACTCAATTGTTTTGGGGTTTTTTGGGGGGTTTGTCTTTATTATTTTTTTAAAAAACATTTTTTAACTTTATTTATTTATTTTGAGAGAGAGAGAGAGAGAGAGAGAGAGAGAGAAAATCCCAAGCAGGCTCAGCGCTGTTAGCACAGAGCCTGATGTGGGGCTCGAACTCACAAACTGCGAGATCATGACCTGAGCCAAAATCAAGAGTTGGACGCTTAACCAACTGAGCCACCCAGGCAGTTTCTTTTTTTTAAGAATTTATTTCTTAATTTTATTTCTTTTTTTAGATAAACTTTTGGGATACCTGGCTGGGTAAAGCATGTGACTCTTGATTTCATGGTTGTAAGTTCAAGCCCCATGTTGGGTGTAGAGATCACTTAGAAAAAAAAGTCTTAAATAAACTTTCAATCTTACAATTGTTTTAAATTTACAGAAAAGTTCTAAGGATAGTACAGAGAATTCTTGTATACCCTGTACCCAGTTTCCTTTATTAATATATTATAGTACATTTGTCATAACTGATGAACCACCATCAGTAAATTACTATTGGAAGTCCATACTTTATTCAGAATTCCTTCATTTTTACCAAATGTCCTTTATCTAGTCCAGCACCCTGACCAGAACATCACATTACGTTTGGTTATGTCTCCTTAGGCTCCTCAGATAAACCTTGACAGTCTTTATGAGTCCTAATGAGGTATTTTATATGAAACTTTTCTTACGGTTAGACCAGGGTTTTGAGGAGGAAGAGACCACAAAGTACCACGTTTATCGCATCATTTAGGGCACAAAATATCATGACTTGTCCCAGCTGATGCTGCCCTTGATGACCTCGGTAAGATGGTACATATCAGGTTTCTCCACTGTGCTTTTTGGAAAGAATTCCACTTAAGGAGTAGGGGAGTTGTACTCCAGCTCCCTGAGGGGACCGCCTGGATAAATTACTTGGAATCCTTCTATACGGGAGATCTGTCTACTTTTTGCTTGCTTAGTCAATTATTTATGTCACTGAGTCACTATGAACACCCATTTTACACTTCAGGGTACAATCCAGTGGTATGTTATTGCTCAGGAGTTCAAGCTTTGGCTATAGAAACCCCTGACATATTCCCATCATTTTCCTCTTTGAGCACTTCCTTACTTTCTGGCTCTTTGAGATATTCCACACTCATCTTATATATTTCCTGCCCTGCTCTTAGAATGAGACATTTCTTCAAGAAGCCTATTTCCTTTTATTAGAGAAGGGTGTTAGAAACCAGGATCTGGATGCTTAGGTTTAATCGTTTTTGATTTATAAAAACAATTCCATACGGCACAACCTACTATCATCTCAATTTTACAGAAGAGACAACTGAAGCTAGGGGAGAATCGGTAACTTAGACTCAAGGTCTTGGAACTCAGATTGGAAGCAAACATCTAATCTGCATAAAATAAAGTCCCCAGGTTAACTCAATAGGCTATGAGTAAAGGACACAATCACGGGAACTTGGTGTCAGCTATTTTGTTATTTATCTTTGCTCAAAGATGTTCTGCTTATTACTCTATGTAGGTTCACGGAATGATGGAAAAAATAGGACACTGTTATGAAGTCAAGCTCCTTCATGAAGTACTTTGCTGAATTTCAAGGCAAAAAAAGTACCATTCATTTTTTTTCTGCAACTGGCTGGATTTTTAAACTATATCCATCACTCACTGTAATCACAGGAAATCAGCTCAAAAACTTATTCTTGCGTCTATTTTTTCCCCTGAGGCCACAATACCTATAAAATGAAATGCTGATGTATTAATACCATGTTTTAGCGGTTTCTAACATACAAAATCACTCAATGCTTCCCAGAGTTACTGCACAAGAAATACACCAACAATTAAACAGTGTGTTAAGTATTTGATCTGCAAGACACCTTACAAGGTTAGATCAATTTACTTTCCAAAGCTGGTTGTTTTTGCATAAAATGTACTCATGATCCTATGTCTTCATGTCAGCCCTACTGATACGAATTAAGACTTACTAGAACACACACCCACAAATGGACTTTTTTTTAAAGAATCAAGGTTTCCTTTTTATTCCTTTAGCACAAAACTTCACTGATCATCTTACTAGAATAACTTTCAAAAGTGATTGCTGTGAATATCATTGAAGTCACATTTATGGAGCGAATTTCCCAAAAACCAGACCATGCAAAAATCGAAAACAGTTTGACAAGAATCATAAAAAAATTACCTAGCTCAAATCTTTTATTTCACAGATATAGAAATTAAAACTGTTGTGAAGTTAACAGTGTCTGCCTCTAAAGCCAACTGCTAGTTAATTAATGAAAAAGGACCAAGATCCATGTATGTTAAGACCAGGTTCTCTCTCCTGAACTGAACTTCCGTATAAAATATACAATAAATTATATATGTGTGTGTGTACATGTCTATGTACGTGTGTATGTTTGTACGCTGTGCTAGTAACAATCTTTCCTGGTTGAAGGATTTTCAAGTCCTCTGAGATAATGATGAACTGAGAGCACGAGGGAAAACGGTGCTCCCACTTCTCTACTACCTTCGTTTCCTTTTCACTCAATTTAATTATTTTCAGTGCCAGGCTGATTATGTGCCAGGCACTAGAGTAGTCGATGGTAGGGAAAGAAAGGGGGCAAAAAAAAAAGACGTGGTCCCTACCCATAAGAAAGCTCTCAGTTGTGAGTTTATAGCTCCTTCCTAAAAGTCTCCCTTACGGATTCCTCATCACACAGTCTAGGACAGCAGTGCCCAACAGAAATATGTGAGTCACCAATGTGAGCCCTGCATGTAATTTCAGCTTTTATAACAGCTACCTTACAAACAAGTATAAAGCAATGTGTTTTATTTAACTCAATATGCCCCAAATATAATTTCAACATGTAATTCAATCTAAAAATTACTAACACGGTATTTTACCTTTGGGGGTACTGAGTCTTTGGAATCTTACAGCACATGTCAACTGAGATGAGTCGCCTTTCAAGGGCCACACGTGGCTTGTGGCCACTATACTGGACTGTGCAACACTAGAAACCTGTAGTGTCCCGGTGCTTTCTACGCCGGTTCTTTCCTCTATCCACACCCACTCCTTTGGGTGCCTCAAACAGTCTCAGGGCCTTAAATACCACCACCCATTTTCTAGTGGCTCCCATATTTACATCTGGCTTCGAACTCCTGCCTGAACTTCAGATTCATACACAAGTACAAGGACACAAATCTAATGTGTCCCACGCTGAACTCCTCACTTCCACCCACCACCCCCACCTGGATCCGCTCCTCCGCCAGGCAGCCCCATTACAGTAAAGGGCAACTCCATCCTTTCCATTCCTCAAGCCAAAAACCAGACACAAGCTTGACCTTCTTCTTTCTCTTTCCCGCATCGAATTTATCATCTGGGTCTTTAAAATTGGTTTTTTAAATACAAAGCTTAGGGGTGCCTGGGTGGCGCAGTCGGTTAAGCGTCTGACTTCAACCAGGTCACGATCTCACGGTCCGTGAGTTCGAGCCCCGCGTCGGGCTCTGGGCTGATGGCTCAGAGCCTGGAGCCTGTTTCCGATTCTGTGTCTCCCTCTCTCTCTGCCCCTCCCCCGTTCATGCTCTGTCTCTCTCTGTCCCCAAAATAAATAAATGTTGAAAAAAAAAATTAAAAAAAAAATAAATAAATACAAAGCTTATACGGTTCAATAAAATACAGTGAGAATCTCACCTTTTCCACTTCTAAATTCTACCTCCAATCACAGCATCTCTCACCTAACCGCATCTCATCTTTTACCGCAACCACTGCCTAAGTTCCCAACCACCCCCCTGCACTCCTATAGTCTACTTTCCACAGGAGCTAGAGTTTCTAAAGTGAAATACTGTCCCTCTTCAGCTTCCAGGACTTTCTATCTCCCCCTGAGTAAGAGTCCAAGTTCCTACCACAGCTTAGGAAGATCTACAAAAGCCCTGTGAGATCGGCTCCCTTACACTCCGGCCTATTACTCTCTCCCTCATTCCCGCTGTGCCAGCCGCGCGGGCTGCCTTGCTGTCTCAGTGCACCAGGGAGCACTTTGGGCACCACCGCCAGCTTTCCCACTTGCTGCTGTTCCCTCTTCTTGGAATGCTCGTACCCCAGCACTCACAGATTGATCCCTGTCTTCACGGCAGTCTTTGCTGCCCCCTACGTAAAACTGCAATTCTAGTATTCCCATCCTCCTCCCGGCCTTCCCCGCTTTCCCGTCCCAGTTTCACTGCAGGATTTAACCACCATTTGATCTAATGTATATTTTATTTAGTAAATGTCTTTATTTCCTTTCTTCCCCTATTAGAATAAAAATTCCACAAGGACAGGGTTTTGTTTATTTTGTTCGTGGTTCTAGTCCCAGTGCCGAGAACTTAGCATACAGCGATCAATAAATACTTGATAAATGAACAAATGTTGTCGGCTATTGTGTGGATTAAATGAGGTTAACGAGTAAAGTTATAGTATGTCCCTATAATATAGTAGCCACTCATGAACAAACCATTGTGGTGCTTTCTAGAAAAGAAAATCAGAATTCTAAGATTATGTAAATTTTAAAGCCTGTATCTCATTCTACACTTTTCTTACTCCTTACTCTAAATATCTGAATACTAATTATTCAACAATTTAAAAAGACATATAATAGAAGTTACCTAAATTTTAAAAAATCAGTGACACATACAAAACTAGGTATTATAGAACACTAACTCAGAATGTAACCCTGCTTACCCAGAAGATTAAACAAATTGTTTAAGTCATCTTTAAAGATAAAGAGCTATAATCTATGGTCTCTCCTATGGGAAAATTTAAAATATTCACAATGTACAACAGGACTTCACTTTTATCTTTAGCTTGTATTCTGCTTTCCTCTAAGAGAATTTGTATTAGTCAAAGAGACCACCATTTTTTAAAAACCATACATATTATATAACTGAAAAAATTTCAGTGAAAAAAAAAAAAAAAAAACAGGAACCTGGTCTGAACTTCGATATTTCCATAAAGTATTTTGTGTTTAAAGCTAAAATAACCAGATGAAAGAACTAAGATACTAATCAATGTATGTGATCCCTTCCCCAAATCCCAAGTGCCAGAGACTTGAAGTGATCTGCCCATAGAGGTCACAATATTAGTAACTAAACGGAGACTAAAAGGTCATGGCCTTGAATCCTCATCCTACATACTTCCCACTGTACTTCACAAATACATAACCAATGCCTTACAAACCAACCAATTACACTGGTTGCATCTACTCTTCTAAAAAGGAAGGAAAATAAAAGCATGTATCCAATGGCATACTATAATTCAACATGATAATTTATATTTCAGACAGGAAAGTTTATGGAGCAAAGACAAAAACATACGAGGAGGAGCCAAGTTTAAGTCAGAACTGTCCATGGAGGTAATATAAAGAACAGGTAGAAGACATAAGCATAAAATGCAATAGATACATGGTTTATATTTCATTTTTCAAAAAGCTAACAACTCATGGGGCTTAGAGGTCTTCAGAAATTTGGACAAGTTCATTTGATCACTGGTGAGAAGACATACCTTACGTTCCATGCAGTGGTGAAGTCTGGGTTTAGAAGCAGCAGGGTGCATGTGACATCTATCAGTTCTAAAATAAAGAGAAGTCACATTAAAAAGAGTCCTACCCTTTGAGGCTTGGCTTCTCTTTCAAGGCCCTGTATATTTGTGTCTCCTGTTATCCTTATGTATATGCCATGTCATAGTAATTTGAATGGTAAACACCTTGCTCTAAGCTGCCGGAAGTATGAAGATATCCTCAAGATTTTTTTCTACTTTATGATAAATGTAACAATCTTTTAAAAGCTGACACTCAAACAACTTCACAATACAACGTACCTACAAAGAATATGCAAATTAATCTCCTGATTCTTATAGTAGTTTTTGGCACTAATGTAATACTGACCAAGGAAAAGAAATATGATTTCTATACGATTATTCTTTTAATTCCACAAATATTTCAGTAGTTGACTATGTGCAATTTTTCAAAAGGGGAAAAAAACCTACTCATGATCATTTAACACAATTCATTCACATTCCTTTGCAAAGATTATCTTTTGTCATACACATTTTTACATAGTCATAGCAATGACAAATGCACAATTTTGTTCTCTTTCTTCATTATTATTTCATATGCATTCTCCAATACTGCTACAGCATGCATTTTTAACAGCTACATAAGAAGCTCTTAGTGTAATATACTATCATTTATCTTTATCTTAGGTTGTTTCCTGTTTGCTTTTAATATTATACTTAACATTACTATAAACACACTTTTTGTCTCCTAGCTTATTTTCTTAGGACATATTTCCAGGAGTTGAACTACTAGGTCAAACAATGTAAATACCAGTATGGCTCCTACTAAGCATTTCTGAACTGTCCTTCAAATGAATTGTATCTATTCACATTGCCAAGAATAACAAGTGTGTACTTATGTCCCTGTAACTCTAACCAAGGTAACTGTATTTAAAAAATAAATGTAGCAGATACAAAATTATTCTGTCTGTTTTATCTTACAACTTTAATTTACAATTATTAATATAAACATTTTTTTCATGTTTGTTTGGTATTTTCTATTTTCATTTTTTAACAGCCCATTCATATTCATTAGCTATTTAGTGATCATGATATTGACAGAACTCGCATATATTCAAATAAGCTCCAAAAGCTTGTTTAACAGAACAAAATCATTAATATATTTAGACGTATTGTCTTCCTTTTATTAAAACTGAAAAGAGAAGTTTAGGATTAAGATGATCAATGCAGAGACATGAAATTAAGATAACCTCTACCAAGCTCATATTAAACACTAAGTAAAGCAAAATAATAAAAATAATTATAATTTTTTAGCAATAGTGTATACCAGGCACCATAGTAAGTCTTTTATTTACATGATTTCATTGAGTTCTCAGGATTATGGTTCAAGATATTCTCATTCTGCTTCATAGATAGGGAAACTGATACAAGTTTAAATAATTTGCCTCTGAACACCCAGTCAGTATGTGGCAAAGTCAGCATCTGACTTGTCTTTAATAACTCAATTATACTGCAATTAAAATATGCGTCTATAATAAATAATTGGGACACAAAAGAACATGTACAAATGTATTTCTATAGGCATTTAAAAATATTCTAAATGAACAGGGGCGCCTGGGTGGCTCAGTCGGTTGAGTGTCCGAATTCAGCTCGGGTCATGATCTCGCGGTCCATAAGTTCAAGCCCCGCGTTGGGCTCTGTGCTGACGGCTCAGAGCCTGGAGCCTGCTTTGGATTCTGTGTCTCCCTCTCTCTGCTCCTCCCCCACTCATGCTCTCTCTCTCTCTCTCTCTGTCAAAAAAATAAACTTAAAAAAAAAATAATGGCATGACCTAAAAGTTATAAATAAATAAATAAAAATATTCTATATGAACAAAAAAATTACTTCATTCTCAAGCATCTTAAAAAATTAACATTTTTTGTGAGACTGTGATTTCATTACTATGACATTCAGTAAATAAGAAACAAAAGGTAGCATTAGCATACATTTTTTGTCCTCTATCTTCATGACAAGTCATTATATGCATAAACACAATTACGTCTATAAAGAATACTATGTGGTGCCTGGGTGGCTCAGTCAGTTAAGCGTCCAACTCTTGATTTCAGCTTAGGTCATGATCTCACCGTTCATGGGTTCGAGCCCCGCATCAGGCTCCACACTGACACTGCCAGGCCTGCTTGGGAGTCTCTCTTTCCCTCTCTCTTTGCCCCTACCCTGCTCACGTGTGTGCTAAGTACATAAATAAACTTGAAAAAAAGAGAATAATCTCATTAATCTCTCTTCTTTTACCTTTAGAAGCTTTTGGCACTAATTTAATATTTACCAAGAAAAATAGCTGTAACTTTCTATACTATTATTTGATTAATTCCACAAATATTCCAAATATTGATAATGTGCATATATTAAAGTGGGCCCTCAGGACTAACAAAGGGATACAATGATAAGTAAGACCTGATCTTGCCTTTTAGAAGGCTACCCTTTAGTTGGAGAGAACATACAATTATAGAAGACAAAAGGAAATAATTACGAAGCAGAAACACATACCATATTTTGGGGACCACCAAAGCAGTTGAAAATAATTCTTACTGGAGTACCCACGGAAGGCTATAAGTGAATAAAGTGGTAAAGAGCACCGCAGACCGGAAAACCAGTATGAGCGAGGATAAAGAGGCGTGGTTGTTCACACAGGGTGCTCGCCAGGAGACTGCTGGGGAAATGTACCAGAAAGCTAGAACCTGGTCAGAAACAAGAACCCACAATCTCCTGGTCAGCCTGCCCTTCTACTACTTGCCCTTCCTGTGTTACACTCCACCTGAAGTAAACCCCTCCATTCTCTAAACACACCTCCTATCTGCCTACCCTCTCTGGACAATTCAGATTTACCAGCTTGCTTTTCTCTGCCAGAAATGTCCTCCTATATCTAAATATCAAAACAAAACAAAACAAAACAAAATTTTACTCATAAAGTCTCTCCTGACCTATTTACATAGACACAATCTTCCTTTTTTTGGAAAAAAAAAAAAAGTTTATTTTTGAGAGTGGGGAAGGGGCACAGAGAAGGGAAGGGGAGAAAGAGAATCCCAATAATCTTTTATTTCTATGTTCTGTGTGCTATCTTACTTTGTTACCAATATTGTATAAATAATCTCTTCTTGATGAGACTGTAAATTTTCTTGGAGGAAGGTCCTGTCTAATAACACCTTCAGATTACTGCTTCACTCAACAAAGATGAGAAAAATATGGCCCCATCAAAAGAAGTTCCATGTCTACCCCCAGCACAGAGGAGTGGTAAGGCCTTACAGCCATACTGCCTGGGTTTGAATCCCAGCTTCTCCACTTAATTGCCAATATAACTTAGTATCTTCGACATTCCGTCTCCTTATCTGTGAAATAAGGATGATGAGAACATCAATCTCTGTTGTGAGCCAATGAGATTCATTCCATTTCTCCATAGTTACTTGATACACAGTGAGTGTTCAACCAAACCAAATACTTGTTCAATGCAACATCATTACTACTTACCACCCAAGAAATGAATACTTTCAACATCAACTAATCAAAGAAATCAGAAATGAGTTCTTACAGTGAAACTACCTAAATTTCTAAACTTATAAAATAAGGAATTAAAAAAAATCCAACTGTTAAGGGATTGTGCATGATGGGACAAGCTTCCAGAATTTCAAGTCTACAATTTTTCGAAATCCATTATACTACCTAGGTAAACTGGTACTTAGTCTTTTGGCTTTCCCTTTTGGCATTAAAATGTGTGTGACTAACAGTAGTCACCATTTATTTGTACAGCTGACCCTTGAACACACAGGTTTGTACCACACAGGTCTATTTATATGCCAATATTTTTTGATAAATACAGTATAGCACGGTAAATGTGTATGTTCTCTTCCTTATGATTTTGTTAACATTTTCTTTTCTCCAGCTTACTTTATTGTAAGAATATGGTATATTAAACACATAATACACAAAATACATGTTGACTGTTTATGTTATCACTAAGGCTTCTGGTCAACAGTAGACTATTACTAGTTAAGTCTTTGGGGAGTCAAAAGTTATATGCAGATTTCTGAATGCACTAGGCGGGGTGACTCCACTGCCCCTAATCCCTGCACTGCTGAAGAGTCAACTACACTTTAACACAGCTCTCCTTCCACACTCATAACTGAAGACAAGTTCATCCTCCATTACAGAGATACTTCTATACAGCAGCACAAGGCAGAAGCCAGTAAACATAGAACATATGTAAGTTGCCACTTTTCATTTTGTGGCTGTGTGGAAAGGAGAGCTAATCAGAGTCAGGCTTCCTCTAGGAAAGGGGCTCGCCCTAGCAAGGCAACAGCAGCTACTGGACTCACAGCCCAGCCCTACCACTTACTGGGTCACTTAATCTGTCTTAGCCCCTGTGTCCTCCTCGTGTGTAAAATGGAGCTCTTAACAGTACTACCTCATGGGGTGTTAAACGATTCACATTCACGAAGCGTTAGGACAGTACCTGACACACAGTAAGCACTCAATGATAATTCCAGTTTCAAAGCCCATATCTCCTAGCCCAGTTCCACAAACTATAGTGGGACTGGATGCCACCAGAGGGAGGAAAACAATCTCCCAAGCTGTCTCAGCAGTGACTGCTCAACAGAAGGTGACTTCTCAACTTGTAAGAATCTCAGATCAACAGCCTCAACCATCAGTGGTGCCTGGTGACCCGCAAGAGCCACAAGCCCTTTCCCCCTCCTCTGTGACACACTGCCAACTCCTCCAGACTCAAGACTCAAGTTCAGATAGGACCTCCGTCAGGAAGTATTCCAGTTAGATCCAAGAGGTTAAGAGTGAAGTAAAATGTCAGAAATGGGAAAGGGTCAAAGAAGGAGAAGTAACCAGCTTAGAAATATTGGACACAATTAAAGAATCATTCCTGAATTACATGTATATTTCCATTCTTCTTCCCCTCTGGTTCTGGATAAACCAGAGAAAGGAAACTCATGTTTCTTGAGAGCCTACTACAGGCCAGGCACTGTGCTGGCTGCTTTATACACACTGGCTCAGGCAATCCTCTCAACACCCTCTGACACCTTTTACAATTCCCTTTTTTTGGTGAGGAAATAGGAAGAGGTTAAATAATCTGCCTAAAGTCACTGCCAAGTGACTTCAGCATGCTGACAAATGGAGTCTAAATACAGATGTTTTCCTGCAAAGCAGATGCTCTTTCTTAATTGAGCACACTGTCTACAATACTTTGTCCTCTTCAAGTCAGGACTGAACCAAGATCTAAAGATAAACATATAAAATCAATAATTAACAGGAACTATTTTACTTCTACATTTCATCAACTATATACCGTATTCTTTTTTTTTTTTTTTTTTTTTTTAATTTTAAAGAGAGAGAGAAGGAGGAAAGAGGAGGAGGAGGAGATGGGCAGAAGGGGAGAGAATCTCAAGCAGGCTCCATGCTCAGCATGGAGCCCAATGTGGAGCTCGATCCCAAGAACCTGGGATCATGACCTGAGCCAAAATCAGTAGTCAGACATCCAACCAACTGGGCCACCCAGGTGCCCCATATACCATATTCTTTGTTACCCAGCAGATGTGAACTACTGATATCCCCATGGTCTCTTGAAATCACCCAAGATCTCTCTCCAAATACCAGAACATATATGAGCAAATGAATGTTCTTTGTTACACACACTCTGATACATGTCTAACTCAACATCACATCACAAGGAGAAAATGAATCGGGACATACTATACACAGAAAAATAGCTAAATTTCAACTGTGACAAGGAGAGGACAAAGGGATGCTACAGAAGTGTCAGAGAAAAATCAATATTCTTTCTGTCACAATGGCATTCCAGAAATGGCCCCAAGCCAGGAGTCACTTGGTAATGGTCGCTGCAATGGACGACTGTCTCTGACAGAGATATGTTTTCATGCATCTAGAAATAAATCCAAGGCCAACTAGGTGGGCTAATCTCTTCCTCCAAAATACCTTCAGGTTACCACAAGAAGAGACACTTGAGATAAAACTATGTGGTAAACACCAGAAAGGCCTTGTTATTACAGAATACAATCAGTGAATCGATAGCCAGACTGAGCTAAAACCTCTCGCTTACCAAACTCTTGTTACTTATTTGACAAATGTCTGTTGAACACACAATGGTGCTGAGTATATAAAGACAGACAAGCCATAATCCCTCTTTCTTACAAACTCACAATCTACCTGGGGAAAATGTTTTTAAATAATCAACGACAATGAAGTGTGATAAGTGCTACTATGCAAGCAGTCTGAATAAAGACCCCCAGGGGAGTGCAGAGAAGTAATTACCACGTCCTGGAGCAGTCAAACAGCCTTCACAAGTGTGTGCTGTGTGTGGGTGTGTGTTCGCACCACAACAACGGTGACAACATAAGACATGAAGCTGGCCTCAGCAAAGGCATGGAAATAAGGCAGTGGTGCACAGCAAAGTCCGAGAATGGAACAGCGTCTGTTGTGGCTGGAAGGTATGGCAAATGGCTGCAAATTCTAATGCTTCTAGGGTTTGAGTGAATGTCAAAAAAAAGAGCAAAGCAAACCTGATGATAAGGAGCAGTCGACACTCTGCCTCCGTGTCTGATGGACAGGAGGAGGCTGCAGCAAAGTGGAACAGGCTGAGTCAGTCACGAGAAAGCAGAGGCTATGAGCCCCGGCCAATTGTTGCTGTGCAGAAACTTATGTACCTGCTTTTTCAAGTGAAAACAAATCCAGATTTCCATCTTAACTTTAAAAGTTCATCTTGAATTTAAACGTTTATCCAACAAATGAAAAATAGTTGAAAAAAACATCCTATAGGCGGAAAGAAAATCTATCTGCGGGCTGGCCTCAGCCTGGGGGCTGCAAACCTACACCCTCTGATGCTGGATGTAAAGCAGAGGAAAAAGGCTGGGGATGGAGGCTGGGGACAGATTGTGAATGCCCTTGAACACCACACCACGGAGTTTGAACTCCACCTTGACACCCATAGGTGTCATGAAAGAAGATGCAAAGATCTGTACTTCAGACAAGCATCCCTCAAACTGTGTCTCTAAGAAGTGCTGCTGGGAAGTATTGTTTGAAACAACTGGCTAGTGGTGTCATGAACATGGATTATAGAAGAAGGGACTGAACACAGGGTAGACCAGCTATGAGATAATTACATCTGTCCAGACGAGAAGACAGACACGAAGAACGGAAGACGGCTGTTGAAGAGATGCGGCTCTGGGTAGAGGCCGTGAGAAAGAGGGAGCAGCACAGGAAAATGACGGATGGGCACCCTTGGACACACACTGCGGGACGGAGCTCTACTCGGTCACAACGCCGGGACTTCTCTCTTCCTTTTTGTTTCTGTCACAGATTTCTCAAAAATCAGAATTACAGTATTGTTCCTCTCCCAGACCAAATATGGCTACTACTGCAGCAGACTTTTAAAAACCGGCACTAATTAACAGGGAGGCTGTGATGGCTCAATCTGGTGTTAATGCTAAACCCGACTGGCTACAGGGTGCCCACGTTAAATGCTCTTAAACATTATTTCTGAGCGTCTGTGAGGGTGTTTAGCATTTAAATCGGTAGGCTCCATCAAGTAGACTGCCCTTTCCAATGTGGGTGAGCATCATACAATCTGTTCAGAGGTATTTAGTGTCCTTTTTGCTTCCTGTCTGCTTGAGCTGGAACATCACCGAATCTCCTCTGGCCTTTGGACTGGCATTTAAAACCACTGGCTCCCCTGGATCTGAGGCCTTCTGACCCAAACTAAATTTTACCACTGGCTTTCCTGGGTGTCCGGCTTGAAGAAAGCAGACTGCGGGACTTCTCAGCCTACATAATCCTATCAGCTAATTTGTCATAAGTAATCTCTCTCTATATATAACATATTCTGGTGGTTTCTTCAGAGAACTCTAACCAGTACAGGTGCTTTGCAAACATTTAAGGAATTCAGCACAAGAATGAGAGCATGAATTCAGTTTGGTTAAAAAGAAAAAATTTATCCCAAGAATAAAGGTCACCTCCAGTTGCAGAATACATTCCCCAGCGATGCCTAGGATCTGGGCTTGATCACTCACACAGATACTGACATTTCTGAAATTCTTTCAGCTTTCTTCACTTGGTGCTTTTTATGTATGTTTTCTACAAAAACAGTTTTAAAGGTACAGCATTTTCACGAAATAACTGATTTTTCCTAGCATTTTTTACTTTTTTTTTTTTTTTAGCCAGACTCACCTCTGTGTAGTAACTGCTTCAGTTGACAAGTTTGGTAGAATTCTCTGGTAGTCAGCATTACCAGGTATCTTTTCCTGTCCTATCAGAAATTCACTTCCATACTTTTATTCTTTTTTTTTTTTTTTCAACGTTTATTTATTTTTGGGACAGAGAGAGACAGAGCATGAATGGGGGAGGGGCAGAGAGAGAGGGAGACACAGAATCGGAAACAGGCTCCAGGCTCTGAGCCATCAGCCCAGAGCCTGACGCGGGGCTCGAACTCACGGACCGCGAGATCGTGACCTGGCTGAAGTCTGACGCTTAACCGACTGCGCCACCCAGGCGCCCCTCCATATTTTTATTCTTAACACAATATACAACCTGAGTACTGTGTGATACCACACTACACTATGCTGTCACCACCCACCAAAAAAGTGAAATTCAAAACTGTTTCCATGAGGATCTGGGTGAGGATAATGTCATGTTGGTTCTGTTCTCATGCACAGTTGCACCAGAATTCGAAGGTTAGACGCTAGCTATTCGTGTGATGAGCTTAACCATTTGATTCTGCCTGGGTCCTCTTGGACCTTTCCTCACTTCATGAGGAGATGTGGCAAAGCCCGCAGTACAACAGTGTCTGAGAGACAAGACACAGGGAGACGGAGAGAAGGACCTGGAAGGCTCCAGGGAGATGGCAGGCTGGGCCAGCACACATGAATCGGCAAAAACTAATGATCTGAAACAACATTAACAGAAGCCTTTGGCATTTCAAAATTCAGACTGCTTCTTCTCCACCACACGAGCATCATTCTGTCTCCCCTCTCCCCAAGCTAGCTATGTATTGGCTTGATTATACATTTTTGTTTGTCAGAACATACACAATACAGCTGTGTCTGGCAAAAAATAACCGGATGGATTCACATGGTGTTATTCCGTACCTTAATGTTACTGAAAGCTACCACAGGTTTCATAACCATGCTATCCATCTACTTAGGGCGATGGAAGGCAGAATGAAATAGGGCCCAACAACTGATAAATACCCTTACCTTTCAATTTATGCCTGAACTCAGACCATTACGCTTATGCCACAAACCTCAACTATGCCATAAACTTAGGCAGAGCCTTAAAAATAAGAAAAATGTATCAGAGGACTAATTGAGTCAACACAAGAAAACTCAAACTATTTCACATTGAATCTTCAAATCAGATTCCTTTTCTATTGGTCTAAACAGAGAAAAGGGCTATTGGGACAGTCCTTTAAGGATGAGGCTGAGAGGAATACAAGGAAATCAGTATGTCATACCTTTGGCAACATTCCACAAGGAGGCTGTTTTTCACCCGACTGTAAGCTTCTTGCGTAAAGGGAACATGTATTACTCACCTCTTTATCCCCATAGTACTTAGAAGAGCCTCTGGTATGAGTAGGCTCATGGTAATGGCTACCAAGCTGGTAATTAAAATTCTCCAGGAAACAAAGTTCTTATTCAAAATTAGCCTCCAGGCGTATTGGGCACTTCTGAAGGTACTGCTGTATTGGAAAGGGGAAGGTACCACTCTATACAGAAAGGGACAGCTTCATAAAAACAGTCGAGAACACGGTCTTGGATGACTTTTTTTTTTTTTTTTTTTAAACCTAAAAAGTAAAGGGGATTTGTGCACATGGAGGCTTAATGTCACATATGGGGGAAAGCTAGGAAAAGAGACCAGGCAGGATGAACAGAGAGTGTCCCATGCAGCAAAGAACTGTCTCAGAGGAGCAAAAGAAGTGAATTCTGGGACCGTTTTCTTTTGCTTCTATCAGCACAAGAACAGGATACAGAGGGCCGAAGCTCAAATGGGATTCAAAGCACAAGAGCACCTCCATAAATCACTGAGCTGGTTCACAGTATAACTACCACCAACACACCTCCGTTATCTCATTTGGTCTGCCACCAAAATGAGTTCTAGTGCTCCCAGAATTACTAAAGGATTACCACCCGAGAACCTGAGCTTGTACTAGAGTCTTCCTTAGTACTTTTCAAACTTCTTTACCACAGGATGTTTTCTTCAAATAAAATTTTACAAACAGCCCTGATGTATAAACAGGTAAAATCAGAACTCCTCTGATTTACTGCCCAGGTTGCAGTAGGTGGCCCAGAGTCCTGTAGCACTTTCGATGCAACATTTGAAAACTACTGATGGGTCCAAACTCCTCATTTGACAGAGAGGTTAAGCTGCTGCCCAGGCAGTGAAGGAAAGAGCCAGAACCAAAATCTAGGCATGCCAACACCCAAAAAGGGTTCTTCGCCTGGTATTCCATGCTGTTTCTAAAAAACAAAAGAAGAGGACAGAGTTCATACTTACCATCTTTGTTTAGCCATTGCTTTCTTGTTCTGTACAAAAGGAGCTTGTTGTGGACATACGGTAGGAGGAACTTGACACACCAGCTTTCCACACCAAGTTTGTTTTCCACCAGGACTATGGGACTCCGGTTATACCTTGCTTCAGGACATGGGATCAGACCAATCTCATCTCTGAATATGTAAAACATAAAGAAGAATTAAAGATAAGACTGCTAGCTTTTCAAATCCTCCAGAGTATTAAAAAGAAAAGCAACATATTTCCCTCTCTTAAAAATAGTATTTAGCTCACTTGCTGGATTAGTAGGCACTAAAAAAAAAAAAGTTTTTAATACAGACTATAGTACAGGAAAATTAGTATGCTGACTCCCCATTGACAGAAATGAAAACTGGTCTAATCTTTGGATGGAAATATGAAAACATCTTTCAAAATTTTAAACCGCACATACTCTTGACCCCCAGTGATTCCACTGCTCAGAAGTTATCCTAGGCCAAAGTATATCAATGGGATGTTTATTGCAACATTGCAACACAATTGCAAACAATCTAAATTGTGTCAACATAAGACAGAAGAACGTGGCTTATCCATGTGGTAGAGATGTACAAAAATGAGGCAGACTGGCATACACTGGTTTGGAAAGGATGCCAAGATCTGTGAAACCAGAAGAAGAGCAAAATGCCCAACAGTGTATGGCACAAAGCCTTTTATATATATATCTTTTTAGAAGAAGAATCCCAAGAAATTTGGGGACAAAGAATTTTATTTTTATACAGTTTAAATTTCCTAATCATTTGAATGTATCATTTCTATTTTTTAAAAATGTCAACAAATGTACTTGTGGGTTGCCTAATAATGTATGAGCAGAAACAAATTATCAAAAGACGTTATCTTGTCAATGAGACTGTGGGCCTCTTCTTATGATCTTTTATACGTTATTAAAAAAAAAATAAACACACACTGATAAATGTTGCTGAAACAGAAAATACATTTTAGAATCTGATCATTTGCATTTAAGGTGGCATCTTCTTTCAAACCACTTCAACTTAGTTGAAAATTTACATTTGAGGTGGAGATTTAAACAGAATGTACAGCTGCTGACTTACATAGGAAATGAACCAGCAAGCACAAAAATGGTTTTGCAAAACCTGCACATGCCTTTCAACTATAAACAAGTTATGATAACTGGCTACATTAAAAAAAATAGAAAACTGGTTTTCAGAGCTTATGTATGACATTATCTATTATGTCCCTGGGATTCCCCGACCAAGAACAGAGTAGTATGATAGATGCAAGAGGGGGAAACATGTTCAATTACAGGTTATAAGAAAAGCCCTCTTTTTTTGTTAAACTGGCGGGAGGCTATGGAACTAAAATAAAATCCTTCCTGGAAACTCTAAACCGGAGAGCAGAGCACAGAGGTACACTACTTTCTACTGATCGCTTCCTTAAGGACAGAGGGATACCTCAAGAAACAAGGGTACTCTACGGGTTAAGTTACTAACCATTCTTTCAAGGTGATTTAACTTAAGGTAGATTTTGAGACCTAAGGCTTTTTTTGTCCTGACCACTGGCCCAGTTGATTCAGAAGTGTGCTGATTTACGACGTCGGAACTATTTAAACATTTTCTGATACTGGGTACTGTGTTAGGTTCTGAAAATGCAAAAATGAATAAAACAAGGTGGACCCAGACTTCATAGGGCTGACAGTTTTGATGGAAGTGGTATCAATATCTATAATAAAATGTTACCACTGTGCCATTCCAGTGGTATAAAGAAAGTGCTGTGAGAAGAACTAAAGCAATGCTGAGAGCACACCTGACCTCCTCATCCAGTATTCAAAAACGTTTTTGCATTTGTGTTTGGTTAATGTAAAATCTACCTAATCCGCTATTAGGATAACTAGCCACATCCAGAGCTATCCCTAATATGTGGCTGAATCTCCGGCATTTTCTGGTTTTCAGGTTTTACTATATAAAGTAGAACATTTAAAAATTAAACTAGAATTACAGTAAAACAAAATAAACTCACCATCATTATTTTAAGGAAGTCTGATCTCTGAGATCTAATAACCACTTACAACACTTCAAAGAACTGCAGAAGTCAACAGTACAAATGCCAAGTAACAGGAATAAAAGAATCCTGTATTCTGGGTACATTTTGGGGGGGGGGGGTTAAATTCGCCATGTAAAAACCTGCCTTGCTCATTATTTATACCAAAAGTAAAATGCCCAATTAATAATCCGGTACCTAAATGAAAGGACAGAGCCATTTGCACAAATAAAAAAACACACTTCTTTAGTTGGTTACCATTCTCCCAGGAAATAATTTTTAAAAACAAGAATGCCCTGATACTGCAGACGCACAGTAACTGCCGCCGAAAGGCTGGTTACTGTGAACTTGAGGAATAACATTCAAATCAATCGTTTTCAAAGAATATCACTTCTTGACTCTCCAAAAGAACATTATATCTGATTTCCTTCTTTTTTAAAAATTTTTTTTGACATTGATTTATTTTTGAGAGACAGAGAGAGGCAGAACATGAGCAGGGGAGGGGCCGAGAGATGGGGAGACCCAGAATCCGAAGCAGGCTCCAGGCTCTGAGCTGTCAGCACAGAGCCCGAAGACGCGGGGCTCGAACTCACAAACCCCGAGATCATGACCAGAGCCAAAGTCAGACACTCAACCGACTGAGCCACTCAGGTGTCCCTGATTTCCTTCCAATGCAGAGGGCCTAAGTCCTAGTTTTCATTTGGCCTCTACGGACCTCACTTTTCCTCATTTGTAAAATGGTGGAATTGCATTACATCTCTAAGGGAAATGGACTGCTAGGTCTCATTCAACTTTCAAATTCTGACTGAGAAACCTGACAGTTATTCTCATGTAAGGAGAATGAAAATGGCTACATCGGGGGAGCGAACATTAAAAGAGAGGTAGCAAAAGCACTCAATCTTCCAATGTCCAGGGTTCTCGCTACCCTCTGGTCTACCTCTAACAGTCCAATGTGAATGTGGCAAGTCACTGGTCATCAGTACCCTTATCTGCAATACAGGAATAACAACGCCTGCTAGGAAAAGCAAACACAAGGTAAAGTATGTGGTAAGCTATAAAGTGACAGGCAAAGATGACGTGTATTATCTTTAATTCAGTAGAGCCTGAGGCCAAAGAGAAAAGTTACTCGATTAACAGATGGGAAGCTGAAGCAAAAAAGTTAAGCCTTTGTCATGATTTGACCCTAAAATACAGTGCTTTGTTGCTTTCTAAAAATATAACATGTACTTTAGAAAGATAGGTAGGTCAGTAAGCTTCCAAGTAACAGTGTGTTTGACTTCAGACTGCTTCTATGCTGAGTCCCTGAGGTCATAGTCCACTTTTTTTTTTCAGACAATTTGGAATAGGATTCCAGAATCATTTTAAAATTGGAAGGGACCTCATTCCCCCAGTATCTCATTTTTTCAGACAAGGAAACTGAGCTCCACTGAGGTTAAGATGATCACCCAAGGTCACATTGCTAATGCTAAGTTAAAAATCTGGATCTCTTAATAGTTAGCCCAGAACCCATGATGCTAATGATAAAAACATCAGTGAAAGCAGGCAGAATTTAGATTAATTCCTTCCAGATTTCTGGGAAGATTTCTGGCTATTTAAATTCTAATTTCATACTCAAGAAAAGTTAGAACACTTGGGGGCAAAAAATAAACTAAAAGTCTTTTGTCATCCCTCTACACTACTGTTTGGGAATGCATCCTTTTTTTCTAAATGTTTCACAGAAGTGGGATTATAGTGGGCATACTCTCCTATAATCCTCTTTAAAAACAACAGTTCACATTAAACATTTTCCTACATAATTAATTTTTATATGTTAATATAAATGGTTGCAATGAATGTGCTATAAATATTAAATACAACTCCAGTTACTTCTTTGTGAAATAATGTTATAAGAGAAATCTCTGACTCTTTCACCACCACCAAATTCCAGTCTTTTTCAGGTTTCTGGCAATTTAGATTCCTGGTGTTTAACAAGCACACTCAACACCTGTGTAACCAACGTCATAGGATTTTTAAAGACATGAAGGTTTGGAATGGTGAAAAAGTTCTAATACTAAAGAGATACAAAGAAGCTCACTTTTTAGGTTACCTTCGAAGGCTGCTCCAAAAAAAGAGCAAAATGGAATGTACCAACATATTTACTTGAAAAGATCATCCACAGCATGGTACAGCTTTCTAAGTGCTTCACTTCACAATGAGGATCCACTGGCTTCCAGATGAAGTTCAAGGTTCATATAACACGGACACTGACTTTGTTCCTGATGTTTGGACAGCTTCTCTTGTCTGCACTTTTTAGAAACACCCTCAATTAGAGTAGGCCCACATATTATTTTCAAAAGTAGTATCACCCAGTTTCCCTTTTATGTGGGAAGAACGGTCCCCCAATACTAAACTGATCCTGTAACATGGAGCGACCACACAGAAAACAAGCCCAAGGATTCTGTAAACGGTACAAATCTTCTTAATCCAATAGTCATTTTGTTATTTCTTTACCCTGGAAATCCTTCCTAAATGACGAAATAGGAGAGTTAGTGAAATAGCTAACCCTTTCATATAGACAATTAAAACTACCAGTGATTAAATCAAGATGTTTCAGAAACTTCATAGGCTTTCTCAATTCTAAAGAGTACTAATTTCACATATCACTTACTGGACTTATTTTTAAAACAGCTACATAAATTGTTATTGTTTATTGAGTGTTCATTATGTGTACTGCTCTGTGTTTGGTTTTACATAAACTATTTCATTTGTTTCATACAATAATCTCATAAAGCAGAAATTTTAACCCTTCTTTATAAACAGTCTTGTCTAAGTCTACCCAGGTACTAACTGACAAGCCAAGATTCAAATTCAAACTTTTACAACTATACTATTATTTAAATAAACACATAAAAAATCAAGTGTAAAAAGACAATTAGGATTGTGGTTTCCTACTCTTCAGCTCAACTTACAGATTTGCCTTTCCTTACTACTCCATTACTCAAAAATTTCCACTGGGGCCTCTCCACTGCCGATGCAGTGTATTTTCCCTGACCCAGCTCTTATCTATCCCTCATGTCTCAATTTAATTGCTATTTCCTCAAAAGAACTATCTTGAGCTTCAAATATAAATTAGTCCCCTCTGTTATTATTCTTTCAAATATACTTCTTCTTTCAGGCTCTTCCCATAATCTGTGTGATTTGTTCCACTGGGCTAAGGACCATGTGTGATATGTTCACCAGTCTTCACCCCACTCCTAGACCTGCACACCCAGGGGCTGGAATTCTATCTGTGAAATACAGGTGCTCTTTTGCTGAATGCATACATGGAATGCAAGAAATTAAGTCAAGGACTTCCATAATTTGACTCTACTGTATCTTTTCTATCACATCTTGCTGCTTCAGGTTAATTTCCAGTTCCATGTGGAGGTGGCTCCCTCTCTGAAACTGTAAATCCTACCAGCCTTCAAAGTTCAGTTCAAAGCCCACCTCCCCTAAGGCCCTTGGCCTAGACATACAAAGCCTTCCTTCTATGTCTAATACACTCACACAGCACTTGCTCCCCATGCTGCTAGCCCAGCCTTTACCACTAACTGCTCTGCCGTAAATCCCAATTTACTATTCACGCAGGTGGGTGTTCGTCTCTATCTAGAGCTACATTGTGCAATACAGTGGTCACTGAGCACATACGACCCATGGGTAAGTCAAACGACATTAAATACCATTTAAAATTCAGTTCCTCATGCACATTAGCCACATTTGAAACATTTTATAGTTACACATGGCTAGTGACTACCACACTGGACAGCACAGAAACGGGGCAATTCCACCATCATAGATATTTCTGTGCCTTGAGTATGAGAACTATATTTTATACTTCTTCCTATCTATACCATGAGGATACTACTTACAGCATCTCATAAACAGTGAAAGTTCAATAAATATTTTAAAGATTAATAAAAAAATAAATCAGTAGATAAGAAACCTTTGACATGACCCTAATTACGCCATAAACATCTGTCTTCCACGTTAGCAAAGGTCTATACATTAAACTATTGTTAGTCCCTGGGTCAAGCCTTCAGCTGTTTTCCAGTGGTATTCTCTAAGAGTCAACCATACAAATAACATTTCTATGGTATTTTTCAGTTTATGAAGTACCTCACATTCATCATTCAGTTGGCCAGTACAGTTTTCTGAGGAATACGGAAATTCAGGTTAAATCTAATATCTACCAAGTGGCAGATAAGGGCCAGACACAGCGTGAGGTGATTTTCCTGTGTTCTCATCAACCTCACCAAATCAAGAGGAAACTGAGGTTACCAGGGGGTAACCTATCCACATCCAACCGTAACAAAACCTACATCTTAACCAATGCATGTTCGACTCCTCCTAGGAAGCATTCTTACAGAAACAAAGTCAGTATGTTTAATGGAGTGGATGTTGTCGAATAAAATTACAAACTATCTTGTGTTTGAAGAAAAAAGAAAACAGAAAGTAAAGAGAAAATCTTTTCTTGGTAATACGGAAAAATATAGTTAGGTACTAACTTTCAAGATAAAACAATGCCTTCCCCCCTCCCCTCCCCCCCCCCCCCCCTTTAACCAGAAATACAGCCTGTTTATTTTGGAAGTAAGAGGGATAGATTACAGGAAGTACAGGCAATTTTGAAAAATCCAAATCAAACATTCTGAAAGAATCTGCGCAGTAATACTACTGAAAATATCATTAGTGTAGGAAACATATACTAAAAAATAGCTGAGGATTAATATTAAGCAATGAGTTATTTCAATTCTTCAGGCCTATACTATGTATCATCATTTCAAATTATTTCAAATGCTCAACTTATTTCAAACTATTAAATCTTGAATGATCTAAGTGTTTATTGATAATATTAAATCTGGCACTGATAGAAAGCGTATTAATGAGATTTCACCATTAAAAATAAGATTGGGGGGCATAAAAGTCCTTAATGAGTTTCAGTAAATAGGACCCAGAAGAACGAGATGTGCTCCAAACTGCACTGTCTCAACCCACCAAACCAGTGAACACTCAATCTCAGTTTCTTCAAATATAAAACACCGATGTGCTTTTTAAATCTACCGCAGAGAAGAGAAACTACTGTACTTGTTAGACTTCTTTCTAATCTCTGCTATAATTTCTTCAAGAAAAACATCATTGATGAGAAAAGAGGCCCTTCACTTATCCAACTTTTTTTTTTTTTTTTTTGAGGTTGTCTCTTATTTACACCCAAGCTCTCATTCACGAAAAGGGACTGAAAGACTGATATGCAAGGCATCAAAGCATTCTTCAGAAGACCCAGGACCCACTATGGTGACTGCCAGGAGATCATTCCCAACACTCCCTCAAAAAAAGGCAGCAGTCACAAGGGGAAAGGAAGTGGACGCTGTCAGAGGCAGCAGGTGCGTTCTGAGGCCAGCAGCCTTTTGTTTTTAATGAGGCGCTGTTACGGTCTCCAATTGTGTGCCACAAGGGAGCAAGACATCTGAGGGCTTCTTAATTTCTAGAAGCATCATTTAGATGTAGGTCTGCTACCTTCTTTAGGCAGAAAAGCTTAAGGGTGTCGGGCTTAAAAGGCTTAAAAAGAGTAAGTATTCATGTGTCCCAGTTTAAAAAATAAATTATTAGGGGAGCCTGGGTGGCTCAGCGGGTTAAGCACCCAACTCTTGGTTTCAGCTCAGGTCACGATCTCATGGTTCATAGGTTCAAGTCCCGGACTAGCCTCTGCGCTGACAGTGTGGAGCCTGCTGTGGATTCTCTCTCTCTCACCCTCTCTCTCTGCCCCCTCCCCAACTCATGCGTATGTGTGCTCTCTCTCTGTCTCTCTCAAAATAAATAAACTTAAAAGAAATAAAATAAAATATTAAAAGAAAAACCCCACAATTAGAAAAAGTGAAAATACAGTAATATAAAACTGGATTCCATGACTCTTTCTTTTGGTAGGGGAGGGGGCAACGAGAGAAGGGTGGTAATTAAACACTCTTGCTTCTCCCGACTCTTCTGTATACTGTAGACATTTCTTTTATTAGCTCCCTTTTTCGCTCGTTACATGAAAGAAGAAGTGTCAGAAAGAATACAGTGTCTTCCAGTATCTTCCCAGAGTACTCCAAGTACCATGAAAAGGAAGGAGGGAACGATACATGTGTCAGCCCTGTGGTGTCCTACTTAAAGAGGGCAGCAGTGTCAGGATAAGAACAGAGTGACTATGTTCCCTGTAACTATGAATCAGCTAACGCTACAAAGTGTCAAGTTTTCATCCGCTTTACACCAGACCCATCCGAAACCTACCGAAGCTACACTCCTGAAAATGCCCTGATCACCTTCAAAGCAGGATGTTTCATCCGAGTCCTTCCACAACCTTGGGACAAGTGAGGCGAAAGTCAAAAGCAGCCTCAAACTACCTTTGACTAGGAAGCTGAGGGTTTTCTGGTCCACTGAAAAGAAGACGATCGGTGACACTGCCCCCCCCCCCCTTACCATCGGTCCGGGACGAACCTCAAAGAGTTGTATTTACAAAGCATCTACAGAGCCACATTGTGTGTGCCCGTGTACCTTACGCGGATGCAGGATGTGGACACACGGGTGAAGTCCTTCGAGTTGCAAGAACTCCCAGGGAAGGGGTGGGAAGGAGGGCGAAAAAAGTCGCTCCGTTTTGATTTTCCGAGGTCACTTCTAGGGACTCGCCCGCGACCGCGTTCCGGTAGCGGCAAGCGGGCCCTGCGGCGGCCGCCAACACTCCGGCCCCGACCTCGCTCGGTCCCCTCCGGCGAGGGGCGCGCGGGCCGGGACCTGCCCCTTAGGTATCAGCTCGCGGCTCGGCTCCGCCCCTGCCCGCCCCCGAAGACCCCCGGGGGCGACCAAGGCGGCGGCGGCGCCGCCGGCGCCCGACTCACATGTGCGGATTCCTCCTGAAGGCATTGGTGATGTCCTTCACTACCCGCTGCACCAGCACCGCCACCTCCTCGCTCGTCTCGGCCATGTTGGTGGCGGCCGCGGCGGCTCGGGCGCGCCTCCGGGAGAGCGCCGGACGGCCGGCGGGAGTTCCGCGGGGAGCGCGCGCGTGTGCGCCGGTTTGGCCGCGCTCCCGCCCCCGCCGCAGTCGCGGCCGCCGCCGCAGCCGCCGCCGCCGCCGCTGCCGCCGAGCACTTCCGGGTCACGCCGCCGGAGGCCGGGGCGTGGCGCCAGCCGCCCACTGGGGCTGAGGCCGCCTGGTTGGTCCCCGACTTTTGCTGGTACCCGAGTTTCCAAGTGTCCCGGAAGATGCTGCAGAGTTACTTGAGGTCAATGTTTTACACGTTTTATGTTAATTTGTAGTCCACTCAGGGCCGAGGAGGGAGGAGTCTTGCTAAAGTCAACCTTCCGGAGCCAGAGTCGGTCTGAACCCCACCCCCGACGCCGCCCGGGCCACCCACTGTCAACTGCTCTGGGAACCAGCCCCCGGGAGCTTCTGGAGGAAAGTTTAACTGAGAGCGCAGGTCCTCTGGAGCTGTTAGTCCCCGAGTGTTTGAGAGCCTCTTCGCTTTATTTTCCCAACTGGAGGGACGAGGCGGTCCGCAGACGCTGGTGGCGGAGTGAGCCCCAATTGGACCGTGTTGGTGACCTTGTTTTGTACCCGCGTGCCAATTTCGCCCTCCGAGCAGCCATTTTCAAAAACTGAATTAAGAAAAATTTAATTAATCCATTAAAAGAGGAAAAAGGAAAGTTATTTGCCACCTGGATATAGGGTGTGGACATACAGAAATATGTTTTAGGTTTTCTACTTTGAGTGTACTTCATTTTGTACATCATTTGGCGTGCTTTGAACGTTGCGTGTCAGTTTTGGAGTTAGAAAACCAAGATCCTGACGAAGTTTGCGCTTAATCGCCATTAACCCTGCTACAAAAAAATTTTTAAGAAAACCTAGCTTTCTACTTCATTTAGATTTTGAAATGCCATAATTTTCACGGATCAGATTTCCCTTCACCCTTCTGTGATAGAAAAATCTGGGTGCCTTTGGTTCACTTATTTTTACTTAATCCTTGCTTGAGAGCCGTATCTTAAAAAAAAAAAAAACACACAACTTTTTAAAATCAAGCTCATAGTCTGTTTACTGTGAAACAATGTGGCACATTTGAAGTAGGATTGATGATTGTGAAAGTAGAAACCATACATTTGTTGCCAAATTCGTGAGTGAGAAATCTAAACGAACTATATCCAGCGGATGCTATTCCCTGTGGGTATGTTTGTAAAGGTTAGTTAGACCTGCTGTCTGGACACCGGCCTTCTGGTTTTAAAAGAAATGAATTAGAAGGTTCATAAAATTGTATAAAAGCCAGGTGGGACATTTGAGTAAAAGGAAACAATCCTTAACCTCTTGACAGGTTCCCAAATGAGGCAATGACGTGAGTGAATGTGTGTTTAGATTCCAAGGCCAAGGATTACTTCAGATATCCTAGTTACTCTTTAAGAATGTGATACCAATCCTCAAATGGTTCGTGTTACAACTGGCAAGTCTTCTTCGTCTTCACTAAAAGCCTTGCATCCTTTCCTAACAAAAGATGGAAAATAAATCCTGACTTCCCAAACATTTTTTTTTTCAGAGACTTCCATTTTTATCTTAAAATTCAGTGGGATTTGGGGGCACCTGGGTGGTGCAGTCGGTTAAGCCTCCAACTCTTGGTTTCGGGTCAGGTCATGATCTCATGATTGATGAGTTCAAACCCCACATCAGGCTCTGCCCTGAGGGTGCAGAGTCTGCTTGGGGTTCTCTCTGTCCCATCTCTTTCTGCCTTCCCCGACCCCCGCCCCCGCCCCCACAATCTCTGGGTCTCTCCAAAAGAAAACATTTAAAAAAAAATGAGATTTAAAATTTTCACTCTAATATATTTAACAGGAAAAAAACCACAAACTTTGTCCTTATATCCCGAAGTAAAATTGATATTTCAGAAAGATAATTAATTTTTCTGTTTTTCTATTTACGCCCTCCCACACACACACACCTAGGTGCACACACACCTTCTTTGAACTCATTTGAAAGGCATGAATTATATGTCTGTTTCTTCTAAGAATTCACAAATTGTTTCACCCAATTTTGGATTTATGTTTAGAACTCAAATTTTTTAGAATTGGAGCATATTAGAACTGTAATCTAGCCCTCTAATTTTGCATATAAAGAAATAGATTCAAAGAAGTTAAGAATGTAAATTCATGAGACTTTATAATGATATGTATATAAGGAGAGGATGTGATAAATTTAGCATGATTTGTTGAAAAGATTTGTTGAAATCTTTTGTCAAAGATTTACATTCAGGGATCTGCAAAATATATTTACTGCTAATAATGAAATATTGTAAATACCTTAAATGCCCAACATTGGGAATTGAGTAAATTATAGTAAATCTATAAGATCAAATACTATTTGTCATTTAAAAGCACATTAAAACTAAAAGAGTATATACCAAACTCTTAGTGGGAGATATATTTATAGGAGAATTTTACTAAGTAACTCAAAGAACAAAGTATAATATTTATAATTTAAGAAGAATTTTAGAAGTTTATGTTAATAAAAATATTTGTAAGTCAACTATCTTGTATGCATATTAATTTTCTTAGAGATATTGATTTTTAAGTGACCTCTAGTTGTTCACATATCTGTGAATATATTTTGACAATCCACCCCCCCTCAGAATCATGCTTTTCATTATTTTAGAAGACTATTGGATAATGGGGAAAAGGTAGATACATAATGACAAAAAGAAATACCAAAACAGCATACAAGACAATGCTAATTATGTATATGTAAAACAAATTGTATGTAATATCAATGTAATCACATACACATATAATAGACTGGGAGTTTATAAACTGAAATGTTAACAGTGGTTATCGCTATATGATGGAATTACTTGAGATAATTAAGACCTATGTACATTCTTTATGTTCTTCTGGATGGTCCAGATTTTCTATGATGAAAAACCTAATGTATGTATTAAGGGCCTTGGAAGGAAAGAAAACAAGGTGATTTTAATGACGAGCCTAGTAATTTCTTTCGTGAAGTGTTGTAAAGAAACTTATAATCTCTTTCAATCTTCATTCTATTATTCTACTTCTAACACTATGATGTGTTGTTTATTTATTTATTTGGGTTGGACTCCATTTCCCATGGGTAACGTTACACAAGATAGAGTGTAAATAGTACTAAACATGTTCTTGCCATGCGCTGTTATTACAAAAGCAAACTTCTTTCCACCATTAAGAAAAAGTAAATGTTCAATTTTAAATGATTCCTTATAATATTGCCATTGTAAGTAACTATGTAATTACAGTGTGCCAAACCACAGCCGTATCAGTATCGTATTAACCTAAAATCCAAGAATTTACTGGCAAAGAAATAGAAGGGAAATAAGGATGCTAGTCAGAAAGCTTCAATATCAATGTCTTTTAATGAATTCTTAAAAGAGGCCAACAGAAGTGATAATCATTTTTGAAGTTTTTATTAAATACCACTTCAGGAAAAAGAAAAGAAATTAGTAAATGATTTTTTTTCTTTTTTAGAGAGTGCACATATAAGCAGGGGAAGGGCAGAGGGAGGGAGAGATAGGGGGAGAGAGAGAGAGAGAGAGAGAGAGAGAGAGAGAGAGAGAGAGAGAGAGAGAACCTTAAGCAGGCTCCATGCTCAGTGCAGACCCCAACACAATGCCTGATCTCATGACCTTGGGACCATGACCTGAGCCAAAATCAAGAGTTGGTCACTCACCTGACTGAGCCACCCAGGTGCCCCAATAAATGAATTTTAAATGGCACGTGCATTAAACTGAGGAGAGTTTTGGTATACCCTTTGCCTTGGGGTGTGGGTTTATTTTCCCCAAAGAAAATTTCATGGATAATGAAGTATGATTTTTTTTTAAATATGTATTTTCAGAGCGAGAACATGCATGCACAGGAGAGGGGCAGAGAGAGGGAAAAAGAGAGAATCCCAAGCAGGCTCTGGACTGTCTGTGCAGAACTTCACAGTGGGGCTGGAACTCACAAACCTTGAGATCATGACCTGAGCCCAGATAAACAGTCGGGTGTTCAACTGACTGAGCCACTTAGATGCCCCTCTCAAGTACTATGTTTTTACACTTAGTTGATATTGTTAGCCTTTCATTAATTGTTGAGATAAAGATGAGAATGCATTTGATACCATCTTTAAACTTGGAAGCACTATATAAATGGTTACTTATTTCTGTGACTAAAGAAAGCCTCATTACAAGTAAATCAGTATTGGGGCACCTTGGTGGCTCAGTTGGTTGAGTGTCCAACTCTTGATTTCAGCTCAGGTCATGATCCCAAGGTCATGGGATGGAGCACCTCATTGGGCTCTGTGCTGAGCACAGAACCTACTTAAAATTCTCTCTCTCTCTCTCTCTCTCTCTCTCTCTCTCTCTCTCTCTCTCCCTCCCTCCCTCCCTCCCCCCCTTCTCCCCAACTTGCATGCATGCTCTCTTTCTCTAAAATTAAAATAAAATCAATAAGTAAATCAGTATTAAAACACAACAGTAAACTAAAATAAGGCAAATACTAACCTTCAATATGAAACTCTGTTTAACATTATTAAAGAAAATTATACTGATTATAAGCCTCCTACTTAAAACATGAAGGTTTTTTAACCTGACAGAGTTGGTAAATGTTATCAAGATGCTAATCATGGAGAGGATTTAAATAGGCAGTTAATAATGATATTAGAATCCCTGAGGTTACAGAAGTGAGGATACTAGTTGCATAATAAGGTTTTTGTTGCTGACTAAGTGATGTTTTATTTTTCTTGACATTTGATAGTCTGAAAATATCATCCTTTTGCTTGGCCCTCTTCTTTCTTCCTGCCACAGAGGCCCAGGAGACCCATGATGTAATCTTCAAAAAGAACAGAAGAAGCTGTGTGAGAGAAAACACAGAGAAAAAGAGGCGGTCCAGGACTTGTATGTGGAAATAGCTAGGGAGATAGGTATGTTTCCATAATGCAATGAATGTTTCATGTATACTGAAGATGTCAAATTGTTGTAGGAGTTTTCTTAGTAATATGCCTTCTATTGGATGGTTAAGTGAAACAAGTTCCCAATTGTGAGCACATTCTTAGGGCTTTTTTTCTGTTTGCTGTTCTGTTTGTTCCTTGGTATAAATATTATTATATTAAAACCTTAGAGTTAGGTTAAAAAATCATTTAGAAAGTTAGTAAAAGGTTCATTTGACTACAGCAGAGTTTCAGTCTGAGACTTCTTCAGTAATTGCCTAAAAGTAAGACAAGGCTGGGGCGCCTGGGTGGCTTAATTGGTGAAGCACCTGGCTTCGGCTCAGGTCATGATCTCACGGTCCATGGGTTCGAGCCCCATGTCGGGCTCTTTGCTGACAGCTCAGAGCCTGCAGCCTGATTTGGATTCTGTGTCTCTTTCTCTGTCTGTGACCCTTCCCCGCTTGTGCTCTCTCTCTCAAAAATAAATAAACATTAAAAAAAAATTTTTTTTTTAAAAGTAAGACAAGGCTGTACCTCCTCTTCTTTCATCTCCTTCTTAATTTGCAACCCAGAATTTTGGTTACAAACATATACCATATTTCTCAGTTGCTTCTTGTTTTCCTATTTTAAGCCAGTGCTGACACTTGTCAAAATTAACGTTAGGCCAAAATTACCCATAGGAAATGATGAGCATTCTTTGTTAAATACTGAATTATGTTCTTACTTGAGTATAGCATTTATAGAGAAGTATAGTCCCATTGTCTAAGTTTTAGGAAGAAATGCCACAGAGTAACTCCCCAATTTTTGCCGACTTTAGGCACTTTAATTTCTCTGGTAAGTCTCCCAAATCACCATCAGTGCGCAAAAAGGCCAGTGCAAAATATGGGCTGTTTGGTTTATAGATGGAGAAGGATGACTACCATTGCTGAAAGAATGAGAGTCCAAGCAGTTGCACTTATTTATTCCACAAATTTTAATGACTGTTGCTGTGTATAAGATGCTGTGTCAACGGTTGGGTATACAATGGTGAGAAAAACAGACATTATTCTTGCCTTGTTGTGGGACTTACAGTCTGATGGAAGACCTACACAATATTCAAGTAAACAGACAAATGTATAACAACAAACTGTAATACAAGGCACAGAAGGGAAAGGCAGAGTACCATGATAGATGATAATAGTGTGGGGGTAAGGGCATGGCTTTAGAAAATGTGATCAGGGAAGTCTGTTCTGTGTGGTGATACTTAAGCTGAAACATGAAAGATGAGAAGGAACCAGCCCGGTGAAAAGCAGGGAAAGAGCCACACCAGCAGTGGAAACAATATGTGTGAAGGCTTTAAGAAGAAAAGAGCTTACATAGCCTGTCTCAGTAACCGAAAGAAGACCAAACTAGTAACTTCTACTGGCCTGACAATGTTTGTAAAGTGATTTCAGATCCAGTATTGCGGTCACCTGAATGTCAACTATGAGCATTATTACCTAGCTCCAGTTTTTCTTCCTTTCTATATCCTTTTTGTTTTCTACATGCTACACTGGGCAGCTCACTATGGACAGCTCATGTTGCATGGTTATCTGGTATACCATGAATCAGGTATTTAGCCCGGGCAGCCCAGTAGCAAGCCTGGAACTATTTCTCAAATGGGTAATATTTATCTGTAGAAGATGAATAGGTGGCTTTTCCCCCAAACCTTAGGGAAAAAGCCTTTTTCCCTAACCTTAAGGTATTGCCATGATTTTTTCCTCCCTGCTATTGGGTCTTCTGGATCATATGGCCCAAGATCAGCTTTCCTGGAAGCTCTGGGGTCCATTCAAAACTATGAATTACTCAGCAAATTACTCAAACTAGAACATTCACATGGAGTATATCTTGCCTCCTGAATCCAAAGTGACCCATGTGTCTCTTTCTCATTGGCAGAGTGTGCAAGATGAAGCAACTTGCCCTTCACCTTGGTAGAAATATTTTGACACGTCCCAGATGACTGAACTCTTAGCAACTTCACTATGATTTCAGTCCCTTGAATGTTTTAAGGTTTATCTTCCATCCCCTGTCATATAAATTCTTCCCAAGGAATATAGAGTATTTGCTACTTACTACACATGAAGTCAAATACCTCAGAGGAAAGGACTAAAACTATCGTTGTATACTCATAGACTTGTATATTCTTGTCGCATATATCACATGTAACTAATGGTTGTCTTATTCGTTCAGGATCTTTACCCTTGTATAGAAGATCAGCTCCACAAGAGCTAGAACCCTGTTTGTCCTGTGTGGTGTTGTATCCCTGTGCCTCGCCTTGCATGTAGTGGGCTCTCAATTAGTACTTAAATGAATGGATAGAGGGATGAAAGGAAAGGTTGGGGGGAAAATAGGAAAGGACAGAATAGCTAACACATAATATAGATGTAATAAAGAAGCAGTAGAGGAAGTCACCTAGGAATTTAGTCAGAGGCTTAATCATAGGAAACTCAAGGCCGTATTTCTACAGTTGAAATTTTTCTGGAAGGCATCAGGGAGCCGTTAAAGGGGTTTATGTTTCTTGGCTGACATTCACTCATTCTTCAAAAGTGCTCTCATTACTTTATACTGTAGTTAGTTATCCATACATATGTAAATAAGCACACATATTTGTACATACACATTTCGAGTTTTATTTCATGACACAGTGAGAGAATCCATTTCATTTTTAATTTTGTTTTCCTAGCACCTGGCATATTACCTGAGCATAATGAGCATTTCAACATTGGTTAAATGAATAAATAAAGACCCAATTAAAATACTACCTCTATTATGAAGACTTCTTTGATCACCCCAGGTGGTAATGCTCTCCTATATTCTTAAGTCCATTGTACTTTATGTAGCCTTTGCTTGGCACTTTTCATTTTGTTTTATGGAATCGTCAACTTCATTTTTGTAGCCCAACAACATAGTACAGTTTCTTATATGAAGCAGACATTAAGTATATATTTATTGAGTGGCAAAAAGACAGTATGTTTACTCTTTTATTGTTAATGTTATAGGTAGCAAATAACTATACAATGAAAATCATAATTCTTAAAATTTATTCCATTGTGATTCTCATAGATTTATCCTATAATGTTATTTTCACAAATTGAGTGGGTGTGGATGATACAGGAAAACTTTTGTTTTGGAAAAAGTTACAAATCATGTTAAATCTTTTTTAAAAACCCTTTTTAAATCGAGATAATCACATACCATAAAGTTCACACTTTTAACGTGTAAAATGTAGTTGTTTTTAGTATACTCACAAGGTTATAAAACCATCACCGCTATGTAATTCAGAACATTTTCATCACCCCTTACCAAATCTGATTCTCGTGTTAGCTTTGTCACTTCAGATTCTAGGGTTTGTTTTCTTTCCATCTAGCATGCCTTCTAATCTTTTGTTGAAAACTGGACGTGATATCTGGGGCAATAGAAACTGAGGGAAATAGGCCTTTAGTAAGAGGTTTTATGTTTTTGTAGTTAGGAGCTGGACTGTGTTTCATGTCATAGCTGTAGCTACAGCTGTAGGGGCCACAGGACTCCATTTACTCAGGTGCATTTCCTTAGGTTTCCCTAAGAATTCCTTCTTACATAGAATTTGTGTCTGGACACTCTTTCAGTTATAATCCACTATGATTATACTGGAACCCTGTTGATGTGGCGCTAAGATGTTGTGGGAGAAATATTGTTCTGTAATTTTATGAATGACTCTCAGTCTCTAGTGGGCTTGAGTTCTTGGGCTGTCACTTTCAGAAGTGCTCCTTAGCTTTTTGATCTTTTTCCTCTTAGATTAAATAAGATTTCAAGAGGGGCTGGAGTTGGCTAATTGCCCTTCCCTGGGTCATGTAAGGGTCTGGTAACATCATTTTACTTGGAACATTGGCCTTTATTACAGAGAATGCTTTGGGTGCATTTCAAAATGGTAATTTAAAGTGGGTGGGTATTTTGGGAGGTCATTACCATGAGAACCTGGTGGGGTTCCTTGAGGTAAAACTCATAAGAGTCTTTGGGTTCCCCTAAGATTGGGTCCCCAAGGAGCTTCTCAGTCTTGACCTGGTACACACTCAGTGTCCAGCGATTTGTGAAGATTATCACTTGAGTATTCATAGCAGTTTAAGACTCCACCATCTTTGCTCCACATAAGCTGATCTCAGCTGTGATTCTCTGTGTTTGGCTGTCTCTCAGATTTCTGGGTGATGGTTTGTCCTGTGATCTTAATTCTCTGATGGGTCTAAGAAAAGTCATTTATTTTCAGTTTGTTTACCTTTAGTCTTGTTTTAAAGATGTAGGTGAAGACTTCCAAGCTGTATACATTTTGTAGCTGAAACCAGAAGTTCCAAACTTTTTTAAAAGTGCTAAATAGAACATAGTTTAGACTTTGTGGGGTTGTATGGCCTCTATTCCAGTTACTCAACTCGAGTGCTGTTGTAGCATAAAAGCAACCATGGGCAATACATAAATGGATGGGAATTTATATATTGTTTTTCTTTTATAAATTTTTTAAAAGCTTATCTATTTATTTTGAGAGAGAAAGGGAGAAGGGGAGGGGTGGAGGGTGAGGGAGAGAGATAATCCCAAGCAGGCTCTGCACTGTCAGCCCAGAGCTGAATGTGGGGCTCAAACTCATGAGCCATGAGATCATGACCTGACCCAAAACTAAGAGTTGGATGCTTAACCGGCTGAGCCACCCATGTGCCCCTATTATTGTTAAGTTGTCATTTTGTCTTTCCATTCTGTCAGTTTTTGCCTCCTGTATTGGGGCTTTGTTGATGGATGCATGTATGTTTAAAATTGTTATGTCTTCTTGGGGCACTTGGGTGGCTCAGTCGGTTGAGCGTCCAACTTTGGCTCAGGTCATGATCTCGTGGTCTGTGGGCTTGAGCCCCGCATTGGGCTCTGTGCTGATGGCTCAGAGCCTGGAGCCTGTTTCAGATTCTGTGTCTCCCACTCTCTCTGCCCCTCCCCCACTCATGCTCTCTCTCTCTCTCTCTCTCTCTCTCTCTCTCTCTCTCTCTCTTAAAAATGAATAAACATTTTTTAAAAATTAAAAAAATTGTTATGTCTTCTTGATAGATAAGTCCTTTTGTCATTATAAAATATCCTTCTTTGTCTCTAGTAACAAATTTTGTCTTAAAGTCTATTTTTTTTGTGGTATTAGTATAGCTACTCCAGTTCTCTTTTGTATACCATTTGTGTGGTGTATCATTTCCCATCCTTTTCTTTTCCTTCTTTTTTTTATAATTTATTTGTTTTTTAATTTACATCCAAATTAGCATCTAGTGCAGTGATTTCAGGGGTAGATCCTTAATGCCCCTTACCCATTTAGCCCATCCCCCCTTCCACAACCCCTCCAGCAACCCTCTGTTTGTTCTCTGTATTTTTTTTTTTAACGTTTATTTATTTTTGAGACAGAGAGAGACAGAGCATGAACAGGGGAGGGGCAGAGAGAGAGGGAGACACAGAATCGGAAACAGGCTCCAGGCTCTGAGCTGTCAGCACAGAGCTCGACGTGGGGCTCGAACTCACGGACCGTGAGATCATGACCTGAGCCGATGTCGGACACTTAACTGACCAAGCCATCCAGGCGCCCCCTGTTCTCTGTATTTAAGAGTCTCTTGTATTTTGTTCCCCTCCCTGTTTTTATATTATTTTTGCTTCCCTTCCCATATGTTTATCTGTTTTGTATTTTAAATTCCTCATATGAGTGAAGTCATATATTTGTCTTTCTCTAACTAATTTCACTTAGCATAATACCCTCTAGTTCCATCCACCTAGTTGCAAATGACAAGATTTCATTCTTTTTGATTGCTAAGTAATACTCCACTGTATATATATATGTATATATGTATACATATATATGTATATATACACATATATATGTATATGTGTATATATATGTATATATGTATATGTATGTATATGTGTGTATATATATATGTATATATGTATATACACACACACACATATATATGTATATATATGTATATATGTATATGTATGTATATGTGTATGTGTGTATATATATATATATATGCCACATCTTCTTTTTCCATTCATCTGTTGATGGACATTTGGGCTCTTTCCATACTTTGGTTATTGTTAATAGCACTGCTATAAACATTGGGGTGCATGTGCCCCCTTCAAAACAGCACACTTGTGTCCCTTGGATAAATACCTAGTAGTGTAGTTGCTGGGTCGTAGGGTAGTTCTATTTTTAATTTTTTGAGGAACCTCCATACTGTTTTCCAGAGCAGCTGCACCAGTTTTCATTCCCACCAGCAGTGCAAAAGAGATCCTCTTTCTCTGCATCCTTGCCAACATCTGTTGTTGCCTGAGTTGTTAACATTAGCCATTCTGACAGGTGTGCGGTCGTATCTCATTGTGGTTTTGATTTGTATTTCCCTGATGATGAGTGATTTTGAGCCCTTTTTTTCATGTGTTGGTTGGCCATCTGGATGTCTTCTTTGGAGAAGTGTCTATTCATGTCTTTTGCCCATTTCTTCACTGGATTATTTGTTTTTTGGATGTTGAGTTTGATAAGTTCTTTATAGATTTTGGATACTAACCCTTTATCTGATATGTTGTTTGAAAATATCTTCTCCCATTCCATCAGTTGCCTTTTAGTTTTGCTGATTGTTTGCTTTGCTGTGCAGAAGTTTTTATTTGGCTGAGGTCCCAATAGTTCATTTTTGCTTTTGTTTCCCTTGCCTCCAGAGATGTGTTGATTAAGAAGTTGCTGTGGCTGAAGTCAGAGAGGTTTTTGCCTGCTTTCTTCTCTATGATTTTGATGGATTTCTTTCTTACGTTTAGGTCTTTCATCCATTTTGAGTTTATTTTTATGTATGGTGTAAGAAAGTAGTCCAGATGAGGAGCACCTGGGTGGCTCAGTCAGTGAAGCATCCGAATTCGGCTCAGGTCATGATCTCACAGTTCATGGGTTTGAGCCTCATATCAGGCTCTGTGCTGACAGCTCAGAGCCTGGAGCCTGCTTCAGATTCTGTATCTCCTTTTCTCTCTGCCCCTCCCCTGTTTTTTCTCTCTCTCTTTCAAAAATAAACAATAAAAAAATTATTTTTTGAAAAGAAAGTGGTCCAGGTTCATTTTTCTGCATGTTCCTGTCCAGTTTTCCCAGCACCATTTGCTGAAGAGACTGTCTTTATTCCCTTGAATATTCTTTCCTGCTTTGTCGAAGATTAGTTGGTCATACGTTTGTGGGTCCATTTCTGGGTTCTCTATTCTGTTCCACTGATCTGAGTGTCTTTCTTGTGCCAGTACCATACTTTCTTGATGATTATAGCTTTGTAATACTGCTTGAAGCCCAGGGATTGTGATGCCTCCAGCTTTGGTTTTCTTTTTCAAGATTACTTTGGCTATTCAGGGTCTTTTCTGGTTCCATACAAATTTTAAGATTGTTTGTTCTAGCTCTGTGAAGACTGCTGGTGTTATTTTGAAAGGGATCACCTATCCTTTTCCTTTCAAGTTATTTATGTCTTTTTTTAAATGTTTTTATTTATTTTTGAGACAGAGAGAGACAGAGCATGAGCAGGGGAAGGGCAGAGAGAGAGGGAGGCACAGAATCTGAAGCAGGCTCCAGGCTCTGTGCTGTCAGCACAGAGCCCAACGCAGGACCCGAACTCACAGACTGTGAGATCATGACCTGAGCTGAAGTCGGATGCTTAACCGACTGAGCCACCCAGATGCCTCCCCTCCACCAAGTTCCTTATGTCTTCAAATCTATTCCTCTATTATTATTTATTCCTCTATTATTTCCTTGATTTGTATTAAAATAGATACAGTGTACCATTTTAATGAGCTTTTTTTATTTGTTTTTTGAGTTACATTTTTGTTGGGTTTCCTAGGGATTACAATTAAAATCTTGCTTTATAACAATATAGTTCATAGTAAAAACAACTTAATTTACAGTAGTGTACAAAATCTTGGCTCCTATATGTTTTCACTCCCTCCTTTCTCCTTTGTGCTGTTAGTGTTACATATAGTACATCTTTATATATTGTATGCCCATCAGCACTGATTATAATCATTCCTTCATGCAGTTGTTTTAAAAATCAGATAGGAGACATAAAAAAGGAATTCCAAATTTAAAATACATTTATACTGTATTTTACCTATTTACCTATTTACCTATTCAGTTGTCTTTACTAGTGCTCTGTATTTCTTCATGTGGATTTGTGTTACTGTCTAGTGTCTTTTCATTTCAGACTAAAGGATTCCCCTTAATATTTCTTGTGTGGCAGATATGCTTGTGACCAATCCTGTTTTTATCTGGGAATGTCTTTTTTCCCCCCTTTAATTTTTGAAGGATGGTTTTGCTGGATGTAGGAGGCTTAGTTGATACTCTTTTTCTTTCAGTATTTGGATATATTATCCCACTATCTTCTTGCTTGTGTGTTTTTTTTGATGAGAAATCAGGTGTTAATTCTATTGAAAAACCTTTTTCTTGCTGTCCTCAAGTTTTTCTTTTGTCTTTTGACATTTTGATTATGAAGTGCCTAGCTGTGACTTTCTTTGAATTTATCCCACTTGGAGTTTTGTTGAGTCTCTTTCATGTATTAATTAATAATTTTTGTCAAATTTGGGGTGTTTTTCAATCAATATTTCTTCAAATATTACCTATTCTTTCCTCTTTTCCTTCTAAATCACCATTTAGTAATGTTTAATATGTTTAGAATTCTAGATTTCATTATCACATTTTTTTATTTCTAGAAGCTGTTTTACAAATATGGTAGGTTTCTTTTTAGAGTTACCTGCTCCTCTCAGATATTTTCAGGGTTATCTTTTTCTTTGTTTAAATAGAATAACTGTACTTATTTTATAACTATATGTAGTATTTCCAATATCTGAAGTCTTTACATATCTGTTTGAGTTATTATTTTAGTTACTTATGATACTGTTTCCATGTGGACTTATCATTCACGAGAAAAAAATTTTTTTTTCCAACTTTTTTTTTTATTTATTTTTGGGACAGAGAGAGACAGAGCATGAACGGGGGAGGGTCAGAGAGAGAGGGAGACACAGAATCGGAAACAGGCTCCAGGCTCTGAGCCATCAGACCAGAGCCCGACGCGGGGCTCGAACTCCCGGACCGCGAGATCGTGACCTGGCTGAAGTCGGACGCTTAACCGACTGCGCCACCCAGGCGCCCCACGAGAAAATATTTTGAAGGGATTCTTTAAAGCCTGAGATAAAGATACCTTTTTCATAGAAGGATTTACTTTTGCTCATTTCAGGTGCCTGGTATACCACCAGTCTGACACCACCTTAAGCCAGATCACAGCTTAGGTTCCCCGAATATGAACCTTTTACAAAAAATCTGTCTTAAAGCAACCCTATGGTCTTAAGTTCTCAGGATATTTTTCTTTTACTCTCTCCCATGTTCCACAGAGTGCCATGAGTATGAGTGAGAGAGGTAAGGGTGTGTCTACATCTGGTTTATCCATACTCTAATCAGTCGTGTCCCTTTGAGATCCCATTTGATTCTTCATCTTGGGTTGGCCCTTGGTCTTGACATCTATTCCCATTACAGGTGAGACTGCCAAAACCAAAGGGCATGTACCTGGATCAGTAAGTGTCCTGAGGACAAGCATGGCTAAGGAGGTCAGGTGTTCCACTTAGCTATAGCTATTTGGGTTCCCCTTTCCCTTGGATTTTTGACCTATTGGTTTCTAGTCTCTTGACAGCTCTTTGGTGCTTTGAGGAAATTTTTTTAAACTTTAGCATTGCAGTTATTTTCAGCTGGAAGATTAGATTGAACAATCTAGCCCACCACTTTAGAAATAGAAGTCTGCATTAGAGTATAAACCTATAACAATATTATCTGAAATCTCTTATTCTTTGCCTTAAGAGACAAAGATTGGAATGGAAACTTAAAAAGACATTTTTAAAATACTTAGATTAATCACAGAAAGTCATTTATAAATATTTATAGAATCACTCACTGTTTTTTAGGAGACTGGGTGCTACAAGTATACAAAGTTTTAAAGAACACGAACATTTTCATTAGGCAGCTTTTTATTCTGGTAGTTCTGAAATTGTAGTGTTCCTTTTTTTTTTTTTTTTTTTTAATTTTTTTTTTCAACGTTTATTTATTTTTGGGACAGAGAGAGAGACAGAGCATGAACAGGGGAGGGGCAGAGAGAGAGGGAAACACAGAATCGGAAACAGGCTCCAGGCTCTGAGCCATCAGCCCAGAGCCTGACGCGGGGCTCGAACTCACGGACCGCGAGATTGTGACCTGGCTGAAGTCGGACGCTTAACCGACTGCGCCACCCAGGCGCCCCTGTAGTGTTCCTTTTAATTAAATTATCTTTTAGGATTAACTCATTTACAGGAAGAATTATGCTGTTAACCCCCTTAAAATCTCAGTGTGCTATAGGCCTACTCCTAGGGTAAAAAAATCTATGGCAAAGGATTGCATAGTTACACTTAATTTAAACAGGTTGTTTTATTTAAACTATAAGTTATTAAACAGAATTAATTATGAAGCAGTATTTTATTTAAACAGTAAACATAGTTACTGTTACTTTAAGATGGAAACAAAGCAAGTTTCAGGTTTAGTTTTGCATTATATGTAAAGAAAATATTAACTTTTTACATGTTTATAGGCGATTCTACGTTTTATAGACAGGATTAATATTTTGGGTTTTGGGGCGCCTGGGTGGCTCAGTCGGTTAAGCGTCCGACTTTGGCTCAGGTCATGATCTCACGGTCTGTGAGTTCGAGCCCCGCGTCGGGCTCTGTGCTGACAGCTCAGAGCCTGGAGCCTGTTTCAGATTCTGTGTCTCCCTCTCTCTGTGACCCTCCCCCGTTCATGCTCTGTCTCTCTCTGTCTCAAAAATAATAAACGTTAAAAAAAAAAATTAAAAAAAATATTTCGGGTTTTTCCTTGTCTTTACTCTTATATGTTTGCCAAGTTTATCAAGTCTTACTGTCATTTGGCAAAATGGTTTATTTGAAATGTACATGAAAAAGAAACTTGGCATTAGGCCATAAGTCACTAGTTTATGGATTTTTAACTTTAAAAAAGACAGTAAGGTATTTAGTTAGCTCTCAACATATGCCAGGTGAAAACAGCAGACATTTCTATCTGGAATTCATAACAACAGACCTTACTGAGGTGTTTTTGGATTCATTAGATATAGTTCACTAATTGTAAATTAAACACAAATTGATTTTTGTGAGTACATTATGACAGCATATTTTATTTGCAGAAAAGATGTTTTATGTTTTTCTTAATATTTATTTTTGAGAGAGAGAGAGAGTCTTGAGAGAGAGAGATCGCACACGTTCATGCAAGAGCTGGGAAGAGGCAGAGAGAGAGGGGGAGACAGAGAATCCCAAGCAGGGTCCGCTCTATTAGCACAGAGCGCCACACAGGGTTTGAACTCACAAACCCTGAGATCATGACCTGAGCTAAAGTCCAGTGCTTAACCCGCTGAGCCATCCATGTGTCCCACATGTTTCATTCTTAACAACAAATGGGATCATGCAAAAACCTTGGGCAAAAGTATAGAGGTAACGTCTCTTTACTATATAATTTAATAAAGAAAAGCAATGATTTAGCAGCTGTGGATTTTTAACCCAAGTAACTCTAGTAGTTATTAATGAAGTATTATAAGAAGAATTGTTAATTGATTTATATTTGTAAAATGTGTTGAAATATTTCATTAAAGGTAAAATGAATAATTGTAAAGATAACTATAATTTAGAATTCTGAAATTCGTATTTCCTTATTCCGTTTGAGTCTGAGTGACAAAAAGTACCATCAGCACATGCATTGTGGCTCAGATATACCTAATTACATTTTGTCTTGCTAATTCACTTAAATTTGTTTACTTTATAGGAAACTAATCCAGAGGAAATTTATTGTGAGATAGACTTACAAGGACATTCTATCTTCTGTTTTATAGACAGAAAACTTCTCATAGAAATAGAATATTTGTGGATAATAGTTTGCTAGAAAAAAATATAGTTTTTATAGTTTAGTTATAATGAACAGAAATTACAAATATTGAATATAGTAAGACTTTTTTTTTTTTTTTAATGTTTTTATTTATTTTTGCGACAGAGAGAGACAGAACATGAGCAGCGGAGGGCCAGAGAGAGAGGGAGACACAGAATCGGAAGCAGGCTCCAGGCTCTGAGCTGTCAGCACAGAGCCCGATGCGGGGCTCGAACCCACAGACCGTGAGATCATGACCTGAGCCAAAGTCAGACACTTAACTGACTGAGCCACCCAGGTGCCCCGAATATAGTAAGACTTTTAAAAAAATTTTCCTGCCATTTCTTTTGCCTCTTGACAGCAAAGAATATTGAATTGAACACATAAGCCATTGTGTTCACATGTATCTTCCTTTTTTTTAATTAAGTACAGTTGACATAGAATGTTATATTAGTTTTAGGTGTACAACATAATTTTATATATGACTCAGTGCTCAACATCATAAAGATAGTTACCATCTGTCACGGTAAAGTTATCACAATATTATTGACTGTATTTCCTAAGCTGAATTTTACATCCCCATGACTTGTTTTTTTTGTACTTCTAAATTCCCTTTATATATTTCACCCATCCCCTCATGCCCCTCCCCTCTAGCAACCCCAATTTGTTGTCTGTATTTATGAGTCTGTTTCTGTTTTGTTTTTTAGATTCCACATATAAGTGAAATTAAGTGACATTTGTCTTTCTCTGTCTGACTTATCTCACTTTACATAAGCCTCTTTAGGTCCATTCATGTTGTTGCAAATGGCAAGATTTCATTCTTTTTTATATTTTTAATGTAAGGTGGGAAGCTGACCGATAGCCACTTTATTAATGCAAAGAAACAGCCTTAATTAATACTAACAATATTATACAGTCTCATGAATATTATTTGCTTGAAACTTCCTGTATTTCATACACTCCAGTTAAAATGACTTTATGTATTACTTGTGCAAATTTAATCCCATGCTAATGAATATGTTCTTTATACAAAAGTTCAAATAAAATGTAAAAATGTATTTCAGTTAAAATTCATTCATTTTGATATTTTCTCTCAAAATTTTTGACAAGATTTAATTCTGACCAAGTGTTGTTCTGACCACATTGCACTTCAGAGCCCCCAAAATTCCACATGCATTTCTGTCAGCATCAGAGTGAATTAGGTTTCTGGATACCATTGATGACAGACATTTGAGCCAACAGATCATACCCCAGTAATAGAACCAACTAATGTAAGCCATCTTGTAATCATTTTCCTCATTGATAAAATCCTTAGGTTAAGTCCATGATATAGTGCCAACTCAATACCAATATCAGGAATGAAAGGGCTCTTTATTACTGGCTTCAAAAGAGCTAACAACTCTCTTCCATTTCAATAAGAAAGGTGTTATTTCATAAATATGTGTTTTTCTATCAAGAAAAATAAGTGAAAGCACTTTAAAAATTAATTTTATATTCTTCTTTAAAACTTAAAAAATTTAGTTTTCTTTAAAACATAAAAAATTTAGTTACTTAGGGAGAGTCAGTCTAACTAGTGGGAAACCTGCATTGTGGAACTAATTTTAATGTGATTTTGTATCTTTCAAGTACTCTATTCAACAGCTGGAACTGTTAAGGTAATATTTTTAACTTGATGCAATAAAAATATGGGGTTCATTTATGGTTAGCAGCATCCATTTTCACATAAACAATCCATTTGATCAAGTATTTCAAGTGAGCAAACATTTGTTGGGTATCTGCTATATGCATGTATGTCAGTGGAGCTGACGACGATGACCAAAAGAGACCTGGCTCCCAGGAAACTCACTTACCTACCATCTTATTTAGATCAAATCTAATTTGCATGTCAAGACTTCCTTTGGAAATTGAGAAAATAAAAAGTTTTATCTACCTATTAGAACGTTAAAAGCTTTCAATCAGTACCATACTAATAAAGGAGATATAATTTGTTTACACAAAATATATTTCAGGCTCATACTTCAGAAATTGTATTTGGAAAAATCTAAACTGTTCCCTGACATCATTTTGACCATGTAAATAAGACTTTTTCATTTTGAATTATAAACCAGAATTGGAACTCAGTGCCATGCAATTTAATTCCTTTATTTTTAAGGGGGAGTTAATTGTATATTATTAGCAGCCAAATGTAGATTTTAAAAATAAGATGGCTAAAAAAAAGTCTAGGATTGTCCTTTTATTTATTTTTTATTTAAAAAAATTTTAATGTTTTTATTCATATTTTGAGAGAGAAATAGAGCATGTGTCGGGGAGGGGCAGAGAGAGAGGGAGACAGAATCCAAAGCAGGCTCCAGGCTCCAAACTGTCAGCACAGAGCCTGATGGGGGGCTCCAGACCATGAACCACGAGATCATGACCTGAGCCTAAGTCAGCTGCTTAGCTGACTGAGCCACCCAGGTGCCCCTAGGCTTGTCCTTTTAAATTCTAGCACAGGGTTTAGAAGCAAGCTCTCAGTCCATTCTTATATATTGACGTGAAGATAAGAACTTAGCTCTCTAGAATACATAATTATATAGCCTAGGCTATTTCAAGCTTTCAAGAACTGATAAAAGAAGAAGTTCAAGGGCAATTTATGTTATTCTAGATAGCTCTTTGCTGGTAGATGTGGCTTTGGAAACACATGAATTATCTGAGTGGGGAAAACTGGTTTTGAATTCTGAGCTTCTTTCCTTTTCTATCAGCATTTGGTTTGACCCCACTGCAAAAAAAAAAAAAAAAAAAAAAAAAAAGATTAGAACATGCTCCATGTAGTATTTTGAGGCGTGGTGTGTGTGTGTGTGTGTGTGTGTGTGTGTGTGTGTCTGTATTTTAAGATCACTCATATAGAAGAAAATTCTGTTTCATACCACTTGCCTTCATTCTTCCACACTTGAATATAGAGAGAGAATAGAAAAGGAGATTCGAGTTGAAAGGGTTTCTTTCTACATCCTGTTTCTTTAATTTCTCTTTTTGTTTCTAAGGGTTTCATACAAAGCAGGCTATGGAAACACTACTGAAGAAAACACAAAGTGAACGCACAGGAGCATTTAATGGGCTGTTTGGAAGAATAACACTTGCTTATTTTTTCATGTGAACGAATGATTGATTTTGTGGTGGTTGTTGGATAATGACATACATTAGGTTCCTGACTGTCTTTCAGATTTTCAAATTCATGTGTTAATGCAATGAATATTTGTGGAGCACCTACTGTTTTCCAGCCACCATTCTAAGCACTGGGCACACAGTTCTTATGGAGCACGTAGTCTTCTCAATCAAGAGTTTCTCCATTTCTGGAGCATGTAGTCTTCTCAAGAGTTTCTCCATTTCTCTGTTAGCTATTATCTACCTTTTCCCCTTGTTTCAGTACCTTTGCATCCATTTTCCTCCATTAGGATCCAATGTAATTTTGTTGACAACATGTAGCCGGGTCTTGCCTTTTTATCCACTCTGACAGCCCCCATCTTTTTTGATATATTTAGACCATTGACCTTTTTAAAATTATTTTTGGACAGCCCCTCACAAAAATTAACCTCAAATGTAAGTGCCAAGGTTGAGAAACCTTGATTTAAATGAAAGCACTTAGCACAGTGCCTGGCACTTGTTAAATGCTTAGTAAACATCCATTCACCCTTCTGGGTTGATCTCCTGGTTTTCATAACAGTTCACATAATTGGCAGTCCCCTAAACTCACTATGTATACCAAAGTTTCATTATAAGACATGCTTAAAAAAATCACTGTTTTAGTTTTTTCAATTGGCACGAGATGTGATAATTTATATATTTTATCCCTAAGTGTCTGTTATCAAACTATGTGGGTGTCAGTTAATGACACCTTAAACTTCCAAAAAGGTAGTATACATTTCTAAGGTTCTAGGATTCTATTTCCTATATTAAATTTTTTTTTTCAACGTTTATTTATTTTTGGGACAGAGAGAGACAGAGCATGAACGGGGGAGGGGCAGAGAGAGAGGGAGACACAGAATCGGAAACAGGCTCCAGGCTCTGAGCCATCAGCCCAGAGCCCGACGCGGGGCTCGAACCCATGGACCGCGAGATCGTGACCTGGCTGAAGTCGGACGCTTAACCGACTGCGCCACCCAGGCGCCCCTATTTCCTATATTAGATCAGGATTTCTTACAATAGTGCCTGTGGACATGAAAAAATAACCTATTCATATGTTAGCTGATTTATTATCAACAATCACATAATCATTAATTCACTTTTCTCTTTCTTTGTCTTTAAAGGCCCTATCTCCAAATATAATCACATTCTGAAGTACTAAGCTTTAGAGTTTCAACACATGAATTTGGGGAAAGACATAATTCAGCCCATAACACATATCAATTATACTTCTTTTTAAACTTTTTTTTGGTGGTTATTCTAGAGTTTGCAGTATACATTTACTACTAATCCAAGTCTATTTTCAAGTAACATACTGCTTCAAGTACCTCATAACAGTGTATTCCCAGTTCCTTCCTCCTGTCCCCTATAATGTTGCTGTTATTCATTTCACTTATCTGTAAGTGATAATCACCTAATATACTGTTGCCATTATTATATTGAACAAACTGTTATCTGTTAGATCAAATAAGAATAAGAAAAAGATTTTATGTTACTCTTGTTACTTTTCTAAGGCTCCTACTTTACGTACATCTGAGTTTCTGACCTATATCATTTTTCTTCTCTACTTCTTCTACTTCTCCTTCACTTTTGAAAGATAATTTCTCTCACTACAGAATTCCTTTTTATTAAAAAAAAATTTTTTTTAACATTTATGTATTATTGAGAGCCAGAGAGGGACAGAGCGTGAGCAGGGGAGGGGCAGAGAGAGAGGGAGACACAGAATCCAAAGCAGGTTCCAGGCTCTGAGCTGGCAGCACAGAGCCCAACGCAGGGCTTGAATTCACAAATTGTGAGATCATGACCTGAGCCGAAGTCAGATGCTTACCTGACTGAGCCACCCAGGCGCCCCTCTGACTACAGAATTCTATAGATTGGTGGGTTTTTTTCAGTACTCTAAATATCTCACTTTACTCTCATCTTTCTTGCATGGTTTCTGAAGAGTAGTACAATGTAATTCTTATCATTGCTCCTCTAAGTTAAGGTAGGCTTCTTTCAGGATTTTGTCATTGTCTTTGATTCTCTACAGTTTGAATATGATATACCAAGATGTAAATTTTTTTTATCCTGCATAGTGTTCTCTGAGCCTTCTGTATCTGTGGTTTGGTGTCTGTCATTAATTTTGAAAAATCCTCAGCCATTATTACTTCAAACCTATGTTCTGTTGTTCCTTTCACTCTTTCTTCCCTTTCTGACATTCCCATTATGTGTATATTATACCTTTTGTAATTGTCCCACTGATCCACTATAACATTGCAACATTTTGAAATGTCCAAAAAATACTTCTTCTCAAGAATAAAAAAAGTCAAAATCTGGATTCAGGAACCACAGTTCCACTTCATGTATTTATCCATTCATCCATTCAGCATGCATTTTAATTGATTGTCGACTTTGTGTCAGTTCTCTAAGTGCCTTTATTTAATAACATGACCTTGTATGCATTATGTTCCCTTAAGTATCTCTCAGCAGCAACAACTTCATCACTTTGGGGATGAATGAGGAATTAATAATTCAGCCTTTTGTTCATTTCCAAGATTTAACAGAAACCAGTTGGAAGGAAAAAAAAACATATAAAAGCCTGTAATGATATTTTCAGCTTTTCTATGGCAAGAAATACATGTACAATTGATGATATTATTATTTACTGTTATTGCATTTTGCTTTTGAAGGAGGAGTGACTGTGTGTGGTCATCAAAATCCATCAAAAAAAGGAGTTTGTAACCAGTGCAGGTTACACACAGTTTTGTTTGTGGTGAGGAAATCCAGTGAAGGTGAAATATGTTCATATATTTTAATGATTTACCATTAAAAGGACCAATTTAAAGGAAGAATATGAACACCACCACAGATGGCTTAATTTTACCCCTTGAACATAGTTCTTTATGCCATATGGAGAATCGTGCTCATTCTTCAGTCTGTAATAATCCCAGCAAAAGGGAAGTCATAACAGGGACAATACGTATTAATAAAAAACACAGAGACAGAATTGCTAAATATTTTTGATTTACATACTTGGTTCCAAATTGCTACATTGGGAAAGCTTTCATCTATGAATATCCCTCCAAGATGAGGGGTTAAGAAATAGTATGCCTAAGGATGGCTTTCCCTATGACCAGGAAAAAGTAGACTACCTTTCTAGTTTTGAACTTTGAAAAAAAAAAAAAGCTATATAAATTCTGGGGTATCTTGCTTTATGTGATAGAATATCTCAGAAAGGTCAGGTTGCCTATAACTTAGCATATAACATATATGCATATAACATAATGAAAAACATTTAAAATATACTGTGGGAGAACTAAAAACAACCTGTAATGAGTCCTTTTGTACTATAGGGAATTACTGATCATTTCTGTCCCTGTGGGCTTTGTTTTTTAAACTTCTAAAAGAAAATACAGGAAAAAATCTCCTTGACATTGGTCTTGGCAATGATTTTCTAGCTATGACACCTAAAGCACAAGTAACAAAAGCAAAATAGACAAGTGGGACTAGAAAGGAAACAATCAAAATGAAAAGACAACTTAGAATGGGAGAAAATATTTGCAAACCACATATTGAATAAGTGATTAATATCCAAAAAACATAAGGAAATCATACAATTTAATAACAACAAAAAATCCATTTTAAAAATGGGCAAAGGACTGAATAGACATTTTTCCAAAAGGAGATATTCAACAGGTACATGGAAAGGTGCTCAACATCACTATTAGGGAAATGCAAATCACAACCACAAAGAGATATCATCCCTCACCTGTTAGAATGGCTGTTATTAAAAAGACAAGACAAGAGTGCCTGAGTGGTTCAGTCAGATTAGCATCTAACTTCGACTCAGGTCATGATCTCATGGTGTGTGGGTTACAGCCCCACATCAGACTCTGTGCTGACACCTCAGAACCTGGAGCCTGCTTCACATTCTGTCACTCTCTCTCTGCCCCTCCCCTGGTTTTGTGTGCTCCCTCTCTCTCTCTCTCTCTCTCTCTTTTAAAAATAAATAAACACTAAACATAAAAAGACATGAGTACTAAAGAGAATGTGGAGAAAAGGCAGCTCTTGTACACTGTTGGGGGAATGCAAATTGGTACAGCTACTATGGAAAAGAGTATGGAGGTTCCTCAAAAAATTAAAAATAGAACTACCGTATGACCCACCAATTCCATTAATGGGTATATATACAAAGGAAGTGAACTCACTGTCTCCAAGAGTCATCTGCACCTGTATGCTTACTGCAACATTATTTACAATAGCCAAGACGTGGAAATAACCTAAGTGTCCATTGGTGGATGAATGAACAAAATAGGGCATATATGTATATACAATGGAATATTATTCAGTCATAAAAAAGAAGGAAATCCTGCCATTAGTGACAACATGGATGCATCCCGAGGACATTATGCTAAATGGAATAAGTCAAAGACATACTTCATTATCTCATTTATATGTGGGTTCTAAAAAAAAAAAAACTAATGTCCTGGAAACAGAATAGATTGGTGGTTGCTAAGGGTGGGAGAAATGGCTGGTGGTGGTGGAAGGGTACAAACTTTAAGTTCTAAGATGCTTAAGTTCTAGAGTGGTAACAGGCAGTATACATGGTAACTATAGTTAAATTTGAAAGTAGCCAAGAGAGTAGACTTTAAAAGTTCTCACTACACACACACAAACACAGATTGTAACTATATGAGGTACTAGACATGTTAACTAACTCTATTGTGGTAACCATTTTGTGTGTACACACACACACACACACGTTCACACTCACACACACATACATATATAACTTTTGACTGTGTCTTTTGTCACCCCTCCCCTAAGAATGCTTTCTCATATATATTACCTTCATCTCTGGTTCCTTCTGTTCCTGACATAGTTTAGTGTTGTTACTTCTTTTTATGTCAGGTTTCTCCTCCTCTCTCTCCTTCTCCCTCTCCACACATATAACACACACATTAAAAGTCTGAAAAGACTCATGTACCCCCAAAATGTTAATAGCATTTTTTTCTGAGTGATATAAGGTAGATAATCATTTTTTTCCTTTTGTTTTTCTGTGTTCTCTAATATTTCAAAAATGGTTAAGTATTATATAATTGAACATAATTAAATTACAATGTTAAGGATATTAATGGAAATGTTTGGGAGGTTATTTTTTTAAGTTTATTTATTTTGAGATAGAGAGAGAGTACATGCACCAGTAGGGGATGTGCACAGGCGGAGAGAGAATCCGAAGCAGGCTCTGCACTGTTAGCACAGAGCCCCAGGCAGGGCTTGATCCTATGAACCGTGAGATCATGACTTGAGCCAAAACCAAGAGTCGAATGCTTAACCAACTGAGCCACCCAGGGAGCCCTAAAAGGTTATTTTCAATACTTGCCTTCCGTATTAGGCAGAATTCTTAGCGTATTTCTCTGTTTCTTGATGATGTTGATTACACAGGTCATACCTCCAGTCCAAGCCCCCTGCTAAGCTCTACACAACTTCCAAAGTGATTTTTATAATGTACAAAATATGACTGCCAATTATATGGTAAACAGCTTCTAAATTCTTGCTCATGACAGAAGGCTTCCATAGCCTGACCCAGCCTACTATGTCTGGACTTAATCCCCATTGTTAGACTCCACCAGGATTGCATAGAGAAATGAGAAGTTGGATCTTACAACCTTGAAGAGTTAGTTCACTGATTGTGAACTTAGCTCAGTAGATTGTGAACTTAGCTCTGGTTAGTTCATAAAACAGGAGCTACCATGACATTTCAGAATCCTGAGTAAATATGTCCACTAAGCAAACCTAATTTGGTTAAAATAGGGAAACTTAGAATTGCCCTGGGAAGAGGAGATAGGCATCAGGAAAATGAGTCTTGGAAAATAGGAGAAGGCCTTGGGGATAGTAATACCATTCCTACATCTGCAGGTGGAGTGATGATTATAACCCATATTGTATGGAGTTTTTGAGTCTACACAGGCTTTTTATGCATAAATACTATCTCTTACCCATCTATTTAGCCTTCAAAACAACTCACTGAAATCTTATTTGTATTTCAATTCACGGATAAGGAATGAGACTCAAAGAAATGAAATTGCTGATTCAAGATTACACAGCAAATTTGACTTAGACTTCCGTCTGCCTCCAAATTCTATGATCACGGTGGATAGAACATCAGGGTTTACTCTTTGATCCAACATCAAGAAGGTGGATAAAAGAAGGATTCCAGGTTCTGGAACTGGCTCTTTTCTGGGCCACCATAAAGCAGCCTCTTTGAACTATCTTTGCTCCTTTATTGTGACAGAACCACAGCAAGGGGTCATTACTGTGTTTATCTTGTGCCCAGCACAGTGCAAAATGCTTTACATTATTAGTACTTTTAATCCTTGGCAACCCCATAAAGGAGCTGCTTTATTCTTCTCCATTATCTGAATGAGAACAGTATGCCTCAGATAAGTGGCTTAGCCCAAAGCCACACAGTGAATTAGTGGCAGAGCTGGGACTTGAACCCAGGCCAACTTCTTGACAGAGCTCATGTTCTTCTGTTGAGCTTCACAATCCATTGCATGCCTTCCTCTGGTTAGATGGAATGGTTAGAAGTTGTTTTTGGTTTTGGTTTTTTAAATCGGGGATGGCTATTTTTAGAATTTGGGGTGTCACACATCAGCTTTTTACAGGGCCTCTCCTCTTCTCTGTTTGCTCAAAGCCATACTGATTAAATTAAAGGGTGTGATGACAACCTTTTCCTTCTCCCATTCTCCTCATTTCCCCAATCTTACCTTCTTAGTGCTCAAATATTACCAATCAATAGAAATTGTTTTAAATCAAATATCATTTGGCTTTAGTATAAAATCTGAGAAAACAAGAATTCGATAGTAAAAGGAACAGTGGAGTAGAAACAATGCCAAAATTAGAATCTAAAAATCTGATTTCCAGCTCTTAATTCTGCCCCTTTCTAACTTACATGTGTTTGATCAAGCCTTTTCAACTGGTTTGAGATATCTATTTTCTTAAACTTCAGTAGTCAGTGACAGTTTCCCCAGTGCCTCCCCTCACTGAACATAGGGAAGGTTAAACCAATCATCTTGGTCAATAATTCAGTAACAAAGAAAACAACCCTAAACACCAGTATCCTGAATTCTCTCACTTTTAAGTCATTTTCTAAGAAAACCCTCAGAGTAATGTATAAGAATATTTTAAGAATTTCATTAGTTTATCTCTGGAAAATTAAGTCCAACTGATCTAGTTTTGATTTTCAGGTTTTGATTTCTATTAGAGTATAGTTTTTATTTAAATAGCAGCAGTGTACCAATCTCTTTATGTAAAAAGTGGGTATTTAAGACATGCTCAGAGGGAAGTGATTCTTGAACCCCTTTCCCTTCCTTTCAGTCCATGAATTATAATTGTGACAGTTAAGTGGGTGTATACTCTTTACTGTTACGAGAGCCTTGGTTCCTGATTTCCCTGAAAATGCAAATTTTGAGAAAAAGCCATCCATATTTTCCTTGCTCAGTGTCCCCCACAGTTCTTTATTTCTGGTTCTAAATAGTATCCGTGTTTCTTGCCATGGCAGATTATAGCTGGAATCACTTTGACCTTGGCCAGAGCAAACAGAAGATGAATGAGCCAGAGCTGATCCCTGGCTTCTGAATGATAGAGCCAGCACAACATAGACAACATTCACCTTCCTCCATCAGAGCTTTTGCCCTGGGTCTCAATTCTTTCCTCCTGACTCTGATTTTCTCCTACTTTGAATGGGCTGAGAGACTTCCATTACATGTTGGTCTGGAATCTGGATGTGGTGGTTATTGGTATGGATGTAGTACCTGTGAGGGAGGATGGTGTTATCCAGGGAGAGGAGATAAATGTGAAAGAGAAGAACGCCACCAGGAGGACTATGTCCTGCATGAGAGACCTCATTTATCATGTCAACTGTAATGCACTGCCCCCAAATAATTTTCTTGTTGGTATTTGAAAGGTTTTCATTAGCTAAATACATAATTATACACATAAATGAAGTCTGACATTTACTATACAATCAGAAGGCTTTGATCCTTGAAAAGAATGAGTGGACATACCTGATCTCGGATTGGGAAGTCTTTGTAAATGTGTCACCCAAAGCAGAAAATATAAAGACATAAGACTAATGGATTATATAAATACATATATATATCACATTAATCAAGTTTGAAAAATAAAAAAAGATACTTGGTAATCTGTGTGATATATAATCAATATTCTTAATACATAAATAGCCCATATATCAATAAGCAAATGTTGAACAATCCAATAGCTGTCCAATGAACATATTAGGTGTTATTGTTCAAAGAGAAATATTTTTTCAAAGAAGGAAAAGCATGATTTAGTTATTGGATTAAAATGTATTTAATTCATAATTAAAATTGAAATATTGGAAGAAAACTAGTGAAGATAAGGAGGAGAGATTGCAGACTGACTGTTTCTTGTTGGAGTTCCAGTTAATGGAGCTGATGGTCCAACTTGAATAAACTGTGTGGGGGTGCCTGGGTGGCTCAGTTGATTGAGCATCTGAATCTTGGTTTCAGCTCAGGTCATGATCCCAGGTTGTGGGATCAAGCCCCCCATTGGGCACTGGGCAGAGCATGGAGCCTGCTTAAGATTCTCTCTCACTCCCTCTGCCGCTGTCCTTCCCCACTCATGCTCTCTCAAAAAAAAAAAAAAAAAAAAAAAAAGAATAAACTGTGTGAGTTCCACACTCAGTGGCATCAGTTATTCCTTAAGTTAGTGATATTATAATAGAAAACCCGTAAGAAAACAAGTCAAAGAGTACTTGGAGGTAAGCTATGTGTAATCCAACTTGTTCCACCTTAAAGGAAGGTCTGGGTACAGGTTTGGGAAAAGTGTGGAACACAGATTTTAATATGAAATTACAAGGGGGTGGTCTTGGGTTGTCAGTAAAATTTAAAAATCTTCTTGAAAATTCTTCTTGCAGCCCTATTGATTCTCCTGTTGATGTTGATGTGGTTAGTGCAAATAATGAATGTTTTGTGGATTTGTATTGTCTTCCCTGTTCTACTGAGTAGTCAGTGTGCTTGGATGAACCATATGGACTTGGAAATTATGGAGGGAATTCTCCTGAAGAAATGGGTCTTGTCAACTAATTTGAGATTCTAGTAATGATGTCAGTCTGTCAGCCTCCCTTTTTCTTCTTTTTTTATTTATTTTTTGCTGCCACCAAGAAGGGTTGAAACCTCCCAAAGGAGTTAACAAAGATAAAGAGTAGAACAGAGGAGAAAATGTTAATGTGAACTAACATAGTCAAATAAATGCAATGTTAAGTAATAGCTCTTTGTCAAACAAATTGTCAAAGATTTTAAAAATCTGAATATTCAGTATTACCAGATACTATTTATTGATTGCCTGCCAAGATCCACCCCACCTCAACTTCTTCCTTACTGGTAGAATCCTCATGTTTACTCTAGGATAAAATCCAGACTGGTTTAAGACTTAGCTATTACTATTACTCTTCCTGGTAGTTCCATTCTCCTTATCAGTGACTTATTCAGGAGAGGGTATGTCACCAGTTTCTACCCAATGAGAACTGAAGTAAGTCTACTCTTGGTCTTCTGGGAAAGAGTTCCTCATTCTAGGAAGGAGACACCAGGAGATATAATCCATTTTTACATGTGGTTATGGTCTTGCTGGGATGTTTAACCTAGAACTGCTTCAGTTGTTTTGTAATCCTGAGGGGAATCAACCTGAGGGCAAAGTAGAAGAATGACATTATTAACCCATTTAATCAAGTGATCCTGAAAACTGCTCTACCATCGATCCTTTGTTAAATGAGATATGTTCCCAATCTAACTAGTTTCCATTTGGCTCTCTGTTCTTTTTGGCTGAATGCAGGCTGATACACCATATGCATATAAGAACTTTAGTTCACTGGGTGGCTCAGTCAGTTAAGTGGCCAACTTGGGCTCAGGTCATGATCTCGCGGTTTGTGAGTTCCAACCCTGAGTTGGGTTCTGTGCTGACAGCTCGGAGCCTGGAGCCTGCTTTGTATTCTTGTCTCCCTCTCTCTGCCCATCCCCTGCTCACACTCTGTCTCTGTCTCTCTCAAAATAAATAAACATTAAAAAATGAAAAGAATATAACTTTAGTTCAGTGCTGATGGAAATCAATTGGTTTAATATATTCAGAGGGAAATTTGATGAAAATATAGAAAGATTTTGACCAAGCAAAGCTACTTTAGTAAGAAATTTTAATAATTATATATTGGCTTCAAGTTTATATATGGTAATATGGCTTATAATAATGAAAACTTGCAAAAACTTTATTTCCAGTGACACAATGATTAAATAGATTTTAGACTATTCAACAATGCCATGCTTCTTTTCATCAAATTTAAAAATATTTAAAAATCAAATAACTCCTTGGTTATACTTATGATTGTATGTGCACATGAGAAAAGTCTTTTACCATGAAGAAAATATGATTTTATTTGACTATGCATATACCTCCCATTAATTTACTTCCAAAAAATGTTTCTGAAACATTTTTTGAGTGTCAACAGTGTGCTAGGCATTCTACTAGGTTGCTAGAGATACAGTAGGCCAGTGCAAAATAAGTCATTGGACTCATAAAGATTACATTCTAGAGAAGACAATGACCAAGGAGACAAAGTTGTTTGGGTTTCCTAACAAAGGAGAAAAGTAGGATTGTGTGATGGAAAGTAAATGGGTTGGTGGTTGAAGCCAACATTAGTAGGGTAGTCAAGGAGGCTCTTTCTGAAGAGGGGCATGATGGATGAGAAGTACTGCTCATGCAAAAAAAAAAAAAAAGAGTAATCAGGGGGTGGGACAGCAAAAACAATAGTTCCAATGTGAGAAAGAACTCAGTGTGCTTTAGAAGCAGAAACCATGTCAGTGTGGTTGGTGCAGAATGATGGGAATTGGTGAGAATTAGTGTTTCGTAGTGTGGAGAGGTAGACAGGATCCCACTCATGAGTAAAGGCTTGTAGGCCACATAAGGAGTTGTGATTTTATTCCAAGAGTCATAGGAAGCCATTAAATTATTTTAATTTGGAAGATGACACAATGTGACTCTTCATTCCCTGGCTACTGTGTACCGAATAGATGATAGGAACACAGAAAACAATTAAGAATCCGTCATCATTTGAGAAAAGGGGACCAAATCAAGGTATATTTTGCAGGCAGGATGAATAGGTTTTCCTAATGGAGTGTATGTTGATGGTAGTGATTATGAGAGAAATAGCAAAACAAGTGTAAATCTCAAAATAGGTCATTAATTACGTAAGTCTGAAGTTCAGGGATACAGTCCAGGCTGGACAGTGTATCCAGAGGATGGTGCAAAACATAGATTTACTTTTCTCATTTAGTCACCTACAACTCTGCTTGGAGTCTTTCCTAGATGAACACACAAGGATCAATTTTCATTTTTCTCATTGTTCTTTTCACCTCCACTCCAGCCCCCAGGCTTTCTTCTGTTACTCTTCTCCCCCCCCCCCCCCCCCCCCCCCCGACAGGTGCCTGATCTATCCTGGAAGGGCTGGATCACATTCTTCAGATTCTATCTATCACAGTTCTTGGGATGCATTGTGGTGAAATGTGGACAAGACAAATAAACCTTTCTTTTAGCAAAACCTTGGTATAGTGTTGCATTAACAGTTGGCAAGAGGAAGAAAGGGAAGAAAGGGCAAAGAGAGGAAAAATGACCTCCTTAAGTATGATATTCAAAAAAAGGCGATATGGGAAAATGAACGCATTCATGCACTGCTAGAGGGAGTATAAATTCTTACAATCTTTCTGGAGGGCTTTTTGATTCAGAGATCAAGAGTCATATTGGGGCACCTGGGTGGCTTAGTTGGTTAAGCGTCCAACTTCAGCTCGAGTCATGATGTCACAGTTCGTGAGCTCCGCCCCAAGCTCAGAGCCTGGAACCTGCTTTGGATTCCGTGTCTCCCTCTCTCTCTTCCCCTCCCCCACTCGTGGCTCTGCCTCTTTCTCTCTAAAAAATAAACAAACATAGAAAAAAAGTTGTAAAGCTGTGCTTAGCTTTCTGATCCATAAAGTTAATTTCTATGTTTAGTAATAGGATATTAATAGCAGTGTTCCTTATAATAACGTAAAATAGAAAACAATGAATTATTAACAGTAGGAGACATTGTGTGGACTACTCAAAACCTAAAAATGTTTTCCTGTCATTAACTTTTACATTGTAGAGTGTTTAATTATGTAGAAAAGTGTTAACATATTATTGAGTAGTTATGAAATGGTATATATGTTGTGATTACGTAACATCAACAAGACTGGAAATTTTTATATCAAAATAATAACAGTGGTGTTGGTATTAAGTGACCTCCCTTCTTTCCTCCTTTCTTTCTTTTCTTCCTTATTTCTTTTTCTTATTTTCTACAATATACATATAAGATAGGAAAATCTTAAGGTTAAAAAAAGAATCACTGATACTTGAATGGTGAATCACAAATTGACAGATTGGGAGCTCTATTATAGATGATGACGTGAATATTAGCAACCATGATTAATACCAAAAAGGGAATTGGCAATGCAAAGAGAGAATTAGACATTCATATTTAGCAAATAACTGTTTTATCTAATGTACCCTCTGAAATATTTGTTGACATATTTAGGTCTCAAATGATTGAAAATGGACATCTGGACTGTGTTAAGGTTCCACTTAGAGTCAAACGTGACTGTGGTCCGTGTGCAGTGGGAATGAAGGAGAACAGCATTCAGATGGAAATGTCTTGGAAGCCCGGAGGAGCCTGTGTCGATTTGCTTTTTCCCTTAGTTCAAGAGAACTCAGAACTTAATGGTCTTAAAAGGCTTCCCTCAGGGCAAAGGTGTTGGCTTCAGTTTTTCCTTCCACTAATCCCTCTGCTTGTAGAAGCTGCAAGTGCACATTGGAAGGTAGAGACAAACCATATGACGTATTTTGGAGTCCCATGAGATGCACAGCATTACTCTATATGTCCCCGCCTCCTCGCCTTTCTTATGCTGCTCTCTCTGCCTATATTGCCCTTTCACTTCTAAATGGTACCAGGTTAAGAAATACTACCATAAGCAGTCATTTATTTATAAATTCTAGCCTGGGACAGAAAACAAAAATCTTTATATTCAATTCCAAAATATATAACAGTTACCTACCCAGTCTGAGATGTGGGGTGTGCATGACCATTGTATTGACAGAGTCATTGTAAGTTCAGACTGACAGACCACCCACATGCTCTTTGGGCACATCAAGTAGGGTTTAATTCTCTAAAGGGTATGCAAGGAAGTCAGCACAGTCATGATAGACATCACAGAGGTCAGCAATATCATTCAGGCCAGATGGAGATTCTAGGTTCTGAAATCCTCACCACTGTGTACATAGTTACAGATGATAAGACCCAAGGGAGAATCTTATCAGTCCTTCTGGGGGAGTTAATAGTCTTTCTCTTTACATATAAACTTAAATGCGTAACACTGGATCAGTTCTCTAAGCAGAGTAGCCTGAGGATGTGCTGCGGACCACTTCTTTTGACACCAGAAGCACCTCATTAAGCTCAGCTTTGTGCTGGAATTCAACAAAGACCAACCAAATGAGAAGAAGCAAAGGCTATTTATTCGGAGCTTGCTACAGCAAGGGAGCCAGCCACGTCCCACTTGCATTTTGGCAGATACTCAAAGGCAGGCAGAAGAGTCGGGGTGGGAAAGGCTTCAAGTATGCCCTGATTGGAAGCTGTGGGCATGAAGAAGCTGTAAGCAGGTTGGGGACAAATACAAGGAGAATTGTCCATCATTAATCAAATTGTCATTTGGGGACAATTGTTACTGGGGTTATTGTCTGGCCTCCTGGGCCATCACTAGAGAGAGATAGCAGTGTGACTTTACACTGTAATTTACAGCAGGCTGACTTCCTGGGCTGGTTGATTTGATAGGCAGGTTGTTGCAGGTTGTAGGTCAGAGTTCTGTTTTTATATATGGTCTGGTCATTGTTAATGTATATAACACCGAATATAATCATAGGAGTCAGTACACCACAACACAGTAAACTTAAGCATGAATTGTCCCTATTCACCATATTTGTACATGCAACCTGCTGCTTCCTGATCCAAGTATACTCTTTTTTTTTTTAATGTTTATGTATCTTTGAGAGAGAGAGAGAGAGAGAGAGAGAGAGCGCGCGCGCGCGCGCGCTCGCGCGCGCGCGCAAGTGGGGGAGGGGCAGAGAGACAGGGAGACACAGAATCCAAAGCAGGCTCTAGGCAATGAGCTGTCAGCACAGAGCCCTATGTGGGGCTCGAACTCACGAGTCATGAGATCTTGACCTGAGTTGGACGCTTAACCGAATGAGCCACCCAGGTACCCAATGATCCAAGTATATTCTTAAACTTAGTACCGCAGAGCCAGGAGAGAGATCACTTTCCCAGAAGCCTCTGGGAGTCATGCTAACAAATCCTTGGATCAGCTATAAAGGTTATCCTGCAGTTGGAAAAATAATATGGGCAGGAAATGGAAGGCAAATTAAAATGATGACTGATTTTTCTCACAAAATACCTTCATAGTCATCATGTTTTATCCACACCCCTTAATGCAACCACTGTGTGAACCTTTGAAACAGCTCTCTACTATTATTCTCTCTTGGATTTAAGTGATTAAGACTGTGTCATCCTGATAAAGCTATTCATGGAGCTATAGTGGTAAGTGGGCAACTTGCTAAAGGACTTGATGATGATATATCCTGACAATTAAATTGCCCTTGGACAGGATGCCACACGCAGGCATTCAGAGACTCTTTCTGGGAGTTGTGGAGGTACTGCTACACATGGGAGTTTAGATAAGGAAGCAAAAGACACTGAAAAGTAAACGAACCAGTCATTTCTCACTGGGTTTCATCTGAGCAGGCAGAGAGATTGACTGTCAATGACTGAACTAATTTTTATACATACATTTCAAAATGTAGCACTTCAGTGGCTCCCAACAATGAGTATTAAGTAATAATAACTAAGTGATAGTAACAAAACTCTGGCAGTGCTCTGTTACCATTAATTTAGAAACATTTTTGCTTTACCAGAGGTGGTATTGTTTAAATTTCTCCCCCGCCTCCAGCTGCCTGAGCCATTGTGTGAGTCTCATGTTTCAAGTAATTTCAAATAAGATTGAAAAATGAGAACTAATTTCAACTCAGTCTAATTAAATAAGTGTTCATGGCATACCTTGTTCTCAACATTGTCATCTCACATGATGTCAAAAGGTGACATTCCATTCCTGATCTTGAAAAACAGGGAAGCACAAGTTAAAGAATATGTTGAAAAAGCTTCATAAGAACCACTAGTAAAATTAAAAATACAATATAGGGGCGCCTGGGTGGCGCAGTCGGTTAAGCGTCCGACTTCAGCCAGGTCACGATCTCGCGGTCCGTGAGTTTGAGCCCCGCGTCGGGCTCTGGGCTGATGGCTCAGAGCCTGGAGCCTGTTTCCGATTCTGTGTCTCCCTCTCTCTCTGCCCCTCCCCTGTTCATGCTCTGTCTCTCTCTGTCCCAAAAATAAATAAACGTTGAAAAAAAAAATAAAAAAAAATACAATATATACTTTCGGGCACCTATGGGAAAAAAATTGAATAAATACTTTTGAAGTCAATGGAGATAATAGTAAATAAAGCATGGTCCATAGACAGAGATAAAAAGAAAGCAAGAAAACATTGAAAAGAAAGAAAAAGATAATGTAACTTGACAAAAACTAAGTTATGGCAACCAAGGAAAATGGTTTAAACTTCCTTTTTGAAAAGTAAAGATCGACTATATTCTATCTATTAGTGAACTCCCTCCTAAATAATGCTATATGACTTAAGAATAAAAAGATAAGCCAAGATGTACCAGGAAAACACAAATAACCTAAGAGTATATGTTGCAGTATTAATATCAAACAAGTGTAACTCAAAGTCAAAAGAATTAAAATGAAACAAAGGACATAGCTTTACATTGGAGAAAAGAGCAATCAAAATGTCCTATTAGCAAAGATTATAAGAACTAGGCTCATTATAAACGAGGAACCTCTTTTCTGCTCACTTCTTATGTCATTCATAAGGGGGTAATCTGATAGCATTCACCTCACTTTCTTCCCAACCCATGTGCTGCTCACTAGAGACATTTTTTTGTACCTGCAGATCTCATTCATCATCTCTAGGGATTTTTTTTAAATAGTTAACTTTCCGATAGAAGGAAAGATAAAGAGTTTCACAGACAAAAGACTAAAGGAGTTCATGACCACTAAACCAGCCCTGCAAGAAATATTAAAGGGGACTCTTTCAACAGAAAGTAAAGACCAAAATTGATAAAGATGAGAAAGGAAAAGAGAAAATCTCCAGAAATAACAACAAAACAAGTAATACAATGGCACTAAATACATATCTATCAATAATTACTCTGAATGTAAATAGACTGGTCTAATCAAAAGATACAAGGTGTCAGAATGAGTTAAAAAAATAAAAAAAAAAATAAAACAACAACAACAAAACAAGAACCATCTATATATTGCCTACAAAAGACTCATTTTAGACCTAATGACACCTGAAGATTCAGTGAGGGAATGAAGAAACATTTATCACGCATCAAAGGAAAGCCGGAGTAGCAATCTTAATATCAGACAAACTAGATTTTAAACCGAAGACTGTGACAAGAAATCAAGAAGGCCAGTAATAAAGGGGACTATCCAACAAGAAGATCTAACAATTGTAGATATTTATGCACCCAACATGAGAGCACGCAAATATGTAAAACAATAACAAACATAGAGGAACTCATTGATAATAAGCAGAGGACTTTAACACCCCACTTATATCAATGGACAGATCATCTAAGTGCAAAATCAACAAGGAAACAATGGCTTTGAATGACACACTGGACCAGATGAACTTAACATATATAGTCAGAACTTTCCATCTTAAAGCAGCAGAGTACACATTATGTTCAAGTCACATGGGACATTCTCCACAGTAGATTACATACTAGGTCACAAATCAGGCCTCAACAAGTACAAAAAGACTGAGATCATACTATGCATATTTTATTACTACAACTCTATGATACTTGAAGTCAACCACAAGAAAAATTTGGAAAGACCACAAATACATGGATGTTAAACAACATGCTACTGAACAATGAATGGGTCAACCAGGAAATCAAAGAAGAAATTAAAAAATACATGAAAATGAATGAAAATGAAATCAAAACTGTCCAAAACCTTTGGGATGCAGCAAAAGCAGTCATAAGAGGGAAGTGTATAACAATGCTGGTCTACCTCAAGATGCAAGAAAAAAATCTCAAAAGAACAACCTAGCCTTACATCTAAAGGAGCTAGAAAAGAAACAACAAAAGAAGCCTGAAGTCAGCCGAAGAAGGGAAAGAGTAAAGGTTAGAGCAGAAATAAATGATATAAAAACTAAAAGAACAGTAGAACAGATCAATGAAACCAGAAGCTGGTTCTTTGAAAAAACTAATAAAATTGATAGACTCCTAGCCAGACTTTTTGATAAAAGAAAAGAGAAAGGACCCAAATAAATAAAATCACTTATGAGAGAGAAGAAATAACAATCAACACCACAAAAGTAAAATTATAAGACAATATTATGAAAAACTATATGTCAACAAATTGGACAACCTGGAAGAAATGGATAAATTCCTAGAGACATAAACTACCGAAAGTCAAACAAGAAGAAATAGAAAACTTGAACAGACCGATAACCAGCAAAGAGATTGAATCAGTGATTGAAAATCTCCCAACAAACCAAAGTTCAGGGCCAGATGGCTTCACAGATGAATTCCACCAAACATTTGAAGAAGAGTTAAAACCTGTCTTTCTGAAACTATTTAAAAAAAATAGAAATGGAAGGAAGACTTCCAAATTCATTCTATGAGGCCAGTACTGTCCCCATACCAAAACTAAATAAAGACTCCACTGAAAAAAGAACTACAGGCCAATATCCCTGATGAACACAGAATGCAAGAATTCTCAATAAAATACTAGCAAACCAACACTACATTATAAGAATCATTCACCACGATCAAGTGGGATTTATTCCTAGGCTGCAAGAGTGGTTCAATATTCACAAATCAATCAATGTGATATACCACGTTATGAAAGAAAGGATAAGAATCATATGATTCTTTCAATAGATGCAGAAAAAAGCATTTGACAAAGTACAACATCCATTCATGATAAAAGCCCTCAACAAAGTAGGGTTAGAGGGAACATACCTCAACATAATGAAGGCCATAAACACACACACACACACACACACACACACACACACACACACACACACACACGTATATCATCCTCAATGGGTTAAAACTGAGAGCCATTCCCCTGAGGTCTGGAACAAGACAGAGTGTCCACTCTCATCACTTATTTAATATAGTACTGGATGCCCTAGCCTCAGCAATCAGACAACACAAAGAAATAAAAGGCATCCAAATCAGCAAGGAAGAAGTCAAACTTCCATTATTTGCAGATAACATGATACTGTATACACTTTATATAGAAAACCCGAAAGACTCCATCAAAAAAATTTGCTAGAACTGACACACGAATTCAGTAAAGTCACAGGATATAAAATCAATGTGCAGAAATCTGTTGCATTTCTATTCACTAATAATGAAGCAGGAGAAAGAGAAATCAAGGAATCAATCCCATTTATAATTGCACCAAGAACCTTAAGATACATAGGAATAAACCTAACCAAAGAGGTTAAAGATCTGTACTCTGAAAACTGAAACACTGATGAAAGAGATTGAAGATGACACAAAGAAATGGAAAGACATTCCATGCTCATGGATCAGAAGAACATATATTGTTAAAATGTCTATATTTCCCAAAGCAATCTATACATTTAATGCAATTTCTATCAAAATACCAACAGCATTTTTTTCATAGAACTAGAACACACAATTCTAAAATTCCTATGGAACCACAAAAGACCCCAAATAGCCAGAGCAATCTTGAAAAAGAAAAGCAAAGCTGGAGGCATCGCAATTTCAGATTTCAAGTTCTATTACAAAGCTGTAGCAATCAAGATTCTGATTCTGGCACAAAGATAGACACATGGATCAACAGAACAGAATGGAAGACCCAGAAACGAACCCACAACTATATGGTCAACTAATCTCCAACAAAGGAGGAAAGAATAGGCAATGGGGAAAAGACAGTCTCTTCAACAAATGTTGCTGGGAAAACTGGATAGCAACATGCAAAAGAATGTTGCTTTTGTAACATTACTTTCTTACGCCATACACAAAAATAAACTCAAAATGGAGTAAAGAGACCTTTAGGTCTTTACTCCAGGTCTTTACTCCATTTTGAGCTTATTTTTGTGTATGGCGTATGAGACCTGAAACCATAAAAATGCTAGAAGAGAGCACAGGCAGTAATTTCTGTGGCATTGGCTACTGCATCATTTTTCTAAATATGTTTCCTGAGGCAAGGGAAATAAAGGCAAAAATAAACTATTGGGACTTCATCAAAATAAAAAGCTTCTATGCAGCAAAGGAATCAATCAACAAAACTAAAAGGCAACCTATGCAATTGGAGAAGATATTTGCAAATGACATATCTGATGAAGGGTTAGTATCCAAAATATGTAAAGAACTTATCAAACTCAACACCCAAAAAACAAATAATCCAGTTAAAAAATGGGCAGAAGACATGGGGGTGGGGGCACCCGGGTGGCTCAGTTGGTTAAGTGTCTGACTTTAGCTAAGGTCATGATCTCACAGTCCGTGAGTTTGAGCCCCATGTCAGGCTCTGTGCTGACAGCTCAGAGCCTGGAGCCGGATTTGGACTCTGTGTCTCCCTCTCTCTCTGCCCCTCCCCTACTCATGCTCTGTCTCTCAAAAATGAATAAATGTTAAAAAAAATTTTTTTAAATGGGCAGAAGACATGAATAGATGTTTTTCCAAAGAAGAAATACAGATGGACAACAGTCACATGAAAAGATGCTCAACATCACTCATCAGAGAAAGAAATAAAAACTACAATGATATAACACCTCACACCTGTCAGAATAGTCAAAAGTAACAACACAGATAACAACACGTGTTGGCGAGGATGCGGAGAAAAGGGAACCCTCTTACACTGTTGGTGGGAATGCAAACTGGTACAGCCACTCTGGAAAATAGTATGGAAGTTCCTCAAAAAGTTAAAAGTAGAACTAACCTACAATGAAACAATTTCGCTACTAGGTATTTACCCAAAGGATACAAAAATACTAATTTGAAGGGATACATGCACCCTGATGTTTATAGTAGCATTATCAACAGTAGCCAAATTATGGAAAGAGCCCAAATGTCCATCCACTGATGAATTGATGAAGTATATATATATTTCTTATGTATATATTATGTATATATATATATATATATATATATATATATATATATATTCCACTGTGTACACACACACACACACTGGAATACTGGCCATAAAAAAGAATGAAATCTTGCCATTTGCAACAATGTGGATGGAGCTAATGAGTATTACGCTAAGCTAAATAAGTCAGTGAGAGAAAAACAAATATCATATGATTTCACTCATATGAATTATCTGAAACAAAACAAATGAACATAGGGAGAGAGAGGAAAACCAAGATACAGACTCTTAACTATAGGGGACAAGCTGATGGTTACCAGAAGGGAATTGGGTAGAAGAATGGATAAAATACATGATGGAGATTAAGGAGGGCACTTGGGTTGAGCACTAGGTATTGTATGTTAAGTATTGAATTCTACACCTGAAACTAATATTACACTGTATGTCAATTGGAATTTAAATAAAAACTTAAAAAAAAAGTAGTACTTTCTGAAATATCACTTATTTTAGTTTTCTATAACTTTAGTTTTCATAACAAATGACCACAAATTTAACGGCCTAAAACATTAGCTCATAGTTCTATAGGCCAGAAGTGGGGCAGGCTTCACTGAGTTCTGTAATTAGGGTCTCACAAGGCTAAGATCAAGGTGTCAGCTGGGCTGGGCTCTTATCTGAAGTCTCTATGGAAGAAATCATTTCCAAGCTCATTCTGATTATTGGAAGAGTTCATCTCCCTACAATTATATGCCCGGGGTCTCCATTTTCCTACTAGCTGTCAGGGGCACACCACTCTTAGAGCTCCTTGAAGCCACTCTCATCCTTCACACAGCCCCTCCATCTTCAAAGCTAGCAACAGCACCTTGAACTCTTCTGAGTTTGTTTGTTGTTGTTGTTTTGTTTTTGGCTTTTTAAGTTTTTATTTTAATTCCAGTTAACATACGATGTTATAGTAGTTTCAGGTGTACGATATAGTAGACACCTTCTGTTTTAGATCCACCATCAGACAGAAAACTGATGAAAGAGATTTCTCTTCTGCCATCAGACAGAAAACTCTCTGCTTTCAAAGGGCTCATGTGATTAGATTAGGCCCACCCAGATAATCTCCCTGTCAATTAACTCAAAATCAACTGACTAGTACTCTTAATTGCATCTGCAAAATCTCATTTGTCGTGTAATGTAAAATAATCACAGGTGTAATATTGCATTCATCATATTCATACTCCCTTAGATGAGGGCAGGACATGTTGGTGGGGGTTATGGATTTTAGGATTCTGCCTACCACATTGCTCATAAGCTTCTCTCCACTTACTGCCATGTGAATCTTAAAGGCTCAGCAGCCTTTACAACTATTTTGGAGTCTCTTAATTTTACCAAAATTTGTATTTTGTTTTCCACATTTTTGTGGCTTTCAGATTTCTATGCTGAACAGGGGAAACTGCTGACCAATGCATCCATGATCATGTTAAAAGTTTCTCTGACCATTTTTGACAGTGATCTATCCCTTAATCATGTTGTTTTATGATTCCAAGATTTTTTTCTTTGGAATTTCTGTTCAGAATCATCTCAGAGGCTGCATCTAATAATTCACATATTTGAGTTGGGGGCGGGGCGATTGTAGTGGGGGATCTAAATCTGTTCTTTGTTGGTTTTGCTCATCCTAGCTAATTTCCTTCTATGTTTACCAATAACATCTGATGAGCTCACATTTGTTTAATTAGTCTGGGGGAACCTGAGAGTGTGATTTGAGGATATTTGCTTGGGAGAGGATTTGTATTTTCATAGTCCCCATCAGTCCCCATCAGCTGGCCCCTTCAAAGGCCCCAGACTTAATGCAGGAGGTTTGATATGAGCTTTCCAGCCTTGCCAGAGGTCCAAAGCTTAGTCACTAGATGATAGTTCTGATCCTAGTTTTAGCTTCAGGGAATACATACATTTCGAATTTATTTCTCCCCAATCTTGTTTCAATTCATCTGTTTTCTCTTTCTTCCTCCCTTCTTACCTCTCTTCCAACCTGTCTGGGACCCTTCCTTACTTCCTTTCTCCCATGCCTAGATTATGCTAATAAATGCAAAGGATCAAATGCATGGGACACAATAGTAGCCCTCACTGTACTTGGCACTGGTCAATGTAAAACATTGTGCTCTTTTCTGAGAAGCAGTTTTTAAGGAGACCATGATCAAAGTGATACACATCCAGAGCCTCAACCAACATAAACATGAAAAATATGTAGGTTTGTTTATTTTGTTTACCTGGGAACAGAGAAGGCATGTTAGCTGTCTTCAGATATCTGAAAGGATCTTTCACAAGAGAGAAATAAAGCTTATCTTTTATCTTCCAGAAGCAGGACCAATAGGTGCATCTACCAAGAAGGTTCATGTTAGTGCAACATAAGATGGAACTTATGATTATATTTCTACAGAATTGGGACAGGCTGCCTTTGTGAGGTGAGAGCTCTCTCCTCTAGGCTCATGTAGAGGTCAGATAAGTCTCCTCAGTAGTATATTAGAGGCCAGGAGTACACTTCTCCTTTGGCCAAGATGCTGTGCCCAATAACCTTCACTGTCCCAGGGAGCCAGATTCTAGGCTTGTTTATTCCATGACTTATAAATTTAGATACAAACTAAGGAATTAGAGCCATCTGGAAAAAAAACCACACATTTATCTCACATTCCGACTACAATGGAAGGAAATTTTGTGTCACAGTATTGAAGAAACGTCCAATTGGTGAATCAGAGTAATCATTAATATTTTTTACTTCCAAAATAGTCCTCCTTGTAATGTGCCAAGAAAAAAAAGGCAATTATTTTTTACACAAAATATTCTTCTCATGCATATCTACACTGGGAGAAAATATGATGCATTTTTCAGTAATAATAAGGTTCAGTCAGAAATAGAAATTTAGTTCATTTTAAACTAAATAGAATAGACACTGGTAAATGAGAATAGATGACACAGTATAAGCTATATAATTACATTTAACATTTATTTATTTTTGGGACAGAGAGAGACAGAGCATGAACGGGGGAGGGGCAGAGAGAGAGGGAGACACAGAATCGGAAACAGGCTCCAGGCTCCGAGCCATCAGCCCAGAGCCCGACGCGGGGCTCGAACTCACGGACCGCGAGATCGTGACCTGGCTGAAGTCGGACGCTTAACCGACTGCGCCACCCAGGCGCCCCTATATAATTACATTTAAAATACATTTCAGGGTAGTTTCCTTTAATATTAAAAATGTAATTCTTGACAGAAATGAATTTTTGAATATTTTTGTAAAGGATATTGAGATCTTGGTATTTTTGTTCTTAGAATTTTATATGAATATAAAATCACACTTGTTCTAAAATCATCACTTTAGGGAAAACAATACATTTAACCTTTCACTGTGGAATAAAAGCTGATGTTGAAATCTTTTAGAAATCCAGGTACCCTTTTTATTCTCTGGATTCTAGAGTGACAAGAGAGCTCTGAGGAAGAAAGACTCAAGTCCTATAGTCTTGTTCGGGACAATGGACACACCCCAAAGGGATGGGGTTATTCTGAGAAAGGAAAAATCAATCCAGACACAGAGAGGATGAGAGCAAAAGAAAGGTAAAATATGAGCCAGATGTTCTTCAGGACAAGAATGAAATTTGATCCCAAGTGACAGGCAAAGGGATGAGAGACCCAAACTATTTGACTTTATTTTATGAAAGCTTTAGGAGTATGGAATTGTATAATTTCAGAGGAAATTAATAAGGGAAGAATTTTGGAAACATACTGCTAAACCAACATACAAACAACTTAATGCCTTAAGTAGAAAAGTCATGATATATCCACAGGAGACAAAAATTACAGAGTTAAAGCCTAGCCAAGGACATAATCCTGTAATCCTACTAGAGACCAGGATCCTGCAAACAGAAGGAAAAAAAAAAAAAAAAAAAATATATATATATATATATATATATATATATATATATATATATATATATATATAGTGTCTGTAGAAGAATAATAATGAGAACCTTCCTTGGAGTCTAAAGAATATAAGACTGGCTTTGCCTCTAAATAGATGTGTAATTCAGTTTATTCATCTTAGAAATAGAAATGACAATATGCATCCCACATAATTTTTCAAGGGCCAAGTAAGAGAGTGTATGTAAAAATATTTAATAAAGTGATATATGGATGGGATCCCTTATTATTACTGTCTACAGTGGGTATCTGTTGTTTTTGCCTACCAGGCATGCTTTCCCATTAATTTGGGAATAGCGATCTGTTTTTCCCTTTAGTCCAATCCCGTACTTTCAGTGTAGATTAGTCAGAGAGGGCAGACCTCCCCCTGGAGGGGAGCCTATGACACAGATGAAGCTGGGGAGTATATTACATCAACCCTGGGCCTTGCCCTGGTGATTTCAGAACAATCACATGAGTCAAGTCAAGCCAATAAGCATTTAGGACTTTTGTTAGAGCTGGAGGAAAGGGAAGCACTTTATGTTGTGAGAGAGTGGGGGAGCAATGTAAGTTGGTGGCCATTTGGGGAAAGCTTGACTGAGAATGAGCTAACCCAAGAGGGAAAACAGAACCAAGAAATAGTGAAATAACATTCTGAGATATCATCAACACCTAGGATTCAGATGTGCTTGAAACCAGAATTGCCCCTGGAGTTTCCAGTTGCGTGAGTACATAAATTCCTCTTTCTGTCCTAACTAGTTTGATTTGGTTTTCTGTCATTTGTCATCAAAACTGTACTAGCTGAGTCCCTATAATTAGGGAAACTTTAACTAGAAATTATTAGTGTTACCTGGAAAAGCTCCACACCTAATTTATACTAAAGCAATTACAGTTGACCCTTAGACAATGAGGAGGGGGTTAGGGTTAGACCTCCTTGATTGCCTCTGTCATGAATCCTGTGAAGACATGAATAACATCTGGACAGTTTTCTCCAGCAGAAATGTATTGTTTAGGTCTTGATGTCTTCCATGGTGTTTTCTTGTAACAATAATGGCATTTTCAATGGTGTAGACTGTCCAGACTTTCTTGATGTTCTCAGGGTCCTGTTTCATAGCATTGACTCCTCTTCCTATAGAGTACTGTATGTAATGAGACTTAAAGGTCCTTTGGATACCCTGATCTAGAGTGAATTAGAGATGATGTGTTTGAGGGCAAGTAAACCACTTTGACACCTTCAGTGTTGAACTCCTGGGCTTCTGGGTCACCAAGGGCATTGTCCAATATCAAAAGAACTTTAAAAGGCAGTCCCTTACTGGTAAGGTACTTCCTGACTTCAGGGACAAAGCATCACAATGGAACTTATTTAGAAAAAAGGGTTCTTGTTGTCCGGGCCTTCTTTTTGTACAACCAAAAGACTGGAAGCTGGTGTTTATATTTTCTCTTCAAGGCTCAGGGGTTAGCAGCCTTATAGATTAGGACAGTCCTGATCATAAACCCGACTGCATTTACAGAAAACTGTAGAGTCAGCCTCTCCTGTCCAGCCTTAAATCCTGGTACTAGCTTTTCTTCCTTACTAGTACATTTGTACATTTTCCCCCAGAATAGGGCACTTTCTTCTGCATTAGAAATCTGTTTAAGCAGATCTCCTTCCTCCTCAATGATTTTCTTTATGGTGTCTGGGAACTTGTTTGCGGCCTCTTGGTTGGCAGAAGCTTCCTTTCCTGGTACCTTGACATTTTTTAAATCCAAACCTTTTATTTTAAAGATTTTATTTTTGAAGTAATCTCTATCCCCAAGGTGGGACTTCAACTTAAAACCCCCAAATCAAGAGTCCCATGCTCCACCAACTGAGCTAGCCAGATGCCCCTAAAGCCAAACCTTTTTAAAATTATCAAACCATCCTTTGCTGGTATTAAAATTTCCAGCTTTAGTTCCTTCACTTTCCTTTTGTTCTAACTTGTCATAGAATGACTTTGCTTTTTCATGAATCATATTAGAGTTGACAGGTGTGGCTTTCATATAGCAATCCTGCACCCATATAAAAGCTGCATTTTCGATATGACATAAAAAAGTATTTCAAAGAAAGTGCAAGGTTTTCGTGCCTGCTGGCATAGCTGCAATGGCAGCTTCAGAAATCTCCTTTTTTTTTTTTTTTAAAAAACAATTGCACCCTTATGCTGGGTTAATTTATCTTGAAATGGTGGGCAACCCCAGCTGCAGACCTCAATCTATAGACATAGCAAGTAAATCATCTTTCTCATGTAACGTCATGACTTCTTGGGAACATTTCCAGCATCACTAGTGGCATTTCCTATGGGTCCCCTGGTGTTATTCAAGGTATATGATGTTACACTAAACTCAATGAAAAATATTTGAGAACCGTGAGAGATTGCTTTTTACGGTGATGCAGTTTACTGGAGAGCCACACTGCTCAAGCAGAGATGATTAGTGTCACGGGGCATTTCAGGAGGATGCTCCCAACACTTGAACTCACTGCAGTAGCAACGGGAGGTGGCTACCAAATTATTGCTATAGTGCAGTATGTAGTTTGTTTTCTGCAGTTATGACTCAATATAGCATTCTTACATTTGTTTACATTTCTTTCAACTGCAAATGGTGCCATGAATGCTCTGTGTGTCCACAAGCTTTGATATATTTCAACTTTTCTGTAGCAGGTTCGTATGTATTTTGTGGCAGTAAATGATAAAAGAGACTAGCATCTACCTATGTTTTATGCATTCAGACATACTACTGTTTTCTTAATTTGGCGGGGGGGATATTTCTAGGCTACATAGTTTGCGAGCTTTTTCACATTGTCACAAATCTCCACAAACTTTTCCAATATATTAACTGAAAAAAATTCCTCACAGAAGTGGACGTGTGCAGTTCAAACCTGAGTTGTTTAAGTGTCAACTGTACTAACTGGTCATAAAATGGGTGCCAAAAGAGTAAATGCTCTTCTGGTCTTGAAAATCCTTACTCTCGGGGTGCCTGGGTGGCTCAGTCGGTTAAGGGTCCGACTTCAGCTCAGGTCATGATCTCGCGGTCCGTGAGTTCGAACCCCACGTCGGGCTCTGTGCTGACAGCTCAGAGCCAGGAGCTTGTTTCCGATTCTGTGTCTCTCTCTCTCTGACCCTCCCCCATTCACGCTCTCTCTCTGTCTCAAAAATAAATAAACGTTAAAAAAAAATTTAAAAAAAAGATAATCCTTACTCTCAGTCTACTTCCTTTATTATTATTTTTTAATGTTATTGCACTTGCTTTTAATTCCCTCCTGGCCCTTTAGAAAATGACCTTTGAGGTACCTGCGTGGCTCAGTCAGTTAAGCACCCAGTTCTTGATCGTGGCTGGGGTCATGATCTCACAGTTTGTGGGATCAAGCCTCACATCAGGCTCTGCACTGACAGCACAGAGCCCGCTTGGCATTCTCTCTCTTCCTTTCCCTGCCCCTCCCCCACTTGTGTGCATGTTCTCTCTCTCTCTCTCTCTCTCTCTCTCTCGCTCTCTCTCAAAATAAATAAATAATCTTAAAAAAGAAGGAAATAGCCTCAGCCTCCCTAGTTTAAAGCAACCTAGACACGATGCTACAGAAAGAGATTTAGTTAACAGAGGAAATAGCACCACAAGTCTGACATATATGCCAGCTGAACACCAGAAACTCAAAATCGTGCAACACTCAGAAAGTCCTTCAAGGTTCAGGCAGTTCTCCAGCTTCTTCCCTGAGCTCCCAACCTTTACCTCAGACTGTGACATCCTCAGCTGTGTGTTTGGTGTACTCCACAGCCAGAAACATCCTGAACATACCTGGTCCCCTGAGGGAAGACTTTCAGTAGGTTTCTCACCAGCCTGCTCACCATGCAGCTGGGCGTGGGTGTTGTGGGGACGTGGGAAAATGTCCACCACCACCAGGGGCAAAAGGAGCCCAAATCCAGTTTCTTTTCTCTAAGCCTCTTCTCTGGGAGAGGATGTTCCTTTATCCAGATTAAAGAGCATGAGGAACAAAGAAAGCCACAGTGATATTGAACTTAATTTCAAGTACCACTCCTTTCATAAGAACGGTTAACTGGTAGCCAAATGGTCTCATTATTGTTGCCAATAAACAGTAAAGGTGCCAAGAAACCAAAGCAGCACTGGAGAGAAAAGGAAGAAAACCAAGGGTTTAGATAAGTTGTGAAAATGGATATCTGGTCTTTGAATAATTAAAGCTATTCAATCTGTAGGATGTTAAAGAAATCCCTAATCTACATTTATGTTAGAGCATGTCGTTACTAATCCAGGACATGAAAATTTTATCATTATAGTTATGGACAATTCTGCCAAAGAATCTCACTTATTGGCTATCAAAATAAGAGAAATGCTGAATTATAGAATACTATACATTGAATATTTAATAAATTAATCCCCTGTGCTCATGGTAGGAGTTCTAGAAATAATGCCTGTTGCATGACAGCACTTAATCAATATACTAGTTAATAATAATCATTTGAGAGCAAGTCAATGTCTAATAGGTTTGCAACCCAAATTAGAAGCACAGAGAAATCATACTCAAAGTTAAATTCATTCTTAAAAAGATCATTGCTAGTTATGAATACTTAAAGGAAAGGAAAGAAGATTGAAGCTTTTGTTGTGGTTGATTCTTTTGAGAGTTCCTGGGTCATTAAACATGAGCTTATTCATATAAATTTTGGCCCTGGTATCTGTATCTTATTATTTTTATTTCATATTTTTTCACAGAACTGAGTTGTACCAGATTCTCTTGGTTGCTCAGCAATAGATTCTGACTCTGAAATCCATATTACTTCTCAAAGGAGGAAGAGAAGGAGGAAACAGGGAGAGGCAAGGAGGAGAGAGAGAAAGAAGGGGAGGGAAGAAGAAGAGAAGGAGTAGAGCATGGAACAGGAAGGGATAAAGGGAAGAGACATGGACAAAGGAAAAGGAGAAGGAGGAGGGAGGAGAGAAAGATGGACGAGGGAGCATGGAGGCAGTGGGGAGGACCAGACATCTCACTCATTTTGACATAGCAAGTGGACTCTAATTTTTTTATATCAAATATTATAAAGTGAACCTCAAGATGTGCACAGAGTGGGTGACGGGAGCTCCCTATTCCTAGAGAATTAAAAAAATACTATGCCATCAATCCTTGATTAGGACACAAATACTTAATCTTAAACTTCTGAGTGTTAAACAATTTAAATGCAAGTTTTTAAAATAGATTTAAATGATTAAACATGGAGTTAGTAGAAGCTAATTTTCTTAGAGAATTGGTTTTTTTCCTCAGCTTAATTGCATGACATCTGGTAGAAGAAGGTTTAATGCTGGGGGGAGAACATGCTGAAAGCGACTTTGAAAGGTCCTGGGCAGGGGCTTGTCTGCAATCAATCAGATGATTGTTAAGACAGGAAGAGAAAGGAGATGAATAATAGGTTTGCCTCTGTGGCCATTTACATCTAGCTGATAAACATCTATTTTACGTTTGCTGTTCTGGTCAGATCTTCTTGGCAACTTCTTAAATGATCTGATAAGGCTGATAAATCTATTAGAGTAGGCTCACATGGTGGGATTCCCACTTCTCGAGTTGGTCTGGTCACACTTTCCTACAGAAAAGTCCTGTATCAGCCACCTGAGCTATAATTTTCTTACCCCAGGGATATTATGGCGCAAGAAATTGACATAAAGAGAAGACATTGCTTTAATCCCCACACTTCATTGGTTTGATGAAGTTTGAGGAAAACACAAATAACTCAAGTCTATTGAGGATCAGCAATTCACATTTAAAAAGCATAAAGCTTATTAATGGTCTTGAAGAGAAAAGATTCCATATGAATATAAAACCATCATTATCATTGGCAACATGTCCAAATATCTTGCCAACATTTTTCTGATTCAGACTGTTACATTTCACATTAAAATATAATAAAAAGATATTCATAAAAAGACCTTATAAACAGACAAAGCTTGAAAAACAGAAAATATACTTAGGAAACTCCGCGCAAACAACAAGCACATTTTAGGGTACTTTTCCCAAGAGATAATGACAAAGTCCAGAGGTAGTAATAGCAGTAGTAGTTGAAATTTAATTGAGCACTGAGCATCCGTTAGGCACTGTTCCACCTGCTTTCAATATATTATCTTCCGTAATAAAACCCCTCTGCAATAAATATCGTTCTATTCTTATTTCATCAATAAGGAATCAGGAAAGCAAAAATTCCACAGAATGTACTGGTGTATCCAAAGAGAAAGGAGTGAATCTGAACTTGAGGATATTAGACAGTCAATCTCATGTATCCCCACACAAGGATGTTGGAAAGTGTTTACCAGTCACAGAAGACAATAAAGCTGGTAAAGTTGTTGTAAAGGGGAAAGAACAGAACAAAAAAGCAACTAGCCTGTCAGCTTGGTTTAAGGACCTCTAAAATAATAAGCTCTATTTGTTTAGTTTTCTTAACACACTGCTACTCAGTGTACTGAAACACTTTTAAATCTGTGTAGTAACCATGTACCACAGAAAGGACTTGCCTCTGGACAGCTCTGTCTCTGACACAAATTGGCTACAGAGACCTGACATCTTGGTTGCAAATATATTATGTTGCCATCACTTTAAGCATAAGCAAAATAAATATACTCTAAGCATAGGTGAAGTAAAATTAAAAAAAAAAAAACAGATGATAGTAATGATGGCGATATTTTTTGGACTGACAGCAATATGCTATGCTTTGGGCAGAATTGAGCTTAACATGGATCTTATTTACCCTTTTAAAGTTAAATTCTATTTTTCTTTTCATTCCTTCAAGAAGAAAAGTGCTAAAACAGCACTCAGTACTCTACTAGCACTCAGCTGGTGACAGTGGACTATTTATTTGGTTTTAAATAACGTGACTTAACTGTGGCTGTCAGTAAAATAGAGGCCTTAGCATACCACAGGCGCCCACACAGGGTACCACAGGCCACAGAGAAGCACTTAGTAGTTGTGTGTAATCAAATTTGTGAAAACTGATTCAGAAGAGCACTTCACTATTTACAGGAGTGCTATAATAAATCTTTTTGCAAACTATAGAATCTATTTGTATTGTGAAATATCTCTTAATTTGTTTTTAAGTTTGAATTTTTGTGTACATGTGGTCTTCTTAAAGTGAGTCCCTTCTGAAATTAACCTGAAGCCCAGGTTAATCTAAAGAATTAACATAATAGTGGTTCATTTGTTCACTCAATACTCTGAAATGATGCTATGTACTAAGCATATGCCAGGTCCAAGGGATGGCGGTGATTAAGTCCACTAATGCCCTTATGGTGCTCACCTGAGTTGGGGAGGAGACTTCTAATGTGTTAAATATTCCTCTCTTGGAAAGCCAAAGATGAAATACGCACCTTCCTTCTGCAAGACAGCTATCCAGTCATTTCTTGAAGGCAATGCCATAGGTAATCATTTTGAATCCTTGTCGCATATAAACAACACAATAACGTGATGAATTTGTGTTGTCATAAAATATCAAATGTTAAAATGAGAACTGGCAGGTCTTGGGGAGCTGAATGCCCCAGAGTGCTAAGCTGTACCTAAAGGTTGGATTTTTCAGTGTTACAGCCTGGAGGGACCTCAGATTCTTGTGTCCACCCAACCCTCTCTTCGGTCCCATACCCTATTCCCGCCCCCCCCCCCCGCCCCCCAGAAGAAGAAACTCCTGTTTTCTAGTTTGAGAGAGTAGCTGAAACTGGAATTAGTCAGGGCCTTTTCATCCTCACACTTTTTAGCTGATTTACTGAATGATTCCGCTTCTCCTTCTCAGAAAATCTGAATATAAATGACATATTTTAGGGTTTGAGGGGTGGGTTCCCTTGCTCCCTTTTGGTTAAACTTTACATGCTTGTAAGTAGAAGGTGTGCTGGCAACAGATGATGGATGGTAAAAAAGAACTTCTGCACGTACAGCAGGAGCAGACCTGCTCTGGGCTCAAGTCCCCTTAGCCCCTAACTGACCCACGGATCCCCCTGAACTCCAAAGGCCACTCTGAGAAATAGGCTGGTGGGCGGGCGAAACTCCAGATCCCAGAATGCCGAGGACGTGCCTCCCAACCCCTCTGTAGCCGGTTCGCTCCTCATTGCATTCCGGGAAATGTAGTTTCTTTCTAATCAGTAACCCACACTCTTGGAAACCAGGGCTGTTAGGTTTAAGGGATCCGCCCCTCCAATGGCCCCGCCCTCTCCATTGACCCCGCCCCAGGTTGCCCAGGAGATGAGAGACGCCGAATCTTGGTCGGTACTGCTGGCGTGGGGAGCATGATAGGTGCAGAAAAGAAATCCTCCGAGGTCTGAATGTGGAGGTCATCCATGGAGAGTTCTGACAGCTTCTGCCAGGACTATTGCAGCAGTAGGCAATACGGGTTTGAGCTCGGACCCACGGACTTGCTGGAGCGCAAGGGCTCCCTGACCCTCCGCTCCCATCACAAGAAGTACTCGAAGCCAGTGTTGGTGTATTCTTGGTGAGCGAGCTCTCTGCAGTCCCCGGTCGCTGGGAGAAGGGATGGGGGAGGAGAGGAAAGGACAGCAATAGAGGGCAAGGGTGGAGAGGCTGGAATAAACAGAGAAGAGAATAAAAGGGGGAAAAAGAAGAGAAGAGAAAGGAAAAGATGAGACAGGTGAAAAAACTGGGAGAGGTGACAAGGGAGACCAAAGAAAGGGAAACAGATCTTCGAAGTGGGGATGGGAGGAGGGCACTGGGAGTTGGGGCAGCAGGAGGAGATAGGAAAGCCTCCAAAAGCAGCTCCCCAGACACACTGAGACCTGCTGCAGCCAGCTCCTGTCTACCAGAGGTCGTAGATTGCCCACACGGAGGATGGAGGCGAGGCTGTTTGCAGAGGCCTGGAAATCACTTTTCTGAGATAACTACTTAAAAAAGGAAGGGTCCATTAGGACACCAGGGGACAGCAGGAGGGAGATGGCTGTCCAGAGGATGGCCTCCAGGGCTGCCATTTCTTGGGGGCAGTGAAGCATACGGGATGATTTGAAAGAGGTCCCTAAATATTCCCTAGGCCACTAAGACTCTACTGGCCAAAGATTACAAACTGGCATCTCCCAGTGGCTAAGGCCAATGGACATAGTTTTTTTCTGCATGCACTGTATTTATTTATTTTTTTTAATTAATTGCCCACATTTAAAATTAAGAAATAGTACATAAACCTTCAGGATTGTGTCTTCTCTTGAAAAGTTGAAGGTCCTGGCAGCAGGGGATTTATTCCTTCTTGCAGTTATTGGAACTGAGCACTGTCTACCCTATAAGACGGGAGTTCCTTCTCTGGGAATTTCACTCATAGAGGTTCTCGCCTGACTCCAGGAGGCGTTTGATTTACTTCATCTGCTTTGGGTTTGGGAATTCAAATTCACCTAGAGATTCTCTTGCTTTATTAAATGTTGCAGTGACTAATAGCAAAACCATGACAACTGGGAAAAAATTAGGCATTAGGGCATTTAGAACTTTGTCTTTTGGGTCATTTTCCTGTATTATTGACAATAATTACTTTCAGAGTATTTGGGATATTCTGAGGCAGAGGGTGGAGACAAGGGAAAAGATTGTCTCCTTTATACTTGCCTTTGAACAAAGATGACTGATTTGACTTGACTCTAGCCCTAAGGCTAAGCCCTCCTTGATCCCATTCATTCATGTAATGTATGTGAGCCCTGCGGTTTGTGTCGTGCAAACTTTCTACAGCCTACCCACTTTCCTATAAGCCCACTCCCCTAATTTGACTTCTTATCCCTAAAACTGACTCTCTGCCTATCTTGAACTCAGTGTTAGAAGCTGGATAGATTTGGAACCCAACGCTATACAGGGAAATAGAAAATCCTCTCTTAGCTTCATACTGGGCTTACCTCACAGACCTCAAGTAAAACACAGCTCTTGTGTGATTTTGTTACTCCGTGAAGATGAGGTCATAATATAAATCACTATTAGAAATGATTGTTAAAGAGAAAGAACTTTGTTAAAGACAAAGAAGAACTGCTTCTCTCTTATACACTACCATGACTTGTGGACATCATAGATATCAAATAGCAGAACTACAGAAGAACATAAATGAGAAGGAGATGAGGAATTTGGTGGGGGAGAAGTGTGGTGCGACATGGAAGTCATCTGGTCACTGCTGAAAACGTAGAGTTCTCGTGCTGTTGGTTTTAGAAAGAACATTTGGGAGCAGACGGAAATGAATTCAATTCAAGAAACATTCATGTGTCATGCACTTTGCTATGTGTTTGAGACACAGAGGTAAAGTAGATTCAATGAGTTAATTTGGCAAAAGCATTTAACACCATGCCTGGGCATAGTAAGTGGTCAGTAATACATGGCAGCTAATACTAACTTTTTAAGATAATATAATAGTTAAACACTTGGACTCTAGGTTTCAATACCATTTCTGCAACATGTGATATGGCAAGTGACATGACTGCTCTGGGCCTCTGTTTCTAGCACTGTAAAATGGGGATGATAGGATTATTGTAAGATTAAACACAATTTATTGTACGTGAAGCACTTTTTAACATATGGCCTGGCACATCATAAGCACAGTAAAGCTTATATACATGTATTAGGACATGGTCATGGACCTCAATGAATTTCATAGATCAGTTAAGAAGAATACCAATAAATTCAGTGTAATTGCTTTGTGCTAAATAGAGATGAGTATAAGAGGCAAATGTAACAGGAAGCGGAGGTTTGTGTGTGTGTGTGGCGTGGGGGTGGGGGGGTGGGGGGGGGTGGTTCCTGAGCAGGGTTTAGAAGGAAGAATAGGAGTTGCATAGGTGCACAAAAGAAAAAAGGCAAGTGCAATGGAATAGTCAGAAGCAACATCATAGGGAAATAGAAATAATTCTCTACAGTGGGTAAATACAGTGGATCCTCATTATTTGCAGATTCTGTATTTGTGAATTTGCCAGCTTGCTAAAATTTATTTATAACCCCAAATCAATACTAAAGGCATTTTCATGGTCATTTATGGACATGCACAGAGAGACAAAATTTTTGAGTCACTCTTCCTCCCCTCTCCCGCACTCCCTCAATGGTCCCAGGTGAGATCAGACAAAGTGGACATTCTGCGTTCTTATTTCAGCTGTCAACTGTAAATAAGTGGGGTTTTTTTCCCCCACCACAGTCTATTGAGCATTTTTGTGCTTTTTGTGGGTGGTTTCATTGTTAATATGGCCCCCATATTACTGAAGTGCTGTCTAGTGTTCTTAAGTGCAAAAAGGCCGTGATGTGCAGGATGCAGAAAATATGTGTTAAATAAACTTCATTCAGTCATGAGTTATAGTGCAGTTGGCAGTGAGTTCAATGTTAATGAGTCAGCAAAATATATTAAATAAAGTATATTTAAACAGAAGCATACATGAAACCAGGTTATATATTGATTGGTTGATGAAAATGTGACCAGAGGCTCACAGGAACCTACTCCTTTATTTCCCCTAGGAGCAATGGTTCACTATTTGCTAATTATTTGTGACAACTTTATAAAACATAGCATCCTCAAATAATGAGAACTGATCATAAAATGTGAGAAACATTTACATTTCTTTGACTGGGCTGTGCCGCTGGCATCCTTATTTTCCTTCTGTAGCCAACTAGTCACCAAGATCTGTCTTAAAAAAAAAAAAACCAACTGTGTAAAGTTCAAATCCAAATGCATAATCTAATCAACCATTATGTTTTTATGCATTCCAGTCATAATTGTTTGCTTTCTATTAACTTGTTATATATTAAAACTTTTATTAAATTTTAATCTTTTATGAATGACTTTAATTGATGAATACTTACTATCTATGATATACCATTTGGATGACCTCTCGACTGAGTATTTGATCAGTTAAGTTACTGTACCTCTAGGCTTCCAAAGTAGAATCTGTAACTGGGAATAATTCTGCTTTACCTCTTATATAGCTTAAATATTTGCATGATTCCCGTGTTTCTGTTTTTGTCGCTTGTAATGCAAGTCTGTCTGAAAACCATCTGTATATAATAGACCTGGTGAAGTGATATACCCAGCATGGTTGTTAAAAGTATCTCCGGTCCGTTACTAGAATAAGACATTGCCCCGGCACCATATCCTCCTTGGAGCTGGAGTGATGGACACAGCATATCACCTGCATCACACTGATGCTTCTGTGTCACAGAGACCTTTCCTAGAAATTATTTTTCTCTATTCATTCATGTAGCGTATGTGGAGCCGTATCATCAGATGGCTCCATGAGAATTCCGAGCTGAGGGGAAATCTTCTCTTGGGATATCTTCCCGCTCATTGGAATGATGGAATACTAAGAGCCAGAACAACTAGATTTGCCCTTAATGAAAATTCTCTGGTGTGAGGCTGCTTCTTATATTGTTATGTATGTATTTTAACCCATCTCTTCATTGCCCAAATCGACATCAGGTAATAAGTGATGATAATTTAAAGTCTAAAAAATCATTTGAGTCTCCATGGAGACAGTTCATGCTCTGGTCTCCATGGTGACACCTAGAGTTTTAAGACCTCAGGTTAATTTTATGTATATGTAATTTCAATTACTTTTCTCCCCTGCCTAAGCCCTAGGTAAAGAGCCTGTGCAGTTTACTCTTCCATTTCCTCACCTCCCTCCCCATAATAGGAAGAAAACAGAAAGAGAAAGGAAAAGAAGGATGAAAAATAAAATGCAGTGATAATTGTGGGGTAGGGAACTTCATAGTTTTACAGATTTCTATGGAAAATCATTTGGATTGGGGAAAGAAAGAGCTTTCTGTGATGCTCTTCAGACTCACACTCTATTGTGTCGTCTGAACAGGGTACAGTTAAGGTACTCCACAAGCAGGGGAGAACCTAGTTTCAAGGCAGATAGATATCATTAGTGTCCTTCTGAAGAAAATAGAGCTGTGTTTTCTAATTTGCTGTATCATTCCACCTGTACTTAACCAGTGACTTTCTCAGGGACTAACCTGGAGGTATTTGGAGTTCTTCACATGACTCAGGGCCATGCTAGAGTTACACAGACCTTCTCTAGCCAGCATCCCCCTCCTCCCTCCAGCATAGACTTTGGAGAGAAGAGAGAAGAGCCTTTAGAGAGGCTTTTTTTTTTTTTAATTTTGGCCAATAATGAGAGGTGAGAAGAGCAAACCTCAGGACAAGGCATAAAGACACCGCAGGTGCTCAGTTAACATTCATCAAAGAAATGAACAAAATGAGCGGGCAGAATGAACACACACAGAAACCCAAAAGGCACTGGGATGGGACCCTCTATTTTATGGTGTAAAAATGCCTGGAGGTAAACAGTCTACAGGATAGCACAAACTCATAATAAAGCCAGAATCCATTTTCACAGCCACGATCCTGATGTAATAGGATGACACTGAAGTATGTTTGGTCACCTCTATGTAAGTGAGCTTCGAGGGATATAATGTACTCCTCTTCTGATTTGAATGGTGAAGAATTTAAAATAGAGCTCAACTTGTACTCTTACTAGTTGCGGTGCTTAACTTATCAGGGACTGACAGGTACTAAGAAGAAATTGAGTTTATATAGAGACAAACGAATTTACACTTTAAAGAGATATTTTTATTTCTTAACTCCTGCTTAAAAAAAACAATTCTAAATTATAATATCATGTGACCATTTGAGATGGCATTATAGTAGACCAAAGACATGAAATATATTCACCATCAAGTAGATAGCAGAACTAGAAATTTGCACACAACTCAGATGCATATATAAAATTTATTTTCTAAAATTGATCCTGATGGCTTTTCAATTGTTAGTTACTAGGAAAAAATTCAAACTTGCCAACTAAAGAGCATCTCAGTCTCTTCAAGTTTAAACAGCTTGTTTTAAGTTAAAATTGTCTCTTTCAGAAGAGTGCCCACCATTTCTGAGTCCTTCGTCCTCTCCTCTCCTTTCCCCAGTGGATCTGTGTGTGTGAGGGACTGAGATGGTGTGTTATTTTGGAGGTGGGGAGAGGGGCCCCCAGATCTATGTGTGGGTCCTTGTTGTTGCTCACGTCCTCCTTTGTTCAACTTCTGACCCTGCTCCTGGTGGTTTGTGACCAATAGACTTTGTGGAGGACTGGATGTCTCTGCTTAGAGTCTTAGTTCCACTTTGGCTCTTGCTGGCTCTACAGATCCCCCTGTCATGCTTCTCCTCCCCAAGCCCCTGACTTAGGCTGGTCACCCCATAGCCACTGTGCTAGGGGCATGTCATCCCTCAACATGGCTCCCCGCAGATGGCGCTCTGACAGCTTCCATCAAATGCCCCTTGGAGATGGTGTGTGCGTGCTGTGCTCTGCCCAGGAGAGTTTATTCCCATTGACCTGAGAATTATTAAAAGTCTTTTTCTTCACTTTCTCAAGTGATCTGCTTTAAAACCTAAATTAGGAGGTCACCCTATCTGAGCCATGTTTGGGAGCTCCTGGGTCATGTTAATAGAAGCTTAAGAAATGTAGACCTTTTATTTCTCCACAGTGACTGACTTTCAGGAAAAATAATACCTCACTTAGGACTCAAAAATTCCATTTGGTCATTCAGAAGTTAATCAGCATGCTTCATTTTCCTTCATATTCCTGTCAAAACAATCCTAAATCTTCCCAAGACAAATGTGGATGCCTTTAATTTATTAGAGCAAAGGTATTTTACAGAGGTAAACAAAGAAAAGTGAAAAGATGAATATTTGAAAATATAATCCTGCTATGAGTAAGTGAAAAAAAAAAGTATGTAATGAATTCCTTTGTTAAAAGTGTAGGTCTATATGCTTTGAAAAGAAATTGAAAGAACATTCACCATAGAACACAAAATACTTATTGCTGGATGGTAGGTACATTTATGGATTATTTGTCTTTTTCTTTTTTCCTCTTTGCCACTTCTACATTTTCCACAATGAACATGTATTATCTGCATAATAAGAATAAAGTAAAATTACTTTTAAAATTTTGATGTCATTTGCTGCAGCTTTTCCCTGAAGCAGACATTCTCTAAATGATCAGAATGTAGACACAGTGTTTCATCTCTTTTAGAGTCTGAGTCACTCTTCATGGTTTATTATGAGTCTTTTTAAAATATCTTTTTAATTGCTAGTTTTATGTTGGGTAAAAAGGATGATGTTATTCACATTCATTCGGTTTAACCACCCTTTCATTCTTGCCTCTGTTCTATAATGGTAGCTCCTACGCCACAGTTATTTTTAATCTAGTCCTACATTCTTATTCCTCAACATACGCACATACCCACAAATGATCTTCAATGTAGTAGTTTTGGGGAGAAGCACCTTATTTTCTATTTTTAAGATGAAATCTAGGACACACTGTATCCTTTTGCCCTGACTGAATTTTTCTTTCAGTGCTGCTCTCTTTCATGAAATTCCAATCAAGTTCTCTTCCTGAAAACCGGTGGTTGTAGGATTGTTGTGCCTTGACCTTTATGTGAGGTTTTGCTTAACTTAATTGGCGGCCAAAGTAAAATGTCTTGCAAGTTTTGCTTGCAAGATGGATCCTTGTAAGGCAGAGTATGATGGAATGGGCATTTCCACATATGGGTGCACTTAGATTAGGAAAGATCATTGCTGTAGACAAGTCCCTCTGAACCAACCCTCTACTTACTCTCGGGACCATCTCCCACCTGGGCCACAGGAGCCACCAAAGGCCACTCTACATCATAATGCTGCTGAAGTCTTTCCTCTCATAGACAGTCACAAATACTTTTCCACTAAACTTTCTTTCTCTTACTGATGATCTCTTTCTAGGTAAGGGTGTGGGGAATGAGGGAGGAAGTAAGAAGAATTTGGGGTCCAGTAACATTTCGATAAGGTGAGATTCAGTCTATGGACACTGTGATACCCAGGCTCAGGGTTCAAGGTTTTTAACAGCACTAGAACTAGTATTATTAGATAAACTTCTCTGAGTTGGCCAGGGAAGTCACGTGTTGGTACTATTGTCTGTGTGTACTGCTCAGACTTCTTTTGGTTGCAAGTGACAAATACTCAGCTTGCACTAGCCTAAGGAAGCAAGAGAATGAATCGGCTGGTTACAGTCATGAAATGGTTGATTACCAGGTAAGGAGGACAAGGGTGCAGCTCCACCTTAAGAACAACTGTAATAAAAGATGCAAATGCAACCAGGTCTCATTTAGTTTCTCCTCTCTCCTCCTCTTTGTGTACTTGCTTCATCTTATCATTGAAAACTATGGAAAACATGGCTGCCGCAGTTCTGGAATTTATATCTGATGTATCTTTATCTTTATCCTACAATAAAAAGTTGATTTTAATGTGTTTTCAGTATTGAATACAAAAATTCCAGGTTAGATATCCTGTCTTGGACCACATATCTCTGTGGGGTCAACTGAATAGGCAAGGTTAGGTGGAAATATGGCAGCTCTCCAGTAACAATGGAACAAGATGAATATACTAGGAGAAAGGAGTGCTGAGCTGAAAATCCTATAAGTATCTACTATATCCCATTCTATCCTAAGATATCTACTGTATCTGCTATATCCTATAGAGAGGTACTGTAGTGGAGAATGAATTCCATGTTCCAAACACCCCATTTTATAGCAAAAGTTTAGAAAATATGCACTAATATATTAGGGATTTCCTACATTAGCTGTTACTTTGACTTTAAACTTTCCACCACCCCACTCAACCAGAACCTACACAATACGCTTTTAAAAACTTGATCTTAGATGTAATGTGAAAAGATGTAATGTAAAAAGAAATCTTGTGAAGACATTAGATAAATATATTTTTACAATGCTTTGAAAACTTTACTCTGAATAGATTTGAATATTATATTACTGGGTTTTTTTAGATACTAATATTTTCTACTGTTTTCTTTATTTAATTTTCAAATAAAATTACATTTTAATTATTAGTCACATATTACATTTCTTTATTTTGACTTAATTAAGTTTTGATGCATTAACAATTAATTGGCAGAAGAATTATAATATGTTTCTTTGGTAAGATGTTAGATCCCCAATCAGATTGTTCTAGGTTCAATCAAATGGAAGAATTAACATAATATCACTTACTTATTGCAAAGAATTTATCTTTCTTTTATAGAAAGTGGTAGGAAGAAGATTTTGAAATTAAAATGTATGAATGACTTGTCAGAATTTTTTAAACATTTGGAAAAATACTGAGATGCTCAACCAGGAACCAGAAGCGTTAAATGAGCTTTTGAAAAAAAAAAATCACTTAAAAATGTTTTTATTTCTAAATAGCTCTGTTTTTGTTTAAAATATCATTTGTTTTAAATATATATTTATTAAACCACTGCTATGTTGCAGGCACTCTGCTGGGTCTGATTTGGCAGTTAGGTCAAGATTACTATGTGACAGGAGTGGGCAAGGCTGACCAGGCAAATACTACGCATTGTGTTATGTGCTAGTAGTAGGGTAAGCAGGGTGTTCTGGGAACATCCAAGAGGAGCACTTAGGCCTTTTGGACCAGGTAGAGCTTTCTAGAGGAGGTCATCCTAACTCCTAGGGGCTCACATGGAAAACTAAAGGTGGCATGTTAGCTAGTTTTCAGTGGAGAGCATTACTACCCCTTCCACTAGAGTGTTAGGTAATAGGTGTGGACATTTTTTATTGTGTAATTATCAGTATCTAGTAATGTAAAGTGTGTGATTACAAGAATTGTGACTCTTAAATTTTTTTTTAATGTTTATTTATTTTTGAGACAGAGACAGAGAAAGACAGAGTGTGAGCAGGGGAGGGACAAAGAGAGAGGGAGACACAAAATCCGAAGCAGGCTCCAGTCTCTGAGCGGTCAGCACAGAGCCTGACATGGGGCTCAAACTCGTGAACTGTGAGATCATGACCTGAGCCGAAGTTGGACACTCAACTGACAGAGCCACCCAGGTGCTCCAAGAATTGTGACTCTTAGTTTTAGGAATGGTCATAGCATCTTAATAGCATTTAACCATCTATTTATGTGATGCCTAAGTTACATATCCATAATTATAGCCAGATGAGTGGGGACAACAGAGCTAATATATATCTAGGGCCAACACATTCAGGTCAGCTAATTTACATATGGCCATTCATAACAAGGGTATGAACAGAAAAACTCCATGGTGTGTGACCATCACAGAAAAGGAATTCTCTACTCATTACTGTCTAAGAATCCTGAACTTTCAGAACTTAGTGGCACCTACTCTCAGTGTAGAGGTGCATGCCAGCAAAGCAACCAAAATTTCATGCAGGCAATCTAGAGATGAACATATTGTGGCCTTCTATCTAGACCTCAATAGAAGTATATGTATTGTGTGATTTATTAGAGAGATCTAATGTAATCTAACCTAATCTATTGCATGGGTTTTTTAAATTGTATTTGTGTGTGTTAAACCATCTTATAATAAGTATAAATAATTTGGAAAGGCTGCCTGTGGTTGTTTTACACTTATGTCAAAGTGAGTGTAGTGAATGTAAGTAGCATGATCCACTGTAGGTCCTATTGACCTTATCCATACCTTTGTACCTCTGACACTTGAGGACATCAAGGCAACTCAAACATTCTTCTAGACATTAAGATACAGATAAGAAATTTCCTTCTACAATAAAATCATCCAGGCCTGGTCCTGTTTGGCAGACAACTCTTTTTTTCTTTGACAGCATTCTCTATTCTTTATTTGAGAATTGTCTATTTAGACTTTCTGTCTCTACTGAGGACAATTTTGGTAAATTGCTTTTCTTAGAAAGTTACAAGTGCTATCTAGCTTTCCAAATATATTTGCATAGAGTTATGGAAAGTAGTCTTTAATGCTTTAAAATTTTTTCTTCTATTTTGATGGCTATATCCTATTTTAACAACCTTATTAAGATATAACTCACACACTATACATATCAACCTTTTAAATTGTGTAATTCAGTGGCTTTTAGTATATTCACCTAGTTGAACATCTGTCAAAGCAATTGACTTGAGAACATTTTGATTAACATCAAAAGAAATCTTGTTCCTTTTATCTGTTACTCCTGAATCCACTCCCCCTGCCCTCACCAATCCTCAAGCCCTAGAAACCACTAATCTACTTTCTGTCTGTGTAGATTTGCCAATTCTGAACCTTTCGTATGAATGGAATAAAATAATATACTGTTCTATGTGACTGGCTTTTTTTTTTTTTACTTGGCATAATGTTTTCAAGTTTCATCCATGTTGTAGCATGCATCAGTACTCCATTTCCTTTTATTGCCTAATAATATTCCATAATGTGGATATTATATCACTCTATTTTGTTTATAACTCCCCTACCCTTTTTCTTGATTATTAGATGTTTGTCCATTTTGCTTACTTGTTTATTCTGTTTTCTAAAGTATTTAATTCTGCTTTTATCTGCTTTTTTAATCTTGAATTATTGTACATTCTGGTTTCTTTTGGCTTGATTGTTCTATTTCTATGTTTTTGAATTAGATGTTTTACTTATATTCATTTCATTTTTCTTGATATAAGTACTTAAAGCTTAGAAATTTTTTCTGTCTACTGGTATAGTTATATCCTATGGCTTCTTGTAAGTGATATTTCAATTTATTGGTATTTTTTAGAAATTCAGCAATTTAAGTTTGTATTGATCTTTGATTCAAGAGTAGTTTGATAAAGTGTTTAAATATTTTCAGATTGAAGAAGGATCTCTTTAAAAATGTGTTACTCAGGGTCTTTTGTAATTCCATGCAAATTTTAGGATTGTTTGTTCTAGCTTCGAGAATAGCCAAAGTAATTTTGAAAAAGAAAACCAAAGCGGGAGGCATCACAATCCCAGACTTTAGCCTCTACTACAAAGCTGTAATCATCAAGACAGTATGGTATTGGCAGAAAAACAGACACATAGACCAGTGGGATAGAATGGAAAACCCAGAATTGGACACACAAATGTATGGCCAACTAATCTTTGACAAAGCAGGAAAGAATATCCAATGGAAAAAAGACAGTCTCTTTAGCAAATGGTGCTGAGAGAATTGGACAGCAACATGCAGAAGAATGAAACTAGACCACCTTCTTACGCCGTGCCAAAAATAAACTCAAAATGGATGAAAGACCTAAATGTGAGACAGGAAACTGAGGAGAAAACAGGCAACAACCTCTTTGCCTCAGCCAAAGCAATTTCTTACTCAACACATCTCCAAAGTTAAGGGAATTAAAAGCAAAAATGAACTGTTGGGGCCTCACCAAGATAAAAAGTTTCTGCACTGCAAAGGAAACAATCAACAAAACTAAAAGGCAACCGATGGAATGGAAGAAGATATGTGCAAATGACATATCAGATAAAGTGTTAGTATCAAAAATCTGTAAAGGACTTATCAAACTCAACACTTGAAAAACAAATAATCCAGTGAAGAAATGGGCAGAGGACATGAATAGACCCTTTTCCAAAGAAGACACCCAGACGGCCAACAGACATACGAAAAGATGCTCAACATCACTCATCATCAGGGAAATACAAATCAAAACCACACTGAGATACCACCTCACACCAATCAGAGTGGCTAAAATTAACAACTCAGGAAACAACAGATGCTGGTGTGGATGTGGAGAAATGGGAATCCGCTTGCACTGTTGGTGGGAATGCAAACTGGTGCAGCTACTCTGGAAAACACTATGGAGGTTCCTTTTAAAAATTAAAAACAGAAATACCCTATGACCCAGCAATAGCGCTACTAGGAATTTATCCAAAGGATACAGGAGTGCTGATTCATAGGGACACATGTACCCTAATGTTTATAGCAGCACTTTCAACAATAGCCAAATTGTGGAAAGAGCCTAGATGTCTATCAGCTGATGAATGGATAAAGAAGATGTGGTTTATATATACAATGGAATACTACTTGGCAATGAGAAAGAATGAAATCATGCCATTTGCAGCAACGTGGATGGAACTGGAGAGTGTTATGCTAAGTGAAATAAGTCATGCGGAGAAAGACAGATACCATATGTTTTCACTCATATGTGGATCTTGAGAAACTTAACAGAAGACCATGGGGGAGGGGAAGGAAAAAAAAAAGTTAGAGAGGGAGAGAGCCAAACCATAAGAGACTTTTAAAAACTGAGAATAAACTGAGGGTTGATGGGGGGTGGGAGGGAGGGGAGGGTGGGTGATGGGTATTGAGGAGGGCACCTGTTGGGATGAGCACTGGGTGTTGTATGTAAGCGATGAATCACGGGAATCTACCCCCAAAACCAAGAGCACACTGTACACACTGTGTGTTTTATTGCATTGTCATTTATATCTTTCAAACATAAAAATATTTGTTCTTAATTTTTGTAAAAGTTACATGTGTTGTGTTCAGGCAGGACACCAAAAATTGGCTTCACTCTTTCCATATACAGTATTCAGTCATTTATGCAAGGATAATGACCCAAACTCTACCCAGTCACAGGTCAAAAGTTCAAGATCGCCACATGTTATGCTATTGTCTCTCTATGAAATCTAGCTGTAGCTCTACTTGCTTCAAAAACCTATAAAGCAAAAAGACAAATTTTTTCTCCCAGTACATAATGGCAGGACATGGACAGATAACTGGAATAAGCACTCTTGGTCAGAAAGAGGAAGGACAGAAGTGACAGAAATGTCATTCGTCCACAGTCATTCTTAAATCCTGTCAGGTATGCATTGTTTGAGAGCCCATTGGTGCCAGGAATATTCTTTGTTAGATTCTGATTCTGTTAGATCCAATTCTGCTTTCTGAAAGCAGGCTCCCTTTCCCATTGTTCTCTGTGGTCTTTGGCTGTGCTCAGTGTGTGATCTTTTCTATTATTCTCCTTGACCACACCTGCAATGGATGTTGTAAACTATGCTCTTCTGTGAGCTGTTCAGCTTTCTCCGTTCATTTCCTATTTCCAAAAGTTTGGGAGCCTAAGGATATTTTAAAGGATTTTAAGTGCAGACTCCTGGCTTATTTGGAAGAACAATTTTTAAGAACTTCACCAGTATTTTTGTTTGAATCCAGATAGTTCCAACTGCTAATAACCTCACAATTCTTTCTAGTCAGAATTCTGCTATATTTCCTTATTTTTTCTCCTCATAATATCTCAATTATCACTTTGAGACTGCTGTAGTTACAGAAATCAGAAGCCGTGGGAATTTCTGCATGGCTATCTCCTTAGGCAGATGTTTGTTTAAATACAACTTAATTCATTGGGAGTGTCTAACAATGGGGTGAACATTGCTGTGAAGCTCAGCTGTGATAGAACTTTGTCTCAAAAAGATCTCAGTTTTCTCTCTTACTGTTTGAAATCTAAAAGTTGCTGACTCTTCCAACTTTTCAGGTCCCAAATTTCGGGAATCTCTCATTTCCCTTATCTTCTTGTAAATCAGCCAACTTTCTGAATTTACCTCTCTCTCTTTTATAAATACCTTGGCAAAAAGCAATCACAGTTCACACATAGAATTAACAAACTTTGTCCCAATCTCTTTCTCTGGCTGTTCTAGCTACATGAGTTGACTCTTTACCTACTGGGGCTTTGAATTGTTTTGCCTTTCCAGCCTGCAATATCAGTTACCTATTGTCTTTGCCTGCCTTTTCCAATGCCATATATTTTAGATTTTTGTTACAATAATACCCACCCACTTTTGGTACTGATTTCTGTGTTAGAATAGGCTAAACTTAATCCGTGATAACAGCCCTGCAAATCTCAGTAGCTTAAGCACATAAAGGTTTACTTCTTGCTCTCACAAAGTTGACTGTAGGTTGTTGGTGGGGAGTAGGCGCTCCTCCACATAGATACTCTGCAATTCAGGATGATTTAGTCTCTATCATCTAGGAAGTCATGGACTGCTCCGGCAGCAGAAGAAAGAGTTGAGAATTGTAAAAGAGCTTTCACTGTCAAAGAAATGACATCTGTTACTTCAGCTAAAATTTATTTTATTATCCAGTACTAATCAAATGGCGCCACTAACTGCAAGAGAGCTGAGAATTTTAACCTCTTGTGTTCCCAGGAAAGAAAGAGAAAGCATACTAGCAAGCACAATGTCTATCACATATGAAAGACTTTCTTATAAAACTCCCCTCCTAGGTGGGCTCTAGGGCCAGAGTTTTGTCCTTCCAAACCTGAGATTGTTGCTCATGTGCAGTGTTGGCAAACACCTCAAGGGCATCAGCAGATTTAGTGTTTTGAAATTCTACTTAACCCTTTGGTTACAGGCTTTCATCCAAAAATTGGCCGGGAAATTCCCCCACTGGATTTTCAGCCCTTAAATCCGTTTAATGTGTTGGAATTTAAAAACTATGTATTTTATCTAGCATTTTCCATTGTTTCCATTGTGAATTTATTTGCATAACTATGGAAATATCATTTGGCTGTCACTCCAAGAGTTCCCACCTCTGGCCAATCTCATTACCGAGATTTCTCACTACAGTCTCTTGTCTCTACTTCTTCCACTTGTCTTTGACACATTCTTTGCTTCCACTTGTCTTTGACTGGATCTTGGCTGCTTATGAGAGTCCTTGCACACAATGTGATCTGGGGATTATAACTTCTGACTTTGCCAAAAATTTAGTTTGCTTTTAATTTTTCCACTTCCTTGGCTGCTTTTGAATGATTTCTGGGAAGACATGGGGAAAATGCTTATTTGTATAACTATGTTCATAATGGAAGAATAAACTTTAGATTCTATTTATGAAGAAAGGCTTATTCATTTGTTTCTCACATAAATGAAATGAATTGCTTTGAAACCAAAGAACCTTGTAATACCAAGGCAATATGCCTTGCTCATGGGTTCACAGAAGTGTGCATTAAAATGGGCTGTAAGCTCACATAATATAACCTTTTGATGTTATTCTAGAACAGTTAACTCAAATTATTTAAACCAGCAATATTAAGACTGTAGGGAAGGAGCTTATACAGGTGATCAGGTGTTTGCTTTTTGTTTTGCAGGGAAGCAAACTGGTCTTCATGCCATTCGTGTAAGATATATAGTCAAGGTTTTCTTTGGACTCTTGTAATTACCAGTCTATAGTACACTTGAAAAACTCTGTCTCTCTTTAGTCTTACTCTTCCACCTTCCAGAGTGTCTTTATTCAGTCAATATAAGTTGATTCTGGAGGTCAAGATCAAAGAAACCCCGAAAAGCATCCTAGGATTTGAAGATCACTGAGATCTGACTGTCGAAACATGGAGTAATGGAATGTCCTGATCCTGGTTTGACCGGGAAAGACCTGGTTTCCACCCCTCCCTGTGGACTTAGTACCTCATTTCCCTCTGAAAGTGTTCCAGGTGGGATCATCAATTACAGTGTCACTCTGTCTACTACATGTCCTTACATCTGTTTTCAAAGTCATTGTTTGGCAGTTAGTCAGACTGACAACATTTATTTAACATTTAAACTGTTTAGACACAGGCTCCCACTACTAGACTCCTTTTTGTTTCCTCCCAATATTCTCCATAGGGCCTCCTTTTTCTGAAGATTTTATGAAAGAAAATTCATAATAATGAAGGGTCTTATTTACATGCCACTCAATATATGTCGAGTGAAGAAAATGACTTCACTTATCTGCCTTTGTCAAGTCATTGTCTTTTGAGTGCAGTTTAGGCTTCAAATTCTGTGGTTTCAGGTTATAGATGCACAAATCACATGTGGCATGAGACACACTGAAAACCAGAATCCCTCTTCATAAGTTTGAAATGTCATCATTTCTCCCAAGGACACAAGATTTCCTTTATGACTCTGCAGATATATCTAAAAGTCTTCATTTGTCAGTTTGATGAGTGTGCTACCAAATAACACTACCTTGGCACGTAAATCATTTTCCCATGAAATCTTTAAAGAGCATTGTCAAATATTTCTTTGTAGCCTTTGATTCTGCTGGTTTTATGCTTTTAAGGTGTCAGGAAATATAGCTGACTCTCTGGGGTAATTTTCTTTTAAAGTTCTAGATAGCAGATGTTTATAAAACCTAATAGAAAAGGTCTTTCTCTTCTCTTGTGGGTTAGATTTAAATCAGAAAATACAATAACTGACAGAGTAGTTGTGAACTACATTAATAATTCTAAAATTTAAAATTAATATATTCTTCCATCTGGAGTCTTAACTAAACATTTTTAACATCTTTGAAATTCACAAAGAAAAGGTGTCTCTTGTCAAGTAACGAGAAGCTAGACAGCTAGGACTTTCATTGTTCTCAGGTCAGATATCGCTTAGATTCACACCCCCATTGCAATCAGAGTTATGCATATGTATGTTGAGAGCTTTCCCATTCAGCAAGCAGATTTATAATTCCTCTAGAGACAAGTTTTTGTTGCAAAGGACTAGCATCTCTATATGCATAATCACTCCTTTCTGTGTGCTTTTGCAGAGTGAGCCAGGATGCTCTTTATTTTTATGGACACATTTGAAAGCCTCTGCTTTCAACATTTATATTAAGGTGACAGTAGCACAATGTAAGAACATTCAATCAATCAATCATGTAAGATTTAATGAGCATTTATAATGTATTAGACTATGCTAGGTACTGAGATTATGAAAATGAACAAAGAATAATCCCTGCCATTTAAAATACTCTTAGTGTAATGAGAAGGTAGATTCATTAATGAACAGTTATAAAGAAAAAATGTGAAAGGTGGAGCAGTGATAAAGGTTTTATTGCATACCCCACATAGACATGGGACCCCAGAAAGTGAGAGTAAACTTCAGTATAACTTGAATGTCATTTGGTTCACTAGAGTATGAGTTGGTTTCCTTTCCTGCATGGAGAATCCTATGGCCTAACCCCACCCTGTCCTCCACTGGGAGCTGAACCACTCTGGCTTGGAGCAGCCTGAGGAGAACTGCAGGTCCTTGCCTGAGTGTTCTCCGACTTGAGTCTTTTCTACAACTCACAGGAGGAGTTGTATGTGTTTACTCAGGGGACGCTAACAGATCTGATTTGATGTGGAATCATGCAACTTTTGTGGTAGGAAACCCAAGCTCCCAAAGGACCCCAGAAGCAGACCCAGAAAGTTCTTTTGATAAGGCATTACTTGGGACCACGTTAGGCCAGAGAAGATAGAAAGTTCAGGATCTAGAGGGCTCCAGTGATTATAGGATTGGTGGTAGGAAGTTATGTACCAACTGGATATGTTGGACATTTGTCCATAATAAGACCTGCTCGTGCTAGCTTTGACTTACTAGATTCCATTGACCTTAATCCCCTCTGAATCAGTTCTGGCATTTTTGACAACAGGGTCATGGTTCCAAGCTCCTTTTCATACAGTTGGCAACTCTGATCCTGTCCTGTCAGTTCTTTCTCCATTCCCAATTCTATTCATATTCATGCTATCTCTCCCACAACAAGGTAGAGAATGCAAGTTTCATCTCTTATTATTAAGGATATCTTACATAAAGATTACTCATGTAACGAAATAGCCATAGCACTCAGCTCTGGGCTTGACAGAGCAGGGTCCTAAGCAGAAGGAAGGCTGCTTGTCAAGGAAGATGTTGGCAGGGAGCCCTGTGGACCAGCAAGAATGTCAGCAGTATTTGCGTGCTTGGCATGGAAGACACAGCTCTTCCTTCAGTCAGCAGCATGGAGTATCTGTATTCAAGTAGCTTTGACCTTGAACTGACTGCTGACCAGCTGCTGTCAAATTCATGTCTGGACAAATTAATGTCTGGAGAAGCCAGTCAGTAGACTAGACCAGTGCTGGTCAACAATGACCTTATTACCAATCCAAGGTGATAATACAAACTGTAAAGACAATGTAGCAAGTTTTGTATATAGCTAACTGTATTTGGTTTAAAGGAATCTGAGATGGTTTTTACGTATCTTTAGTGTTAGGAGTCTTCCTATTAAAGGCAATAGATGGCTATTTTATTTTATTTTATTTTATTTTTATTTTATTAAAAAACTTTTTTTAAACATTTATTTATTTTTGAGAGACAGAGGGGGCAGAGAGAGAGGAAGACACAGAATCCGAAGCAGGCTCCAGGCTCCAAGCTGTCAGCACAGAGCCTGATGCAGGCTCGAACTCACAAACCGCGAAATCATGATCTGAGCCGAAATTGGATGCTTAACCGACTGAGCCACCCAGGCGCCCCAATGGCTATTTTATTTTCTGTCAAAATAATGTTTCTGTCAAAACAAAAGTTGGCAATTTTATGTTGGTTCTACAGATTTTAGGGGATTGTTTTGTTATTTCTTCCATGAAACATTCAGGTTTTGGGAACCACTGATATAAGAGTCTGGTATACAACTGTTCCCTAGAGCTTTCTTAACCTTGACACTTTTGGCATTTTGAGCCAGGTAATTCCTTGTTGGACAGGGAGTTGTTCTGTGCAGGGTAGGATGTTTTCCAGCATCATGGCCTCTAGCCACTCGACGCCAGTAACAACCCTCCACATCTGGACATAGCAACTAAAAATGCCTTCAGGCATTAGGTGGGTTGGGGTGGGTTGAGTGGGGCTGTGTTCAAAAAGTTTGAAAGGTACTACTCCAGAGACATTGTAAATTTTATTTTATTGTTATTTGTTTATTTTATTATTTTCTCTTAAAGAATTTCTGTTGCAATAAACAACAGGTTATGGTCACTTGTATGGTGACCATTAATAAATGCAGGTAGCAAGGAGAACAAAGCTATTAAAATACAGTAAAGTCTTCATTTGAGAGCACAGTTTGTTCCAGAAACATACTTGTAATCCAAAGCACTTGTATGTCAAAGCCAATTTCCCCATAAGAAATAATGGGAACTCAGATGATTCGTTCACAACCTAAAAATATGCATATAAAAATGATTATAATATTGTAATATAATACAACATAATAAAGAAAATACAAAATATAAAGACAAATAAACAAACTAACCTGCACTTGCTTTTGAAAACCTTTGTGGCCGGTGTGAGGGAGACAAGAGAGAGGAGGGTTGTTATGTAGGACGACTTTCACTGTCACTAATGGAATCACTGCTATCTGTTGGCTCAATGGAGTCTTTTTCTTTTCATGCAACTTTAACAAGGAACCTATCCAATGACACTTTTTTTTTGCCTCCTTTTGAGGATTTCACGGAAATGTGACATAGTGTTGTTGTTAAACAGATTCATCATTCACACTGCTACAGCCTTGTTCGGGTGGTGATTTTCTACAAAACTTTGTAGTGTTTCCCATATTTTACACATCTTCCTGATCTCATTTGAAGTGAGGGATTTCTCCACCTTTTTCTCCTCTTCCTCTGCAGACGAGCTCACCTCCATAATCTCTTGCTATTGCTTGAGATCCAACAGTTTGATGCAATAGTCAGATGCCAGTTGTGGGCACCTTCCAATGTTCTGAAAAAATCACTGATTTCTGTCCAACACCACAGCCTGAGACCAAGCATCTGAGCATGGGAGATGATCACCCACAATTGTGCAGAGAGAGAGAGAGAGAGAGAGAGAGAGAGAAGAACCATTGGTTCATTTGTGATTATGTGACATTCTACCTCATGTACTACTCATATTGAAAGACATTGCTCGTTTATCAAGTTAAAGTTTGTTAGAAATGTTTGCTCATCTTTTGGAACACTTGCAGAACAAGTTACTCACAATCCAGGATTTTAACGTGTGTGTGTGTGTGTGTGTGTGTGTGTGTATTCCTTTATTATCTATTATTATACCTTGATATGTGTCTCATAAAGATGCTGTAAGGCTTAGTTGGCATTAACAAAGTATTGAAAACTCTCAACTAAAGCATAGTGTAGAAAGACAAAGTATTATTACATATAATAGTATTTTGCATTGACATGTCACTTTTCACTTAAGACTCTCAATCTATTGGTTCAGTTGTTTCCTCAGTGTATGATTCTCAGTTCATGTCAGAGAAACTGAGGCACAAGCCAATATTCACCTGACAAAATAATCAGGGAATTAATTAAGTCTCTCATTTCCTTTATAATACCCTAATCACTTTTACTGTATATATTTTATAGTATGGTATAATACCATACTATATATACTATAGTATATAGTATATAGTGTATATTGTATATAGTATATATAGTATAGTATTATATATATTATATAATATATTTAGTATGTAGTAAATATATATTTTATATTTATATTCTATTCTATATACTTTACAATTTTTAAACACCCATATTTCTCTTCGCTCGGCTGGCAGCCTCTGAGAAGTAGGGGCAGGTCTTCTTTAGTTGTCTATCTCTCATAACTTACGGGGGGCTGTGGGCACCACATTCACGGGCAGCTGGCAGACCCTAGGAAATGCCAGTTGCATTAGCGCAGTCCTCCCCAGAAACATTTTCATTATAGATTCGTGTTTTCAGTGCTGGACTTTTAGTACTGAGATTGCTGTTAAGTAAACGTATCTGCATCTTTTGTAATAATCTAGTTATAATACAACTTAAAATATTTGGTGGCATAATGAGGACCGCATTCTGATTTTCATGGACATTAACTAACTTTGCCTTCATGGGCTCCTTTCCTCCATTTAAAAAAAAAGTTAAAAATGATAGTTTATGATTACATTGGTAGAAAGATGGCTACAATCTAAGATGGATTATATTCTTATTTTATGATTAAAAAATTATTAAAACACTCTTGTGGGACCCTAAAAGTACCGTGTACCCTGGGCACTGTGCCTGTGGTAACCAGTAAAGAAGTGAGCACTGAGGGTCACACAATGAAATGTTAACTATCTTTTTCCCCTTCATTCTCATGCTCCCCGGGAGATAATCTGGTTTTATTGCCTCAGGGAAGAAAGACATAGAAAGCAATAAAAACACCAAGTTCTTGGCTTCTGGGTTCAAAAGCATGGGTTTTAAGATGGGTTTTAGGATGATGCCCTGGATTTGGAAGAGGAGATGAAGGGCTGGGGTGCCCCGTCCCTTGGGAGATGAAGAGTTCATGGACTGAAGATGGAGGGCACCAGAGAAGCCGAGAGCATGTGGGTTTGTCTGGGACCCCCAAATTGGAATTAAGACCTTATAGAAATCCCTGAGCAGGTGGGCCCTGTCACTGCCTAGCCCTCTATTCCCGGGTAATGATTTTGGAGGTGTTGAACTGTGGGGCTTCTGTATGCCTCCCAAGCCCAGTGTGGTGGGACCATGAAACTTTGATGGGCCAGGCAAACAGCTTAGGGATGGCATTTGGCTTCCAGGAACCCTGGGTGGAGAGGGACACAAGAAGGTTCTTGGTGGCCTAGAAAATGGCATGCTTGTGGCAGAGTCCCAGTCTACACAGAGTCCATGTGGCAGGACCAGGAGGGCAGAGCAGAGATCTGTGTGGATCCATACTAGAAGACCACAGGAGAATGAGGAGGTTTCCACGGATGTCAGCAGGGAGAGATGATGACAACAGAAATGGATTCTTGGCATTGCAGCATCACACAAGCTCTTGAGAGTTGGAAGGGATCCATAATTGACCAAGATTAAGGTTTTTCCATCTTGGCAATATGAGCATTTGGAAAAGAAATTAAGTACAATTATGGAAAAACTAAAGTTGCAATTCTTGTACACCAGAAATTTGGTGGATTAGTATTCACTATACATAGGTGTTTATGGTGCTTGACAGTAATAAAGGATCTTCTGCTTTTATTTTTTTCATTTTGCAAAAATCTCATGGGTATTACATCTGTCCTCATTTTACACTGTGGAAATGAAAGCACAGAAACATTAAGTGACTTGCCCAACGTCACACAGCTAAGACCTGAGCAATGACTCAAACCCATGGCCCCATTCACTCTCTCACTCCTGGTTTTTGATGTTCAATATTCCCCCCTAAGGATTTAAGTGAGAGTTTCCTGTGAGGCTCTCTAAAAATGCTGATATGGTACCAAAATGCTTTCAGTGTTTTGCAATTTAATGCTCAGATGTTAGGAGGGCAGAGAGTTCACATGCCTGAGCTCTGCTGCTCTACCCTGGGCTCTCTCTCTGCTGTGTTCTATGCAGTTCTCTGCTCTCCTCTCAGAGGTGGGGAAGCAAGGGTATAGTTTGAATGCAGTGTAGGGGCCTAGTCCCAAAACAGTGGGATGAGGTGGGCCTAGGGTCTCCTGACTTGGATTCTCGGTGCCCCATCCAGGTGAGTGGATGCTGTTCTGCTTCCACAACCCTGTGCCCATTGTAGAATTCTCTTGTTTGTCTGTGTTTCTTGCTTGGCTGTGAGCAACTGAAGGCAAGGACTGCATTAGGGTTGTTTCCCATGGCATCCCCTCCTGGCATGTAGTAGGTACTTAAAATATTTCCTGAATGAATAGACAATTGAATGGATGGATGAGTGGATGGGTGGATGGATGGATGGATGGATGGATGGATGAATTCTTGAGTACCTCAGTGTCCCTTACATAATCTTAGCCCTGTATTCCCTCAATAACAAGGCCTCTTCTGAGCGATGTTTGGGTTCAGCTTCCTTTATGTCACCTAAGAAAGCTTTGCAAAAATAGATACTTCTTCTGTAGGCCACTTCACTTCCTTTTTCCTTCCCTATTCCCCAATCCCTCCATTATTATTATTTCTATCCACCCTTGTAGTCAAGATGTTTGGAATATTTTTCCCTCTTCCATCTACATGTTTTTTCAGCTTATGTTTGTCAGCCTTCTTTAAACTCTCTTTAAATGCCAGAAGCACATGTTATGAACCCATATAACAGATACTTTGCTCTTTCTCATTTTGAAAAAAAGAAATTGATGGTAGAAAAAATTTCTAACGTGACAAATTGCCTTTTTAATTTATTACTATGTCTTATTTTTGAATTTACTTTTGGTAAATAATCTACATTATTGAATAAGTTTCAGTTCAGTGGAGTCACTGAGTAATTGCTGTGTTGGATAAGTATTGTGCTTGTGATATTATTAGTTTTATCATATGTGTTAAGTTGTTTTTAGAAAATAGCCTCAGCATTACTTGAAAAGAGGTGGAAAATACTTTATATATCCCACATCCAGTGAATTTGTAATTAAAGCAATGTCATAAAGATGGTAAATTTGCATTGGATCATTAAAAAATTGTTTTAAAGCAGTACATGATAAATAAGATTTATCTCTTAACAGATTCTAATTTATTTTCTCAGGCACCATGACAGAGAAACCTATCCCAAAGATTATGATATAGAAGTTCCCGAGGAAATAAAAAAACTGTGTAATTCAACATATTGGCGACTTGGAACCAATGAACCCCCAGTAAGTAATTGCTACTGATTTCTTTTATTTAAAAACATTTTTTTTAATGTTTATTTATTTATTTATTTATTTATTTATTTTGAGAGAGAGAGAGAGAGAGCACGAGCAGGGGAGAGGCAGAGACAGAGGGAGAGAGAATCCCAAGTAGTCTTTGTGCTGCCAGCACAGAACCCAATGTGGGGCTCCAACTCACAAACTGTGAGATCATGACCTGAGTCTAAGAGTCCGACGCTTAACCAACTGAGCCACCCAGGTGCCCCTGATTTCCTTTAAGTGGAATCTTCTTCCAGGTGAAACATGGAAAAGTAAAGGTGCAAGCACTTTGTGCCACCCTCCTAAGCTATGTTGGTTACTTAGGCAGGTGACTTAGTCACTGTGTGCTTCAGTGACCTTACCTGTAAATGTGCACAGTTCATAAAGTTATTATTGGGAAAATTCAATGAGATAAAGCAAATAAAGTGCTTACCTCAGTACCTAGCATATAGTGAGCACTCAAGAAATTATTAGTGCTCTTATGATGCTGTTGCTGTAGCCACAGCATTTTGTTCAATGTCTCCTTTAACCTTCACAATAATCCTGTGCAGTAGGTATTATTGTTTCTATTTTACGGATGGGGAGAAACTCCTAGAAGTTAAGTGACTTACTCAAAGTCAAACAGCTGGGAGTGGCAGAGTGAGAGTTTGAGTCCAGTTCTTTGATTTCAAGTCTTTTGTATTTGTCTTAAGGTGGTGGAGTTGTGACTTATTAAAACATGCTGGTATTATTCTCCTAACGTTTGTATGATCCAATTCCTAAAGGAATATTCACTGCACAAGTACTTCCTATTTGAATTGCCGTGAGTGGCTTATTCCTTGGCTATTTTGGTGCCTGCCCAATCAGTGTAAGGCAGGAGCTCACCTCTCCAGAGACTCCCAAATTGTGTCCTACCATGTTAAGAGCTTTAGGACTGCCTGAAGACTCAATTCAGCCTTATAGGATGGCTTTGGGGCCTGAAGAGCTGGTAATTTGACTAGGACACATGTGAATGTGTTCAGAAGACTGGGTTTGCATCACATTCTGCCCCCAAAGTCAGGGCTAGCTTGAAATAAGGCAAGCCCAGTAAGATGAGTAATTCAATATTGGAAATGGAGCTAGAAGATTCTCAGTTCTCCAGGGTTATGGGAATGAATTAGCCTATCAGGGCCCATGCTTGTTACCTTCTTGCCTTTTATACTTGCAATGGACAGAGAATGATAAGGACAGCCTGAAAAATGGGGACTTACTACAAAGATGCAGGTATCTGGCTATGGAATCAAGGACAGTCACAGGAACAAAGACAGGTCTAAAGCAAGACATCCTCCCCCTCCCCTTTCACTCACTCACACACACACACACACACACACACACACACACACACACACACTGTCTCATTGGCATCCTTATTTTGTTTTGCTGCTCATTGCCTTCTTGCCCCTATAGCTCCAATCTCAAGGGCATTCTGATAGTTTCCTCAGTTCCCACATTGCCCTTCTACCTTGCACCAAGCCGCCTTTTGGTCACTAGCCAGTACATGGAGGGGTTCCCAAGTCTGATGCTCAACTCTGTCAATAGCCACTCTGCCCTGTTCCACCAGAGCCAGCTTTGCCTTGCTTTCTTGAGCGCGGGGCTACATGGTCAGGACAAGAGCAAGTTGGGCAAAGCAGGCATTACCTGGCGTGCATTTAGCATCTTTGACTCTTTTTTTTTTTTTTTTTGAGAGGGCGGGGTGGGGCATGAGCAGAGGAGGGGCAGAGAGAGAGAGGGAGACACAGAATCCAAAGCAGGCTCCAGGCTCTGAGCTGTCAGCACAGAGCCCAACACAGGGCTCAAACTCGCGAACTGCAAGATCGTGACCTGAGCCGAAGTCGGACGCTTAACCGACTGAGTCACCTAGATGCCCCTAGCATCTTTGACTCTTAAAAACCATTTATTTTTGATTTCTCAGTGAAAATGTTCTTGGCCTCTGGGTTGTGGGAGGATGTGAGATGAGGTGAACTATGAGATGTAGGAACCTCAAACATTCATTTTGTTCCATCTACACATCATAGCAATCAAGACTCAGGTTTAATAGAGGATGTATAAATTAGATAATATTTTATTTTCTTCATGGTCATTGAAACTGTGTGCTTCTTCTTCCAGGTTTATAGGTATATTGATAGGAATGAAAACAGATCAATGGGTCAACTATTTCTGATGCTATTCTCATATCTTAATAGTAAGTTACATTTTTGTGTATTTTTGTGTATAAAGCACTGGTTCATCCATCTTGTTTCTTGCTCTTCTCAACAAAGTTATAAAGTTGACAAGAAAGATATTATTATTCCAGTTCTAAACCTAGACTCACTGATATTCAGTGATTCCCCCCAAGGTCCCAGGTGTAAAAAGGAGAGGGATACAGGCACAGAACCTTCATATTTTCATATGTCGGGTGTGATGCTGGATATAGCAGGAGTAAGGATGAGTTTTCCTCTTGCCACAGAGTTTTGATAGAGGCCTAAACACTAGGATACTCTCAATAGTGGGTGAAAACCACACATCCTAAAGCAAGATCCTAGACCATCTAGGCACCTGCTAAGATATTCTAAACCAGGTTAGGCCAGTATGAGTGATTATGTCCTTGAAGACTAGAGTCTAGAGTTCAGGAAGGATTTATTTATTTGTGGGTTGCATGCCCCTTCTTCCTCAATTGAGAGGTTTTCCTTCCTCAGTTTTCAAGGGAATGAGACAGATGAATATTTGTGTCCTGGAATTTAGATGACTTGGGTTCCAGATATATGACACATGTGAAACAGCAAGGCCCACCTGCTGCAGGATTCTATGTCTAAAGCACCCCCAGTTGGAAAAGTGAGAAGTTTAAATCTAATACAGTTAGAAGTTTTGATTATGTCACTGGACTGGAAAATTTCATAACTAAAATGAGATCCTTCTTGAGATTGAGGGACCTAGAAACGTTATGGGATTTGCTTAAAATTTCCATTAAGTGAAAGGAAAGAACTAGCCATCCATGGGGGCTGGAAGAGGCAGTATGATTAAAATGAAGTTGCTTCATGAATTGCATCCTACTGATGCAACAGGATCAATTCAATTCAACAGGATCAATTCAACAGGATCGATTCTGACTTTATCTCAGAGTCTGGACCAATCTTCAGGTTGGCCCTCTGAGTGGCCCACGTTGTATAAACGAGGAGACTGAGGTGAAGTGAAGCTAAATGACTTGTTCAAAGTCAAACAGCTATAAAGTTGTATTAAAATTTAAAATCTATTTTTCCCCTCTGATTACAGAATCTAAGATCTTAAATACTTCTCCAACTGCCTCTTGGAGCACTAAGTTGTTCCACCCCTAGCCCAGTGGTCTTTTTAACCCCCAACACTGCATCCTCCCTGCAGAAAATGAACCTGATTGGCTTTCATCCTCTGACTTGGGCATTATGTACATCTCACTGCATATGTGTTGTGGCATCAGTTTCTTACATCTTATCTATAACTCTATCCTGTTTGCTGAATTACGTCTACACACATGCCAGCTAGCCCTATTCCCATATGTCTCTTTTCCTAAATGTCTTCTTAGCAGTTTTGGATTTTTGCAGTATTGCTGCTGAGTGGTTGCTTTTTATGTCCACCAGCATTTCTCTTCTGCTGCATGAAGTTCTCACTGCCCATATATGCTGTAGCTGGGGCTATTGTGAGCATTGTTTGTTTGTACCGGGCTTTTAAATTAGCCTTTCTTTGTGTCTACATTTTGGCTGAAACTCCAAAAGGCCACAAACAAAAACATAGTCCCATGTGCCAAAGTGAAATATTAGGCCACTTGAGTGGGGCCCCCAAAGATGGTGCCCTTAGGCCAGCACTCACATGAAGGATACAAGAGGACTGAAATCCAAGAAGCCAAAAGTAGAGTTTGAGAGAAGAAATGGGGTTTTGGAAAAGGTGTACTGTGAGTCTCATCTGCCTGGTGAAGTTAAGGTTCGGGTGATCTGTCTGAAACAGCAGAGCAGAAAGAGAGGAACTAGCTACCTGTACATTATTGGTGGGACAAAGATAAATGAGCACTCAGGCCCAGAGGTGGCTTTTGGGGATCAGATGTGGGCCATGTAGAAGAGAAAGATGACAGGGAGTCATCTCAGAACCTGCCCAAGAGCCCCTCATGTAGGGATTTAAGGGACATTGACTGGGTTCCCAGGGGCTGAGGAAGGACAGTTAAGTCCAGACAGTGGCAGCCTGTGTCATGGAACATAACCACTGAATACTTCCAGAAGGGATCTTAATATCCAACAGAATATCTCAAGGAGGTCTGTTTCGAACATCAATCAATGCTGGAGAGGGTCAGACTTCAGACATACCCAGAGGAAACCGAAACAAGATGATACTTCCATTTTTCTTGCATTTACCTCTCTCTTCCTCCTATCCCCACTCACTCATCTTAAACCCTCCAGAAGCCAGAGGGAGTTGAGGAGTAGGAAAGAAGTTTAAGGGGGACAACTGAGAAGAAGCTAAATGTGCCCCCTTTTCCTACTGAGTTATGCCAAGCTAAAGCTGACCCAAGGTACAGGAATTTTAAATGAAACTTTCATTTTAAATGGAGTTTTGGCCAGTACTTGGGACTGGGTATTTTACTTACCTCAGTTAGATTCCTCCTGGGACAGAAGGAGCCAGAAGATGTTTATATTAGCTGAGAGTGACCATAAAGTGGTGGCAACTGTTCTATATTTCATCAAGGAGCATAAGAAAGAATCCACCTCTCCAAAGGACTATGGATGAGCAGTGATGGAGGAAGAATAGATTTGTTTATTGATTGCACCTACTTACAAGTCCCACCTACTCAGTGAACTAGTTGTCCATTTGTGTATAAAAGAGCAGGCCACATCACCCCTCTCTATCCCCTTCCCTTCTTTTAGTTTTCTTCATGGAATTTAAATTACTTGACTAGAACACATGCTCCATAAGAGAAAAGACTGGTCTGTTTTGTTCTCTGCTCTATCTCCAGTTCCTAGAATGGTGCCTGGTATAGAGTGGGTGCTTAATAAACATCTGTGGAAGGAAGGAATGAAGGAAGAAAAGAAGGAAAAAGGCAAAAGAGGAAGAAGAAAGAGGAGGAAGAGGAGGAGGAAGGCAAGAAGGAATGAAGGGAAGAAAAAAGGGAAGGAGGAAGGGAGGGAGGAACGAAGATATTCCACAAATATGTATTAAGGGCCTATTATTTTGCTAAGTGCTGGGGTAAGAAACATAATTTGGAACAAGGAAGGTCAGGAATTCACAGGCTTGTGAGACGATGCAGGTTTACAACCACAGTGGCTAAGTGTACGACGGATGCTATGATGGGGAGAAGATCAGGATGCTGACAGGGACACCTGAACTGAAATGGGCTGAGGGGAGGATCATGGATGGCTTCCTAGTGGAGGAGGCCACAGTGAAGCTCTTGAACTGAATCTAAAGAACCATTTGTTGGTGAAATCTGGAAACATGCCAGTCAGGTTTCAGTGGTGGCATAATCAAATTCCTACCGTGGTGGTCCTTCAGGCTTGGGGAGACCCAGTGGGGCCATGGGGCTGCAGATTCACAGGGGAGCAGTCATTCGAGCCACTGGAGTTTCTCTGATTATTTTACTCACCTAAGAAATTATGGGAAATTGTATTTTAAACTGTAGTGTTTTGTCTTGGTATTTTATTTAAACCTTATTCAGGTGCTGCTTAGCTGTACCAGAGTGAGTCCCATGTAAACTAAAATGCTCAGGAGTCCTTCTATCATTGCTTCTTCACTTGCAAAGCCCCTCACCTAAGGATTCTCACACCACTTCTAAAGGCTGTGTCACAATCAGTATGTAAGACTGATTCTGAGGAAGTAAACTCAGAAGAATTAAGTACAATGTACATTTGATGCTGTGTCATAGAGCTGAGAACTTATCAGACATAAAAGAACAAGGAAAACCATGAGTGATTTTACTAAACAGATTTTCTTATACAGCTACTGGATCAATGCCAAGGCATTTTTGGAACTAAAAGGACAGCATGGATGAGCAAATTAGGCTAATATTACTATTAATAGCATTACAGTCATTTTGGACTTTAAAATGGAAAATAAGTGAATAGTACAAAAGTGTGCTATCATTCATTTTATGAAGTGATAGAGAACAGCCAAGTAGGTCTCAAATATGAACTGTTTTAGTGGATGGAAGTATGACATTTAAAAACTGATGACCTAAAAGGGATATAAAGGCATATAATTCTACCAGATCTGAGAAAATCAATTATAATTTACTTAATTGGTTCAGGTATTTTTTTTTTTCTTGCTTGACATAGTAGAATAGTGTTTTGGCCTCTATAGTCTTACAGATGTTTGTTGCACTCAGCTCTAAGCACCTGAAAGAGGCAAATGGATCAAATTTTTGTAAATGGAATAATTTTAAATACCATTGGAGGAGAACCACTTAAACCAGGAAAAAGGAAGATGTTTGGGGATAGCGGGCTGTGGAGTGAGGGCGTCCTCCTGCTTCATGTTTCCATAATCTTTGGGCTTAGAGCTGATGCCACCAGTTCCAGCGTCCTCTCGAGGGTCTACTCTGGAGTGTCTTTTCCAATATCAGCACATGATATTGTGGGCCTATTTATTCTAGCATATATCTTCTCCACCATTTCTAGGGATTTGGGACAAAATGAACACAGGCGTCTGCCATTTTGATCCATCACTCTCCTTCACAATTCTTTTTCGGTATCAACAATCATGCCTAATTTAACTTTTAGAGAAACTAGATTTTACTTTTTCAGTATATTAGTTTGCTTAAGCACATGCCACTGTTATGTTGAACAAATGGGACTCAAAAGATGCAATCACACGCCCCCCACACACACACATATTCTTTGTCCCCACTGTCTATTCACCCTACTTTGTGGAGTTACTTCTTTCTGGTGTCCCTGGATAAAATGTTGTACATATTTTATAATTTTTGTGCTCACTCTCAGATAATAGAAAGTCTATTGGTCACATTTCACTAATTAAAGTATCTCATCAAAATGATAAATTTCATTGAAGGCAAAAGATTTTCTCCTCCTCCAGTTAGAGTGTGCTCCAGGCCAGGGAAGTCCGTAGAGGGAAGTGTGTCCATGTGGGGAGGTTTGGCTGATTTTCTATTTCTTCACTTGCTCTGTTTTTTCCTTCCCTCAGACAACAACTAAAATGCCCTCTTGTGATTATTCTACTAATATTAATTACTTAACTGAGACTGTTTTTGTTAAAAGAAACAGTTTTGTTATCTGACAGTGATCATAAGAAAAGATTGAACAAGTAGTGGAAAAAAAGAGTGAAATCATTTTTCTGATTGTACCCCATGAGTCCCAGTTGTTCAAAATAATGATGGGAAGGGGGCCTCTCTGCTTCTCTCGAGATCCTTTAAATAATCTGTATGTGGAGCTGCTGAGTTCTCCTAGACATGAAAACAGAGCCAGAATTTACAAGAGCAAAACTACTGCTGAGAAATAAGAATCATCCTTTTTTTTTAAGATAAAGACTTTTTAAAGGTTAATTTATTAATTTTCGAGAGAGGGAGAGTGCACACGAGTGGGGCAGAGAGAGAGGGAGACAGAGAATCCCAAGCATCCTCTTCTGAGCCATCCAGGTACCCATAAAGATAAAGACTTTTAACAAAGTCTCAATATTACTTGATGATGATGATTTTTTGGCAATAGTACAAGAAAGCTACAGTTGACAGGGGAAGTGCTGTTTTACAGGGTAAAACTAAACTCTTCAGTTATGACTGAAGATCTGTGATAATAGATGCCAACTTAAGTATTCCAGAGTGAGGTGCCAAATCTGTCACGTAGAACATGCGAAGCATTTGGGGGAAGTGACTGGTTTTGAGCCTCTTGGTCCCTTATCCACCTTGAAGATTAAAAAAAGAAAGAAAGAAAAGGCTGAAATTAAAGAGACCTGGCTGAGAGTATTTGGAATTTGGAGAGAATTTCTGTGCTGAGTTCGACCCCTCCTATCCCCACAGGATAAGCTACTTCATTCTGGGCAGGGAATTTGATTAAGTATTACCCTGAAGTTGGGAAACTTGGTTGACTGAGGTCTGACTTATTCCCAAAGCAGCCTGTGGCATCAGAGAGGGAACTTGACTTGAAAAGTATCTGCAGGGGCACCTGGGTGTTTGTTGGTTAAGTGTCTGACTCTGGCTCAGGTCGTGATCTCACAGTTCATGAGTTCAAGACCTGCGTCAGGCTTTGTGCTGACAGCTCAGAGCCTGGAGCCTGCTTCTGATTCTGTGTCTCCCTCTTTCTCTGCCCCTCCCCTGATCATGCTCTGTCTCTCTCTCAAAAATAAATAAACATTTAAAAAATATTTATAGAAAAGGAAAATATCTGCATTTCCTTCAGTATGAGTCAGAGGAGTCTGCTTTCTGGGGACCCGATAAGCAACATAAGAAAGAAATGTCAATTAGTGATCATCTAAAATGAATCTTCCCAAGAGAGATTCTTCTGTAAGTAAGTCATCCACAGCAGAAAGAGTCTGTTTACCCTCAAATGTGGAACTTGAGGGGCAGTCATAAATGACTTTCTCTTTCCCTGTGCCAGTTACCCAGGTTACATGTCTACTGGGATTTCTTAAATGCTGTACATACAGGAAGAGTTCATCTTGGAAGATTACAAGTTGGGACTTTAAGAAAAATTGATAGGAAAATGGGGAATAAGAATAAAGTTATGAAGCAAACTTCCTATACACACATTAGATATTTTTTAGATTATCATTTGACTCAAGCTAGATTTTATTATGCAAATTTAATGGAAATTTTAGTGATTATCCTATGAGTTTGTGCTCTGTTAACTTAGCTATCTCACACACCAAATTGCCAATCTCCAGTTTGTGATATATATATGTATATAGAGAGCCCAAAAGACTTTTAAACATATGGTAGTGCTTTTATAAATTATGCACCCTTATGTCAGGTTATGAACATTTCTAGGCCAAAGTGATTTTTCACATTAAAATGGTGTAGGATTAGGTTTGCCCACATGCAACAGAAACCACAGATCAACAGTGGCTGTTCACATAAGGTTTTATTCTTTCCCGTAAAGAGTCTGGAGGATAGCAGGTCAGGACTGGCGTGGAAGTCGCGCAGATTGTCAGAGACCTATTCCTTCCAGCTTTCTACTCTGCCATCCTTTGTGCAGAGTCCAACATGGTGGCTAGAAGCCTGTCATTATGTTCACATTTCAGACAGCAGGAAGAGAAAAACAGAAGCAGGACCTTTCCTGGAGGTTGTATAAATTACTTCCATTTATGTCTCGTTGTTCAGAACCAGCCACTAGTTCTATTTACATATAAAGGAGACTAGAAGTTTACGTGTTACGTTGAGCACCAGGTGTCGTATGGATGTGTTAAATCACTATATTGTACACCTGAAGCTAATGTGACACTGTAAGTTAGCTAACTGGAATTTAAATTAAAACTTTAAAAACTTTTTTTTAAAAAATAAAGGACACTAGAAAATGTAGTTTGAAACACCATATGCCCACCTGAAATTTTGATGTTCTATTACTGATGAAATTGAGGGACAACATTTGCCCCTGATACAGGAAACAAAGGTTCAGACTGGGCTCTGGAGGCAGATGGCTTCTCTTGGACCTTTGGCTCCACCACTTACTAGGTTGTAACTTTGATCAAGAGTCTAAAACTTTTTGTGTCTTTATTTTTTCCAGTGTAAAGTGGGGATATTAGAGTTTTCATGAACGCTTAACGTGAAGACATTTAGAATAGCGTCTGACATGTGCTGTTGTTATTACCATTATCCCCAGGCTTTACTGCAACTCACTAAGCTACAGTCAGTAGAGACTCTGGAGTTAGTTTACTATTCTAGCCTGGAATTTCATAGATATGGATTGATCAATGAATGAGTCAGATTGCATGTTTTGAATTGTGTAACTTCTACCTTCTCACTGGTTTACCTAGGTGTTACTTAATCTGTTTCAGCCTCAGTTTTCCCTTCCCTAAAATGAAGAAAAACTATGCCAAGTGTTCTTCTTTTCTCCCTTCAGATCTACTTTCCACCCTTCTCAACCTTGCTCTGTGCCCAGAAGCTGACCTTTATGGATGGCTTTGATGAGTTTCCTTGTCCTCTGGCTTTCTGTTCAGATTAGCCTGTGGAAGGCACTCACAGATGATCAGAGGTGGTGGGCGAGTTAGCTTGGACATTTATTCTGTGATTTTCTCCCTGCAGGGCCATGGTTTGGCAGTGGCTGTGTGCTATAGACTGAATGTTTATGTGCCCCCAAAACTCAAATGTTGAAATCCTAACCCCCAGGGTGATGAAATTAGGAGGTAGGTCCTTGGGAAGTGATCAGGTCATGAGGATGGAATCAGAAATGGGATTAGTGCCATAATAAAAGAGACCTCAGAGAGTTCCTTCCCCTCCTTCTGCCGTGTGAGGGTACGATGAAAAGATGGCTGTCCATCAACCAGGAAGTAGGCTCTCACCAGCCACTGCTGGTGCCTTGATCTTGGAGTTCCCAGCCTCCAGAACTGTGAGAAATAAATTTCTGTTGTTTATAAGTCACTCAGTTTATGGCATTTATAAGGGCAATCCAAATGGACTAAGATACCGTATGTCTGTTCTGAAACCCACAAGTACCAAGTGACCTTCTCTTTACAGCTATAGGCCTTACTAGTTTCCAGTAACTGCCCTACCCTATGGCTCTCCACAATTGCTACCCTCAGAGTGCTTCAACATTTTCTGAATGCTGGCCACACTTTTATAAACTGATCTTCCATTAAACTCTACTCAGTTACCCATTTGATTGTTCTTTTCTTTCTGTGACTACGATTGATACACAAGACTCATAGGATTGCTTTCAGTATTTAATGAAATCATGCCTATGAAGTGCTTAATACTCAGTCAATAAACTTAAATCCACTAATGCTATCATCTGTTTTTCTTTTAACTCCTCATTATTTCATGTTTGCAAATATCTTCGTTTCATATAATTTTCAAAGGTGTTGATTGATTGAAAATGTTGAAATATTTTACTGCTGAATATGACCAGAGCATTATCTAAGGTTAATTTTTGGGTCAACCTTACTCATTAAAACAAAATTGTGCATAGTAATTTATTTCCCAAAGTAAATGTCTTATTTTTTTGTTAAAGTATATAATATGAAGCTCAATAATACAGTGTCTTTTACCATGGACTTGTGAACCTGGGAATCTATGAGGAAGAGTAGTTGAGCAAAGGGTATAAGGAGTCAGAGCTGAGAAATTGGGCTGGGTGGCTGGTGATTCAGGAGGTTGAGGCCTTAGAGAACATTGGTCAGAGAAGCCAAGGATCTATAGAGCCATGGAGTAGACCAGGGAACCAGGACCAGAGACTATAAAACTGCTTTGAGTAGGGTAGGCTCCCAGTTACAGCAGAACCTTATTCTACTGACCCAAAGTGGGCCATGGGTATTTGACTATAGCTAAGATACTCTTGCAGTTCAAGTCTCCAAATATCTAAACAGAGATTTTTCTCTCTCTTAAAAAAAAAAAAAAATATATATATATATATATATATATATATATATATATATGTATGTATATATTTATATATATATATATATGGGTGTGTGTATATATATGTGTATATATACATTATATATATGGTATTAGTGTGATCTAGGACTTCATTGGATGTCTTAGGGAGGTTAGTCTTCAGGTTTGGGGAAAGTAATGGGTTCTCTTGGTCGTGGTGAGTTCTGCTTCTCTGCTGTGAACCTCCACATTCATGATCTTCTAGAGTTTGGAATGGAAAAAATATTGAATACTCAATGCCAATTTTTGTTCATAAGATCCCCTAGATGTTACCCCTGATGCTTCTTCAATTGGTTTGAGGACATCTTGCAATTTGCAGGTTTTTCTCATAGGAGTAATTGCTTGATAGCTTGTTGAGTCATCCTTGATAGAGAATGGATGATGATGGTGCTGCTGCTGCTGGTGCTCATTGCTGGTGCTGGTATCTGAAGTCCCATGTGATTTACAAAGCAATTGCTACAAACATTTTCTTACTTAGAGAAATTAACATATATGATCCTTGAGAAGAAAGGAGAAAGCAGTATTTAGTTGAAGGCATTTCATAGAAACAACCAATTTGATTTTTTTATTTTCCAGTAACATAGTAAGGAATTGGCATTTTCACATATTTACAATGAAATCATTGACTGCTAAGAGGTATTTTTTTAAGTTTATTTATTTTTAAGAGAGAGAGAGAGAGAGAGAGAGAGAGAGAGAGAGACGTGGGGAAGGGGTAGAGAGAGTGCGAGAGAGAGAGAATCCCAAGCAGGCTCCAGACTCTGAGCTGTCAGTGCAGAGCCTGGCGTGGGGCTCAAATCCACAAACTGTGAGATCATGACCTGAGCTGAAGCTGGACACTTAACCAACTAAGCCACCCAGGCGCCCAAAGATATTACTTATTTTTTAATGTCAACAGCGTCAACAATTACAATCAATATATACTTTGGGGCACCTGGGTGGCTCAGTCAGTTAAGCATCTGACTCTTCATTTCAACTCAGGTCATGATCCCAGAGTTGTTGGGTCAAGCCCCAAGTGGGGCTCCTCACTGAGTGTGGAGCCTGCTTGAGATTCTCTCTCTCCCCCTTTCCTTGTACCCCTCCTCCTGCTCACACACACACGCACTCCCTTTCTCTCTCTCTCTCTCTTAAAAAAAAAAAAATCAGTAATGTACTTCAACAAAAATATTTTAGTAACTGACCATTTTTGGCAATGTATTTACTTTTCTCATATGTAGCTTCTATTTTTCCAGATTTGGATATCAGAAACACATGAACAAATGGCACAAGTTTATTTAAACAGAGAATTGGCTACAATAAAGAGAAAGGCTTTACTGAATGAAGAAACAATGAGCTCTGGGATTATTGAAAGGTATTCTTAATACTTTCCTTCACTTACAGAACATATATGTGCAGGAAAGGGTCTGGATGAGCAGTGAGGAGGTGCAGTGGCCCTGGATACCCATTACAGGAACACATCAAGCACGGTGAACACATCTCAATCTCCTGTGCTTTCTGTTCATCCTGTTCCCCCTGTCTAGAATTCCCTTTCCTTCAAGTGTTTGCCAATCAGCATTACCCATTCTGGGTCCTCTTTACACATTTTTTTTTTCTGGTCAGTGTTCTGACTATTTAGGTTTGAACACCAGCTCCACCATTTACTTGTGAAAGTAAACAGTATCTATAATCTTCAGGTTTTCAACCTGTAAAATGGGAATTAAAATCAGTATCTACTTCATAAGGTTGTTGGGAAGTTTAGGTGTAAAGAAGTATGAAATGTTCATAGAAATATTGCCTGACAAGCAGTAAAAATTAGGTGAGCTGTCAATCAGGATTAATTGCTCTTATATTCTTGCCCTCTGAGCATTTTGTTAATGCTCTACATAACAGTTGGATTTACATTCTACTTATTTATATGTATGTGTGTTTCCCTTGAAATCGTTCCTTGAAAGTAGGAACTATTTCTTTTTTTAAAATTTGTTTAACGTTTATTTATTTTTGAGAGAGACAGAGTGTGAGCAGGGAAGGGGCAGAGAGAGAGGGAGAGAGAGGGAAAGAATCCCAAGCAGGGGTGCTGCCAGCACAGAGCCTGATGTGGGGCTCAAACTCACAAACTATGAGATCATGACTTGAGCTGAAGTCAGGAGTTGGACACTTAACCAACTGGGCCACCCAGGCACCCCATAGAACTGTTTCTTATCTGTTCATATCTGTAGTCCTGAAACTTGGTATAGTGCCTTTCCATGGAAAACTCTATCCATAGACTTTGTCTTATCTTGTAACTATTGGAAAATGCAGTGAAAACAATGACAAAATGCTGAATTTTTAATTTACTTGTTGGGACATTTTATTTTGCAAAGTGCGTGAAAGGTGCAGACATGAAAATCTTTTAAAAATCTATCATAAAAATTCCTCCCCAGCTATACCACCCATGCATTTGTAATAATTTTCTTCATGGTTATACAAGTTATAATTGAAAGGAGGATTCAGAAACTGACCAATCCCATTAATGGTTATACAAGTTATAATTGAAAGGAGGATTCAGAAACTGACAAATCCCATTAATGGTTATACAAGTTATAATTGAAAGGAGGATTCAGAAACTGACAAATCCCATTAATAACTGGAGCTCCTGATAGAGTATTTTCTCAGGTAAAAATTTTGTCTACTGCCCCCATCACTGTGTCCCTTGCTCACAAAATCAATAGTTGAAGCAGGTACTGGAGCACGTTGCACTGTGTGCCCACCTCCAGCCAGCTGGTAATCCTGTTCATCCAGGAGCCTCTGTTGACCTAACTATCCTTTCCCTACAGTTAACAAGTATATCCCAAATTATAGGTTCTATCAATTTTATTACTATAATTAATACAAAACCACAAGCCTTATCTCAATACCAAGCACCATTATTTGCTTGATCAGTCCTACTTACAGCCATACATTTACTACTATCACTCTCCATTTTTTTTTATTTCAATACGTTTTATTTAACCTAACACATACCAAATATTATCATTTCAGCATGTAATCAATACACACACTATTTTTTTAATATATGAAATTTATTGTCCAATTGGTTTCCATACAACACCCAGTGCTCATCCCAAAAGATGCCCTCTTCAATGCCCATCACCTACCCTTCCCTCCCTCCCTCTCCCCCATCAACCCTCAGTTTGTTCTCAGTTTTTAAGAGTCTCTTATGCTTTGGCTCTCTCCCACTCTAACCTCATTTTTTTTCCTTCCCCTCCCCCATGGGTTTCTGTTAAGTTTCTCGGGATCCACCTAAGAGTGAAAACATATGCTATCTGTCTTTCTCTGTATGGCTTATTTCACTTAGCATCACACTCTCCAGTTCCATCCACGTTGCTACAAAGGGCCATATTTCACTCTTTCTCATTGCTACGTAGTACTCCATTGTGTGTATAAACCACAATTTCTTTATCCATTCATCAGTTGATGGACATTTAGGCTTTTTCCACAATTTGGCTATTGTTGTATCACTCTCCATTTTAGCAGCTTGAATAACTAGATTATTAGCCAACTGCAATCAAAATACTGCTTTCTTTGTATGGAACTGTGGGATCACTATATTGACTCCTGACTCTAACGTGACACTGTATGTTAACTACACTAGAATTAAAATAAAAAACAAAAAGGATTTAAAAAATCCAGCCCCAAATAAGTTTTGTATAGCTCTGAAAGTTTATAAAAGTTTATAAATGTCAGTCTGACATATTCTCTAAAAATTATTGTTTTGTTTCCAGGGACACTGGATTGCCTGCTACTGGCTTTGGAGCTCTCTTTACTAGACACCCACCAGATCATCGCAAAATGTTAGTAGTCCCTAAACCTGCTGCAGATTGCACAAAATACTTCTTAATTAATCAGGAGGTTTGTTTGCGGAGGTGAGGGGATGAGGAGTCTACATAGTCAACAAAATACCCTTTACATAGCATTTCACAGACTCCTTTAACAAAAGTATTGTTTTCCCATCAATATGCAAGCACTAGTAATAATAATATAGTCAATCCTCATTATTTGCAGATTCTGTATTTGCAAATTCTCCTACTTGCTATAATTTATTCGTAACCCCCAAATCAATCAATGCTCAGGGTGCTGTTGCAGTCATTCACGGATCTGCACAGAAAGGCAAAAAAAAAATTGAGCCAACCAGTGTGCACGTTCCCAGCTGACCTGGAGGAAAGTAGAACTGTATCTTCCCATTTTGGCTCTTGTACTGTACCTGAGTGTCCTTCTCACAGTCTTTTACTGCAATGACTTTTGCCTTTTTGCGTGTGCCTTTTGTTGGTGATTTTGCTATTTGAAATGGCTTGCAAGTGCAATGTTAAAGTGCTGTCTTGTGTTCCAAGCACAAGAGGACTGTGATGTGACTAATGGAGAAAACATGTGCATTAGGTAAGTTTCCTTCAGGCATGAGTTATGGTGCTGTTGGCCATGTTCAATGTTAATGAATTAACAGTGCATATTAAAGTGACTTTAAATAGAAACGCAGATAAAACCAGGACACGTACTAATTGGCTGATGAAAATATTGTGGCCAGAGGCTCTCAGGAACCTAACCCTGTGTTTCCCCTAGAGCAACGGTTCAGGGTTTGCTAATTCAGTGTTTGCAGTGACTTTATAGAACATTACTATGAGTTATGAGCTTGGACTATAGAGCAAGAGACTGCTAATTTTTACTGATAAAAGAAATATATTTATTTTGGGGAGGCATGACTTGTTACTACAGAAAACGAATTTATCTTCCACTCATCTTTGTAAACAAGACAAACTTTCATAATTTCTGTAATGACATATAGCTAAGTGATACGGAAATATAGGTACTTACAAGCTCTATAAAATTCTAAGTATTGAATTGTGCGCTGTGTGGACATGGGGACATGTCATCATTACCAGCAATTTAGATGTTTTTGCTTCCTGTGACAACTGTCTGGCATTAGAACTAAGCTACTTTGCAGTCTGCCTGGGCTTGAGGTGGGAAACGTCCTAAATGACAATGCCCCACACCCCATTTCACAGTCACTTGAAATTCTGGCCAGGTGTTCTACCATGCAGGTTCTAACCTTGATTGCTGCAGTGGGGCTGGCCTGGCCTGTGTCTCCCACAGGCTGCTGTAGCATATCTAAGTGGGCTGGAAGGCCCACAGGGAGTATTTCCAAATGATCCCTGAGGAGGGTGGACTTCTGGCTTCCATGAAGATGATGAGCTAAAAAAAAAAATCCCACTGGCTCCCTTCCTTGCACTGAAATCTGGAAATTCTAGCAACAACATGGAAAGGCAGAATGAATCCAGAGGCAGACTTTGACAACTGTATCAAAATGTTGAGAAACTCTAAAGAAAATGATGGGTTAGAGGAAGAGAGGGCTGGGAGATGGAGTAGGGGAGGAGGAGAAGAGAGAAGGCAAAGACTGAAGTCTCTAGATGGAGTCTTGAGCCAGACCAGGATGCAAGCAGTGTTCTCGGTGGGCCAGGCTTATGCAGGAGCTCAAAGAGTCTTGTCTATTGTGTTTGCAAACCTGGAGTATAAGCTGAAAGTTGGATTTCTCTGCACTGGCTTTGTCTACTATTTTTAGTCCAGGACAGAAAAGGAGACACCAGGGCTCTACATACTAGATGATTTGATACCAACAATCTACCTCCCTGAAATCACTCTGATCTCAGCACTGAAATCTGTAATTCCAGCCACAGATGGCCAGTAGATCTGAGTTGTCTCCTCCAACTCCAGTTTGAGAAAGCAATCTTGGATATGGAGGAACGAGGCAGTGCACGTAAAGGAGGAAGAAATGCCAGGGAGAAAAAGCACCATTAAGCCCAGAGAGCGGTAGCAGTGGTGCTCAACCCACATCACCCTCACTCACAGTGAAGACAGGAGCTAGGCCTCCCTTTTCAATGGGCCACCTTTGTGGTCATCAAAGCAGAGGCATCTGGTAGTCTCAGGAATAATACAAAGTTCTAGTTAAAACATATCATGACACATCTAAAGAATAAAAAGCATCATGAAGAATGACAAGACATAGGTGACTTATACCAGAGGAAGCAGACCTGGTGGAACAAATGGAACGGGAATTTAAAGCTCTATTACTTGGGGAAATAAACAGTTGCAAACGTAAGACAAAATAATAAAAATCAATTTGACGTTAACTTTCCAACAGCAACACTGGATGCGAACCCATAACATTGAAATGTTGAAGGAAAAGAATTTTGAACCTAGAACTATTTAAATGGGAGGGTCAGACAAAGATATCTTCAGACACAAGGACTGGTTGCAGACTTACCATCCTGCCACAAGTAACTATAGAACCAGGCAAAATATAGTAGGCAACTGTCATCAAGTGTTGGGTAGCAACTGTGTGTCTCTGTGCTCCTTGAGATGGGGGTGAGGGCGTCTCATTCTCCCTGACTTACTCTCTGAGGACATGTCTTCCAGCTGCGATGCAGGCAGGTGAGCCCCACTGCAGAGCAATATTCCTGTTGAGTTAGGAAGCAGGAATAGGATTTTAGAACTTCTGAATGTGACTCAAACTTGTAGGACCAGGGTGTCAGAGAGAAGGAAGTTGTGTGTGGAGGTGGGAACAGGAGTCCACATCGGGTTCCCTTGGGTTCTCAGTCAAGTATGCGGCCCTGCACGCACTATGGAAATAATAGACACCCCTGGTGTTAAAAAATCAAATAGAACCGTCTGTGGTGTATTCTGAAATTTTACAGTGATGCTCCATCCTACCTGGTAATCTCATGCAGTGGGTTCCACCGCTACATCACCTGCCTTCAAATCTTGGCCCTGCCCACTTACCAGCTGTATGATCTTGGGCAAGTGGCTTAGCCATTTCAGTTTCTTCATTTGTAAAATGAGGATGATAATTATAAAGGTGTCCATGTTCTAGGGTTGCAGTGATGATTAAGCAAGTTAATATACATAAGATAATTAGAAAAGTAATTGATGTGTATGTGGTAAGTGCTGTGCAAGTCTGCTGGGCTAGACACTCAGCAACCTGAGTCTAGAAACTCTATCAATTCAGGGAAATGTTCTTAATTTATTTCATTGATGATTTGTACCTTCCATTTTCTCTGTTCTTTCTTTTTGGAAATCCTTTATTTGGGTGTTGAATTGCTTGGCCTGGTCCTCTACTTTTCTTGTCTTTCTGTTTTATTTTTTTCTTTACTATCTTCTGTTTCTTCGACCCTACTATTGAGTTGTTTTTTGTTTGTTTGTTTAAATCCTTCTGTTTTTATTGGATCCTTTTTTTATTTCATGACTATAATATCTTATCTATCTGGGGATGTTAATGATATAGTTTGTTTTTCTTAAATTTTTTCTCCATGCATAGTCTCTATTTCATGTAAAATGCTTTTTTTGTTTCTGTTTGGGTTTTGTTTGTATGGTATCTATCTGTGCTGGAGGCTTTCTTGAGGGGTCTGGTAATCCTTGCTTTTCTGCTCATGATTAAGAGCCTGTGAGTGAAACTTACTGTCTTGGAGTTTTACTGGAAGGATCTAGGTAGGTCTTCCCTCCCCTCCCACCCCCCAGAAGCCCTGGTGCCAGTATTTTAGTCTTTCCTCTTGGGCTGGTCAGATTCGCCAGAGAAATCTCCCTTATTTGACCCTCTGAAGGGTGAAGGGTTGGCACCTGTGTTCTTGGAGTGAGCAGAGCGTTTTGCTGGGACATCAATATTAATCCTTCATTATGTATGGTCACTGAACCATGTTGTTGATCAATGACTTTCTCTTTCACCCTTTAAAAATTTATTTTTTTAATCTTTATTCACCTTTGAGAGAGAGGGAGAGACAGACAGACAGACAGCACAATCAGGGGAGGGACAGAGAGAGAGGCAGACACAGAATCCGAAGCAGACTCCAGGTTCCAAGCTGTCAGCACAGAGTCCATCATGGACTCGAACCCATGAACCGTGAGATCATGACCTGAGCCTGAAGTCGGACGCTGAACTGACCGAGTCCCCCAGGCACCCCTCTTTTACCTTTTCTAGTGAATAAATTTCTAGTTCCTGCTGGAAGAGAGAAGGTGCAGTACCCAGCAGTGGAGAGTGACAGAGACCTGCGGCTCTAGCTGCTTCTCCAGCAACTCCAGCCCAATTGTCCTTTGCTGCTTCAGGACTTACTCAGCTTTCTGCTAAGTCACACACCACTTGTTTGTTCATCTTCTCCAAGCTTCCAAAACTTGTTTCTCATGTCCCTTTTCCTGTTCTTCATATCCTTGTGGGTTTATTTTTTTAAAGCCTCTTTCATATGATTTTAATGGAGCTTTTTGGAGAAGCAAAATGCAATGTGTACAGTTAATCTTAACTCTGAAGTTGTAAAGTTTCATCTGAAATGTCACCTCCTCCAAAGGACCCTCCCTTCCTACTGTCACCCCAGCCCCTACGACTTGGTAGATCCCTTGTGGGTGTCCATGGCACTGTGTGCTTCTTTTATCCTAACACTATACTCATCTTAGTTGCAATTACTTGCATCCCTGTTTGTCTTTCTTGCTAAACTTGCTCTAAAGGGCAAGACCATGACAGCTCCATCCCCCGTGCCTACCAGAGAGCTTGACCTATAGCAGCTGCATAGTAATCATTTCTTGAATGAATAGATTATTTCTGCTGTTGAACAGAAAATTCTTACAGAGGAGAGGTATTGCTCTTTCCTATCTTATTTGATTTAGGGCTTCAAGACTTGTAGAACCAAAAGTTCTCAGTTCTATTTTGGTAAATGCATTGGAAGACATAGTCTTTTAGAAAAATCAATCCTTCTTAGTTGGAATTGCCGAATTACTTGTTTGTCTTATTTGATTATCAGCAAGGAAATAAATACATGAGTACCTTCAACTGTCCTTCACTAATTCCATATGTAATTCCTTCTTTCAGTTAATGTACACTAATTATAGGATATTCCATACCATAGGATGCTGTGGTGTTTTAGAGTCTGCTTTCTTTAATATTAAATATTCTTTTGCTTCTTACCAACTGTACAGCTGTGGAAGTTAAATGTCAACTTTAAAAGGCAATGAATAAGAATGAGTTTGCTCAATGGACCAAAGTAATGTGCTTCAACTTATAAAAGAAAGGCTGTAATCATAATGTAAATTTAAACTTCCAGTTACCTCTTAACAAAAATCAGAATGTAGGTATAGTTTTGTTGTTAAGGGGACATTAGCTAGATGCATTTATTTTAATTTTTAGATAACATTCATTATATTTTGATGGCACTTGACAGTCCTTTCTTTTTTTAAAAAATGTTTATTTATTTTCAGAGAGAGAGAGAGAGAGAGAGAGAGAGAGAGAAGGCATGAGCACGGGGCTGAGGGGTAGGGGCAGAGAGAGAGAGAGAGAGAGAGAGAGAGAGAATCCCAAGCAGGCTCCCCACTGTAGCAAAGAGCCTGATGTGGGGCTCAATCCCACATATGGTGAGATCATGACCTGAGGGAGACCAAGAGTCAAACACTTAACTGACTGGGCCACCTGGGCACCCAACAGTCTGTTTCTTTTCTCACAACTCAACTGATAGCCAACCTACTTTATTTTGGACCAATATCAAGAAGACACAACACTTTTCCTCCTTAAACTGGCAGCAAACATCTCTGGAACATATTGGAAATCAGAAGGACCACAGTGTTTGGACAGCACTCATCACTCCTGGCCTTACCTAGAGAAAAGGACTCTGTGGATAACTCCTCCCACATATGTCACAGACTGAGATAAATTTTTAAAAATTATAATGTAGGGGGAAGTAAGGCTGAGACTAAAAGCACTATCAATGACTTAACTTTAAAAGTGAGGATTTATATACATTGAGGCTGGATTGAGCTTGTCTAGAAGTAGAGTTATTGTTTCTCTTGAAAGCTGGTTACATTTCTATCAGTGAGTTTCCAAGGAATTCACCCTGACCAGTAACAGCAGGGCTGAGAGTCAGGGAGGCCCAAAGACCACAGCCACAAACAGTGCTCTTCTGATCTCAGGTGGGCACAGTTGCGTGGCTAGGAGGTCTCTGACACATACCCCTTTTACTACACGGGTAGAGACATTAAAGGCATAGCAAAGTAATGAGAGACACATTTCCTTCAAGGCACATAGGAAAAGTGGATAAGAACCTGAATATAATTAGTAAATTAAGATATTCTTTGCCCTCCCATCTTGTTCTCACGAATTCAAGTTCTCGGGAACTTATACGTAATTTGGAAGCTCTTCATGAGGCATGGAAAGCTAATTCACTGATTATCAGAAGGCCCTTAGATATGTGATGATCTATACAAAATGATTTTATGATTTGTCCGTTGTAACAGATAGTTGTAGCTGACTCATTCTAAGAAGTAAGGTTTTCCATGTATAATATTTGGACGGCATCTGTGACCAGTAAGCAAGCAACCAACCAACCAGAAACCAAAACAACAGAACAAATGAAACAACAACAAAAGCTGTATCAAACAGATTCAATTTTGCAAATGAGATTTAGTATAAATATAGTTTTAAGATCTTTTTCTCAGAAGCCCTTAACTTAAATATGCATATTAACCATGCATGGTCCTGGGATAATGGTTCACAGGAGGAGCTAATTTTTTTTGACAGTGAAAGCCAACTCTGGCATAGAATATGCACTGGGTGAGAAGCATACGCATGGGAGCCTGTGTCAGTTTGAGGGCAGCCCAGAAGTACTGACTATCTGCTGGAGGATGGAGAAGTATGAAAGGTAGACCTCTTACAAGGACGCAGTTAACTACTGCATCCTGCCATTTTTACCAAATTTCATTGTATCCCGGTGCTAGTGATTAGTGTATATTGTCAAAATTTTATAATAAATGTGTCTTGTTTCCAGAAGTCATCCAAACACTATGTGATCCACATGACTGGAGAAGAAAGAAATTAATAGTGTTTTGGATCACTGGGTAGCTTTTTGGAGATAGTTGTTTTTCAGAAAAGGCATGGTATGGAGAGATAGGAGACATGGTTCTACTTCTGGGCCTGCACTAAACCTGCTATATGACCTTGTGCTGGCTAATAAGCCTCTCTGGGTTCCAGTTGTTTCCATCTATAAAATGAAGAGATTGAACCAAATGATCTGTAAAGTCCTTTCCTGCTCTAAAATTTTATGGTTCTAAGGAGAAAGGCATCTGTAGTCTCATAAATGGACAAGTTAAATGAGGCCAAAAAGTAGTTCAGGCAGTTAAGTGCTCATTGTTGGCATAGAGCACTTATCCATATGTGTGTGGAGCGATTACTTCCCAGTAACCATAGTGAGCTTAGGCCGCAGCTTAAACTCTTTCAATTTATTTCTCTCACTGGGGCATTTAGCATCTGTAAAACCTTTGGCACTCTTCAGAAGAAAGGGACTGAATATGAATAGTAAGAGGTGTTATTTTGTTTTTTCCTTTTCTCAAACTCCAGGGCAAGGCATTTGCTTTTTTTTCCTACTCAGGCATTTATGTGGTGGCTTGTCTCTTGGTAAAATGCCACCCAGTTGGTGAACATTTTTCCTGAAGGAAAAAAAGTTTTAAAAAATGCCCTGTGATGAAGGTGATGAGGGTAACAACAAAGGAAATGTGAAGAGGAGAATGATATTGTGGAATGAGCATACAATAGGAGTGAGACAGACCAGAATCCCATTCTTGATTCTTCATCTTACTCATTGGAGGACCTTTTGCTTCCCATGCAGTGTAATGTGGCCAGGCTGTGTGCTAATGGGGTGATTTTCCTCCCTGCTCCCACCTCCCTCAAGCCCATGTGTTGGTCATATGACCCGTATGGCCAATCAGAAAGCATTCTAGGATTATAATTGAAGTTTTGGGCAAGATGCCCTAACATTTTCCAGGTAGCAAGTTACAGAGGGCATCTAGCTGTGGGACGAGCATCTCTCTGTAAATGAAGCTAAGCAGAGGTGTGGAAAAAGACTGTTCTGATGGTATTCTTTTTATATGTGCTGGTATTTTCCTTCTTTTTTTTTTTTTTCTTGAGTTTGAGGTAGGTTTCTATAACTTATAACTTTAAGTAATACAACTGATAGCAAATACTTATATGGTATGTATTATGTGTCAGGCACCATTCTGATGTTGCTAACTCATTTACTTCCTACAAAACTCATACGACTTGGTTCCATCTACATTATCTGCATTCTATGGTGGGAAAAACAAAAGCACAGAGAAGTCAAGTAACATGTTCAAACTTTCAGAGCAATCAAGTATGAGTCAGGATTTTGACTGAGATTGTCTAAGGCCAAAGCTCATGGTCTTAGCCACTCTTCTCTTCTGCCTCTTTGAATGCTAGGCCAACTAAGAGAACTCTGAACATGGAGATGTTATTTGCTCCATTTAGGCAAGGCCCAGGTCTTGAGCACCAAGCCATTTAAAGGAAATACTGGTGAAAGGTTCTTTATCTCTTGAAATTTCTAGATTCAATTTTTTCATTTTTCAAATAATATGGCTACTGGTTCCTAAGACATACCTTGGATTTGGTTTGGAAGTTTCCCCCTGTAAAGCAGAGACCTGCCTGAGCTCATCTCACTCACCTGGGATGCCTGGAATGGGTGGCTTGGCTGGTGCTGAATGGTAATGGCTTTTATAGTTGGTCAAATTTGCTGAAATGATTTCAGAGTCAACCTAAATGCTATTGCTCTTTGTGCTACTCCTGCATATAGGGTATCTGCCGTTACCTGACATACATTGAAACCAAACAGCTAAGTAGGTGGGACACTTCCCCATTTGTTAATATTTGGGGGTATGGCTCAGGTCCTGACTTGGCTTGTGTGCCTTGGCACAGGAGTGTTTTAATGGTGGATAGCAATGACCTACTTTATTGCTATCCTTTCAGGGTAATTCATAAAATTTAATAAGAAAATTTATGTGAAAGCACCCGGTATAGTGCTTGTTAGATCCAAAGTTTTGGCATCATAGTGGACTCATGGCTGACTCAGACCATACCTGTCTGTATTGTATCTAACTTCATTAGAATAGCCATTCACACTACACCTACCAAATTAAAGTTCAAGTTTATTTGCATACCCAGGTGTGCTCAGTGAGGCCCTCAAGATAAAATTATGAAGACAGCTTTATTCAATTTACTTATTTGGTCTCTAGTCCCCAGAAACAATCCTTTCCTTCTCTGTGCGTGCATGCCACAGCTCCCATCAAGAGACAGAGGTCATTTTCCTGTCTTATGAATTTGGGCTGGCCTTGTGACTCATTTTGATCAATGGAATGTAGCAGAAGTGATGCTCTGGGACATCAGAGAGCAGACCTTATGAGACTGGTAGTTTCTACTTTCTGATTCTTGGCCTCTAGCCAACATGCTGTGAGAAGCCCAAGACACATGGAAGAGAACCAAGGCATCTGTTGACAGCTCCAACTAAGCTCCCAGACAACAGACAAAACCAACTGCCAGGCATGAGAATGAGCTATCTTGGATCTTTCCATCCATTCAAGTACCTGGATGACTGTAAGTCTCATTAACATCACATGGACCAAAACACTACACAGCTGAGCCCAGTCATCCCACAGAATAATCAGAGATAATAAAATAGTTGTTATTTTAAGCCACTAACTTATACGCCATAGTAGTAGATAACTGAAATAAGCTTCATGTCTCTAACTACCATGATTATATGGCTGCTTCTACCTTTATTTGGCCTACAGGTGAATTTGTGTCATTGCTAATCCATTGGGAATACAAGCAGTTCAAATTTTGGGATTGATGAGGTCATGAAACAAATGAGTGGCAAAGATTTTCAAAATGTTAATATTATGGAATTTATATTTAATCCTGACATTTCCTTTTATTCCACATAATGGTGAGACTGCATTACTAGTATTTCTCTTTATAATATTGGAAATTTATGTGGTTGTCATAATGCTATAATTACTTGAAGTCTTCAGTGAGTCTCAGTGGATAGTACTACACTGTGCATCTTTGAGCCATAGAAGTGGTTTCATAGGAACAAGAATTTTACAGCATTATGGAAATCTTTGCTGCTATCTGTGTTTAATTTGATTCTATATTTAGCACTTTCATAGTTAAATTATTACCTTAATAGATAAGGCTTACATTGCCCTTCAAAATGGCTTGCAAAAATTATTAGTCCTGGGGAAACTATGTTTGTTCCACATATCTGAATTCATCCTTTCGACATAATGAGTGGCTACTATGAATTAGGAACAATTAGATATTAGGAATATAGAGACAAAAGACACCCATTCCTGAAGTAGCTCACTGTCTAATACATGAGACAGAAAAATAACCAATCAGTACTCATGTATCAGTAAGGAATACCCTTGGCTGAAAGTAACAGAAAACCTCACTAGTAGTAACTTGAATAATTAAGGAATTTGGTCATGAAATATAAGGGAGTTAAGACTGGAATGTCACCGGGGCACCTGGGTGGCTCAGTCGGTTAAGCATGGTCTCACAGTTTGTGGGATCGAGCCCCACGGTGGGCTGAGCATGGAGCCTGCTTGGGATTTTCTCTCTGCCTCTCCCCCACATGCATGCTCTCTCTGTCCCTCCCTCTCTCTCGAAAATAAATTAACTTAAAAGAAAAGACTGGTATAAAAGCTACATGATGTCATCAATGATGCAGGGCATTTTTGTCTTTCTTCTCTACAAGTTTTGCAGGAAGCTTTCATCCTCATAGTGTCAGGAGGGTTGCTGTGCCTCCCAACATCATCAATCTGTTCTAGAAAGGAAGAAATGGGAAAGTGAAGAGGTAAAGGGAAACCCCCTCAGAACCATCATTCTTCATCTACTAGATGGCCACCCTTGGCTACAAGAGTCTTCTAAGTAGAGAAAGACACACAAGAAGGGAGGCTGGAATAGTTGTTGAATAAGCCAACCTACACGTTGCAACATGCTAGGGTGAACAGAGGATGCAAGAGGAGAACATAACTCAGATTTGGAAGGTTAGAAAAGGCTTCCAGGTAGATGTGAAACCTAAGCTGAGTCATGAAGTTTGAGCTAGAGTCAGCCAGATCAACAGGAGAGAAGGGCACCCTAGACAGGGATTTAGGGCAGGGGATAATGGTCCCTGTGATGGGCATGTCTTGGTTCAAAGAGTACAAGTTTTCAGTGATAGCATCCAAAGTTGGAGAAAGATGTTGGGGACAAAGCAGGTAGGGCCTGAAAGCTATGTTAAAGAATTTGAACTTTGGGGCGCCAGGGTGGCTCGGTCGGTTAAGCGTCGGACTTTGGCTCGGGTCATGATCTCACAGTCCGTGAGTTCGAGCCCCACGTCGGGCTCTGTGCTGACAGCTCAGAGCCTGGAGCCTGTTTCAGTTCTGTGTCTCCCTCTCTCTCTGCCCCTCTCCTGTTCATGCTCTGTCTCTCTCTCTGTCTCAAAAATAAATAAACGTTAAGAAAATTAAAAAAAAAAAGAATTTGAACTTTATCATGAAGGCAAGAGTGAAAGGTTTTCAAGTATAGGGTAGAAATGATCAGATTTGTGTTTAAAAAGCAGAAGGCAAATTGTAGGTGACTGGGACTGCAGTGAGAAGGCTATTGAACTGACCAAGGCAAAAGATGATAAGGTCCTGACCTCTAGTAATAGTGGTGTGGAGGAAAAGATTTCATATTTTAGATATATTAAGAGAGAAGAATAGACATTTACTTGGTAACTGATTAGTTATAAGGGTAGAGAAGACTCAAGGTTGATTCCCAGGCCTCTGGCTTAGGCACCTGGGGGTTAATGGGGCCATTCATTGAGGCAGTGAAGGTAAGAGGAAGAGAAAATACCAGATAGCAGGTGGATAGTTGACACTGGAGCATGAGCGAGGTCAGTGACGCAGATTCAGTTGCAAATATAAGTGTCCTAACTAGTTCCTCTGCCTTCAGCCTTGTCCCTTTCAATCCATTCAGCAGCTTGAATATTTCAAATAAAATGCAAAGAGAACCATGTTCTTCCACTCTCTAATTAGTATCCTTGCAGTATCGCTTTTTCTTCTTGTGTCAATGAGCACATACTGTGTGTCTGGCACTGAGCTAAGGGCTTTATATGCCTTATTTCATTTAATTCTCATTATTTGAGATAGACACTGCAGCTATCTCCATTAAAAAAGGGGCTCAGAGAGGTAAAATAACTTCCCAAAATTTCCTTAGCCTGGGAAGCACCAGAGCTGGGTTTTAAAACTCAGGTCTGGTCTGTCTGACTGCAGAGTTTGTGTCCTTAACCACTATAGTACATTGCTTTTCATGCTTAATTGTGTAGAGTGCTCCATTTCCTTCAAAGTATTTCATATGCATTATCCACTCCTAAATTTATACAAGGTCATATGAGTCTGTATTTTCTTAATTGTATAAACAAGGAAATCAAAGCACAGAGATAATCAAAGAATCCAATTTTCCATTAATTAATCTATCTGTCTAGTCTCTAAGTATTTATGGAAGAGATACTAATGGGGGTAAATAAGATGTAGAGGGTTTAAATGGCTTGCTCAAGACCCCAAGGCCACTTGATAGTCAAGAAGACACTAGAATCTCTGGGTTTATAAGTCTGTGTTCTTGACAGAAGGAGAGAACTGCTTCCAAACTGCTAGGAAACTTAGCAAGGGCTTGGCTTGGATCAGGAATAAAAGCAGATTCAAATTGTCTGCCATTTCATCTGTTCTTTCCACCTCTTGCCCTCTAGCTTCTTTGAGATTGATTTGTAGGATGGACCTAGAGAGTATAATGCTAAGTGAAGTAAGTCAGAGAAGGACAAATATGGTATGATTTCATTCATAGGTGGAATTTAAGAAACAAAACAAATGAATAAACAAAGAAAAAAGAGACTAACAAAAAAACCCAGCTCTTAAATACAAAGAACTAACGAGTGGTTGCCATAGGGGAGGTGGGTGGGAGGATGAGTGAAATAGATAAACAGGATTAAGAGCACACTTACCTTGATGAGCACTGAGTAATGTATGGAATCGTTGAATCATTATATTGGACACCTGAAACTAACATAACACTCTATGCTAATGATTTAAAAAAAGAGGGAGTAAACAAAGGTAGAAAAAGATAAGGGCCCCCTAAAATAGAAAATCCTTCAATGAGAGCAGAGGCCGTTATCCCCAGGACTAAGGCTCGCCAATGAGCCAGCTGTGTCACAGGTTGGGCGAAGAATCTCCTGAGACCAGAGCAGAAGTCTCCAAGAGAAATTTTCGCAAGAAGTAAAATTAACTGAACATATTGAGATGAGAATTACACAGCTGGGGAAGTTTGAGAGTAAATAAGTGATAGATTAAAAAGGGGGAGGGCAGCATTCAGCAGATGTGGAAGAACTATCAGATTTGCTCTGTGTGGCTTCATTCCTTAGGTAGATCCGAGATTAAAAAAGAATGATGATTTCTGTTAAGAATGAGACAGAACTTCCCAGAGTGGTTGTAACCTCCCCTTCCATCCTACCACATGGAGTCAAGTAGAATCCATTGCCATGGGCCTCTCCTCATCCTAAATAACAGATGCTGCTTCTACTGCTGCCGGAAATGGGATTAATTCCAAATTAATTCTCTGCTTTTTTGAGTCACTTACTCAGAATCAGACTATTAGGTGGGACTGTCTGATTTGCTGAGTAGATAGATGTCACATGCCCTTGTTCTGGTTGCTGGGAAGCTGGGTAAAATATCTGCTTGTCCTCCAGACAAAACAGAAAAGAAGTGGTTGACCTTTAAATTTCTTCCAGGTTTAAGAAATTGTGATTCCCTGGGTTTTGGTATTTCATCTTGTCAGATTTACACATGTTACCATAGAGGTTGGTGTAGTTGTAGGCATTTTAACTAATATCATGGCTTTAATAAAAACTTCAATATCAGACTTCTTTTCTTTTTTCATCTTGCAGAACACCTTTAGCAGTTCTCTACCTTACAACCATTAAAGGTTGAAGAGGGCATGTGTGGCAAACTGTGGGTGGTGCCGGGTGAAAGCCAGCTGTCCACTTTCCAAACGTTCTTACAGCATGGCATTATATTGGTAAATTTATCAGCATCTGGTCTTCAGTTTTACATTTCCAGAAAGACAATTTTATCTGTGCTTCAGAATTTATCTGACTCATGAAGACTGACTTATGCCCATTAAACTCACAAGAAAAGCCATTATTCTAATTAGTTAATTTATAATGGGAAATAAAATGTTCAAGCATACCAGTCATGTCAGCCTTAACAAAAGGATTCTCTTGGAAAAAAAAAAAAAAAGGATAGGAAGGCAACGTATAATCAGAGTGTTGTTCAGAGTGTGTGAATTAGTTATAAGATTACAATAATCAATGGCCTCAGATCCTGACTACCTGATTACAGTGGGACTCTTTCAGTTGTAAGTAAAAATTGCACAATTAAAATGACCTTGAGTCAAAAGGAGAGTTTATTATAGGAGTTTGAATTACCAGATGGAACTCTGGGAAAGTCCTTGGAAGAGTTGGGCTTCCAAGACTACTGGAATTAGAACCAGGATTCTCTCCCTGTTGGCTTCCTTTTCTCCTTCTGAGGGGAGGTACTTTACATCCCATGGTTCTTATCACAGAAGAGGGACTGACTCTTTCCCATTCATCTCTAGTAAGAAATCCCATGGCAGAGCCCTGATGGAATCTGAACTAGGAGCTGATGTTTAGACCTATCAGCTGTGGGTAGTTATGGAGTGGTAGAGCAGGAACATGTGACACAAGGCTGGCTTGAGGTGATTCCAGACAATGAGCTAAAGTCACTGTTAGCTGTCATAATCAGACTGGAACACTGACATTGATGTATTGCAGCTCTGCTCCCAGAACCTTCCAGAGAGGTCTATTTATGAGCCAGGACACCTCTTCCTTGTGCCTAGAACACATGCCTCCCTTAGTTTCCTCATCTCTTGCTTTCTTGAGTTTCTCTGAAGACCATTTCTCTTCTAAGGGATTTATTCTTTCATTATATTATTTATTTGGCTATAGCCTTCAGCTGATATCGAAGAGGAAGATCTATGGTTTTATTTTCAAAAGACCATCTTGTTTCAAATTGGACAAAATATATCACTTCAAGATTGTTGCCCTGTTTTTCAGATTGAAATGCTTGGGGGAGGTGGGTGATCACAAAGAGTTTATAGCTGACTGACTGAAATTCATCATTCACTATTATAAAAGTTTCCATTTTGTTGAGCCACATTGCATTTTCAAAAAGATAACTGAATATTTTAACCCTCCACCTTTATTTACTTTGAGTTTTGTAGTAAATCTCTATCTTTTTATATTCTAATTTTATTTTAATTGCTTTATTCATTTAATTCATATTTCTCAGTGCCTACCTTGTATCAGACTCTGTGCTGGGAGGTGATAATAAAGAAAGAGAGAAGGACCTGAACTTGGTGGAATGGGTTTCTGCCCATTAAGTGCTTTAAGTGGGTTGAGAGATGCGCAAAGCTGCTTTGTGAGGTTGCCTGCCCAAAGCATCACTCTATTTGACTGATAATTGTATCATTTGAGTTGTAACTTTGGATGAGGATGGGGTAGAGAAATAAGTTCACCATCATCTATTAACACTTAAACATTTTAAGATTATGTAATATTTCCATTTAAATACTCTTCAGACATCCATCTACTTATTTCCTAGTTATAATGTAAGTTGATATCTTTGCCGTGTTTGCTTCTTATTTTTTTAAAAAAGACCATTTATCATGACTTATAGATTCACCATATATTCACAATATATTCACCATATTGATGGTGAAAATTCTTATTTTTTTAAAAAAGACCATTTATCATGACTTATAGATTCACCACATATTCACAATATATTCACCATATTGATGGACATTAGCTTCCAGTTTTACACTGTTACAAATAAGGCTGCATTGAATATTATGTATGTCTTCTTGAGTATATGTGCAAGGATTTCTTAATACTTAGAAATATAATTGCTAGTGAAGATATATGCACCTTCATTTCTGTAAGATATTGCCACTAGTAATGTATGAACATGCTCATACTTTCATATCCTTACAAACAGTGTAGAGTTTTTTAATTTTTACCAAATGGATATTAAATGGTAACTTACTGTTTTACTTTGCGTTTCACTGCTGAATTTAAGACTGAATATTAAGCCTGAATTTATTTTCAAATATTAATAGCCATTTTGTTTTCTTCTACTGTGAAGAATTTATAGTCTTAGTCCATTTTTCTATAGGATACTGTCTTTTATTGATTTCTAAGATTTTTTTATTTATTCTGGATATTGATATTATTTGAGTTAATTTTTCAATAAATATCTTCTTGTCTATGAATTCTCTTATAACACTGTTTATGGTGTCTTTTGAGTGATAGAAAATTCAAATCATAATTTAATCAAGAATTATATATAAAATGTCAGATTGTAAACCTTTTAGAAATTATACATACACACATATGTATATGTAACATATATTGAATAGTCACCTATAAATAAAGGGGTTGTTTTATGTCCTTCAGCAGATTTAAAAATTTTTGTCATAAATGTCTTTTAAATCTGTTAGATGTATTCCTATAGGAAAATTAGAGATTTTATTGCAGCTATAAATGAGATATTTCGATTTTAATTATGCTTTCTAATTTCTTGTTGTTGGTGTATGGGTATGCTATTTTTGTATATTGATCTTGTATCCAACAACCTCCCTGAAACTTGCCTGTTGTTATGATTTGTAGATTCTCTTGGATTTTTAAAATGTAGATAATCTTATATGTGGAAAATAAGAATTTTGTTTCTTTTATTCCAGTTATTATACTCACACTTCTTTTCCTTGCTTTACTGCGTTTTCTAGAATCTCCAATTCATAGAATAGAATCCAGAATTTGTGCCTATTTGGGAATGTTTATAGAAAAGGTTTTCATCGGCTTAGTCTTTATTTTGATTTACTGTTTTCTTCTCATAGTGATGTTGCACTACTCTGTTTATCATATGTTGAAATTTCCTGGAAGAGCAGCAATCGGGTAATTCTAAGGAGGAGTGAGAAGTCTGGGCAGTTTTATTAATCTCTTAGTTCAAGAGTGCCCTCTACTGTTGGAATAGTGAAGTGATCTATATTTTATTGAAGCCATCTTTTTTGAAAGTGGTGATTCTAGGACCTTTCATTTCTGAGCTTGAATTCTTGTTTTTCTTTACCTTGCTAGTTGCTTCCCAATTTCCCAGAGGCAGGTCCTTCCCAAGACTGCCACTGTGGTCTTAAATTCTTTCCAAGCCTCTTTCTTGGAAAGCCAATCTTCAGATCCTCTAGTCACAGACTTGTTCTCAGTATTTCCCATCAGTGAAGGATGCTTTCTTTTCTGGGGGTGATGTCTTCTGTGTTCCATCCCCATTAGGAACTTGCCACTCTCTCCTCTATTCCATGTAATACCCACCTGATTTTGCTCCAGTATGGGCTTTGGATATGGCTCTACTGATTTTGGATTTTTCTCCCACATACACATGCGCTGAAGTTTGTAGTTTTCTCTAGCCACTGTTATGCACTAGGCATGGGTGATTGTGTGATTTTATTTGCTTTTGCAGATCGGGGTTGGGACACACTTGTTTGTATTCCTAGCAGGTTTCCGGGTAATGCAAATACTACTACTCTGGAAACCACACCATGAAAGCCCTGAAGAAACTGGTGGTTATCACCAGATTTTGGAGGATATATGTAGATATTTGGGTTTAAGGAAACAAAGGATCTAGGAAAGTGTAACAATCTTGTCCTGACTGTGGATTGGTCATTTTATCTTTGTGATTCTGTCATTTTTTGACTTACACATTCTGTGTTGTTAGGTTTCTTGACTTAGGATCTTCCTGGTGTTTGTTCCTTTAATCAATACATAATGATCTTTATTACTAATAACTTTTGACTCAAAGTCAATTACATGTGATATTAATATAAGAATACTAACTTGCTTTTGGTTAATATTTTCTGGATATACCTTTTTATATCCTTTTATTTTCAAACTTCCTTTGAAAATAATTTATTCTAGGTATAGACGCATAGAGTTGTACTATATAATACAATATGATGTTCGGTTTAAGTCTAAGAAAATATTTTCACTGATGAGTTTAACCCTTTTACTTTCATTGTATTTGCAAAGACATTTAATTTTATTTTTATGATTTTAATTTGTCTTATAAGCAAAAATGATTTTCATTTCTTCCTTTTATTCTTTTCTTATTAGATTGGTCTTTAAAAAAATTACTTGCAACAGTATGGAGGTTCCTCAAAAAATTAAAAATTGAACTACCCTACAACCCAGCAATCGCACTACTAAGTATTTATCCAAAGGATGCAAAAATGCTGACTCAAAAGGGCACATGCACCCCAATGTTTATACCAGCACTATCAACAATAGCCAAAGTATGGAAAGAGCCCAAATGTCCATTGACTGATAAATGGATATAGAAGATGTGTTATTATACACAATGAATATTACTCAGTGATCAAAAAGAATGAAATCTTGCCATTTGCAACACCATGGATGGAACTAGAGTGTATTATGCTAAGTGAAATAAGTCAGTCAGAGAAAGATAAATAGCATATGATTTCACTCATATGTGGAATTTAAAAAACAAAACAGATGAACATAGGGGAAGGGAAGGAAAAATAAGATAAAAATAGAGAAAGAGGCAAACCATAAGAGACTCTTAAATACAGGGAACAAACTAAGGGTTGATGAAGGAGTGTTGGGTGGGAGGATGGGCAAAGTGGATAATAGTAAGGAGGGCACTTGTTGGGATGAGCACCGGGTGTTATATGTAAGTGATGAATCACTAAATTCTACTCCTGGAACCATTACTACACTATATGTTAACAAACTTAGATTTAAAAAAATAATAAAAATTTAAAAATTTACTTGCTAGTTTGAAAATTACATTTCTAGTATTTGTTCTTTTAACTGCCAGTATTCAAACTTGAGTGTGCGTCAGCATCAGTTAGAGGGCTTGTTAACACAGGCCACAGGGCCCTACCCCCAGCTTTCTAACTCAGCAAATTGGGGTTGGGACCCACTTGTTTGTATTCCTAGCAGGTTTCCGGGTAATGCTAATACTACTACTCTGGAAACCACACCATGAAAGCCCTGAAGGAACTGGTGGTTATCACCAAGTAAAATATTAGCACCTGTACCCAATAACCATTCTGAGTTTGACTTCCTTGTTATTTTGGAATTCTTTTACTTACTGAATTCTCTTTCTCACCAGCATAGCCAAGCATTAAAATGTTTAAATTTCCTTGTGCCCAATATTTTTAGGTGTGCAATTCTCAGAAGAGTTTCTTTGACTGTCTAGTCCCATAATACTGCCAGAAACAGAAGTAGGGCTTTATTTATTTAATTTATTTTATTTTATTTAATTATATCTCATTGGAGAATAATTTTTGTCCCACGCTGAGTTCTAAACAGAGAAGCTTTCTTGCAAGTTTCCCTAAACTGGTGGCTGGAATTTCTTTGATTTCTTTTATTTGAGGTTACAGACTTTACAGACTCCTGGCTGTGAGTAGGACAGCCTTCTGTGCCTTCTGTGACCCCAAAGCCATGTCTCCGGCCCTTCATATGCAGCCCACACTCTACTTTCTAGTCTTGGCATATCATCTTACAGCTTGCCATTCTAGTGAGCATCGTCCTCATTTTGGGCACCTCAGGGTTTCCCCTTGGAGCTTGGCTGTGCTTGTAGACTTGGGGAAGGGAGGATATATTTATTCAGCATTGCTCTGTGTTTAATTGGGTGGAGGTTAGGGAAGCTATATAATCTCGGTCCACCTGGTTGTCTTCTATTATCTCCTTCAGCTGTCATCTAGCAGCGACCATGAGGCATAGAGTCAAAAGGGTTTGAGACGCAGAAAGCAAATGGTAAAGAGAATCCCAAAAGTCTGGAATGCACCTAAGCTCAGGGACTTGGGCTTGGTAGCATATCATTAGTACAGGAGAGTAGTAAGTGGTACTGAATTGGAAGTAATTGAAGGAAGGGCATCCTATCGTGGTAGATAATGCTATAAACAAGGTCTGGGATAGTTGTAGGGTTTTTTTTTAATGTTTATTTTTGAGAGAGGGAGACAGAGAGAGAAAGAGCACAAGCGGAAGAGGGGCAGAGAGAGAGAGGGAGACAGAGACTCACAAGCAAGCTCCCTGCTATCAGCACAAAGCCTGATGTGGGGCTGGAACCCACAAACCGTGAGTTCATGACCTGAGCCAAAGTCGGAAGTTCAACCAACTGAGCCACCCAGGTGCTCCAGTTGTAGGTTTTAACATTTTTATTAGGACCAATCCTCCTTGAAATGTTTTTATTTCATGTAAAGCAGATAGCACTAAACATCTTAAATATCATTCTTTTTGGGGTTGTTCTTTTCTCACATATTGACTTATCCCTCTTAGGTGTGCATTGACAACATATGCTGAAGACTATGCTCCACCATATGATTATCAGCCATTTGTGAGTATAAGATGGCTGAAAAGCCCTATTCTAATATTTATTTATGTACTTAAAATGATTCTTTATTTCTAGTATAAATAGTCAAGCTTGGGAAGAAAGGACAAATTGCAGAAATTTATGATGTTTTATATTTATTTAGAGATATTAGCTATTTGTGGGAGTCAATGGAATGTTTTATGGCTATGATTTCTTTTTGGAAGTTTATAGATATCAGGAAGAAAATATTGCAGTGTCCAAAATATATTAGTTGTTTTCTTCCTCATCTTGTTTTATTGGCCCCTTCCCTGAATTCAATTTATGTGAAATAAAAACCTACCTTTCTATTCATTTGTATTGCATTGACACATAAAAATAAGTAGTTTAATTTAGCTCTGGGAGATGTGTATGTTGATAAAATATGTCCAGTTTATAACTTCAATATACTTGTACTTAAAAAATTATACAACAGAAACCAAACAAGGATGCCTCCTATTAGTCTTGTTATGAAAGTCTTGACTGGTACAATAGGTAGTATTTATTGAAAAAGAGAAAAAAGTCATCTTTATTTTCAGAGAGGATGATTATCTTCTTAGGAGAACTAAAATATTAAACTGAGGAGTAATTAGAATAAATAAGACCATCTAGTAAGGCAATTGAATACAAAATAAGTATATCAAAAAACAAGATCTTTCCTTCATATCAGCCCTAACTGCTTAGTAAACTATGAGAAAAAAAATGTACAAATTACTATAGCAACACAAATTTCAAATACTTTTGTGAAGAAAATTCTAGACCAAATAAAGATCAATAAAGAAAGTGTGGTTGGTAGTTTGTCTCCAAAGGTGGACTTTGCACAGGCCACTTCTCCAGGACAAGGTGAATGATACTCCACCTTCTGAATCTAAGCTGTCAGGTAACAGATTTGATCAATAGAACATGGCAAGTGACACTATGCCAGATCTGGACTAGACTGAAGAAGACTGCCTCCAACTCTTGGAGCTCGGTGTTACCATGTAAGAAATTGAGGTACTTTACTGGAAGGAGGGGCCATGAGGAGGAACGCTGATGAGCTTGACTGATGAGTGAGGAAGCCATATTAGACATACAGCCCCATTGAGTCTGGACGGCAGCTCCAGATGCCATCTGACTGCAGCCCATGAAAGATTCCAAGAAGATAATAATAAATTGTTGCTTGAAGCCATTAAGTTTATTTAAAAAAAAATACATCCAAAGATAAGTGAGACAGAAATCTTGAATACAAGGGAATAAGAACCATTTTAGGAGAGTGGAAAGCTAAGTTGATTATGAATTAAATTCATACATTTAATTATATTGAAAATCCCAATGGATTTTGTTTTCTGTTAGAACTGTAAGATTGTAAGAATTTTTTGAAAGAATAAACAGATGAGAATAATCAAAAGTTTTTGAAACAGTGATATAGCCAATTTAGGGAAGTACAAGATTCATGATACTAACTTTATTATATGTCGTATTCTTATTTATTTTTTCTCATTAAAAAGGAGCATTCAAACCATAAAAAGATAAAATATGATGTCTATGGATTAATGCCTAATACATAAAGAACTTATACATATTGGAAGGAAAAATGTTGAGAACCTAGAAGAATGACTAAAGGACATATATAGACAATTTACAAAGCAGGAAATATAAGCAACTAGCTAATAAATGTAGCTATTTGTAAATATATTATTTACAAATAATAAAAGATCTGAATTAAAAGAATAAAAATATTTGCTAATAAAATTGGCAATATTTTTAGAAATAATAATACTTAATGGGCTGAAGATGGGGTAAAATGAATACTTTTATCTGTTGCCAGGAAGTTGTTTTAATCTTACTGGAAAAGAATTTGGCAATATATATCAAGATACTATTTGATCTAATAATTTTCCTTCTAAGAAACTTCCTCAGATAAAAATAACTCAACTAGGGATAAAACTCATATCCAAAGATACTCATCACTGAATTATTTGTAATGACAAAACTTGGAAAGTACCTAATATTTTAGTATTAGGAGTATTACTAATTAAATATGTTATAATCATATGAGGAGATATTTTGCAGCCTATATAATGTCCATAGATGGTTCTTAGTGTCTTGATAAAACTTGATTTAAGGTTAAGAGAAACATTAACATACAAAATTGTACACATATTACAGTTTATTATATGGATATAGTGTATTCATATAAACACTATGTAAAAATATCGAGGAAAAAAAACCCTGAAGGAACTGTCAAAATGCTAGTAAATTTGGACATTGGATGGTGAGATTCTAGGTGATTTCTTCATCTTTACACATTTTAGAATTTTCCAATGCAACAAGCATGGTGGCTTTTCTGATTAGAAAAACCACAAGGCAATAAATATATTATTTAAAAATGCAGTTCAGGTCCATTTCCTTATATACAGGGGATCTGACTGCATCTCTAAACAAAAGGCAGTTGCAAGACACATAATTAAAAACTCACAAAATTCAAAGGACTAATTTCTCCATAGGCATAAATATTAAGAACGTGAGTTGTATTCTTAGGGTGCATAAATCTTTAGCCATTGTGTTGTATGTTTGTGCTTTTAATATTTCAGCATTATTTCTAATGTTTCTCACGTTGCTTGTGTCCACATTAACAGTGTGCCATGGCAGTTCCGTGGTTTTATTAGAATTTTGTTCATTCACTTCTAAGTTCCATGCCAAAGTAATTGACGTGGAGGCATATTTTTAGCACTGCTCCCAGCGCCCCCATTTAATGAATGCTTACCTTGTTACATTGTTATAGGATACAAAAAATTTTTTTTAATTGTAATGACAGCAAATGGTTAAATAAGAGTAAAATAATGACTGAACTCTGACATAGAAGTTACTGTGCATATAAACAAGTGTATGATTCATAAAATACTGACAAAAGAAAGAATATTTTTTCTTGCTAGAGTCTAAACTGTGTGGACCTAGCATAAACACAGTACACCATTCTCAGGCTATTGCCTTTGCAATTATGCAATTCCTGAAGAAATCTTAAAATATTTGGATTCATATTTCAAATTTTGTGCATGAATTGAGACTTAATTTTTATATTATTTTTTTATATTTGTTTAATTGATATTTGCATAAAGTGGGATAGCATTATAGGAGTTCTAAAGTGAAGCAAATTATCATCCTATAGCTCTAGGTATGAGTAAATTAACACAGAATATTAGGAAGCTATGAAATCATTTTTAAGGAGAAATGGAAGAGAATTAGAAGGTACTTCCTCAAAACTCCTCCTTTTATGTTAGGTATTCATTATGGCTATTATGGCTCATCCCAATTTCAATGAAAGATACTTTCTCTTAAAAGCTTCCCCCTCCTTCTTCCAAAGAACCAAAATAGAGGAAAACTTACAGAGAAGGTACATTAGAGGATTGGTCCAAGACTGGCTGTTTATGGGGTACATGAGCTTTTAGGATAAAGGACAAGTGAGCCAAGTATAATGAGATGGAGAGTTTACTGAACACACTCAGAATGAGTAAGGAAAAGAATTAGTCCAGGCAGAGAGAAAACTCAGGAAGTTGAAGGGTCAAAGGAATGAGAATGTTGAGAACAAAAACCAATCATGGCAGTAGTGAAGAAGTGAAAGAGCTGGAAGAATTGGAGGTAATGAGCAAAGGGGGATATACTGGAATTTATTGGAATTTCACATTGTACTTTCACATTGTTATTAGATTTATCTTGAAAATGCTGATTTTAAAAGGAATGGCAACATTTTTGTGAGCCTCCAAAAGATGTAGAACAATTCTCAGGAATGACAGAGCCCAGTATGTGGCCATGGGGCTGAGTTTCTATAATGGAATCCAAACCATTGACTTGAGAGGGTGAAAAAATGGTAAGCCAGAGTGTTGGCTAGATTCTAAATATGGGTGTTGGAAGTCAACCTACAGGACAGCAGGAAAGAAAGGTAGTGCCAATGACTAAGTCAAATGACCAAACCCTCAGTGGGAGCTCTTTGGAGGTTAACGGCTCCTCCCAGGCATGCAGCTGCCATTTGGGTGCATCTAGTTGGTCATTATCAAGTGTGAAGTACCATTTTGTTTTCCTAAATAGAGCTGCCTATTGAATTATCTTTCCAGGCATATGTGTATCTTGAACCCCCAAAATGTTGACTATCCCTGCCATGGTACACAGTAGGTATAAAAAGAGACTGCATCTGTTTAGCATTATTCCCAACAACAGCAGGATTGACCTGTTCTACCACTGGGGCTTTATGCACTGGCACAGATATCTCATTGTTAAAATATTGACATTTCTGCGCTGATTAGAAATTTGCTGTCACCTTGAATTCCCCACAACCTTGACCTGTGAGTAGCTCCATCCCTTTCCCTAGACTCCCAGGACCCAGGACTGCATTATGGACCCTTTCCTGGACCCTAAGGACTTTGGCTGTCATGGGTTCCTTCTTCCATTAAAAATTTTAAACAATATATATTGTATAACTGCATTGGTATAAAGACAAATATAATCCAAGTTGGATCATATTCACTTTTGGTGGGGGGCAGGATTTAAAAGCTTATTAAAGAAATACATTTCTTACGCTGTATTTCTTATTGGCGTTTTGTAAAGATTACGCATCTTTTCCCCCTTATACTGTCTTCATGCCTATTTATGACTATATTATTGTATTTTATGGCCATGTTATATGACCATGTTATTGTTAACCCTCTTGAAGTTATTACCAATGTACCAGTCGTGTTATTACACAAAACTAAAGTGTACAATACTTATTTTTTTTCTGAGAAGTACTCTTGTACCCTATTTTAAACAAAACTTTGTGTATAATAGCTATCATCAGTTTCTACCCTAAAATGTTTATGAATATTAAATGGCCATCGACATTTCCTGGCTTAGCTAAGAGTTTCTACCATTTAATACAGTTAGTTTTGCAAAATGGCATCTGCATTTTTTATTGTGGTAAAATATATGTAATATAAAATTTACTATATGACCCTTGTTTAACGTAGAATTAGTGGCACTAAGTACCTTCACATTGTTACTAGATTCATCTTAAAAATTCTGATTTTAAAATAAATGACAACATTTTTGTGAGTCCCCAAAAGTACTGTGGGCTCTAGGTACTGGTCTTCCTGTGCTTCATGGTTGAGTGGGCCCAGCCTGGACCTTCTGGAAGTTTAATACTTGTCTTACCAGGGGCCTCTAGGACATGCTCAGTCTGAGTGACTGTATAGATTGATAAATACTCTGAGTATCATCCCAGATCAAAATGTACCTTGTCTAGCAGTCAGAGGTGGACAGCATCATTAAGAGCCCTCTGTTGTTCAGTTGGGATTATTCACATGCAAGAAACTCCCCAAAGGCTAGACTTGCCTTTAGTTTTCTGCCTCTCAGGAAGGGATGCCTACCAGGGCCCTTAAAAAGAAGAGGAGGGAAAGAATGATCTGCAGAAAATACCAAAAGCTGAGACAGAAAATGAATCTAGAACAGCTTGGGAGTGCTATAGGAAGCATCTGAAGGAAATGAGCTTTGGTTCTCACTTTTTTTTAAAACCCTCTCTTTGTATTTTTGTTCCATTCTGTACTCCCATGATCTTCCATAATTTCGTTTCAGCATATAGTCCTTTTCTTTTTCTGCTTCTCTTTTAACAACATATAGTGTGCAAAGTTGTACCATTGAATTGGCCACATTGAAAAATCATGTATAAGCCTTATACTCCAGAACGAAGTGTAATTTTTAACTAGGTAATGTTCCAGGTTCCATGATGTGTTTTCATGACTTTTATTTTAGTACTACTTTTCTTTGCCTTGAATCTTAATATATCTACTATTTAATTTTCTCTTTTGTGTCCTGTTAATGTTCTAATTCAATATTTACTGACAAAAGAATAATGGGCATTTGCTGCATATCCTTGTTTTTCTCATTACATTGACTATTGACTAAAATGAAAAAGAGTTTTAGATTCATCTGCAAATGAGATAGGGTTGGAAGGTGAAATTGGAGAAGAGGGAAGGGGTCATGTGGTTGTACCTATTATCTTTTGATTGACGTCAAGGTGTTCCAAAATACTGCTTTAGCTAACCACAGGAACGGCCCTCTATTACTTGGGTTCAGAAGGAAATGGTGGCCTTCCTCAGTCTAAAACAATGCCTGAAAGATCTCATTGTGTGTTACACGTTTGTGCTGAGATTATATGTATATGCATAGATATGTATACACATGATTTTGTACTTTGAGGCAAATGGTTCTAGTTCTGAGTCTCATGGGATTCTGTCAGCATTAAGGGACCACATTTCCTAGACCCCAGTTTCAACTTTAGGATCTGCTGGCATTTGTTCACATAGCTCCATTCCACAGCCTCCCCATTGGAATACAAAAAGATTTGACTTATTGGGGGGAATATATAGTTGCTAATAGGTGAGAAGAAGGAAGGAAGGAAGGAAGGAAGGGAGGGAAGGAGGAAGGAAGGAAGGAAGGAAGGAAGGAAGGAAGGAAGGAAGGAAGGAAGGAAGGATCTCTCATTATATATATACACAGCTGACCCTTAAATAATGTGGGAGTTAGGGGCACTGACACCGCCCCCCAACCACAAATCATTTTTGACTGATGCACAAATCCACAAATAATTTTTGACTCACCAAAAACTTAACTGCTAATAGCCTACTGTTGACCAGAAGCCTTACTGATAACATAAACAACATAAATAGTTGATTGATACACATTATGTATGTTATGTGTATTATATACTGTATTATTACAATAAAGTAAGCTAGAGAAAAAATATTAAGAAAATCATAAGGAAGAGAAAATGAATTTATAGTACTGCACTATATTTATTTTTAAAAATCTGTGTATAAATGGACCTGCACAGTTCAAACCCGTATTGTTCAAGGGTCACCTGTTGTCCCATACATATAGAGATAGAAGAAATAGAAGATAGATATGGTGGATAGATAAGTAGACATTTTTCCTTTCTATGTATATATGTATGTATGTATATATGTATGTATGTATCTATCTATCTATCTATCTATCTATCTATCTATCTATCTATCATCTATCTTCTATTGTTTCTATTTCTCTGGAGGACTTTCACTAACGTATATAGCTCTTGGGCTCTCAAATTTTACTATTTATGTATTCGAGATGATATGATTCTCTCTCATTGATCCTGTCCCATCCTAATAGTATTTATTTATGACCAAGTAATCTTTTTGATGAGGACCTTGGCAAACATTTAATTGAAGTCTACTTAAAAATTAGGAAGTTAATATTTTAACTCATCCTCATCTCGTGTATCACCAACAGTTGAGAAATTGTGGTCTTAATTTTCAGGAAACTCAGATTTTCAAGCAGTTTTTGTGTTGTCTCTTTTTAGAGGAAAGAACCCTGTGTTCTCTAAAACTACACCTTCACTTTATATTGCCTTTTGAAGTGAAGTGATCTTCTTTTGTTTCTGGGTTAAGTCAGAAGAGTTTAGTTCTAATTTCTTTCTTTTAATTATGTTTAACTTCTACATTGAACATATTTGACTTTTGTAAAGGAAGAAAAAAAATTTTAATTGAAAACACTGGGCCTCAAATTTATAACTAACCATGCCATTATAAGTATAAAATAGTGGCAGGTGTCCTCACATAATACAGACTGAGGAATAAAAAAATGGTATTTATTTTTTCTATGATAGGACCAATCAAAGTTTGTGCATTAAAAGTGTATCAATAGCTAAGGTTTAATGTGGCATTGCTTAGTTTTTGATGCTAGACATTACTAAAGTTTATGATATTGTTTAAAGTCAGCTTATTTTGTAAAGTGACTATTCATGCAGGTCTCCATATTTTTCTTCGTGATGATCAGACTCTTTAATGATATTAATATTTATATTTATATGATAGCCTAACCTTCCTTGTGCCTCCCATGACTATTTTCCTTTCGATGCATCCCTCTATTGGTTTTAAGTGTTTTTCGTTTGTAAAATTTTATCAAATAAAAAGAGTAGTAAATGTTTCTCAAATATATAACAAAAATATATCCAATTAGTAACATGTTTGTTGTAGCTGTATTTGCCAATTACTCCTGTGTCTGTGATACAATCACTGGGAGAAGAAAATATCCAATAGCAATGAAGTCATTTTTAAAGTAGTGAGGAAATGGATGAAGGAGTCTGTCTGGGATGCCTATCCTCCATCATCCCTAGGGTTGATAAAGTAGCCTTGGCTGTGTGGAAATTGTTCTTTTGCTCTCACATCACTCCGCATGTGTATACAGAAGACAATCTTATTAGAGGACGACAGGTCTTCAGTCAAGTGCGTATAACAGCTAAGGAATTTTATACATTATGTATATTGAAAGTAATGAAACAAAATATCACGGTAATCTACCTGTATATTTACTTTCACTCCATCCACTGTGATATTCACATAAATAAGCTTGCTGCCTCAAATGCCTTTTTAAGAGTAAATGGAGTACCCCAAATGACCATACTTACAGGCATGCTAGGGAAGAATGGTCTTTGCTATATGAGTGCCAGGTGGCTAATAGCTATCTGTAATGGTGGACACAGGGTTAGTTCACAGTGACTGATTTGGCCAGGAAACATAACACATTATGCATTTTTATGGATGATCTGGATGAAGGAATTGAGACTAAGCTTTCAAATTATTGTATACTATTAAATTAGGCAGAGTTACTCATGTTCCAGAAGATAGTCTTCAAACTGAAAATGACCTTGAAAAATTAAGCTATAAAAAATAAAAGATCCTAAAGAAAAAAGGTGAAGTCAAATAAGACTAAGTACAGCCAGAACTTGGTCAAGACTGAGTACACAGCTGACCACGAAATGGTAAGGTCATTTTATTCTAAAGAAGGTTCAGGAGATAATGGTGTTCAGAGTAAGAATATAGCACCTAAGGGTCAGTGGAGATGAGGGTGGTGAGGAGATGGGGATCTGAGCAGGATACCTGTCACTTAAAGATACTGATACATTTTATTGACATAGGTGGTAAAACTATATTGTTTCCTTCACAATGAGAGAATGTCAAGTGGGGGGCCCCCTCACCCAGAGGACCCTCCTGTAACGTCCTAACCTGTCTTTCCAAGATTTGTTTAAAAGGAGGAAGAGAACGAGAAGAAAAGGAAGAAAGCTTTCTTAACCTGAAGGCAGATTCTCCCCATAGTGATTCTGTTGCTGCATCTTTAGTGCTTCCTCTTTCTATGGCCTGTTTGTCCTGGCCATAGATGTATCTTTCTCTGGCACTCTTTCTTTTCCACCTTTTATCAGGAAGGCCACCATGCTCACCACTATAACACCAATGCCTGCTTCCACGTCTGATCAGGATGTTTCATTAGGCTTCCTCTCTGTTTCTCTGGAACAGCACTATTGGTTATATTTTGTCAGGTCTTGCTCTGTATGATGTTTCTTTGGGAGTGAGCACCTGTTGGCTCCCACTGCATTCTTCCACCTCCCTCTACCTTCAGAGTTGATGACCCTGCAGCACTTCATACCTCTCCTCCTTTGTCCTTCATGGCTTCTTTATGGACACAACCATGAGTGTCCATAAGACTTGGGATCCAGAACTCTGTGCTTCTCGTTTTATGCAATCTCAGAGAATTCATCCACACCCAAGGCTCTCCAACCATTACTTTTTTTGGGGGGGTGAGATAATATATTTTATATAATTACAAACTTATAGGAAAGTTGCAAGAATGGCACAGGGAACTCCCATATAATCTTTACCCCAAGTGACCAATTGTTTACTATTTGAGAGTAGGCTGTGCCCCTTTACCTATAAATAGTTCCATGTGATTTTCCTAAGAACAAGGACACATATCTATGGTAATATTTTTAAACTTAGGAATAATTGATGCAGTGTAATTATGTAATTCACAGTCTGTATTCAAATATCATCCATGGTTCCAATACTGTTCTTTATTTTTCCCCAGCCACTATCTACTACTGTGCACAGGGCACTGACCTCTTTCCCAGCCGTCTATCCCACAGCACCACATTTCAAATAAAGATTTTGTATTGATGTCATCTCACATTGAAAATGTCTTAAAATGTGACTCATCATTTATCTCCTAAAACAATTCCTCCCTCCATCTCCATGTCTTTCATATTCTTTTACTGGTTTTAGAACTCTCCCACATCCAGATTTGAAGCTATAGTTCATCTTTGATTCTTTAGCCCCATTGGCCTGGTGAGTCCTCTAAATTCTTGCCGTGAAATGTGTCTTCTAGTCTGGCTCTGCGTAAGCCATTGTGCACCAATACCCATTCAGTCCACACCCCAGACAAATTTTACCAGGGATCCTCATCTACCTTAAGGGCCCAGTAAAAGCTTGTGGTGATTATCCTATCTTAAGTAAACATTGTCAGAACTCAGGGTCGGTGTAGCACTAGAACAGTGAACAGCCAACAATGTGTGCTGATTCGCACCTCTGTTTTTATATGCAATTTCTAAACATTTCTTCCCAGTCCCACTAAATAAATGTTGAACATGTACATATTTAAATATTATGTTAGGGTGTGGAAATATAACAACTGTTTACAACTCACATATGCAGAGGAAAAGTGTCTAATGGATAACTGGCCTTCTTCCTGAGCCCACCACCAGTGGGAAAACACTCACTCTTCAATCCATTTACAGCTTAGTCTGATTCTGTAATTTAAGTAGTTCCTATAGGAAGTGTTTGATTTCCCTTTAAAAAAAACTCTCACTTTCTCAGAGATCTCCTCCCATCCTTTGTTTGCAGAAAAGAGCTAACAGCAGAACTGAGACTGTTCTCTCTTAAAAAGCCTGCTTGCAAGGTTGGCCCTTGTCTGGCATCTAGAAACTTGACTTTTGGGACTAGAACTCCCTAATGAGAGTGGTTTACTGCACCTAAACAGTTTGTGCAAACAATATGGTTCATGTTGAACACCTGCTTTCCTTCTGGGAGTCTGGAATTTTGCTAGGCAAAGAGCGCGCCTGTGACCAGCCCCTGAGAAAAACCTTGGCTACTGAGGCTCTAATGAGCTTCCCCAGTAAACAGTATTTCACAATCCGTTGCTGAGGAAATTAAGTGCATCCTGTGTGACTCACTGGGAGAGGACTCTTGGAGGTTTGCACCTGGTTTCCTCTGGATTTCAGCCTGTGTGCCTTTTCGCTGATTTTGCTCTGTATCCATTTGCTGTAGTAAATCATAACCACAAATACAACTACATGTTGAGTCCTGTGGTTCCTCCTAGAAATCACTGAATCCAGGGATAGTCTTGAGAACCCCAACACATCCTACTTTTTCTCCATGTGGCAGATTGTCATTCTCCCCAAATGGTGCAATACATGTGGTCATCCCACATGCCCTTACAATGTGATTTGGATACTCCTTCCATTGAAAGACAGAGTCTTTCACCTCCCCTAGGACTGGGTGAACCGTGACTATGGTAGAAGTGATGCTATGTGACTTTGGAGGCCAGGTGATAAAAAGCAATGCAGTTTCCTCCTGGTTCTCTCAGTGCCACTGCCATTCTCAGAACCCACGCACCATGTTGAAGGCCCAAGCAGGCATGCGGGGAGCACCTGCATCATTGTTTCAGTCAACAGCCCTAGCTGAGGTCCCAGCGGGCAGCCAGCATCAACCACCAACCGGAGTGAGGGATGTTTGTAACCCAAGCCCTCAAGTCACTCCCAGCTTTCAAGTCTTCTCTGTTGAGGCCTCAGATATTGTGGAGCAGAGAGATGCTGTCTTTGTTATGCCTTTTCCAAATTCCTAACCCAAAGATTCTGGAAATGGGTATTGTTTTGTACTGTTCTACATGGGTTGGCCTGTTTGTTACACAGTAATGGTAACTAGGACTCTCCCTAAGATGGTATCCAGGTATATGGAGATGGGGATGTGCCTTAGCATCCTGATGCCAGAGGGCAAGAGTAGGATTTTTGTGTGTGCTGTTGTCTGCCTGTTCTGGTCTCTGGGATGATGTCCCTAGTCCACCTGGCCGCTCTTTTCCTTGCTGGCATTGGTGGCTAAAGTCTGTGGACATTGAACCGTCCGTCTTTTTCTATTTCTCACTCTTTCTCTCTGGGCTAGCTTAGATCCCAGATGGCTTGCTTGGGATAACTCAGCCTCGTTTCCACTCCCATAAATACCGTGGACCCCACAGAAGACTTCTGTGATTCCCATTCAGCCCCAGCTCCAGTGTTCAGCTCTGCAGCTCTTGTTAGTAACCCCCTCTGCAGACTCCCCACAGGATGCCAAAAGTGACTCAGAGTCTCCCTCTGCATAAGTATGATGCCCCACCAGCGTGGGTGTGGTGGCCTCCAGGCAGATGAAAGGGCAGCCTGAGATGGTCAGTTTCAAGAGTTCTCATGAGGGATGGGGGCCCCTCTTATGCCTTTCCATCATTACTCTGATTTGTCTCATGTACTTCCCTCTGTCCGGGTCAGAGGGACTCTGCTGGCTTAAAGTCTGGGAAAGGGAAAATTGGGAAATACATTGGCTGTCTCTGCCATCCTACTTTTCCCTTTTCTCTTGTTTTCTCATTCCTATAATTCCCCAGACTCTTCCCTATCTTCCGACTATTCATTCCAACCTTTGGTTAAGCCTTAACAAAAGGATATTTTTTTCTATACATTTGGAGAACTCTATAATGTGAAGTCTTCCAGGCCTGGACATTGGTATTCTAAAGTCCTCACAATTGTGAGTGGTTTGCAAGGCTATTATCTTGCTGAAAAATCCTATTTTGCATATTAGAAGCTGATAGTACTTTGTTCTTTGGTTAGCATTTTATTCTGAAACAAATTTTGATCTCACCTTGGGCAAATGACTGGTTACACACAGAAAGGGCAAAACTACGCATCATTTTGAAATGATTACCCCCTGTATACTTGATTTGAGTGGCACACTAAATTACTTCTTGTTTAAGACTCCTACCATCTCAATTTGGCCTTGGGTCTAAGCTGCAGTCAGTATTAAGGTCCTTTAAGGTGGCTCTTGGTACAGCTGTTTTATTCTAGTTTGTGCCTTTAGTATTAAACTTTGAAAAACCATTCTTGCTCTGCTTTCATATAATAGTTATACCTTCCTGGATCCCAGCAGTGTGTTCTTATTGTCCTGTTTTATTTACCTATTCCATATTCACATTCTTCTAATTCTTGATTATATATTTAGTCACAAATTTATTGTTTGCCTTTATTCCTACTATAAATACATACTTGTCCTACTTCCTTGGTTTTGCCCATTTTTTTTTTTGCTCTGATTCTTAGTACTTCAGTGTTCCAACATTACCTATTATTCAGGTACACATTAGTTAGGATGTTTTTAGTAGGTTGTACAAAATCCAACTCAGGTCAGACAATAAAAGCAATTTATCGGTTTACGCTTTTTTTTGAAAAGTCATGTTTCAGTAAAGGATTGATACAGCAATGTCATCATGCTTCTTACTGACTCTCAAATATGCCTTTTATGGTGTTGGTTTCATGCTAAACTGATTGTAGGAGCAGTACCAATAGCAACCTATTGGTTGCTAGATGCTTCCTCATTTCCAGTAATGGAAAAAGAGTTTCTTTCCTCCAAACCACTGAACAAAAGTCTTGGGCTTTACTTTATTTGGACAAACTCAAAACACATGCCCAACACTGGATCAATCACTGAGATCACTGAGAGTGGACGTGAGATTATTATAATTGTCATAGGCCAGTTAGATTCTGCCCCTAGAGCTTGCAGTAGGATTGATCTACCCAAATCGTGTGGCTGTCACACAATGGGGGGTGGGAGAAGTGGATTCAGGGTTAACTGGAGTCATTTCTTAAAGTTTTCATGAGCTAATTATACTCACGTCTTCCCAACCCAATATTTACTGACCTCACTTTGATAGCATGAAGTCAGCCATAGCGGGAGTATTTACAACACAGAATTTGGCAATTATCACAAATAAGTTGTGTGGTTTTTTTTTTTTTTTTTTCTGGTGGGGAACTCACTTACCAATATACCTCTGATGATAGAAGGGACTCAATTTCATGTGTGTATGAGTAGGCAGTAGTCTCTTAACTAGTTTTCCTAACTTTTGGATTGCTCACCCCTACTTATCCACTTTTAAAAAATAATAGCTTTGTTGAGATATAAGTCACATGCCATAAAATCCACCCTGGAAAAGTATGCAAGTCAGTGATTTTTGTATATACATAGGGTCATACAATCATCAGTTTTGGAACATTTTCATCACCCCCAAAAGAAATTCCATATGCATTTTATTAGTCACATTTCTCAACAGATAGATAACCACTAGGATAGACAGAAAGAGAGAGGAGAGGGAGACAGATTGATTTATTTTAAGGAATTGGCTAATGCAATATGGAGGATGAGAAGTCCCACAACGTGCTGGCTGCAAGTTGGAAACCTAGGGAAGCTGGTGGCTGTAATTCATTCCAAGTCTGAAGGCCCGAGAACCACGTACCAAGAGCAGGATAAGATGAATGTCCCAGCTCAAGCTATCAGGCAGGAAGGGACTGAATTCTTTCTTCCACTGCCTTTTTCTTCTATTCAGGTCCTCAGTGGATTGGAAGATGCCCACCTACATTAGGGAGAGCAAATTGCTTTACTGAGTGTGCAGATTCAAATGCTGATCTCGTCTAGAAACACCCTCACAGACACAACTCACAAATAATGCTTAGCAAATGCCTGGGTGCCCTGTGATCTATTGGCCACTGCACCCATTAACAGTCTCTCCTCATTCTCCCCCTCCCCCAGCTCCTCACAAAGTTAATTTCTATCTCTGTGGACATTCTTTAGAAGGAATCAAACAATGTGTAGTTTTTTGGTTTAGTTTCCTTCACTTAGCATAATGTTTTCACGGTTCATCTATGCTACAGCATGTGTCAGTATTTTGTTCACTTTATTACCAAATAATGTTTTTTCACTGTATGAATAGATCACATTTTGTTTATCCATACATCAGTTAATGATATGTGAATTCTTATTGTCATTCTAATTCTAATTACTGTTCTGGAATCTGATCATTTCTACCTTCAGTCGTCAATACCTTCTTGCTGCCAGAATCCTTTTCTTAAAACATCACATTTAATCGTTTCACCTACCTGATCAAAATAAATCATCCTCTCTGCCTAGGGGATGCTAGAGAAACACGTTGACCCTGAATTTGAAGCTCCCTTTAGTTTGACAGAAGCTGGTGTAGGAATGAGCAGACCCTGCCTCCCTTTGAGCAGGCAGGTTTGGCCAGTAATGCTCAAATTTCGTTGGAAGGGCCTCTACCAGACCAAAAACTAACATATGTGCCTCAGAGAAATTAGACACTGCCTCCGAAAAACAAAAGCCCAAACTATACAGAAAATAACATGGATATAATGTAGCTTTAGGATTTTGTGGTTTGTGTTTCTTTTCATCTCCTAATTATTAAGAATTTCATGAGGGTCCTGGAGGGATAATGAATGCATCTTACAGTCAGATAATTAGTTACAAGTCCTGGCTGAATTACTTAATATTGGCATTCCTTAAAATCTCTTTTTCTTGAGATTTTAAGCAATATCTTTTCCTATATGTAAAGTGGGAGTAATAATTCCTATGTCAGAGTCCTGCTATGGATTAAAAGACATAAACACTCAACTATTGTGCCCAACCCATGATAGGCACTCCGTAAATACATTGACCCCATACTTATTGTTATGGTTGAATAAATGGTTACATTTTCCAATTATTTTCAATAAAGCCAATCTAAGATTAGAACTATTTTGATGTTCTTTCATTGTTTTATAGTTCTGGTGATTTAATTTCAATATTGTGTTAGTGCTTTAAAATTAGCACCAATTTGAAGCAGAAATTAGATAGTGAGTTCAAGGGCTTTATGTCCCTTGTCTACCATTATCCTTGATGTAATCTGAGAGAATCAATATTCCCTTTTGGAAATGGTCAATGACAGTGTCTCATTTTATTACAACGGAAGTTTCTATGAAGTGCTTTAGGGATAAATACCTTAAACATTATACTGGGTTATCCTGAGGTAAATTTCTCAGAGGAATGAACCCTTGAGTTTGGCATTTACTGGCAAGTCACTTGATAGCGACTATGAAAGATACAACCCAAGATAATATTCTTTGGAATAATTATAACATATTCAGTTTAAAAAGATGTTGAATGATAGGTAAATTGTAATTGTTTTGGTCTTACGTAGATGATCATGAAATTTAAACTGTTCTTTGTGCCGTATATTTATGGTTTAGAAAAATTTTACATGTGTAGCAATTCATCTTTTTAGCTTTATAAATAAAAGAACTAGATTCTTCTTTCAGAATTAAAGTATTTGTAAATGAAACAATAGCCATATTTTCATTGAAGCATTTGTAACTTGAGATATTAAATTAATTGTGTGAAAATTAAACTTGGATCTTAATAAGATCAACTTTTAGAAATCACTCATTTTTATGTATTTCGGTCATTCAATATTATTTCTCTTTCTCCCCCTCTCCCCCATAGGATTATCCTTGTCAAGATGATTATTCAATAGTCCACAGAAAATGCCGTTCTCAGTTCACAGATCTAGATGGTTCCAAAAGATTTGGCATCAACACTTGGCATGATGAAAGTGGGATTTATGCTAATTCATATATAAAACAAAAACTCTACCCATTAACTGGTGGTCCTATTGTCCCCTTTTTAAAATAATATATGGAATCAGATTCTCTAACTAATGAAAGAATAATGTATATAACAGTTGATTTGCTATCCTAATAAATGCAATGGAAATGGTGTTACTATAGTAGATTCCTTTAAAAACAATATCTTAAATATTCTAGGCCATCATGTATTATATCCTTCTTCTCATAAAGCTACTCTGGTATTTCCCAAAGTTTAATGTGTATACCAGGGAAGGTGTACAGCACAATTCTAGATGGTAATTGCTGGAATTTTCTTTTATTTATGGACTATGTATTTATTTTAAATTTTATTAGAAAAAATGTATAAAGCTAGCACAGTCAAGCTTATGATTGCTTAGAATGGATAAATTTTTTAAAAAGTAACCCAACTTAAATTCCACTTTTAAGGGAAAAAAAAACATACATGGTACTCAGATTTGACATGAAAGTCAAATGGCTGAAGTTTGGGCAACACGGGAGAGAGAGAAAGAGAGAGAGAGAGAGTTGCAGTGGAGGTGGGGTGTGTATCTATTTATAGACTTTGGTTTATCTATGCTGGCTAACTGCAGTGTGGATTGTTTATTCAGCATAGTGCTTTTCCTTATTTAAGACAATACTTTTTGAGCATATGGAATAGGAGAGATGTAGCCAGAATCTTAGTGAAACTTTAGGGTTTGATGGGAAAACTTTAGGGTTTGATGTCTGCATCTAATATTATATTTAGAAGAAATCTTAGCAGTTGTTTTGACTTAACATCCCATTTTACAGATAAGCAAACAGAAGCTCACAGAGATTTAAACAGGTTGCCCAGAGGTACATAGATAGCAGATTCTAATTGATTTTTGAAGTACCTTTGACCTTTTCTTTCTTTGGAGGGTGAGTTTGACTATTTGGTCAGCCTAGGATTAATTTGCTGTCATTATTTTCTTTAAAATGTAAATTCATGAAATAGCACTTATGATAAATCCTAATTTAGCATTGCCTCCAACTCTTGATCAGCAAATTATGGTGGAGACCATAAGCCTTGTGAGTGGAGAAATGATAACTAATAAAGAAAAAGAAAATGTGGATATGCCTGGTAAGCATTCATCAGCAGAATTTGACTATAATTTCTTGCTGCTTTAAAGTATGTGTCTGCATGTACACACAATATACATATATATTATACATAAATATGTATATTATAAGCGTAATGTTAATTCTTTTTCTTATTTTTAATTGAAGTATAGTTGATATACACTATTATATTAATTTCAGGTGTACAACTTAGTGATCTGACAATTATCTACATTACAATATGCTCACTATGGTAAGTGTAGTTGCCATCTGTCACCATAAAGAGTTACTATAATATTTTTGGCTATATTCCCTATGTTATACTTGTCATCCTCTTAGCTTATTTATTTTAGGACTAGAAGTTTTACCTCTTTTATTTTTGAGAGAGAGAAAGAGAGAGCGCATGCACAAGTTGGGGAGGGGTAGAGAGAGAGAGGGACACAGAATCCAAAGCAGGCTGCAGGCTCCAAGCTGTCAGCTCAGAGCCTGACGTGGGGCTCGAACCCACAAACCCTGAGATCATGACCTGAGCCAGAATCAGAAGCTTAGCCAACTGAGCCACCCATGCGCCCCTGGAAGCTTGTGCCTTTTAATCTCCTTCACCTATTTCACCTATTCTTCACCACTACCCTTCCCTCTGGCAACTACCAGTTTGTTCTCTGTATTTATGAGTCTTTTTCTGTTTGTTCATTTGTTTGGTTTTAGTTTTAGTTTCCACATATAAGTAAAATCGTATAGTATTTGCCTTTCTCTGTCTGACTTATTTAACTTAACGTAATACCCTCTAGGTCCATCCATGCTGTTATGAATGGCAAGATCTCATTTTTTTTCATCGCCAAGTAAAAAAAGCCACTGAAAAAGAAAGGTGTACCACATCTTTATCTGTGCATCTATCAGTGGACGCTTAGGTTGGCTATTATAAATGATGCTGCAATAAACACAGGGGTGCATACATCTTTTGCAATTGGTGCTTTCATTTTCTTTAGATAAATACCCAGAAGTACAATTACTGGGTTAATAGTATTTCCAGTATTTGCATTTTTAATTTTTTGAGGAACCTGCATACTGTTTTCTATTGTAGCTGCACCAATTTACATTTCTACCAACAGTACAAAAGGGTTCCCTTTTCTCCATATCCTCACCAACACTTGTTATTTCTTATCTTTCTGATACTAGCCATTCTCACAGGTATGAGGTAATATTTCATTGTGATTTTGCTTTGCATTTCCTTGAGAATTAGTGATATTGAGCATCTTTTCCTCTTTCTGTTGGCCGTTTGTATGTCTTCTTCAGAAAAAGACATGCCCCTCTGCCCATTTTTCAATCAGATTATGTGTTTTTTATGTTGAGTGGTAGAAGTTCTTTATATATTTTGGATACTAACCCCTTATTGGATATATCATTTGCAAATATCCTCTCTTATGTGCTTGGTTGCTTTTTGTTTTGTTGATGGTTTCACTGTGCAAAAGTGAAACTTTTTTAGTTTCATGTAATCCCAAATGTTTATTTTTGCTTTTGTTTCCCTGACCTGAGGAGACAGATCCAGAAAAATATTACTAAGACTAATGTTTAAGAGTTTACATATGCCTATGTTTTCTCTTGGCAGTTTTTGTTTTCAGGTCTTACATGTTCGAGTTTATTTTTGTGTATGGTGTAAGAAAGTGACCCAGTTTCATTCTGTTGCATTAAAATGTTAATTCTTTATATATTGCCTATTGTAGTGGCTACCTGCCTAGGATTACCTTTCCTTCCATAAACTATAAATTCAAGTTTAATCACCCCTAACACTCAGTAACATATCTAGGGTAGACAGCTGTTTGAAGTATGCAAATATAAGTGAATAGCTTCTCATCATTTGGTATTCTTCCCTTTTTGTAAGGAAAAAGTCTTAATGGCCATATCATTATTTTTGAACAATGCCTGGTATCTAGAAAATAAGATTAATCTGCTTTAGCAGAAATTCTGTATTATCAGAATGACTAACATCACAGTTTGCATAATTGGCCTACGTGTACCATGAGGGATCCACGTAGAAATCTGCTTTGGGAGGAGCCTGGGTGGCTCAGTCAGTTAAGCATCCAACTTCGGACTCAGGTCACAGTCTCGCCATTCATGAGTTCGAACCCTGCATTGGGCTCTGTGCTGATAGCTTGGAGCCTGGAGCCTGCTTCAGATTCTGTGTCTTCCTCTCTCTCTGTCCCTTCAGCACTCGTGGTATGCCTCTGTCTCTGTTTCTCTCAAAAATAAACATTAAAAAAATCCACTTTGGTTTGGTCTAGAAGGAGAATAAGAGATTATATTTGAACTAGTGAAGTAAAATGGCACACTGAAATAAAGAATACAGCAGAGATTTGCTCCATTCCAAATATTCACTTGCCATCCATTAGTGAATGAGTGAATGTTGGACTGAATGAACTTTACAATACTACTCTGAAACCCAGGTCTTATAGGTGCAAGTATTTTGTATTGCTTTGGATTTCTTTAGATAACTGCTTCAGTGGTTTCTCTTGTTAGTATCAAAGACCATTTGAAACAAGAAAAATTGGAGCTTTGATTTGATCATTGGAAATGTCTTCTTTAAATTTTTTTTTTTTAACGTTTATTTATTTTTGAGACAGAGAGAGACAGAGCGTGAACGGGGGAGGGTCAGAGAGAGGGAGACACAGAATCTGAAACAGGCTCCAGGCTCTGAGCAGTCAGCACAGAGCCCGACGCGGGGCTCGAACTCACGGACCGCGAGATCTTGACCTGAGCCGAAGTCGGCCGCCCAACCGACTGAGCCACCCAGGCGCCCCGGAAATGTCTTCTTTAGAAAGTAACCACACAGCCTATTTATTTCCACATGCATACTTTATAGGATTTCACCCAAGGCACCAAAATAACAACTATCTCTTGTGTGTTGTGTATATTTATATTGTGTGTGTGTATGTGTGTGTATCTATCTATCTATCTACACACACACACACACACACACAAATTTGTTCCATAGCTTCCTTTTGGCCCTTGTGCCTGTTCTGTCAGACCTGTTGGTGTGAGCCCACCATGGCAGATGCTGACTGCTGTGGGGAGTGTGGGAGATTGGTTGGGCAAATCCTAAGTAGATCTACTGCAGTGGTGGTTCTTTTTTTTTTTAATTGTCAATTTACCTAACATACGGTGTAGTCTTGGCTTTAGGAGTAGATTGCCATGATTGATCACTTACATACAACACCCTTTGCTCATCCCAACAAGTGCCCTCCTCAATACCCATCACCCACCACCCCCATCAACCCTCAGTTTGTTAAAGAGTCTCTTATGGTTTGCCTCCCTCTCTGTAACTTATTTTTCTTTTCCTTCTGCTATGGTCTTCTGTTAAGTTTCTTAAATTCCCCATATGAATGAAATCATATGATATCTGTCTTTCTCTGACTGACTGACTTCATCTAGCATAATACCCTCCAGTTCCATCCACATTGCTGCAAATGGCAAGATTTCATTCTTTTTTTATTTCTGAGTAGTATTCTAGTGTGTGTGTGTGTGTGTGTGTGTGTGTGTGTGCGTGTGTGTATGTACACACACACCACATCTTCTTTACCCATTCATCAGTTGATGGACATTTGGGCTCTTTCCATAAATTGGCTATTGTTGATAGTGCTGCTATAAACATTGGGGTACCTGTACCCCTTCGAATCACCACTCTTGTATCCTTTGGATAATTCCCATAATGGTGGTTCTTGAGTTAAATTTGGCTTACAGGTAAGTTTTGTATGGTCTTCATGATGTTTTATTTTTCATTAATTAAAAGAAATCAAGGCAAATTATATAAATTAGGAGATTTTACTTAAATGTCTGGATTTCCATGCCCTTGACAAATTGGCAGATCTGGCAGCAGAAGGCCTCATTTTAATACAGCAACAATCAGCAGGGGGGAAAGCATTCTTTTGATGGGGGCTAAGATCATCATTTTGCTGCAGTTCTTACCTGGTACACTTCACTCATTTATGGAGGCCTTGTGATCCTTTACCTAAGGAGGGGCAGGACAAACATGAAATAATTAAGTTGTGTAGTGGAGGGGAATGGATAGCAGAAAAATGGCAAAACTGGCAGCTTCTTGGTTACTAAGGTTAGGTTAGTAAAGGTAGAGACTGAATCCTAGTAGAAGGGACATAGCAAATCTGGTTGAGTTCGAATAGGAGTCAAGATCCCAGGGTATGTGATGAAGAAAATAGAGATGGGGAGTCAGCCAGGGGCTTCACTTTAGAAGTACAGAGGAACCTCAAATCCACTGGATTATACTAGAAATCCATTTGGCAGTGAGGGAGGAAGTAAGCATACTAGACCCAACCCATGGGATATGGAGATGGCAGATGAAGATAAGTAGGGCCTGGCCAGCTTACTGGTTTACTTAGAAAGGAAAGCCCTGGATATCAGTGTTCCAGAAGTATAGGGAAACTCCAGATTCATAAGACCCCAGGCAGGAATGGGAAGATACTTTCTCAAAGCTGTGTTGACCAGCAGCTGACTTTATTTCAGCGACAGTGGTGGGCAATTTGCCAAGAACTGGAAGCCCACTCCCAAATAGCTGAGATGGGACAAACATGAGGCAGCCATTAGATGTCAAAGTGGAAAACCCAAAATCTCACACAGTAAATTAGTGTTCCCAATTAAGATCATAAGCTTTATAACATTTTCGTAAGCTTTTATTGAGATATGATTCTGAACCATCAACTTCACCCTTTTAAAGTGTATGATTCAATGCTTGTTGGTATTTTCAGAGTTGTGCTCCCATCACCACAATCAATTTTAGAACATTTTCATCACACCTAAAAGAAATTCCATATCCATTAGCTGTTATTCCCCATTCCCTCCCAATCTCTCAGTCCTAAGCAACCACTAATCTACTTTCTTTCTCTATAGATTTTCCTATTCTGAATATTTTATATAAGTGAAATCATACACTGTGTGGTCTTTGTGACTAACTAGTTTCTTTCACTTAGCATAATGTTTTCAAGCTTCATCTATGTTGAATGAAGTTGTCAGTACTCATAAAGATATACTACAATGTATCCATTCATCAGTTGACAGACGTTGGGTTACTTCTACCTTTTAGCTGTTATGAATAATGGTGCTGTGAATATCCGTGTATGAGTTTTTGGGTGAATGTATGTTTCCATTTCTCTTGGGTATATACCCAGGAGGGGAACTGCTGTGTCATATGGGAACTCTGTTTAATCTTTTGAGGAACTGCCGAATTATTTCCTACTGTAGCTTTACCATTTTACATTTTCACTAGCAGTGCATAAGGGCTCCAATTTTTCCATATCCTTACCAACATCTGTTGTCTTCCATTGTTTTGATCATAGCCATTCTAGTTGGTGACAAGTGGGGTCTCATTGCAGTTTTCCTTTGTATTCCCCTAATGGCCAATGCTGTTGGACATCTTTCCATGTGCTTATTGGCTATTTGTATATCTTCTTTGGAGAAATCTTAATTCATATCCATTTTCCATTTTTAACTGGGTTATTTATCTTTCAAGATCATAACATTTTGTAACATAATTTTTTTAAAAAATGGTACACATAATCTAAAAAAAAAAAAAAAGATTTTCGTTCTAAACTTGAGAAGCAGCCTGGAAGATTTCATTTAGAATCAAATATTGGAATTTCTGTTACAAAGTGACAATATTTGAAAATGAAGAGAATCCTGGAAAATTTTGGAGGCAGGCACTGTCGTGTGAAGATTTAGAATGCACGGGTGTGTGTTTAACCAGTGTTTTTGATAATGTTGATACAGTAAGTCAAAGTAATACTGAGATTATTTGCGAAATGCTATGGAAATGTATTCTTTTTTTATTAAACTTTTTAAAATATAATTTATTGTCAAGTTAGCTAACATACAGCGTATAAAGTGTGCTCTTGGCTTTGGGAGTTGATTCCCATGATTCATTGCTTACATACAACACACAGTGCTCATCCCAACAAGTGTCCCCCTCAATGCCCATTACCCATTTTCCCTGCTCTCCACCCTTTCCACCCTCAGTTTATATTTAAGAGTCTTTTATGGTTTGCCTCCCTCTCTGTAACTATATATTTTTTTTCTTTCCCTTCTCCCATGGTCATCTGTTAAGTTTCTCAACTTCCACATATGAGTGAAAACATATGATATCTGTCTTTCTCTGACTGACTGACTTCACTTAGCCTAATACCCTCCAGTTCCATCCACATTGCTACAAATGGCCAGATTTCATTCTTTCTCATTGCCAAGTAGTATTCCATTGTATATATAAACCACATCTTCTTCATCCATTTATCAGTTGATGGACATTTGGGCTCTTTCCATAATTTGGCTATTGTTGGTAGTGCTGCTATAAACATTGGGGCACATGTACCCCTATGAATCAGCACTCCTGTATCCTTTGGATAAATTCCTAATAGTTCTATTGCTAGGTCATAGGGTAATTCTATTTTTAGTCTTTTGAGAGACCTCAACACTGTTTTCCAGAGTGGCTGCACCAGTTTGCATTCCCACCAACAATTCTCTTTTTCCATGTTGTCGCCAACATCTGTTGTTTCCTGAGTTGTTAATTTTTGCTACTCTGATTGGTGTGAGGTGGTATCTTAATGTAGTCTTGATTTGTATTTTGTAGAAATGTATTCTTTAATTTTTTATTACATATTTCTACTTTTCACCTCTCAGGATAGTAACTTAGGCTTGCTGTCTAGGAATCAAACTCATCTCATTTTCCAACACTCTTCCCTCATACTAAAATCTCCCCTCTAAGCAGTGGATCTTAATCTGTTGTGTTCATGAGCACCTTTGACAGTCTAAAGAAATCCAGACCTTTTACCCTGTAAAAGTTACAAATATTCCTGTGAAGAGAACATTGGGAAACACTCTGACATCATAAGTAATGAAGCTTTCCTCTGGAAGATGACGAAATAAATTGTGAATGTTTAGCAAGCTACTATTAAGGTCTGTGGGTCCATTTCTAGAAGATAAAGTATACATGTATGTACACACACGCAATGTATTTTTGTAGGGCAACCACAAAAGAGAATATGTAATTTTATCAACTAGCATTTGCTAACCATGTGGTCTCCTGGGTGGTCTCTCTAGTCTGAGTGGCAACAACTAGGGCTGGATGGTCTGGGATGGTCTCACTCACCTGGCTGGCTCTTGGCTCAGAGTGAGCTGAAGGTCAGGGATGCCCTTGCTGGGGGTCATTCATCATGGGGCGGAGAGGCTGAGCAGCAGACTGGGCTTGTTCACATGGTGATGGCGAAGTCCCCAAGAGCAGCGTGTGGGGAAGCCTCTGTGCACAAGGCTTCTCAAACATCTGCCTGTGTCATATTTACTACAGCCCGACTGGAGCACGTCCTGGGGCCATCCCAGAGTCGTAGGTGGGTTCTCCCAAAGAGTGTGGATAAGAGGGGGTAGTTTGGTCCATTTGTTCAGTCTACCAGAGTACTGTTGTACTCTTGTGAGAAGTCCTTTTCTGTACAGAAATTGTGCCTCTTCCCTTTAGTATTTCTTTTTTTTTTTAATTTTTAATGTTTATTTATTATTGAGAGAGAGAGAAAGACAGGGTGTGAGTACAGGGGAGGGGCAGAGAGAGAGGGAGACATAGAATCCAAAGCAGGATCCAGGCCCTGAGCTGTGAGCACAGAGCCCGATGCGGAGCTTGAACCCACAAACTCTGAGATCATGACCTGAGCTGAAGTCAGATACTTAACCAACTGAGCCACCTAGGCTATCTCCCCACTTGGTACTTCTATAAGAGAAACAGAGAGGGGCGCCTGGGTGGCGCAGTCGGTTAAGCGTCCGACTTCAGCCAGGTCACGATCTCGCGGTCCGGGAGTTCGAGCCCCGTGTCAGGCTCTGGGCTGATGGCTCAGAGCCTGGAGCCTGTTTCCGATTCTGTGTCTCCCTCTCTCTCTGCCCCTCCCCCGTTCATGCTCTGTCTCTCTCTGTCCCAAAAATAAATAAAAAACGTTGAAAAAAAAAATTAAAAAAAAAAAAAAAGAGAAACAGAGAGACCTTTCCATTTGTCTTAAGTTGGTAACATAATTTGGTGGCTTTTTTTTGTTGGTTTTTATGTTTTTGTTTTTGTTTTTTTGTCACTTCAGACCCTTGCTCCTGTCATTGACAGTCCTCACAATGCTTATGGGTTGGGATAACTCTTCCAGGCCCACTCCTAAGACAAAGTGAACGCTCCAGTCAGGGTTCACTGGATAGCTGAGATAGCTAGCTGAGAACTGTGAAGTTCCTTCTTTGGTAGACAGCTGGAAATAGCAAGTAGAGAATAAAGGAACACGAAAAATAACCTGTTGACTTCTATCTCCTACTGTCCTAGAACTATCTCATTGCAACGAAAGGATCAAAGCAGTTGGCACATTGTAGGATAGCGTCATCCACCCAAAATACTTCATACCTTTCCAGGAGCTTTATGGATACCCCAAAACCCAGTCATCCAGGGTTAGAAGTTGGAGAAGGCAACAGTTACATGGGAGAGGAACATGACCTGAGTTTTCTAGAGGTTAAGGTCAGGGGCCAGACGTAGTATAGAATTTCCAGGTCTAGAGTCAGCTAACAGGGTTGAGAAACAACATGTGCCAGTGCTTTTAGTATATTTACATAATTCCATCATCACAACAACTTAATGGATATTGTATACGTGTGTGTACATGAATGTGTGTGTGTGTGTGTGTGTGTGTATGAATGTGTGTGTGTATGATTATCATTACTTCTGTTTGGCATTTAAGCTTCCAATTGGTGAAGTGACTTTTGGAATTAGAACCAAGACCCCTAAAAATAAGCCCAGAACTTTCTTTAGATGCTCACTGTTAAGACAAATATGATTCAACTCTTAGTGATTAAGGAAATACTGTTCATTTAGCCTGTGACTTTTCAGTGGCCCATATTCTGGGCAGCTTGCCAAGTGGTCACACAATCCATGTCCCACCGATTCTCCCAACAGAAAATCAGCTCTGTACTTCCGTAGCCTGACCACTTTCTACCTGGTATTGTATGGATGTGCAACCTTGTTTTCCCATATTATTCATTGGCCATTGTTTTTATGAATCAGAGTTAAAGTGTGAGAGAAGTAAGCATGCTATGGACTCAGAGGGGCTCAAAACATAAAATTGTGACTTTTTTTTTTTTACTGTTTTGAAAAATATGCTTATCCCCAGTGAAATAGTCCCTAATTCTCTCCCCAAGTCCGGAAATGGTTGCTTCCTCCACCATTTGTGACTTTTGTATGAGTCTTTCATGGCATTCACCTGATTATCTTATGGCCATTTCACAGGGGTTCTTGAAGAGTAGGGATCATTTCTACTCATCTGGGGGCCACGTGTTTCTAAAGCACAGTGGGCACTCGGAAGTGCTGAAGGAATTCGCATAAAGACCCCTGTCATAATCCTATGCCGTTAGGAATGAGTGCATGGGTAACTGATAATTGCAATCCATGGAATCGGAACGGCTTTGGCTAGAAGGATTCAGATAATTAGCATGTTTGTATTACCAAGGGCTTCAGTGGTAATCTTGGGAAATGGGAGGAGTTGGCAAAATTGGCCTAAGAAAGTTTCATGCACCGAGGGCAAGACAGTTTGCCAGAGCTTCCGTCATTCCGACTGCAATCATTCTTGCAGTAAAACACTGTTCGTCTGTAAGCCAGAGCACCAATCAGAACAAACACCGCTCCTGTGGCAGGTAAAAGTTGAATGCTATCATGTGATGGGCACGATACAGGCAGCTGCTGAGCCTGAGGGCTGAAAAGATGGTGTGGAAGAGGGGCTGAGAGGAAAATTGTTTTAAGGAAATGCTGCACCAAAGAAAAAGCAGTGTGCACACTGCCTTTCTGTGGTCCACAACCACTGTTACACATTCGGTTATCTAAAGTGTAACTGCCCACAGAAGCTATAAACTTGGAGGACAGTGGTGCTGAATTGTATGTTTGAGACTTAATGTTTAAAGTGGTATAATTTGCCTCTTTGTGTTTGCCTCAAGCATCCTCACTTAAATTTCTTAGTACGGAAAATGAAATTGTTCTGTAAGTTCGCTAAAGGTTACGGCGACAACTCATTACATCCCTGCTCATGGTGCCTTGTCTTTATTTTATGGGCTTGAAAACTATTTATGAATAAGTGACAGTTTTGTCATTTTTGTATTCCCCTGAACACAAACACCACGTGGTTCTTACAAGTCACTTTCCTATCACAGCCTGGGAACAGACAGCAGCCGTCTCAGAGAAGTAAAACAAGCTCTCTCCCCCCCAAGAAAGCTGCAATATATAATCAAAATGAGGTATGGGAATGACATTCAAGTTTGACTTCTTCACAGTGTACCTGTTTACAGCACATGGATGACCAAGAATTAACCATGGAATAGGTATTCTATTGAGCTGCAATTCAAAGAAAAAAATTACACAGGGGGCGCCTGGGTGGCTCCATGGGTTGAGCATCTGACCTCTGGCTCAGGTCATGATCTCATGGTTGGTGAGTTCAAGCCCCTGTGGAGTTTGCTGCTGTCAGCACAGAGCCTGCTTTGGATCCTCTGTCTCCCTCTCTCTGCCCCTCCCCTCCTCATGTACGGACTCTCACTCTCTCAAAAATAAATAAAACATTAAAAAAAGAAAAAAAATACTAAGGATAGGTGCCAATTCCCATCTTCCAGGTAAAACTGTTATTTTAAAATTCATATTCTCTTTCTGAAAGCTTAATTTATATTACCAGTACCCAGATCTTAGAAAATATAGAAGCTGGCCAAATAGTGAAATTTGAAACAGAAAAGGTATGCAGTTTGCAGTCTTGGTGTACAGCAATGAGATGTATTTGTAGAAAAAAATACTCTCCTACCCGGGAAACTTTTTCAGAATGCAATTAGAGTGATGTTATTATAGGCATACATTAGTTCACATACTTTTGCCTGCAAGAAACAAAATTATTAAACTGATTTAAACAATAAGCACATTTATGATCTCACCTAACAAGATGTCCAAGGGTAGGGCAGGTCCCTAGTCTGCTAACATCCAGCCTCTGCACGTATCTTGCCTCTGCCTTCCTCACACTGGCTGCATTGTGGTTGAAGCTGTTGTAGCCGTCATGTCCAGACATGAGGATGTCCAGAGGAAAAAGAATGATTGTCTCTCCTTGAGTGCATTTCTCAGGAGTTGGGAAAGCTTCCCCAGACGTCTCTATCATGCAATCTCAGTGGCCAGAATTGGGTTACATGTACATTCCTGAAACCCAGCAAGGGGAATGCCATGATTAGGTTAGACAAACCAGAATCTTCTCCTGAGCTGCATGCAAATGGGGATAGCTTCTTCTGGATTCCGTTGCTTGGTTACATCAGGCAAAGCAAGGTCCTGTCAGAAAGACAGAAGGAGGGAAACAGATGTTGGGCAGGTAGCCAACAGAGTCCACCCAAGGGGTCACCTGGACCCTGGCTATCCCTTTTCTTTTCTTACAAATAGATGCTGTCATGGTACTCTGCCCAAGAAAAATGAGTTTCTCTTAAAAAGTCAAACTACCTTGAGCAAATTGTGTTTTGCTTATTTCCGTTATGGGGGCATGAGGATGCATTATATCATGCAGCATGTGACACTCTACTTGAAAATCTCCATTCACTGTCTCTGCCCTCACACCTCTTCCTCTCCCCCCCTTCTCTTGTGTCATCCATTCACCCAAACTCTCACAAGTCTTCTCTCCCCCTTTCTATCTCAGGAATTGAACTCACCCTCACATGTGGGGAAGGTCTGCCTACTATTATTGATTTGAGGACCTGGAAGCCCAGCCTCCACCCTCATATTTATTAAAGTATTCATTTACTCACTAATTGCGGAGAAAATAAATTTTCTTCATAACATTACATACAGAAAAGTCTTTAATACTCTTTATTCTCTTTGGAAGTGTAAATCACTTGAAAACTTGGTATTTTAACTAATATTAGGCAAAGGTTACTTGTGACCTATCTCATGAGTGATTGTAATGGATCAGAGTGCTGAGACTGTATAGTGGAGGACTTTTGATCAATAATCATCAATAACTCCAGCCCTGACCTCTCTCCTGAGCTTGACTCTCACATATAATGCTCATCTGTACCAGAGAGTAACGGAGCCTCACTATGTTCAAAATGAAATAATTTTCCATTGCAAACTTGTCCCTCCTGTTTCCTGCTGCTATTAACAGCACCATCCTCCTCCTCCCAACACTTGTCTGAAGTTTCTTCCTCCCTTGTTCTTCATATTAATCTAGCATTTCCCAAAACTGATCTGGGAGTATTGGCATTCCTTGAAGAAAGTGTTACAAACAACAGCAGCAACATGTTGAGAAGCAGGCTTATAAATACAAAGAACAAACTGGTGATTGCTAAAGGGGAGGGAGGATCGGCAAAATGGGTGAAGGGAACTAAGAGGTGCAAAATGTCATTATGAAATAAATAAGTCACAAGGGTGGAAAGTACAACATAGGATATATAGTCAATAACATTGCAATCATGTATGGTGACAGATGGTGACTGTATACTTACCTTGGTGAGCACTGAGTAATGTATAGAATCATCAAATTAGGAGCGCCTGGGTGGCTCAATCACTTGAGCCTCCGACTCTTGATTTCAGCTCAGGTCATGATCTCATGGTTCGTGGGTTTGAGCCCCGTGTTGGGCTCTGTGCTGACACTGCAGAGACTGCTTGGGGTTCTTGCTCTCTTTCTATTTCTCTTGCTCCCTCTCTCTCAAAATAAATAAATAAACATTTAAAAAAAAGGAATTGTCAAATCAATATGTTGTATACCTGAAACTAATATAGCATTGTATGTCAACTATACTTCAATAATAAATAAATAAATAAATTAATTAATTAATTAATTAATTAAAAATAAATTAAAAAGAGAAATGTTCTGTACTCAAATGTCTTCGGGGAATGCCGTATACCATATCCCTATCTTAGAGCATTATGATGCACATTAAAGACCCTGAAAACTTCTGTAGAACAGAAGGCAATTAAACCCTGTTTCATCTGGCATTTCCCAGATTTACTTCATCACACAATCATTTTTTCAGGGAATATCTGTTCATAGCTCATAGGATCTTAGTATTTCATGGAAAACAGGAGGGAAAACATTGATCTAAGCAATTTTTAAATCAAGATGAGGGACAAATTTAATATTTACTTAGTATTTAATAAGTACCATATACTTTCTAGGTGAAGTTGATCTTCTGTTAAATTTCAATGCTAGTAACAAGGGGGGAAGCCCAAGTACTTCTGTTAGTAGGCAGATATAGACAGAAATCCAACTTCATGATGACGACATAAAGTACAGATGTACCTTAAATGTTATAGTAACTGGCATGTACGTGTTCTACACTTTCTCCCTTATTTTTCTAGACAAAGGGGGATGGCTAACTCCTTTGTTGGTTCATAACCCTCCAGGAGCTTCCTTGGTGTAATCTAAAATGGGCCCCTCATAAGCAGAGGGCAAAGAGGGCAGGGTGAGACAGAAGAAAGAAGCAGGCCATCCAGGTTGGTAGGTGACAGTTTTAATAAGAGAAAAGGGAACCTACATACAGGCTTGTCTTTGGCAAGCAAGCCTAATGCATCCCCACGCCCACCCTCCAAATCTTAAAAGTTTATAGAGGCGCTAACTGGGCTCAGTCATGGACACCATGCAGGTGCTCTCCACACCACATCACCACCTTATGGCTATGTCCCTGGAGCAGCCTCTGGGAGAGGGGAAAGGCAAGCAGAACCCACATTTCAAGGACAGGAGACTGGGTGAGAAGCCTCTGAGTGCCTGAGTCCAGTTTACAGGTCAATCTGCACTCACGTCTTTCTGATGACTTTCTCCAAAGTCCTTCTGCTTTATAGTCTCAAAACTATGCCACATTTCACCTATTTCCATTAAACACCAATAGAACTTGTGGGTTTTGGTTTCAACAATCATTTTAATAAAGGTAAAATTGAGTATTAATAGATAATAATTCTTTTAGTCTATGTTGTACCACCAGACCAAGGACTTAAGGAGCCTTTTACCTTAACAATTCATATAAGTGCCTACTGTGTTCATTTATGAGAAGGTAAGATTCTATAGATTCTTAGCCTACCCTCAAAAACTATCAGAAACAAATCTGCATTTAATTAAATTTAAGACAATACAAATGAGTAAAATCCCCAAGTAGGAAAACAGATGAGTCTAATCTGAAACAAATTTTGCAGTGTTTGGGAAAGGAGAAATTCAAGTTATAAATTGGGAGAGAGAAAGAATGGATTAATGGTAGAGTATTTTTCAATATTGTATGTTTTAATGCATTTAATTCCCCTTTTCATTAAAAATTTATACAAACTTCCAGTAGATTGAATTCAGGTAGTATACTGACTGATCAGATAGTTGATATGATACTGGCAAAGAGTTGATTGAGCTTTAAAAAAACAAACTGCACAGTGCATGTGGTGGCATTTTAAAAATTGAAGTACATCAAGCAAAGAAATATTTCTAAAATGCTCAAGCAAATACAGGAATCGGAAAATGTTTTTCTGTTCAAGCCAGCTGAAGAAAAGAACATAGGAAAATCGTAAAGTAAAGAGCATTTCTTTTCAGGATGCCTCTTTCTCATAAGTAGTTTAAAGTCCAGTGAAGTGTTCTAAAAGCTCTTTCACATAACGCAAGAAAGTAGAAAAAGAAGCCTTTGGCGTTTCTAATTTTATTGAATAACTGCAAAACAGTGGCTTTGAAAGAGAAGAAAAAAACTCAAGAAAATGGGTAGTCGAGCGGCATGATAAGACAACAACAAAAAAAAGCAGATGAAATGAGTGTGGAGGCAAATGTAATGCCTCTCACTTCAGAGAAATCAGGCAGAGAAAATTATCTCAGGAGATTGCCAAACAGATGGCATGCTAAAGAATCTTGGATCTCTGTGAAGATAGTTGGCCTCAGTCGAAGTCCTGGTGTAGGGGAAGGAGGTTTTTTGAGGAGAGGAAAAGTCTTAGCTCTCAAATGCTGCTAATGCAAAGGGGAGGTGGTGATTGTTCATGGAAAAATATCAATGGTGAAAATTTTAAACATTTCTAGACTTTTAGGGCTGAATGGTAGAAAATGTACATTTGTTACTTAGCTTGAGGTGATGCTGGACTTAAAAGTGTGGTATGAAGACTCCTGGGAGTAATAGTTGATTTCTTAGGTGCTGCAAGGAATATACCAAATAAGGCTGGAGCATTTTGAAGGTCTAGAAAAGTAAGAAAGTGTTAAGCACAGACACATGCACATGCACACACACATACCAACACACACAATGATAAAGATATGTCAAAGGGACACAAGAGTCAACTGAAAGAACTCCAAATGATCATAGATGGCACATCATTTAAGCAAAAAAAATAAGTAAAACTGTATTGGATTATAACATAAATAAATAAATAAATAAATAAATAAATAAGAATAGAGAACGCTCCCTCCCAGAAGAATACCAGACAACTTATGTAGATATTCCACCCTGGAAGTCATGAGCATAACCTCCAACTTGTTAAGTGTGGGCTGCACATCGTGACTTTCCACCACATTATACCATATGGAAATGGGGGAATATGAATAATTATAGTGGAGAATCATGATAAAACCACCTCGCCAGACCAATGTCAACATCAGCAGTGATAAGCAATGTTGATAGTATGTACCCTCAACTGATGTGGTGAAAATGGTACTTGACCTCTGTTATCTTCCTCTAAACCCCCATAACTCCAGTCTAATAGTGAGAAAAGCATCAGATAAATCCCAAATGAAGGACATTCTACAAAATATCTAACCAGTAGCCATCAAAATTTTCATGGTCATCACAGTTAAGGAAGGCCTGAGAAACTGAGAACTAAGGACAGATGATTTACTAAATGTTGTGTGACATCCTGCATGGGATCCTGGAGCAGAACAAAAGAAGGACAATAGGTTGAAAACTAAAGAGATTTGAATAAAATATGGACGTTAGTTAACAAGAATGTAACCACATTGTTTCACTGTGACAAATATATCGTACTAATGCTAATAATAGGGGAACTGAGTCAGATTTATATAAGAACTCTGTACTATATTCACAACTTTTCTGTAACTCTAAAACTATTCTAAAATGAAATTTTTATTTAAACATTTAAAAAAGTATTTGCGATGAATGCTGGCACCTGAAAATGTTGGCTAAGAAATTGTTATAGGATTGTGATTTTTGATATTTGATAGCCAAACCTTGTAATGTTAAACTTGTTTTCTCCATAAGTTGATTTGCTTGGATGAATACCTTATTTTTTAAGTGGTTAAAACACTTCTATACCAAGTCAGCAAAACTAGTTCCAAAAAATTTGGTAGGCAAAAAAACAAAAATAAAAGGTAAAAAGTAAACAAAAGGTAATTGGATCCACCAATACAAAAATGCACTACATATTTTATTTATTAAAACTTCAGAATATATAATTAAGGGAAAGTTCTTCTTGAATGTTAAAAGTTGAAATGGTGACTATCTTGGGTAGTATGACTAGAAGGGACATTAAGGCTACTTCAAGGAGCAAATGTTCCTTTTCTTGATCTAGGTGGTAGTTACTGCACAATATTTACATTGTGAAAGTTTTTGTATGTTTATTTTCAATAAGTATATTTCAACAAAAATGTTCTGAAGGAAAAACAGTTGAACTTGAGAAATTTACCAACTTGCTTTTTGACATCCATTTGCAAACAAACTGTAGGGGCGCCTGCGTGGCTCAGTCGGTTAAGTGTTCAACTCTTGATTTTGGCTCAGGTTATGACCTCACGGTTTGTGAACTTGAACCGCATCGGGCTCCACACAGACAGTAAGGAGCCTTCTTGGGATTCTATCTCTCCCTCTTTCTCTGCCCCTTCCCGACTTGGGCTCATGCACTCTCTCTCTCTCTCAAATAAAACTAAAAAAAAAAAAAAAAAAAAAAATCAAAAGAGAAACTGTGCTTTTCAAAGTGGAGGACCTAATAGTGCTGTGTTGTTGTTAGAAATGTCTGTTGTCCACTTATTTATTCACTCAGTCCACACATATTTATTAAACACCAGAACTGTCTTGTCTCTAAAACCATAGATTATATGGAAAGTAGACCTATAAACAGAAAGTAATATGTTATGATAATTGCTATAATGGATATGTGTACAAAGGTAATGGGTTTCCAGAGATGTTCTTTGGTCCATCAAGGGAAGTCAGAGATGCTTCACAATAGGGAGGGGCATGTGAGTCGATACATGATGAAAGAGCACATATTTGCCTAAAAGGAAGTGGGTGTCATTACGTGGAACAAGGTGAGATGAAGAGAGAATTCTAGATGGACATAATGCTAGGGAAAATTCACAGAGGCAAGATGAATCTTGGAACATGTCTATAGTTTTGGGGAATGGCAGGAAGTGGCAACAGCTGACTGTTATGGACTGAATGTGTGTATCCTCCTAAAATTTATAAGTTGAAGTCCTAACCCCCAATGTGGTGGTATTAGGAGGTGTGGCCTTTGGGAGGTGATTACATTTAGATGAGATCATGAAGATGGGGTCCTTTTGATGCAGTTAGTGCCCTATTAAGAAGAGACCAAAGAGCTTGCCTTTTCCCTCCATCGTGTGAGGACAGTAAGAAGATGGCTGCCTGTAAGCCAGGAAGCACACTCTCACCAGACACCTAATCTATCTGCACCTTGATCCTGGATTTCCCAGCCTCCAGAACTATGAGAAATAAATGTTTATTGTTGAAGCCCCCCAGTCTGGGGTATTTTGTTATAGCAGCCAGAACTAAGACATTGAAGCAATGGAGGAAGATGGGAATCAGATCACAAAAAGCCATATATGTCACGCAGAAAAAAAGATTTTATCCAGGAAGTGATGAACTTTAAATGGTGAGTAATATGATAACAAATATTATTAGAAAGATAACTCACAGGCAGTGTTGAGGAATGCTTGGAGGACAATAGCTGGAAGCAGAAAGTTCAGTAAGGAAGTTTCCACAAGAGAGATGATGTCAGTGGGAACAGAGAGCAGTAGAGAGGGAAGTTGAAAATCTAGAGTTGGCAGGATGGGGAGGGGGACATGGTGTCCAAGATGACGTCAGCAGTGCCACTAACAAAGATAGAGAATAAAGCGAAAGTGAGAATGTGGAGAAAGAAAAGTTCTGTCTGAGATAGGTTCAACTTGGGACACGCAGGTACAGACATCTAGCATGTGGTTGTATATAATGGGAATGGGGTGCAGAGGAATTATTTGGAGTTATGAGAATTTTCTGTAGTGGACATATAATTGGTAATTGAAACTAAGGGAGGTCCGAGTTCATTTATGAAGAGTAAGTAAGTAAGCAAATCATCCCAGATGAGGGTGTGAAGGTAGGAGGTGAGCTGTTAGAGTCTGTGAATGCTCCACGAGGCATGGGTCTAAACTCCTTAAGAAGGAAAGTGTGGTCAGGTGTAGGTATATGGGATGGGCAGGAGACTAGAGGTCTAAAGAGGTGGAATTGTTTGGGATTTACAGTAGTGAGGGGATGGATGAGAACATTAGGAGGGTGTGAACTCATGGTTAAGAGAGCACATTACCAGAGTTTAAAATTTTCAGGCTGGGATAGTTGTGAGGTATAAGTAGAATGTCAGTTCCATGAGGACAGGAGCATTTCACTGTATCCCCAGTAGATGGGGCAGAATATGGCTTGCGATGGGTGCTCAATAATATGTTTTGAATAAATGAACAAATGAATGGAGCAATACTGAAGTGGACAGAATGGGAAGTTAATGAATGGAATGAAGTCAAGGAAGTCTGTTGAAATCCTTAGGAAACTTGAATAGATGTCTTTGATTTTTGTTTAGGAGGGCATGTCTCATACCTTCCATTGTGGCAAGCAAATTAATAGACATAGTCAGAAGGTTTCTATTTCCTAGGATATGACCATATCCCCAGAAAAGATCCTTTATTACTCCCTGATTTAGAGAAAATGAATTTCTGTAATGTATAAATGTCTATATTATAGTCAAAGCAACACATTCTGCTTTGAGGATTTCATCAGGCTAGCATTTAAAAATGTTTGATATAAAATAGGTAATACCACCTATATGTAATCTAGTTAAATCTTTAACTTAAATATATGAAACTTTTAGTTCTCTTTTAGTTTATAAGAAATTCAAAGACTAGAAGATAGGACACTGTAGGACTATTAGCCCAGTTTATTCATCAAGTCAGCGAGATTTAAGATTTTAATTTTTTTTTTTCAACGTTTATTTATTTTTGGGACAGAGAGAGACAGAGCATGAACGGGGGAGGGGCAGAGAGAGAGGGAGACACAGAATCGGAAACAGGCTCCAGGCTCTGAGCCATCAGCCCAGAGCCCGACGCGGGGCTCGAACTCACGGACCGCGAGATCGTGACCTGGCTGAAGTCGGACGCTTAACCGACTGCGCCACCCAGGCGCCCCGAGATTTAAGATTTTAAAAAAGAGGGAACTCTGTCAGATTGAAGAGGAAGCCTGGATTGGATTATTGTTTACACTGAGCAAGTTGTAAAATCATTTAGTGATAATTGAGGGTGTTAGACTATGGACGGGGCATGAGAAAAACAAAAGCTTACTGATGTGGAAACTTGTGTCTCATTAATGACTAAGGTGAAATATAAAGCATCATGTGCAGTATCATGTAATTTAGGTGAAAATTTCATCAATGTTTATAAATGTATATAAAAATATCTGGAAGGATATATAACAAGCTCTTAGCAAGGGTAATGTCTGGTTTGTGGGAATGTGATATTTTAATTTTCTTGTTCTATTTATCTATATGTCTGTACTGAGTTTATATTTCTTTGCAATATTAAAAAGTTATGTTTTGTTTTAAAAGTTAAAATGAAAAGAAAACAGTTTAGAAAGAATACTTTTATTCTAAACACTACAATAGAGTAACTTCCTGTATTAGTTTACTAAAACTGCTGTAACAAACAGCAAACAAACTCTGTAACAAACAGAGAAGCTTAAACAACAAAAACTGTTCTCCAAGTCCGAGATCAAGATGCCAGCAGGATTGGTTCCTTTGGAGGGCTGTGAGGAAGAATCTATCCTGTTCCTCTCCTTTTAGCTTCTGATGGTTTATTGCTATCACCCCAATCTCCACCTTCATGTCCACATGGCAGTCTTCCTGTGTGTATCCCTGTGTCCAAATTTCCCTTTTTATAAGGACACTGGCGATATTGGATTAGGGGCCCAGCCTGCTTGGTATGACCTCATTTAACTAATTATATCTGCAGTGACCCTATTTCCAAATATAGCCATATTTTGAGGTACCAAGGATTGGAACTTCAACATATGAATTTTGGAGGGGCACAATAACCCATAACAATTCTCAGGAGAGGAGTCCTCATTATTTCAGAGTGGTTAAACTTCCCTACACAAGGGAATGAAGGTTGCGGTGTATAAGCTGTTTTCTCTTTCACAATCAAGCCAAAATACTATTCTTTTTTTTTTTTTTTTTAATTTTTTTTTCAACGTTTATTTATTTTTGGGACAGAGAGAGACAGAGCATGAACGGGCGAGGGGCAGAGAGAGAGGGAGACACAGAATCGGAAACAGGCTCCAGGCTCTGAGCCATCAGCCCAGAGCCCGACGCGGGGCTCGAACTCACGGACCGCGAGATCGCGACCTGGCTGAAGTCGGACGCTTAACCGACTGCGCCACCCAGGCGCCCCACCAAAATACTATTCTTAATGATGACTTTTTAGCCAAGAATATATAATGGAGAAAGGACGGTCTCTTCAATGCATGGTGTTGGGAAAATCAGACAGCCAACGCAAAAGAATGAAACTGGACTATTTTATGCCATATACAAAAATCAAGTCAAAATGGATAAAAGGCGGAAACATAAAACTTGAAACCATAATAATCTTAGAAGAAAACGTAGGGGGTAAGCTCTTTGACATTAGTCTTGGCAGTGATTGCTTGGATTTGACGCCAAGAGCAGAGGAAACAAGCAAAAGAAAGTAAGTGTGATGACATCAAACTAAAAACTTCTGCACAATAGAAGAAACTATCCACAAAATTAAAAGGCAACTTACTAAAAGGGAGAGAATATTTGCAAATCATTTATCAGATAAGGGGCTAATGTCCAAAATATGTGAAGAACTCATATAACAGCAAATAAATAAACAAATAAAAATAATCTGATTGGGGCACTTGGGTGGCTCACTCAGTTAGGTGCTGGACACTTGATTTTGGCTCAGGTCATGATCTTGTGGTTTGTGAGATCAAGCCCCATGTGGGGCTCTGCACTGATGGCATGGATCCTGCCTGGGATTCTCCCTCTCTCTCTTTCTCTCTCTCTGCCCCTCCCCTGCTTGCACACACACACTCTCTCTCTCTCTCTCAAAATAAATACATAAATGTTAAAAAGATAATCTGATTATAAAATTGGTAGAGGAACTAAATAGACATTTTCCCAAAGAAGACATACAGATGGCCAACAGAAACATGAAAAGATGCTCAATCAACATCACTGATCATCAGGGAAATGCCAATCAAAACCACAATGAGATGTTACCTCACACCTATTAGAATGGCTATGGTCAAAAAGGCAAATAACAATTGTTGAAGGTGTGGAGAATAGAGAACACTCGTATACTGTTGGTGAGAATGTAAACTGGTGCATCCCCTATGGAAAATAATATGGAGGTTCCTCAAAACATAAAAAAGGAGCCGCCATATTATCCAGCAATCCCACTTCTGGGTATTTATGCAAAGGAAATGAAATCACTATCTCGGAGATATCTGTACCCCCGTGTTAATTCCAGAATTATTCATAATAGCCAAGATGTGGAAACAACATAAGTGCCTGTTGATGCATGAATGCATCAGGAGAACATGGTATGTATATATACAATGGAATATTCAGCCATACAAAAGGATATCCTACCATTTGTGACTACATGGGTAGACCTTAAGGACTTTACGCTAAGTGAAATAAGTCAGACAGAGAAAGGCAAATACTATATGATCTCGCATATAAGTGAGATCACCAAAAAAGCTGAACTTGTAGAAACAGAGAGTAGAATGGTGGTTGCCAGGAGCTGAGGGGTGAGGGTATAAGGAGATATTGTCAAAGGATACAAATTTCTAGTTATAAGAGAAATAATTTCTGGGTTTCTAGTGTACAGCATAGGGACTCTAGTTAACAATTCTATTGTATATTTGAAAGTTGCTAAGAAAGTATATCTTGAAATTTCTCCTCGCAAGAAAAGAAATGTAAATGTGTGAGGTGATGGATTTAACTAAACTTGTTGTGGTAACAATTTTGCAATATATCTGATATCAAATCCTTTCTGTATACTTAAAATTAATGCAGTGTTATGTTTCAATTATATTTCCATTAAAAAACTTTTCTCTTTACCTATAAACAAAAAAATCTCCACTTAAAGAAAATAACCAAACTGTAGTGACTCCTTCATAGGTAAGTTTTATTTGAAGTTGAACTCAGATATCCATAGGCTAAATAAATGTTGTTAAAAATTCTACCACCCCTGATGAAATTGATAGAGAAGGGTTTTTTTGTTTTTTTAAGAAGCAGCATGTATTATCGGGAAAAAATTTTGCCTTTTGGAAAACTGGTATTGGTCTCTGTGATACAGTTTTTAAAGTTAAATATAAGGCCCAGAAATGAAGATTTAGTATCAAAATACTTATTTTTTCTTTCTGTATCAGGCAAAAACAGTGCCATGGAATGAATTGTGGTCTAACGCTTAAAATCTGGCTCCCTCTGCTGGAGGATATGATACCTTTCCTCCCTTCCTTTTAATCTGCATCCAAGCAAATAAAGGATAGGAGTTCACAGCTCAGAGTTTTTTGATTTTCATGCATATATGGAAATTGTCTCGTTGACCAACTTGTGGTTTGTAATGGAGAAAACTTGTAAATTTCCCTATTTGTGAATCAGCCACCAACTACTCCCACTCTGCTCTTTAAACAGCGCTACTATTTAATTTAGGCACTAAAGCAAATTAGAAAATGGCCGTGACATTTCAGTCTTCCCTTATTGGGTCCATTTAGGCTGCTGGTCTACTTTTAGGCCTTCAGAGCTGGAAGGAACCCAACAGACCCTCTAATCTAGCTCTTCCTTTTCCTGATAGGAAAGTACAGGTGCAGAGAGATGAGGTGATTTCCCAAAATCACACAGCTCAAATGACTTCAAAGTGCATATATAGCAATTTACATATGATGCACTTCTCTAACTTTTTACAATGATTAGTGCATCACATCAAGTTAATAAATATTTCTCAGTTGCCTACTATGTTGCAGACACCAAGAGATATGCAAAAATGATGAGACATGATTTTTGCTCCCAAAAGAACATGTGGTTAATTAAATTGTATAAATGATGATTCCAGGTTAGACACAGTTGCCGGGTTTGCAAATCCAAATGGCCAATTAAATAAAGTTTTTCACTTTAAGAAGCACCGATTCCTACAGATGATTGATAGTTTCTTTGCATAGCCACTTAATTCCTTGATTAGGTGTTGGCTCCTATACAACTAGCTTTGGGATTTGGCCTTCTGAACTGGGAATTAGGGATATTTGTGTTGGAGTGGAGTTAAAAATGTTTGTTTTTGTTGTTAATGTAGAAAATGACATTAGATTATCCTAGTGAATGATCCAAAGTTGGTTTTGAACGGAAATGTCAGAATCTCCATAAGTTTATTGATTCCTTGGAAAGCATGTTTGCATATCCAGCTCTATTTGGCTGTGTCACCTTGGAAAAACTACTTAAACTCTTTGTGCCCCACATTCTTCATGAGGTTGTTGTGATGATTAATGAGTTAATACACATGAAGCCATTAGAGCAGATCCTGGTACATAGTGAGCATGTTTATGTATTTGCTCACATTATTATTTGACTTATGTGCATGGAAAACTAACATGGTGTTGACAGATTCTAAGAAAGGACTCAAAAGCTGATTTACAAGATGAAACCCAACTGAATAAATACCATTTCATGATGGCTCTGGACACACAGATGTAGAGTAAGTTATTCTCTGGAGAGAGTGAATCTCTTCAGTAACCACAGGCCCCAAGATGAGATATCTCAGTTCCAACCTAATGAACTAAATGTCAGTCCCCTGCTGTTCCTATATTTTCTGCTTAGAAGATATAAAAGCATTGTGGAAATGACTTTTCAAGTCCATTGAGGGAGGAAAAAACTCTTAGAGGCAAAAGTCAAATATTATCTATTTGAGCACACTACATCTCTTTTCCTGCTGAGACATCTTTAGAAAACATGGGCTCTTCTATTTCAAATTCATTGGTAGTTCTTGGGTGCTAGGTGTTAGCATCAAAGGAAATGTGTAGCTTCAATGAAAGGACTCTGTGTTCTTAATAGTCACACTGTAACAGCAGGTGTCTTCTCAGCACCTCTCTGAAGACTTTAGACAATCTGAAATACTTTACAGAGCAGAGAACCATTCTGAGGTTTAGTGGTACCTTGTTTTCATCAAGGTAGATGTAAACGTGATTATTGCAAATGCTTTTCCAAGCATTCAGCTTTTAAGACTCAGATAAGATTTAATCAATTGTTTCCTGGTTTATGTCACTGACATCTCCTATTCTCTCTAGCCCAGAAATCAAGCTGAGCTTGAATTAAGATCCTGTTTTCCAGGCTGCTCATGAAAGATAAAAAGACTAATTGGTTTGCAGTTTCTTCAAAGCCCATACAACAGGTTGAGCTTCAGATGTTTTAATCATTTGTGTTACTGCTTAGCATTTAGCCAATCACTGACAAACCCACATCTTCCATGAGCTATTTTCTCTTGGTGCCTGTGATCTCAGCAGAGCAAAGCGTGGTTCCCCATAAGTATCTGGTCACTATTAGGGATCCCAAACCATGTCACTAGTTACTACAAACCTATCAGTAAGTGGACAGCGTATATTCCATAACCATTCCTTTTTTTTTTTTTTCTGTTTTTTTTTTTTTCCCCCAGAGCCATTCTGCTGTAAGTTAGCATTAAAATGAAGGGTTGATGTACTTCCTGTGTTAGTGTAAGGAGTTCTGCTGAGTTGCTTCGCAGATAAACTGGTGAAATTATTTTCCAAAAATTTAAAGCCCCTTGAAATGGTCCTAAGGGCAAACAGCAAATGAAGATACATCTATTCCAGAAAATTTACAAAAATTTGTTAAGATGAGAGTCTGTGGTATCTGAACAAAGACCACTCTCTCCTCTTCCAGCTCCCAGTGGGAGGGCTTTCTTCCCAGGAGGAGCAAGTCTTCAGCATTGTCTCATCCCATTCCCAGCTGTCTGTTGTTGAGGCTAAGCCCTGGGGGAATGCAATCTGTAAATAAGGGTGCCCTTCCCCTCAGCCCCACTCAAGGAATGAAGACTGTACGTTGGGCATGACTTGCTGAGAGTACTGGAGTACCCCAGTTAATGAGGTCATGGCTCCCTGCTCAGGCTGCTGCCTCCCACCTCTACCTAAGCACTCAGCTCCTAGAGCACAGGGGTCACTCAGAGAGAAACTTGCCTTTGCCCCCATTCAACTGCAAAACCCTGGCTCAGAAACCACCTGGGGAGAAGCAGGCCATAAACAGACAGCACTCAATCTCTTCCCAAGGGAACTGACTTCATTGCAACAGACCTTGGAGAAGTGCAAGCCAAAGAACACTTCAAGATTAGTGGGGTTAGGGATGAAAGGAAATTGGGAGAAAAATGTGTGGATTTAATGAAGATAGAGCCTACACTGTAGGTTGACTACTTTGCAGGAGAGAACCAGAAAAATGCAGTTGGGAGGAGCCCTCCTGGGGTGAGAACAGGTATGCAACTCAGACTTGAGAAACCACTCTTTCAAAGGACCCACAATCTGATTGGATTAGTTTGTAGAGCTATTTATGACCCAGGGGATTGTTTTCCACAATAGAGTGTAATCAGCTGGTAGTTAGTAGAGTTTAACAGCTGAGTGTGGTTGGGGGAAAAGAAAGAAAGAGAGCCCTACCAATAGCACCGTCATCTCAGGGTTACTGAGCACACACCCAAAGGGATTCTTTGCTGAGGAGTAACATTAGAAGGGGCACCTGGGGGGCTCAGCTGGTTGAGGGTCAACTTCAGCTTACGTTGTTCTCACGGTTTGTGAGAACATTTGTGAATAAACGAATGAATGAATATAGTTCAGATTGTATGTTTGACTTCTAAAGGTTTGCAGTTTGCACTTTTGAACTGGTTTGATTTTATTTTCTTCCTTTCTATTTTTGAAATCACTATGGTGATAGAAAGAATTTCACATCTGTTCTCCTTTCCTGGTCTACTTTGTCGTAAAAGGCAACATGATATAGTGGTTTAGCACAAAACTCTCTGGAGCCAGACTACATGGGTTCAAGTCCCAGCTTCACTGCCTAATTATTCCTGAAACCCTTAATTATATTTATCTTTATTTGTAACAGTTTTTAAATTGCACGTATTTCATCAACTAGAATTTGAGGCTCTGTGTTTGAAGGCCTCCCTGCTACAGATAATTCTCATGTTCTTTCTTAGCTTCATCCTGATCATTCCCTTACGTCGTTATATTCAGTCAACATGTATTTTGTGTCAGTTGTTTGCAAGAAACTGTGTGGAGTCCTAAGGGAATTATTTAACAATGTGCCCACTGTAGGTGGATGTTGATAATCCTGTTTCTAATATTAATAGGAAATTTGATATATCTCGATTCTATGAAAGATGTGAACTTCTTGACAGCTGGGACTGTCTCATTCCGTCTAACATCCTCAGAACCTTACACAGTGACTGGCACATATAGATATGCAGCAAATATTTGATGAATGAGTAAAAAGTTACTATCCTGTAACAACAATCAGTTATATATGCAAAAGGCGCACATTTGCCACTGGTTAAACATTCTGTTTAGAATATCTTTGGGCTTTGTGAGGGTGGCCTGCCTGGGTCTGGACTCCCTTTCAAACCAACAGAGTTTGCGTGGTTGAAGGACCAGGTGACCTGTAGCTTGGCAAAAGTCCAAAACATGCTTCTTCTCTATCTTGGATATCAGCCAAGGGCCCACTTCAGACAGTAACTCCTTGCCTCCTTGGATGGGCTTTAAAACTCTCCTTTGTGAGCTGATTTTTCATTCCTGTATTTTGGTTGCATGTTCTTCTTAATTTTTTTTGGTGTGGGGTGGGGGTGGGGTGGAGAAGGTCCTGTTTCAAAAAGTAAAACAGTAGTAGGGGTTGTTAAGATGTCTCAGTCAAATAATAATTTATTAGCTGTGATATAATGATATCAGGAAATAGCAAGCTCTTGGCTGTTTATTTCCCTCATTATGGATGGAAAGAATAAGTATGGAGATGTCTCAGTTGCTATGGATACCAAGTCTTTGAGATAATAGAATTCTTTTAACATAATCCAGTTCAGTTAGATTGGCTTTTCTCTCAAATACTATGTCTACCCAACACACTTTTTTTTCCAATAAAAAAAAATTATATTCGTTTCTTCCAACATCAGGAAGTGTGATTTTTTTTCCTAATTTTTCCCTGAAGTTTTTCTTTTTCCTGTATCTCTTTTTTCCTACACTAGAAAAGATGATATGGGGAGATAAACTGCATCTGGGTTTCCTGCTATCTAAGAGGAAAACTGATTTATGTGGTTCCACATAATCAAATTCAAATATCACAACATGATTGATCCAGGTGTGATGCTTAGATTTTTTGAAGTCAGTGTTCAAAAACCAGGTTAATTATAAAAAGGTATATAACCATCTCCTCAAAATTCCATTGTTTCATTGAGCCAGGATTCTTTAAAATAAAATCTCTCTAGGATGTATAACTTTGAACACAGTAAGTTAACTGATGGTCACAGAGGGAAAAAAATCACTAAGTCTTCAAAATTAACTTGAAAAGTGGCAACTCGTCGTTCATGAGTCTGAGAAAAATCTATTCCCATGTGTAAAAGTAGTCAGACACCTTGCTAATAGCATACATTTATGAAAGTTTAAAACACCAGTTAAATTATTCATCTGTTTTTTAGAAGGAATTATTTCGGTGAATTTATAACAAAAACAGTGGTGGTTTGAACTCCCACTTTGGTCCCTCATTCCTCATTTTAACTTGCATTTTCTTTTAGAGGGAGATTGTGTTCATTATATAAATTTAAAACTCCATGCAATAAACATGTTTTCCTGACTGTTTTTGCTGGAGGCTGCCATGTTGGAGATGAAAAGGCCAGCAAATGAATCATGAGGACTGGATTTTAGCCCCAATTCTGCTTGTAGTTGTGTGGCCTCAGATGAGTCATTTACCCTCTCAGGTCTTCATTTCCTCATGCAAAAATTAGAGGTCAGACTACATAATTTCCCAAAGCCCTCTTTACATCCTAAAATATCTACATTGCTTTGAAATGTATCCACATCTCCAATTGATATCCAGGACCAAGGTTAGAAACTGTTTTAAATGGGCTTACTGCGTTCAAAACCAAATAGAAAAGAGAAAGCTTTAGAAGTTCAAGCCTGCTAGCAACTTTATTTCCATCCTGCACTGCATTTAAAATAGTTTTGAATTTGCAGTGGAAAATAAGGATTAGACCACATTCAGGTGGATCATTTCAAGACCTTTATTGTTGATACTTTCTCCAGATGGAAGGTGAGTATGTAAAAGTAATACTGGCATTAATTGCTCCCTTAGCAAACACTTTGCTAAGTGCCTTGTATGGCTCATCTCGTCAGTCCTCACAGCAAGATAGCAAGGCAGGTATTGTGATGAAGTCTTTTGTCCTAGGTGGCTCAGCTAGTAAGCGGCAGAGCTAGGATTTGAATCTATGCTGACTTTGTGTGTCATATAAACTCTATAACGCATAGACATTTAGGGTGTGTGTGTGTGTGTGTGTGTGTGTGTGTGGCTTCTACATTCTTCGTATGTCTCAAGACATATCATTATATCCTTTGCAATGGGTCTTTTATGTCTGCCTGATCTCAGTGAAAGGCACCACACCCATCAATTACACCAGACAGAAACTTGGGGATTATATGGAACCTTTTCCCTGATTTCCACTCCTTCCCATGCAGCCCATCACCAGAGCCTATATAGTTTACTTATCGAATAGCTCTCAAAATGGATGTAAGAGTCAGGGTCCTTCCCAGAACAACCCTGGCACAGTTGAAGGGTTTAACCTAAGAGACTTTCACGAAGGGACCATTTATATAGGCGTGAGAGAGCTCAAGATAACCTACAGTAGGTGGTGGAGCAGCAGAGGACTAGCAACAATGGAATGCTGTTAGCATCTGTGATGGGTTGAATTGTGTCTCCCTCACAAAGAAAGATATATTGGAGTTCTAACCCTCAGTGCCTTAACCTCATGGTTATGACTTTAACAGACTCCTCATTGCTCTTAAGGTATGATACACATTTGAAGCTGAAGCTGGGCTGGAAGGGCATGTGGTATTTGACCTCTTGTCTGAGACTCCTGTGTGTGTGTGTGTGTGTGTGTGTGTGTGTGTGTGTGGTGTGTCTCTAGCCTTACTGGCTTTCTCTCCTTACCTCTAATGCACTGTCCTCCCTCCAACCAGGGGACCTTGGTGTGCAGATGCATTTCCTTCTGCCTAGGATATGGCCACCTCTCTTCCTATCATCTTAACCTGGGTTTTTTCAGCAGATGGAATAGTCCAGTCAGCAGCTCTAATTTTCAAGACATCTCAGGCTCCCAAGTGTGAGTGGATGAACTTTCAGACGGTTTTAGTCTCAGCATCAATTCAGAGAGTCTTCCTTTAAAAAAAAAAAAATATATATATATATATTTTTTTTATATAGAGAATGGGGGAGGGGCATAGAGAGAGGGAGAGAGAATCCCAAGCAGGCTCCAAACTGTCAGCGCAGAGCCTGACGTGGGGCTCAAACTCAGGAACCGTGAGATCATGAGCTGAGCCGAAGCTAAGAGTCAGACGATTCACTGACTGTGCCACCCGGGTGCCCCTAGTGGGAGAGTCGTCCTAACTGTCCAGCTGAGCCCAAAGTGTTGTGAAGCTGGCCAAGTCGTTCTCATTATACTCCAGGACTTCAGAGTCCTAGCCCATAGAATCCCTGAGCTTTAGTATAATTTTTATTACTAACTGATGCCTATATGCACGGGAGATGTTTTAAATGTAAATATTCAAAAATCTTAAGGAGGGTTTAGTTGGTGATTTGGAAGGGAGATGTTTACGTGTTCAAGGGCATATATTCTTTTCCAATAATATAAAGTAATAGAAGCTTTGCACATCGGAATGAACCAAGGGCTCTTTAGAGAAACTGATTTGGCTAAGGGAGCAGCTTTGAAGCTGGAGATTGGAGGAGTCCATGCAGCCTCAGGGCAAACCCTCCAGCAGAATCCTCACCTCCCCTTCCCTTCCCACCACCACCTTCAGTATTCTGGTTTGTGTCCACCAAATGTCACCCCAGAGAGACAAAGAGGAAGAAATGAGCCAGGAGGCTCTTCTGTTTGGGGGCTCTCCACAAGATGATCCTTTTTATTGTAGACTCCACTGGCTTTTGTCTTTGGAATTATACTACTGGTACTGAGAAATTAAACAGAACCTGAGCTGGGGGGGGGGTGCCCAGGTGGCTCAGTCAACTGAGCGACTGACTTGGTTTCAGCTCAGGTCATGATCTCACAGTTTGGTGAGTTCCAGCCTCACGTATGCCAGCACAGAGCCTGCTTGGGATTCCTTCTCTCCCTCTCTCTCTGTCACTCCCCTGCTCATGCTGTCTCGATCTGTCTCAAAACGAATGAATAAACTTAAAAAAAAAAAAAAACTTAAAAACAATAAAGAACCTGAGGTGGGAAGGAGCCTTGTATGTGCAGGCAACAAGGAAGACTAACAAGTCATGAGTAAGGGAAAGAGAGAGGTTAAATCTAAGGGTTAAGCAGAGGGTAGAAAAGATAGGACATTTTAGGCTAAGATACAAAGTTTGGATTTTATTCTGATGCATAGATGACTATTGGAGGGTTGTAACCAGCAGAGTGATACGATATGATTTACGCTTGGAGCAGATCTCTCTGGGCACCATTTGCAGAATGTGAACAGAGGGACACCATTCAGGATGTTGTTGCAGTTGCCCCGGTGAAGGTTTATGGTGCCCCAGACTCAGGTTTTGGGAGGGAAAATGAAGAGAAGTGGTTGGATAAGAGATGTCCTTTGAGGGTAGTGCTGTCGAGACTTCCTGATGGTCCACATGTGGGGGTAGGAAAAGCGGAGAAGTCAAATGTGGCTTCCAGTTTCTGATTGGAGGAAACTGGTGGTACCATTTATTGAGATGGAGAGGATAAAGGGGGCAGTGTATTGGGTGGGGAAAACTGAAGAGCTCAGTCTTGGTGATCTTAGGTTTAAGAGGGTTGAGGCCATCCAAGTAGAAATGTTGTAATGGCTTTAGCAAGGCCCCCTGAATCCAGTCCCAGCTCCAATTCCCTCCCCTCCTCTAATTCCTTTCTCTTCTATAGCCACTGCTCTATTCATCTTTCTGAAGCCTGGCTAGAATCATGCAAAGTCTTTGCTTTAAAATATTCAGTGTGCCCTTATTGCCCTCAAAATCAGATATAGAGATCTCAGTCTGGTTTCAACTCTTGAATTATTCTGTGGGCATCTCCTTCCAGCCTTATCTCTTGTTGTAACTGCCCTCTATCTCCTGTATTCTCTAGCCAAACTGGACCACTTTCTATTCCTCAAATGTACCTTGCACATTCTTGCTTCCAAATCCTTGCTTATATTTTCCCCTCTGCCTGGAATTTCCTCAAACCCAACAGTCATAATCCATTAGGACTCAAATGAATTATAAATTGCAAGAACATGACTCTAGACATTTATGGATATTGGTATAAACTGACACTGAGTTATGGCTTTAGTAATTCCTTTTAAGCGTGTCTATCATTTTTGTGGCATTTAAAATGAAATCATATAAAGTAATAGTTTCAAATGCTTATTAAACAGTTGTGCCTTGTACTCTGAGCAAAATAGAAAAGGCCAAAATACTTATAAATGAAAGGGTCATGTGGCTCCAAATGAATAGACTAGAACACATCTTTGAAGTTCCATTAATTTTTACTGAGAAGCCATGAGAACAAAAGCTCACCACTTAAATGCTAAAAAAATTTTTTTTGAAAGGTTAAAAACCTAGGTTTAAGCTATGGAAAAATCCAGTGGAAACCTCATTTTGTCAAGTAAAAGAAAGGGCATCAATATGATTAAAGGAAAGCAGGGTGAGAAAAGGATAATAATAATAACAATAATAATAACAATAATAATAATACCCTTGAAGAGCAACTTAAATGCCAGCACCAACATTCTCACTATTGTTGGTTTGTTAGTACTCCTCCTGCAGTGAGAGGCCCCGTGTTGTCTTTTGAAAAAGTTTGCAAAGCCCTGGCACCTTTAACAGAGATTTGTGCTCTATGGGTTCATGTCATGATATCCACCAGAAAAAACACCTGCTAACGAGCATGAAGAATTAGCACTTGGACATTTTGTAGTGGACATGGTGGCTGGGCACTTACCTGGAAATAGAAAAAGTCAGCTTGTGCTCATCAGAATTTCCATATTTGTATCTTGTTGAGGGAAAAAAAAACATGTCACAAGTATAATAACTCTAGGTTGTCCTTAGTAAATTTTGCCATCAATTATAAAATATCTTCAATCCAGTGTGATGGAGGGCACTTACATAGTGTTGAAATAAACTACCAGACCCAATATGGAGCCTCTTCTTCAGAGGGTGCCATGCCAACAAACAGAAACTTAGGTAATTTTCATGTCCCTGTAAATGCTCTGCTTGACCAGAAACATGGCATATTCAGTCAACCAATCCTCAAACACCAAACCAATTTTGAGCCTTCTCACCCCAAATGAGGTTGACAATGTGGCCGCAGCCAAATAGAAAAATCAGATATTTTCTATTTCTCTCTTCCTTGTTCTTTATTCTTTATCCAATGGAAGCTTGTTGCCTTCTGGCCCATTTTGCAATTCTCTGAAAGGACTGTCCACTTCATGAAATGTTAAATGGAGTTTGTATCACCTAAATTGTCTCCTTTAGTTATTTTTTAACACTAGGCATTACAAATGCGTCTTTTTTTTTTGTAATTTATTTTGAGACAGAGCACACGTGCCCATGTGCAAGTGGGGAAGGGACAGAGAGAGAGGGAGAGGGAGAGAATCCCAGTCAGGGTCCTCTCTGTCAGCATAGAGCCCAACACGGGGCTTGATCTTATGAACCATGAGATCATGATCTGAGTCAAAATCCAGAGTCAGACGCTTAACCAGCTGAGCCACCCATATGCCCCTACAAATGTCTCTTTAAATGAAGTATTTTTTATCAATTGCCTCATATGTGATTAAAATAATGATTATTTTTTAGTGTGGCTAAAGTGACACAGAATAAATTGTAGCTACTGATCATCAGATTGAATTCCATTAAGATTCGTAGCTCACCACAGACACAGACATGTAGTAAGCACTGGATCCTCTTTTAGCCTGCAGTGTAGAATTCCAACCCCAGGCGTTTAAAAATTCCCCTTTGAATAGCTCTCTTATCCACCGGTGCTATTTTTGAGGCCTTAAAATTGCATTCCCCTGCTGAACATGTTAATTTAGTTCAGAACAGATGTGTGTGGCATCTGTGCACATATGTTCCCTGCAGAATTCTTGGGAGTGTAGGATCAGCCCTCCAACTTTGGAACAGACTCCTTATGATGAACATACTTGAAAACACTATTTCTGGATCTGAGAAACTACACTTCCTCCTTATCTCTAAAACTATCTGTTTTATGTGGCAGGCAATTTAATGAGTTGCCTTTTTCTTCCTCCCAGATTTTTCCTCTAGCACATTCTACTTTTCCAGCTGGGGTCAGGCTTGGGACTCACTTCCTTTTGAGCCTGGAAGTCGGCCTGACAGGCTCAGTCCCAGAACTATGGCCTCCTTACAAAGACAGCTTTGTAAGGGGGTTCCTTGACTATGAAGAAACCCACCAGAGCATGAAGTCTCTTTCTTCAACTCCAGGGAGCTCTGACAAGTGTGCTGAGCATTTTCACCTAGGTGTTCTGACTTCCCAGTGACGTTTCTATGGCTCCATAGTCAACATTTTCCAATACTGACTTTGGAGCACTTAAGAGAGAGCTCTGAGAAATAATGTCAGCTTTTCATGGAAAAAAAAAACCAAATAAACAAAAAACTTACTATTTGAGAAATGATTAGGAATGTCAGTTATATTTACGAATGGCACTGAAATGTCTCCTGCCATGGGCAACTTCTAGAGTGAAAGCCCCCTAGAGTTGATGGTTCATACTTACTGATGCAGATGGTCTGGGGGTAGGTGATACCACACCAGAGTCCGCAGTCAAAGAGATCCTGCCATCTGTCAGATGATCATGGAAAGGTGGGTTTAGAAGACCAGAATATGCCACCTTAAATATACCTCTTTGGCATAAGGATTACAGACACAGGAGAAGCTATGAAAACAAAGTAATTAGCCTTTTGTAAGGGATATTTACATTTATAAAGGAAATTACTGTTTGTAAGCTTGTCTCCTTCTCTGTACCAAGAAGAGAAAGATGTCTGTAAATCCTGAGACTTAGATCTGTATAACAAATCTTAAATCTGCATAAAAACCTAATCCTTATTTTACTTTTCCTGGTCATTTCCCCATAACTAGCCTCCCCTATGTCCTTTTTCCTTCATTTTCAATGAAGATGGTATTTAAGCTCAAGTTTTAGCCATCTTTTTGAGTTTACTCATCCCTGAGTTTCTCCCATGTATATGAGAGATAAACATGTTAATAAACTTTTTTTTTTTTGCTAATCTGTCTTTCATAATAGGAGGCCCAGCCAGAAACTGGAACTGTAGAAGGAAGAGACTTTTCTCCTCCCAACATAGGAGTGTAACAAACCTGAGCCCATTGTCACCTGCACACTGGCCCTTTGTGTGTGTGTGTGTGTGTGTGTGTGTGTGTGTGTGTGTAGATATCACAACAATGGATATTTTTCTACTGCTCCAATCTGGGGAATCAATAAGGTTAAAAAAAAATGTCCAAAAGAGATTCTGTCAAAATCCCAGTCCATAATCCTCTGCATCTCACCTAATCCTCTCCTACCATGTCCACCACAGCCCTGTGTGCTTTATTGCAGAGACAGTGTGAATCTTGGAACCATTTATAAATCACTGGATTACAGTTCAATGGCTATTGTTTTCTAATGATAGTTCAGCGCTCATTTATATGTAATTTGGATTTTTGTAATAACATTTAGAAGTTATGACAAATAGCTAAGATTATATGTCAGGAATAGTTAAGAATGAGTGAGGTCACCCATAAGGAAGGCATGGACTAAGTAATCTGATTGCATTATCTTACCCTCGTGAGATCTCTGTATGGTAGGTGCTATTTAATGCTGGTTTTACAGATGAAAGCAGAGATTCAAAGAATATAACTTGCCTAGCTAGTAAGTGATGAAACTAGATCCTGAACCTAAGGGTATCGAAGACCAAAATATGTAAATTTAACTACCATGCTATTTCTTTTTCCCTTGCTGTTATTATCTGGTTTGCTTTTACCTTTCACTCAAAGCCTGAGCTAATTTTTCCCATTTCCCTGGCCTTTGGGAAGGCACCTGAACCCCAAGTTCATCTTGTTCTCTGGATTTCAAGCAAATGTTGGGAAAATACAATTAGAGACAAAGAGAAAACCTCTACACAAAGGTGTAAGGGAACGACACCAATATTTATATTGAGCAAGCATTAAGCCAGAATGTGATGTGTTACTAGCGACCCACTGAAGGGATTGCAAAAACAGAGGGAAATCTCATTCTTTTATATAGCTGGGGAGTGAATACATTAGATAGGTTTTGCAATTTGCAGTTAGGCGACAAGTTAGATCCATCTGCTTGGACACTGGGGGATGGGCCTTATTTTTCTTAATGATTACATTCTGGAGAGATGACTGCCCAGTCCCTGAGGAAATTTTCTTGATTTGTGTAACTGGCAAGAGGCTTGTTTAACTGTTAAAAAGATTTATATTCATTTGAAAGGATAGAGAAAGAAATTCTGAAATAAAACAGAGGGGAGGAGGGGAAAGTATCTTCCCTGATTTTTAGCAGGAAGAGTTAAGCCTCTTATTTTTAATTTGCATTTGCCTCTTACACTAAGTCCTAAACTTTCAGGATTACATTGAGCTTGTCCCACCCTTCTCTATACACCCAGTTTTTGGGCTCAGCACCTCCTCACTGTCCTGCCTCCACCAATTTCCTAAACAGTAATTGCTACATCACTCTGCCTAGGATTTCACACTTCTGTCTCTCAGCTCTCCCCAAAGAGGCTTCTGCTCAGAGACACCAGTCTCTGGCTCTACTTCCTTTCCTTAGGAACAACACTAGAGAAATCGTTAGCTTCTCTTCAACTGGATTTACATTTCATTTACTCTGGAAGCTAGACTGGGATACCTCCCAAATGCTGGAGGACCCTGCCCCCAGCATTTACTGACTCAGATTATACTTTCTGGAAGAGGTCAGGCTCCAGGAAGACTTAGGAGAAAGATAAAAGTGGCCTGTCAGACTTAGATCTATCTTCCAGTTAAATGACCAGAAAAACCACTTAATTGATTGCCTGAGCTTGATATAAATCATGTCTCACTGGACTTCTAGGCTTATGTGGGGGAGGAAAAATTTTTCCAGTCCCTGGTTGGGTTTGAAAATTTAACTGGCAAAGACAAATTAACAGAAGAAAAGCATACAGATGTATTTAATATAAATTTTACAAGACAAAGGAGGCTTCATAATGAAAGGAAGACCGGAAGAAGCTATTTAACCCGAGTATTTCTATGCTAGGTTTGATGGAGGAATGTGATAGGTTAAGGAGTGTGAGGTAACAGTGGTAAACTAGGGGGAATTTAGCTAGACCCTTTCATTCAGATTCCTCTCTGTGCCCCTTGGTCTCGGAGATAAGGGTGCTCCTTTCTTCTGGGTGTGGCGAGGGCACCTCTCAAACAGGGTCTTATGACCTGCTTCAGGGGAAAATGGAGGGAAAGGTCAGAGAGGCCTTCCCATTACTGCTGTTTTCTCAGCCTTGTTCAGCTTCTATATTCAAGATGCCAAGGTGCCATATTTTCAGGTAGCTCATACTGAACCCCATCACTTCACCAGGAATTTCATTTTCTGACATTGGAGTGCATCTCCTGAAGGTGCCTCCCCTCCAGTTCTCCTTCAGACAATTCTTGCCCTCCTAGCATTTCTTTTACATACAGCTGATTTTAAAAATAGCTGATTTAGGGGGGCCTGGGTGGCTCAGTCGGTTAAGCATCCGACTGCAGCTCAGGTCATGATCTCACAATCCGTGAGTTTGAGCCCCACGTAAGGCTATGTGCTGACAGCTCAGAGCCTGGAGCCTGCTTCAGATTCTGTGTCTCCCTCTCACTCTGCCCCTCCCCCGCTCATGCTCTGTCTCTCTCTGTCTCAAAAAATAAAAAAAAAAAAATAAATAAAATAAATAATTTAAAAATAGCTGATTTGGAGGCACCTGGGTGGCTCAGTCTGTTAAGTGTCTGACTCTTGGTTTTGGCTCTGGTCATGGTCTCATGGCTTGGTGAGTTTGAACCCTACATCCGACTCTGCACTGGGTAGCATGAATCTGCATTGGCAGCATGGACCCTGTTGGGATTCTCTCTCCCTCTCTCTCTGTCCCTCCCTGACCTGTGCTATCTCTGTCTCTCTTAAATAAATAAACTTAAAAAAAAAATAAAAATAGCTGATTTCATCTGTGGATGGATGGTATGATGGGGATCAGGAAATGCTACCTCAAAATATGCCACTTTGGCATAAGAATTATTTTCAGCTTAAGGCATCTGAGTTCCTGAAAGACCTTACTTGCCTAAAAGCAGTGGCTTTCAAAAGAACTCATTTGTCATAGATCCCCTCCCTGGGAGCAACTCTAACCTTCTCTTCTGGGAGAGGAGAAATTGACTTCACACCTGGATAGACATTGTCACAAACTATCTCCCATCTATTCTCTCAAAGACCCATTTATCTTTCCAAAGATTCATCCTGTTTCCATAAATGCCCTCTCCCCTGAAAACTTCTAAGAAGTCACTTGTTCTCCCAGAAGTGACCCTCTGACCCCCTTCCCCTTTCCCCCCTATTAAGATGGTATATACACTCTGAATCTCCCAACTTCTTTGGGTATTCACCTCCTTCTGTGATGTCTCTGTGCACATAAAATTAAAAATTAATGAATTTATATGCCTTTTTTCCTGTTAATTTGTCTTTTGCCAACTTAATGTATAAGTCCCCTAGCCACTAAAAATAACTGAGAGGGTAGAAGAAAAGTTGTTCTCCTCTTTTAATTTTAGTCTAGGATTTGTTTCAAAGTAATGTGGAAGGGGAGAGTGGATGGGAATGAATTGGCATCATGGATTGATGGCTGTTGGAGCTGATGATGTCTACTTTTGTATATTTTTAACATTCTCCACGAAAAAGTGTTTTTAATAGTTGATTCTTTTGATGGTAAGAATATTGCTGATTTCGTTTTCTATCTTTGATTTTGATTCTGATTATTAGGATAAGGACAAAGAAGAACTTATGGCTGAAAATTTGCCCACCAGATTTTTGCAGGAAATATGTGGCTTCTATATGGATAGAGTAAGTGATAACCCACATTTAAAACAATAACTGTATATTCTGAAGGCCTACCATATCTAGCCACCATGTGTGGTACTTCATAAGTACTGTTTTGAATCTTCACAAAAACCCTACCAGGTAGTTGTTGTCATCTCCATCTCATAAGTGTGGAAACTGAGACTCTGATAATCAAGTTGGCCAAGGTCACCCAGTTAGTAAATGACAGAGCTGGGATTCAAACCCAGCTTAATTCTTTGCCCTTTATTCATATATTCCACAAATGGTTACTGAATGCCTGTCACGTACCACACATTGTTCAGAGCTATGAACTTGGAAATTTTCAGCTCTGCCCAAATCTATAGAACTTACAATCTCCTTCCCTGGCCTGAACCACTTCCAAGGAAAGCAGGACCTGACACTAGTCTTCTCCCAACTACATGAAAAGCCAACGTGCAGCAAAGTTATTGTCCGGAAACATTGTCCAAGACTCGGACATATGCAAAAGAGATTACTGGAAGTCCTTTCGATGGAGTGCTGGGCACTGTCTAGAGGACACTTTGCGGATTAGCTGATTATGTAGACTGACACATTTGGTAGTCTTTTAATTGATGAATATTGTACCACTCTGTAGGAATAGAAATTATGTTGTAGGAAACTGATAACAATGCAAATGATTCTGGCCCATAGCAAGAAAGTAGAGACAACTCATTTCTGCCCTGCAGAAAAAGTCCATCCCAAACATTATAGTTTATTACTTGATATATTAACCAGATTTGCTCCTATTAGCCAATTTATGTCAGCATTCCTGATTGCCAATGCCTGGTAATGCTGGTTTGGAGAAATCAGGGGCTGGATCACAGTAGGTCCTGCAGATTGTGAGGAGGAGTCTGGACGTTACTGAAAGTGCGACATGAAACCATTAGAAAGTCTTAAGCAGAGGAATGACATAATGTGAATTATTCTCTATAAGGACTGCTCAAGCTGCAGGGTGTTCTGAAGTCAGATGTCGGGCTTTGGGAGAGCTATTTCATCTCTCTTTGTGACAGATTCTTCATCTGTAATGTCAGTAAAATGGTAACTGCTGTGGAAGATTGTTGTGAAGATTACATAAGGTTGAAGACATGCTTACTTCCTCCCTCCTGACATAAATCGTTGCTCATTTTTTTTTATAATTTTTTTTAACGTTTATTTTTGAGACAGAGAGAGACAGAGCATGAATGGGGGAGGGTCAGAGAGAGAGGGAGACACAGAATCTGAAACAGGCTCCAGGCTCTGAGCTGTCAGCACAGAGCCCGACGCCGGGCTCGAACTCATGGACCGCGAGATCATGACCTGAGCTGAAGTCGGACGTTTAACTGACTGAGCCACCCAGGCACCACAAATTGTTGCTCATTTAGATGAGCGTGTCTACATGAAGTCAGGAGGGGCTGACTTAGCCAATGGAAGCATCCACATGACATGTTCTTTTTTGTTTATTTTTTTTAAATTTTTATTTATTTTTAAGAGACAGAGGGTGAGTGTGGGAGGGGCAAAGAAAGAGGGAGACACAGAATCCGAAGCGGGCTCCAGGCTCTGAGCTGTCAGCCCAGAGCCCGGCCTGGGGCTTGAACTCACGAGCTGTGAGATCATGACCTGAGCCAAAGTCGGATGCTTAACTGACAAGCCACCCAGGCACCCCTCCACATGACATGTTCTGCATGATCATCTCTTAGGGGAGGGCGGTCATGGAGTAGAATTAGGCTAGGTAAGAGACAGAAGTGGAGGTGAGAATAAGAATTTAAAAACATGTTTTATGACTTGTGGCAAGTCTGCAACTCTAGATTGAATAAGGAACAGCTAGCTGAACAGGGTTTTTGTTTTATTTTGTCTTGGTAGGCAAATGTGAAATATTCCTTATTGTTATTCTTGTGAAAGCCAGAAAAAAGAAAGAAAGAGAGGAAAAGTTCTGCATTGCAGATAAGTTTGGGGTGAAGAAATTATCTCATGCATAGATTTCTTGATCTTCCCTTTTGAAGGTCCCTGAGTAATGATTTTCTATCCCTCTTGGCTTGGGGCAGTTCTTTAGGCTTAATTATAGGAAAGAAAAACTAGAGAAACCTCTAACGAAGAGAAAAAAAAAGAAGGACCCTTCAGTGCCCAGAATGCCTGAAGCTTCTCCTTGCCCTATACTGGTGGGCTGGCACTTGTATCTTACACCTGCTAGAGGACCTGGTAGCACACGTGGTGAAGCGACCCTGTGAGGCTGATATTCCCTCCCCCACTGTACACATGTAGGAACTGGGACCCAGAGAACTTAGGAAATTGTGCATAGCTGGTAAGTAGGGCAGCTTATATGCAAAAGGAGTTCCACGTGACACCAAATCCCATGTTTGTGAGCCTCATCACAGGTATGTATCAGCATGTTCATATGGTTTGATCCATACCATTTCCATTTTGAATATCTTCGCCTAAATGTTGATTCTGCTATTATATTCCCTATGCTCATAAATGTTTTCCTGTTTGTGCAGTAAAGAACATGTAATTTTAGATCTGGGATCTATAGTCTTCAGTTTCTCTGGAGAATAAATGATCCTGACATGTTTTTCTAAAATTAGATTCCTTTAACTTTTTATTGAAAATACAGCAGCTTATTGAAATTGTGCATGAGAATTGGTAGGATGGTTAAAATAAATATACTTTGGGCTCATTTTTGTTGCTGAAGGGTGCTGGCCGAAGTTATATGGTTAGATAGTAGAGACGATGCCCGGGGAGTTTTCTATCTGGGATGGTGCCAGAAACCAACAGTTACTAAAGCACACTGTGGCTTTATGGCTTGTATTAGGTCAGGTCTGACAGCCATTTCTCTGCCACATGACCATTTCTGTGGTCTCAGGAAAGTCTGTCTTCCCACCCCTGAATTGACAGAGTGGGACATGAGGCATTAAGAGTGAGGTGTGTGTGTGTGAGAGAGAGACAGAGAGAGACAGAGAGAGATGGATGGAGGAAGGAGAGGGAGAGAGAGAGAGAGAGACTGTGTTTGGGGGGCTGGGAGAACATACATCTTTTAATTTTCAAAGCACAAGGCACAACTTCCTTGTCGCATGGATTCTGGTCTGTGGCAGCTCGTTCTGGTATTCAGCCCACAAGTGAGAGTTTCTGCTTTCACCTACTCTGATTGTAACCATTTTTGTAAGCGACTAAGCAATCCTCTCCCTGGTTTATTTCTCCTCCTGAGATGTAGGTAGGAGAAAGCAGAGTGAAACAGAGAGCTATTTTTGAGACTAGCAAGGGGATCTCTGACCCTCTTCCTTACATTTTAAAAGACGCATTTAAAAGCAGCCTTCCTGCCTGCTGAGTTCTTGCATATTTGCTGACAGAAGTGAGGCACTATCCGGTGGCTGAGACATTGGGCTGCCAAGGCCATATTCCCTCAAAAGCCACGATGTCACATGGCAAACTCACTCCGCAACACTGGGTCTTCATTTATCATGATTCACTGGCTGTATGTGAACGAATCCCACTCAAACCAGAGTAAGCAAAAGGAGAATTTCTCACAAGGGCAGACAGGTGGTTCAGAGTGCTCTCGGGCAGGGATGCAGCGGAGCCAGGAGCCGATGGGAGCCTGGGCCTGAAACAGTCAAGAGTGTCTCTCTCTTCCCTGCTTCATTCTTCCCTGTCTTTCTAAGCCCACCTTTCTCGGCTTTTTTGGTTCACTTGATGGAAAAGTTAGTTTTCGAACAGCTTTTGAGTTTAAATGTTACAACTGTGATTCTCCAGAAACATTTCTCTCTCTCTGTTGTCCTCTGCTGCCCACTCCCCCTTTTGTTCTTTCTCCAATTCTGAAATTCTTGGAGAAGAGACATTGACTTACCAGTCTGGGCGAATTGCCCACTATCAGACCCACCAAACGGTGCCATTGTAGAGGGAAAGTCCATATCGCACAGCAAGGCTCCATGGGCATGACTGTGTGTGTGTGTGTGTGTGTGTGTGTAGTGGGCGTGTCCACTGTACATGTGTTGGCTCAGGAAGATATATTCCTCTGTGAACGACTCCTCGGGATTTTCCAGGAAATATGGAAACATGGCTATTCAGTGGTTGGTCTGATCAGACAGGCTGACCCTTATAACTGAGGTCACACATCTCATGAGTGTGATGTATTCTGTTTGCTTCCTCTAACCTTCCATGTCATGTCATGAGAAAATCATTTACCATAGCTTTAAGGAGGCCAAATGAAGCAGCAGTCACTTCCAGTGCTGAACTTAAGAAAGACAAACAGTTCTGGGAAAAGGAATGTGTACTTTCTCTAATTTGAAGCCCCCAAAACCTTCAGTGCTAAGGTACAAATACCGCTCCAGTATTAGGGAGGACACTGATGTGTTCCACGGCCAACTTGGAGGACCGTGATTCCCCTCCAAAGGCCAAGGGCTGGGCTGGTCCTAACTCTTGTCTTCTATTACCATCTTTCCTTTAAGAATCTCCTGTCATTTTCCACTCTTACCATCATTCTCTTTGGGGTGCATGTGACCTGCTTGATTTTTAGTATTTCTTGTCAAATGCCAGCATGGGCTTGCCCTGACACCCCAAAGCTCAGTAGCGACAAGGCTGGCATAGTCAAGCAACACACTACCAAACGTCAAGAGAAATGAGACAGTGGAGCTTACAGAATACAGCCACCCCTTATGAACATTTTTGCAAGAATGTGCTTTCCATTTATTTCTATTTTGTATTTCTGTCTTTGCTTTTCACAGTACCGAGGAGGGTGACGAGCATAAGCAAAAAAGCACTGTGAGTTCCCCCCACACACAAGTGTTTTGAGGTGGTGGGAGAGAAAACTTGTCACCAGAGATGACAGACAACAGCAGGGTAGACACAGTACCCCTGCCTCACCCATGTGGTTTCTGTCGTCATGTATTTTTTTAAATCTTCTCTGCAAGACTCTGCAAAGTTCACTTTGGTGTCACTTTTGTCCATTGCTGCTGTAACAGATTGTCACCAAACTTAGGGGCTTAAAAGAACACCACTTTGTTATCTCACAGTCCTAGAGATCAGAAGTCAAACACAGGTCTCACTGGGCCACAGTCAAGGTGTTAATAGGGCTGTGTTCTTCTTTGGAGGCTCCAGGAGAAAACAGGTGTTTTGTTGTTGCTGTTGTTTTGTTTTACTATTTGCCTTTTTTACCTTCTAGAAGCCACCTACTTGGCCTGTGGCTCTTCTTCCCATCTTCAAAGCCAGCAATGGGCTATATTTTTCTGACCCTTTTGTGGTCATGTTTCCCTCTGAGCACAGCTGGGAAAGATTCTCAGATTTCAAGAACTCATGTGATTGGGCTCGCCTCAATAATGTAGAATGAATACCTAATCTCAAGGTCCTTCGTTAAATCCCATCTGCAAAATCCTTCTTGCCATGTAAAAAAACATACTCCCTGGTTCTAGGACTTAGGACATAGACATCTTTGGAGTGGTCATGCAGGCTATTTTTGATGGGAAGTAAAAAATTCTATCTTAAAACGACTGAAACCTCTTCTGCCTTCCAGGAAGGTGATATTCTTCTCCATAGCAGATCTTAAAAAATAACTTTTTTCTTTTTTCTTTTTTCATTTAGGAAGAAAACACTCTGGTGGTCTTAACAGGCCTTTTTGGCTATACCATGCAAGGCCTTTCTAGGCTTGGGTAGCAAGGGAAAGGTTCACATAAAGGAGAAAAGTGCTCCAAATAATAAAGTAATAGGGAGTCTGGGAAACTGCACATATGCACAAACATCTAATTATTAGTATGGACACTTACAACCCGTTTACACACCCAAATTAATGAACCTCGAATTTAGACTCTATGATGTGACTGAAATTCCACAGTTTCCTCTTTTTTTGGTGATTTTTAAAAACGGACACATTGATTTTGACCTTCTCATGTTAGGCTGCACATAGAATCTATGTCAAGGAGGGCCTGGAGAGCTTCCTCTGCCTCAGGTGGAGTGTATAATGATTCCTCCTTGTTTCTTGTCCCAGGGGCTGGGGGCCCCTACCCACATGGCCTTGCAGGCCTCAGTGTGGTGAAACATCAAACACAAGCACGTATAATAGTGGGGGTGCCAGTAAGGGGAAGAGTTCAGTGTACTGTCTACTTCTTTGTAACTCTTCTTTTTTTTTTTTTTTTTTTGGTCTTGTAAAATGAGCAGTATTTTTCTCTGCTTGTGCCTGGGCTGTCTGTCTTTATTCATGCAGCTGTCCCTGCCTGGAATATCCTCCTTTCTTCCTACCATCTACCTGAATCGTTCATGTTTTCAGGGCCCAAACCAGGCCTGGGCTCCTCCCCATACAGCCCTCTGTGATTACGCAAGAGCAAATGAAACATTCCCTCATTTGAACCATGATTCCTCTTAAAAATACCAATTCTCATTTAGCCATTAAATATTTTCATGATTTCTCCCTCTCTTCCTTTCTATGAGACATATTTAGAATATCTCTGAATTCCTGAGCCATTTCTTACGCTTCTAAGTTTTTACGGTGCCTTTTGTAGTATGTGATAGGTACTCAATAAATGTTGGATGTAGTAGACAACTTTTTTTTCTTACGGAATCTTTCCCCTTGTCTAGCAATATTACTTCCCCTTTCATTTGGTAACTAGTCCATCTGTCTATCCGTCCGTCCATCCATCCATCCATCCATCCAGTTTATGGGGTGCCTCGAACCAAGCACAGCTCTAAGTACCTGGAATGCTTTAAAAAACAAAACGTGTGGGGCGCCTGGGTGGCGCAGTCGGTTAAGCGTCCGACTTCAGCCAGGTCACGATCTCGCGGTCCGTGAGTTCGAGCCACGCGTCAGGCTCTGGGCTGATGGCTCGGAGCCTGGAGCCTGTTTCCGATTCTGTGTCTCTCTCTCTCTCTGCCCCTCCCCCGTTCATGCTCTGTCTCTGTCTGTCCCATAAATAAATAAAAACGTTGAAAAAAAAATTAAAAAAAAAAAAAAACGTGCAAAAACTCTCCACCCTCATGGAGAGGAGAGAAAGGCAATAAGCATACATAAGTAAGTTGCATGTTAGAAAGTAATGTATGCGTTGAAGAAAGAAGAGTACAGAGCAGGACAAAGAGGACTGTGAGTGTCAGGGGAAGGAAATAGGTTGTGAATTTAAGCAGGTGGTCAGGGCAGGCCTCGCTGTGAAAGTGATGTTTGAACAAAGACTCGAATGAGGTAAGGAAGTGAATTCTATGAATATCTCAGGGGAGGCTGTTCTGGGCAGGGAGAACAACTTGTACAAAGGCTGGAGCTAGAGTGGGTTTGGCATATTTACGGAGGAGCAAGTGGGAGAGGAGTGGGAGGTGAGGTCAACGAGTAAATAGGGGACCAGAACAGGCGGGGCTTCGAAGGCCATCATAAGGACTTTCACTAACTCCTCTCCAGTCACATGGTTTCAGAGGAGTCTCTCAGTTTTAAAGTGGTTTTTTCTCACTCCTATCTAATTGTGTGGCTCGCCACCAGCCACCGTTCATTAGGGGTGGATATAGGACCAAATTTAGCTCACGTGGAGCTCTTCATAGAATTGTAAACTTGAAACAGCGGGGGTTGGGGGAAAGTCAGGATCTGGTCCAGATTTTGTAGATGGACTCTCTGGCCCCATTCCAATCTCCTTGTGGCACGACTTCATGTTAGAAGGAAAGCTGAAGACCACATTATCCAGACCTTTTTTGTGTGTTAAAAAACACATAGCATAAAATTTGCCTTCTTAACCACTTTTAAGTGTATAGTATGTTAGAGTTAGCTGCAAGCACAGTGTTCTGCGACAGGTCTCTGGCACTGTCTCAACTTGCAAGACTAAAGCTCTATCCTCATCAAAAAAACAAGTCCCCATGTTCCCCTTTCCCCAGTCCCAGCCAACACCACGCTACTTCCTGTCTCTCCAATTTTGGTGATTCTAAGCACCTCATACATGTGGCATCACAGGGCACCTGGGTGGCTCAGTTAGTTGACCATCCCACTCTTGATTCCGGCTCAGGTTATGCGCTGAGCATGAAGCCTGGTTAAGATTCCCTCTCTCTCCCTTCCCTGCATGTGTGAGTGTGTGCTCTCTCTCTCTTAAAAAAAATAAGTGGAACCATGCCCTATTGGTCTTTTTTGTGACTAGTTTATTTCACTTAGCATAATGTTCTCAAGGTTTATGCATGTTATAGCACACGACAGGATTTACTTCTTTTAAAGGCTGACTAATATTCTACTATGTCTATATCACATTTTTTTTAATCCATTATCCATTCATCCATCAGTGGACATTTAGGTTGCTTCTACCTTTTGGCTATTGTGAATAATGCTGCAATGAACACGGGTGTGCAAGTATCTCTTTGAGAGCCTGTTTGCAATTCTTTTTGGATATATACCCAGAAGTGGGATTGCTGGATTACATGATAGTTTTATTTTTAACTTTTTGAGGAAACTGCATGTTGTTTTTCCATGGTGGCTGCACCATTTTACATTCTCACTAACAGTACACGAGAGTTCCGATTTCCCCACGTTCATACCCAGACTAGCTGGGTTTTTCAGGTTTTGAGTGACACGAAGCAGATGCCCCTGGGAGATGTGGAACGTAGAAGTTCACATTGTGAAGCTGTCTCTGGGCAAGCTTGGTATGCAGATGTTTGGGTTTTTGTGACAGTTGTAGCTGAGGTCCCAGTGGCTGGTTCTTAGCTTCATGGGTGGTGTCAAGAAGCAGAACATGGGACATCAGTGTCACTTGAACAGAAAGCAGGGAGGGAGTGGATGGCCTTCTAATAGCGGCAGGAAGCTCTGCAGTATTATTCTGGAAGTTGTTCCTGGAAGCTCAGCCTCATGCCTACAGCACCTGCTCTTCCAGGGACTGGGTAAGCAGCTAACTCTACAGGTGATAGAGGAGGTGAGGATCACTTGGTAAAGCACGTGCACTGGGTACCTATCTGTTTTCAGCTTAAATTTGCAAGAGGGGTTTCTGTCATCTGCAGCTGAACCTGAATGGATACAGACACTCTCTGGTCAGAGCTGAAGCATGAAATAGAGGGGCTCTCAATGTTTATGTTTCCCTCTGTGAAGGGATACTCATTTGCAGTCAGAGAGAAGGAAGTCAACACAGACCAAAGCAGAGATAGAGACAGAGTTTAAATAAGACTGAATTTAGGTTCCCACTCTCCACAGGGCCCTGCAACACACATTATCCATTTCTGATTTGGTTATCCAACCTGCCTTTTGTTACATGAGATAACCCAAAATCATTATTATAAATTCCCCCTTTTGCTTAGGCTCATTTAAGATGCACTTCTGTCACCAGCAAATCAAAAGTTGAATGGAATTGAGGTAGAGGATACCTTGGAGGTGGTATTATGGGTTGTAACTTTTAAAGAATTAGTCCATTAAGCATGTTCCTCTCTCTCTCCTCTCCAATTCATGGTTGCTTATTTTGATCATTTAGAGTTTAGAGTAATGAGGTCAAATGCAAAGCTAAGGGGTTGTGTCTGTCCTGATTCACAGCCACAGCTATTATCCTAACAGACCTTTCACTGCTGGAAAATCACCTCAAATTAAGGGACCTACTGTTGGCAGATTAGAAATCTATAAAAAGTAGAAATAGCATATAACTGGAGCATAAGTGGGTCACCGAGCAACTGCTCCACCTAAGACAATGATGCCTTCCTACAGGAATGTGGAGCCCTGCCTTGTGGAAGCCACACTCCAGGGCTGGCAGTTTCAGACTTGAGAAGACCAGCGTGACTTTCACCCAAACTCACCTGAACAACAAACCACCCCAAAGCCAAACACATCCTATCCCAAAGAGTGGCCTAACTAAATTCCAAGCAAAATGTCCATGTAGTAACTTAATTAATACCTGTAAACTAGTAGCCCCAAGTCTTGCCTATTTCCATCATTGGGTGGCAGCCAGCTGCCAGACGTCAGATCAGCTACAACAATTTTCTTAGGGGGTGTGTGGTCTTTTTTCCTTTGGACCCCTCCATTACCCTACCCATTGTTGAAAGCATACACCTGGTGGTCATGTTTCTCCATGTAATCCCTGCTCCCCCCATTTTTCCTGCTCCTCAAATCTCTTGACCTGCCCTTGGAGAAGCCAATCATTCACTAGTTGGTAATCACCAGATTTGTTCTCTGGAAAGTAAAGTAAGGAAGACACTACTTAGTTGGTAGTGAGGGCTGGTGTTTAAAGATCTCATAGATGAAAAGCACAAGCAGTGAAAGAAAATAATAATAAATTGGACTTCCTCAAATTTTAAAAGCTTTTGTATATTAAAGGACACTACCAAGAAAGTGAAAAGAAGGCCATAGAATGGGTGAAAATATTCATAAGTCAAGTATCTGATAAAGGCTTGGTATCCAGAATATATATAAGGAATTCTTACAACTCAACAACAAAAGAGAACCCAATTTGGAAAATGGGCAAAGATTCGAATAGACATTTCTCCAGAGAAGATGTACAAATGGCCAATAAGCACATGAAAAGATACTCAACATCATTAGCTATTATGGAAATGCAAATCAGACCCACAATTACATGCTACTTGACACCTATGATGATGGCTACAATTTTAATTTTTTTTTTAATGTTTATTTAGTTTTGAGAGAGAGAGACAGAGAGAGAGAGAGAGGGAGGCACAGAATCCGAAGCAGCCTCCAGGCTCTGAACTGTCAGCAAGATCCCATCATGCACCTCAAACCCATGGACCATGAGATCATGACTTGAGCCCAAGTTGGATGCTTAACTGGCTGAGCCACTCAGGTGCCTCAATGGCTACAATTTTTTAAAAAGGAAAGTATCAAGTGTTAGGATGTGGAGAAATGAAACCCTTCTACATTGTTGGTGGGAATGCAAAACGGTACAGCTGCTGGGGAAAACAGTGTGGCAGCTCCTCAAACAGTTAAATGTAGAATTACCATATATGACCCAGCAATTCCGTTCCTAGGCATATGCCCAAGAGAGTTGAAACATATGTTTACACAAAACCTTTTATACAAATGTTCAAGTAGTATTGTTCATAAGAGCCCAAGATAGTAGAAACAACCCAAACGTCCACCAACAGATGAATTGATATAGTGTGGGGTATCCATACAATTCTTTAGGTATATACCTAGGAGTGGGATCTCTTGGTCATGTGATATTCTATGCTTAATTTTTTGAAGAACTGCCATACTGTTTCTAGGAAAAAAATTTTGCCTGATTCTTCGACCACTTAAAGTACCTGATGATAAAGACTATGAAATCAGTAGTCAATAATATTTATAGCCATCCACTATACAGGTTCACAGAGCCATTTTTATCAATCATACTTTTACAGAGGGCTTCCTGTGTACTCAGGGGCTGAGGTCCCCAAGACAAGTAAGATAAGGTCCCTGCCTCTAAGGGGCTTATAGTCCTGGGGTGGAGCAGGGAATTGGATTGGGTTACATAAGGGCAGAGAAAAATGTGAGTCAGGGAGGCAGTCCATGCTTGGAGGTGCTTATAGTCTAATGGGGGAAAGAGACCAAAATACAGCAAAACCTTGGATTGCAAGTAACTTGTTCTGTGAGTGTTCCACAAGACGAGCAAAGGTTTCTAATAAATTTTAACTTTATAAACGAGTGATGTCTTGCAATACAAGTAGTACATGATGCTGAATGTCACATGGTCACAACTGAGCCAATGGTTCTTGAAATTCACTTTGATATACGAGTGCTTTGGATGACAAGCATGTGTCCAGAACAAATTATGCTTGCAAACCAAGGTTTTACTGTAAATAGAAACATACACATGCACACACCCTATGCATAATCAGGAATTGAGTTGAAATCAGGATAGATTTTGGTATCAAAGATAGATCTTAAGCAAAGTTTAGTTTGGTGGGAATAGCGGGATGAGAAGAGGCCCTTGTGATGTAGAGCAATAGCCCTCATGATGGACTCAGGGCTCAGGGCACCACAGTACTGATGCCAGCTGAGTCACTAGCTGACTGTTTATTTTTCCGGGTCTAATTTCCCAGGCTGCAAAAGGGAGGGAGGTAGATTGAACCATCTCTATGGCCATTTAAGGTTTTTACAAGTTGCTTTTCCTCCTGTAGAAGAAATGAATTCATTTGGAAAGGGAGGAAAGTCTTGAGAAGAGAATGATAAAGCTTATTATCAAAACTGAATCCTTCTGCTGAGGGGCCACTATTGGTATCTGAAAAGAGATGTTCTGCAGGTTTATTCTTATGGATATTTGTAGGATTGAGGGGTGTTTACAAATGTGGCATGAGGGTTGGGGGAGGAAGAACAGAATTTCACATACATGATCGATGTGTGACTCAGTGATCCAGCCGTTGCCACCCTGCCCACATATGACAGGTTGGTACCTAAGACTGAAACTGAGACCACAGAAACAAAAGGTGGGGAAACACAGCATTTTGAAAGAAAAATTCTTGTACTTTCTGCACCATGAGGCAAGGCAGAGAACAGAAGACAAATATGCCCTTAAGTGGATAGAATTCAGAGCTGACTCATTGACCACACGCAGTCCCCTCCAACTGCCCGCTCCTTCATTCCTGCCAACTCACCTTCTCTGTCTGCTTCACCTCCCATCTCTCAGTCAGTCTTTTTTCTTCTGTTTATTCATTTTTAAAGTTTATTTATTTTGAGGGGAGAGGGGCAGAGAGAGAGAGAGAGAGAGGGAATATCCCTGTTGGCCCAACATGGGGCTTGATCTCACGACCCTGAGATTATGATGTGAACCAAAACCAAGAGTTGGACACTCAACAAACTGAGCCATCTAGGCTCCCAAGTCTTTGTTCTTCTAGTCCTTCAGTCCTCTTTTGTCCACATGACACCCCACAAATTCTGAGCCCCCTCCAACAATTCTCACATTAGTTGCCCCTCAGATGTCCCACCCTGTCCCTCCACACCAGTGATAGCTCCCTCTGTCTCCCTTACTCTCAGGACTTGTCCCCTGGGAATTACTCTATATCTTCTCAAACCTCCTCAAAAACAAAAACAAAAACAAAAAACCTTTTCACCTCAGCCAAAATTCTACCATGCTCCCTAGCAAGACTAGTCCCTGACACTTGTCCCTTTCAAAATCCTGGGTATCTGTATATTTTGTCCCTTTTCACTGACGTTTTCCATTTTACAAAAAAACACACTGCTTCTTTTTGTCTAGGTTTGATGCACAGAAATACCGGTAATTAACAAAAAAAAAAAAAAAAATAGGCAAAGTAAACTTACTATTTTAACCCAGTCTCCTGGTGAAACTTGGTGGAATAGGACACATTTTGAATAGAAATACAACTCACATGGGCCTCAACATTAAAGGGAACTGAAACTCCTAAAGAGGGCCTGGCCACAGGGAAGGCTTGGTTTTGTGGCTCAATGGTGTCCTTAAGAAACTGATTTCTTTCATTTTGTTTGTCTCCCTTTCCATGATTTAATGTCAGCCTGATTTAAAATTAGCTCTTCTCGTGGTCCCAAGGTGGCTGCAAGCAGCTCCCTGACTTATGGGCTACTGACAGACAAGAGAAACTCCATCACCGCATCCCCAGCTGAAGTCCTGACATTTACTCTGACTGGTCGTATGCTCACCTCTAATCACTGCGGTTATAGAGGGTCATGTAGTGATCACCACAACCTCAGTCAACTTTTCTACTTTTATAGCCGGAGTGGAGTTTTCCTTCCTGAAACCAATGACTCCCTTAAACTAAACCAGCGTGTTTGTCCTCTACTTACTTACTTGTAGGACGTGCAGGTTGGTTTGGACCCCACTATTGCCCATCCCTAAACTTATGTTTAGTTGGTGCTCTGTCTTTTCTCAGCCCCAGCCCTCTTACTCAAGTCAGAGCACTAACTGTTTAACAAAGCACCATGTGGGAGACTCCAGAACCATGTATGGCAGCCTGCAGGCAGAGGTGATGGATGCAGAGAAGGGTTGAGGGGAAGAAGACTGCTCGGCTCTGTAATAGTCATGTAGTGATATCATCACTTTAACTCTCCAAACATCTGTGGGAAGGCTCCTGTAGCTAAAAGTGGAACAGCTGATTAGAGGACACAGTGACTGGCGCTTCCACTGAATTCTGACCAGAAAAGAAAAGCCAGTTGGCGAAACAGAAGGTACGAGAAACATGGGAGGAAGTGACTGAGTCACCCTGGAATTCATCAAGGCAGATAAAGGGAACAAATGGGCATGTTCAGACACATCCATTGGATTTTTTTTCTTTTTTCATCTGACAAAGGTAAAAGGAGTCCACAGTTTCTAGAAGAGACTATCACTTAAGAAGAAAAAGAAATGTTTACTCTGTAATCTTGGGTTATCCTAATGAGAAGGACACTGAAATAGAACATGCTCCAGGAACAATCCATGCCTAGATTTAAAAAGAACAAAACCAGGATCTCAAAGGCATGGTACATGATCAAGGATGCTTTGAAGACCATGGACGTGGCACAAATCTGTACAAGTGAAAAATCCTGAACACTCACTGTGAATACATTGAGACTTGAGAAATGTTAAAAACCAAAAAGTTGGTTTTTTTTAACTTATTTTTAAAGAAAACAAAAGAAAAGAGGGAGAGATCATTGTTTGAAGGAGATGGTGTCAAGTTAGATGATAGACAAAGCAGAACCCCATGTGTGCACATCTCTCCCTCTTAAGGAAAGGTTTTTGTTTGTTTGTTTGTTTGTTTGTTTGTTTAACATGGAGAGTCTAGTATGTCGGAGAAAACTGCAGTCCAACAGAATAAAGATGTTAGCAAGAATATTAGTCCATTAAAATGCATTTCAGTAATTAAGCTAAATGAATTATATCTAAAGAAATTAAAGCAACTTGCTTATGTGATGATCTTAGGTTGTGTAGTGGGCAGAATCATGGCTTCTTCCAAAGATGTCCACATCCAATCCCTACAACCTGTGAATATGCTACTTTACATGACAAAAAAGGACTTTGCTGATGTGATTAAAGATCTTGAGATGGGAATATTATCTGGTTATTGGGTTGGGCCAAATGTAATCACAAGGATCCTTAAAAGAGGGAGGCAGGAAAGCCAGAGAAGGAAGAAGTGATGTGATCATGGAAACAAAGGGCAGTGATGTGATTGCTGGCTCCTGGACATGAGCCATAGAATGTGGGTGGCATCTGAAAGCTGGAAGGGGTAGGGAATGGGTTCTGCCTTCAGACACGTCAGAAGGAATGCAGCCCTCTCCATACCTTGATTTTAGGCCAGAGACACTGATTTCAGACTTCTGAACTCCAGACTCTAACAAACCTGTGTAGTTTTAAGCCAATAATCTATGGTCATTTGTTATAGCAGCAATAGGAAACTAATATAAGATCACTATCTCAGGCTGGGAAAAACGTTGCAAAAAGAAAAATTACCAAAGGATGAGGTAGACATGTTCCAACTTTATAAGGGGCATTCTAGTAAACACAAACTTGAAATTTCAGATCCCTAAGCAAGTAGTTTGCAAGAACTTAGAGAAGTAGGTATTTATCAGAAGCAAGTATAAATAAACTAAGAATCAATAATATCCAAATAAGGTTACTGGGGTTTTAAAGTTATTACATTTTATTAGACTAGGATATGTCTAGTCTAATGGAACAAATGAAAGATTCAACAAAGCATTTGATAAAGTACCCTTTGATAGTCATGCAGACAAGATAAATCAGTGTAGCCTGGACCACAGAAAAATCAGAAGTATTCAGAGTTGACCCAACAAATATACCCAAAGTATGTTGATTTTAATGCATCAAAGCCAATTTGGAAAAAATGAAAAATCTTTCCTGCTTTCTTTGGCCAAATGCTATTAAGACTTTTTAAATCAACAACATGGCTATGTAAATGTATACTTTTTAGATTGGTGGATAAAACAATGTAAATAGATGGGTGGAAGTAATTAGTTTTTAACAACATCTTCCCAAGTTGGAAAAAAAAATATCGAAGTTAGTAAAGTAAACTTGAAAAGGAATGTATGTAAAATCTGGCATCAGGTTTAAAAAATGTGCAAAATTACAGTGTAGGAGAGATTTAGAGTGCCAGAAATTCTTATTTCAGAAAGAGACAGTACTTGTTACTTTTAATTGATAATGAATGGGCTTTGAATCAAGAGGAGTAGGGTCTAACTGCAATTTAATCTTGGGTTGCAATTTTGGAAGTTAGACTTTCATATCTGACTGTGACTAGAGTAGGTACCTGCTTTAGTTCACCACATGAGCAAGGTGTAACATGAAGGGCTCTAGAAGCCATATCTATGATCATGGATCCTTAAGATATAAATGTGCAATGTGTCTCCTGGGGCTAATGAGCAGTCTAGCTTGGTTAAAGTGGAGGGCCGCTGTTGTAGAAGGTACGAGAAGAATCTCATTGGCAGGAGAGGCTAAGGCTGAGCTCTTGAATTTCCAGCCTAATGATAGTGAGTCTTATCTTTTAGGCAACAAGGATGTTCTAAACATTTTCTTAAGTGGGAGAGGGCAGGTGAGAGTTGTGTTTTCAAGGTTAGATCTGGTACCTTAAATGACTCAGAGGCAATGTGATGGGAAAGTAGGAATGGGTTAAAATTCTGATCTTCAATTTACTGGACATTTTTCTATAGGCAAGATTCTCAACAGCTCTGTTCCTCTGTTTCCACATCTGTAAAATGTGGATGATAGTAGTATTTACTTTATTTGAGGATTAAATAATTAAAATGTATGAAGTACTTAGGACAGTCGCTGGCATACAGTGGTGCTCACCAAGTACTGGCAAGTAACTACTGTTGTAGTCAAACCTGTAATATGTGGGCAGTAAAAACTACTGAAGGAAGAACCAGCTAGCTGCATGGGGCATGAAAGCAAAATCCAAAGACTCCATTGCTTACCTGGACTCTAACTGGTTCTTATCTGTTCTCTCTTGTGAGTTCCAACCTTGGCTTCCATCATGGCTGCAGGGCTGTGTCTGCTCACCTGGGTTGCCTTGCTGCCTGAGGTCTTCCTTCACCCATACCCAGAGTGATTTCTCTGGGCATTTTGTTCTTACGTTATATTTCCTTAATTATCTTTTTCATTTGTACACATGTCTCACCCTGCTTAATTTCAGCTTATTGAGGTCAGGGACTGTTTTCCATATTTCTTTTTATCCCCCACAACATCTGGCACAGTCTCTTGCACGTAGCACATGCTCCAAACCTGAATATTATTGATAAAGGAGTAGCTTTAGTTAGTGATGATTCCAAGTTTCCAATCGTTTGTTATGAGGGAAATGGTAGCACTTGTGATGTGCGAGTAAAGCACGGTGGGAAAGTCAGCCTCAGAAGACCATGCGTTCAGCTTTGGGTATAGTGAGGTTGCAAATTACTTGGGGTGAGGTTCCAAAGGCACTGAGGCAGAAAGCTAATGTCAACAAAATTACCATTTAAATCCCTTGAATCTCAATGTCTTTGTGTAGGTGATTTCAGTTGTGTTGGAACTTGTCAGTCTCTCTTAAGTTGAACATAGATAAAGATGTTGGCCTCTATTTGAAGGACATGCTGCACTAAAAATTATGCTTTTCTAGGTGGTGGTGAGGGTGCTGTTTGCATTTTTCCAAAGTGGATAGTGTGAATTATACATATTCACAGCATATATGACTGAACTCCATTGTAATTATGTGGCATCCAGGTAGAGGTGTCTAATGAATTTAAGTGAGTGGTTTAATGCTTCATGGCTCTCTGGATGCTAACCTTTTAATGCAACCTTTTGGAGAAATTGCCTATCATTTGGCAGATCTAAATAAACAAATGGTATTGAAAATGCCTTTCACTAAGAGTGGGGCTTAGAAGTCAGTGCAGAGGTGGAGAGAAGGATGAGTTCCCTCCACTCTTTTTAATTTTCCCTCCTCTTCCACATAGTGATGTCTCCACTTTCTACACTATCCCAAATACCCAGATAGGGGAGAGAGCAAAGAATAATATGGAACTGCTCTTCATTCCTTCAGCAGATGTAAGCTTTTGAACCAACCAGCAGATTTGTAGACTGGGATAGAAAGAACACTATCAGCCTAACACTGTGTTTAACTATTCATGGTTGTAATTCACAAGGGACATGTTAAAAACATTAATTAGAGAAAAGTGCAAACCCTAGTGGAATGTTTCCCTTTGCTAGACTCAAGAAATAATTTTAACAACCCTGATGAATGTGGAAGCCAGCATTTGAATGAAACAACCCATTAAGCAGAAAATAGATCTCATCATAGAAATAATCTAGCCATGCAGCAATAGTCAATAGACAGTAGTTGACTGATAGAAATTAACTATGCACTAAGCCTAAATATGAACACCATGAGTTCATCACCTCAAATGCCCGAAAAAGGTTGCCTTGTTTTGTTGATATTGCTGTTAAGGAAAAAGAAAATCATGATCTGGATATCCTTCCCCCTAATATTAACCATCTGCCCAAATGTAACCTACTTATTTCCTGGCTGACATTCGACTTTTGTGGTTCTTTCTTTTCATAGTGATTATGAAAAATCCCTAATGGTGACTGGTGTGCTCTAACGTAATATGGAACATTTGGAGGCTGCCTTCCAAGTGATTTTCCAACTTATAAGCCCCTTCCTCCAAAATTCCTTAAATTCAAATATTAAAACTCCAAGAGGGTGGCAAGGCAAACCCATGTTCCTTGTGAAAACCCCTCTAAGGAAATCTGTTTTGAAAGTTCTTTTAGAAGGTTACAAGGAAGAGTAGAACAGAAGGGTGCAAGGTCAAGGTCAGCTAATTCTGACTGAAGGGAAGCAGGGATGTGAGCCTGTTTTGCAGGATCCCCCCAGGTGCAGAGAGGAATAGTTCCCCTGCTAATGGTGAGCAGCTGTTCAAACAGAGGTGCTAACCTCAATTGTTCTAACTAAAAGTGGTTGAAAAAAGAAAGTTGGAAACAAGTGACAAGACGCTGTTTCTAAATTTGAAGGAATATGCAGAAAAGTTTGGATTGGAAGAATGGGAGACTCTCAAAGATACTTTTTAAAATTTATTTTGCTCAAACTTTGAGTTTTGTTTGGTTATTGCCTATATGAGATTAGTCCCACTGAGAGAGAAGTCCCAGCTTCCACAAGCACAAGTGTGTATTGTATAGGTAATGCTGGGGAGATTTGAAAAATATTGGAGTGATGCCGTAACTAGTCATACCTTTGCAAGTTTTCTCATCAACCCCATGTCCCACTGAGCCTTAAAAATCATTAAACAGATTGGAAGAGTTCATTTTTATTGAGCCTTGTTTTCATATGTAAGAAAACTACAAATATACTGCGATGAGGTGCCTGGTGAAGGACCTTGCACAATCTTCTGGACTGGGATACATTCTGTCTTCCCCTATTTATAAATCAGTATTTTCTGCTTCCCTCTCTTTTAATTAATTCATTCAACGTGCTCTACTGGACTCTTGTATTGGGCAGAGGCTCTGTTACACCTGCCTTTGCATTTTTCCAGCCCCTACCTTTTCTGCAGTTCCGGATTCACGTTTACCCAGGAAGATCTCATGAACATTTAAAGCCTCGTCAAGTGGAGAGCAAATGTAGGCAGAGGAAGTGAAGAGGCTGGCTTCATCTTCCACCTGGTAGAATTCCAGACTCTTTCCCTGCAACCACTGGGTAATGTATGGGTTTGCTCTTGAAGGCGGAAATCTGTTCTATTCCAAGCTCTCTGGCTTTTATCCCTAAATGTTGGCCATAATTTCAAGACAGTTGAGATGGATACCATGTTAGTGGAATTTACACTGCATCACTTAAATGTTTGCCTTCCACTTGGCCCTGAGTGACACAGTTCTCCTTTCTCCTTCTTCCTCCAGCACAGAGACAAAATGTCCTGCAAGGAGTTAATAGTTTTACAGTCATGTAAAGTTGGCAACAGTAGATCACAGAGCTCAGTGCAGAAAACCAATTATTCCCTTTGTCTGAGATGAAAACCAATACTTAAGTTGTGGAGGAAGGGCTTCTCATCCAGGATTGCTTGATATAAGATTTTGCTCTATGAAGGACGGGTTCTGTGTTGCAGCTTGGCTCCTGGGTCACAGAAGCTTGCCTTTCTCTCCTGCTTGATTCTGGCCACTTGAACACACTTGGGATCCAAGAAACAGGACCACTAAGTCTATGTTTCTGGCCATTTTAGGGCTTCGGATGAGTGGTTAAACCAGCATTAAATATCCTAGACTAATAATGATGGGGAAGCCAGCAGCTTACTCTCAACGGAAGAGGTATTTGGGGAAAACAGGCAGACCTTGGTTTATTGTGCTTCACTCAATTGCACTTCACAGATACTGCACCTTGTACAAGTTGAACGTTGGTGGCAATCATGTCAAGTCCATTGGGTCCATTTCCCCAACAGCATTTGCTCACTTTGTGTCTGTGTAAACAGAGTATTTTTAAATTTAGGTATGGATATTTTTTAGACATAATGCTATTTTGCACTTACCAGACTACAGTAAATTGTAAACATAACTTTTGTAGGCACTGGGAAATAAAAAAATTCATTCGGCACTTTACTGTGGCGGTCTGGAACTGAACCAGCAATATCTCTGAGGTATGCCTGTAATTTGAAAAGAGAAGCTGCCACTGAGACCTTCTAACTAAGCCTTGGGGAGCAAATGTAGAAAGAAATACATAAATTCGCAGAGAGAAAAGATAGCTAGATATGCCTCCCTCTGGGGTTTTTCATTGGCTTAGTGTAGGTAGGGGAATTTCTACTTCCAAACCAAAGATAGAATGTTTGTCCTTTTTTTTCAAGTAGCCATTGTAAAACGCAAAAAGAGTAGAAGCATACATAGTTTTATGGCTCTTTGAAACCACTCTGTCACCTAGCCTAATACACTCATCTATTTGCTAGCCATCTTGTCCCAACAATCTTGTGGAAAGATATGATTCTATGCTTACTCACAAAGGAGCCAAAGAAAAGTGAGTGACTTATCCAAGAACACAGTATAATTAGAATCAGAATTAGGATCAGAAACTGAGCAGGATGAGACAGTGCAGGAGTGTGGACGTTGAAGTCAAAGAGGCCTGGGTTTGAATTCCTGTTCTACAGAGAGCTCTGATCTCTTATCTGAGCATTCATTCCTTAATCAATAAAATGGGAAAAAAAATACTTACCTTGGCGATATGTTAAAAGGATTAGTGATAACGTACATAAATGTATTTTCTCCATAATAATCCTGTAGAATAGGGAAAGGGAATAGTGGGTAATAAAGACAGAAAAGAAATCAGACTGAGATTATGGAAGAACTAGAATTCACCAGCTGTGCGTATCAAGATTCTTGGTCACAAGGGACAGAGGTGGGTTTTGACCAACAGTGCTATGGCATGGCCAACCCTACTATAGGCTCAATGAAAGCCTATAAGAATTATGGAACTGTGGAGAAGCAAAGTTTTTTTTTTTTTTTATATGAGTCCTAGTTAGACTCTTGAATGAACTCTATAAGAGTCCCTAGTTAGACTCTTGAATGAACACTTTGTCCTTACTTCAGTCTATAAGTATAAAAGTTAGGATTCTCACTTCATGTGGGATGCTCTGTCCTCTGAACCTCAGAATGAAGAATCAGGACCCACTCCCTCAGCTGTACCTTTTCCTGGCAAATACCATTTGTACTGCTTCTCAGCTGGTTTGGGGGTAAATAGAAGTGAAACCATGCTAAAACCTCATCCAAGTCATGATTCTTGTCAATTCCTGAAACATCGATTATCTTTATTTGGTCTAGCCTAGCTACCTAAAACCAAAGAATAATGAATTAAAAGGATAGAGGGTAGCTTAGGGAATGAAAGGAGATGTTGAACAACCAGTCCTCAACATATGGGAATCTGGACTTATTTGGGGATCTGTAGGAGGCAGGAATAAATGAGCAGTCTTGTGGGGGTACCACCAATGACACTTACTAGTTTCAATGACTTTTCCAAACTTGGGCCACTCCCCTGAAGCTTCACATTCTAGGGGAAGGAATCTGACTGGTCCAGCTCAGGTCACATGTTCACAGTCCCACCCACACTCGGTCCAATGAAGGAAAGGCATTTTCTTCCAGGAGAAGGAAGAGAGGAAGCTGAGTAGGTCAAAACATGGGCTGTCTCTCTACGGGTTAGGACTCTCAGTAGAAACGTTACAATCTCCTGATATTATAGTCCAACCATCTTTCTCTGGAGAAAGCTGCCTTTGCAGAGTACAGTGAGAAAATGTTGAACCAAAGCCTGTCCAGTTTTGCATATCACTCTTGAGCTAAGTGCCCCTATGCCTGTTAGTGAACAAGCTTCGGTATAACTTAATATGACAACTGATACTGCATACCACACAGCCCAAACATTGCAAGGCTGCATATTGAACAGGAAGTCCGTATTTTGGCATCTATGTACACATCAGGAAATACACCTCCTGATATGTGCATATGAAGCTTATTCAAGTCTAAATCTTGTTGCTTAGAAAGGTATCTCCTAAGCAGCCAGCAGACTGGAACTGCTTGTCACGGAAGCATAAACACTCAGAGAAGGGCTTGGTGTCTTGGCGCTCCAGGGAGTAGCCATCTCAGATACTCTGTCCTTGCAACATACCAGTTAATCCTGACTCAAAGCATTCAGAAACAGCTCTCCAACCCCCAGCCCACCTCTCTAAGCACAGTGGCTTCATTCTGAGGCCTGGATCTCTGTCCATGTGTCCTCTCCCCACTCTCTCAGGGGCTATGGACTCACTCCCTATAGAACCCTATAACCCTATCAGAATCTTTTTTTCTTTTTTTTTTTAGCAAAGGATGTGAGGTATTTATTCACTAAATCAGACGATAATAGCTAATATAACACTTCACATGCTTCTAAACGTTATCTCTTTGAATCTTTACAATGATCCAAGAGCTGGAAGGCTCATTTCCCTTCCATATTCTCTCTCTACCTTTCTCTGTCCCCAGGAGACTTTCTGTGGACCGTATCAATGGGCTTCCTTGCCCATTGGTTTCTTCTTGGCCAATGGGAGGCTCCTAAAGAACTCAGGAGTGTGAGCTGGCTCCCTCCCTGCTGGGCCAGGGATTAGCATGTCTGTGTTTCCCTGGGAAGGCCACAACTCCTGCTGTGTAGACCATTCCTACCACAGCTACAGCTAAACTCTCCTTTTTATGGTAACTGTTCTGTCCTAATCCCTTCAGATTTAGGAGTGACAAAGGTCTCCCTGCTTAAACCCTTCCCCGGGTGCTTCTACAGGCCTTGCTGGTTTCTCTGAACCCAGACCTGATCATCATAAATAGTCCTCATTAAACTCCCCTCAATTACCCTGTTTAAATACATTACCTATTTGCTTCTGGGACTCTCTCTCTGTTACAGCTGAGTATTATTGTCCTTATTTTGTAGATGAGAAAACTGTGGCCCAACAAACAGCATGTTGAATCCAGGTTGTCCATCAATAAAACTCAGGATCTCTCTATTAACGTAGTCTACTCAGCCAGCTTCATATTTAGACAGCTCTTTGCCTTCTGCTAAAGTATCATACTCTGGCCTTTCAGGCATTATCTTTTCTGTGGTTATGTATTTTTAGAAGAGTGACCTTTTTTCCTTCATATCTTCCTATAGGTCCCATTCTGTCCCATCCACTGAAAGTGATCTGGGACCCCGTTTCCAATTTGTGAAGAAACTTTCCTTCTTTGGGTTAAAAAGAATTGCTCTGAATCCTCTCTTTCCACCCAGGAATACCTCCTGAGATTTTGATATTTGCAATCCTATTAAGCCAAACTCTTAAACTTAATTATTTGCAAACAACCTTCATAAAATCTGACTCAAGGCAAGTCCTGAAATACCAGATCATAGAGGAACCTAATTAGCTATTTTTTCCTACTCTAGATTCTAAAAAGCACACTAGAGGTGGAAATGGCTTTAGAGATATTTCAGGTTCTTAATCTCATTTTGGGTAACATAGACCCTCTTAAAATTTGGAAAAGTTATGAACTCTCTCTCCAGAAAAATGTGAATTCCATCTCTCATACACACACACACACACACACACACATACACAAACACAATATTACCTATAATTTTGGGGGTTCGTTGTCATCTTAAAGCCCATTCATGGGCCCCCAGATTAAATCTTTCTGTCCTAGGCTAATCCCTTAGGTTTACAGATAAGGAAGCTGATACCAGGCAGGTAAAGGGGCTATCCCAAGGTAACACAACTTATTAATTGGTCTATCAATCAGGTTGTGCTAAGCTATGCTGCAGTAACAAACAATAAAATTTCATGGCTTAAAACAACATATTTATTTCTCATTTATGCTATGTTTCCACTATGGGTAAGCTATGTACTCTATTCCCTGTCATTTTACTTAGGGATGCAGGGTGATAGAAAATGCCTTCCATAGTATCATCTGTCATCCTTGAAGAAGAGAGGGCATTGCAAACCATGCACGATTCTAATGTTTCTGCCTGAAAAGATTTAATTTACCATTAAATTAAATTTAGTTTGCCATTAAGATTTAATTTGTCATAACTGCTAGCCATATTTCATTGACCAAAGCAAGTCATATGATCATGCCTAACCTTAAGGGTGGCAGAGAAACATTTGGGGGACAGCACAAATAACCAGGTAAACTGGAAAATCCAGAAGTAGAACCAAGGTATTTTAATTTTTATCTAGAACTCTCTACTCTTCCAAGGCTACTATATCATAGTCTAATTCATCTGGATGTATTCCAGAGATTTGTCATCAGCTTAGGAGGGCTGTATTTCAGATACAGAATCAAAACTAAGTTGGAGGCTTCTGTTTGTCTTATTTATAAATGCTGATTTTCTGGCATAGTTCATTTAAGATGCTATCACAAAAAAGGAGGCCTGTATTATACTGGATTTTTTTACAACACTCATTTCCAAACTAAAATCTTTGTTTCTACTGTCTAAATTGCTCTTATATTTCTAATATTCATTTATTTTTGCTGGTCTTCCACAGCTTGGGAGCTATGGTGTTGCCCATGCAAATAAAGAGGGGTTTCTGGATTTTTCTTACATTAACAATTAGAAATAGTTGTGGCTCTATTTTTAACTTCAGTTGTTCATTTATCCCACAATTTGCTGAATACGTGCTTTGCCTTGAGAGTTATAATGAGGATGAAATTAGAAAATTCACAGAGCCTCGTGCAAAGTAGTTACTCGAAACACGTTGGCTGGTTGTGTGTGTGTGTTTATTTTTATATTTTGAAATCAATATAGGATAATGATAGCACACATTTAGTATAAGATTTAGGCAATTTTATTAACCTCTCTGTGTCTCAGTTTTCTTATCTATTAAACTGCGATAAGAATATCACCAAACTCTTTGGTTCCGATAAGGATTAATTATAATAATACCTATAAAGCCACTAACCGAGACTTGGCTTGGAGAAAGTTCTTGATGAAATTAGCTATTATTAGTGTTATCAACATGATTATTGGGTAATATAATTGCTACTTGCCAAGAGGGCAGTGCAGCAAGGAGGGAAGAGAACAGGCTTTGGAATTAGGTAGACGTGGGTTCCAATCTCAGCTCTGTGGTGATGTGAGTTTAGGCAAGTTACTGCTCAAAGCTTCATTCTCTTCTTTGGTGATTTCTCCTGGTCTTACTCCCCCTGCAGGATGTTTGGGAGCACCCCAAAGGCTACAACATTGCAATACTGCACTGCACAGTGGAGGCAGTGAATAAATATTAGTTCCTCTGGATGTTGTATGGAGTACAAAGATGAACGAAGAAAACAAGTCCTCTCTTGACCTCCAGGGGTTTATGATCTCATTGTGGAGATACAACATGCCCACAAATAACTATAGATACCCTAAAATGATGAGCACCACAAAAGAGCTGCAGCTAATGGGGTGTAGAAGTTTACATTAGGTGAATTACTGCAAAAGGGTCCTTTGAGCTGGATTGTTGGCTTTGACTGAGAAAACCTGCTTTCTACTAAAGAGGTATTTTAATTTAAAAACACCACTTGTTTTCCTTTCTCTGTCTCTCCTCATCAACACCTCTTCACACCTAAACCTCAGAATACCCTATTATGCACCCCTGATAATTTTGTATGGAGAGGAGGAATCCACTGCCTTCACTGCCAGCACGGTTTGCTGATGTGCTCTATTTTCTGGCTGTGATATTTACAGCAGCTCAGTTCAGATTTAATTTTCTATTATTCCCTGAACTTTGCAGCCCTCATTTTTCAGCTCCTGTCTGAGATTCATTGCTCCAGCACCCTGGAACCACTGCTGGAAAGACTTATTTAACATTCAGAATCGATGAACAAACGGGAGAAACATTCTACCAGAAACAGGCCACAAGTGGTGTGGGGTTTAGCTTTGATTCTTAGCAATAGTTTTAAACTCTTCTTTCCTCTTCCTGTGGTCAACTGCATTTCTCCACCTAATTATCAAATAAGATGCCTTGGAGGTACCTGAACCTCAGCGTTCTCTCCTGGAAATGTTATGGTCCAGGATTTCCTTGGGTTAATGTTATTTCCTTTTAATCTTGGCCTCCGGGTCGCTTGATGTTGTAGGAACCCTATTTTTCTCTTAGCTCTCACAAGCCTCTTGCTAGAATTGCCCTATGTCACAAACTTGTCTAAAGAGATGTCAAGGCTAGTAGACCCTTTTTCTGCCTCGTTATCTGTGCTTCATTTGGTTGGTGAGACAGGCTTTTGATTAAAGTTCTTCCACTCCACTGCTCGCTACACAACCCCTTTTCCTTGAACCCATAAGAGCATTCAGCAAAGATGAGGATGGTTGAAGACTTTCTCATCCCACTGCCTTTCACTCTGCAGCCTATCTGCTGAGGTGTTAGCAGACTTATGGTCATTCTGGACCTTTGACATTTTGGTAACTGCCTGCCCTTCAACACATATATGTACATTACTGCACTGGGAGCAGCCATTTTATACAATTTTACTATGTCTTCCTAGCCACACTTCATCAATGAAATGGGAACTTAACAGAAACATTCTTCCCTGGCATTGTGGATTTGGGACTAAGAACTATTTAGGCTAGTCTCTTTACAGGGTCTCGAACCACAGATGTAGAGGTGAGGGGAATTGGGTGCCATTTTTATTGCAGGTGGAGCAAACACCCAATGAGTAAAAAATGGAACATGCAGAAAGGAGAGCACGAAGGCACAGAGATGGGTCATCGGGGCCACTTAGAGCTCTGGTCCCACTTGTTTTTACAGCCCAGTTGTGCCCATCCTCATTTGAGATCAACCCTTCGTTGAGTACCACGGATGCCCTCAAACCTTTCCCGTAGTCTCTTCAGTGCCACAGACTGGCAAGAGTTGGTTTCTGGCACAGGCAATAAAATAATCTTAATGGGCACAATGTTTTTCTCTAGCAAATTGCTGGTTTTATGTTTCTGGTGATAGCTACCAGGAGAAAGGTTAGATTATTACTTAGTACCTTTCCGATCATAAAGGAAGATGTTAAAACTTCAGTACATTCAAAGTAGAATGATCCAATATACCCAAAAGAATTAAAAGCCAGGTCTTGAAAAGCTATTTGTGCACCCATGTTCATAGCTGCATTATTCACAGCAGCCAAAAAGGTGGAAACAACTCAAATGTCCATTGACAAATGAATAGATAAACAGAATGTGGTATGTATATACATAAAATCGAATATTATTCAGCCTTAAAAAGAAAATAAATTCCATCACATGCTACAATATGGATGAAACTTAGAAGACAATATGCTAACTGAAATAAGTCAGACACAAAAAGACAAATGCTGTATAATTCCACTTACACAAAGTACCTAGAGTAGTCAAATTCAGAGACAGAAAGTAGAATGGTGGTTACCAGGGGCTAAGGGGAGGAAGGAACGGGAAGTTACTCTTTAATGGGTACAGAGTTCGATGTGTGAAAGGTGAAAGAAGTTCTGGAGATTGGTTGCCCAATATTGTGAATGGACTTAACCCAACCGAACTGTACATTTAAAAATGGTTGAGAAGGTAAATTGTCCGCTGTGTGTATTTTATCACAAGATGTCGGTTTCTGGAGAAGCTCATCCATAGAAAGTCATCTCTGGGTGTGTCTGGAAAGATCAACCAAGAGGAACTGGTTGGGTGAGAAAGTGAGGGATGGCATTCCAGGCAGAGAAGCAGCAAGCATCAAGTCCCAAGGGCATGAATGGGCCCGATGTATTTGGAAAACTTTGAGAAGCACTTTTGTGTTGAAGCCTGGGCAGCAAGTGGGGGCAGATAACAGAAAAGAATGGTAGGAGATAGGGCTGAATAGGGAGACCAAGATTGGACCAGGGCTGCCCATGCACTGTTTGGGAGGCAGGTAGTGCTTCTATGAGTTACGTGGACCCGCTACCCTGTCAAGAGGCTAATGGACAAATAATCTGAGAGGTGTCCCACCGTACCCCTTTTAATTTTGCCTTTAATTTTGTCTGGAGAAACGTTCATTATGCTCACATCTTGTGGCTATTGAATAGAAGATTAGATGGACCATGTTGGACCACGTCCCTAAATCTTCCATTTCGTTGTCTTCTCAGCCCCCAGAGCCAGCCACCTGGACATCCCAGTCTCAGGACTTAGCTTTTCTTTATTAACCGACTCATGCTTCATGGATGTGTGTGTTTACTTTATTCATTCAACAAGAATCCACTGAGCATCTAACATGTCCATGAGGTACCCCTGCAAATGATCTGGGAATAGGAGGTGAGAGGTAAGGACGCAGGAGGACAGAGAACAGATTCTGGAATCAGATGGGTGTGAGTGAAAGGCTTTTTTAATGCCTTTTTTCTTGCCTTTTTGAAGCTCAGATAACTCATCTAGAAAAGGAGAATAATCGGGGGGCACTTGGGTGGCCCAGTCGGTTAAGTGTCTGACTTCAGCTCAGGTCATGATCTTGCGGTTTGTGAGTTCGAGCCTTTCATTGGGCTCTCTGCTGTCAGCCAGGAGCCCGCTTCAAATCCTCTGTCTCACTCTGTCTCTGCCCCTTCCCAGCTTGCTCTCTGTCTCTCTCAAAAATAAATAAATAAAATACTTATAAAAAATAAAAATAAAATGAGAAGAATCATAATATGTCTGTTGTGGGCAGAACTATATCCTCCCCCCACAAATTCATATGTTGAAATTCCAACCACCAGTACATCATATTTACAGATCAGGTCTAAAAAGTAATAAGTAATTAAGGTAAAATTAAGCCACTGGAGTGGGGGCTTAATCCTATATAATTGGTGTCATAGAAACAGCAGGAATGCATATGCACAGAGAAACCACCATGTGAAGAGTCAGCAGGAGAGTGGCCAAGGAGAATGATCCCAGAGCCATTTTGTCATGGCAGCCCTAGCAAACAGATACACCTACTTTGTACGGTTATTAAGGTTACTAACTCAGGGCACCTGGATGGCTTAGTTGTTTAAGCGTCCAACTTTGACTCAGCTCATGATCTCGTGGTTCATGAGTTTGAGCCCTGCACCAGGCTCTCTGCTGTCAGCATGGAGCCTGCTTGGATCCTCTGTCTCCCTCTCCCTCAGCACCTCCCCACAGTGTGTGTGCACACTCTGTCTCTCAAAAATAAATAAGCATTTAAAAAAAGAATATTAACTCATGTAATGCACATATAACAGTATAGTCCCTGGTACACGTAAAATGATTAATACAATAGAGTTATTTTTGCTATTGTTATTACAAAGATCAACTAAACACAGATGTCATAGGGAAGCTGCACTGTGTTGAAACACATGATGGCATTTCCATCATGTATGTTTCTATAACATGTTGAAATATCTATAAAACAAGATGGAAAACGCTAAGTGCCAAAAAGGGTAAAGAATATTCCACAGTAGTCTGAGGAGGAGGGAGCAGGGGGAGGCTAAATTGGGTTTGATAGAAGGGAAGCATTTGATCTGGGGTGGAAAGGAGATAGTGCATGTGATGGCATGTAGAATGTTAGTTGTATATGTATGTTTAATTATATATATTGCATATTAATATGCTGCATGAACTTGATTGACTTGGAACTGTACTCACTCATTATTTATTCATTCAATAGATATTTATTGAATGCCCACATGAAGGTACTGTTCTAGATGCTAAGGAAACAACAATGAATAGGTCTCTAGCTCCGTGGAGTTGGTATACCAGGGGGTGATATTCATAATTGTGAAGAATAAAAAGATTCTGAAATAGTATAGGCAGTATGATTCTATTTTTAATATACATGTGAATATATATCTATATATTATAAAAATGACATCATGTGTTTATACTTCTATATGAAGAGAAAGTGAGCGAGCTAGAGCAACAGAAATTTGGAAAGAGAGATACATAAGTGTTACAGTGATTATATTTCAGCACTGGAATTCTCTGCCCATTTTTATTTATCTATATTTTCCAAATTTGGGAGGAATAAACTTTATACATCATGTTTAAAAAGTTGTGGATTTTGTATGCAATTAAACAAGCAAGTGCTAAAGTTAGAACTTAACAGGAATTGCAAAGAGCCTGCTTTCCTGATTCCCATCTCCTAGACAGATGCCACATTTCTAACCCTGAAGGCCCCTTTTCATAGTCGCTGTTATTTTTCACCATTCCACCTGAAGGTCTCTTGATGTTTCAACTCCTTCTCCTACATGTGCTACCATCTCCCTTGTTTGTGGCCCATAAATCCCTTTATTTGGTAAAATAAAATCTTCAGCTTGAGGGAAGTGCTTTTCTCAAAGAACATTGTGCTCAAATTCTGAAGCTTTACGTATTTAGAAGGAAAAAATATTCTATAAATGCAGACGGTTGCTGTCTCTACTTGCTTTATAGCTCTTAAGTGCACAGAAGATGTTCAGATAAAGTGGGCTAGAAAGTAGCTCATGGATTTTATAAGGGCAAACAAAACCCACAGAACTCAGGGTCCTCTTAACAGCAAGGCTCTTCCATTCATAAGAGGGTTTCTGATAAAACCATGGCACTCTTCCTGGCTCCCAAAGGCACAGGAGATGGGGTTTTGCCTCACCAGCCCTGACCCAAGAACCTCTGCCATTGGGTGCATTGTCAGAGCCAAATTCTAGGCTGAGACTCAGGAAAACTTTCTTGGTCATGGCACCACTTCTAGAAAACACAGTATATCTTTTTTTTCCATCGAGGCACCAGTTTCCTTAGCATGACCTGGATTATCTGGCAAAGCTAGTTTATGGTGCTCCAGTTTTCCAGAGCTGCCCGCATCTTACAACTAGGTTGGGTGTGGTGATTTTAAAATAGGCTCACAGTTGAAAGTATAATGTTTTCAAATTTCCTTTCACTTATTTATTCTGGTTTCTTTATATTTTAATTTTTATTATTAAAAAATTATTTTTAATGTTTATTCTTGAGGGAGAGAGAGACAGAGTGTGAGCGGGAGAGGGGCAGAGAGAGAGGGAGGCACAGAATCCAAAGCAGGCTCCAGGCTCTGAGCTGTCAGCACAGAGCCCGACGCGGGGCTTGAACCCATGACTGAGATCATGACCTGAGCCGAAGTCGGACGCTCAACTGACTGAGCCACCCAGATGCCCCATATTTATTCTGATTTCTTATTCCAGCTGTTCCCATCATCTCTCCTTAATTCAAATGCTGGAAATTTTAACTGTAATTTTGCTGTGCATGTATTTATTCCATGAATATTTTTTTCATCCCAATTGGTTACTTGTGATTATGGGCCCTGCCATCATTTGAGTAAAATTAATCAATTTGTCTGAGGAACTTTTTTTTAAACTAGGGTCTAATGGGGGTGATTAAATTTTGAATAATGGTATCTATGGATTGTGGGTAAAAAGAATGTTATTTAAATATCAGAACAAGCACACATATATAGGTTCATACCCCTGAAAAACTTCAAAGGTAAAAAAAAAAAAAATCTGATTTCCTTGAGAAATCCATTTATGTGGTTGTTTCACTTGGTTGATTAAAATGTTTTCTATTGTTCTTAGGATAAACACAATAAACTGACCTCTGCATCTGGCCTATCTGGCCCCTGACTCTTCTGAGGCCTCAAACCTCATACTGTAGCCAGAGCAGAATCCATTTCTTCTACTTCCTCTGGGTCACTCAGCTCTTTTTTTTTTTTTTAATTTATTTTTAAGTGTATTTATCTTTAGAGAGAGAGAGAGAGAGCTGAGCAAGGGAGGGACAGAGAGAGAGGGAGAGAGAGAATTCGAAGCAGGCTCTGTGCTTTGCAGAGCCTGATGGGGGGCTCAAACTCATGAATCATGAGACCATGACCTGAGCCGAAATAAAAAATCAGATGCTCTACAGACCGAGCCACCTAGGCACCCCAAGCTCTTTTATCTGCACATCTTCACATTGTGTCTTTCCTTTCTCCAGCGGGTCTTCTCTGTCTGGGTAACTCCTCCTTATTTGTCAGGTCTCAGCTCACAAGCTGCTTCCTCTGGAGGGGCTTCTCCAGTCTCCCTGGTCTACGGGAAGGCTCCCTCCCCTGGCACTGTGTCATCATGGAGGGTCATTGCCTGCCCACTCCTCTGTCTCCTCCGTTGGTCTGCAAAGTCACTGAGAGTAGATACCGTGTCTTTATGTTTCTATTTCATGCCTTGTACCTAGCACAACACCTGGCTGGCACACAGTAGGTGCTCCATAAATATTTCCTGACTGAATGGGTACATTAGAATAATTTATCCAAAGAATCAGGTTTAAAGTGATTTTACAAGTCCCATGTTGCCATTTATTTGGGTGCCTGAGTTTTCCAATCAATTCAGTTTGGACAGTTATTATTGAACACCCTTCTATATATGGCTGTCAGCTGCTTCCACCTACGCTATCTCATTGACCTTTGCCTTACCTTTCTACTTTATAGCTGAGAATGCTCAGGCTCAGTGAGGCCGAAGTCCTTCATAATGGTGACAGATGAAGAGAAAGAATCTTGAACTTCAAAGATTTAACCCATCGCTCTTGGCCCCATATTAGTGTATTACCCCTTTAAACTTTTGACCTTTACCATGCTGTCTTGCTATGACTGTCTGCTATATGAGAATACAGGCAGCCTTGAATTACCTACATAAAAGGTACAACTGAGACAAAATGAACTCCTGGAGAGGAAGTGCTGGTCTAGGAATCCGGACACCCGGGTGTTCTTCCTACCTTTGTTACTAACTGTCTGTGTGACACTGGACACATCATTGGTCTCTCTGGGCCTTAGCTTTCTCTTCTTTGCAAGGAGTGGGAGTGATTGGATAAGTTTTTAGGGGCCCCCAGCCTTGTATTCTATGATCCTGAGCTTGAAAGCTGGTACAAGGCATTGGAAGTACACAGCGATCACTACTCAGGGTATCATAAAGTCTACCTGAAAGAGCCCGCCTCCAGCGGCTGTTCTGAAATTGCATCTCAAGCAAAGAGAATAGACACCATTTCCTATCATCCTCTTATTCACTTTGTGTACACACACTGCTAACAAAAGGATAGCCATGAGTAACTGGGGGAATTGAATGAAAAGGAATGAATCATGGCAATAAGCCGTCATCTCTGGCCTTTGAATGAGCCGCAGTAAAGACTGGCCGTCTTCCGAACGTCTTCCTGTGTTCACAGAACAGGCTCCTGGTGATCCAGGCTTGCTCTATGCAAATTGTCTTCAGCTCTGCGCCTCTTGAAACTGCCTTATGTGTTTAAGCAATCGGCAATCGGACCTCACACCTTATTGCTGCACAAGCAAATCTGAAATATAAAAATGCAAATTGTAGGGAACGAAAATAGATTTTAAGTTGTTTGCCTATAAATTGATTTCCATGAACAATCAAAACTTACCATTTTTGTAATAATTTTTAGAGGTGCTAAACTAAATAGAATAACTATATCACCCACGTGTGACCTTAGTAAAAGCACAGGAAAATTGTCATTCTGAATTTTAAAAGACAGCCAATTTTGGCTTCAATGTAACTGAAAATAGCAAATTAAAAGTAGATGTAACTTAAAAACCTTGAAGTTCTCATAGAAGGTATATCAGTGAGGACCTTAAAACTCCCTTTAAAAATTGAAGTTGACAAAAGGAAGAGAAAAGAAATTAAAACTAACAACAGATTTCAACTTAAGGATTAGTTTAGGCTAAAACTGTAGCCATGGCCAAAATGATCGAAAGTAAATAGAAAATGAGAATATTTATTTTTCCTGTTTTCTCTGTTTGTATGACTTTGTAGCTTTAAAGTAAAAAAAATCAGAAAGTCCATTTTCTCTGTCATCAGCTAACTGTGTTTATTTAGACAAATCACTTGAACTCTCTAAGGAGAAACTTTGCTGTGTGTGAAATTATATTTTATTAAAATTGTTAAGTCTTAGTAACTTTAAGAAAATAGCAAATGGGGGCGCCTGGGTGGCTCAGTCAGTTAAGCATCTGACTTCAGCTCAGGTCACAATCTCCCCATTCATGATTTCAAGCCCCACTTAGGGCTCTGTGCTAACAGCTCAGAGCCTGGAGCCTGCTTCAGATTCTGTGTCTCCCTCTCTCTCTGCCCCTCCCCCCTCCTCAAAAATAAATAAACGTTTAAAAAAAAATACCTAATGTCCTACCAGGAATGACACTAAAGATTTAAGTCAAATTGAATTCTGGAAGTAGATGTTCACTCTTCAGGGGGAAAATGATGCATTTTGTTTCCACAGTGGGTCAACTTCCTGTCTTAAGGTGGATTTCTGTCAGGAAAATGGCCTGATCATTGTTTGACACTGTGGTGTAGACATGTAAAGCCCAAACTCTACAGATCACAGATGTGAAAATTCCTGAAGATGGGAACCTGAGTGGCAAAACATAGATTATACTCCACTAAAAGACAGATTTAGAATCAAGACATATATTTCTAGTGGAGTTTTTGAAGTATTAAGACATCTTATGGAGGGGCGCCTGGGTGGCGCAGTCGGTTAAGCGTCCGACTTCAGCCAGGTCACGATCTCACGGTCCGTGAGTTCGAGCCCCGCGTCGGGCTCTGGGCTGATGGCTCAGAGCCTGGAGCCTGTTTTCGATTCTGTGTCTCCCTCTCTCTCTGCCCCTCCCCCGTTCATGCTCTGTCTCTCTCTGTCCCAAAAATAAATAAACGTTGAAAAAAAAAATTTTTTTTAAAAAAGACATCTTATGGAAAATGGATCTCTTTTTTCTTTCAGGAATGCCACACAGTTTTTGAGTTCATTAAGAACAGTATTGCTTCCCTGTTAACTACCTAGAGGCTTACGGCACCTTCCTCCAAAGAGCTGACTGTATTCAAGTAAGAAAAACCTATTTTTCATTCAAAAAATTCCTACTATACTTGTCTCAGTGATAATGTAAAAATATGTGTAACCTACGGGCCGTAGGGCTCATTTCACTTGTCGAAGCTCCCAGAGAAGCAGGGAATGGGGTGAGCTTCAGCTGTAAATCATGGAGGGAAATTCCACTTGGATTTCAAAACTGCCACCACCACTGCAATGCAGATTTAAGGAGCCAGGCCCGTGTTTGACGTTGAGTTGGAACCATGTGTTCAGGAGTGAACTCTGTGGAAGTACAGGATGAGCTACAAGGGTCAGCTGACATAGGAGAAGGGGGAGGAAAAGATGATGAGGGTAAGCAAAGGATTTAATCAGGGCAGAGCGAATGGTGCTGAGCTGGGCCACGCAGAAAGAATTATGGACAGGAAGGATACGGCAAGAGGTTGCTGGGCCATAAACACGAGGTCAGCGTGGGAGAGACACAGCAAGTTGAGGGGGTACGTCTGACTTTCCGTCAGACGCACATTCCTGGAAAGTTGTGTCGAAACCTAATTGTCATGAAGTAAACACATATTTAATAAGTAACTCATTAAAGGAAATTTATGTCTGTAAAGGAAAGGATACTTTTGTAATATGAATACCCACTCCCTAACTTCCTTCTTTGAAAATTAAGGCTTTATGTGTATTGAGTTTTCTTAGAGCAAAGGGCAGCTGAGTACGGCAAGTTGAGAGAGAAATACACATTATTTTAGCTATGGGTCTGGCAGCAAGAAAGGAGGGAATGTTCCCAAACGAAGGAGGCTCTTGTAATTTTCAAATTCAACTCCACTCTCCAGACGAGAAAACTGAAGGTGGTGCTTCACTTGAGGCTCACCAGGGGTTTGCAGAGAGTTAACCAAACGTTCAGTGATTCATTCATGGTCCTCAGCGGGCTGGCTGAGAGACTGAGAACTAGAACCCAGGACTCCGGCTTCCTACTCCCATCTCATTCCCTGCATCTCACTCAGACCGATGGTTTACTGCACACAGAGAATGAACAAAGCCAGAGTGCAGCTGCCTACTTTTGTCCTCTGGGGCCCTTTCCAGCTTCAAAATTCTCTGATTCTCTATCATCCCTGCCTCTCTTATTTTTTAAGACTGTTACCTCGAAGGATTCATTGTAAGATGAGGAGGCAGCCAAAAAAAGAAATAACTGTTATTGGCTCCCAAATGGCCAGGGAGTGTAGTAATATATCTTATAGAAGGAGATGGATAATGTTAAAAGAAGAAATTTATCTTCCAGAAAGCAATAAAGCTTTAAAAAGCACCAAGCCGGTTTCCCTTTAGTTCTGCCAGAATATATCAAATATGGCACCTTAAATTGGTCCAAGCTTCACAGATATCAGGAAACCACAAGTGTGATGTGTTTTGAAGAGGCCGTACATCTCCAAAAACACGTCATTTTGTTCCAGCTTTCTCTTCCGTGCGCGCCATTTAACTTCACTTCTTGTCATTTCTTCTCAGAGATTCTGCATGTATCTCTGGTTCCCCAGAAACAAGCCCTTTATCGGTAACTGCAGAAAATGCGTGATGTGAGAATTCAGGGAGAGCGAGAATGTGATTTATGCTATTTTCAAGCACCCGCATTTGTAGTCTCTGTAAAGCACCATGGAGATGATCCACAGAGGGTCATAAGGGCTCCCATTTTAATCTGGGGATTGGAAAATTATCTTCTGTCTAAGGAGCAGCCTTACATCACCTCTTTCCATTATAATCTCTTGTCCCTTTAGCCAGCACACACATTTCTTGCTAAAAATGCTTTAGATCATTATGTATTCGTATGGAGTCTTTAATGTAGCAGCATGTTGAGTTGGGGTGCACATACACAAAATAGGAATGACCATTCGGAGAGATTCTAATCCAACCTGGCTTTAAACAGAAATCATGTCGGGGCACTTGGTTGGCTCCGTCGGTTGAGTGTCTGACTCTTGATTTCAGCTCAGGTTGTGATCTCAGCATTGCAAGATCGACACCCCCCCCCCCGCCCCGGTGGGGCTCCATACTGACCGTGGAACTTGCTTAAGATTCTCTCTCTCCCTCCCTCTCTCTCTGCCCTCCCCAACTCGTGCACGCACACGAGCATGCATTCTCCCTCTCTCTAAAATAAAAAAAAATAAAAATAAAAATCACATTCTATGATGGCAGCATTGTCTAAATTTTAAATTGCATGTGAAATATCAAATAAAATGTTCTATATAAATAGCCACTCTGTGCTTTTAATACAGACAGAACCATAGCGTTAAAGAATGCTGAAGCTCAAAGAGATGCTAGGGTTTCTGGACAACTTTCCTCATTTTATGGATGAGGAAACTGAAGCCCAACACAGCTAGTTAGGAGGAGAGCCAGCCAGGTATTGCCTCGGTTGCCAACCTCTAAAAAGCACTCGCACGTCACTAGGACAAATGGGAAATCAGAGCCAGGTTTCATACACAGCTCCTTATTTGTGCATAGTTAGCTGTTAGCTGGAACTTGACAGCCTGCATAAATACCTGGAACTAAATGCATGGCACCGTGGGTTAGCCAAGAGTAAGCGACTCATTTGCTTCTCCAAATTTAAATTTCTTTAATGTGCCCCCAAGCACACTAAATTTTAAATCTACAAAAGAAAAGAGGGCGAGAAATATAGAAGGATGGAGGCTAGTTTCTTCGAGTCTTTAGAGACACTCGCTGATCCTGTTTCAGCCAATGGAAAATATATTGGTAGTGAAATCTGTTTCTGAAAGCAAACACTTTACAATTCAAATTCTCTCTATTCCTGCAAAATAGCACAAGTGAAAAAACAATCATTGACAGAGTGCCAGATCGTTACTTTCGGTCACACACCCAGAACTCTTAGGAGAGGTGGACAATTCCAAGATCATGGACCCATTGCTATGTTCATGCCAATGGATGGAATTCAACCCACATCGATGTTGTGCATGTGCCAGAATGCTGGGAGCTACACAAATGCCATTGACCCAGTCCCCCCTCGGGATCTTACGTTATGATCACGAGACAGACATGAACAATATCACAGACCAGCTCTTTGCTGGGATAGCTAGAGGACCCCGAGAACCTGGAAGATGGAAAGCCTGAGCAGCACCACAGAGGAGGCCTATATGAACCGATACCTGAAGGATGAGTCAGAGTTTGCCAAGTGGAACAGGGGAAGGAAAGGGGGATATCAGCATGTGCAACGTTAGCTAAGAAGATTGGGAAACTTATTCTGGTGAAAATGTTCATCTAAAACATTAATATTCTTCTTTAAAGGCATCAGCAAAAAAAGTGGGGAGGTGTGGTGGTTTTAACGATGCACCGTCCAGATCCCCCTTGTGTCTCATAGACTTATTCCTCCAGCTGCTGACAGTGATGCTGACATGGTCCTCAGTGAGCTGGCTTCTCCAGGAAGACTCATCTGAAAAGAGTGCCCCCGTCTAAGGTCTCATACTTTTTGTGGGGACACCTGCAGTGAACTGGTCGAGGGCGAGGTGCCCCAGTTTGAGACAGTGCTGGAGTGCTTATTCCTATTCAGAGCTCCCTGAGGGACTGGCAAGTTTGTTGCATCACAGCCCAGCTTTCCCGTCTTCCCCTGCTTCTGTCTTCTTCTTTCCGGGACTGTTGATCCCAAGAGTACTCTAATAAAATTTCCTACACGCTAATCTCCATATCGGAGTCTACTTCTAGGGTCAGGGGGCTAACTAAATATTACAAGATCAATAAGGATGTAGGATATCACATTACAACCAGTAAGAACCCACCAGTCTTATACTCGCCAGGTTGGAAGGCAGGATCGGTCACCAACTTAGGATACGCACGTGTGAACCTTTCCTTCTAGTGTTTTCAGTCCTCTTTCTGATAAGCCTCCAAACCCTTTCCCCCATTCCTACCTTCAGGGGCTTTGAAAAGTTTCCTGGGCTTCTGCTTCCAAATGACTCTTCTGTGAGCCTTTAGCCCAGTTCTATTTTGGGAGTCCTCTACATATTTCCTCCTCTCTACATAGAATGTTCTGACCAATATTTCTCAAAATATGGTCCTCAGCCTGCCTGAACCGGGTGCTTGTTTAAAATACAGGTAACAGGCTCTACTTCAGCTCCACTCTACAGGTGGAGATTCTTATGCCCCCTCAAGTCTGAAAATCTCTTCCTCAGAATCTGGGGAATGTGTTAAAGAGAAAAAAATGGTGTTTCTGAATTGCCTGTGGAATGAATTGTTATATGTAATTTAGACAGCTTTATAATTTGTGATGAAAAGACAGTGTAGACACTGCATTTACTCTTGTTGGGATTCCAGCTTACTGTCAGTGGGTGGGACAGAGGCTGTTGAAATCTAACCAGGCTTCGGAAATCAGACAACTCTGACCTCATCTGGGATAGTTCTGGATGCTGTGTGGATCTAGGGTGGAGTGTTGAAGGGCCATTTATCAGAGAACTTAGCAGCTTGTTGGTAGACAAGTGGATGACTGCCATGCAGTTTTCACACACTAAGTCCAGTCATTCACAAGTTTTCATTCAGCTGCAGGATTTACAGATGAGCTTGAATCCAGGTAGAACAACCAAGGGTTTGCCAAGGGACACTGAAATGTAGATAGTACCGCATGCTTTGTTTTTAAAGTCAACTTAATTGAGGTATAAATTAATTAAATTTAATTAAATATATCTCTTTTTAGTGTATAGTTCAGTAATTTTTTGACAAATACACAGCTATCCAACCAATCTTTATCCAATCTTTATCATGATCAAGATAAAGAACATTTCCATCATCTCCCAAATTCCCTCCTGCCTCAGTTGCAGTTTCCATCCACCATTCCTAATATGAGGCAACCATTGATCTACTTTCTGTCACAAAAGATTAGCATGGCCTTTTCTAGAATTTCAGATAGATGGAAACATGCAGAACACTAGGATATCTCCACTAAACATAAAGTGTAGGTTATAAGGTTCCTTTGTTGTCCAGCCCTTTAAAAATGGTGTTCCATTATTTCATGTGTGTAGCTTCTGATAATTTCTGTAACAACTCTTTGTTTCTGTTTATGAACTTTATCTTCCTCTCTAACTGCATAAAAGATTTTCTCTTGTTTATTTTCAGCAATTTGACTATTACATGCCTTAGTGATGGTGTGTGTATGTGTGTGTATTGATGCTATTGTGATTCATTGAGCTTCTTGGATCCGTGGGCTTAGAGGCTTATGGTTTTCATCAAATTTCAACATTTTTTGGCCATCACATCTTTAAATATTTTTCAGGGCCTCAGTTTTCCATCTGTGAGATGGGAATAATGATAGGATCTATTTTATAAGGTTACTATTAAAGACAATGCCCGTAATTGTCTTAGCACAGTATTCAATATTTAAGAGATGCTCCTCACAAATGTCTGCCTTAAATAGGGTGGCTTATAATGAATAGTAGAAAAATGATCAAGCTCAAGATTGAAAGATAGCACCATTAATACTTACATGGACCACAAATACAAGCCAAGCCCATTCCAGACAAAATGGCATGTATGGTCACCCTATACCAGCTTGGTATAGCCTCCATTTGTAACCTGGGAGACAGCTTTGGTGTAAAGGAAGATTCCTCTCCCCTCCCCACTCTACCTCTCCTGTATCCTGAGAAATGAGTGGATTTGACCTGAAATTGGACTGAAGGCATCAGAATTGTAGCCTAGACCATGACGCCAAACAGCTATGCAGCCCTAAACAACCCTTGCTGACCCAAGCCAATGTTATTTTTTAAAATTTTAATTAATAGACTGTTTTTTTTAGAGGAGTTTTATGTTTACAGAAAACTGAGCAGACAGGGGCGCCTGGGTGGCTCAGTCAGCTGAGTGTCCAACTTCAGCTCAGGTCATGATCTCGCGGTTCATGAGTTCGAGTCCCGTGTCGAGCTCTGTGCTGACAGCTCAGAGCCTGGAGCCTACTTCGGATTCTGTGTCTCCCTCTCTCTCTGCGGCTCCCCTGCTCATGCTCTGTCTCTTCCTCTCTCTCAAAAATAAATAAACATAAAAAAGAAAAGAAAAGAAAACTGAGCAGACAATGCAGAGTTCCCATATATCCCCTCTCTCCCTTAACTCACAGTTCATTAACATTTTGCATTAGGGTGGTGCATTTATTATAATTAATTATCAATATTGATACATTATAATTAACCAAAGTCTATAATGTAACTTAGGGTTCACTCTGAGTTGTACAATGCTATATGTTTTGACAAATATATAATGTTCTGTATTTTCCATTACAGAAGCATGCAGAATAGTTTCACTACCCTAAAATTCCCCTGTGCTCCACCTGTTCACCCACCTCCCCCTTCCCCCCAAAACCTCAGCAACTACTGATCTTTTTACTATCACTATAATTTTGCTACTCCCAGAATGTCATATACTTGCAATCATACATTATATCGCCTGGTTTCTTTCACAGTGAAATACGCATTTAAAGTTTCTCCATGTCTTTTAGTAACTTGATAGCTCATTTTTTTATTGCTGAATAATATTTGATTGTACAGATGTGCCACAGTTTGTCCATTTGCCTTTTGGAGAACAACATGTTTGTTTCCAGTTATTGGAAGTTATGACTACAGCTGCCATAAACATCTGTGATAAGTTTTTGTGTGGACATAAGTTTTCCTATCATAGGAGCATGATTGCCGGATCATATGAAAAGTCTATGATTTGTTTTGGAATAGACTGCCAAACTGTCTTTCGGAGTGACAGTCCCATTCTGCATTCCCACCAGGAATGAATGACGGTTCCTATTGCCTCACATCCTCGCCAACATTTGGTTTTATAACTTTTCTGGACTTTAGTCATTCTAATAGGTATATAGTGGTAACACAGTGTTGTTTTAGTTTGCAGTTTCCTAATGACATACAATGTAAAGCATCTTTTCCTATGCTTTGCTATCTATATATCTTTTTTTTGGTGAGGTGTCTGTTAAGGTTTTGGCCCATTTTTTTAAAATTCCAGTATAATTAACATACAGTGTTATATTAGTTTCAGGTGTACAATATAATGGTTCAACAATTCCTTTTTTTAAAAATGTCTATTTATTTATTTTGAGAGGGAGAGAGAGAGACACACAGAGAGAGAGAGAGCACAAGCAGGGGAGGGACAGAAAGAGAGGGAGAGAGAGAATCCCAAGCGGGCTCCACACTGTCAGTGCAGAGCCTGACATGGGGCTCAAACTCATGAACTGTGAGATCATGACCTGAGCCGAAACCAAGAGTTGGACACCTTCACTGACTGAGCCACTCAGGAGCCCCAGTGATTTAACAATTCTATACATTACTCAGTGCTCGTCACAGTAAGTGTACTCCTAATCCCCTTCACCTATTTCACCCATCCCCTCCTCCCCTCTGGGATCCGTAAGTTCGTTCTCAATATTTAAGAGTCTGTTTTTCAGGGAGCCTGGGTGGCTCAGTCAGTTGAGCATACGACTTCAGCTCAGGTCATGATCTCAGGGTTTGTGAGTTTGAGCCCCGCGTCAGGCTCTGTGCTGACAGCTCAGAGCCTGGAACCTGCTTTGGATTCTGTGTCTCCCACTCTCTGCTCCTTCCCCCACTTGTGCTCTGTCTCCCTCTCTCAAGAATAAATGAATACTAAAAAAAAAAGTCTGTTTTTGTTTGTCCTTTTTTTCTTTGTTTTGTTTCTTAAATTCCACATGTGAGTGAAATATATGGTGTTTATCTTTCTCTGACTGACTTACTTCACTTAACATTATGCCCTCTAGGTCCATCCACGTTGTTGCAAATGATAATATTTCATTCTTTTTATGGCTGAGTAATATTCCATTGTGTAAGTGTGTGTGCATGTATGTATATACATCTCCACACACATACACACACACACACACACACACACACACACACACACACATCTTCTTTATCTATTCATCTCGTGATGGACACTTGGGCTGCTTCCATAAATGCTGCAGTAAACATGGGAGTGAATCTAGCTTTTTGAATTAGTGTTTTTGTATTTTTTTTTTGTGGGTAAGTACCCAGTGATGGAATTACTGGATCATATGCTATTGCTCTTTTTAATTTTTTGAGTTAATTTTACTGTTTTCCACAGTGGCTGCACCAGTTGGCATTCCCACCAACAGTGCATGAGGTTTCCTTTTTCTCCACATCCTCACTAACACTTGGTATTTCTTGAGTTTGTTACTTTAGTCATTCTGACAGGTGTGAGGTGATATCACATTGTGGTTTTGATTTGCATTTCCCTGATGATTAATGATCTTGAGGATATTTTCATATGTCTATGGCCATCTGGATGTCTTTTTTGGAGCAAGGTCTGTTCATGTCTTCTCATTTTTTAATTGGATACTTTGGTTTTTTTGGGGGGGATATTGAGTAGTATAAGTTCTTTAGATATTAACCCCTTTTCAGGTATGTCATCAGCAAATATCTTCTCCCATTCAGTAGGTTGTTGTTCAGTTTTGTTGATTGTTTCCTTTGCTGTGCAGAAGCTTTTTATTTTGATATAACCCTGATAGTTTATTTTTGCTTTTGTTTCCCTTGCTTCAGGAGACATATCTAGAAAACTATTGCAATGGCCGATGTCAGAGACCTTACTGCCCATGGTCTCTTCCAGGATTTTTGTAGTTTTCAGGTCTCACATTCAGGTCATTAATCCATTTTGAGTTTATTTCTGTGTATGATATGAGAAAGTGATTCAGTTTCATTCCTTTGCATGTGGCTCTCCAATCTTCCCAGAAACATTTGTTGAAGAGACTGTTTTTCCCCATTGTATATTCTTGCCTAGTTTGTCAAAGATTATTTGACCATATAGTTGTGGTTTTATTTCTGGGCTGTTTATTCTGTTCCATTGAGCTATGTGTCTATTTTTCTGTCAGTACCATACTGTTTTGATTACTACAGCTTTGTAGTAGATCTTGAAATCTGGGATTGTTATGCCTCCAGTTTTGTTTTTCTTTTTCAAAATTGTTTTAGCTATTTGGGGTTTTGGTGGGTCTATACAAACTTTAGGATGATTTGTTCTAGTTCTGTGAAAAATACTGTTGGTATTTTAATAGGGATTGCATTAATTCTATAGAGTGCTTTGAGTAGTACAGACTTTTTAACAATATTTTTTCTCTCAATCCACAAGCATGGAAAATCCTTCCATTTGTTTATGTCGTCTTCAATTTCTTTCAACAATTTCTTTCACCTTCTTAGTTAAGTTTATTCCTAGGTATTTTATTATTTTGGAGTACAATTGTAGATGGGATTCTTTTCCTTAATTTCTCTTTCTGGTACTTCATTATTAGTGTATAGAGATACAATTGATTTATGTAGGTTGATTTTGTATCCGATGACCTTACTGAATTCATTTATAAGTTCTAGCAGTTTTTTAGCGAAGCCTTTAGGGTTTTCCATATATAGTATCATGTCATATGCAAATAGTGGAAGTTTTACTTCTTCCTTACCAATTTGGATGCCTTTTATGTATTTTTCTTGTCTGAATGCTGTGGCTAGGACTTCCGCCACTGTGTTGAATAAAAGTGGTGAGAGTGGACATCCTTGTCTTGTTCCTGATCTCAGGGGGAAAAACTCCCAGTTTTTCACCATTGTGTATGATGTTAGCTGTGGGTATTTCATATATGGTCTTTATTGTGTTGAGGTATGTTTCCTTTAAACCAACTTTGTTAAGAGTATTTAATCATGAATGGATGTTGTACTTTGTCAAATGCTTTGTCTGCATCTATGGAAATGATTGTATGGTTTTTATCCTTTCTCTTGTTGATATGATGTATCACATTGACTGATTTGTGAAAGTGAACCACACTCGCATCCCAGGAATAAATCCCACTTAGTTGTGGTGAATGACTTTTAAACATATATTATTGGGTTCAATTTGTTAGTATTTTGGTGAGGGTTTTTGTGTGTATGTTCATCAGAGATATTGGCCTGTATTTCTCTTTTTTACAGTGTCTTTATCTGGTTTTGGTATCAGGGTAATGCTTTCTTTGGCCCAAATTTTGAATCAGATTGTTTGTTTTCTTATTGTTGTATTTTAAGAGTTCTTTGTATATTTTGGATAACAGTCCTTTATCAGATGTATTTTTTGTATATAGTTTCTCCCAGTCTATGGCTGATCTTTTCAATCTTGCAGTCTTCAAATATTGTTATGTGCCCCCATCCTTCTGGGAATACAATTACAAGCCTATTAGAGTTGTTGACATTTTCCACAAATTACTGAGACTTTATTTATTGTTTCCATCATTTTTGTCTTTATATTTCAGTTTAGATAGTTTCGATTGCTTTATCTTCAAGTTCACTGATCTTTCCTTCTGCAGTGTTCAATGTGCTATTAATCCCAACCAATTAGTTTTTCTTCCCACACATTGAATATTTTCACCTAAAGAATTTCTGTTGACTTTTTTTGTATTTTCAATTTCTCTTCTCTTTAGGTTTCCCTTTATATGCTTGAACATATTTGCAATAGCTATTTTAATGTCCTTGTCTGTTAATTCCATTATTTCTGTCATTTGGGGGTCCATTTCTATTGACTGATTTTCCCATAAGCTATGGGTCATGTTTTGCTGCTGCTTTTCATGCCTAGCAGGCTTTTATTGAGTGCTGGGTATTTTGAATGCTGAATTGTGGTTTTTTCTTTTTTTCCTCTTTAAAGGGTACTAGACTTTGTTTGGGTAGGTACTAATACTTGTTTATCAGCTTTATCTTTGAAGGCTTATTTAAAAGCTCTGTTAGGGCTGGTTGGGAATAACTTTAATCTAGGGCTGGTTTACCTTACTGTCAAGGCATGACCTCTCTACTCAGTGCCCTGAGTACGCTTCACTTTGGCTGATCAGAACTTCAACATCTCCCAGTCCTGTGAGCTCTGAGAATTGTTTAGTTTACAGTTCCCAATAGTTCTTTGCCTGTGTTAGAGAAATTTCACCCCGTGCACTCATGGTTTAGCAATAGACCCAGGAGGAACCCTGTGCAAATATTTGGAGCTCTTTCTCTGCTACACAGATTCCAGCTGCCTTTGCTTCCCTGAACTTCAGTGTCTTTTTCTGCAACTCAGTGATTCTATTGTACTTGCTCGGCAGCCCCCTCCCTACACTGCTTTCCAGAAGGTGACTCTATACAGAAAGCCAGGGCAATCATAAGACTCACCTCATTTGTTTCCTTTTCCTCATAAATCACAGGCCTGTTCTGCCTGTTGTCCAATATCTCTAAAAAAAAACCAGTCATTTGGTATATTTTGTTAAGTTTACAAGTTATGGTGGGAGTATAAGCCTCGTTCAATTAGTTCATCGTGGTTGGAAGCAGATTTCCAATATCAAATATTTTAAAATTATGCAACCTTTCTCCAGCTCTGGTTGAGAGCTGCTTCTAACTCAACCTCTTTGGTAACTGGTAGGAGACCGGGGCCAAAGGGGTCTCTGATCTGGGCTCCACACTTGAAAGGAACACGCACACAAACACGCAAATGAATTTATTCAGGAGCATGTGGGCAGCCGCGCCTCTGTCAGTTGAGATCTCATGTTCGGCACTAGTGCAACCAGATCTATAATCAAAACATACTCTGTGACTCACACTGTGTTCTTGAATCAAACGTTGCAAAATGCTATTACATTTGAGTGTGGCGAGTGCCGTGTAGATTTGTAACATGTGCCCCTGAGGATTTCGGAGGCACACACTGCTGTATTTAGGGTGCCGAGAGAATGTGAATGCAGAAGCACTTAGTGAAAGAAAAGAAAAGTTAACTTGTCAAATTCTTCCTCTCAGACAGCCTGAACACAATAAATTCTTATTGATCATTTGCTGGTAGTGTGAAATGTTTATTTTCTTTGTGTTGTACCAGAGATAGACAGAAATTACTGTAGTATTTGTAACGATTGCACATGGCAGCTGAAGAATGATTAGAAACAGTAAAAAAAAAAATTACTATTTCTGTTAAATTTCTAGGCATGTAGATGTAAGCATCACATATGTGATGTGTGATGCTGATCCTTTGCCTCACCACCTGGACTGATACTGAATCCCAGAAATTTGAATATGTGGAACTTTGTTAAAATATTTATTAAGATTTGGGGTACCTGCGTGGTTTAGTCCATTAAACATCTGACTTTGACTCAGGTCATGAGCTCACGGTTTGTGAGTTCGAACCCCACATCAGGCTGTCTGCCGTCAACACAGAGCTTACTTTGGGTCCTATATCCCCCTCTCTCTCTGACCCTCCACAACTTGCTCTCTCTCTCTCTCTCAAAATAAATAAACTTAAAATAATAAAAATAAAATATTTATTAGGATTTAAAGAAGTTTCAAATGTGCAAATTTTATAATTTCAGCATTATTTTAAAACTTTTAATTTCTCATTTTGCTATCCATTAGTTATAATTTATATTTTGCCTCATACTCTGAATAGATAATTTTGAACATGTTCAAAGCATGAACAAATTTATTTTTTGAACATGTGACTTAAATTTTTGATAAAAAATATTTCCAAGATTTGTATACTTTGAATCAATTACATTTTAATTTTTTATACCATTGAGAATGAGTACAGGTTGAAATCGTGGTAAATGTAGAAAATACTACAAATGGAGTTCGATTCGATAGCAACAGAGGAAAGAATAAACATTTTCATTCTGAGAGTATGTATTTGTCAAGTCAGGAGTTTAGAATGTCTTCTATTTAACAGTTCACTTGATTGATAACTTAAAATATTTATTCATTTATTTATTTATTTATTTATTTATAAAAGTTTGTTTATTTTTGAGAGAAAGAGGGAGACAGAGTACAAGCAGGGGAGGGACAGAGAGAGAGGAGACACAGAATCTGAAACAAGCTCCAGGCTCTGAGCTGTCAGCACAGAGCCTGACTTGGGGCTCCAACTCCGAATGGCGAGATCATGACCTGGGCCGAAGTCGGACGCTTAACTGGCTGAGCCACCTGAGTGCCCCGATGGATAACTGTTTAATAGTTGCACTTCCGATTGAGCGCCATCGGTTGTACTGAGGCCTGGACCACATGAACCCTAGAGATGAACCTCGATGATGGAGATGGAGACAAAAATCTCTTTCCCAGTTGCGAGAGGATCTCTTTGTACGAGTTGTGTCTGGACTGGACAACGTGAGGTGGGGAGTATAGGAAGACTGCCTTGAGAACGTTTGTCCCCAAAGCTGCTACTCTGGGCCCCAGTCTGGGGTTTCCTTTCACTAGCCAATGGCTCTGTGGCACAGGCTGAGAGCAAGAAGACTGGGCTTGGGCGGGGGGGGGGGGGGGGGGGGGGGTAGGATTCCAGTCAGCAGAGAACTTAAGGGCAAACAGGGCCACAGGGCCACCGAGGCAGGCATCCGTTCATGTAGAGAAAGTTGGAGGTGGTGATGATGGTGGTTAGGACGGAGGGGAAAAGGGACAGGAAACACCCACCCTCTCTCCTCTCTGGAGGTCCCAGAAGCACACCAGCACCCCTCAGATAGAGCACACCTGGGATTTTTCCTACACCGGCCACGACTAAGCAGACACCTAGCTGGTGGAAAATATCACTGACTCCTGCTCAAGGGGGTAGGGGACAAAGACATAATGGGGGCTATTTTTAATCTCTCCTATGTGATTAAGAATAGTACTGGAAGTAATGTTTTATAAACACTTTAGTCATAAGCGCCTCACCAGGCACGTCTCCTGTGACAACATTTACGTTGTGTTTGTGATCGGCTCTGCTGGGTTACCCCGGCTGAGCCAAGATTGATGGCCCGTGTCCTTGTGCCGGTTGCTGCACTGGCTCTAGGTGCTGGGAGAGCTTTGCAGAGGAGAGAGCAGCCGCCAGTTTTCCTGCACTGATGGCCTCTGCTGCGAGAGGAAACAAGAGGAAACCGAATCTGTAAGAAACACTCAGTGAAACGTATCAGAGAAATTTTTAAATGACCATGTGGGGCCATTTATTTGGCCAGTGGATAGAGCGTATTTCTCACCACAATGATTTTTGTTGCATACAATGTCGGCAAAGCCCAAACTGGTGATTGCTTTACCCAAGATGGAGTGTTAGTGCCAGTCACACATACACCAAAGACCCATGCTCTGTCAGGGGGAGAGACCTTGCCCCCCACGTTCATTTCTGGATTTCCAGTACCTAGTTTGAAGGTGGGGGTGCTCTCAGCCCTGGCTGCACATTATGAACACCAAGGGAGCTCTTAAAAACATTGCTGCCTTGGGGCACCTGGGTGGCTCAGTCGGTTAAGTGTCCAGCTTCAGCTCAGGTCGCGATCTCGCAGTTCGTGGGTTCAAGCCCCGTGTCAGGCTCTGTGCTGACAATTCAGAGCCTGGAGCCTGCTTCAGATTCTGTGTCTCCCTCTCTGTCTGCCCCTTCCCCGCTCATTCTCTATCTCTCAAAAAAATAAATGAATGTTTTAAAAAAATTTTTAAAAGTACCGTTGCCAGAGTCCCACTCCAGACAAATTAAATCAGAATCTCTCAGACATTGGGTGCTGGCATATGCTCATTTTTTTTAAAGCTTCCCAGGTGATTGTAATGCACAGGTAAGGCTGGTATTTGCTAAGCTCTCAAGCTAGACACATGGCATTTACTTAATAAGCACATGATAGCCTGAACTTGGTGCAAGTAGCTTGTGCAGATACCACTATAACTGAGAGAAAGGAACGGATGAGGAAAGAGTCCTTCCCATCAGTGAGCTGCAGAATTGGAATGGCTCACTAGAAATGCAGTCTCCAATGGCGTGTGTGTGTGTGTGTGTGTGTGTGTGTGTGCATGCGCGTGTGCTGGCACTGGAGGCAGGATGGCTGATTTTAGGCTCTTTGCAGAAGCAGGGAGGCAAAAGCATTTCTAAGGCTGCCTCTTCTGGCCAGAAGTCCAGGGTTGTGGTAAAATCATTAGAATTTTAAAGTTGTATCACATCTGCTGCTTCTTGTGGAACAAATAACCTCTGTGTGGATTTTCCCATTTGCTCACGTGTCTAAGATCAATGCAGGGGGAAACTTGGCTCGATGACCCTGGCCTGGGACAAGATTGACCATCCTCTGTGTGTATGAAATGCACAACCCCAGACCACTCAATTCTTTGAACTTTACATTTGTGCTGAAATGTGAATCTAGCTGTTTTCTAGCCTATATATTTTTAAATTTCTCAAATCCACAGAATGACGTACAAGTTTGTGCACAAGACAAATATTAAACATTGAACTGGCATTTCTAATGAGAGGCGTAGTGAATGCAGTGAGAGGAAAACTTAAGGCCCTTTCTTTTTTCTCTCTCTCTCTTGGTCTCTGGAAAGCGAAATCAGTATATATCCATGCACACATGACTACTTTTGATAGTATTTCCCTTTTGCACCTGGTTCTTTATGGACATTCCCCTCATCTTGATTATTGACTCTATTGTGGCTGGAGTTCCAAACGTGGACTGACTTGTGAGTCTCCACACCTAGTGTTGCAATGTTTTTCGCTGCTAATTGTAACCCCTAGTAACATGTCTTCATAGCAAAGACGTGTTTGAACATTTTGGGAGGTTGCTTAATCACTTTGATAAGCTACTTTAAGTTGTCAGAAAAATAAAAGAATGAATGAAAAGATGAATAGATAGATAGATGAGTAGAAGTCCAACAATAGAAACCTCTGACACCCATGACGGTCCCCTGATGTGCTCTGTGTTGCAGAACTGGCCCGTCTTGGTTTTAATCTCATTCAGGTTTTGTCTGTGTCGAAGGACCTACATCTGCTGATCGATCTCACTCTGTGCCAGATTTTGTTGCTTTCAGGTTTTCGACCAGAACTTCAGACGTTTCCCGTGTCCTCGTGTCATTGATAGTGAGGGTAGAATAAAGTAAAATTGTTCAGGATACATTATTGCAAGGACGAATTAACTTTTTAAAAACATGCAACTTTATCTTTCATTCTCCTTACAGTCTTATACATCCAATAAACAATGGCAAGTTTCTTTGCACTTTGTGAGATCAGAAAACTGTTGCCAAATCTTGGGAATTTTATAGTGAGGGAACTGGAGTGATCTAGTCTGTTTTATAGATGAGGAAACGGAGACCTTGAGAAATTGATTTGTCTGAGAACATGCAACAACACGCCCAGAATGAGGACCCAGATGAGACCTAACTGGTCAAACTGGGTCAGTCAGGTAGTGAAAGTTGACCTTGTCATATGACAGAGGCCTCCTTTTTTTTTCTACTGCAAATAGGGAAAATCTATTTGTCAAGGCAGAGATATTTTGGAGGTGGGGATGGACAGCAATGAAAAGGTGGGGAGAAAGGGAGGATGAATATTTGAATGTGTTAGAACTGAACTTCATTGTAGCTGTAGCCAATATCATTCTCGTAGCTTGGACTGTTGGGATTTCCATAGACCTTTCCCAGGTCACTTAGGAAATGGTTGAGACCTAAACTGAGGTGGTGGCTGATGTGAAAATGTTGGGGTTTGGGAGTCAACAGTCAAGAAAGAATTCTTGATGCGTCTTTGGTGCAAAGAGGGTGGCTTTGTTAAAGCACAGGGATAGGCCCCATGGGCAGAAAGAACTGCACTGGGGTTGTGAGGAGTGACTGATTGTACACTTTCAAGTTGAGAGAGGGTTAGGGAGAGCTTGAGTCCCTAAGGAATTTGGAAGCAAGGTTTCCAAGACCTTGAGAGGATAGGTGTTGTTAGGAAAAGGTCATTTACTACTGTCTGGTAAAACCTTAGTCATGAGACCCTTCTGATATATATCAGTGGGCCACATGCCTGGAGGATGATTGGGGGTAGAGATAAAAGCTGTTTCCAAAGGAATTTTTATATGTTAAGGAGACTTACAGGATCCTGGAACCTGGGCTAATGTTAAGCTAAAGTTTTAACATCAAGGCAGCTGAACTCTTGAAGAAGGTCACTCTGCCTGTCTCAAGGAGTTGTCAATGGGCTGCAAGTTGTAAGGAAATGCAATTTTTTTCTTTTGCCTTTGTTCTCCATATCAGTGACCACATCCTATTGGTCTCAGAACCAGCTTGGGGGGGGGGGGGGCCTCAATTCGGTCCTCTTGCCCAGTGGACCCATGGCCATGACGAAAGTACCCTTCCTGCCCTGGTAGTAACTTTTGCCATCCCTAGTCACACATGGCCCCCATCAGTGTATAACCTGCATTGGTTTAGTTTTGCAACTATCTCCAGGACTCAACTCCCAGCCCAGACATTTTAGGGATAAAACAGGAGTAAATATGACAAATTAAACCTTGAGTCTCATAGCAGTGAATTATAATAACTTTCCTTAGACCAGGAGTCTGCTGAGGAAGGAAAGAGTGAATTATCAATACCATCGGTATATTACTCAGGTTGACGTCAGTGGGATAGTATTGTACTGTCCACATGCAGGAAAGCTCTGGGATGTTTGGTCACTCATGAGTATTTTCAACCTACAGATCTGCTGTGCTGAAAAGTAAATTTGACTGGGAGTCTGAAGAGCTGGGTTCTAGAGTCAGTTATGCCAGTGGAGAGCTGCTTGACCTTAGCCAAGTCACTTTTCCTCGTTGGGTCTCATTTCCTCGCCTGTGTGATGAGAGCATGGGACTAGGAAGCCTCCAGATTTTTCTTCTGGTTCTAACATTCTAGCTAGTATTTGGTGAACCTAACTATTCCTTTCACTCTCTTTCCTCCACGCGTGGGCCACTGATGGCTCTATGGAGAGGCGATGGACACTGAGCCGGCCAACACCTGGGGGTCAAGCCCTGGTCCATTTACGACCAGTTTACCAGCCATGGTGTCCTGTACTGTCTCGTCACCAGTTCACTTTGCCATTTGGGACATGTCACCTGTAAACTTCACCCAGCATGCTTACCATTCCTTTTTCCCTTGAAACAGACATGCACTTCAAAGAAACTTCTGAGTCTTTCTCCCCGGCCATAGCCTCACCACCCTCTAGCAAGGCATGGAGTGGTAGACTGATTCCCCCTTTCTGTGGTCAGCAACTAAGACTGAACCCTAGTCTTAAGCTGCAAAAAGGGAAAAGTCCTCTTGGGGAGCTGTTAATGCAGTCTGATGAAACGTACCATATTTTTCTTTGGAGATCTTGGGATCTGAAACACAAAGAATAACTTTTAAAATTCTTTTGAACTTGGGGTTTCCTTTTTGGTTTCAAAAAACACTGACCACACATAAATCTTTACCTGTAGAAGTATCCTATGTATGATCCACTATGCTTTTCATTGATTTTTACTCTTCTATACTTCCCATCTTTGTCATTGGAATTAATACATGGACATTCTTTGGTCCTAGAGGAAGCATTTACCCAGGAAATGAAAGTCTGCTGTTTTTTTCTGACAACCTTTATTTTGTGTTTCTTTGAGATGGATTCCTGAGTCATGTAACCAGTGAACTATGCCAAGTTCCTTTATTAAAATCTCACTGAAGTCTGTGAGATCGGTGAAGAATCATAGCATTAGAACAGTATTTGACTGAAGAGGCTTTGAAGATTATCAAATCCAATCCTCTCTTCTTATCAATAAGGAAACAAGCTCAGAGAGGTGAAGTAACTTGTCTGAGGTAACACAGCTTGTAAGTAATACAGAGTGAGAGCTAGAATCTAGGTCTCCTAAAATATAGTGTATGTATTTTAGCAGGTGAAGATAGAACAAATGGACGCCCAAAAGTCACCTTTTTGTTACCTTTATGGTCTCAGGAAGCCCATTTTTCAATTTTGTACTTTTAAGTTTGGCCACTTAATTTGATATTTTAACAAAAATTTTTAATATTATAAAATAATCTTGGTACTAATATGTATTATAAGAATATCTTCCTCGACCAGGGTAGTAAACTCAAATTCCTCTGGGGACAGACAGGTAATGGAGCATAAAGCCAGTTGGAATGGAGGCATCTCTGACAAACAGCTAGAAGCCTTGCCTTATTAACCTTGGAGTCTTCCTCCTCCTCTTCCTCTTCCTCCGCCTCGTCTTCCTCTGACATTCACAGAGCAGTGGACCAACAAGACAGGGCAGCCTGGGTGACTGACTTACTCCCCTAGTGAAAGCTGTCAGTCCTTTAACTGTCATGGCAGCATGGATTCTTTCTCCCTCACCAGTTAATCTCCAGCACAGCGTTTGTCCCACTGTAGGTCGTCAATAAATATTGGTGATTCAATATGTATTGAGGTTGGGATTTTGAAATCAATGTAATGATTAGCTTTGGTGAAGATACACTGGTGCAGAACCTGATGAAAACTTTCCCCCCGTTTACCACGTAGAGTGTAAGGATTCTTAAACCATGAGTACCTCGGGAAGGCCATCCGTTATTAACAACTGACTGTGAATTCATCCCACTCAGTTTGCTTTCCCCCCCCCCCACCCTGAGTTGTGATCAGTTGCATTTGGATGGAGAATGAAGCACAGGAAAAGAGGAGTCCTGTGCCAGGAGGTGGGGTTGGACAAGTGCAAGCGAGGACAGGGAGAAGGGGCTTCAGAAGGCAGACCAGGAGTGAAAAGGTTGATGTAAGTGGCAAACAGTGCTTATGTTACCATTTTGTTTACCCCTGGATTCCAACATGAAGGAAATGGGCTGACTTTCAGATGCAGATGACTCATAAACAAGCTCATTATAAATCCTTTGGAAGAAATTTGGTTTGTGTTCTCTTTCTTTATCTGAGAATTCTTTTCCTTCTCAACCTTTCCTTCTCTGTTTCTCTCAACTCCCCCCCCCCCACTTCCTCCCTCCCTGCTGTCTCCTCCAAACCATTATACTGAATAGGAACATATCCTCCCATATATCACTGGGGACAGGTATCAGCACTTAAATCCTCATCATTTCAACCACAACATAGCCTGTAGTTCAACACACACCATCGGGCCTTCAGGCAACATGCCAAACACATGTCCTTGTTTAGGGGAATCAGCAGCAGAAGCGCTCCGAATTGCACTTTTCCAAACCTGCTGTGCAGTCATGCCAACAGAATGGGGAAATTTTCCTTTCAAAGCTGCCATGAAGAGCATCCAGATGTTCTCAGTGAGCTAATGCACCTGCACCAGAGGCTGCTTGTGACAGCAGCTGCCAGGATCCCTTGGGAAAGCGAGCCACACTTAACCGCCATGAAGCGGTGTCATGAACAATGTGGGGACAAGAATTTTCAGGGGAAAGGATACATTTCCCACCAGACGATGTGGGTTTAGCTCCCAGCTCTGCACTTTCCTAGCAGCGGGTCTTGAGTGAGCCCCTCCACATCCCTGAGCTTCCCTTTGTTATCTGTCCGTAGTCATGCCAACCCCTTCTCTGCCCACCAACAGAGGGGCACAGCTCTGTGGCCATGAGTGCATCTATTCCTCAGTACAGCCCCATGGGTGGCTGGACACCATCATTATCTTCCCTTTCCAGAGGGTAAAACCTCAGTTTAGAGCATTTAAGAGAACTAAGGTAGCACTGCTAGGAAGCGGCAAAGCCGAGGTTGGAGACGAGGCAGGCTCCCAGAGTTTCTGAAAAGACCAAACTCAGTACTGTACGTGAAAGGGCTCTGAAACCATAATCTAGGGAGTGTGTACACTAGTGATTTAAGAGCACACAATCTTCTTTTAATTTTAATTCCAATATAGTTACCGCACAATGTTACATTAGTTTCAGGTGTAGGATATGGTGTGCTTCCTCACTTCCATACATCACCTGGTGGTCATCACAACAAGTGCACTCTTTAATTCCCATCACCCCTTTTACCCGTTTGCCCACCTACCCCCCTTCTAATAACCCCCAGTGTGTTCTCTCTAGTTAAGAATCTGTTTCATGGTTGCCTCTGTCTCTCTTCCCCCCCCCCCATTTATTTTGTTTCTTAAATTCCACATGTGAGTGACATCATATGGTACTTGTCTTTCTCTGACCGACTTATTTCGTTTAGCATGATACTCTCTAGCTCCATCCATGCTATTGCAAATGGCAAGATTTCATTCATTTTTATGGCTGAGTAATTCTATTGTATACATGCACCCTTATCTTCTTTATCTGTTCATCTATCAGTGGACACTTGGGCTGCTTCCATAATTTGCTACTGTGAATGTTGCTACTATAAAACCTAGGGGTACGTGTATCGCTTTGAATTAGTCTGCTTACATTTTGTGGATAAATACCCAGTAGCAGGATTACTGAATCATAGGGTATTTCTATTTTTACCTTTATGAGGAACTTCCATGCTGTTCTCCACAGTGGCTGCACCAGCTTGCATTCCTCCCAACAGTGCACAAGGGTGCCTTTTTCTCCACATCCTCACCAACACTTGTTGTTTCTTGTGTGTGTGTGTGTGTTTTTTTATTTTAGCCATGCTAACGGGTGTGAGATGATATCTCATTGTAGTTTCGATTTGCATTTCCCTAATGATGAGTAATGTTGAGCATCTTTTCATGTCTCTTGGCCATCTGGATGTCTTCTTAGGAGACATGTCTGTTCATGTCTTCTCCTCCTTTTTAAAATTGGATTATTTGTTTTGGGGGTGTTGAGTTGTGTAAGTTCTTTATATATTTTGGATATTAACACGTTATGTCATTTGCAAATATCTTCTCCCATTCAGTAGGTTGCCTTTTAGTTTTGTTGATGCTTTCCTTCACTGCGAAGAAGCCTTTTTATTTTGATGTAGTCCCAATGGTTTATTTTTGCTTTTGTTTCCCTTCCTCAGGAGACATATCTAGAAAAATGTTGCTATGACCAATGTCAGAGACATTACTGCCTAAGAGTACAGAAACTTCTAGTCAGAAGGGTTCTGGCTATGGGTGGTAGGTAAGTTATTCAAACTCTCAGTTTCCTCAGCCTCAGTTTCCTCATCTGTCAAATGGGGATGATACCAGCACTACCTCCCGGAGTTATTGCAAGAATGGAATGAAATCATGCCTATAAAGCCTGGCACGTTCCCATAAGCATTAGCTGCTGCTACTATTGTTGATTTTAAGTTATTGATTATAAATTAGAGAAAATCCTGTTCATAGCCTTTTTCTCATCTTATACAGGCCATATTTTGTTCATTTCCTGTTCCCACTGAAAAGCAAATGCCAGAAGGAAAGCTGGTTACTAATATCAATTTTTAGCAAGAACATTTTTTCGTATGAGTAACACATGTGCTGAAACCTCTCTGTTCCTCAGCCTGAATGAATGAAGTTCCACGTGCATTATTTCACTGAGTAACAGACAGTGCCTTCTCTAGCCACGTCTGTACCCTGCTGGCCTTCAGGATCCATCCCTCCCACCTTTCATCCCAACCTGCTTTTGCTTCTTGTCTGTAATTCTTGGCTCCGAATTCTGCACTCTCCTCCTACTTCTGCTCCTCTGAGATGGCATTCATCCACTTCTTCCCTGATCACCTCTCTTTCAGTGGGTACCTCTGGCCCCCACCCTCACTGTGGTCTCAGACCCAAACTTTAGGTCCCAACGGAAGCCCGTAAAGCCCCACCCCCATTGTAACTGATGGTGGAGAGACTCTGGCTTTCTTCAGGCTTGTGTTGCTTTGTCTTCTCTTGCCCCCTGGTTTTAGCTCTGGTATGATTCATGCAGGGGCATGTACCAAGCAAAATAGCGAGTGAGGCTCAGGCTGTGTCTCTCAATGTCAGACATCCAGATGTTTCTAAAACCCAGAAGTTTTGTCATGCAGCTAAATTCCTGTTCTTGAGTGGATTGTGAGCTTTTCCTCCTGATAAGGCATCATGCAGGCATCGCCTGTAACTTGTGCGAGTCAAGAACAGGATCCCTCAGTGCACAGGCGTTAGAATTGTCTCTGATGAAAACATACCTTTTCTAGGCAAGCAGACAAAGACATCTTTTCAGGCGAGCATCAAAACTAGATCATATAGAGTTTTCGTCAAGGCTGTAAGTAGAGAAAGAGAAAGGTGGCGTAGAATTGATCTCTTTCCTTTCCTGCCAATAAAGCATGCTTTTTCAAATGCATTCTTCCCCAGTGGCCTCCACGTCTTCCTTCTACCTCCTCCTGCCTCGCTCACATAGCCACGTAGACATTGCACAATCTAGAGGGAAGATGCCCAGACCTGAGCCGGAAGCCTAGCTGCCATTGACACTCATGTGTACTGAGCGAGTTAGTGAACTTCTATACCTCCTGACAGCAGAAATGACAAAACCTAAACCCTGTTTCTTGGCAGGGGCGAAGGAGCTCATATATATGCAACATACTAGCAGAAATAGAGCCATGTGCATGGGTGGCTATACGAATGGTTTGTATTGTTGTATCTCTATGGATCTATATAATACTGTCACCTCAGGTCCTCCTCACTTTGGTAAGTCCTTTGATACAAATAACTCTCTCTGATCACAGGGATCAACTGGAATTTCACGCTTATCTCAGCAGTAATTCTGGAGTAAACTGTCCATTTAGACAGCTTACTTTAGGGAGCCTGGGTGGCTCAGTTGGTTAAGTGTCCGACTTTTGATTTTGGCTTAGATCATGATCTTGTGGTTCCTGAGATTGAGCCCCACCTCAGGCTCTGCACTGACAGCACAGAGCCTACTTGGGGTTTTCTCTCTTCCTCTGTCTGCCCTCCCCTGCTCACGTACACACACGAGCATGCTCACTCTCTCACTTTTAAATAAATAAACTTTGAAAAAAAATCTTTAAATGGGGCACCTGGGTGGCTCAGTCGGTTAAGCATCCAACTTCAGCTCAGGTCATGATCTCAGGTTTGTGAGTTCGAGCCCCACATCGGGCTCTGTGCTGTGCTGATAGCTCAGAACATGGAGCCTGCTTTGGATTCTGAGTCTCTCTCTCTCTCTCTGCCCCTCCCCTGCTCACACTCTGTCTCTGTCTCTGTCTCTCTCTCTCTCTCTCTCAAAAATAAATAAAACATTAAAAAAAAAGTCTTTAAAAAAAATTCCTAAAAGTAGCTTCCTTGTGCAAACACTATTGGTTTGTTTTGAGTGTGTGCGTGCATCTCCTAATTTTCCAGGTCTTTCCACTGTCACAGTTTGTCTTCTGTAAGCTTCAGTTGGAAGTGATCTTGGTGGCTGTCCAGTTGGACTGGCTGGTGGAGCTGCTCCAATTCACTGATTTCAGAATTTCCGTTGGCCTCTAACAGCCACTGTCCTTCAAATATGTCCTTAGCTAGTTTAGCACTAGATGGGCTGTTTGCTCTAGAAAATACATCTGAGTGTTAGGGTTTTTTTTTGCAAGAATAAGTTCCACTCAGGTGCTCTTCCCCATCCCCCACACCCCCCACCAGAAACATATCCCCCTGGTATTTGACAGTTGGAATCTTCATGCTTAATTTTCCAGCAAATAAATTGTCTGGGAGTACATAAAGCCCTTTGGAAGGGTGTTAACTCTTTGAGCGTCCCACTCTGTCACTTAGTCATAGTTTGAGAAATCTAAATATTTATTCTTTTCCTTTACATCCAGAGTGGATTTGAACTTGTTTCAAAAATGCACGCCATAGAAATTACATAAGTTGCAAAGATGTAAATCAAAACAAGAGAAAAGAATGGCACGTGGTCCTGTACAGTCACTATTGTCAGAGAGTCAGTGTGTCTCGAGGCTTCCCAGTGACCAAAGCAAAAAGGGAAACTTTCTCAGTTTTCAGAGATGCACATTGGTGCTAGATATCCATACTAGCTTTTTCTCAAGCAAGAGGGAATCCTCTGTGACTCCTCCCCAAGGAAAGCCATTACAACTCTCAAAGTGCCAGCCTGACCTGAATTGCTAGACAACTCAAAACCTTTGGGACACTTTGTCAGCTGACCTGGGCCTCAGAAAACGATGTGGCAGTTGTCATGTGCATGGAGACAGAATAAAGCTCTAATGTTTAATCTCCTATGCCTGCACAAGAGCATGCGGAGGGGACGCAGGCATGCGCCCGGCCTTTACGTGTAGCAGCGCCATGCAATGTAGCGTCATTGAAAACAATACCAAGTTGCTGAATGTGTGTGGTTTTAGGTCATTCAGCTCAGGGGGAATCTCTATCCTGCAAAGTGCTGAGGTATCTCAGGACTCCCAGTAGCACACACAGCAAGTTAGAGGGAGCCTTCTAGGACCCGTACCTTGGCAGGCCTCAGTTAGAGTGGTAAAATGAGTTACTCTCACGTCTGCTCCTCAGCTGGACCGTGAGATGCCCCGGGAAGGCTGTCTTCTCCATCACTGCATACTGGTGCCTAGCACACCCCTTCTACAGCAAATGTTGGGCATGAGGTGAGTGAACATGTGTGCCAGCCCAAATTCTAAGTGCTTTATGTGGCTTTCCTCAATTCAGTCCCTTTAATAGCTGTATGAGATAGTTACTCCCATCATCCCCTTTCACAGATGAAGAAACCTCAGCCTAAGGAATGATTGGCTGCTTCCCAGAAGTGAATGGTAGAAGAGAGAACTGAAGCCCTCAGCCAGGACACAAGAATGAAGACCAAGTTCTAGTGTTTTGAGGAGGTAAGCCAGCACTGGGCTTGGTAGACGCCAAACATGTCAGTGGGTTATGCCGCAGGAAAAGAGTAAGGTGTCGTGTTTACTGGGATCTTCATCTGAATCCCCTGTCATTACCACAGTCCCAGGAATGGGCTTTCTAACTCACGGTCCTGAGCATTACCTTCAGAAGCCATGGGACGTGTCTGGGGCAAGTGCTTCATAAATCCTCATTTTTTAGTTAAGCTTTAGTAATACAGCTAAACAGTTTTGTGGATGGTACTGTATTAACTAATTGAAAACTACCAGGGAGAAAAAGAGAGACAATAATCTTTGCTTCTAATTTCTCCAGAACATTTATTCTCTCTCAAGTTCAGAACCCTACAAGTTTGCATGATTTCTCGCTACACTCGGCAAATTCCTAAGTGACCTGACTTCTCTATGGTTTTCAAGGTAGGGGGAGAATGAAACAGTTACACTAATCCAGTGTTGGTACTTACTCTAACATTTTGATTAAAAATAAACCCTGTTCTGAAAGGGAATGATGCCCTTTTGACATGCTTGGCATATTTCTCTTCCAAGGGCATCCCAAATAGGTTGACTACAAATACTTCCACTAACGAGATGGCCTTGAAATACCACTGCCACGATTATAGGCATAAATAGTGAATTTCATTAGGTTGCCTGAGTGCCACTTTTGATGGCATAGGAAATCTCACAACAACCATGGGCGGTAGATACAGAAAGAGCTTTTTAGGGTATAATTAACTTATTCAAGTGTACCTACTAGCTACCTTACCGTAGCAGTTCTAACTCAGTCTCAGGCTGTAAGAACATTAAACAATTCAACACCGTTATAGGGTTATTAATGAACCCAAAAGATTTATAAGTTAGCAAAAAAACTTTGACTTATTAATTCTTTTATTATTATTATTATTTGAGAAGAGAGAGCGTACGTGTGTGTGTGAACAGGAGAGAAACCATGGGAGAGAGAAAGAATCTTAAGCAGGTTCCATCCTCAGCGTGGAGCTCAACTAGGGGCTCGATTCCACGACCCTGGGATCATGACCTGAGCCGAAATCAAGAGTCAGATGCTCAACCGACTGAGCCACCCAGGCGTCCCCTATTAATTCTTAATAACATATCTGCCTTTTGGACTTTGTGTGCTTTTCTTAGACTCCGCTTTTACTGTCTCCACCCTTCCCTCAGGTAATATCTTATTTCATAGATACACAGCATGCAGTCAGGTACAGTGACATGATGTAGTAAGTGGAAGAGATTTATGGCAAGATCATGTAAGCAAGAGAGAGGACAAAGTGGTGTGGTTGAGAAGGTCCGAGCACTGGAACCAGAAAACCCGCTATTTGCTCACCTGGCCTTAGGCTGGTTGGTCAGCTTTTAAGAGAATCTGTTTCCTCAGCAGACAATGAAGACGGGGCACATGGGTGGCTCAGTCAGTTAAGCATTCGACTCTTTGTTTTGGGTCAGGTCGTGAACTCACAGTTCATGCGTTCGAGCCCCGAGTTGGGCTTCTGCCCTGACAGTACGCAGAGCCTGCTTGGGATTCTCTCTGTCCCTTTCTCTGTCCCTCCCCCACTCTTCTCTCTTAAAATGAATAAATAAACTTTAAAAAATTTAAAAATAATGAAATGAAGATACTAGTTATTTTACAAAACTGGGTTGTTGTGAAGATAAAGAGAGAATGTTTTCAACTAATATTCATAGACCACCTATTATGTCCTGGTGCCTTTGTACACGTAATCTCATTAGTCCTCAGGCAGGTGCCCTGACTTTCTCACTTACTGACTGTTGGTCTGCTGTAACAAATTCCTATAACCAGGTGACTTAAAACAATAGGAATTTATGCTTCCACCGTTTTCTGGAGACCTGAAGTCCAAAATCAAGGTCAGCAGGGTTGGTTCATTCTTGAGGCTCAGAAAGAAAATCCACTCCATGCCTGTCTCCTAGCTCCTGGTGGCCCCCCACATTCCTTGGCACTTCCTTGTCTTGTAGACATGTCACTCCAGACTCTGCCTCCATCCTCCTGTGGGCTTCCCCTCTGGGTGTGTCTGTCTTCTCCTTTTCTTTTATAAGGATACTCATCATTGAGTTTAGAGCCTACCCTTATGTATATGATGATCTCGTCTCAAGAGCCTTAATTTAATTACATCTGCAAAGACCTTGTTTCCAAATAAGCTCACATTCAGGAGTATAGAGATTAAGAACTAGACACATCTTTCGGAGGCCAGCCTGCACTATATATAGTGACCAAGCAAGAAACTGAATCCAGGTACTTTCTGATTTGAAGACCAATGCAGTATGGTCTCTGCCATATTCTCTCCCTCTGTGAAACTTCTTTGTCCAGGCTAAGGACCACATCATGGTTTCTTCTCCTTATTCTGGAATTATATGGTTCTCCGTGATTCTAATTGATACAAGAGAGTAGCCTGGGCATCTGGAAGAAATCATTGACTTCTACTAAATTTTTCATTTGTTTCTAAGTAAGGGCACCCTTCTGCCTAAGTAATCTTTGAATAGTGAGGTGAGCTATGCACTCTGGAGTTGTTAAATCATCCAAGCTTGTAGCAAAAATAAGAAGATAGTTAAGATTCATTGAATGTTTATTATGTATTAGGCCTGCACTCAGTGCCTCAGATACATCATCTTATTATATCCTAGGAGAGAGTGACTGTTACTGTCTCTCATTTACAGAAGAAATTGGGATTCAGAGAGGCTAAGGAAGTTGTCTCAAGTCACAGAGCTGGTAAGTAGTGGAGCTGGGATTGGAACCCAGGCAGTCAGATGCCAAACCCCACGCTCTTGAAACCAGAGTAGAGTCATATTACCACTGCAGCTCCTGGCACAAAGTTCCTTCCCCTACCTCCAGGCAAGGCTGGAGGCAGTTGGACTTAATGGACAGAGACTTGTTAATTACGCAAATTAACCATGCATTTCTAACAGAAACAGACTGGGCATTCAGATGTCTCTTTGTTTGCCCTCATTTCATTTTTGGAGTGACACTGTTGAAAGATATTTGGAAGTGTTGAATGAAAACTACTTGGAACTTTAGCTGAGTTTTTAGGGGGAAAAAAAATCAGGGTGTTTCCTTTATGTCATTACTGTTCCAATCCCTTTGGTCTGGTGTTTCCTAATGCATTCATTACTCAGAATAGTTGTTTTTAATTTGTCAGCACATTATAATATATTTTTGCTCAAGAAAAATAGCATCCTCCCCCCACCCACTAAGGCTGAATTTGTTTTGGTTTGTCATCAGTGTAAACAGTTTCCCTTCAACAGGGTAATATAATAAAAAGCCACCTAACTACAAGAAAGGATGTAGTTAGATGTAGTCAGCACTATAATTCTTTCTTTCTGACTAATATTTTTAAATTATCTTTAGCTGACACAGGCAAGATAAATCAGTAATATGACCCCAAAGTCTAAGTGAAAGCTTATTGCTTTAGAGTGTATTCATTTATTTTTCACGCTCATGTCTGGTTTTAAAGGATGGCTTTGTAAAGCTATTTTTACTACTTAGAACATAAGCTACACTGCCTGCCACTCCATGATCTTAAGTGAAATGCTGGCCTCAACTAGAGCTGCTCATTGTCTTTTCTTGCCTATAACACGATTCACTAATGACCGTGTATTTTTAACTGATACGGAAAAGGTCATTTTCTTTAGTGTATTTGTCCTCTTAATTAACTTTGGATCCTTGAAAAAGAATTTAAGCCTAAAAGTCCTCCTGATAGATTTATTATCTTCCTCTTAAAAGTTAATGTATTTAAAGAACCAAGATAGCTTGCTTCAACTCCAAAGCAGTCTTCCTAAATCATGCACTTGAGAGGTTCTCGGGAGTGTATATTTGGATTCAGGGATGAGCAAGGTCAGGAAGCAAAAACAAGAGCGCTGGCAAGACAGGAAAAGCCTGGCCCTCCTGCCCCTTCGCTGAACTACTTTCTGTCCTGAGCGTTTGGTGCAGCAAAGTCATCAGGACAGCAAGAGGCCAGAGACAGTGTGGATTGCAGTGCAACTGACAACCAATGTGTTTTGACTTCTGAAAGCCATAACAAAGAAAACTACGGTTGTATATAAAGTTCCTATCTTATTTGGAGCACTTTATGTTCCCCAAATGAATACTTGATGATTCCTGCTCAATATACTGCTTTTATAGAATTTCTACAAATTTGAAAGGAACAAAATGTCTTCCCAGGGTGTCTGCGTGCCATGGATTTACTTGACAACAGTGAATTCAGGGAATTTCCCAACCCCTCTGTGAGGCTATGATTGTCCTTGTAGACTCAGGGAAAGCTGAAGAGCAGAGAGCTTAAGTGATTTGCTCAAGGTCAATTGGAGATCAGGGAATATTTGGCTCCAACTTCCCATGCTAATTATCATTCTGTTACTCTCTCCTTGATTTATGCATTTGCTAATAATTGTTTTTTCTTTAAAGCTCGAGAAAATGAGTCTGAAAACCTTTTGCAAAATAAAACTAGCTTTTGGTATTTTCATTGTTCATATGTGCACATTTTGCCATTCTTTTGTTTAAATTATTTTTTTACTGTTTGTTTGTTTTTGAGACAGAGAGAGACAGAGCGCGAGCGGGGGAGGGGCAGAGAGAGAGGGAGACACAGAATCCGAAGCAGGCTCCAGCTCTGAACTGTAAGCAAAGAGCCCCACGCGGGGCTCAAACTCATAGACCGTGAGATAATGACCTGAGCCAAAATTGGATGCTCAACCGACTGAGGCACCCAGGCGCCCCCACATTTTGCTATTCTTCATTTAAATCTTTTTCTCTCTGCTCAAGGACTATCAGAGTTGCAGACTCCTACCAAAATGGGGACAGTTGAACACAGAGGAGAGTTAACCTGACCAGTTTTTCAATATCCTGCACTGACCACTGGCTGTAAGAGGATCACTGTTATTTCAGCTCTTAAGGGTGTAAGTCCTAACACTCAGTTCTCATACATCATAATATTGGTGCAGCCAGAGTGTGACTGAGGAAGGAGTCTCACACAAAAGATACAATGGAAGTCACTCTTTATTTCCTCTTTTTAACCTTATCTGCTGATTAAATCCTAAAATATGGGGGTAATGAAGTAAATTATCTGCTCGATTTCATGTTGATTTCCAAAACTATTCATCAGTTCTATTTTTCATTATGGTAAAATATACATAAATAAAATTTACCATTGTTAGCCACTTGTAAGTGTACATTTCAGCGGCATTAAGTACATTCACAGTATTGTACAATCATTACCACCACCCATTTCCAGAATTTTCACCCCAAATTGAACTTTTGTATCTACTAAGCCCTAATTCCCCATTTCCCTCAACCCCTAGTCCCTGGCAACCCTTATTCTGTTTTTGTCTCTATGGATTTGACTACTTTAAGTACCTCATCTAAGTGGAATCATGCAATATTTGTCCTTTTGAGTCTGGCTTACTTAACTTAGCATAATGTTTATCCATGTTATAGAATGTACCATAATTGCATTTCTTTTTGAAGCTAAATAATGCTGTATTTTGTGAACATACCACGTTTTATTTCTCCATTCATCTATTGATGGAGGATAATGCTTCTATGAACATTGATGTAAAAATATCTCAAGTCCCTACTTTCAAATCTTCTGCACAGACACCTAGAAGTCAAGTTGCTGGATCATATAGTGATTCTGTTTCCATTTTGAGGAACTGCCATTTTGTTTTCTGTAGCAGCTGTGCCATTTTATATTCGTATCAACAAGTGCTCCTATTTCTCTACATCCTCACCAACTCTTGTTATTTTGATTTTTTTGATAATAGCCATACTAATGGGTATGAGTAGTTAATCAAGTATATTTTAAACAGTATTTGCTATGGTAGACATTTGTCACATTACAATGACTTACCATCTTCTGAAAAGCTTTTCTGAATACGGAGAATTTCCATGTTGTAAGTTCTGCCTCTTCAGTACAGAGCTCAGAACTCAAATCCCCAGCTTCCTTTTCGGCTAGAATAAAATCATGTGACCCAGACTCCATTAATCAGATGCATCTATGCAAGACTTAAATTCTTACATGACCAAGAAAAGATATAAGCTCTTTTCAATGCTTCCATTTTGTTGGCTTGGGTGATGGCAATGGAATCTGACTTTAGGGAGGCATTAACAATTGCAGTAGGTCTAATGCAGTCAAGTTCCCAATGTCTAGGCTGATGGTGGCATATCCTCAGCAAGCCATTTCTGTGGTATGATTGTGGGTGTTGTTCCCGGCAGCTGATTTTCAAGCCTATTTCTCCAACCAAAGAGTCCAATCCAATCTAGTTTACAATTTCCATTTCATATCCAGTTGAATACTTGTCTTCATCCTGCCCCATACCACCAGTGAGGCTTCTTCCTGGGGGCCTTGGAGTGGGGAACGGGCATGGTCTACATGTTCACTCTTTCTTTTCTCTTTTTCCTCTAGTCTTGATTCTTGCAGAGCAGGGACAGGAAGGATGGATGAAGTACAGAAAGAATGTTTACTTAACTGGTGCCATTGTGGTCCCCTCTCAGATGGCATTCTGCTTTCTGTGGCATGTGTCTACACACTGGCTCTCTGGTGGTAGACTTTTCTGTATGTCCAAGTGACCAGAATGGAATGTACATGAGACATCACTGAAGAAAAGCTGAGTAAAGCTTTTTTTTTTACTCAGTAAACATAGTTTAGGCATAGTTGAAGGCAGTAAGTGAACGAAAATCAAACCAGTTCACATTCCTACCTCTCTGAGTTCATGTTATCTACCATGCTAGTTACTGAAGGTACAGCTGTTTGGGGGCCCTGTTTTTATCTGGGGGTCTTGGGTCCAGCACTTCATACCCATATCAACTTGATCCACCTCCTGACCTGGGTGATCCAATCAGACTTGATCTTTACCACTGCCCCCTGCTTTGGTTCATGGTGGAATGCCCCATGGTCTCCAGCTGCTGGAGTCCTTGCTTGATGGGTTACTCTCTTGGGTTGAGTGCAAGCAAGTCAGCTCAAGCCTGGCTTCTTATGGACCCACAGGCAACTTACGCAGCTTTGCCCCACCAAGTAGTGAGAGTACAGACTGTTAAACTCTTGCCTTCTCTCTTCCCTGTCATCTCTTTCCATTTCTTTCCCCCTGAACACATGGGTATAGGACACAGATCAGCAAGTGCACTGTATAGACAGAACCGAACTAAGGAATAAAGTGTCAATAAAACACTCTGCGTCTTTCAGAATGATGTCTGGACCCCATTTCATGTTAAAGGGATTTGGAAAATAGCACCTTCCCATTTCTCCCAAGGGGAGAGGAGGGAAAAGTCATGGTACTCATCCTTTCCCTGCAACACCCAACTCATAGGATTGTCCTTTCTCTCCATAGCTTTCTCATATACCAACTGGACGTGGAAGGGAGTATGGGGCATAGTCTGGGGTGAAGACTGGGGGTTACAGAGCCCATTTGGCCACTTCTTAATAATCCCTGGAAGAATTCCCTGGCCCCAACTGGTTTCATTTTTCTCTCAAATCTGGGACACATTTATCTCTTTATCTCTTAGCTGTGGACAGTAGCTCATGTTCCACTCAGCAATCTATTACATTTCCTGGGCAAAACCCATAGTGTCCTTTCAGAATTTTATATATTTGCACTTCATCCAAAGGCTCTTATTGTGTCTCCTATCATTTATCTTTATGGATATAGTTTTTGTGTGCAGGGATATTAACTAGCCTAGCATACAATCGTAATGCTGTACACTGATTCCTAAAGGATCCAGATGAGCCCCCTTAAACCTTCACTGAGATTATTGGAAACCCCAGAGAAACTACAGGACACCAAAGACAAAGAATAAAACCTACAAGTAGCCAGAGAATATAGATTACCTGCAAAAGAGCAACTATAGTGTCAATAAACTTCTCAACAACATCAACAGAGGCCAGAGGATAATGGAATAATTGCTTCCATATCGGAAGATAGGAATTATTTCCTTTCCTTCCACACCCACCATACACTTCTGTATTTCCCAGACCCTCATCCTTTTAATATAGTAATAGTATAATTTGGTTTAGATCAATCATCAATGTTTGCATTACACGTGTATGTATGACTTGCTCTTGAGTGTTTGTGACTTGTTTTTGCCCTCTGAAAGTGTTTAATGTGTTCTTTGTTGTCCCCATTGTTTTGATATTTCACAGTGATATGACTTGGTGTGTGCCCATTTTCATCCATTGTTCTGAGCACTTAATGAGCCTTTCAACCTACAAAGTCATGTATTTGAATTCAGGAAATTTCCTTAAATTAATTCTTTAATTTTTTTCCCCCTCATTCATTTTCTCTGGTCTCTTCTTCTGAAACTCCCATTATTCATGTTTTCTTCTTTTCTTTTTTCTTTTTTTAAAGTAGTCTCTATGCCCAACATGGGGCTAGAATGCATGACCCCCAAGATCAAGAGTCACATACTCTACAGACTGAGCCAGCCAGGCACCCGGAAACTCCTATTATTTAGATGTTGCCTTATTAGACTATTTGATACAATGTTTTGCAATAAAATATAAGCTTTTATATTTTCTGTTGAAAATGCAAATATAGAAACATAAATTTATACCCTTATAATATTTTATTATAATAAAACATAAAATACTATTATTTTCTTCTATTTTTTTCTTTGCTTTATGCTCTACTTTTTTTGGGAGAATGACCCAAAAGGTTCACTTGAACCTCCAACCTTTCTCATTGAGTGTTTCAGTTCTGCTCTCATGGTTTTAATTTCTAAGAGATCTTTTGTGTTCTCTGAATGTTCCTTTTTAAATAGCATCCTGAAGTTGTTTCTGGGATTCAGCACGATGGCTTATCTCTCTGAAGATTTTAATAATTGTTTTATTTTGAAGTTTTCCTTTCGTGGTTTATTTTGCTTTGAAGTTGCTTTTTTTTTTGTTAGTGGCTTGTTTGTTTGATCTTTATCTTGTATATTAGAGGCATTCTTTAGCTGTTTGGTGATATTTAGGTGTCTGCTCATGTTTAATTGTGGATAAAAAGCTAACTGGAAGATCTGAATAAGTTGCATTGGAGGGTGATATAGCTGGAGGGCTATCTGTTGGCGGAAACCTTAATACCACTGTGTTTACATTTTTCTTCTATATCTGGTCAGATTCCTTGGAGATGACCTTTCCATTCTCATTCTTCTGCCTGGAGAGAAAAAGTCTGGTCATAACTGTTCTGGAAGCCAAGTGGGTGATCAGGGCTTGGAGGCAGGGTCTCCGCTTTCAGGGTCTACACATTCATTTATTCACCCTGGCTTCAGGGTGGAACTTCTGCTCTTAACCCAGTCTTTGCCCTCCCAATCCAGCCTACTTCTGTTCTGCCTTTTCCTCTCTTTTGCTAGAATGGTGTGATGGTTAGTTTAATGTGTCAATTTGACTGGGCTAAGAGATGCTCAGATAGCTGGTAAAAAAAGATTTCTGGGTATGTCTGAGAGATTGTCTCTGGAAGAGATTAGAGATTAGCATTTGAATCAGCTGACCTAGTAAAGAAGACACCCCCCCCCCCCCCGCCAATACAAGCCAATTTGTCCATTACCCTTAAGGACCTGCATAGAACAAAAAAGTAGAAGGGCTAATTTACTCTCTGCCTCAGCTCGGCCATCTGTCTTCTCCTGCCCTCAGACCATAGAGTTCATCCTTCTCAGGCCTTTAGATTTGGACCAGAACTGACACTATTGTCTCCCCTGGTTTATCAGGCCTTTCAGTTCAGACTGGGACTATGCCACCGGCTTTCCTGGTTAGGAGACAAGAAGTCATCCAATAGCATTGATTATATCTAGTGCTTCTCAAACACCTTTTTTTTTTTTTTTTTAATTTTTTTTTCAACGTTTTTTATTTATTTTTGGGACAGAGAGAGACAGAGCATGAACGGGGGAGGGGCAGAGAGAGAGGGAGACACAGAATCGGAAACAGGCTCCAGGCTCCGAGCCATCAGCCCAGAGCCCGACGCGGGGCTCGAACTCACGGACCGCGAGATCGTGACCTGGCTGAAGTCGGACGCTTAACCGACTGCGCCACCCAGGCGCCCCACAAACACCTTTTTTGATCCTCATTTTTGGCCACCCTCTTCTTCCTCGTTTCTAATATTATCCAGTATCACTATCTCCTGGACTCTTGATGACATTGTAGAATAAACTGAGCCATCAACCTGACTTCCATCTGCTAGGTCATTTTTTCTTTATCCACTTTCTTTCTAGCTTTCAAAAGTTTGCTGTCTCCTTTCCCATTCTCTGTAGGCTTAAAGGCTTATACATTTCTACAGAATGACTATTTGTTATAGTCTTTCAATGGGTTCTAGAGAAGCCAAATTTGGATGAGCATGTCCAATCCACTGTCTTCACCCAGAACATTAATCTAGAAACCTATATCCAACTGAGCTAATGTTTTGACTGATGCTTTCAAAGACTGAGCAAATTGACCTCTCATAGATCTTAGCTGAGAAAAGTTCCTAAAGGATCTATTTCAAAAAGAAGGAAATTGAACTTTGAAGGGAAAACGTGGAACACAAGCATTAATAGACCTGGGAGTCTGGTGGGGACCCAGGCAGATGCCACCTACAGAGAAGCTACTCCCTTCTGGAGGAATGTGGTGATGTCTGACCCAACATGGAAACCCAGCAGAGATGCAGAAGGCAGCCCCCACTGCAGGGCATTCCCACAGCTTGAGTGAAAGGAGCCCTTTCAGTTCTATTGCCTGGTTTTGGAAGGAAGCCTAGGAGTGAGGGAACCAGTTTCCCATGGAACATCCCCATCCGTCCCACCAAAACATGAGAAAAATCCTGAGTCCCATGAGTTGGATATTCAGAGATCTAATTTGAACCTGCTATGGGTGAGTGACTAAATAAAGTTTTCCCATAACAAAATAAATATAAAATAAATGTGTATATCAAGTTGTAAAATGTGTAATGAGAAAAGCACCCTTTTCTGTTGAGGAGGAGTTATAGGGGCTTCCAGCAGTTTGGAAACAAGATGTCTCATTTAAAAGTTTCTCTCTGTTGTTGTTGTTTCTTTTCTTTTCTTTTCTTTTCTTTTCTTTTCTTTTCTCTTCTTTTCTTTTCTTCCAGAAGACACTTTTATTGGACACAGACAAACTTGCCCATCAGGCTATAACCAGGGACCAAGATCATTTCCTTTAGCCTCTAGAAACATCATCTGTAAGAAGCCTCTCCATATCTTCCCCCCCATCTTGTTTGCTCCACCTCAAGTATCATCAAATGAAGGTTCCATTTTAATCCTGAAACTATTTTCTATGTTACTCTTTTTAATGTCCTAGTTGTTGGTGATATGGGGAAACAAAGGCAAAAGAAACAATTAAATTTCCTTACAGCTTACAGCCCACTGACAGGTCCTTGAGATAGGCAGAGTGACCTTCCTCTAGGAGCTCAGCTGCCTCAATGGTGACACTTAGCTGCGGGTAAAAGGCAACCTTAGCTTAACATTAGCCCGACCTCCAGAATTCTATAAGTCTCCTTTAACATATAAAAATGACTTTGGAGACTTCCTTTATCTCTACCCCCCAAGATACATGTTAGCAATCATCTTCCAAGCATATGGCCCACTGATCTACATCTAAAGGGTCTCATGACCAAGGTTTTATTAGACAGTAATAAGTGACCTTTTCCTCACAACACCTATTCCCTCGAGGTCCTGGAAACCTTGCTTCCCAAATTCCTTACAGATTACACTCTCCCTAACCCCTCCCAACTTGAAGGTATATAATCAGTCACCCATCACAACCCCAGTGCAGCCCTTTCCGCCCACGTGTCCTATCCCTGTGTTTTAATAAAACCAACTATTTGCACTGAAAACATCTCAAGAATTCTTTCTTGATCGTTCACTCCCAAACCCCAACATTTTCACATCAGTTAGTACTTAGAAAGGCATCCACTCAATAGTTTAGATTTTTCTTCTACTCTGATAAGACATCAAAGCTACAGCTTACCAATTGTCCCATTTGTATTTCTAGTTTCTGCACCCTCCCACTCCCCAAAGGCAGGATACTATATGAAAGGCTGTTCTGATGGATACACTCCATAATCAATCTCAACTACAAGCCTGGAAAAACTTGAGTTGATACAAAAGGAATATTAATATTTACATAGTGCAAACAGAGTGCAGGCTCTTTTTTGAATATTGAAATAATATAAAGTAACCTAGTACTCATCACCACCCCGTGTGGTAGGTACTACTATTATTTTCATTTTACAGAAGAGGAAACTAAGGCAGAGAGCCACTCAACATTGTGCTCTAGGTTCACAGGTAGTAAGGGGCTACAAGTTCAACTCCAGGGGTCTGGCTCCAGAGTCCATGGTCTCAATGACAAAATTACACTCCCTGTTCTGATATAACACTTTATTCTTTTCAAAACGCTTTTAAAAAATTTAATAATAATAGTCACACGGTTTGTAGTGTTGGGATTTGGGAGCCAACAGCCAAGAAATAATTCTTGAGACATTTTCTGTGTGAAAAGATGGTTTTATTAAAGCACAGGGTCAGGATCTGTGGGCAGAAAGAGTTGTACTAGAGTTGTAAGGAGTGACTGATTACGTAAGATTTTCTTCTTCTTTTTTTTTATAACAAATGACCATTTAATTTTTTTAATGTTTTTATTATTTATTTATTTTGAGACAGAGAGAGAGAGCATAAGCATGACCATTTAATTTTTTTAATGTTTTTATTATTTATTTTGAGACAGAGAGAGAGAGAGAGAGCATAAGCATGAGCAGGGGAGGGGCAGAGAGAGAGAGAGAGAATCCCAAGCAGGCTCAGTGCTGTCAGTGAAGAGCCCAGTGTGGGGCTCGATCCCACAAACCATGAGATCATGACCTGAACTGAAACCAAGAGCTGAACACGTAATTAACTGAGCCGCCCGGGCACCCCATAAGATTTTCTCTTCTAGGGAGGGGAGGCTGATGTTAGGGTTCTAGGGAACTCAGTCTGTAGGTTTCTGGATATCCCTTTTTTCTTGTAAATCATTAAGACAGTGGCAAATTGGTCTGTGTCAGACATGACTATGATCTCTATCAGTTAACCATCTGTTCTTCCCTTTCCTTTGTTCTTGGGCAGTCAGGAGTGTCTGAAGAACATCATACATATCCCACTGGAGGTGGGGGGGGTTGAGAGGTTTTAGCTTGTGCTTTGCCCTCAGCTTGCCTTTTGCTCCCCCATCAATAAGACTTAATTCTGTTAATGAAAATATTAAGCCAGAGCATTCTTTTAAAGTTTTTTTTAATGTTTATTAATTTGAGAGATAGATAGTGAGCAGGGGAGGGGCAGAGAGAGTAGGAGAGAGAGAATCCCAAGCAGTCTCTGCAATGTTAGCACAGAGCCCAACATGGGGGGCATGAACCCATGAACTGTGAGATCATGACCTGAGCAGAAGCCAAGAGTCAGATGCTTAATCGACTGAGCCACCCAGTTGCCCCTTAAGCCAGAGCCTTTTTAACCCTGGCTTAGTAGAATCACCTTGGAAAACTTTAAAGAAATACTAGTGCTTTTGTCCTGTCCCAGAAATTATGATTTAATTGGTTTGCTGGGGCCCAACCTGTGTATTAGAAACAACTCCCCAGGTGGTTCTGATGTACAGCTGGAACTGTGATTCACTGGATCAGCTCTTTGAGGCATCTTGCAATGTCTGGTGGTCGGGTTTTTTCATTATCACCAAAATCACCTGTGCCTTGGGCACTCACTTTGAAAATCTGGAGGAATTGGTGTCATTTGACATCTTTAAACACCCAGGATTTTAGGGGTGCCTGGGTAGCTCTGTTAGTTGAGTGTCCAACTCTTGATTTAGGTTCAGGTCATGATCCCAAGGTCATGAGATCAAGCCCCACCCATGTCAGGCTCCACACTGAGCCCTGAGCATGGAGTCTGCTTAATATTCTCTCTCTTTCTCTCTGTCTCTCTCTCTCTGCCCTTCACCCTCTCATACTCTCTCTTTCTAAAATAAATAAAGGGGCACCTGCACTCAGTCAGTTGAGCATCCAACTTCGGCTCAGGTCATAATCTCAAGATCCGTGGGTTCGAGCCCCAGGTCGGGCTCTGTGCTGACAGCTCAGAGCCTGGAGCCTGCTTCAGATTCTGTGTCTTCCTCTCCCTCTGCCTCTCCCCCACTCACACTCTGTCTCTCTGTCTCTCAAAAATAAATAAACGTTAATAAAATTAAAATTGAAGTAAATAAAAAATACCCAGGATTTTAGGCCTTTGCATTTCAAGCTTCCAGATTACTGGTAATGGTGTGGCTTGACTTGCCATCAATAATATGTCTTTGCACACCACACACACATACACGCATGCCCGCATGCACGCACACCTCGTTCGCCTGTTCAGAGCTGATGTTTGCTGTCTCTCCCCTCCCAGATGGTGGCCATTCTGTCTCTGAGAAGCTGTAAACGTCACTATCTCTGTTCAGTTTAGATCAAATCACACAGGGTATAGACCCTCAGTCCAGCACATTAACAATGTCAGAGGCCATAAGTCAGAAGCTCATCTAGGGTTTGGGGTTTCACGGCTCTTTTGGAGAATGTGTTTGGCTGCAGAATTCCAGCTCTCAGATGCAGCTTGAAGAGGAGAAAACGTATTACTTGGGTTTAGCCCACGTTGTGCGTAGAGCCCCCAGCCTCTGGAGCCCCCACTAACTGTAATGAAATAGAATCCCAAGTCCTTTGGCTCACTCCTAGCCCCTGCAGGGGACATAGGGCCTTAACTCCCAGGATTGGGGGGATGTCCCAGGGATGAACATACGTGTTCACAGGCCTGCCCCCCACCCCATCCCCGGCACAGCCACAAGCTGCCCATTCTCACCACAGTTAACCTTGAAATGCCAACAATGTCCGCAGCAAGGTGGACAAGACACTGCCCACCCGTTCTTTTTAATCCTGTCCCCGGGGTCATAGAGCTGTTTGTGGCCCGTGTTTGGCAGAGACCTACGGGGACAGACTCATCTGGGTTCCCAACAGCCCAGCCTTTCTCCTGGACCCCTATGGGAGTGTACAGGGCTGGGCTGCCACCGGCTCAGATGGCCGGATGCAGGCTGTTTCATTATTCTCTCTCTCTCCCTCCAACCCTCAGGGCCTGGTGCCTCCTTTCAGGGGCCAAGTCCTCTCCCTGCAGCCCCCTCCACCTCTCATGAAAGTGGGCTTCTGAGAGCCTCCCTCCCCTGCCTCCCCCGAGTTTGCCAAACGTGCCGCTCTGACCCCAGAAAGCCTACTCGGCTCCCCGTTCAGACGGCCGCTCCTCTTTCCATTGGCTCTGTCATCTCTGAGCACATCTGTGCAGTTCATTTGTTTCCATAAATACCCTCCTGGGGGACCGATAGCTTAGATTTAGTTCTTTCCCTTCTAATGATAGGGCCGCAGCCTCGGCAGGCTGTGTATACCAGGGAGGACGTGCTGTTCCACAGCCTCTCTTTCAGCCAGCATTTATTGTGCACCTATAGTTAGCCATGCACACAGATGACACCAGAGAAGAAACAAGTGTAAAGCAGACTTCTCAGCCCTTGAAATATCAGCTTCCATTGTGGATAACAGAGACATACACAAAGTCATGGCAATGCGGCCTCAAGAACATTGTGGTTTGGGAGGACAGGAGGCACAGGTAGAGGAGGAGAAGACATTTGAGCTGAGTCTTTGGAAATGAAGAAGAGTGGGTAGTGTAAACGGACTGTATTTTTTCTTTTTTGTGACACAAGTGCCTGATTTAAGTTTTGGTTGCTGAAGGCCTCCATTCCAAAGAGGCATCCACTTCAGAGACTTGAAGTTATCTTGAACAAACTCTTTGCCAGCCAAGGGGTCTAGATAAAGAGCCAGACCACCTTTCCTCACTGAGTCTCCTTTGTTTTAAAGATCTTGGTTGATTCCGGTAACTGGCCATTTGGGCCACTTGTCTTTTCTCTCTTGCTTTAAATTTCTGCTCTTAACATTTTAAATTCACCAATCGTGAGCCCACAAAACCCTAACCCCAATAAAAGCAGAAGCCCAGCCCCATGGGCACCGTGTGTCTCTACCTACAACCTCGCAGTGGACCCGGGTGTGCTGTGTAATTTCCAGGCCTTGTAAGTAATAAGCCTTTATTTTTTGCCAAAGTTGGCTGATAGTCATTGCTGAAAGGCATTTTGCAATCATATTAAGAACCAGAAGGGTCAGTCCCATTGTAACAATGCTTTGGAAAGAAGAGAGGTCTGTGGGAAGCTCATTGGGGCCAAGGTGAGTGTCTCCGGGCGTTTTTATCTGGTAGCATTACTATGCTATGTAAATTTCACCTTTTTATAAGGACACCAGTCTTATTGGGTTAGGGGCCCACTCTGCTCCAGTGTGACCTCATCTTCACAAATAAAGTCACATTCTGGGGTCCTGGGAGATAAGACTTCGCTATACATCTTGGGAGTTGGAGGGCAGAATTCAACCCATTATAAGGAGTTTCCTAAAGGGAGAAGGAGAGGAAGGCATTCTGTTTCTGAGCAGAAAGAAGAACACATAAGAACACATGAGGAGTGGCCCAGAGGACAGAGTCCAGGACCAGCATGGGCTGGTGGGGGCGTGGGTGGTAGCAGTGTGATGGGCTCAGAATGGAAACGTAGGCTCGACCCTGGTCATAAAGGGCTTTTTCTGTGAACTCTGAGTATAGACGCTTCACTGGAACCGACAGAAACTTGCCTCCTGGCTTTGGCCCAGCATAGCAGTAGAGCAATGAAGTGTGGGGTCCGAGAGCAGGACATTGTACAGTGTTTGCCCAAACTTTCCCCACATTGGAAGTTTAGACAGGTCAAGAGGGCTTTGGTGGTAGCTAGAGCTGGGTTCACATCCTGGCCCCCCACCCTTGGGCAAGTCACTTAAACTCTTTAGGCCTAGTTTCTTCCTCCATAAATTGACCATGAAACCCCCTGGCACATCACAAACACTCAATGAAAGGTGGTAGTGTTTTCACTATGATGAGTCAGCCCCAAGAACATTTGACTTAAAAAAAATTCAAAAGATTGCCATCAAACCATAGTGAAAGATGTCTGACTCCAAGCTAGGGTTCCGAGTAAACTGATGGAACAAAGATTAATGATAGAAAGTATCTATTTAACTATCTACTCCCTTTCCAATGCCGACTGTAAAGGAAATAGCTGCTTTACCAAATCCAGTCATTTGAGTGTAGGGATTTGAAAAGCAGGGCATATATTTTGTAGTAACAGGACATTTGTTAACAACTGGTTAACATTGGACCTCGGTCCCTCACAGCAGATGAGTCAGACCTGCAGCAGGCACGTGACTGTCCCCAAGGGGTGAGAGGCAGCTGGTGCTAGTCAGGAACCAAGGGACACTGCCAGCCAGCCTTGGGGCAGAGCCCCCAGACACCTCCTGCAGGAATGCAATGAAGGTCATGGGCAGGACAAGCCACAGAGGCTGGAATTGTTTTACCAGCTTATTCTCGACCTGATAGCATGCACTGAGTGGGGTATGTTGGGGTCTAAGTGTGGAGAGCGAGAGAGAGGGAGAGAGAGAGACAACATGAAAGCAAGACAGAGAAAATGCTGAGGGAGAGGCAGAGGTGAGCCCCAGAGTGCATCACAGAGACCCAGAGAGAGACAGACAGACAGACACGAGAGAAAGAAGAAAGATGGAGAGAGGCAGAGACAGACAAAACTCCAGAGCAGAGACAATGTCTTGGCATAGATCAGAGGGGATGCAGGAAGCAAGAAAGGAAAAAAGATAAACAATAAAACCTTGCATTGCGAGCAACTTGTTCTGCGAATGTTCCAGAAGACGAGCAAACATTTCTAAGAAATTTTAACTTGGTAAACGAGCAACGTCTTGCAATATGAGTAGTATGTGACACTGAATGTCACATGATCACAACGGAGTCCATGGTTCTTGAAATTCACTTTGATATACGAGTGCTTTGGATTACAAGCATGTTTCCAGAATGAATTATGCTCACAAACCAAGGTTTTACTGTATGTATATATAGATATAGATATATAGATATACATATACATATAGATACAGATGTAAATTTTAAAACCTATAATATGTAATAGAAAGCAACCAAAGTAAAATTAATATAAAAGATATTATGAATAGCCTTACATTTGCACTGGACCTACAGTATACAAAGTCCTTTCTGTGTGCCCAAATACGGACCAGTGAGGAATGAGCTTATGACTTCCCATCTTGTCTCTACCTCTTAGAGACCCATGACTTTTGCTGAAAGTCAGACTCTTTCTGCCTCCATTTTCTCTTCTCTAGAATGGGACTGATCAACTGTGTCTGGAAGGGTGGTGCTGAGGCATCCCATGCTCGGTCTCCACAGCTGCTGGAGAGTTGAATTTAGCCTCCCACCAAATTTGACTCTACCCGCGCGGGGATTTACATAGATCTGTTTTAATTCATTGACAGTGTTTGAAAATCAGGAGCTATTACACACATCTCTAGACATTGGGCTTCTTTTGAAAAATTGGGCAAAATAGGCAGGGCCGGACCCCCATCGTGCCATGGCGACTTGGCCTCAAGCTGGTGCCAGCGATGCCCTGTGGTTGGTGACGCTGGCTCCACCATCCCTCCCTAAGCGCCCCCTGCTACCAGCTCAGTTCTTTCATTCATGTTACTTCCCTGGCCGGTGGAGGTTTTGTTTGCAGGCCTTGCTGTACCTCGGCAGCCTGTTTCAGCAAAATGGTCTTTCCATGGGTCGGTCTGCCGTCTGTGAGGCGAAGAATGCTTCTTGTCCACCCCTGGGTCCCTGCCCCCAGCGCTGTGCCAGGCACATGGAAGTGCTTGCTGAAGTGACCATTAGGGGGCACTGCATGAGACCATGCAAGGGTGCGTCAGGAGAAACGTCATGAGAATGACGCAGGTGCTCCTGCGAGGGGCACCCGTATTTCTCCTTCCTCTACTGTGCCCAGAAAACTGGAAGACCGAGCCAGATCTCTAGAGCCAGGGGGTTAAACGAAAAGCTGGATCCTTGGTTGAGGGCTCCCCCGAGAGGAGCGGGGAGCAGAGCAACGCAAGGCTTCGCCAGGCTCTGCGACAGGGCTAGCGTGGCTCTCCGCAGGGACAGGAGCCTTTCCCTGCACGTGGTGTCACGGTGTCGGCAGGTTTGCATTGGCAGCATAGCTGGACGTGTGACCCGGAACAAGTTAATGGACGCTTCTGGGCCTGCTTCATGTTCTGTGAGATGGAGAGAGAGATGTCTCCCTCTCGCGGGGAGGTAGCAGGGTCACGGGAGATGACGCCTGGCACGTGCCTGGCACGTGTTTGCTCTTTGCTTAACCCTTTCTGTATTAGTGTCCTCCAGCTGCCAGAACAAACCAGTGACTTAAAACAGCAGTAAGTTTATTATGTCCCGGCTCTGGAAGTCAGGACTGTGAAGCGAAGGAGTCTGCGGGCTACACTCCCCTGAGGCTATCAGGACAGGATCTGTTCTTCTCCCCTTCCGATGCAGGTGGCTCCAGGTGCTCCTTGGCCTGGGGCTCTGCCACTCCCATCACTGTCTCCACCTTTACCCTGTCTGTTACTGTCTTCTGTCTCTGGGAAGGACACTTGCCCTTGACTTGGGGCCTTTAATAATCCAGGGTGATCTTACCTCAAGATCCCTAACTGAATTACCTCTCCATAGCACCTTTTCTAAATAAGGTCACATTCACAACATACCTTTTTTTGGGGGGGGGGGGGGGGGGAGGGCGCTACCATTCAACCCACTATAATACCTAATGCTTATTGAGCGCCTTCTACAGGCCAGAACTTTGCATGCATTATTTAATCATTCCATTAAGCTAAGTCTTGGAGGAGAGAGTCCTGGGTAGTTCTCATCTGGGGGTCTGATGCTGTTTTTTCCAGAGGTTAAGGCGGTGCTTGGCTCCATGGCTCCATGATTAGAGACTGAAGGAAGTGGGTTAATGCACGTAATTCCTAGATTTTATGGATTCCCTCCTTGGCTCTCTCCATGTGCAATATCCTTTCCCCTGTCTGCAAAATGTCTGTGGTGGACACCAGTGTGCTGTCCGGATCCTCCTTCAAGCAGGGACTTGTCATCCCAGCTGCTGAGATTGTCGTCATCACATGGCCTCCAGTCCTCAGCCCCTCTGGGTCGGCCTCAGTGCAGAAAGCACACCAGGACAGGTGTGGACCACATCCGTCAGTGACTGACGGGAGCAGCAATACAAAGCAGCTGGACATATCAGCCCAACGTGGGATAAACTGGGTGGGCCGTTTCACCACCAGAGTTCCCTGTGGGGTCAGGAGAGACTCTGTGTGACCTGCGCAGCAGTGTCTCTCTCAGCCCAGTCGTGCCTCCTCCTCCCTTCCACACATGCAGAGCCCAAGGGCACCACTTAAGGAATTTTTTTGTTTGTTTGGTTGGTTTGTTTGTTTAGAGAGAAAATGCACGAGCCGGGGAGGGGCAGAGAGAGTACTCCAAGCAGGCTTCACAATGTCAGGGCAGAGCCCTCCCTACTCAGGGCTCCAACCCGCGAACCGTGAGCCCCCTAGTAAACAGCCTGCACACGAACCTCCAAACCACAGTCTGCCTCCCTGAGACACCAACCTGCTCCAGTGTCAAAGGGTCATCTGTGCTCCAGATCCTGCAATTATCTGTGAAATGGAAATTTTACTCCAACTAACTTTGTGTTTATGTGTAATGGCTCAGTTTCCCACAGGCAGCAATAAATGTTGTTGCCTTGACGTTTTAATTCATATTTAAACATTTTTGAAGATGTCTTTACGGCTTTGACGTTTTTCATTTTCCTGAGTCTTGGAACCTGCCGGTGAATGTAAGGCGATCTGAAAACTGCAATATTCTGCAGGTGCCTGGAAAAAGGTGTGCCAGTTTGATGGTTGCTAAAAGCTTGCTTGGTTGAAAAGAGTGTTTTGAGGTTTCAAGTGGATTCCTAGCTGTCTCTGCACGTTTCATTAAGTAATTTGATGAAAGTAATCAGATATTTAGTACCATCTGAGCAAGAAATCAAAACAGAACATAAGACAAAGGAGACAGGCTACTCTACCGGTTGAGAGAATAGGCTTTTGGAATAAAGCAGATATGGGTTTCACTATCACTGAAGTCTGCACCTCAGTCTCCTCATCTGTTGAATGGGAGCAATAATAATATTGACACCCCCCCCCAGGGTCCTTGTGAAAGTTGAATGAGATTTTCTATTAAAAAAACATTTATCGGGGCGCCTGGGTGGCACAGTCGGTTAAGCGTCCGACTTCAGCCAGGTCACGATCTCGCGGTCCGTGAGTTTGAGCCCCGCGTCAGGCTCTGGGCTGATGGCTCGGAGCCTGGAGCCTGTTTCCGATTCTGTGTCTCCCTCTCTCTCTGCCCCTCCCCCGTTCATGCTCTGTCTCTCTCTGTCCCAAAAATAAATAAAAAACGCTGAAAAAAAAATTTTAAAAAAACATTTATCATAGTAAGCATGTTAAATGGTATTTGTTACTAGCTACCACCTGAGGCAAAGCTTATAAACACACACACCCTAAAGAAATTTTAGATTTGGGTCATTGCTCACAGAAAACTCATGAGAATTTGTCCAAGCTTACTTTCAAAGGATCATAAGGGCTTTTTTGTTTTTAGTGACAAAGCTATCAAATTTCTCATATCGAAGGTGACAGCTGAATAGAGACCTTTTCAGGCAGTGTGGGTGTGAGTCGTGGATTTCCAGGGAAAGGCATTTCAAGCTGAAGGAACAGCCAGTGCAAAGCTCTGGGAGGACAGCTAGCTTGGAGCTGAGGACCAGCTGAGAGGTCCATGTGGCTGCAGGGTAGATGAGGTCAGAGATGTGAGGGGCAGGTCTTGTAGGACCTAGTAGGTCTTTGTGAAGACTGGGTTTTGATTTGCTGATTTGGGAAGCTGTCACAAGTCTGGAGCCAAGGAATGACAGGGCAGATGGCCCGATTTCTGTGTTGAAAGGATGCCCCTGACCACTGGGTTAGGAATGGAGTGGAGGCCTGCAAGGCAGAGAGACAGGGACCCCACCGTTAGGAGGCTCCTGCAGTCTCCCTAGCCAACGATGGCCACTCAGATCAGGGTGGTCACTGTAGGCACGGAACATACTTAGCATCTGCTGTATCTTGAATCCTGAATGGGGCGTTTGATAATGTCCTGAGAGGAAGAGAAGAGTCAAGGATAACTCTATGTGTTTTGTCCTGAGCAACTGGAGGAAAAAGATTCTTTTAAAAAATTTGTTTTAAAGTTCAAGTTAGTTAACATACAGTGTAGTGTTGGTTTAATCGAGGAAAATGCAAGGGGAGGGGCACCTGGGTGGCTCAGTCGGTTAAGCCTCAGACTCTTGGTTTCAGCTCAGCTCATGATCTCACGGTTGGGGGGAGGGGTTCCAGCCCCTCACATGGAGCCTACTTGGGATTCTCTCTCTCCCTCTGCCCCTCCCCCACTCACTCATATGCTCCATCTCTCTCTCAAAAAAAAAAAAATAAGTAAATGAACTTAAAAAAAAAATGCAAGGGGAGGCAGACTGGGGAAGGACTATGAGGTATTCGTGTTGGGACCTGTTAAGTATGAGATAGCTGTTAAACATCCAAATGAAAATGTTGAGGTGGCCGTGAGATAGAAGCATCTGGAGTCAGTGAGCAGTCTGGGCTAGACATATAAATTTGGGAGTCATCAGGCTATACGGTTGGTGCTCCAAACTATGGGACTGGAGGAAATTACTAAGGGAGAGGGGAGCTAAGAGGACACAGCTTGAGGCACTCCAGTGTTCAGGGCTCAGACAGACCAAAAGCAGCAGCAGCACAGGATATAGGTCAGGAGCTGCCAGTGAAGGACGAGGAAAACCAGGAGAATTTGGACACCAGGTGAAGGCACGTGAACAGGGCTTTGATGGTTGAACAGGAGTTCGTTAGGCCAGGGCTCCCCAAAGCGAGGTCCCAGACTAGCAGCATCACGATCAACATCTGGAAACCTGATAAGAATGTGCACAATCTGAAGCCCCAACCCAGGTCTACCAGATCAGAAACTCTGACAGGTGGGGGCCCTCCAGGGGATTCTGAGGCACCCTCAAAAGTTTGAGAACCACCGACCTAGGCACAAAATTGCCTGCACAAAACCGTAAAGGCCACTAAGAAGAAAAAAAAAAAAAAAACGGTCCCCACCACGTTCTTTCCTGGAAAAGAATTTTTAAAAGACACGCTTGGTGCTCAAAGCGCTCACTGTAACTCCTCCCTGACATCACCAGCCCCAGCCCCCACACGCCAATTTAGAAACCTACTAATTTATCATGGCTCTTTGGAGAGGAGGAATGCCCCCATTTTACGGGACAGAGGGAATCCTGAGAACCAGGCATGCCAGACATTCCACTGCTTAAAAAAAGGGGGGTGGTATTCCAGGCTTAGCATTTCTGGGCCCCGAACGCCCAGAGAATACTGAGAACGCGCTGAGATACAAAGCTTATGTCACCAGTTTCCAAGCTTTCCTCTAGGTTTTCCTAGGAGAATTCCACCCTTTTCCATTCTGGGGAGAAGAAGTTAAAATTAGGGCCAGCCTGCAGCCCTGGTGTGCCAGATGCGGGGAAGCTGTCCCCAGAAATAAGCTGGTTCCCACCGCGGATGGGCGGGGCGGGGCCGGGCGCCTCCAGTCCCAGCCCAGCGGAGGGGCTGCTGGAAGGCCTGCCCCCCTCCAAGTGTCTGCAAGAGGTCTGGTCCCGAGCTTTAAAACCCTGAGCCAAAGCCCTGCATCCCGACCTCTCCTCTCCCGGCCAGTCCTAGCTGGCTTTTCAAAAGTGTGCAATTGTCTCCTTCCCGCCCAGCCCAATCCTCGCCCGGGACCAGCTGTGCGCCGCGCCGGCTTCACCCGGGACGCGATCGAGCGGCGCTCCCCAGTCAGGCACCCCCAGCTTTCCGCTCAGCAACCCGAGCCGCTCCGCAAACTTGGGCAGCTCCAAGTGCACGCTCTGCCTCTCGCCTGGTCCGTCCCCGGCGCGCCCGCTCCCCTCCACCGGGGCTGCCGGTCCCAGCGGGCCGGTAGCTTGCACCCCCTTCGGGTCGTCCTCCCTCCCCGAAGCGCGACCATGCTGCTAAGGGGCGTCCTCCTGGCAGTGCAAGGTAAGTGCGAGGACCCAGGGGGACCCCCGGGGGGCGCCCTCGTGACCCGCTCCCGCAGCCCCGGTGGCCGGCTTGCCGTCCTGGGCTGGGCTAGCCGAGGGCGCCCCGGGATCCTCTCCGACAGCCGTACCCCTCTCCGAAGCCTGGAGTGGTGCTGCGGGTGCACGCAGGGCCCGCGGGGCAAGCGCCGGGGGCGGGGAGGGTATAGTGGTGCGCCCCTCCCGCGCGCATTCCCGTCACTTTCACCCCGTCCCCCCACGGGGCGCCCCGAGTTGGTGCAGACGCTCCCAGGCCGAGCCCCAACTGAAACTCGTTTTGTGCCCGCAGCCCTGCAGCTTGCGGGAGCCCTGGACCTGCCCGCGGGTTCCTGCGCCTTTGAAGAGAACACCTGCGGCTTTGACTCGGTGCTCCAGTTTCAGCCCTGGTTTTTAAACGAGGAAGGTAAGGGGGCTCCCGAGCCACCCGGGCCCCGAGGTGAACTTTCCTCCTTGCTGGTTGGCTCTTTCTCAAGGGCAATGCTATCTTGGAGTTAAATCCCCTCCGGAGGAAAAGTGTGAGTCATGGATCCTCCTTCCAACCTTCAGCTGTGCGAGGCCGAGGAAGACGTGGGGGCGGGGATGCCCTTTGTTTACCTGGCCCCCGGGTGGAAGCGCTGAGATTTTCGCTCCCCCTCCCCCGCCCCCCAGCACTTCCTAATGGAAGGGAGAAAGGGACACAGCTACTGACTGTCACCCTAGCTGTGTGCCCTCTGCAGGTTGTCAGCCTCTCTGGTCCTCAGTAGACACCTTTACGAGCGGGGAGAGTTGGATGGGAGGTAGTTCTGTTCCCACACTGCAGAAATGGTTCCCCAATTCTGTGATGAGACCTCCGTGATAAGAGCTCGTGGTTACGCTGTGCCTCAGTGTGTTGCTGCTGACTTCATCCTCGTACTTCTGTTGTGTTTGCAACCCAGCACTTAGCAAAGGAGGAAACGAGTCCAGGACTGTGTGCCTGAGGTCACTGGGCTGGAGGCGTTGGTCATCGCCTCACCACTACATACTGTTTGGGTTCTGGTGACAGTTTAAATGTGGGTCTTCGGATGTTTCTTCTTGCCCTTCATTATGTGGTAAAAACACAAGCAGCCCTCCAGGGCTCCACAGCAGGCCCTGGGCTCACCCTCTGCTTTTCTTTTCCCCCCCTCGGTGAGCCCATTTGTAGAAGCCTGATGCCCCAGGACATTTGGACTGGGGATAGCCTCCTTTAAAAACACAGCAGCTTAAAGGAGATCAGCTTCCCCTCTGAGCTGTCCTCTGTCCCCAAGGCGTCCCAGCTGGCTTCCCCGGAGCTGGGTGGAGGCCACACCCCTGCTTCGCACGCACAGCCTGTCACCACAGCTTGCCCTGGCCCACGCTTCTCTTGGGCTTCTGTTGGCCTCTCGGACCCTCACGGGTGGGCGATATTACCCCGTTTTACAAAGGTGGCCATTTCAGTCTCAGAACGGTCAAACTGCTGGCCCACGACACATGGTGTCACTCCACAGCTGGCCCTGAGCTGTCTAGTTAAGGGGAAGAACCTGGAAGGAAGCAACTCAGTAGCAATCTTTATTTATTGCCAACGGTTGCCAGGTCTTGACCGCTACAGTTTACTTCGGGATGGCTGGGGAAAAAGCAACCCCTGACTTCCTACCTGAGGGGTTCCGACCCTGCTGATGGCCTTGGGAAGGTCTCTGTCATCTCGCCACCCCACCTTTTCTTACCCTGTTCCTGCTGTGGGCGAAGCACCCTGAGAGACCACTGGATGTGGACCGTGGGACGGGCATTATTCCCTAGCACTACCAAGCTTCTCAGGCTTCAGCTGCACAGGAATTACCTGGTGTGCGTGTTACACAGATGCTGAGCCCCTCTCCGCCCGAGTACCAGATTCACTGGGCCTGAGAATTTGCATTTCGAACAAGTTCCCAGGTGTTGCGGCTGGTCTGAAGACGATGCTTTGAGAACCACTGACCACAGTGTGTTTTTACACAACACACACATGCACCCACTCACACACCTGTCCACCAGTGCTGGTGGCCCTGAGCAGAGCGGGAATTAGTGAGAAAGGGCCACTGGCGTGACGCTGAGACTGAAAACCTGCTTAAATCTTGTGCCCTCAACACGCCTCCTGCCTCACGCTAGTCCTGGCCCCAGGTGAAGGACATCAACATCACCCCTTAATCCAGGAGGCCCAGTCTCAGAGCCCCCACCCCCAGCAGGGTGGCTCCTCACGGCCTGCTCCGGGGTCAGTGGATGCGCCACAGCAGGCTGAGCTTAACCCGCCTTCCAGACCCACAGGAAATGCTGGCTTGGCCCGTTTGCACCCAAGTGGCAGTTAAACAGCGCCCCTTCGGGGAAAACAGGAAGATGCTTATAATAGGAGAAGGTGATTATGGTTTAATAGTATAATGGAAGCACTGTTGCTTTCCTTCTAGCTTTCTTTCTCGCTTCTAACGGCCACTGCTTTCTGGCTCAGGATCAGGACTACTGGCTTGGCTGGGGGGAAGTTAATTCATTCTCCTCTGAGCCTTCCCGGCAGAAGACAAGAGGCAGGGTAGGCCTCATTCGCTGGAGAGCAATGTTTTCCAAAGGCCAGAACTTGGACGCGACCAAGCGCCCTCCAGAGGGGCAGTGAGGTGTGCGCCTGCCGAGAGGCCATCGCTAAGAATTTCCGTTGTAAACCCGTTCTCGGGTTGGTCAATTAAAGATGATAAAATCAGCAGAGGCGGCAGTTTGGCAAGCTGTGGCCAAGCCTCTCTGCAGATTTACTTCAACTTGCTGCAAGAATCCTTTGAGAATGGTTCCATCCACCGCCACATGTTGAATACACCATAGAAAGTTGTAGGTTTCAGAGACCTTTGCCCACGAGTATTTGGCATACAAATGGCACTTTATGTCCTTGGTCAGTAGGTTAATTTGCGGGGAGGAGGCCCAGTGCAGGGAATTAAGTAGGGAAACAAATCTGCGAATTGGAATCTCATCACAGGAAAATCAAATCTGGGGGTAATTGTGTCAGGCCCTTGCTCAAAATATCCCTCCGCTGCCCCAAATTGTATGTAAGGTCCGCTTCTGTGGCGCCTTTCCAGTATTAGGTCTCTAAGAGTCTGTCATTGCAATTCCAATGTCTCTAGTTCATGGCCATCTTGAAATCTACTTGATCTCCACTGGGCATGGGATGGCTGAGTTTTGACCAGTGTTGTTTGCTTGGATTGTGTACCACAATGGAGGGTGCCCCCAGAACAGGGCGGGGGCGCCAGTGCCGGTGATTAGATGCTGCAGTCCAGTCTTGTCTACTTTCTAGATTTGCTAACATTGCCCAATTTAGTTTAATTTCCCTCTACACTTTTTGGAGAATATTTTTATTTCCTCTAAGTTGTCAAGGGAAGTGAGATTATGTTAGACTCAAACTGGAATTCACGTCTAAATTTTAGGTTTGAATTAAATCCAGGAAAGAAGAGATCTATTTAATCCTATAAAAATCTTCTTTATTCCTTCATTCATCCTGTTTAAAAAAAAAAAAAAAACTTGTTTATTCATTCACAGTTCAGAGAATACTGGAAGCTCTTTGGACAGTGGTCCTCAGGTGAAATCGAGACTGTTGGTTCCATTTACCCAATGCCAGCTGTAGGGGCAGAAGCCCTTTGGCTGAGGATTCTTGGAACCCAGTAAGTTGGCCTCACACTGGAAGAGTCACAATCAAATGAATCATCGGGTGAATTTTGGCTCCACTCCAGGCTGTGGACACCTTGGCTTAGCACCTTTAACCTAACTCTATAAGGAAGCCATTGGAGGAACTGAGGAAGGGGGGGAGGTAAAAACCCAGTCCAGGTACCGCTCCTTAACTGGAAGCTGAGAACGCTAAGCCCCCCAGAGGAAGGCAAATAAAGAAATGTGTTAGGTGAACGGGCGATAAACAAGGAAATTCAAAGCACTTGTTTGTAGGGAATGCGTCTTTTGCACAACAGTGGGGGTCGGGTTTGAGGAATGGCCTAATATGGAAGAGTGTGGATGGTATTTGTGCCTTGGAGCGAGTGATGCTATCTGAGGCAGGAAGACAGGCTACAAGGTTTGGCATTACCAGGGGGTAACGTGGGGGACGTGGTAGAGTGCGCTGAACTCACTTTGTAAGTACGCGCATATGTCTTTCTGACGCCCCCGCTCTTTATCCAAACCCATTTCTTCTCTCTTACAGACACTTTCAGCTACTTGGCCATCTGAGTTTCGGTTCTGTGCTCTGTCATGTGCCAGTTATTATTTAAAATGATAAATCCCACCTGATATTCCACCTACAGCCAAAAGTCTGCCTGGGAGCCCCACAGGCCTTCTTGGAAGAGGGAGACCAGTCCTCCCTTCCTGTGAATTACAGCTCTTTTCCTGACTCTGGGAGAATCACCTTAGCATCCCCCCGACACCACCAGTTCATCAGGTAGTTCCCACCCCCATGTGCCTGCTTAGACCCGAGTTGCCTCTGCCTGTTGGTCTCTCAGTACACTCTCAGTAGAAACACACTCCCATGTTGTGTGGAGACTGGAAAGCAGCACAAGTCTGGCGTATTCCTTTGATGTCCCTTGGAGAGACAGTCAATCCCAGGAAATGGCCAAGTTACTCCTGCAGTATCACATGCCTCTCCCTGGGGCTGCCCTGGCTAGTGCTGCTCTCAGGTTGACCATAGCTGCCGTGTGCTGTGCCTGAGTCCAGCTTGACTCTGCCCTGGCCCTGCCTAGGATCCTAAATCTAGAACTGGCCTTTGGAATTCATCCAGTGCAACCTCCTCATTTTACAGGGGAGCATGCTGGGGCCCACACAGGCTGCCAGTCATAGTCATGGACCAAGCAGGGGACAAGGCCTCACTTCCTTGGCTCTCCACTTGTTCTATGCTCCAGCCTTAGTGCACTTCTCCTAGCATCCCTGTCACTATGGGTCCTGGGCCCTGGAGCTTCGGTGTATTAATTATAAAATGTTGGAAAGTCTTCATCAGGCAATTAATTATATTTCATACATATGGAAGAACATGGGTTCCAAAGGCACAGTGCTTTGGGCCTAGCAAACCCATAAAGCACTACATGTTATGCCATCTTGTGTATTGATTCACTCTTGCAGAGCTGTAGACATCCCACCTGCCTGTAATCTTCAGCATACAGAAAAAGACCTGGCATATTGGAGATGCTCAATAAATATTTGTTGGATAAATTTGCGCAATGAGTAATTCTAGTATTGGATGATTGAAAAGCCCTTATGCGTTTTCGTCTGTGCTCCCGGTTCATTCTGCTCCTTCAAAGGTAATTCTTCATCTGTCTGATTGATGGCATGGAGTCTTTTATGAGAGTCCTAGCCAAACTGATCTCTTATCCCCTAAGCTCTTGGGCAGGTCCCTACCCCTCGGCCTCCCTGTCCATCAGTCTGGGTTCTTGGTTTCTCTTACCTGGCCCCTCCACTTGGGATTTAACCTGCCTGGACTGGTTATATCTGCCTGCTCCTCCCTGTCTTGACTGACTTTTTTGGACATAGGCTCTGACAGGCCAACCCCCTTCCTGTCAAGGCCAACACCTCATCTGGGTTTTTACCCTACTCAAATTAGAGTTGCCCAACAGGAAGTGGCTACCCAGCTCCTGTCCTCATCCCCCACGAAGCACCTTAGGAGTTTTAGGATGCTTCCCTTCTCATAACTGCACAAGTCAGCTGTGGTCACCATATGTTGGGAGGAAAAAAAGAATCCCTTGTCGTGGGACTTTCTGCTTTCGTTAACACCTTCAAATCCCCTAGCATACGGTTAGCATGTTTTGTGACTTGCATCTTGGCATATAGTATTTATAAAAAATTTGGATTCTTAAAATAGCACAACCTCCTTGCTAGGTCACCCCAGCAGTGGACCTACTTCTATCTCTTGTTAAATAATATTTGATTTTTAAGAATTTAAGTGAAACCCCATTATGTCAATGTAAGTGATGGGTATCTTAATACATACAGCTGGTAGGTAGTTACACATGGTCTTGACATCTTGGTTGTTCTCTGTATATATCAAATGTGTTTATAAATATCATATCATGTATATGGGAACATATCAGTAATTACCAATGATATATATATGAAATACCTACAGGAAGAAGGTAGTGCTTAACACAGATGAACATATTGCTAATGATAAATGAGGAAGTTATTTAAAAGCAAGGAACTTTCACAGTATATCAGAAGTTTCTGTTGTATGTATTAGGCCGTGCCTAGTTAAGCAAAGCAGAATGTCTTATGTAATTTTGGCAAAGCATTCCCAACAAAAATTAAGAATTTATAGAGAATTCTCATACTATGCATTAAACCAGTGGTTCTCAACACTGACTGGATGTTAAAATCACCTAAAAATTTCTTTCAAAATTGTCATGTCAAGGTCCCACCCCAAGAGATTCTGATTTATTTGGCCAGAAATAAGACCAGACTTGGCATAGTTAATCAATAAACAAACACTAACAAATGAACAAACTCCCTAGGTGATTCTCATATGTGCCCAGGGTTGAGGACAGTGCTTTGTAAGGACTGCCAACTGTCCACCCCCTCCAGATATAAGAAAGAAGAAATGCCCTCTTGTTAAGAATCCTTTGAATCTGGGGTGCTTGTGTGTCTCAGTTGAGTGTCTGACTCCTGATTTTGGCTCAGGTCATGATCTCACAGTTCATGGGTTCAAGGCCCATGTTGGGCTCTGCACTAACAGCTTGGAGCCTACTTGGGATTGGGATTATCTCCTTTCTCTCTCTGCCCCTTTGGCTCATGCTTGCTCTCTCTCTGTCTCTCAAAATATACAAATAAACCTAAAAAAAAAAAAAGTATGCTTTGATTCTCAGTTGCCAGGAGAACCTGCGCAGTGCCTAGAGTAACACTCAAGGCCCCCCATGATTTGCCCCAAATCATAAGTCTGCTCCCTTCCCTCCTGTTAATCTCTAATGTGCTGTTTGTCAACACACCCTTTAATTTCTTGCCTTTTTCTGTATTTGTATTGTTCTCCACAAATGTTTTCTGCTTTTTTATTCCCCTGATCCATCTTGGCCTATTGAAATCCTACTCTCCACCCCCACCCCGCCCCCCATGCCTTAAGGTTTGGCTCTTTTTTTTTTAAGTGTATTTATTTATTTTGAGAGACAGTGGGGAGGGGAGGGGGAGAGAGAGAAGGAGAGACAGAATCCCAAGTAGGCTCTGTATTGTCAGCACAGAGCCCAATATGGGGCTTGATCTCACAAACCGTGAGATCATGACCTGAGCTGAAATCAAGAGTTGGACGCTTAACTGGCTGAGCCACCAAGGTGCCCCAAGACTCAACTCTTTCTTGAAACATTCTCTGAGTTTCCCCGGTAGATTAACATCTCCCTCCCCTCCCTTCCCCTGGCCTTCTTCACTTCCCACTGTATGTCTTCTCCTTAGCCCCTCCTTGTCAGGGTCCCCACCCCTTCACCTGGCCAGGACCTTACATCTTTGAGGACAGGGATCACATCCTCTCCACAATGACGGACAAACAGCATGTGGTATCAGCAAACACTTCAAATTTAATCAATCTCTAAAGCCCTTGTTGAGATTAATAGAAAAAAAAAAAAAAAAACCCAACCCTTGCCATGTTCCCCTGTGGTAAAAGAGGTTGTGTTTAATAATCCTTCCTACTGTAGGACTTCAAGGACTTTGGAGGCTAGTGTTTTAATTTCCAAGTATAACAGGGAAGCAGTGTTTCAGCTTGTCTCACCCACAGGTGGTCTGTTCCATCTCTGACATACCAAGGGACAAATAGCCCTTGGATTATTGACTCAATACAGCTACCTAAGACCCTTGATCCTCTGTCATCACAAACAATCACAATGCAACCTTGAGAGTGACACTGCTTGGTCTGTAAAGTATTTTTAGCAAAAGATTATCAGACTTTAAGTTAGCTTTTGAGAGCTGTTTTTCCAAAGGAACTCAAGTGTAAGACACCAACAGTAGCGACCCTGATGGATAAAAGCGGGTAGAGATATTTGCTCTTTGAAGAAGCCCTTGCATATGGATGTGGCAAATGAGAAAACCAAAGGATTGGGCTTGTGATTTAGTGAGATCTGTCAGAATATTTGCCTCCTCTAAGTTATAAGAAAGTGATTTGTGTTTTGGGTGATTCTGAGGCAAAGAATAAGATAATAAAACAGAACAAAATGTACCATAACTTCATAGTGTCATGAATGAATCATACATTTTACAGAAAAAGCATCTAAGAATATCCATTCTACCGATGCGCATTTGGAGTGCCTATAATCTATCAGGCATTATATTAGTAGTCGGAGTACATAGAGAACAGGAGTACATACAAGGCCACGGTCCCTGCCCTTGGGACCCATACACCAATAGGAGGAGACACGAATCTGTAATTATGGTAGAGAGCAAACAGAACTGTACATAGTCACGGATCTTCATTGTAAACAGCAGAAGTTTGCTATTTAAATAAAGCAGAAAAGAAACTTATTGGAAAAGTAGCAGCTTTCAGAATCAACAGGAAGTCTAGAGAGCTATATTTGGGCAAGAATAAGGAGTGCAAAGTGTAGGCAAGACCCTTCTGGAGGAACCATTTGTGTGACTTTGTTATTGGTCTGCTGGACCTGCCTGTTCATTATTCCTGTGGACAGTGGGTAGTGATGTGGCCTGCTAACCAGTCTAGTAGCTGTGAGGAAGGTTGATTTGAGGGAGATATGACTGGCAGTGGGGTGGCTCATCAGGGGGCAATCCAGTGGTCCAGCTGAGAGTGGATGAGGGCTTGAAATGGGACAGGGGTAGCAGGAATGAAAGGGAGAGAGTAAATAAAATACCAGAAAGGGGACTAAATTGGCAGGACTTGTTGATTGATGGGGTGGGATGAATCAGAGGGAGAGTGACTCCCTGGCTTCTAGGTGGGGCAGCTGTTTGGTGGTGACCATAGTTGGGGGATTTCAGGAGCGCCATCATGTTAGGGGAGAAGGTGTGTTCCATTCTGAGTTGCGTGGGAAACATCCAGGTGGAACACTTTGATTCAAGAATCTGAAGGTCAGGTACAACCTGGGCTGGACTATGGCCTTGGGAATCTTCAGCATGAAGACAGCAGTTGAAATCTTGAGCAAGAACGAGATCATCCAAGGAGAACCATCTCAAGGTGGAGCCTTGACCTCACCGTGAAGATTAGGCATCCAAAAGGGGTGGTGGAATGAGAGATACAGGAGGAACCAGGTGTGTGTGAAGAGAATTAGGGAAGTATAGGTCACTGGAAGCCAAAGCAATTCGAAGTTTCAAGAGGAGCATGTGACCGGCAGGGCCAAGGGCAGCACAGAGGTGTGCATAGAGGACTTATCTGTTGGAATTGACATTGTGGTTTCCATGGAATGAGGAGGACAGACCAGGATACCCTGGTGGAAGCATGAGGGGCAAGTGCAGACAACAGAGAATTCTTGGCAAAGAAATTTGGGTGTTCTCCCTTTCTTAGAGAGAGATTCAACCAAACTTACCAAAAAACTTGAGATGACAGGTTTTTGTTTTTATTTTGTTTCACCTTTTTTTTTTCTTTCTTTTAGGGAGGGGAGACTTGAGTTTGTTTATGGACTAAGTGGAAAGGACCAGCAAGAAAGTTTCTGGAGAGAGGGGGCCATCTTCATTAGCTCTGCATTAGACCCAATTTCCACTTGGATAATTCAGAAACGTCAAGAATATATGAATCTCACAGACCCATGCAACCCAGGAGCCCTCCACCAAATGGCTCAGTAACACTTGAGTGTCAATTTTAAAATGCAGGAAATTTTATTTCTACTGTAAATGCAGAGGATGTAGGAGGTTAGGCTGAATCTGTGGTACTTACGATGCATCCTGGAACCCACTCAATAGGAACCAAAAACAAACCTTTCATAAGTGATAGGGGAATCTTTAGGTATAAGGAAACTTTAATGGTGATGTGGATTCTATTTCTTTAGAAGAATGGTTCCCAGTGAGAAGTGTGACATGAAACCTGACGAAATAGTTATACAGTAGCTTCTTACATAGCCAGGTTCTGTGATCCACAGGTAGCATTTCATGGCATGTGCCAAGGACACTTGTTGTCCTTATCTCTGACCTACATGACAGTTCTAGGGGTGGTTATTATCAGTTATTACGGTATTTTGCAGATGAGAAAGAATGAGACACGGAGAGATTAAGATAACAGGCCCAGGGCAACACAGTTGGAGAGTCAGGATATGGACTGCAGCCCACCCAGCTACAAAGACTTGAGCTTCTCTTGGCCCTGGGCTCCCTCCCATCAGTGAGTAGGATGCTGCCTTTGTACTTACAGAGGTCAACCCTAAGGACGATTGACCTGCAAGATTTATGCTTCTCTAGAGATAGTGGAAAACCTCTGCAAAATATTGATGATGTCCTGACGTTCCAGCTCTGGGGTTCTGGGCCCCAGCTACACCTGCCGTGCGGTGGTGAGCCTTTGGAATCAAGCAGGCATCGAGCAGAGATAGAGAAACATAATTTTACTTATTTTTGTCCACAACAGATGAAAGTTTACTTTTGGAACCATTTTAAGGATTCTCTTGTCAGTCCTCAGTGTAATCTTGGCAGAGAACTTGGGGAAAAATTTATAGCTTGACCTAAGACACTTTGGCAGTCCTAAGGAGTACTCCTCAACTTGAATTCATCCATCCCTACAGTGAAAGAATCAGAAGAGTACACAGATAAGTGTATTTTTTGCAAGCCAGTGGCCCCCCTGGACGAGAAGTTTAGTATGTACTCATTCTCTTACTCTTAACAGGATGGCAGTGTTGCTCTACAGCAGTGTGACACAGAACTTAGGTCTATGCTTAGAAAAATTTCCATTCCTTATTTGACAAAATTTTGCTTCACTGCCAAGGAGAACTCAAGTGTTATTTGGGGCCATGCTTATAAAAATGAAGATGACTTTAATATGCTTTAACTTCACCGAGAAGCTACCTTCTCTGCTCACTAATATTGTATGACTGAAACCATCTTGCCTGAAACTGTAACTTAACATTTCTTTTTTTAAGCTTCTGCAGATTTCTTCTGTGTTTGTGACTTTATTAAAAATGGATAATAGAGAATGTTTCTTTGAAGGGTGTTATGACCGTGCATTAGTGCATTTTAAAATATAAGCTTGATGGAAACCCTTTGGTTTTCCATTACAAATCCTGAATCTGAAATCACACCATTGTTCCTGAAGACTGTTTCTCTTTTCCACAAATTCTGATGAGGACAATGTGAGTGAAACATTAATACCTTTTTTTTTTTAAGAATCAACACTGGAGAGCAGACTGTTTTGAACTCACGTTTCATACTTAGGAGTAACTGGGGAAAGAAACCCAAATACATCCTAGGTTATATATTAGTTTTGCAGATTTTCATCTTTGTTGTCAACATAAAAGTCAACAAACTACCTACACATAGTTCTCTAGTAAATACTGTATAATAAAAGAGAAACGATATTGAAGATTACATATTTAAAGATGTATAGTATAGGGACACCTGTGTGGCTCAGTTATGCGTCTGACTTCGGCTCAGGTCATGATCTCCATAGCTCGTGAGTTTGAGTCCCGCGTGGGCTTCTGTGCCGACAGCTCAGAGTCTGGAGGCCACTTTGGATTCTGTGTCTCCCTCTCTCTCTGCCCCTCCCGGTCATGCTCTGTCTCTCCCTCCTTCAAAAATAAATAAACATAAAAAATATTTAAAAAAAATAAAATAAAGATGCATAGTATTGACATGAAGTTATGATTCATTTTTAGTCTCAGGCTTATGGAATAGAACCTCTTTGTTATCCATATACATATGCTTTAAAGGGTGCTAAATTTAAAAGGACACTGGCAGTTGTAGGGCGTAAACTCCGGGCTGGTAGACCACGCCCCCATTTAAAGAACGTATCAATAATTACCAACAATGTCATGTTCATGTTTGAGCCAAGTGGCCTCTTGTCTGTCAAGTATGCTACTAAGCATCTTTTGAGAGAGAATAAAGGTGACTTATTTGTCTAACAGCTCAAAGCAGACAGCTCAGTTGCTAAGAAAGTTTCTCTGTCCCTCCAAATATCTGTCAAGCCTCTGCCTCTCCACAAACTCAGCTACTTACAAATAAAAATTGCTGGAAGATGAACAGGGTGTAAAATGGTTTATATTTTTAATTAGCTCCATTCATTTATCATTTTGGTTATCAGGAAGTCACTCATAATTGTGTGACTGTGTCCCTGTCATAAAATAAATTTGGACATATTTACGAGGGATCTCTTGCTGAGCATAATATTAGCCTAGTAGTCTAAGAATTCTTAGAAAATTAATACATCTTGGAAAAATAGAGACTGTTCACTATCATCCTGTTCAAATGTGCAATCAATCACGGTCACACACAAAAGACACTGCATTTTAGCCTCAAGTGATTGGAAAACTTTTTCTGGGACACATTTGACAAAGGTAGCAAAGAAGAGAGAACTGCAAGAATTCAGAGTTCCAATCTCCTTTAGTCTCCATCACCAGCCCCTGGGTGCATTCCAGAATGATTTGCCATCACAGTGCTACCTTCAGCTGGGAGCTGAGGATGGTGTGTGGCACATTTTATTTAAATATTTTGAGAATGGACATATCAGTGATCATTTTTTATATTTATCCTTAAATCTCATTTCAGAGTTGCTAAAAAAAAAAAAAAAGACCCTCAAAGACCAAAGTTGTATTTGCAAGCATTTACTGAGCACTGGCTGATTGTGTCGGCACTGAGCCAGTAAACCTAGAAGAAAAATGAATAATAACAATTATTTTATATAACATTTATTGAGCAATTATTATGGATCTCTTGCATGTATAATCTCATTGACTGTTTACAAAGACCCCATGAGGAAGACACTCACTATAGATGAAGAAGAAAGTGGGGTTTATAGATTTTTTTTTTTTTAACGTACCCAGAGTCATGGAACAAGCAATTGATGGGGCCTGGATGTTAACCTGTGTTTGTCTCCACAGACTAAGAAAATAACCATTCTGCTATTTTCGTTTTTTTTTCCCACTCTCCCTTGTCACGATGTCTTAAAGGATCTTTGTAATAGAAATGATAATAGTAGTTACAATAATAGATAACTCTTATGGAGTAATTTCCCTCATTTATTGGCTGTTCCGTATGTTTGATGTTATTAACTGATTCAATTCTCCCAATATCTCACTAAGTTGAATCTTATTTTCATTTTCATTTGAGGGTTCCAGAAAGTGAGGCATACAGAAGTAATATAACTTGCAGGTCACAGACATCCTGGGTGGCAGGGCTGTATCTCATAAAAGATTTTCTTTTCTTTTATTAATTAATTTATTTATTTTAGCAGGGGGAGGGACAGAGAGAGAGGGAGAGAGAATCCCAAGCATGCTTCTTGTTGACACAGTACAGAGCCTAAGGTGGAGCTTGAATTCACTAGCCCTGAGATCATGAACTGAGCCAAAATCAAGAGCCAGACACTTAACCGACTGAGCCACCCAGGTGCCCCTCTAAGAGATTTTCTGGTTCCAGCCTGTGTTCTGTGAAGGATACAGCAGTTATAATATTCATTTATTTTCACTACACTTTGAGGCGAGAAACATTTCTACTTGAGTTCTGATGTGAATAACTGAGAGAACCAAGTGAGGACATTACTTCTTCCAGATTCTTCCATCCACAAGGGCCCTACCACCAAGTAAATTCTAATTCGAGGAAATGCAAAATTAATCTTTTCCTTTAGAAATGGCATGGGGCCCTGGGACAAGAGAAGAATTCCTGGCTGGTTCCAAGTTCTAAATGAATTACTTTGGGAGCTTCTATGAGAGTCTTTCAGGCACAGCATCCCCATGACTGCCCTTGCATTCTGTGGACAGATTCCAGCAGAACTTGTGTTTCTTGATAACCTTATTGGTCTTGTTTTGAAAATGAGTCAAGTATTCTCATGCAAAAAAAAAAAAAAGATAGAGAAAAGGAAAATGTAATATTTGTCTGCTTGGGATACACAAAAAGACATTAGGGGCTCAAATTGGTAGAGATGTAAGCAGGAGTTACGATATAAGCTGCAGGACAATGAGACCCTTGGGATAAAGGCAGATGGTAAGCTCATCTCTTTCTCTCTCTCTCTCTCACTCACTCACTCACTCTCTCTTTTTATTCTGTAGTGGGTGATGTCTGTTGACCCAAGGGATATGAACATGCATCTCTCATTTAATTCTAACAGCGACCCAATGAGGAAGGCACTCTTAACAGGCAAAGACCCTGTGGGGTAGAGAGTTTGTCTTGTAACTTTTCCCAAGTCTGTTCCATAGGATGTGAACATGTGTTTTAAAACACCACGAGATAATGAGTGTCTATGGCCTATTATTCAGAGTGAGTATTTGAGCTTAATTTTATTCATTTGACATCTGCCTACTGTGCTAGGCAAAGACGAGTAAAGGTGCTTGCCCTCAGGACACTTGCTGATGTGCTGCAAGAAATTAGATATATGAACAGTAACTATTTAATCTGTCATTGAGACTAGGGCCTAGCAAGGAAAATGTAAAGGGTCCTGGGAGTTCAGAGGTTAGCAAGAGCTGGCAAGAATGGGGCTGAGTGGGTAAGAGGAGGCTTCTTGATGGTCCTTGAAACACGGTGGGATGCAACCAAGGGGGCATGGCTCTTAGGTCACGTCAAGTGTCAGGAGCAGGAGAGGCCAAGACAGGAAGTGGGCAAACAAGGGACCTGATCTGGAAGAAGCATGCAGTCTCTTCCGACAGGTGTGTTGGATGCAGAAGGAAAAGGACATTAGTAAACCTGGTGTTTGTCACTTCTCCTCAAGCCACACGCATGCAAATAAAAACCAGAAAGCTCTACCTTGTTTGAATTTGTAGCCTTGGCTGCAAACGCTGAGGACAGTTGCCATCCAGAACCACTACACCACATAGTCCCTGCAGCACAGCTGCTCTTGCCCAGGCTCGGAGAGGGTGCAGAGATCACGGATGGTTTAATGTAGGCGGAGGACAGTGGTGGACAGTCCCTGTTACCACTCTTTGGACTCTGCATCCGGCCACTTCGGGCAATAACTGACCCCTTGATAAAATGTTCTGGCTCAACTAGAGAAAGGCATGCTTTTCAATCTTGAGTTTTGACTAAATAAAAAAATAAAATCATGAGTATCCAGCAGTAAAAGCATAGCCCTAGACCAGTGGTTCTGTATCTGTCTACTAAAATGCCTAACAGACACTGTGCTGAGAGGGTCAATATTCAACTCTTAGATGACCAATCACTGACTTCTGCAGAGCCGTAATAATATAGTATGGAAAACTACTTATTCAGAACCTCAGCCATGGTATAGTAACAATGACCATTAATTACTGCATTCTTGATACTGCCTCCATGTTATCTCTAAACATCATTATAGCTTTGTATGATTTCTATGGCTATCTCCATTTTAAAGATGCAGCACCTGATAACCAGCAAGGTTCCTCAGTGTGTCCCAGGTCACACAGCCATAAAAGGGATTCGTTGGATCCACATGTGTCTGCTCGCAAATCAGTGCCTGTTCCATTGGGTGCTCTCCAGGAGTGAATAGGATTCCAACGCCTCACGTGTTGACCCTCTTGACAAACTTTTCGCCCAAACCAGCCTTCTTGCTTGTTTGTCTTTGCCATCATTCATCTGAACCATCTCTCCCAATCTCCCTTGAGGCTGGGGATTGCTTTGTGTCCCGAGCACCTGGCTTCATCATGGTAGGCATTTAATAAAGGTTTATTGAACTCTTCCTGTTTACCTCATCTTGCATGAGGCCACTTCCTCTTTCCTTCTGGTCCTCCATGACTTGTTCTCTGATGCCAAAAACTACTCCATTCCTCATTTGTCCTGGGAACCAAGTGCCATTATCATAAACCATTACCATGTCCTGCTTCCCAAACCAGCTTTGATAAAGTAGAAATGAAGAGAAAGCTTCCACCACTATATTCCGTTCCTTAGGTCTTCAAAACTTGAAGGATAGATTTCCTCATCCTTTTTCCAGGAACCTTGTGGTGGCTCAAAGCTCTGTGAGCTCAAAGAGATGCTAACGGGGCTAAGATCAAAGGCCATGTCCCCATGAAGCCTGCATGGCAGTGCCTGGTACCCAGCTCCAAGTACATCTTGATTCACTGGTCAATGAAGTAGGTGAGGTGTGTGGTTCCTGTGCCTGGGACCCTCTTCCCTCGACCTTCACCTAGCTGTCTCTTTCTCATCATCCCAGCCTCAGCTCAAATGTTGCCTCCTTCCCTCAGCACCCTATCTCATGTCTGACCCCCTCACGGTCACTACCACATCACCCGATTTTAATTGTCTCTAGAGCACCGTGGCTCTCTGGCAGTTTTCTTGTTTATTTAATTGTGTCTATTGTCTGTCAACTCTGTTAAACCGCAAGCTTTGTGGACAGTAAGGAACCTGTCTTTCACGTGTCACTTTGGACTCTCCTGTGCTCTGCACAATGTCTGCCACCTGGACGACACTCAGTAACTATTTGATGAATGGATGAACAAATCTTAGTCACTGTGAAGATGCTGTCTTCGAAACGTATGAAGGCCAAATGCATCAAGGATTGTTGAGTGAAAAGAAATACCAGATGAGCCCAAGCATCACAGAGACGTCCTCCAAAAGTGATGTGTTTTCCTCAAGGAGGTGTTTAGGCAGACACATCAGATAGAGAAGGTGAATTTTTCAGTTACCCTTTGGCTCTGCTGTGATGGTGTCACCAACTGTCACTTTGTCTGCTGGCTTGAGTGAGTGTCTACTGGGAGAGCAGGGATGTATTACCAGACACGGGATTTTCTTCTTTTGACAAATGTAGAAAGCAATTTCCTGCAACAAAGAGAAGACATATAACATTTAGAAACAAAATTCTAAGATGCTGCCCCAACACGAGTAAGAAGATGTGAGTGTGTGCATGTGAAGTGTAAATCCGCAGCTCGTCTGTGGTCTAGAGGGATTTTTTCAGAAAATTGGCTAGTTCCTCCTCTTCCTGATTGTGTGTGAATTATTCAAACACTTGTCTCAATTTTCTTCTCTTCTCCTAAGATAAGCCAAGCTGGTAACTGACATCCATTATGGTAATCACCCCAGATCACGTGGAAAACATTCTCCCTTATCACAGATTTTTCTTTTACAATGCCAGTGACATCGTAGCCAGCATGGGGCTCTTGAAGCAGTTTGAAAAGAAATTGCCAAATTATGGGTGTGAGTGTCTGGCCATAATTCTCACGCATTCTCATGAAAATGCACATAGCATGTTGCATTTCTGTACCCTTCTCTCTCTGGAGGTATGTGATGGCCAGTGTCATTACCAACACTTAACATCTGTGTTCCCCAAGGCCTGCTTAGACCCACAGCTGTCGTTTATTGTGAGTCCCTGTGGGCATTACACACGTTACTTAGTCTCATCACACAATCACCCTCTGAGGTGGGTGGCGATCTCTCCAGTTCCCAGATGAGACAGAAGTCTCCCATGGTTAAATGGCCTGCCTAATGAGAAAGAACGAAATATGGCCCTTCTTAGCAACGTGGATGGAACTGGAGAGTGTGATGCTAAGTGAAATAAGCCATACAGAGAAAGACAGATACCATATGTTTTCACTCTTAGGTGGATCCTGAGAAACTTAACAGAAACCCATGGGGGAGGGGAAGGAAAAAAAAAAAAAAGAGGTTAGAGTGGGAGAGAGCCAAAGCATAAGAGACTCTTAAAAACTGAGAACAAACTGAGGGTTGATAGGGGGTGGGAGGGAGGGGAGGGTGAGTGATGGGTATTGAGGAGGGCACCTTTTGGGATGAGCACTGGGTGTTGTATGGAAACCAATTTGACAATAAATTTCATATATTGAAAAATAAATAAATAAATAAATAAATAAATAAATAAATAAATAAATAAATGGCCTGCCTGGTGTCACCCAGTTAGAAATGGCAGAGCTGGGGCAAGAAGGCTTATCATGGTGTCTGTCCTGCCTCTCAGCACTCTAGAAGCACTGTCATTAGGGGCACCTGGGTAGCTCAGTTGGTTGGGCATCCAACTTCAGCTCAGGTCACAATCTCACGGCTTGTGAGTTCGAGCCCTGCATCGGGCTGTGTGCTGACAGCTCGGAGCCTAGAGCCTGCTTTTGATTATGTCTCTCCCCCTCTCTACCCCTCCTCCCCTCACGCTCTGTCTCTCTCTCTCTCTCCTTCAAAAATTAATAAACATAAAAAAAATAGAAGTACCGTCAGTAGTTTTTGAACCCCTCTTAAAGTGCTTACCACTCTTTCATTTTATTGGCCTTATTTAAGGACATACCTTTTCCCTCCTATCATGCTGTGATTCTAGAAGGTAGCATGCAAGTCTGTTCCTTCTCTTAATCCCCATATGCCTTTGCAAAGTGCTCTGCACATAATGAACCAGGGACTGGGACTAGGCTAAGGCAAGTGAGGCACTCACATTGTGTGCACACGTTAAGAAAACACCATAAAAAGCCACTCATCATTATATATAATATTTGTTGTTGGTGGTTTATTTATTATTTTATTATTATTATTTTTTTTACCTTTTGATCTCCTTCCCCTCACCCTCTGCCTCTGGTAACCACTGATCTGTTCTCTGTATTTGCGAGCTTGTTTTTTTTGTTTTTGTTTTTTTTAAGATTTCACATATAAATGAGATCGTATGGTATTTGTCTCTCTCTGTCTGACTTGTTTCACTTAATGCTCTCACATTTCATCCATGTTGTTGCAAATGGCAAGATTTCATTCTCTTTTATGGATAAATAATATTCCATTGTATAAATACATACCATAATCTGAGTACCTATATATATTCACACATATAGACATATATAATGTTTCATTATGTATATACCTCATAATTTCTTTATCCATTCATCTATTGATGGACACTTGGGTTGCTTCTGTAATTTGGCTACTGTAAATAATGCTGCAATAAATGTCGGGGTGCATGTGTCTTTCTGAGTTAGTACTTTTCCTTGTTTTGGGTAAATGCCCAGAAGTGGAAATACTGGATCATATGATATTTCTATTTTTATTTTATTTTTTTATTATTATTTGCTTTATTTGAAAGAGATAGAGTGTGTTTGTGTGTGTGCCCATGAGTAGGGGAGGGAGCAAAAGGGGAGGGGGAGGGGGAAGAGAGAGAGAGAGAGGAAGAGAAAGAGAGAGAGAATCCCAAACAGGCTTCACAATCATCACAGAGCCCAACACGGGGCTTGATCCCACAACCCTGGGATCGTGACCTGAGCCAAAATCAAGAGTCAGACACTCAACCGACTGAGCCACCCAGGCACCCCTCGTATTTCAATTTTTAATTTTTTGAGGAACCTCCACACTGTTTTCCACAGCAGCTGCACCAATGTACATTCCCACCAGCAGTGCACAAGAGTTCCCTTTTCTCCACATCCTCACCAACACTTGGTTCTTTTCTCTTAGAGAGTAGTCATTCTAATAGGCGTGAGGTGATACCTCATTGTGGTTTATGATTTGCATTTCCCTGATGATCACTGCCACTGAGCATCTTTTTAATGTATCTATTGGCTATCCACATTGTTTTTAGGAAAATGTCTATTTTAAAAAATAGAAAAGTAATGCATAAGTTCCATGGTGAACAAAATATCAAAATTTTCAATACAGATAGTCTCTGCCCCTGCACTTGGCCTTTCTTGCCTGGTCCCAGCCCTTCAGGAGCCCTTAAAACATGCTGAACAAATGGATTGTAAAGCTGGTGTCTGGCTTTGTGAGCTAAATCTGCCACTGATGATCCCGTGAAATAGTACCCCTCAGAGCTCATTGATGAATCAGATGGACTAAAGTTCTTGTCCTTTCTTGCTGTCAGTCTGTCCATGAAGATGTTGATTCAGCTGTGCTGCTCACGCCCACCTAAGCCTGGAACAGCCCCTAGAGTCCAGCTTCCCTACCAGCCTTAGCAGTGGTCTGCCCAACAGGGAGAGTTTTCTTAGAAGCTCAGCTCTAAATTAAAAACTGCCCTTGGTTGTCTAAGAGTCTAAAGTTCCTGGAATTGCTGTTTCGTTTTGTTATTTTCTCCCCTTCCTTATTCTTGTTATTTCAAGAAATCAGAATCGTTGTTTTGAAAGAGCAGATCATGAGATATATAAATATGTGCCTATGTGTATATATAGAGATGTCTTCCGCACTGTCCCCACCCCTCAACAAGGGCGAACCAGATACCAAGAAGCTAAGTAAATATTTGTGAGTTTATTAATTGGATTATAGGTGATGGATTGTAGGGGAGAGTTTGATTTTGAGCATACTACATTTATATCTGAAGTCGCCATTCTGTTTCACAGCCAATAAAAAGCTTTATGCCCACCAAAAAGATCAGCAGGTCTAACTTACTTTCACCCAAATTAAGCCTGTTTTTCCATGCTGTTTTCATTGTTTGTGGTTGGGACATTGAAGACTCAGCCAAATGAGGAATTCATAAGCCGAGTACAGTTGCACTGTTGTGCACAGCAATAATGAGACAGAAGTCCGGGGTCTAAGCGTACATTGGGCAGCTTCTACCAGCAAATAGGCTCAATTATGGAACAGTCACCACTTCCAGGGAAACTTTAGTCTCTCTCCAAAGACATTTCTCTCGCAAATCAGCAGAATCAAAATGTTGAAAATGAGTTTCAGGTCCACAAGTGGTCAGACAGACTAGAAACTGAACCTTCGGGGGACAGAGGTGCCCTTGGTGCCGTGCCAATGAGGGGCTTGGCAGAGGGGTCTCTTCTCTTTCCTACAGGTGTGGCTTTCTTTTTTTTTTTTATTTTTTGTTAAATGTTTATTTCTTATTAAGAGACGGAGAGAGACAGAGCATAAGCATGGGAGGGGCAGAGAGAGAGGGAGACACAGAATCCAAAGCAGGCTCCAGGCTCTGAGCCATCAGCACAGAGCCTGACGTGGGGCTTGAACTCACAAACCTTGAGATCATGACCTGAGCCAGAGTCGGACGCCCAACCTACTGAGCCACCCAGGCACCCCTCCTGGTGTGGCTTTCTTAACTGAAGTACAATTGTTGCTGCTCTGGACATAGACTGTTGAAAAGGAGTAATTTCCATCAGAACAAACCTTCCCACTGCTTGGGTATAATCCACCCGGACAGGCATGACTCAGAAAGACTTAGGAGTTTCCAGCAAGCCCAGATCATTCATTCATTCGGCAAGTATCTACTGAGAACCTATGCATGCCAGGTGCTAGGGATTCAGCAGTGGGCAGAATCATACTGTGCCTCACTCAGAGCCTGTGTTCTGGTGGGGAGAGCTGGAGACAGAGGGCACAACACACACCGGATGATGTGGCAGATGATCTAGGTTCTAAGGCAAGAAATGGACAGGGAAGGGTAGCTGCTTTGGCTCAGGTAGGCAGGAAGGGAATCTTTGGAAAGGAAACGTTGGACCTGATGCTGGAGTGAGAGGGAGTGACTGCAGCACATGGTGTGTTTGGGGAACAGCAGGGAGGTCCGTCTGGCTGCAGCCAAGTGAGGGGGAGGCTAGGGAGAGGCGATGAGGTCTCATAGGAGCCTGGGGGCCAGACCACATCAGCCTCGTGCAGGCCATGGGAAGGGCTTCGGACTTCACTCTGAGAGCGATGGGAAGCCTCTGGAGGCTTTGAGCAAGTAATGACCTGATAGGAGTTTTGTTATCCTGACTTCTGAGTGAAGAAGGACTAGTGCTTTGGCTTGGGGAATCTAGAAGTGAGGCATAACCCTGCTCTTGTGGAGCTTATAATTTGGTGGGGAATTTTGGTGATGGGCACATAAACAAAGAAATGAAGTCGATTCAGGTATGTTATGAATAAAATGAAAGAGGGTGGTGGGAAAGCAGGAGGGATGGGACTGTGTGCTGCAGTGAATGGTCAGGAGAGATTCCCTGGCGACATGACATTGAACTGAGAATAGAGTGAGGAGGAAGACTAGCCATGCACTAGTGAGGGAGGCCCTGAGAGTATACCAGGTGGATGGTCAGCAGTGCAAAGGCCCTGAGGTAGGGGGAAACTGCATGAGATGGGAGAACACCAAGAAGGCCAGTGTGGCCAGAGCACAGTGAGCTAAGGAGAGAGGTCAAGAGGTAGTCAGGGCCAGATCTTGGAGAGGTGTTCAGGCCATGGTGAAGAATTTGGATTTTAATCATGTTGAAATGGGCAGCCATTGAAGGAATTTCAGTATGAATTCTATTTCATAAGGATCACTCTACTGCTTTGTGGGGAATAAATAAGTAGTGAAAATGGATGTTAGGAAACCAGCCTTTGTAGTAATGTAGGTGAGAGATAACTGTGGTTTCAATTCTGTAGACATTGTGAAGAGAATGGATTTGAGCTGTATTTTGGAGGTAAGCCAACAGGATTCATTAACACAATGTATGTGGGAAGAAAGGGAATCAAGAATGATTTCTAGGTAATTGGCTTAAGCAATTGGATGGATGGCATGTCATTTATAGAGAGGAAGAAGAGTGGGAGAGGAACATAAGGGAGGATCATAGTGGGGGTAGGGGAAGATAAGATTTCTGATATGGACATGTTACATTTGAGGCCTTTTATAGAGTTTTAAATGCAAATGTCCAGTAGACTATTTGATGTGGGTGTCTGGAGTTCAGAGTAGAGGTCTGGGGGTGAGCTATAAATTTGAGAATTATCAGTATGGAACTAGTATTTAATGCCCCAGACTGGAGGATCAGCTAGGGGGATAATATAAAAAGAAGAAGGGGGAGGAGGAGGAAGAGAAGGAGAAGAAAAAGGAGAAGGAGGAGGAGGAGGAGGAAGGGGAGGAGGAGGAAGAGGAGGAGGAGGAGAAAGGAGGGTAGATGACCAAGCCCTAGGAGTATTCCAAGATTTAGAGTGGAGACATAGAGAAGATGCCAACCAGGGGGAGCTGAGAAGAGGTGGCCAGGTAGGTAGAAGGCAAGTCAAGACAAAGGGATGCTTAGAAGCCAAAGGAAGACAGTGTTTCCAGGCAGGAGTGTCCAACTGTGTTGAATACGGCTGAGAAGAAAGATGAAGACAAAGAGAAACCACTGGATTTGCCAACCTGAAGGTGTTTGGTGACTTTAGCAAGGGCAGGTTGAGTAGAATAGAGAATAGCATTTTTGAACAGTTTCCCTTTGGCTGAGGGAGCAAAGTTCCATGACTTCTCAATTTGTGAATTTTTATCTCTGGGAGCACAGAGAAGTATACTGATCTCCTTACACTGCTGAGCAGACTGACAATGGTTGCATTCTCTGGCATAGAATTAACCAAAGTCTTCCGTATCCTCTGTTTCACCGAAGAACATGCCAGAGTCCAATTTCTTCACTTGTATTTATTGCCTTTTTTTTTTTTTTTTGGCCTGTTACTTTTGAGATGTTTGGAAACATAGAATGGCCTAGATGAAGGACACTGGTAATCCCTTTATTTTATGGGTGAGGAAACAGAAGCCTGCAAAAGTAAAATAATAGAGGCAGGCTAGAATCCAGGAATCTTTTAACTGCATCATATTCAGGTTTTATGATCCACATATAATTCATCCACTCATCCCCAAATGCTCCCAACTGAAGATGATTAGAAGTATGGTCACAAACAGCTTGAAATAAAGGAATTCTGCCTCCAAGATTGCTTCTGATCCTAGACTATACTTGTAAAGTAGAATTAGCTTCATCAGTTAGGTCATTTCTTAGGGTAATACAGAAGACACTATTGATGAAGGTCTAGGAAATACTCCATGTCCTGTGTCTGTGGCATCCACACTGCTGTGGTTCTCTCCTGTGTGCTCAGATACAGCCCCCAGCAGGTTTCCAGGCCACCACCAACACTCCCTGCCATGACTATGCAATGAAACCTACTTGCCTTACACTCGTTAGAAGTTGCCTATACCCCTAGCCTTAGCGCGCTTAGCGTGCACAAGGACAAAAACTGTGCACAGAGCAGAAAGACTAACGGATTCAGATGTCTTTGATTTGACAAGGTGCTCAGGTGACCCTAAGGGCCAGTCATTGGCTCGTGTGGTCTTTACATGAGTTTACTATCTAAAGATAGGATATCTTCACATCATTAGACAAATGGATATGGAAAATATCACACACACACACACACACACACACACACACACACACACACACGAATATGACACAGCTGCAAAAAAGGATGAGATCATGCCATTTGAGACAACATGGATGGATCTGTTCAGTGAAATAAGTCAGACCGAGAAAGACAAATACCATATGATTCCACTTATAAATGGAATCTGAAAAAAAAGGAATAAACAAAAAGCAGAATCAGAACCATAAATACAGAGAACAACCTGATGGCTGCCAGTATGGAGAGGGGTGGAGGGTTGGGTAAAATGGGTGAAAGGGAGAAGGAGATACAAGGCCTCCAGTTAGGGGAATGAAAATAAAAAACAGAACATAAGAAATACGGTCAACGATATCATAATGGTGGTGTAATGGGACAGATGGGTAGCTACACTTGGGGTGAACATAGCATAATGTATGAGCTTGTCAAATCACTAAGTTGTACTCCTGGGAAAAAATGACTTACCATTAAAAAAAAGGATCTTTCAGTTTGTTAATAAAAGTGGGAAAGTCAAGTGGGAGATTTAGCTCTTTCGGATAACTTAAGAAAATCACTTTATGGGGAAGACTCCTCCTTAGACTCTATATGGCTGTAAAACCTGCCTGGCTGTGTGGCTCACCAGTGTGGTGTCCATAGCAACAGCTCCTGGCCAAGAAGCTGGATCAGAGAACCAGATCTCAACTTATCACAGCCCCATCCAGGGTCTGAATGTGCTGAGCCATGTGCTCTTATACAAGACCTTCATTCCTAAGTCTTATTTTAAACATCTTTAAAATGAGGAGAATTCCCATAAAGAACACTGTGAGGTTCACATGAGCTGGTGTGAGTGGATGTACCTTCTAAACTGTAAAGCACTGTACAATTGTGAGCTCCTGGAAGACTTACAAAGGGAATCAAGACCCAAGTTCAGCCTGGCAGTTTGATATCTTAGAAGTATGAGAGACCATAAAAGTAAGGAAAATATTTATTTTAGTCAACTTGTGAATTAGGCAAAGGGCTATTTTATGAATAGACAAGGCACACATCCTACTTCTTAAAAGGCACAATAGTGACTCTGCATCTAGGGCAGCCTGTATTCTAAGGCATTGCATTGAGGGTCAAGAGAAACAGGATTTATTGTGCGTCTCTGCTGTGGGGGTGTGGGACATGGGCCAGATAGGATTCAGCCATGATGAAGACAGGATCCCTTCTCTCCAAAGAAGGGGGGGGGGGGAACATCCGAATCCCAGGACGGAATGTGATGTTTGTAATAGGAGAGATACAAAGGTCTCACAAGGTCCAAAGAATAGGGGGTTTTGTTTGGGAACAGACAGTAGTAGAAGAGATTTCTTAAAGAAGCCAAATTTACAATTTGCTGCAATCAATGGGTAGGAATCTGAAAGTTGGGTAGGGCCAGCCAGATGCAAGGCAAAGGCACAAAAGTAGGTTTGTTCCAGTTTGTTCCTGTAAGAGTGGTCCTGTGTTATTGGAGCAAAGGTCAACGTGGCAGAATGATCATAACTAATACTTATTGAGTGCTTACTCCATGTCAAGCCCTGTCCTAAAGGCATGAAGGGTATTTTCTTCAGGTAATTATCGTAGTGACCATGTGGGAGAGATGTTACTGCTGTCATTGTATGAATGAGCAAAGCAGGACACAGACAGGTTGAGTCAACTGCCCAAAGTCACCCAGCTAGTAAGTGGCTGAGGCAAGAGTTGAACTCAAACTGTGTCATTCAAGAGTCCACACTTTAAACCATTGCACTAGGCAGCATTCCCATGGATCTAAGATGTGAAAAGCTGAGGCTGAAAATCTCCTTTGGGGTTCCACAACCACAGAGGTGTTAAGGAGCAGACACAAGTGCTCTTGATTCAATAGGCCAGTGTTCCCCAGAACTGGTACACAGACTACTTGTGGGACGACAGATATTTTAGATAATACATTGATCACTGATTTTTTAAGTTATATATTTAATTTCATATGAGTTGGAAATTCTATATATAGCACATCAAAACCTTGATCATGGATGTTCTTACTTAGAATGCTGCTGTACTTTTAAAAGTGTGTCAAAGAAAAACTTTAAAAGTATGTCAAATTAAATACATTTATGGAAGAAAAAATGAGTAATAGTACTATTGTTATAAGGATTTGTCAAAAACCATGAAGGTAGCCCTGAATACCTAAAGTTTGAGAATGCCCTGACTGGGCAGTGGAAAGCAAGGAAGGTTGCTAGAAAAGAGGGGGCATGTTAGATACACTTTTTAGGAAAATTAATCCTTTCTCAACATTTAGGATCGATTCGAGGGGCCAGCAGTCATAATGTAGAGTCTAGTTTTAGTGGGCTTTATCTGTCAGTATTCAACCAAGAAAACAGAAATTCAAGTCTTTACACCTGGGGGATTTTGTGGAGAAAATGCATAGGTTACATAGATGATGGAAGAACTGAGGAACAAAAGTAGATATATCAAGGCAGCCCAGGAATCTGCTTCTACCCTTGGCTGGAGAGACAAAGAGAGAAGGTCATGTTGGAGCCTACGTGTTAAGCTAACTGGCAAAAGCTGAAATTGCACTGGAGCTGGGGAGCCATGCTGGAGCTTTATAGGTAACATCAGGTGAGGCAGTGAAGGACCCCTCTCCAGACTCCTCCTTCCAGCCCCTCCCACTGGCTCAGTCCCACTTAGGAAATGCAGCTGCCTGCAATACAGAACAGGGAAGCAGTCAGGCAAAGTTCGAGATCTTTACAGGGCAGGACAGGGCGCCTGGGTGGCTCACTCAGTTAAGCGTCCAACTTCGGCTCAGGTCATGATCTCACAACTCGTGAATTCGAGCCTCACATCAGCCTCTGTCCTGACAGCTCAGAGCCTGGAGCCTGCTTTGGGTTCTGTGTCTCCCTCTCTTTGCCTCTTCCCCAGTGTTCTCTCTCTTGAAAATAAATAAACATTAAAAAAATTAAGATCTGTGCCAAAGATGCCCAGGACCAGTGCTGGGGCTCTAGCCCTAATCTGCTTGGGAAGTAATTTTGGATAAGCCAGTAGAACCAGGATGCAGAGGGGGTCTTCTAGAGGCATCTAGAGACAGAATGGGTAGGATTTGGTAATTGCTTGGAAGAACAGGGCATGATAGAAAGATTGTGTGTGAGAGAGAAAGAGACATAAGCTGAAGTTAACCCTAGATTCAGCCTTTGGTTATGAGTCTCCTGGATATCGCTTTCTGTTGTTTTCATAGATGTTCCATCTCCTGCCTGGCATTTCATTTCCATACTGGAAGAGTCTTTATTCTTGGTGTTTCTCTGTGCATGTGTTTTTTTGCTCTTTCCTGTTACTGTAGTTGTTATTTTATTGGTCAAGTTAAAGACCTATATAATTACTGAAAGTAATTATATTTTACTACACCCACAGGCATTTGTAATCTGTTTTTACAACCGTAGCACAAATTTCTTGTGCAGCTTTTATCCTGGCCTGTCTTCTTGGCTATCGTATGCTAACATGAACCTCGGGGGCCTCAGTACTCTTGTGGGTCAGATAGCCAGGGCTGGCCTTTGTAAACATTTCATAGATGATGGGGTCAAGCAAATCATGAATTTACACAGTCTTGTGATCATTTGTTTAGAATAGGATGCCTGACAAGTTTTAAAATTGAAAGCTACTTTGTTCCTCAGTGGCTAGAAGAGGCTAAAAATACATCTGAGGGAGAAAATTGTGAAGGTTTCCAACTCCAGAGATGGGGAACCTTTTGAAGATGATCGTGGGTATTTAGCATGAACTCTGATCCACAAGTGGCACCTGAAAGGGAACTGCTTTGCTTTCTGGAACTTCATGTTCCCGCAGGATTACAGGAAGGGTTGGAGGGGGATTTCAGCCAGAAACATTTGTTCTTTTGGTTGTTCTCCCCTTGTTTCCTAGGTCATCATTTTCATGTCAGCATGATCTTGGCTGAAGGAAAATGTATCCCTCTTAACGTTTTCTTCAACTAAAAACAACATTTTAATGTGCTTTTTGGAAACCTTGTCCGATGGCTCTGGTACCCCTCCCAGGGGAAAGTGGATTCAAAGGGGGGAGCTGAACTTTGGAAAGAGTGTAGAGTGAGGGCTGCTGGCAGGTTGTGTTTTCATTAAGCATTGCTAAAGACAGGCATTCTATTTGGGAGATCCACCAATACCCAAGTCCTTTCTTCACCAGTGGTCCCTCAATTTCTTGAGGTTCCCGAGAAACATACATATGCTCAAAATGGGCATGGGCCCAGCTGCCTCTTGGTACAAGAGAAAACAAAATCTAGTCTTATCTTATGGAAGAGTGGGCCTGGACTTTACCACCTTTACCACTACAGGCATATGGGAGAAAGAGAAGAAAGACTAAAGCCATTATGAGCTTATGGGCTGCTAAAAAAATGTGGCCCAGTCATTGTCATCAATTTGAGGAGCTGCCTGCTTTTTTGAAGAGTGGAGTTTGTCTCTCTTACTTTTAATCAACCCTTTGGAATAAGTAAGGTAAGAGTAGGGAGTCTGAGCCTTCAGCTCTAAAACTCTCCACACATCATATAGTACGTACAATATATAGTATATAATGTGTGATAGTATAAATAGCTGTAAGTGTTGAGCAATATCCAGGACTTGAGTCACTGAAAGTACAGGGCTGATCATGTCATAGATGCTCAGTTACTTCCTACTGATTGAACATTTGAGTGATTTGAGAAATAATAAGATCTCATAACAACATATTTCACATTCGACGTGGTCTTCTGTCTCAGAACTTGAGTAGTAAGTTATATTCAAACTCCAGACCATTGATTGACTCCCCGTTGTCCCCTCCCCCCTTTTTATGGTAAATATTTCGAGATTTAAGATATAATGTCAATGGAAAAAAAATTTCAGTAAACAGAGTTGCTATTTGCAAGGCGTTCAAAAACTCATGACTAATGAAATATGTGAATCTCAATGGCCATTCCTATTAACCTTTTAACGCCAAATATCCAAAATCTAGACTCCATAAAAGCTGCAGGAAATGAAACAGAACCTACTGGAACTCCTCAATAAACAGTGATTTTCAGATGGTCAAAAGATGACTGATCGACCAGGGTAGTGCTAGTTTTGACAGTGTTAACTTGGATTATGTAGGGTTAAGAGCATGTGTTTTACCAAACACTTTGACCCATTTTTTCCTTGTAAAGGAGACCAACTGTGAGATGAAAGAAAACTTGAAAGCAGTGCTTGATTTACCCGAGATGTCATTGTTTCTCTTCACGAACCAGAAAATTCCCTGATGGGGAGCATGCCACATCCCAGGGGTTCCAGAATTAAGAGGCTACTCTAATTTTCTTCTCATTCAGGTAGAAACAATTAACTGAGGGACACGAGTCACACGTCTGGAGTTTTTGATGAAAATGGTCTTTCTTTCATGTAATCAAAATGTCTGCTCTTTAATTTCTCTGAGCTGCATTGTCATATACCCGAGGTCAGTGGAGACAGCAGGAGTATAAAATGTTTTGTGAACCTTAAAATTCTACATGCACTTAAGGTATTTTTATTTTTATTCTTATCGAATGAGATAAAGCCAAAGAAAGAATAGGCACCATGCGGTTGTTGGATAATTTTTTTTGTTTTGTTTTGTTTTGCTTCGATGCTGGTTGAGAGCATTTCTATTTGGGGAGGTGCTGATGGGGGTAGAGAACCAAGAGTCAGAAGGAGGAGAGCTGGGAGAAGCTGGGTTTGGGGAAGTTTGGTTAGGAATAGATGAAGGAAGAGACTGAATGGAGATCTCTGTTTTTCTTTAATTTACCGAAAAGTTCCCGGGAATGCATTCCAAAGAGAGCTTATGCAATATGCAAGAAATACACTGAGAGGCTGAGTGTAACAAAACAAATTTAAAAGAGCCCTCATTTCGACTATTTTCAGAACTGTTTAGGATTTAAACCTCATGGTGTTTATGAAAGACTCCTGCCTGTTAGGTAGATGCCACCAATGTTGTGACTGATCATATAATTTAATAATTATTTATTTTAAGGAAGTGTTTAGTGATGCCATGGCAGGTTGGGGAGGCTGGAAAATCCTGACCTCATCTAGTTGATTTTATTTTGTTCTAATTCTTTTTAAAGGGACGAGGTATCAGGTTTTTCTGCCCTGCAGCACCGTCCTCATATAAAACCAGTCTCAAAGAAAATTTGGGTTCACAATTATACTGGTTGCATCACCGTGTGGCTAGTCTGCCTGGAGCCCGAGTTCCCAAGGAGTCTGGTTCTAGCTGAGGCCCCCCGCTTTGCTCAGGATGAGTACTCAATCCCTGACTCTGAATTCCAGTCCCTTCCAGAGTAGACTACAAATTCTCTTGATTTTAGAATTATGATGCTGTGTATGCTAGAATAATGGTGGTGGGCCTCACACTTAATCGAACATTTTCTACATACCAGCCATAACCCATTTGCTTCTCACAACAAATCTGTAATCTGGATGCTGGTACCGTTATTATCCCCACTTTACAGGTGAGGAAATTGAGTGAAGTGAATTAACTTCCCCAGATTATACTGAACTGGATTTGAATCTAGGCAATCTGGGCTCTGAACCAATAGGCTGTAGTGTCTCCCTAAATGCTTGCATTCCCAAACTTTTGAAATATTGGGAGATCAATAGATATTTGTCTCTATATCTGCCATATTAAAAAAGAAAATGCTGGGGCCTCTGGGTGGCTCAGTCGGTTAAGTGTCCAGCTTTGGCTCAGGTTATGATCTCCCGGTTGGTGACCATGAGCCCTGCGTTGGGCTCTCTGCTGTCAGCGATGAGCCTGCTTCAGATCCTCTGTCACCCTCTCTCTGCCCCTCCCTCATGCCTCTCTCTCTCTCTCTCTCTCTCTCTCTCTCTCTCAAAATAAATAAACATTTAAAAAGAAAAGAAAGGCTGAGATAAGAGAATCCACCAAAAATTCAAGGTGAGAGAGGTACATTTGAAGAGAAAAGAGAAAATACATTTGTTTTTTTATTACTTCTATTAAACAAATTTTTTTTAACGTTTATGCATTTTTGAGAGAGAGAGAGAGAGAGAGAGAGAGAGAGAGAGAGAGAGAGAGAGACACGGAGCATGAGCAGGGGAGAGGCAGAGAGAGGGAGACCCAAAATCCACAGCAGGCTCCAGGCTCCGAGCCATCAGCACAGAGCCCAATGCAGGGCTCGAACTCACAAACCGTGAAATCATGATCTGAGCCGAAGTTGGATGCTTACTGACTGAGCCACCCAGGCGCCCCATGTCTATTTAAGATGAAATAGAGGTTTGTGTAAGAAAATGAAACAAATGGGGTGCCTGGGTTGCTCAGTCCGTTAAGCAGCCGACTTCGGCTCAGGTCATGATGTCTCGGTCTGTGAGTTCGAGCCCCGCGTGGGGCTCTGTGCTGACAGCTCAGAGCCTGGAGCCTGTTTCAGATTCTGTGTCTCCCTCTCTCTGTCCCTCCCCTGTTCATGCTCTGTCTCTCCCTGTCTCAAAAATAAATAAAACGTTAAAAAAAATTTAAAAAAAAAGAAAATGAAACAATCATCGGAAAAAAAGTAAATAAAGTTCTTATTTCCAAGCTTAAGTAACTGCAAAAATGTGGTTCAGAAGGAGAAGGCTCTCACTTCTGACAAGCCAAGTTTGTTTCAGTTTATAGTACTTGTACATCCTGTACCTGAAGAGTGCTGCATATTTGTAAGCAAGTGTTCTAGTTGGTTTAAACCCAAAATAAAACCAAGAGCAGTGTAAGGGTGCTGATTCCTCTCAAAGGGAAGACTTCTATCCAGGCACCAGAATGTTCTTGTGGGCATGGCTGACTCTGTCTTGTCCAGATGCTGGATGTCCACTCCAAATGTCAGTATGCACAGGCCTCCCTTGAAGATACTGAAGATATTCTTTGACGCTGGCCTTTGGCCAAGGGCACTGAAAAGACTGGCTGGGAGGAACCACTACTCTAGTGATTTATAGACACTACAGAGCAGCTTCCAAATAATGAATTATATACAGGGTCCAAGCAGCTTTCAAATCGTGACCGAGTTTAAGTCTTTTATATTTCTTATAAATATATTTCTTATATTTATATAAACCATGAATTTCATATCGTGGGTCAGTGCTGGAAGTGAAGGGGGTTAGAATCTCTGTCCTGGCCTGGCCACAATCCCCTCCGTTCATAGTTCCTGTTCTGTCAGCGTCTTACCCATGTTGCCTGCGCATGTAAACATGTAAACTGCTAAAGAGGACTCTGTCTGCTGTTGTTCAAAGCTCAGTCCTTAAACTTTTAGTGTGGCAGTCCCCTCTAAAAATCAGGGGAAGGCATGGATGCCCTCCCAGCAAGGTATTCAGACGTATCCTGGTTTGCCTGTAGTCATGAACTTCTGAAGCCTGCCCGTGCCCCAGGGCCAGAACCCTGGCCCCAACAGCTTTACAGGAAAGGCGGTTGTTTGGGCTCCAGTGTCCTTCCCTACGTGTGTCCCTTATCCTCATGGTCTCAGGCAGTGGCACACGTTCCAGCCATTATAAATGCATCTGAAGCAGGACAGTGTAAGGAAAAGATCATTTTTAAGGGTGCTTCTGAGAAGTTGCACGAAAAACTTATGCTTATGTGCAGGACTGGCTCCTTGGTCATGCAGCCACTATAGACACACAGGACCTTTTGCGTTGGGTTTAGAGCTCTGTAGTCCCCATCTTGAAATTATTTTTTGCTAAGTTTATTTATTTTGAGAGAGAGTGTGCGTGTGAGCAGGGAAGGGGTAGAGAGAGAGGGAGGGAGAGAATCCCACACAGGCTCTGCCCTCTCTGTGCAGAGCCCAATGTGACGCTCGATTCCACAAACTGAGATCGTGACCTGAACTGAGATCAAGAGCTGACTCAACCAACTGAGCCACACAGGCGTCCGCCATCTTGAAATTCTCAATGAATTCCTGTTTGAATTTGTGCTTTTTGTGGAGTGCATTTTAATGGAATGATGGAGAATGTGCTGGGGGCTTGAAGCCTCAGCTCCTGCAGGGTCCCCCCACCTGTGTCCTGTTACCTCCCCAGGACTAGGTCTCCACTGCTGGTCCCTCTCCCCAGGGAGAGTTGATGTCGGGGGAAGTGTCCCAAGGCAGCTTGGGACAGGGCCTGGCAACAGTGTCCTCGCCCTGAGCTGCCAGTGTCACAGTGCACAAAGCAGGCAACTCACTTGGGGCAAATAACTCACTTACCTTCAGTATAGACAACCTACACCCCCCCAACATGTGGCGGCTACTGTCCTGGTCCACCCGTCTGCAGTGGATGGGGACAGTGGGACTGTGGAAAGAGGGGATGCCTGAGCTTGACTTCCCAGCCCCCAGGAGAGCACTGCACACAGGCCTAAGGTTTGGCAGAAGGGGGGACTCAGAAGGCCGCCCTCCTGGTGCCTGTGTTTCCACTTCCTCACGAGTGTCTACGTGCCCAAGGGAGCAAAGAAACATCAAACAGCAAATAAAAATCATTATGAAAGGTCAAGAGAGAAATCCTGGAAGAGATGAAAAGCTATATTTAATACCTTTAATAGTATCTTTTTCATGCTTTTCAACAAGAGGGCCCTGCATTTTCATTTTGCACCAAACCCTAGAACTTATGTGGTCAGTCCTGCCGTGTCTCCCTGGCCAGCCACAACAGCTGCAAAAGAGACAGACAAATACAGTCTTTGTTCTGGGTGACTGTGCCCAGCCCCACGTGGGGAGTTCTATTAGCACGGAAGATGGGCACAGTGGGTATTGGGGTAGGTAACTCGCAGTTTCTACCATAACACTTTAAAAATAACCAGATGTTATTGAAGGCATTCACAATGTTTAGCTCATTTGACCCTAAACCTGATAGTACAATTAACCCCAGTTTACAGATTAGGCAGCAGCACAGCAATGCCCAGTCCCTCAGCCCGGAACACACAGCAGGCAAGTGAAGCCAGGCCTCAAACCCAGGCAGTCTGGACTCCTGCCCGGGGCTCAGCACCTTTGCAGCTCAGCCTGCAGAAACCTGCATCTGTGCCCCAGCAGGGATGGGCTGGTTCTCCGAGGCAGTGTCTTCTGGAAAGTTCGGCCAGGGGTTCACAGGTTCACGGAGAGGAATTGTTTCAGGCTTTAAAATGTGGCTCCCTGGGGGTGCCTGGGTGGCTCAGTCACTTAAGCTTCCAACTCTTAAGTTTGGCTCAGGTCATGATCTCAGCACAGAGCCTGCATGGGATTCTCTCTTCTCTGGCCCTAACCCATCTCAGGAGCTCTCTCTTTCAAGATAAGAGAAGAGAAGACAAGACAAGATAAGATAAGGTAATAAATGAATGGTAGCTTCCTAAACTCTAAGCCAGCCAACTGAATCAGAATATCTGAGAGTGGGTCACAAGAATCTTCATTTTAAACAAATTCCTTCAGGTGATTCTTAGGAGCTTTAACAAATGTTGCTCAGAAGTTTTAGGGTACAGTTCACTTCCTGAGATGAGCACTGTGTGGGAATTGGAAGGAAATAACTACTCATAATAACACAGTGGTGGCAGGAAGGCAAAAGGTTACAGCCCAGTGAAAGGGAATGTGACAGTGTCCATCAGGATTACAGACACATTGGCCCTGTGATGCAGTGGTCCAGCTTCCGGAAGTGTATCCTACCTATAGACCTACACGTGCAAGGAATGGCACACCTTCCAGATTATTGGGGGTTGGGGGGCATTGCTGATAATAGCAGAACATTGGAAGCAGCCCAGGCGTCCAGCAGCAGAGGGCGGGCCAGGCCCCTCCACTCAGTGGCCCCCGTCATGCGCCCAGAACGAGGAAAATCACCAAGTACTGATGTGGAGAGGTCTCCAGGACATGTTGGAAGGTGAACAGGGCAGGATGCCAACAGTGTGCATAGGACAGGTGGGCGTGAGAACCGCCTCTCCCGGGAGCAGCGCAGTCCCCCTCGTGCCTCTGTTCACAGACTTGGAGTCTCAGCGCTGGCCTGGCAGTGGGGACAGCAGAGTCACTTCCGGTCCTTCCTGGTGCCCCCACCCCAGGCTGTTGCAGACTCCCTGTCAGCTCTCTTCAGAATTACCAGAGGGGATGCCTGGGGGGCGGGGGGGCTCAGTGGGTTAAGTGTGTGACTTCGGCTCAGGTCATGATCTCACAGTTTGTGAATTCGAGCCCTGTGTCAGGCTCTGTACTGGGCTCTGTGCTGACAGCTCGGAGCCTGGAGCCTGCTTTGGATTCTGTGTCTCCCTCTCTCTCTGCCCCTCCCCCCCCCAAAAATAAAAATAAACATTATAAAAACTAAAAAAAAAAAAAAAAAAAAAAGAACGAGGTACTTGGGCCCCCCCTGCCCTGGGCTCTGCTTCCTGTTCACCAATTCTCTGGCAAACAAAAATCCTTATTACGTCTCTTTGGAAGCAGTAAACCTAGCTCTCGAATGTGGCATGACTGCAAGCTGCATTAACTTTCTCACCATTTCTGGGTGCAAAGCCTGCCGCCTCAGTCCTGGGCTGGCTTTGGGGGGTGAGCTTCATGTATTTAGCTTTTAAATTTTTAAAAAATGTTTTATTATTTATCTTTGAGAGAGAGGGAGAGACAGAGCATGAGGAGAGGAGGGGTAGAGAGAGAGGGAGACACAGAGTCTGAAGCAAGCTCCAGGCTCGGAGCTGTCAGCAGAGACCCTGACGCAGGGCTCGAACTCACAAACTATGAGATCATGACCTGAGCCAAAGTCGGATGCTTAACCGACTGAGCCACCCAGGCGCCCCTCATATGTTTGGTTTTCAAAGTGCATTTGGATGATGGACGCCCTTCTTCCAGCTCCGTACGATGCCTCTCTCCTCTTGAACTTGGACGGCCCCCTCCTGGTGGCATGCTTTCTTTCATACCTAAGGGAATGCTTACACTCTTGAGTGGAAACATACGGGAGTTTCAGAAACAGATTGTTCTCTAAAAATAGTCCCTTCTGCCTTTCCCATTAAACTAGGTGTCAAGGCTCAGAGTTAGCAGGGCAGTTTGTTAGAGCAAAAGCAGCAAAGACTTTCCCTTGGAGATTGTCATATATGGCTGTGAAACCCTAGGAAAGCAGACCTTAGAATTCTTCGTGAGTTAGAAGAGAGAAGCCCAAATGCCAGGTCAGTTTTTTTTTTTCTTTACTTAAAAAATAAGGATTCAAAAATTCTGCAGCTTCAGGAAGAAGATTAAATAGTAGGTGATCCATTGGCACAATAAAAATTCTGTCTCTTCCTGTGGTTTGGGCCTCGATGAATTTATTCTGGGTCCTGTCTTGGTCAGTAGTGGTTCCAGAATGTGGGGTGGGGAGGGCTTGAAGCTGCATTTCCACGGCCCTTTATGTAGAAATGGATCGTGCTGAGGATTGAAGAGGTAACTGTAATAGAGGGAAAACCCTTCTTCTCCACTCCCTTGGGCCCCATCTTGGCACTTTAATTGCTCTCACTTGGTAGATGATTCTCATCACAAAGGCCCAAGGCTAGGTTAATCTGGACCAGTGATGTCTAACAGAACTTTCCGTGATGATGGAAATGTGGGTACCTGTGCGGTCCAACAGCCTCTGATCAAATGTGTCTATTAAGTAGTTGAAATGTAGCTGGTGTGACCAAGGAACTAAATTCTTAATGTATTTTATTTCAAGCAATTTATTTATTTATTTTTTTTTAATTTTTTTTTTCAACGTTTATTTATTTTTGGGACAGAGAGAGACAGAGCATGAACGGGCGAGGGGCAGAGAGAGAGGGAGACACAGAATCGAAAACAGGCTCCAGGCTCTGAGCCATCAGCCCAGAGCCCGATGCGGGGCTCGAACTCACGGACCGCGAGATCGTGACCTGGCTGAAGTCGGACGCTTAACCGACTGCGCCACCCAGGCGCCCCATCAAGCAATTTAAATTTAAGTAGTCACATGTAAATGGCAGTCGGCTACCATTTGAACAGCACAACTCCACACTTGGAATGGAAGTTAGAAATTATAATTTCTGAACTCTGTCTTTATGTCAACTTGATATGATGGTCATGTCACGTTAGTACTGTAGGCATTAAATGCCCATCTTATACAATAGATATAATTGACCCCGGGCCAATTGGATATTCTGAGTGGTGTGGACCATCCAGGCTTCCTTACTAGGTTGCATGAGCCAGAGATGTCAACGCCAAGGTGTTCTTTGACTCCATGGGTCCATTTGCAAGAACCAAAGCAGGGATTCAGTACCTGGAGAGGCAGGATAGTATGAAAATACTGCCCAAACAGCAAAACTTGTGGAATCACAACACTGCACCTGAGATTCACAGGTGAACGAACTTCATTTGCCTGTGTCTCTTTAAACTCAGAATCAATTCATTAATTTTGGGGACTTGACTTTGCTCACATAAGATGCAACACCACACATTCCTGCTTATAATGTTTGCCAGAAAATAGAAAAGAGTTAGTTGCTGTAGTGCATACTTTGTGGAATTCTGACAGTTAGGGGATAATTTAATGTTACAAAACAGACTTGCATGCAGTAGAAATATCCAAGGTGGCTTTGTAAGAGCAAATGCCATTCAACCTGTGAATCTTGCTAACCCTAAATCAGTCGGATAACCCTCTACTAATACCTGTTTCTCCCTTCAGAGTGTTCATGTTTTAGTCCTTTTAGTGCTATTTTTCAAATCACCCACTGCTTAATATTTTTCATGCTGTCGATTAAGAAACAATGTATGGTTGAACCTTCCCTCATGCAACCCACCAGGTCCCACCAACAAAAATCCTCATCTCCAAACCTTACACAGTCATATCTCTAGCCTAGAATAGCTCCAGAGTTTGTAAGTGATGGTCTAGTCCTCCTTCCTTTAGGCATCCCGGCTCCTTAGGAAGTGGGATTTGGGATGGCACAGAGCAAACCGAGCCTGGATCAGGTCCTCAGCTCCAGCTGATCTTTACCCCTAAGACTGTCCATCTTGGAATCCCAAGACCTCCAGGGTAGCACAGAGGGAGCCACCTTCCAGAACTAGTCTTCACTCCAGCCTCCACTTAGCTGATGTGCTTTGTGGTCAAGGCCAAAGGCTGGGTCACCATTCTTGGCTTCTGAGGCATGCCCATTGGTAAGAAACCATGCTTTCCCTGACCCCCCTAAGAAGAAACCCTGAAATGCTGTAGACTGGTGATTATTGGCCCACTCATCCCCCACTGTTAGCAGAACTCCTGAAAGAGTGAACCCCCTTGGCATGGACTGTGGTGTCCAATTCATGTTTCTAAGATGAGTTTGTGACATTGGGACACAGAAGCTCTCTGAAGGGCTTATTCAAGGAACGAGTTTATAACCTATCACAAGATGCTGTGAGAATGACATTAACTACTCTCCTCTCATACTGAGCAAGCCACCCAGCAGAGTGCCATGAATATAAACAGCCCTAGACGTTCAAATCTTACTGTTTTGTTGATGAGCGCACATGGTCCTTAAGCATGCAGTGTGGGTGGTCTGCTGGGAGGTGGTGAATCAAAGCCAAGGGGTTTTGTTCTCTGGTCAGCCTCTGCACATGATTTGTGAGCACTTGACTGATTGCTCCTACACTTCACATTGAATGGCCACCTTTGCATTTTTGAAGGGAAGACGGCCACTTGTTTGCTCTCAGATGTCACAGTACATCTACCCTTTATCACCCAGGGCCCCAGCATGGTCATGTGAATGGGTTGTGGGGTGAGATTCAGAGGACCCCTCTCTGTTCCACAGCCTATTGCAAGACTTTGAGGAAGTCTTGGACAGGTGTACCTTCGGCCTTCCCCCAACACAAGCAAAACACACCTGCCCTTTATCTGGCTGAGTGGGAGCGTGTGCAGCTGCAGTAGATTAAAACAGTGAACACTTGTCTGCAAACAGAACTACTTGGTGGTTGGATGTTATGCAATTCCAAGTGTTATTGCTAAATATTATTCTTACTTTGTATATGTGGAAACATTTAAAATTTATTGTGCATTTTTTTAGGACAGAGAATATTTTCCTAGTCTTTTGTTTTGGCTTTAATACACTATTGATTATGTTAAATGATCAAAACATTCATGCTGTTATGACATTTCATGTCATACAGAAATACAGAAATTACTAATTAAGTCTTCCTCATCTTCTCATCCCATCTCCTGGCAGGAACCAATATCAGTGCACCACATGTACTTTTCCACAGTTCCTCTACATGTGTAGAAACATACATGTTTATGTTGGTAATTGATAATAGCACAGATATACTTTTCATATGCATATATATGCATACATAAGATATATTTCCAAGTCAATATAGAGATACATCATTCTTTTTTTTTTAATTTTTTTAAATTTATTTTTGAGAGAGACGGCACAAGTGAGAGAGAGGCAGAGAGAGAGAGAGAATGACAGAGGATCCGAAGCAGGCTCTGTGTTGAGAACTCAGAGCCCGATGCGGGACTCAGACTCATGAACTGTGAGATCATGTACTGAGCCGAAGTCAGATGTTTAACTGAGTCACCCAAGTGCCCCAAGATACATCATTCTTTTTATTTATTTTTAGTTTTTATTATTTTAAAAAAATTAATGTTTTATTTATTTTTGAGAGAGAGACGAGTGTGAGTGGGAGAGGAGCAGAGAGAGAGGGAGACACAGAATCTGAAGCAGGCTCAACTTGGGGGCTCAAATCAGCAGGCCGTGAGATCATGACCTGAGCCGAAGTTGGACGCTTAACCAACTGAGCCACCAAGGCACCCCACATCATTATTTTTAATCATTGCCTTACAGTACATAATGTGGACTATAATCTATTTAATCATTTTCTCATTTCTGGCCATTGTCAAGAGTGGCCTCTGTTCTTAAGAGATAAGGATAGAAACCAAGGTTGTTGCTTTGGCTTTTTTTACTCATATGCTTAATCTTGACCTTCACTCTAAGTTCCTCCTAATTGGGTTTTGTGTGTGTGTGTGTGTGTGCTTTACATAACAGATGATTTTTTAAAATATAAGCATTCTTTATTTTCAAGCCCTCTATTAAGAAAAAAAAGGAAGAGAAAAGTGCCTTGCTCTACAAGGGTAGATCTCGCAAGGGTTGTCAGTCTGGTTGCATGAGTATCTGGGAGTCTTGTTTGTTTACATGGTCAGTTCCCTAGGTTTCCCTGTGTCATTGCCAATCTGTGTGACTTGGCAGCCAACGGCTCTGCCTACACTGCGTCTTGTGGCCAAACACAAACTGAGCACGTCGAGGAATGGAAAATATTGCAGAGTTTCTAAGTGGTCAGGAAGGTTTTAATTCCAAGACAGGTCTAGTTCCTATTTTGTGATAGATAGTGTGGATACACCTAATTTTACCGAATTCTCTTGAGTACTTACACTGCCCACAAGAAACGAGAGTCTGTTTCACTCGACGTTGAAGGAGGAGAGATTGGCGATTACTGGGTTGATTAGGTCCCCTGGTCCTACGCCTTCCTTTGACTTAGTACTTCGGCACCACACTGTTAGCTCACTGAGGGAGGCCTCTTTGTGTACTTTTGTATTGTGCCTAGCACAATTATTGTGTTTTGTAAATGTTGAGCCACACGGATTTACATAGGGCTGAAAAGTACCACTTTTTTACAAGAGTCTTGCTGAACAGGGACTCTCATGTTTGTTTGATGCAAAGCGGTGACACAGAGTAGGGGAAGCAGTGGCCAGGCCTAAGATTCAGTTCAGGAGTAGGAGGAGATCAGGAAAATGAGGTAATGCAGTTTGCTCTAGTGATAGATGCTAAATCAGATCTTGAGGGTGTTTATCTTGGGCTTGAAAGCAAGGGAAAACCACAAGATCCTTTCTGTGGGGGAGGGAGTGACCAAACTGGTGAATGGAGGCGGTGACTCTGGTTTTTTATGTGTCATTGTGATTGATGACCTGGGAGGAATTGTCCTTTCCTGCCCTGTGCATGGGATGAGCTTATAATACCTTATATGTTGTGGGCATCCTGCCATGTTTCTGTGTACAAAAGACTATGCAGGATAGAAATAAAACTCTAATTTTTCATCTTGTGAGTTAGTCTATAGTATGATTTTTTTTCAAGTTTTTGTTTAAATTCCTGTTAGTTAACGTACAGTGTAATAATAGTTTCAGGAGTAGAATGTAGTGGTTCATCACTTAACATATGCACCTAGCGTGCATCACAGCAAGTACCCTCCTTAACGCTTATCACATATTTACCCCATGCCTCCCCTCCAGGAACCCTCAGTTTGTTCTCTATAGTTAAGAGTCTGTTTCCTGGTTTGCCTTTCTCTTTTTTTCTCTCCCTAGGTTCATCTGTTTTTTCTTAAATTCCACATATGAGTAAAATCATATGGTATTTGTCTTTCTCTGAATGACTTATTTCACTTAACGTAATAGTCTCTAGTTCCATCCGTGTTGTGACAAATGGCAAGATTTCGTTCTTTTTGATGGCTGAGTAATATTCCATCGTGTATGTGTGTGTATGTGTGTGTGTGTGTATATATATATATATATATATATATATATATATATATACCATATCTTCTTTATGCATTCATCAGTTGATAGTGTAGTATGATTCTTGTGTATGTATCCACACAACCCATATTTCCACAGATAAATCAGTAGCAATACAGTTTGGAAACAAATTAAAAATCTTTAAGAACAACGCCACTTCCTTATCATTTCTCAGTCCTCCTGAGTCTCCTGGTGGCCATCAAGACTTCAGCTGGTCTCCTGAAGGCTGTAGAAGCTCCTGGAGAGATTTGGCAAATGTCATCACATGACCTGGCCCCAGGCCCAATCCACTGAGAGAAACAACCTTCAAACGGTCATCTTTTCCTGGAGGATCTTGGAAACTTGACACCTTCTCCCAGGAATACTTAAGTAGGCTGAGCCACTGAAATTGATTCACCTCATACTTGCCTATTGCCCTCTCTGCCTGTGCTCCCTGCTCTTACTTGTGATCTCATTTCCAGGCAAAATAAAAGGGATCCTGCCTGAACATACCAGACTGTCCCAGCTCCACAGAGGTCCATGAGCTGGGTGTGGCTTAGCCTAATGGGTGGGCCAAATGCAAAGATACGGATAAATGGTTATAGCACTTTCCACCTGGCTTCTTGATACAGAGTATGAAGTGGTAAGCTGTAGAGAACATGCAGTGGTCATGGCCACCTCAAATAAGACAGTATTGGTAGCAGTCTCCTATAAACTATAGAAAGCACTATGAATTAGAATGGTTGCTTATTCCGGGTTGCAAATTCATTAGGTAAAAAACTGGGAGGATAGCTTTCTTCAAAAGCCTCGCTTTAGTCTCCTGTAATCTTCTCATGGAAGTTAAGTCTAATTCACACAGTAGAAAAGTTGGTGAAAGTATGTTCTCTCATCTGATGTCACTGGGCTTCTTTTTATGCTTTTGCTTCAGTAGTTTCTGATTGGAGTAGTATTATCTTTTACCCTCAAAAAGCATTAGGGTATTTTTTTTTTACATATATTTTTTGTCTTTTAATCCAAGATTTTAGATGGTGGCTGGGCTTCTCTTTATCTGAAAGGCAAGTCAAGAGCTCTTGCAGCCTTGTGTCTAAAGAGACTGCTCTGTGACTTAGCACAGGTTTGGGGCTGTCTCTGGCATGATTACGCTTGGAGGGCTCGTTGGAGAATAGTGCCAATTGTAGAAGATATTTTTCATGGAAGAGAAGCAGTTCCCTTTCTTTCAAACCTGGAAGCTTAAGAAGCAATTTCCTCTACCTGGTTCATTCTTGGCACTTAATACAACGCCACCAGCAAATCGGAACTTTTTAATGAATGCCAACCTCCCTTCACCAGATGAATGTTGGAAATGGCAAAAAATATATTTTTTAAAAGGCTACAATAGGAATATTCCAAGAGACACTAATTATTATCAATAAAATTTCAAAGCGTGTTTATCTTAGTTCTTCGTATCCCCCACCAAGGAGTAAGTGAACAAAAAGGAAACTTTATTGGTAAAGTCAGAATCCAAAATAGCCAGTGTGACCAAGTTTTGAAAACCATGGAAGTGAGTAGTGGCTGTGATTGTCTTTCCCCAAGAATGAGAACAATTTTAAGATGTGAATGGTTGGTTTGCCCATTATTACCCTCCTCTGTCTCTATGTATTCATACCATACCATTGATGGTTTAGCAGTAAAGAATATAATTCAGGAGTGTCTGGGTGGCTCAGTTGGTTGAGTGTACCACTCTATTTTGGTTCAGGTCATGATCCCAGGGTCGTGGGATCAAGCTCCACATTGGGCTCTGTGCTGAGCATGGAGCCTGCTTAAGATTCTCTCTCTCTCTCTCTCTCTCTCTCTCTCTCTCTCTCTCTCTCTCTCTCTCTTTCTTTTTCTCTTTCTCTTTCTCTCTCTTCCTCTCCCCCCTGCCCCTCTCCCCTGCTTATGCTCTCTCTCTCTCTCTCTAAAAAAAAGAATACAATTCAATATTTTCATTTTAAAGTGTGTATCTAAGGGATTCTATAATTCTAGTTTTACAAAATTATACTTGTTTTGTGCTGAATTTTTGGAAATTGTGCACATTTGAAAGCTTTTAAAAAATATTGTTTGTTTTTGTTGTATAACCAAAACAATAAAGGGCTCCATCATTCAGTGAAATTTGTCCTGCATGGATATGTCTCCTGAACCAGAGCAAGTCCTGTCTGTCGTATTATGCCAGTCTTTCGTATTAAAGAGCAGTAACAATCAGCAGGCAGATGGGAGTTGCAGCTGAAGACAAGGATGGTATTTCTCAATGAAAGAGGCTGGCAAGATCCAGGTCAGGCCTTGCATTCCAGCCCCTTGGCTTCATTTCTCTTTCCTCCTTACCCACGATTTCCTTTGTCTTCTCCCCTCATCACCAGCCAAAGCCCAGCCTGTCGGGGACCTGAGGAAACCACTGGGACGACTGCCCTGTAGTCCCTCCAGTTTATATTTGCTGATGTGAAACCAGCTATGTGTTGTTATTAGGGAGATTCTTTAGCCAGACACAATTCAAACGTGGAAGTCACACAGAGGAACATCTTGCTTCCATTCCAGTACAGATGAGCGTGTTCTGGCTCTCCTGCTAGTTAGCTGAGAGACTTAGGAAGAGTTGAAGGAGGGGGTTGTGGGGTGCCTGGGTGGCTCAATTGGTTGAGCATCCAACTTTGGCTCAGGCCATGATCTCACAGTTGGTAAGTTCGAGCCCCGCATCGGGCTCTGCACTGACAGCTCAGAGCCTGGAGTCTGCTTCAGATTCTGTGTCTCCCACCCTCTCTGCCCCTTCCTCGCTCATGTTCTCTCTCTCTCTCTCTCTCTTTCTCAAAAATAAATAAATATTTTAAAAATATTTTTTAATAAAAGAAAAGAAAGAGGGGTTTGCATTTAGTGATTTCTCAGGTTTTTTCTAAAGCGAATATTTTGTGATATATGTTAAAAAAAACACATACAAAGAAACCAACTCATGTCTCCTCTAATATATTAAGTTCTCCCCTGACTTCAAAATACCCACTGGAACCCTGTTCTCTTCTCCTGGCACAATCTCAATATATATAATGAGAGGCTGGTTTTGTGAAGTGGGGGACTTACAACCCCTAATTCTCTTACCCAGGTCTTTCATGCTCCCTGCCCCACCGCCAGATCTGAGCTTCCCACCTCCTATTTGGCCACCACCTTGTGTTGTATCTTGGCCACAGTCTTTGAAGAGTTATCACACAGACAGCTCTCAGACATGGCGGACCTGACTTAAGAAAGGAGTAAATAATGCCATGAACACCTTTTTTGCTTGTAGCTCTATCTCCAGGATATTTAGAACACTGCCTGATATAGAGTAGATGCTCAGTAAATATTGTGGATCTCAGAGCTGGGACCACATCATCGTGTCTTGGGCTCCCCATGGTCACAATCACACATTGGATAGGTGACTCTGGTCTCCGTTACTACCCCTCTCCATGCCCAACCATTACTCACTTACAACCTGGTTTTTTTCTTCCTTATACCTGATTCTTTTCCTAGATTAATCTATAAAAATGTCCTATTCACTAGGTTAATAATCTTTCTTAATTTTTATTATTTATTTTTGAGAATAGAGAGAAGGAAAAAACAAGCAGGGGAGGGACAGAGAGACAGAGAGAGACACAGAATCTGAAGCAGGCTCCAGGCTCTGAGCTGTCAGCATGGAGCCTGACATGGGGCTCAAACTCACAAACCATGAGATCATGACCTGAGCTGAAGTCAGATGCTTAACGGACTGAGCCACCCAGGTGCCCCACTAGATTACTAATCTTAATGTCATGTTTTCATTTAGTGAATAAACCATTTGAAATTAGTTTGGTTTTCCAATTATTGTTATGATCTACTGATACCATAGACAAATACAGCCAAAGAACTTTGAGATAAATGATAATGTTATCTTTAAATCCAAGAGACTTTGGATTTAAAGAGTCAACTGAAGAGTCAACTGAAGCAAACTTTCCTCTGCTATTAATAGTACTTGGTCAGAGGGGAATAAAGTCTGGCAACAGATGACTGCATGAAAGTCACACCCAGGGATTTTGTTACTGTCATGAACTCTGAAGTTGTAATAATTGGAAAATTAAATTTGTTTTAATATAAGCCTTCATTATAGCTAACAAATACATAATTCCCTATATCTCACTTCCTCTAATCTTCAAGTATAGGCATTCAAAAGGGACAACATGAAATCAAAGGTGAACATTAACACATTAAAACTGTACCACAGGACCTTTATTGTTCATAGCACTGTTGGTCCCATGATGAACTTATGGTCCCAAATTAAGTGGGATAGGCTTTTGGAAAGCAAATGATCTGAAGATTGGGAAGATGATACTTTTCGTACACCCCACTCCATCACCAAGAAGCCTATTACTGAGGGCCATAGATATCATCCCTAGGGCTTTAAGTCAGACCTTCAAGTGGAATATTGCATCTGGCTCCCCAAGGCTCCAGGGATCAAGTTCATTCCATCAGGGGTGGTACCACCTGGGAATTCTGGGGTGTAGAAGATAAGATCCATCATTTGTTAGGGTCTTAGCTTTGTCAGAGCACCTCTTGTCCAGGGAGCTATCCAAGGTGCTGTCTGAAACTCCCCATCATCCGGTAGATGTATGACTATTTTGTCCCAAGTGTTGACATATATTTCTGGCTATCTTGAGCCTCAGCCTTTTGCATTTGTCTAATCCTAAAACCATCTGTCCTTCCCAATTTGGATTCTTCCTGACCGCTACTTGCTTCCAAATCCTGAGATGTGTTGTGACGCATTCATAGCTTGCCCTCAACTGACCCTTTGCCTGTATCTTATCTTGACTCTGCCTAGTCTTAGTTCTTATCCTTTCTCACCCTGTCCCCTTCTGGGTTTTGTGTCTCTATAGTGTATGTCAGCAAAGTGATAGAAATCAGGAGTTAATCAACAAGAGAAATTAAACCTCAAAATATGTATGATTTTATTTTTGTATTAATATAAATTGCCTGAGTAAAATACTATTGAAAAAAAAAACAGTATTCTAATAAGAAAGACATTAGTTATACAGAGACTAGAAGGACAAATAGAGAAATAATTTTCACTTTTCACTTATTATCATTCAGCATATTTGTTAAAATAAATATTCAGCTTCTGTTGGCAAGATCAATATTATTCTTGAAACACATATTTGTTATACAGATTTTAGTCATATTTGCAATTGTTACCTGAAATGAAGAAAAGAAAATAATTTTGACTATAGCAGTGGATGACCCATTCTAGCAATTGGTGTTAAAATGTATTTTTAAAGATATATTCTTTAAAGATTTGGAGCACTCCAAAATCTCATGATTGAGCCTCATTTACCTGAGTTGGTCCATGTGCTCATACAATGTCAAAAATTGCCTGCAAGCTAATATATTTTTAATGTAATCATCATAACTTAACGCTTCCATAGAAATGCTTTCATGGGCTTTCATATGGATCTTTGTTTCATCCCATTTCCACTACAATGTGTATGTTGTCTCCATAAGAAAAAGCAAATCCACATGAACTTGAGCACTGTGGACACACACCAGGTGTTGTGCAAGTGACTGTATAACAAGTTCTCTGTTTTTTCAGCTTCTTCTACAATGATCACACTGTCTTAAGAAAGAAACAAACCTCCAAGCGCACCACCCTCTGTTCTCTAGCAATGCAGAGATTGCCTGCCTTGCATGTTAGCAATGGTGTTTATGTTGGCATTAAAGCAGAGCTAATGACTATTTGGAACCATCCCTGTTCCTTTTCCCAGTACCTTGTATGACCACTGACCCCCATCTCAAAGACTGTTCTTAGGGTTAGGGATGCAGATCATTGCCATTAACAATGTTTTATGTCTGTGTGAAGCTAACAACCCCTCCTGGGATTGAGCTCTTGACCATGGCTTCTGCCCAACTCTTAGGATAGAGGCACCACATGCTTACTGGCCCCAGATGAGCTTTGACTCAATTTAGACCTTAGTATAAACAGAACCAGAACAGTCAACGAATCTGGTTTACCAGTAGAACCCATTCTTCTAATAAAATCTTGTAAGAGAGTCTGTCACATAATATAGATAAAAGGAAGTGAGTTTCACAGAATGAAAGTCTGGGAACCTGGTCCCCATTGCCTGAGGTACTTTGGGGCTCCACAGAGATCTGTTTGAGAACTACTGATTGTCCACTTTCTTTACTTCACAGATGAGGAAACTGAAGCTTGGGGAGGTTAACTCACTGTTCATGACCACACAACTAGGTAGGGGCGATGTTGAGACAAGAAAATGTTCTCTGACTACCTTCTACTGTCCAATTCACGCCCTCTGCCTCCTCTCTTCCCCTTTCCCTGTTTCCTCATGGTTGAAAGGAGCATATCATGTACTCACTCTGACTTCTGATTGACGGGGCTCTTTTGTCCCCAACTGAATAAAACATACTCTAATTCAAACTGGCTTCAACTAAAGGACCTTATCACCCAATGCAAATTAAAAGTTCAGGGATATCTGGCTTCAGGTGCCACTAGGGGCTTTAAAAAAAAAATGCCATCCAGTTCAATCTCCTTCTCTTCATTTCTCTTGGTTCTGTCTTCTGTTGTACTGGCTGCATTCTGGTGGGTCTTCCTCCTGGACCCTGACGGGTGAGGCATCCAACATTCTTACAGTTAATGGTTCCTAGAGAAAAAGAGCTTGGGGGCACCTGGATGGCTCAGTCAGTTAAGCATCTGACTTAAGCTCGGGTCATGATCTCATGGTTTGTGGGTTCAAGCCCCGCATTGGGCTCTGCACTGACAGTGTGGAGCTTGCCTGGGATTCTCTCTCTCTCTTTCTCTCTGCACCCCCCCCCAATAAATAAATAAACTTAAAAAAATTCTTCTAATTGAGCCTCATTTACCTGAGTTGGTCCATGTGCTCACTCCTAAGCAACCTTTGTGGCCAAAGGACTTGAAGGACCTGATGGGTCAGGCCTGGGCCATGTGGGACTCCTGGAGGATGGGTTGGGGTCAGTCCTGCTCAAACCATTTGGGCTGAAACTAAGGAAGGGCAGATTCCCCAAGGAAAAAACAAAGGATACTCTTAACCAGAGCTGTGAGGGAATGGATGCTCGAAGGTAAAAGCCACATGCATCTACCTCAACATCTTCAACTCTTGGTTAGCCTTTGAGGCTGATTCTTAGAACCAGACGCAAGACTACTCGCCACAGAGCTGTCTGCCTTGCTGCTGCTTCTGTAGGACCCCGGACTCCCCTCTATTAGGGACTCTTTCACTTTGTCATTGCTCAATTAGAGAAAGTATAGGGGTTTTTTAATTCTTTTTTAAAAAACACAGAATTTAAACATATCCCATATTTTTGGAGGCAATTGGTAGAAATGTCCAGACATCCCATTAGAGGGTTTGATTCAGCTTGATACACTTGAGAGTGTTTAGTTGGGGGTGGATGAAACAAGGTCAGAAAACTTCCAGAAAAGTGTCTAAACAGTACATAGTGTTGGCACCCCCAGATTGGCCTTCTCTCCTGCATTCCATTCCCCCTGGGGAAGCACGTCTATACATGCCAAGCAAGGAACGAACTGAGCAAGGTGCATAGCGAGGCTCGCTCAGGTTTACACTGTCAGGTGTGTTCTGGGAGGGAAACGCTGCCCTTCGTTTCCTAGGTGAAGAAATAATATGAGCGGTGGTGGAAAAGCAAGACTGGTTTAGGGTATCACAGAGTTAATCCTATAGTTTTGCAGCAGGATTTAGTTTAGGCTTCAACTAGAGGTATTTTAGGCTAATGGAAACGTGGACCTGGAAGTCCAGAAACTTGTGTTCTTGTCTCACCTCTGCATTAGATTGTCTAGTTGACTTTGATCCAAATTGTCACCCTCTCTGGACCTTAGTTTCCAAGTCTTGAAAATAATTAGTTATGACAATATAATAACTAATTCTCACATAAATCAACATTTCCCAAAGTGAACTACGCATACCGTGGTGGTTCCTGAGACTCTTTTTGGGGGCATATGCCGTATTTTTAAAAATAATGATGTATATTCTCCCAGTTTTGATGAAGTATAATATATAACATGTTGTATGTATTTTTTTTTAATTTTTTTTTCAACATTTATTTATTTTTGGGACAGAGAGAGACAGAGCATGAACGGGGGAGGGGCAGAGAGAGAGGGAGACACAGAATCGGAAACAGGCTCCAGGCTCCGAGCCATCAGCCCAGAGCCTGACGCGGGGCTCGAACTCACGGACCGCGAGATCGTGACCTGGCTGAAGTCGGACGCTTAACAGACTGCGCCACCCAGGCGCCCCTGTTGTATGTATTTTTTAATGTACTAGACGAACCAGCACAGCAACTCCCAAATTTCATGGACAGTATTACTAAGGAATCCTATAAAATAAATATTATATTTTTAGACATGAGTATGGTTAAGAAAAACATTAAATAATTAGTACACAGAGAAAGCAAAACCCCAAGGTGGTACATAAATTATAGAATTTGAGAAAACTATGATATATGTGGCCTCAATATAAGAAAATGTTTTGATGGAGTTAGTAAAATGATTTGACAGGGAATCTGAGACCATGCTTCATTGAGAATTCATACTATGCCCATTGTTACACGCTTCCCATGTGTGAGATTATTCAGTTTTTAAAGTGAGAATTACCTGACGTTGAAACCATGTTCTTGGGACACCTGGGTGGCTCAGTCAGTTGAGCATCCAACTCTTGATTTTGGCTCAAGTCATGGTCCCAGGATTGTGGGATAGAGCCCCATGTTGGACTCTGTAACTGAGCTTGGAGTCTGCTTGGGATTCTCTCTCTCCTTCTGCCCCTCTCCCCTGCTCATGTGCATGCTCTCTCTCTCTCTAAAATAAAACAAAAACCAAAAAACCCCATGTTCTTTCCACCAGCCACACTATCCCTCCAAGCCTCATGGCTAACAGAGAGGTAAAAACATAATGGTTCGATATTTGTATATAACCTGGAATGACCACCACAGTAAGTCTGGTTAACGTGGGTTACCATATATGGTTATACGATATTTTTTTCTTGTGATGAGAACTTTTATGATCTACTCTCTTAGCAACTTTCAGATATGCAGCACAGTATAATTAACTATAGTTATCATTCTGTACGTTACATTCCTGTGACTTATTCACTTTATAACTGGAAATTTGTACCGTTTGGCCTCCTTCACCTATTTCGTGCTGCCGCCACCCCTGGCCTCTTCCACCTCTGTCAACCCCCAATCCGTTCTCTGTTGCTATGAGCTTGGGTGTTTTTTAGATTCCACATATAAGTGAGATCATATGGTTTTTGTCTTTCTCTGTCTGACTTATTTCACTTGGTGCAATGCCCTGTTTTTCTATAGTGGCTGCACTAATTTACATTCCCACGTTCAGTGCACAAGGGCTCCCTTTTCTCCACATCCTTGCCAACACTTGTTATTTCTTGTCTTTTTGATATTTGCCATTCTAACAGATGTGAGGTGAGACCTCATTGTGGTTTTTGATTTGCATTTCCCTGATGATGAGTGATATTGAGCTTTTTTTTTTCATGTGTCTGTTGGCCATCTTAATGTTTGGGAAAATGTCTATTCAGATCCTCTGCCCATTTTTAAATTGGATTATTTATTTGCTATTGGGTTGTAGGAGTTCTTCTGTGTTTTAGATATTAACCTCTATCCAATATATATGATTTGCAAATATTTTTTTCCCATTCAGTAGTTTGCCTTTTCATTTTGTTGATGGTTTCCTTTGCTGTGCAGAAACTTTACTATCTTATATCTTTCAATTATGTACCATTATGTATTCAAAAAATAGTAATAATAATTGTTTTTAATTGAGTCCACATGGATGTGGCCCCGGAACCCTGAGAGATTTCACTCATGACAACCTTTGCCACTCCTTTCCTGACTCAGCTTGACCCACTGCTGTCCTGGAGAAAGGCACACATCCACAGGCTAGGATGTGTGGAACCTTCTGGAAGGCCTAATCACAAAGGGTTGGAAAGGAGGAAGAACCACGTCTCCGCCCTTTATCTGGGAGGGTACAGTGTGATCCTCAAATCAAATAGTCTCTTTTCATAGAGAATTGGCCTGGAGCCTAGCATTGCCAGGTAAAATAGAGGAAGCCTCCTTCAGTTTAAATTTCAGATAAATGACAAATAATTTTTTTTTTTTTTTTTTTTTTTTTAGTATAAGTGTGTCCCATGCAATATTTGGGACATACTTCAGTACTCTGAATTGCTTAATCTGGCGATCCAAGTGGGACTTGGAACCAGTTGCTCATCAGGCTGTGTGTTTTCTCTGAGCGCAGCTTTCCTGATCTGTGAAATAAAGGATAACAAGTTTCCAGCTATATCGTGGGGTTGCTGTGAGGCTTAAATAGGCCCCTGTGCTTTGTGAATAGTTACCTGCTCTGAAGTTATAAGGAATAAACGCAGTTACTCTCCATGTTATTATTCTCAAAACCTTAGTCTCCATAGCAAACAACTCACTGAAAGCCACTGCCTTGTTTTTCTGTCAACTTTGCTGTGATTTCTTATATGCCTTGGGCACAGAGCCCTACATTTATTTTCATATTTAAGGAGGACTTCTAAAATATATTAACAGGGACTTCTTTGTCAGTGTTTATTGTTATTGGCTTTAAATTTGTTGCCTTTATTTTAAGCCATCTTTTTTATAAGATCATCACATGCATGTTCTAAATATTTAATTTTTTTAATGTTTATTTATTTTTGAGAGAAAGAGTGAGAGTGGGGGAGAGGTGGGGAGAGAGGGAGACAGAGAATCTGAAGCAGGCTCCACACTGTCAGTGCAAAGCCCAGCATGGGGCTCAAACCCTGAGCTGTGAGATCATGACCTCAGCTGAATTCTGACGCTCAGCCGACTGAGCCACCCAGAAGCCCCTAAGCCGTCTTAACCTTAGGTGAATGTATGGCAGGATGTACTGCTTAATTCATTTAGCTGATATTTCTTGAACATCTAATATGTAGTAGGCACTGGAGATAAGGGGAGGGGGGGTGCAGTAAAATAGACACAGACCCTGACATCATTGCCTGCATGGTCTGACTGAGGTTCAGCAGTGGTAGAACCAAAAGAAAAGAGCAAACATAACAAGAGTGCTTCTCAAGCCTTGTTTGACTTTGGAGCCACGTGGGGGGGGGTGGCTACAATTTCTGCTTTTAGTAGAGTTAACTAACCATCCCAGTTTGCCCAGGATGGAGGGGTTTCCCGGGACGTGGACCCATGTCTAAGCCTCCCTGGGAGATTCCAAGACGCATCCACGACTGAGAACTGCTGGTTTAGGAGTGGAGAGCATGTTGGCTCTTGAACTTGATGAAGATTATCTGACAAATGAGGATTTCTCAGCCGGTGTGGGTGTGGTTACTTACATAGACACAGAGAAGGCGCATTCATGTACGGGGCCAGGCACACTGCTAACCCGGGAAAATAAGCATGGAGGCAGCAGGAATCTGGAGTGGACAGGACAGGGTGTGGCTCTGGTTAATGTGTCAAGAGACCCAAGACCGCCTAAGTCTGGGGTCTCTAAACCATCTCCAGGCCCACGGAACAAGTTGTGGGCCCCTGTGAAAGAGATTAACTGGGAGGGAACAGACCTCAGAGGCAAAATGCCCTGGACAACACATGATAGTATAAAACTTTTTAGCCCACCTGGCAATAGTGGCCACTCCTCTTTGCTCTGTTAACAGATGAAGTTCTGTGTTCAATTATGTTTGAAAAACAAACATTTTAAAGCCACACATCTAGATGAGATCACCGTTTATCTTTTATTTTTTTAGGTTGCAACCCTTTTTTTTTTTTTTTAAGTTTATTTTCATTTTGAGAGAAAGATAGAGAGCAAGCGGGCTGGGGGTGGGGGGAGGAGAGAGAGGGTGACAGAATCCTGAGCAGGCTCCATGCTGTCAGCACAGAGCCTGATGCAGGGATCATGCTCACGAACCATGAGATCATGACCTGAGCCGAAGTCAAGAGTTGGATGCTTAAATGACTGAGTCACCCAGGCACCCCAATGAGATCATTCATTTAAAACATATTCTGGGGTTTTCTTTCATTAAAATTTTTTTTAATGTTCATTTTTGAGAGAGAAAGAGGGAGAGAGAGACAGAAAGCAAGCAGGGGAGGGGCAGAGAGAGAGAGGGAGATACAGAATCTGAAGCAGGCTCCAGGCTCTGAGCTGTCAGTAGAGAGCCTGATGCGGGGCTCGAACCCACAAACTGTGAGATCACGACCTGAGCAGAAGTTGGATGCTTACTGACTGAGTCACCCAGGCGCCCTGGGGATTTCTTTTCATTTAAACCCTTCTTCCTATTATTATGTATACCATTGGAACCATTGTAAGTTGCTTCTTCTCCATAATACAACAAAAAGAAATGTGTTCACCTGTATAGCTGTATTTCCTTTTACGTTGAATATTCTTGTTCCTACTTGCCTTTATACTTTACAATAGGCATAAAATGCCAAAACTGAAATGAGAAAGTGCAAATAAAAGTATGTTGTCTATTTTTATGTAAAAAATATATATTTAAAGTGTTTTTAAATTCAGATGTATTTATTTACCTGTACTGAAGTCAAATTTTCACAGGCACTCCTATCTCGTTCGGGTTCCGAGGAAGCTGAAATGTGTATAACTCTTTTGTTTGCCAAAATTGCCTTGCATATGCGTGAGCAAAAACATCCAGTTCTTTCCTCAGCAGCGTTAGCAGCGAAACTGGTAAGATAGAGGGTTGGAGTCTCTTCTAAATCAAAATAAGAAAATTTCCTTGTAAGTGAACACATATTCCATGGAAGAAGGAGACTTTTCTCCTTCCAGGTGCACTCAGGAGACCTGCCGAGTGAATTCGGTTAGCCGGGGTCTCCCTGACATATTTCCTTTATCTTAAATAGAAGGACCTTTCTTTCTTTTTTTTTTTTTTTAATTTTTATTTCTGAGGCAGAGAGAGACAGAGCATGAGTGGGGGAGGGGCAGAGAGAGAGAGGGAGACACAGAATCTGAACTAGGCTCCAGGCTCTGAGCTGTCAGCACAGAGCCCGACGCGGGGCTCGAACCCACGGACCATGAGATCATGACCTGAGCCAAAGTCGGTCGCTCAATTGACTGAGCCACCCAGGCGCCCCTAGAAGGACCTTTCTAACTTTGCAGGGAATATCTTCCCCGCCCGGCCAAGTCGTGTCGCGGAAAACGTGCTCTGAGAAACTGATTTTTGGTAGAACACACTATCAGATAATGCAGCCTTTTCTTATATTTTCATAGTTATTTGTTAAATATTGTATCAAGTGGCACTCCCTTTCCAGATATCCCATGACCTTTTACTTCATGGTTTGGTTTTCTGTTGACGGTTGCTAAGGTAAACTTCTCTTCTTAAACTGCCACTGGGGCCAGTGGGGTTTAAATCTGTGCCCTTCCCAGACCCTACGCAGGAGGGTGGAGCCAACATCTGTGGTAGTGGTTTCCAATGTTGGTAGATTGTTTACACTGGAGATTGCCTGCTGGCGTTTGTTTTTACTTTTGCCAGGGTTAATGCTTTGTAATCTTCTAAGCCTCCTTTTGCAGTGTTAGCCAGGATATGAGAATAATTTCCCCGTTGTCAGGGGGAACGAAAATGGCATTTAAGGCGTCTAAGCAATGCTGACCTCATCACTTCCCCATGTAGCGCTGATCTCTGCACTTTGGCACTCCTCAAAATTGGAAGCTGATAAAACTCCAGGTCTCTTGAATCTAGAAATGTCACATACTGAAACATTTTCTGAATGCCTCCCCTAAACCCTGCATTCCAGAAGGACAAAGAATTGTGTGTTTTAACAATTCTTTGTGTATCTTGACATAATGAGAATTTCTGTTTCAGGAAGTTAACGGTGGGAGCATACATGAAGACATTAAGTGTCGTGTGAGTTGCCATTGAACTTACAGCTCACATTAAATACCATATTTCCTAAAATAATGGTAAATTGAGTAATTGTTATGAAATTCATGCCTAATGAGACATCTCCATCATAAAAAAGACTTTCAATGTATCCTTTATATGTAAACATAACGAAAGAAATCTATCATCAGGAAGGAGTTTATTCATTTATTTAAAAATGTAGAGATCACCTAGGCAGATAGGTAGGATATGCTTAAAACCTAGGGAGCAATACGGACAAGTATGCTGCCTGGAAAAAGCTGTATCTAAATAGGATCACCATGGACAGTTGTCCAGGTTGTGCATTGCACAACTGTACCGAGTGGCTCTCTGAAGCAGAGACCTTAATGAAGTGTAGGTGTAAGTTAGGAAAGGAGGCAAGGGGTGGTAGAGTGGAATGTATGAAGAAAGGGAGATGAAAGAGTATCGTAGGTGAAGAAAACACCACGTAAGAAGGCCTGGAAGGAAGAGAGTGTGGCACCTTAGCTTAGAGGAGCTAGAAGAAATCCTGTGCTGCTGTGTACACTGCGATAGGGATGTGGTGGTTAACTATGACAGCCAGAACAGCAGGGCCTTATATCAAGGACAGTGTGGGGTTCCCTTGGGTATTTTAGGCCAGAAAGTGATACAATCAATTCGGCATCGTAGAATAATACCTTGGCTACTGCTTGGCGATCAGATTTGCATGGGGCAAGACTGAAGCAGGGAGATGTACTGGGAGGCTATTCCAATAATCCAGACGGAAGAGGGTGTTCTAAACTTGTGCCAGAGAGGGGACCTGGAGGAATGGATGGCTTTGAGATACATTTAGGAAATTAAGTCCTCAAGACTGGTAGAATTTTGGAGAAGGGGGACGAAGGAATCAGTGAAGGTGCTGAGATTTCTTGGTTGGTCACTGGGTAGCCAGGGGCTCCAGTCACTGTGATTTGGAACTCAGAGGAAGAGCAGGATTGGGGGGTAACAGAGAATGGGTTTGTGTCCAAGCAGAGATGCCCACCAGGAGGTTGGACACACGAGTCTGGAAGGTAATGTGGGATCCGGCTGGTGACATAGATTCGGGAGTCACCTGTAGAGAAATGAAGCTGGAAGTCACGGGTGTAAATCCAACAGGTGCTTGAAAGGGACTGTAGCAGAAACAGCTGGATGAATAACAGGGGTTTAAACTTGCATTTGCTTCTCTCCTTCCTAATGAGAAGCACAGAGGCAGAAAGTCCAGACTGGTCTGCAGACTCCACAGCGTGGGCAGGAATCGAGGTCCTCCGGTGATTGTGCCAGGACCACAGCACCGACTCCCATCCTCAGGCTGCCTGCTAAAGGGACCGACTGTGTCAGCTTGCCTGGGACTCAGGGGGTTCCCAGGATACGAGACCTTCTGTTTCAAAACCAGGAAAGTCCCAGGCTAACTAGGATGAGTCGGTCACCTCAGTGATCTCCTGGGTTTATGTGGCCACCGCGTGGGGCCCCTGGGTGGCAGTTAAGCGTCCGGCTCTTGATTTCAGCTCAGGTCATGATCTCACTGTTGGTGGGATCGAGCCCCACATCAGGCTCTGCCCTGACGGCATGGAGCCTGCTTGGGATTCTCTATCTCCTTTCTCTGCCTGCCCCTCCCCCACCGTCTCTCTCTCTCTCTCTCTCTCTCAAAATTAAAAAATATAAATAAACAAATGGGTCCTGCAGCTGCAGCCCATGGCACCCACACCTCAGATGGGAAGGAGGAGGAAAGGAGGGACGAAAGGAGAAGCCAACTGCGTCGGGCCTGTCTTTAGAGGAACGTTCCTGGAAACCCCATCCAGCGAAGTGCTCTAACATCTCCGTCTGGAACTTTGTCATGGGCCACCTCTACATGCAAGGGTGGCATGGCAGTGGCAATGTCCTGGTTGGGGACAGCACCAGCCCCGATCAAACCAGGGCTCTTCAGAGAGGAAGCAGGAGAGAACGGATGGGGGGCAAGCAGTTAGAAGCTCCTGCTACAGGGAAAAAGACTCATCGGAGTAGAGACACCAGACGCAGACCCAGGGGAATGCACGCACTTAAGAGACGAGGGTAGGCCGGTCCCAAGGAGATGCGTGGGAAGAGCAGGTGGGAGGTAGGAGCAAAAACCTACAGAGAGAGGGTATCGAGGAGTCCCGAGGCAGAAAGCATTTTGCAACCCAGGGGAGTCGGAGACGTTAATGCCGCTCCCATCTGATTTATACGCAAAGCACCTCGAAAGTGAAAGGTGCCACAGCCTCCCTGTGGAAATTGCCCTCAGGCCAGACACCCCAGAAGCGGGAGAAGATGCTGAGTCACTTAGAGGAAGAAGCGAGACCCCACCTGTCCCCATGGCCTTCTCCCAGGACCAGGACTCGTGTTGCCAGTTGATGGTCACACTCTACATTCCGTGAGTCCAACCTGGGCCTCACAGTTGTCTTCCATTTTAATGCCAAGTGGCAGTGGAGGGAATAAAACCTTCCCCGGGGCACTATTGCACAGCAAGCTCGCTTGCAACCCCACACATGAAGTTTCTAGTTTCCTGCACTCAGAGGCGTGGCTGTGGCTCCCCTGGTACCAAGGGGAAATTCTTACTTATAAATGGATACCAGGAAAAGTCAACTTGCAGGGCAGGAAAAAGGGTCCATCCCAGCCCTGGGTGCCGGGATGGCCCTGAAGCCTCTGACAGTTTGCTGCTGCTGTTGAAATGCAGGCTTCCTTTCTCCGTAAGCAAAGCAGAATTTGAGACGTTCCCCATCACGAGAGCCTCTGCTATACCAGAGGATTCATTCTGGGAGGGCTTTCTTACCAGTTGGGACCAAAATAGGACTGTGAATGCCAGTCCCTTCTTCTCAATTATAGATCATTTTCTCCATTACATTTCAGAACCATGTCCTGCCTTTTAAGTCACACTAAAAATCAGTGCATTGCTGTCTGGGGGGATTTAGGCTTAAGTGCATACCTCTTAGAGCTCATTCATGTCTATGCATGGCAGATAACTGAAAGCCAGGGATTGGGAGCAGTTTTGCTGAATGGGAATGAGGAGTTTCCTGAAACTGTGTCATTATTAGGGACCTGGCAACGAGAGGGGAGGAAAGAAGCCATTCCCATCTAAAACATTTCCTGGAGATCTGCTTCGCAAAACTCTGTAGAGAGACCCTTTCTAATGCAGCAGGGAGACTGGAAGTCTGGCAGACTTGCTTACATTGGGCAGTACAGAGCACCTGTTGTCTGACACGTAGGGGTCCAACCCAGCCCGCAAATGGATGTGCACATAGTGCCTTCTCCTCAATGCAAGCGAATAAATACTTACCAGGACGCTGAGCTGAAACTCTGGGCTGTGCCTTGTACTTATGAGCCGGTGCTGCCCTCATGCTGAGTGGCTCCTTGTTGCCCCAGACCCCACACCCCAGCAGTAACTATAGGAGATATTGGCTGGGGTCCTCTGAGCCCAAGATTGTGGGGTCTCCGTCCTCTGTCACTAATCCAAGTGCAGGTGCAAATATCTTATTCTGCATGCATTGATTCTAACCTCTGGTTTGCTAACATCCTTTGCAGGTGGTGGAAGGTATACTACTATAGATCAACTATAAGGCATACCCTAATTTTATAAAACTATGTAAAAAGCCTTTTATAGTCGAGGCGATATGACAGAAAAGTTAATCTGGTTATTGTGTTATCAGTATGAAGAGTATTTGTAGAAAAGCCCATATGGGCTTGCACGTTAGAAACGTCGGTCCATCTAGGATTCCGCAATAAAGAAAAGGAAGAAAACTTTGCCCTCCTGCTATAAGAAGATGAATACAATTATGAAAAGATAAATTAATAAAGAGAGTCTAGGAAATGTTTGGAGGCAGCATGGAGCGGTGGGAGGCGGCAGTTGGGGGGGGGGGGCGCGGAAAGCAGGGACTTGGAGCCCAACCTTGGTTCACTCGCCGTGACTGTGGACTGCTGCACCGACCTTTGTGAATCTCTTTCCTCCCTTGTCAAGTGGCATTTCCTGCCTGATAGAGATCATCCGTCAGGATTAAGAGGGAAGAACACACATCAAGAATCTCATGCCTACAACACAACAAATGTCAGTTCCTTTTGAATCTTTGTTTCTTATCCATATATATTCATATAGTGATTTACTAAACCACAGAGGATACTAGTAAAGCGAGACACAGAAGGTGAGCATACTTTAGGCAAACCATAGAAATCTGTGATTTTTCTTAGATATTCTCAGAACAGAACTTTCTTCTGCTAGAGGTAATCAGTAGATTTATTAATAATTGTGAGTCTGATAGAAAAAAAAACAGATACTAACAATCCCGAATATTTAATACAGTTTTTACATTTGAGAAATGCTATACAATTTATTTTCTAGTAACACAGTCAACAGTTTTTGAGAACCCCTATGCCCATTGCGGTTTGTATACATTTGACTTTTTAATTTTTTGGATGTCTTTGATGTGTGAAGAAAGCAAGACTCCTTCAAAATGTAAGCTGATAGCTTTATACATAATTGAAGATGTGCTACGTGAGGCATCCTCTCTCCTACATAGGCAAAAAAAAAAAAAAAAAAACAACCTTCTGAACATCTGCCGGGTGCTGTGCATGCTTTCTTACCTGGGCTGCTTTGATCAGCCGGTAGATCCCAGAGATGGTTGTCATGGCAGAAAACACAGTCGGGCAATGGGACGGCTGTGGCTGAGACCTAGAAAGAGGTGTGCCCACAGCTTTGGAGCAGGAACCAAGGAGAACGGATACAGCTGCAGGTGGATATCCCGTGCAGTGGGCAGGAATTGGTGTCGGAAGAGCAGGATGATGGGTAGCAGGTAAGGCAAGTGGCAGCTGGCATCAGGGAGGTCCCACGTGAGATGACGAGGTGAGTGAGCCACCAGGAAGAGTAGACTGATCGGGCAGCTGGAAAGATAAGAGCTAACATCTATTAAGAGTTTGCCCCATGCAAACCCTTGGGCACAGTGCTGAGATCTTTACTTACGTTACCTTATTTAATCTTTAAAACTCTGCCAAGTCAGTGTTTTAGCATTCTCATTCCACCAATGAAGAAAGGGAGTCTCAGATAGTATAAGTAACTGGCTCAAAATGACGCGATTTGTAAGTGATGTGACTGGAATTTGAACCAACATCAGTCTGGAGCGATAACTGTGACCCTCCCCCCCTCTCCACCATGCGCTTCCACAGGCAGGACCCCATCCCAGGAGACAGGCAGCAAGGCCTTCAGGAAATCTGGTGAGAAGGTCATTGCCTGAGTTCAGGGGGCTGGACTTCAGCCCGGGGAAGGAAGCTGCCAGAAAGAAGGCCATGTCCTTATGTTCGACATGCGTGGTACTAAGAGCTAACAAAATAGAGACATAGGCATCATTATCAGATTTAGGTCACGAGTTTTCACTCGTGCCAAGGATCATACATGTGCCCAGGTCCAGTTTGGATGGGATGGTGAGTAGTCCCAGATGACAGCCAGGGGAGCTTAGCTGTGAGGACAGGCAACCAGGAGGGGCCCGGCGCTAAAGAGCATAGAGGCCTAGACGTCAACGTGGAGGGGTCAACTGAGGTGAACTGGGTGAAGACTGTTGTCGTCTTAGCATTGAAAAGGTGCTACTGGTCTGCTGCCTCAACAAATGTTGCTTGGCTCTGAACCGTAGTGGACAAAAAGGAGGCGACGTCAATTTCTCACTATCTCTGGAACAACTAAAGGACCCCTCCCCCTGACGATAAGAGAAATAACTGACAATTGGCATTACAGTTTACAAAGCATTTTTAGATACATCATTTTCATCAGGTCCTTACAATGACCCCGTAGATTGCAAGTCCTAGCTCGCTGGGGCCTTACGTTCTCAAGTCGGCACAAAAGGTGAAAATCGGACACCATCAAAATTGCCCTTGAAACTTCCTTAAGTTGCAGACTGCAGTGGATGTGCTTCCCTATATATTATACTATTTGCATGTGCAACACAGCCAGTTTTCCTTTTAGTGCTGAAATATAGAAGCAGATTTTATTTAGTGGCTATTTGTATGAAATCATTCCGTGTGGGTCTGTATATATTGCAGTGGTTGGGTCATTTTCAGTTGTTTTTTTCCGAGTACGTTGAGTGCCTTCCCAAAGTATTAATGTATAGGTAACCGGACTCCACTGTTTTGTTATCCCCATTTTGCAGATACAGAAACTGATGACACAGCCTATGCATGGTAAAGTTTTAAGCAACGGTTATGCTTTACAGATCCTGGGTGGGGTCCACTGCACCGCACGGTCACCCCAGCATAACCATTACACCTGAAAGACAGTACATTCATCAGCAAATAGAATGCAGGGCTACCAAGAAGGCCCCTGTGATTCATGTGCTGGCCAGATTGCCAGAGTGATGGTCCCAGCACACTGTGCCCTGGCTATCAGAAGTTGAAAGACTGCCCGCTGGAAGTAGATATTGATCTCAAAACCCTTCACAGGCCAGGGAAGCTCCCTGAAGATAGCACCCTAACTGCGAGGCTGGCCATCAGCTGAGCGTCTGCTGGCCCATCAGTGCTCACCACGAAAGCCCAGGGGGCCCGGCTGGGGTGGGCATTTGGGGCAATGAGTGTGCGGGGTGGGGGTGGGGGCCGAAGGACATCAAGCAAAGCAAAGAGGAATTTCAGGGCCTTTCTAGTAAGAGTTTGGTGTTGGGGAGCCTAAAATGCAAGGGGTGGGGGAGGTGATTCCAGGATGGAAGGCCGCAGGTTAGATGCTGGCCACGAATATGGGAAACTCTGAGCAAGCATGAGAGTGCAGTGGGTCCCCGAGATGCGCAGGCACATCAGGTCACTGCTGTAGGAAGCCGAACAGAGTCAGATTCAGAAGGCTCAGGTTACAGTTCTTGCTTCCAATATGTTTTGTTTCGTGGTTTTTTGGTTTTTTTCGTAGAAACTCTGCTCCACATCCTGGTATAGCCCGCAGATCTCCACCTATCGGTGTCAAGAATGGGGAAGGGAGGCAGCAGGAGGGGAGGGGACTATAAAGAGGGCAAGGAAAGGAGGAGGCTGAGGAGGAGGTTGGGGGGAAAGGGGAAGGAGAAGAGAGAAGAGGAGAGAAGGAAAAGCGGAGGAAGGAGGAGGGGGTGGGGGGAAGGAAGTGATGAGCGGCCTGTTTTCCGTGATTTACGTTTGCGTTCCCATTTAGTTATCAGAACTGTGACGTTTAGCTGACACTGAACTTTTTGTGCCTAGGCCCCAGGATCTGTGGCAACCAAATACATTCGATGTGCAATAATGATGCCAGTTAAATGCAGGCCAAATCACTGGGTATGTGGGGAGTTGTTGAAGGAGAAGGTTGAGTCCACCAAGGTATTGTGACTCCAGCAGAGGCATGCTGCTTTTCTGGCTCCTGCAGCCCCTCCGCCTGACTTCTCAAACTCGCATTCACGTGGGGACAAGGAAGCTGAAAGCTGCATGCTGAGTGGGCCTGGTGTAAGATCATAAAAGGCCACGGACTCTTGGCTTCAGTGTCAGGAGGTAATAGGGAGTCGTGGGGATTATGGTAAAATGGAGCCCCCGTGTCGCCCTCTGAAGAGGCAGCACTCCTTAGCTCCAGCCTGTTTGGTCACGTGTCACGTGATAGTGGTCTCTGTGTTGTGGGGCCTTCTAATTTTTCACAAGAAGGCAGAGATCCCATGTGCAAGCAACATTCGATGGGCCGTTGAAACGCATCTGCAGGCTGTCTCTTCACTGGACCACAGCTGTGTATTTCCCTGAATTGCAAACAGCAGACTGATCTTTCCGGGGCTCCCTTCTCTTTCCAGGCCATTACATTTACGTGGACACCTCCTTTGCCAAACAGGGGGAAAAGGCCGTGCTGCTAAGTTCTGACCTACAGGCTGAGGAATGGAGCTGCCTCCGACTGGTCTACCAGATAACTGCGTCTTCAAGGTTTCTGTCAGATACCAGCCGGCTGAACCTCTATGTGAGATTTGAAGACGAAAGCTTTGATCGCTTGCTTTGGTCAGCTAAGGAGCCTTCTGACAGCTGGCTCATAGCCAGCTTGGACTTACAGAACACTTCCAAGAAATTCAAGGTCGGTGGAATTTAGGCACATGGCTTATCACGTAGCATTGTGCTATTCTGAGATCGTATGCAACCTTCTGCCACTGAAGGTAGTTATCTCCTATGTTAGGATGCACTGCCTCATGAGACATGCATCCCAGGGTGGCTCAGTTGGTTAAGCGTCCGACTCTTGGTTTCAGCTCAGGTCACGATCTCATGGTTTGTAAAATTGAGCCCCACATCAGGCTCTGCGCTGACAGCACAGAGCCTGCTTGGGGTTCTCTCTCTCTCTCCCCCTCCTCCACATGTGCTCTCTCTCTCTCTCTCTCTCTCTCTCTCTCTCAAAAAATAAATAAATAAATAAACATTTTAAAAAAGAGATGCATCCCAGAAGAAAAATAATAATTAATATATAGCAAATTGATACTTTGCTTATTCTTTAAAAGAACTTCTTCCCAGATTTTTTTCTTGTCTATTTAAGTGGGACTTCTGTGAGAATCCAAATGGACCTAAACCAATCTCTTCAATGGAAATTTGCTTTCTAATGGGCTTTTGGGAGCCTTCTCACTTCTTCTTTTTTTTTTTTTTTAATGTTTATTTATTTTTGAGAGAGAGAGAGAGAGAGAGGCGGGGGGGAGGGGGGCGGACAGAGGATCCGAAGCAGGCTCTGTGCTGACAGTAGAGAACCTGATGTGGGCCTCGAACTCACAAACAGTGAGATCATGACCTGAGCCAAAGTCAGATGCTTAACCGACTGAGCCACCCAGGCGCCCCTGCATTCTCATTTCTAATAATTTTGTTTCATCCTTCTAAGCTGTGTGTATTATCTTCCTAATGGCTTGTTTGCTACAAATCTTGAAGAAAACATTCACTAAGATAAAAGGAAAAGTGAAGATACCTTGAAAGGGGAAAACCACTTAAAGGATATGTTCTAATCCTTTCCCAAGATGGAAGCTGTTCCCTCAGAAGTGTTGGAAAAGGAAGGTAGATGATGTAACATGAAGCTGGGTGTTATGTGGGACAGGAAAGGAGGATGGGATCTGAACTCACTTGTCCAAACACAAAGTATGATATTTCGTGAGACAGGGCCTTCACGAAAACTCTCTCCATTCTTTAAATCCTTTTTTTTTTTTTTTAAATATTTGTTTATCTTTGAGCTAGAGAGAGCACGCACTCACGTGCGTGCACGAGTGGGGGAGGGGCAGAGAGAGAAGGGGACAGGGGATCTGAAGTGGGCTGTCAACACTGAGCCGGATGAGGGACTCCAACTCACAAATAGCGAGATCATGACCTGAGCTGAAGCTGGACACTCAACCGACGGAGCCACCCGGGCTCCCTCTCTCCATTTCTACTTCCCCTTTCAATTCCCTTTCTTATCTCTCCCCCCAAAAAGGGTTGCAATGTTGTATTCTCTCCCCCCACCTCCCCTGCTACATGCAGCCTCCCCGCCAGGCAGCAGGGAGAGTTGAGGGAAGGTTGAGGTCTGGGTTCCCTAGTTCATACTGTCTTCCTGTCTATCGGCCAGCATAGATCCTAAATCTACCAGCATAGTTGACAGAGATTGGTCTAAAATCACATAAGGAAAAGCAAATACGTCCAGAAACTGGACCAAATGTGAGCCACAACAGTGCTTGAAATCAGCCACAGACACTGTCGAGCTGCCTTCTGTTCTTTATGTAAAATTTTCAGGTTTTTTTCAGCAATACAGAAAGTACAAGTTGCTTTATGAGGCTCTTCTGTCTCCCGTGGAGTCTCCCACGGCTGGTCAGATTGTGCCTCCCTCCTCCTCTTCCCCCTCCTCTGAAGGGTTTCCCCCTGAAGCCTCTGCCCTCAGTTCCTGACCGTTCTCAGAACGGATTTCTCCAGGGGTGTGGGCACTCCTCTCCATCCACGGCCACTCGGTGCCCCCAGAGGCTCTAGAGAAGGGGGTGGTTGGGATGACAATTAAAGACACTTGACTCCAAGCGTATACTGGACACCTTGCTCACCTGTACACACACACACCACACGCACACATATTCTTTTAACAAAGCCCACCATGAGATTGGTATACAATAGCAGTTAGCGGAGATAAGCAATCTCGCTTTGCCATGAATTGCTGAGCATTTCCTGACAAGTAACTGAAATACTGAACCAAGGAAACACAGTGTGGGTAGCCTAACTCCTTGCTTCCTCATGTGTCGTGCAGATTTTAATAGAAGGTGTGCTGGGCCAGGGAAACACAGCCAGCATTGCACTCTTTGAAATCAAGATGACAACCGGCTACTGTATCGGTAAGTGGGCTTCATTTTCAGTGCATCGGAGCGTGAATCTCTTTCTAAAATCTGTTGCCAGAGGGAACTGAATCAATCCTGAAGGCAAAGTATTTCATAGAAGTCAGCGCATCATGCATAGTAGTTCAGATGCTTTGCGAGGTTCACTTGAATGGTATACGTTGTGTCTGTCTATGGCGGAGGAAGGCTCCTTGGGGTTTGCCCGGATCGGATGGATATATAAAGGAAAAGTAGATGCCACTACTATAATTTGACTTACTTCCTGAACCTCAACATGCTCTATTAAAAATAATTTCCGGTTTGCTAGGAACTCAGGTTTTGCCAGAAAAGCGGGCATCCTATTCCCTTCTTTCCTCAGCTTACTCCTTTTCTCTCATGCACACCTCCGCCCCTGTCTTAATGTCACCGTTGTTGCTTAGATGCCCCGGGAGCAGGGCTGGTTGGGTGCCTTTTATGTGCCGGCTTCTGAGAGGGTGCAAAGAGAAGACACAGTCTTTGCTCTGTGGCCGCTGGCTCACCTTCTGTCCGTCTGCCCCTGGCACTATTTCTGTCTATGATGGGTGCTCCTGGAGAAGGCCAGGCCAGGCTGTGGGGGTGCATGGAGGAGGAGGACAGGAATCTGACAGGACTGAACACCAGCGATGCATTTGAGCTGGGGTTTCATGAAGCTGGGGCGGCATTTGGTCAAGTGCAAGTGCAGAGCAGGAAGGGAATAGCTCTCTATGGGTAGACCCCAGAAGGGAGGAAGCAGAGGGCATTCTCAGGCTCAGGTCAGAAGCTGAGTAGGGTGTCTGGAGTTAAATCAGGACTGTCAAGGGAGTCTTAAGGAAGAGTCTGGATCTCAGCCAGCCAGCCAGGGAGTATGGATGATTCCATGGTTGGCAGGGGCTCGGAGTGGGCAGAGGAGGGGCCTGAGGCTGCCTCTGGCTGTCCCATGGAAAATGACGTGGAAACAAGGAGAATATATAGGAGAGGAAAACCCCCAGGAAGAGGTTGTAACATTACAAACGGGGCACCATGAAGGTCTAACACTGGGCTTGAATAGGGAAAAGGCGGTAGATTTGAGAGATTTTTTGGCACTGACAGTCTTTGGAGGTTGAATGGCTATGGAGAGGAAGAGGAAGGAGAGTCAGAGACAGTTCTGAATAAAAAGGAGGCTTTGTTGATTTCCTGAATCTCACCTGTCTGTTCTGACCTTCCAAGTGTAATACTAAGGCAAGTGAAAGAAAGCGGAGGGGGAATGTGACCATGTTCTGAAGTATGGGGGGGAGGGGGTTAGACCCATGCGCCTCCTAGTAGCTCCCACCTCCACTCGCTGTGCCCCACAGCCTCTGTTTCTCCACCTGTAAAATGGAGATAAAATGCTTCCCTCACAGGAATAAGGTGGAAACTGATGTGGTCAAAGGTATCAAGGTGACTGACACAGTGCTGGGCACTTTAAAAATGTTAATTTCCTCTCTTCAATTTCCTCTCTTTCCTTGCTCAAATGCTTCCTGTGTGTTAAAAAAACCAAAGGAGTCTCAATACCTTTACCCTGTTGAGATGCAGGAGCCCACCGTCCCCTCCCTCAGCTTTCTTTCTGTGCATTCCCTTTGCTGATTTCCTCTACAATAAGGTTAATAATAGTACCTACTGTTGAGGATTAATTCAGTTAATTCAGATAAAGTGCTCAGAACAGTACCTGGCACATGAAGGACTATTTTGCTTTTTATTTTATTGTTCAGCAGAGCCTTTGGTACTGAATGTGTGGCATCACTTAACAGAACTGCAGTGGTAAAGTTGCAGCTAAAAATCTTAAATTCTTTAAGGGATGGCTAATGTAAAAACACATCGATAACGGTATCAGTCAGGGTCCCAGCAGGAAAGTGGAATCAGAAGGTCCATTCAACCTGAGTAATTTGAAGAAGCCTCTTTAGGGGCTACAAGGGTGTGGGTGGGTAAAGGAAACCGGCAAAAGCTTATGTGGTAATCCAGGACTAGTAAGAGCAATGATTTATCAGTCATTAGGGCAAGAGAGGAGGGGCCACCAGAGCCTGGAGCCAGTGGCTGTGTGGTGAGGGCTCTTGACAAGACCTATGCCCTCAGGAGAGGGACACAGCCAACCCATGGTGACCTGGCAGGGCTGGAGCTGGAGGAATGAACACCACCAACCTTGTTCTCCTCCAACTTTCCATCGGTCCAACCCAACTGGAAGCCAGACGGCAGGGGAGGCCATTGATACAGTCCATACAAGTCCACCTCTGAAGGACAAAGCAGAGTGAGAAAAGGTAGGGGCGGGGTCTGCAAGGACAATGAGAGACGGCCAGGACAATCATACTTCATATTTTTAGTTGATGATTATGGGAGTCAATGGAGGCACTGGTTTGTGAACTTCCTATTCCTTCTAAAGGAGTCTGTTGACTGGGAACAGTTTATCTGCACAAACATGTCAGTGCTACTAAATGTAGGGGGTGGGTGAAGTCTCTTCATTTTCCCTCTTGTCCTTTCAGTAGCTGCAGAAGGACCCCGAGCCTAGGATATGCCTTCCTTGTCTATTCTATTTTTTATTAATAAGAAAAGCAGAGGGTGTTAGCATCTAGGAAACATGTCCTTTAGCCCCGGGTATCTTGTCTACCCTCTGGAGCTAGGAGAGTAGTCCTAAATAGGGCTTTGGAGCCGACGTGACTGACCCACCAAGCACTAACCATTGTGCTGGGAGCTGTCCACATTTACGACAGCCCTGTGTGGTGGGAGTGATCCTCTCGTTTCACAGATGAAGAAACAGAGGCTAAGAAAAGTCATGCTGTAAGCCACGTGGCTAGCAAGTGGACAGGCCATAATCCAAAGACGCAATGATGAATCACAACTTCCAGTATTGTCCAGGGATCCTGGTGCAGAACTTCCCACGGTCAAAGGGAAGGAGAAACCTTCCCTAAGAGCAAACCCTGCAGTGAGCATGGAGATACAAACCTCGCTGTGACTGTGCCTCCACAAAGTGTGTCTTTCTTTCTTTCTCTTCTGCCAGAATGTGACTTCGAAGAAAACCACCTGTGTGGCTTTGTGAACCGCTGGAACCCCAATGTGAACTGGTTTGTCGGAGGAGGAAACATTCGGAACTCCCCTTCCATTCTCCCGCAGGATCACACCTTCAAGAACGAACTAGGTGAGCTGGGGACAGATGGGGTCCTTTTCCCGGAATAAGTGTTTCTGCCTCTTCCCCCCTCCTGTCTACATTGACCCAACTGTGGCCTCGTCAACAGAGAAGGAAGGGGAAGGGAGGGTGAGTATGCGCCTGGAGGCCTCTAGAAAGAGAGGAAAGAAGGGGCCATGAGATCGAGACAGACAGCAGACAGAAGCTCTCTAGCCAAGGAGAAGGCCACCCAGTTCAAGGCTTTCCTGCACCTGTGACCTGGTCTTGCTATTTTCACATTTCCATATTATGTTTTACTTTCTTATGTTTGTTGTTCGATATTTCTTATTTCTAAAGACCAGGCTGGAATGATCCTAGGTCACTTTTCACTAAAGACAGATGGAGTGGTGGGAACAAGTCCTTAAGAATTTCCCAAGTGGCCCTGAGGTGAGCCTAAATGACCAAGGAGGGATCCTGAAAGCGGGGTGCACCAGGGCCACCTAGTGGCCACGTGGACTGTGGCCTCTGCAGGAAGATGGAGAGCAGAGGCTATTGGTGACAGGTTGCCTTTGAGGAGAAAGCTTCCACAGAAAGGGAGACACAGGCCGAGGGCTTATTCCTAAGGATTACGACAGCCCTCACCTGGACCCTGGTAGGCTTCATGAAAGCCGCGGTCTCCCCACAGTTGCAAGCCATTCCAGCCCTCAACCCCAAGGTCTTGCCAACGAGCGAGATTCTGGTAACTGACTCTCCATCGACAGCAAGAATAGGAATTTTGGTTCTGTGGCAAACAGCGCTTTTGTCTACTTTGATCTGTTGCCGTGTGGATACTGAGGTCATCTGCTCAGTCCCGATAAATTGCTGACGATGACACTGTGTCCCCATACCTGAAGGCATGCCGGCTTGTAAAGAACATGTTCTTCCCTTTGCCGCTCATCTGTGATAATTTATTTTTATATGTATATTTGTAACTTTGTCTCTAACCGTTTTTCAAGCGGCCATGCTGCAGCTTATCTTGGCTCTAGACGGTCTCCATCCTGACCTTATTGCTCCCTTTGCTCCGGTTCTGTCTCCTTTATATTCAAACTCACACTCAGTTTCCTAAAGGAGCCAGGCGGATGTTATAAAGTGGGCAACATGGGGGCTGGGGGAGGACTGTGGCAAACTAGAGAGTGCATACCCTGTACGAAGGGTCCTCAGCTCCGATCAATTGCTGCCAATGTGAGAATGCAGGTCTGGGGGGGGGGTGGGGCACAGATCTTTTGATTTCTTAAGATAATCAGGAAGGCAAGGGTTTTATATAAAATTTCTCAAATTTTTTAAAGTTGGTAAATATTTTCTTTAAAAATACTGCATGAGCCATTAAAACACATCCTCTGGCCAGGCCCAGTTAGCCAACTTCTATCTCGCAACCTTCATTTTATATATTCCTTTTCTTTTTCAACATGTCCAGTACAAGATGTTTAGAAGTAACTGCATATTAAAAGGTTGGAGCCTCCTGGGCTCACCTGTTTAAGACAAATCCAACTTTGGATCTAGCATTTTCATTCATTTGACCCTGTACGGGGGCTGACTGGAAAAATAGCAATAAAATGGCACTTCTCCTAAGGTCCTTGCCCAGTTTCAAAGAACATACATCCGAGAGAGGAAAAAGATTTCTATCACACCTGGATGTAAGACAAGGTAGCCTGTGTCCAGTGCTCTAAGCGTGGTCCCCCACTTTGGTCAAAAAAAGAAAAGTCTGGGTATTCAGAAACAGGAGGGATCACTTGTTCCTTGGATGTCCTAGAAGACATGATAAAAGTCAACTGCTTTTGAGGGATGGGTATGATCTTGACAGGCAGAGACAAGGCCTCACATGCCAGGAAAGAGATTTTAACTTTATTCTGTTGACAATGGGAGGCCATCGGAGAGGCCTCTGAGCTGGGAGAGAAGCGATCACAGCAAAAGGTATTAGGTTGGTTAACCAGACACTGATTACTCAGTAGAGGGAAGGCCAAATGGTAGAACAAGAGAACAAAAAACACCCAGAAATGATTTCTTTAGATACATCTAAGGTCACTTACATAAATAATTGCGATTACAAAAGACAAAACATTTTCACTTCCTTCTTTTAAAAGGAAGGGTTAGCACTTTTGGAAATGACGAAAGATTGGGATATATATATATATCCATATTATGGCCCTCCAGAAATATAGCCCGTTTCCACTTGTAGGAACCACACTGTAATTGGCTGTCATGTGTTGAGTGGGTGATAACCTAGCATGTGACAGATTAATCCATGAATCTGCATGAGTATTTTATTTTTTTAAGTTTATTTATTTATTTTGAGAAAGACAGAGACGGCATGAGTGGGGGAGGTGCAGAGAGAGGAGGAGGCAGAGAATCCCGAGCAGGCTCTGTGCTGTCAGTGCAGAGCCTGACATGTGGCTCGAACTCAGGAAACTGTGAGATCATGACCTGAGCTGAAACCAAGAATCAAATGCTTAACCAGCTGAGGCCCCCAGGATCTGCTGTGCATGAGTATTTTAAATAACAGCTGGGTTTCAGGGCACCTGGGTGGCTCAGTCGGTTAAGCGTCCAACTTCAGCTCTGGTCATGATCTGATGGTTCGTTCATGAGTTCAAGCCCCGTGTCAGGCTCTATGCTGACAGCTGAGAACCTGGAGCCTGCTTCAAATTCTGTGTCTCCCTCTTTCTCTGTCTCTCCCCTGTTCACCCTTTCTCTCCCTCTCTCTCTCTCAAAAATAAATAAATATTTTTAAATGTTTAAATAAATAAACAAGGGGCGCCTGGGTGGCGCAGTCGGTTAAGCGTCCGACTTCGGCCAGGTCACGATCTCGCGGTCCGTGAGTTCGAGCCCCGCGTCAGGCTCTGGGCTGATGGCTCGGAGCCTGGAGCCTGTTTCCGATTCTGTGTCTCCCTCTCTCTCTGCCCCTCCGCCATTCATGCTCTGTCTCTCTCTGTCCCAAAAATAAATAAAAAAAATTAAAAAAAAATAAAATAAAAATAAATAAATAAATAAACAAATAAATAACAACTGGGTTCATTCGAAGAACAAAACGTTAAGACAACCAACATAACATTCCACCATATCTCAAGAATACAGTACAGAGAGCGGAGAGAATCTTGAAAGACTAATACATTAAAGTTGCTATAATCCCTGGTGTCATTATCATAGATGTCCAAACTTAAATATGGGGAAATATTAGAGAATCTTTCCCAAATCACTTAAAAATTAGTTCCAGAGGCAGATATTGAGTAATCAATATCACGATCTAATGATTACTTGTTCAGTACATCATCTGTCTTTTTTCTATATAATCTCTACACCCAGTGTGGGACTCACAAGACCAGGATAAGAGTCGCGTGCTTCACCAACTGAGCCAGCCAGGTGCCCCGCATTATTTTTCATCCTCAGCGATGGTGGGGACCAGTTGGCTCAGAACACATATATCTTGGGACAGGCAACAGATCTGTGCCCTACTGTTGGGTCATGCATTTGACTGTGTCACTTGAGCGTCATCCATCCTCTGAGGAGTACATCACCCTTAGAACTTCCTCACTCTCATCTGTGACCCTGAAACATGCTGACCATATGTGTGTCAACAAAGGCCAGAGAAAGAGGACCAGGCAAGGAGTGGAACACTTGTTCTCCAAACCTCGTTATCCGCTTTGGGTGATCCCTCAACTTCTCGGGCTTGGAGTTCTAGTGTTTTATTCCTAAATGCTATCCATCAAAATCTCCAAATTCACCACTCATTGTCACTGGAGGAAAATAAACAGGGGAAACCCTGAGCTAAAGAAAGTTCAACAGATTTCTTTCTTTCAGGACTTCTCAGTGCCTTTCTTTAATACAGTTCTTTGTTAATGTATATTATGGCATTTCTAAAATTATTCAAATGTAAATTTGCACAGTGATGCATGACTAGCAGAGATGTGAAATAAATGATACGGGACCACAGAAAAGTGAAAAATCACCTTGGTTTTGGGATTCAGGGAAAGCTTTCCAGAAGAAGAAATCTCAGAACTGTTATTTGGCTAGATCAATAAGAAGCATAGCATATGCAAAGGTGTAGAGGCATAAGAGTGGGTACTCATTCAGTAGTTGGAGGGTGTTTGAGAATGCTGAGACGTAAGATGATAGCAGAGTAGCTCCTAGACCTACGTTATGTTCCTGCTTGTGATGAACTGGAAGCCTGGGTGCCTAATCCTACTTGCTCCTCCTGGATCTCTGCTATTTCATTTCCATTTCTCTTGAGCTTTGACACTGATTATTTTATTTTATTTTATTTTATTGTATTTTATTGTATTTTATTTTATTTGAGAGAGAGTGCGAGTCGGGGAGAGGGGCAGAGGGAGAGAGAGAATCCTGAGCAGGCTCTGTGCTCAGTACAGAGCCCAACACAGGGCTCGATCCCACGACCCTGGAATCAAGACCTGAGCTGAAATCAAGAGTCAGATGCTTAACTGACTGAACTACCCAGGCACTCCCTACACTTATGTTTTTGACCAATAGTTGCCAGACAGCCGTCTCATCCTCACCCAGTGCACATACACACATGTATGCACACGCGTGTGCACACACACACTCACACTCCCCACACCTGGACTCCTATATAAGGCTTCCTCCTACCTGGAATGGAGCTAAAACAGACGAGTTCTAAAGATTCTCAGATATTTTACTTGAAATATATAGACAGCTCTCTGCCCATAGGACTCAAAGTTTTGACCTGAATTGCTCTTGGGGTAGAAACAAAACCCCTCTGGTGCTCTAAATAAGAGAACGGTTGTCTTGCTTATTACATTTGCCTTCTACTGGGTATATTGATTTTTCCTGAGCTCTATCAATTTGGGCAGCAAAGTAAAGATTAAATAGTTCAGATGTCTACCCAGAGCAGCAGATTTTGCTCAACAAACAAACAAACAAACAACTCATCTCATGTTCCTTCATCTACTAGAAGCAGCTTATGCCTTTGCTTCTTGGGTGAAAACCACAGAACTGAACAGCAGGGGTGAAGGCAGCTGTGCACCTGCTCGGAAACTTCAAGAGGTTGAGGACATCTTCCCAGGAGGGTTCCAGCCTTTGTGTTGTAGAAAAGGGAAGCGTGAGGGGCGCCTGGGTGACTCAGTGGGTTAAGTGTCTGACTTCAGCTCAGGTCACGATCTCACGGTTGGTAGGTTTGAGTCCCGAGTCGGGCTCTGTGCTAACAGCTCAGAGCCTGGAGCCTGTTTCAGGTTCTGTGTCTCCCTCTCTCTCTGCCCCTCCCCTGCTCATGCTCACGCTCTGTCTCTGTCTGTCTCTCAAAAATAAATAAATGTTAAAAAAATTGAAAGAAAAGAAAAGGGAAGAGTGAATATAATATCTGACAAATATGATGCGTCTATGAATTTTCCTTCACTGGGCCATGGGTTTTAACAGTTATCCCCAAACCCTGAGTCAGATTTTTCAAATGAGCACTCTGTCTCATGGTGGTCAATGTCTAAAACAACGCAATAAGAACTCTAGTGGGACATCGTGGGAATATTGGAGAGGATGGGATATTATCCTGCTTTTTCTTACACCATTCTGATTCATCATGTATGGATTCTTTCCTTTGTTAATATTTTGTGAAACAAAACAAAATCTTTCAGGAGGTAACCTACTGACAGCTCAGATCATTACTGTTTCCTATCTGCCTTGGCAAAAAAGAAGATAATTGCTTGGAAAATCATGAGGGAAATCTGTTTATTTGCTGAGTTGTTTTTTTTTTTTTTTTTTTTTTACATCCAAATTAGTTAGCATATAGTGCAACAATGATTTCAGGAGTAGATTCCTTATTGCCCCTTACTCATTTAGCCCATCCCCCCTCCCACAACCCCTCCAGTAACCCTCTGTTTGTTCTCCATATTTAAGAGTCTCTTATGCTTTGTCCCCGTCCCTGTTTTTATATTATTTCTGTTTCCCTTCCCTTATGTTCATCTGTTTTGTCTCTTAAAGTCCTCATATGAGTGAAGTCATATGATTTTTGTCTTTCTCTGACTAATTTCACTTAGCATAATACCCTCCAGTTCCATCCACATGGTTGCAAATGGCAAGATTTCATTCTTTTTGATTGCCGAGTAATCCTCCACTGCATATATATACCATCCCTTCTTTATCCATTCATCCATTGATGGACATTTGGGCTCTTTCCATACTTTGGCTATTGTTGATGGTGCTGCTATAAACATGGGGGTGCATGTGTCCCTTCGAAACAGCACACCTGTATCCCTTGGATAAATGCCTAGTAGTGTAATTGCTGGGTTGTAGGGTAGTTCTATTTTTAGTTTTTTTGAGGAAACTCCATACTGTTTTCCATTTGCTGAGATTTAAAAAAAAAATTTTTAGTGTTTATTTTTTGAGAGGGGGCGAGGGGCAGAGAGTGAGGGAGACACAGAATCTGAAGCAGGCTCTAGGCTCTGAGCTGCCAGCACAGAGCCTGATGTGCTCTGTGAGATCATGACCTGAGTCGAAGTCAATCACTGACTGAGCCACCCAGGTGAACTTTGCTAAGATTTTAAAAATCATACGCAGTGCTACTCTAGGAGCTGAGCGAGGTTTCAAAACCTAAATTAAGGTCAGAATGACCTTCAAGACCTTGAGATGGATGGATCATCTTTTTATAATTCATGGCCCCCTTTTCTCCTATCAGTTCAGACTGAGCTGAAGCATCATCTTAATGGTGTGACCCATTTACTCTCTGCATTGATCTCTTGGTTCCCTGCCTAATCTCTCAGTAGGGAAGCAGCTTTGTTAATTTTCTCACCCCTGCCTTTGTGTGAGCTCTGCTCATTCGCCTTTCCCTGCCCTTGGATGACTTCCCTTAGCTTCCTGGTTGCTTTCAAGTATTCACTAACAGCCTCCTCTTCAAGAGTTAAGTTCGGTTCAGTCAAAACTCCAGCATCTCACCCGACTCAAATCTCCCCCCAGACCAAAGCACGGTAGCACCACAGAGAGAAGGGTTTGTGCTTCGTTTCCTCATACTTCTGTTGCTCTTCCCTCCTCTTCTCCCTCTCACTGTGCTGCCTTGGCCCCTCCGGGTTTAGAGGAGGTGTGACAGGGCAACAGAAAAGGAAAGGCAGGGGACAGAGGGTTTTCGGTGACCGATGGTGCCCATTCCTCTCACTGCCGGTGGGGAATCCCACCTCACTATTCCCAGACCGAGGTGATGCACTCGCTGGCTGCCATCTAGGAATCCCCTTTAGCACCTGTAGGCCATGGTACACACCTCCCTCCCCCCAGCGCCCCCCCCCCTCCCCGTCTGTTGGAGTTACCACCCTGCGTACAATCCTTTTGAGACGAGTTCCTTTCAAGACATTCTAACCCAGCGCCTTCTGAGTCACCCATTAGGCTAAGGCAAGACTCACATCTTTGCCCCACCAAACTCCGGAAGTTAGAGCTCACTGGCAACCAAGTCCTTTCTCTCCACTCTGTCCGCAGACATCTCGCCCTTCGGTGTATCTGTCAAGAGTCAGGTGCCAGCCTCTGTACCCCACAAACCCCAGTTATCACTGATCGAGTTCTCCCAAGAACTCTGAGCACCTTCTTGCTGAGGTGCGGGGCAATACAAGAACCAGGAGCAAGCACGGGTCAGGGGTGAGGCTGGATGGTAGTTCCCCTCCTCTGCTCTGTCTCCAAGATCTCCATCTCTTGGACCAAGACACGAAAGGGGAAGCAATCCCTTGCCCTTCCCTTCAGAAGTCAAAATAAAACACATGACAGGCTAGCTCCGGGACACCTGTCTTCAAAGAGACTCTGTCTGTGACCCCTCCCATCCTCCTCTGGCCTCATATATTCAGGCTGAAGGGGAGAGACGGAATAAATCTGGTGGTGCCTCCTTAGATGCCAGGGATACCAAAAAGGAGCCTATTCTGACACCATAGAATCAAGGTACTTGTCACCCATTGTTCTTGGCACTGAGGTCTTAGCAGAGACTGGGCGACATCCCACTTCATACTCATTTATTACACTTGCATCATCTCTGGAAGCTGTATCAAAAGACTAGCGTCTGACTCTAATATAGTAAAACTTACCCAAACCTTTGCAACCAAGGACCCGTGAAGATCAGTGTTGGATTTGTAGACGGGGAGAGCAGGCATGATAACTTCCTGTCTCTGGGTGCTCTCTCCTCACAGTGGAAGCAGACCAGTGGGTGTTTCCAGCTGGCTTGGGTTTCTTCAGACCACGCTCTCCCGCTTACCCAGGAGACAGCCTGTCCAGACAACATGACATGGTTACAGACGCCGCGACTGGGGCACAAATGTAGCCAACAAGGCAGAATCACAGCTGAGTCAGAGGCCTTGGCATTGGAGCCAAGCCAAGGGCAATTTTTATGGCATGCTGGTTAGCCAGACTGTTTGAAAATAAAAGTTCAGGAACTGCCCTCAAGGTTGTTTTTTTTTTTTTTTCTAATTCAAGGGAAAATGGCTACCTCTCAGGGGCCACTGGTTCCACATGGGCTGCTGAGCTAATATACAGAGGGATGCTGCATGAAAGGAAGAAAGTACACTTAAAGCAAGGATATGTGTGCCTTCACTAAGAGCGTGATCTCAGAGGGGGACTTGGGCTGGCATCACCAAGATGGTGATCTTTCGACAGAATTAGAAATTGTTTTTTTTCCCTAGAAGCTGCAGCCTCTTTGTGTATAAACGAGAATTAGGGAAGGATAGACTGGCTTGCAGTCTGAGTGTGGCAAAGCAACAATGACTTTAGGGGTAGCGGTGACCTTCTCAAGTTTCAATTGTATGGAGAACTCATGGCCCCTTTGTGGACTCTTTCATACCCAGTAAAAGTTTGAATACTTAAAAATCTGCCTGGCCTGCAGGATCCCCAGTGATTTGGTTAGTTACAGGGTCTGTACATCGAGGGTCTATCGGTACCTAGTTACAACCTACTCACCCTTAAAGGATCTGATAAAATTGCCTCTCCTAGGTATTCTCTGGAGGCCCTAGAACCCTGGGCCAGATAGAAGGGCTGGCCTCATTGAACTGGGCAGGAAAATTCTCATAATACCAGCCACCAGAGACATAATTGTCCAAGAATACCTTCTTCATTCCATTCCTCAGAAGGGTACACAAAATGGTGCCTGCATTCACCCAAACATTTGCTCTTCCTCAGGGTAGGAAGGATGATACACCCTGAGCCTGGCCTCCTGGGGCAAACACCTGGTGACTTCTGGACTATCCCCACCCTTCGACTGAGATGATAAACTTATGATGAGCCAGGTACCTTTTGTTTCCCAGGGAGAAACAGTCTTTCTCAGATTGTCAGTAAATAGTACCCAACTTTGGCAACAACTGAATGACGGAGGGGAGGGCGGGGAGGGCAGCAGAATGTGGTCTAGTCTAGCGGCTCCGTAGGAGACTCCGTGTCAGCAGTCCTGGTCTTAGTACCAGCAGCCTCTCTGACTCACTGTGGGCACATCACATTGTGTTTACCGGATGGTATTTGGATCCGAAATGTGACTGTGGCTCACTCAGCTGAGTGTCTTGTACATGAGTTGTTAATGAAGCACTTTAGCAGCAAACCCAGGGCTTAAAATATTGTGCACACAGGAGGTGAGTAACTAGCCTTTAAAGAAGATTATCAGGGACGCCCTCAGTGGCTCAGTCGACTGAGCGTCAGACTTCGGCTCAGGTCATGAACTCACAGTCTGTGAGCCCCACGTGCGTGTGCGCGCGCTCTCTCTCTCTCTCTCTCTCTCTCTCTCTCTCTCTCTCAAAAATAATAACTAAACATTAAAAAGAAGAAGAAGAAAGCTATCAGAGACCTGTCAACTGTGAGGAAAATGGATTCACAGTGGGACCGGGTGGGAGACATTCCTCTAAATCAGTTACCGTGAGCTCCACAAGTAGAAAAAACACTTGGAAGTGGATTGTGAGGTCTCCTGGATTCACCGAGAGTCTCCTGGAGGCCTTGGAGACGCTCCTCACCCTCGAGGGGAATGATTTCCCTCTTCAGGACTGTGTCAGTTTGGGTCCTCCAAGAAGAAGACGCTAACCATGGATTAGCTGGGGAGGAGTTGTGATGGCTGTGAAGGATAAGGGGGAGAGAGCTGGAGTAGCTGGGGCCCCGGTCACCATACCCGTAGGCACAATAGTCACTGTGCCTAGGAGCCGGGACATTTTTAGGGATCCATGAGAATGTTTTCACTCTATTTATTCTAAAGTCAGAAGAGAAAAAATGAATGTGATAGCAACAAATATAATAATAAATCTGCCTAAATTATGTTCATCTTTACACCAATGCAGTCATAAAATATAATGTGTAATATTTTTTAAGTTTATTTTTTTTATTTGGGGGGGAGGCAGAGAGAGAGAGAAAGAGAGGCCCCTACAATGAAGTCCCAGGGAAACAAAGTGTTAGGTCTCTCCTCCCGCCAGGCCCGCACCCCTACACTGGCCTATATCATGGAAAGGGATTCTGTTTCATTAGAAGACCTGTTTCAAAGAGCATGAAATATTTCCTCTCTGCCTTTGACACAAGAGTCATCAGTGAGCAAAGGTGTGTTACAGAGACTAGCTGGTCACACGTGCTCTCTGTGAATAAAGTATTCTAGCTGAGGCTGGCTGGCCCCCCACAGCGCTACAGGGGGCACTGGAGCTTAGGATGGGGGGCCATGGCCTTCCTTCCAGTTCAGACATTTCTCTGATTCTGTTTAGTCTGACATTCTGATTCTTCCTTTAAAATCCCTTCCCAGGGGTGCCTAGGTGGCTCAGTCAGTGAAGCATCCGACTCTTGATTTCAGCTCAGGTGATGATCTTGGTTCGTGGGTTCGAGCCCCGAGTCGGGCTCTGTGCTGACGACGCGGAGCCTGATTGGGATTCTCTCTCTCCCTCTCTCTGTGCCCCCCCAACTCGCACTAGCTCGTTCACTCTCTCTCTCAAAATAAACTCTAAAATTAAATTAAATTAAATTAAATTAAAATAAAATACAATAAAATAAAATAAAATCACATCCCAGAGTCAGCAAAGTGGGAGCCCATCAGCTGTTTCCAGCCCGCAGATATGTTTATTTGGCATGTACAAAGTTTAAAAAATTGTGGCGGTGGATGTTATGGGTTGAATTGTATTTCCTCAAAACCATATGGTGAAGTCCTAACTCCCAGCACTTCAGAGTGTGACCTTATTTGGCAGCGGGGTTGCTGCAGATATAATTAGTTAAGATGAGGTCATACTGAAGTAGGTCCCTAATCCAGCATGACTGGTGTCTTCATAAAAGTGAGGGGGAGGCAGACAGAGAGAGAGACCTGGACAAAGGGAGAACACCACATGACTCTGAAGGCAGAGATCTATCAGCCAAGGAAGGCCAAAGATTGCCAGTCAACCACCCAACGCTGTGGCAGAGGCGTGGAACAGATTCTCCACGGCCCTGGGAAGGAGCCAGTCCTGCCCACACCTTCGTCTGAGACTTCTCGCCTCCCGAGCTGGGAAAAACATATATATTTCCATTGTTTAAGCCACCCAATTTGTGCCACTGTATTATAGCAACACTAGCAAACTAATACTGGGGGTATCATTTTCAGATGGATAGATTTTCTATGAACATTTAGACTTTGAGCTTCAGTGGGAAAAGCCTGAGGCCCCAGCCTGGATGTCGGGGCATCAGCTGGTAGCACAGGGAAGGATGCAGTCAGTCTTGGGACCAGAGAACACAGGCCCTTGCGAGGGGCCGCCACTCTTACACCAGGGGCTCGCTGCAGCGCGAGAATATGGGCTCAGCGCTATCAGACTTTCTGATGTATTTCTAGAGGAGCTTGATTTCTGTTTCTCATTGCTGATGAAACAGGATTTCAAATGTTGGCAACTAATTGATCACTCTGTTTTCTCCCTGACCCGCTCCACTTCAGTTTGCATACTTGATCTGGCTGGTCCCTCCGGTCATCTGAGTTTGTGATCGCCATTTGTTCAGAGTTGCACGGCCTGGCAAGATGCCGAGAGAAATTCTAGTTCAACAAGGGAGATGATTCAGGGGGTTGAGCAATTTGCTGCCGGGAGAAAGCAAGCCCTGATGTATCCACCTGTCCCCTCTGCCCTGTTGAGTGAGAAGCTTTCTGAGGCTGGATCTGTGCTTTGAATAATCATTTGTTGGGGCCTGTTGCACACCGGGTGGTGGTCTAGAAGCAAAGCAAGTATCCGGTGTATGATGGCATATATTCTTCCTAATCCCCTTACTGCTGAGGATGAAAGGAAGTATTGTTAATAGTCACCATGTACTAAAAGAAAGATATTAAGCTGTAATTGTTCTGAACTCATAAATACAAAAGGTCATTCTGTTGAAGCTACGTTGCATTGCCCTCCTCCATCACTGCAGCTTAAATCGCTAATAATAAAAACCACCCTTTACACAAAACAGACAATGGGGAAGGCATGGTACCAGAATCATTAATGACATTCCTTTCATTATAATTGTGTTAGGCAATTACAACGTGCCAGCCCATGGTAAGCACTTCACGAACATAATCTCGTTTAATGCTCATATTAGCCCTGGGAGGGGAGTATGTGGTTCTCACTGTAGAGATCAGGACACCGAAGCCCAGAGATGTTTAGTAACTTGCATGAGGTCCCAGCAGGACTCAACCTCAGGTCTCTTCAGTGCCAGATCCAGGCTCCGCCCCCACCCCACCCCCGCCCGCCCCCCACCCCCCACCCCCCACTGCCTTCTGCTTCCCGGTTTCTCTTTTTCACAAAATGCCTCTGAGGGAGGTCAGCCTCCCGGCCCAGAGTCCCCCAAGGCCTCGTCAAGAGTGGTGTCCCAAGCCCCAACACCCGAATCCCAACCCTGTCTACATGTTCTGTTAGGCACAATTTGTAATCTCGTCTGAAGTCAAAATCTTAGTTTCTCTCCAAAAAGACTCCATGACATTTTGTGTATATTGTAAAGATGTACAGGAGGGGCCCCCTGTGCCCCTGAAGGAACAGATGGTATGCCTGGCATGTTCTTAGAAATCTGGAAACTCAACAGAAAGCCTGGGAGAGGGGGGCCTCCCGGGGTAATGTTCTGTTTCTTTCCACAGCTGTGTTCAGCTCCCGAACATTACAGCACTTTGCAGCTGACGCTTCTACCTTTCATGTGTGTATTTCACTTCAACCGAAAGTGAGGCAAAGAGACGGGGTGGGTGTTGTCCCGTCCTTGGCAGAGCACGTGGAGCTCCTCGCGCTCCCCCTGCCCCCACCCCCTCCCCAGCCGCCACACCCACCCGCTCCGGCCACACTTCTCGCGGCCAGAATCGTCTCGCGCCCTCTGAAACACCCCCGCTTCCCCCCACCCCCACCCGCCAGGCCTGTCTTAACGCAGTGTGTCGTCTGTGTGGTTTTCAGGCCACTACATGTACGTGGACTCGGTTTACGTCAAGCACTTCCAGGAGGTGGCGCAACTCATCTCCCCGATGACCACGGCCCCCATGTCCGGCTGCCTGTCGTTTTATTACCAACTCCAGCAGGGGAATGACAATATCTTCTCCCTCTACACTCGGGATGGGGCTGGCCTTTACGAGGAAATCTGGAAAATGGACAAGCCAGGGAATGGTGTGTGGAATCTTGCTGAGGTGGAGTTCAGCGCGCCGTACCCCATGGAGGTAGGTCCGCCAGGTGTGTCCACGTGGGCCCTGGCCGCACTGCTCTGCGCAGGCGCACAGGCCTGGCGATCGGGCGACACCGGCGGCCACGTTCGTCCGTTCTTCTCCGTGCGTGTCCGTCTACCTTTTCCCTTCTTTGGCCCCCTCTGCTTTCCCCTTACTTTTCCCTCTTCCTCTCTCTCCTCTCTTCCCTCTTCCTCTTTCTTCCTGCTTGGTCATCTTCACTTTCTACCAAGACTCTTCTTAAGGACAGATAGAGAAAAAGCCAGTCAATCAACTCCATTTCTTGAGCCCACTTCCCTCGGAACCTCGCTCTGTGGTCTTGGTGAGTTCCAAAGAGATGAACGTCCTCTGAGTGAAACCCACTCTTGACTTTCCATTCCTGTGAGCAGGGAGGAAGCTTCCCCTTACTTGAGTGAAGAGTCTTGAGAGAGAGGGACAGAGAGAGAGAAGCCAACTTATTTTCTTCCTTCCTCCTTGACGGTATAAGTAATGTCATTAAAATTAGAAATAGATTTATGATCGTGGCCCCAATTTGAAACAAGCCTTGGTACTTTAGTTTTAAAACTTTTGTAGCTGCACGAGTGATAAATATCCAATGCAGAAGAATTAGAAACTTCAGGAAAGCAAAACCAAAACCCCCCAGGCTAACCCTACAAGGATGAGAACACTAACATTCTGGTGTTCGTCCTTGCAGACCTTCTTTTGAAGCACATACATTATTTATATTTATGTATGTGTTCCGGTACTTGAAACACTCCAGAGGAGATAGGATTATCCCCAAATTATAGATAAGGAAGGAGAAAAGAGAGAGTCCGAACAGTTTGATATTTTGTATCTGGGTCACACAGCTGGTGAGTGCCAGGCACTTAGGAAACTTCTGGACTGAAATCTGACCTAGAGCTGAAGCCAGAGGCCCAGCCCTGTCTGAGGACCACTACCACCCCCCCACCCCCACCCCCGCCGCCCCAGGGCCTCTAGAATCAGTGGGTGCAACATTGTGGTTCCAGATTTGGAGCTGTACCTAGAGTCTTAGTTACCACAGGTTTGTTAATATCCCCTTCCTAGCTTTGTGCTTTTTGTAGTATCTTCCCTAGTCCCCTTTAAAGTGCAGAACAAGTAGATTATTCCCTGCATGCTTTTTAGTGGTGCCATCTGCTCACCTGATGTGGAGCTTCCGAGACTGGAGCTTGGGACTGGACTGGTTTGTGACATGTTCTAGCTACTGAAGACATGCCTGCCACACCCCTTACCCCCTTCAGATCCTCTCCTGTCCCCCCACACAGCTCCAGAGAGAACACACTGCCTTTTGCAGGACGTGTGCTATTTCCTATCCCAAAGTCGGATGAAGCCTTGATCCGCTCATGCAGGCTAGTGGAAAATTTTCTGAGTTTGAGTTACAAAGAGGAAAAGAAATGCACATACTGTTTCAGAAATTTTTCCTTCTGTTGAAGTCAAATGAGTCACACGCGCAGTGACGACCGTTTCTTTGCAAACTCCTTCCATCCAACCATAAACTCCCTGGGCAGCATTTGTGTGAGTGAGACTGCTGGATTTTCTTTTCCATCAGTGCTTGAAAAGTCACAATTCTGGACACTACTGCACTTTAGTTTGTACCCTTTTGGTTCACAGGTGCGTGATTTTGCTCCAGCAGGTCTGACTCATGCTGCTACTGTTTGCTCTTGGTAATTGCCAGCAAAAGAGACTCACTCTGCAGAAATCAGTGAATTTAATGTCGCTGTCTTCTCAAACGGATCTTAGAAAGGAAAACAAGCACCCGAGACCCCCTTTCTGAACAAGAGAGAATGCATCGGCACATGGGCTATGATTCGCAAATTCTGATCAGAAATATTCTCCCTCCACCAGTAAGATCAAGCTCTGTCGTTCACTTTATCAGCTAGCACCCTGAAAATGAAATGTCATGGACCTGGGCTGTGTGTGTGGACTCCATTGCCCCTTGCCACTGATCCACGTCTGTCCCCTTCTTGTTCTCGGCCTTCCCTCGGCCTTTGCCAGCGACAGGCTTCCAAGGCCCCTCTTAGATTATGCAGAATCCAGGTGTCTGTAGGACCATTGTCGTTAAGCTGAACATGACCATCGTGTCCACATTCTTTCTTTCAAAACTGGAGAAACTCACACCTGGTGGAGGGAAGGAACCTGTTTGAGCTAATTAGTGGCTAATGAGGCTCAAACCTGAATATGAGTTCAAGAGGGGGTCGGTCAACCTGGAGAAATAGACATGAATTAAGTACAGAGCTCTATATGCACCTGACTGCATACGAGCGGCCTTATACACCTTATCTCATTTAATCTCAGTAGTGCTATAAGGTAGCAGGTATTATGTCTATTTTATAAATGACGGAAGAAAGCCCTTGAAAGAGTTAGCAACATATTCAAGGTCACCCAGCTAATAAGTGACAGAAATGGGATTTGAACTCTGGTCTGTCTGCCTCCAGACACTCTTCTCTTTAGAACAGGTTGAGAACTAAGAAGCCTAGGGGTCAAATCTAGCCCACAACGATTTGCTTGGCCGCTAGAGTGGTGTCTATTTGCCTGTTTGAATTCATTGCCAACATTGAAAAAATCCAAAGATTTCAAATAAAAATCTGGAGATCCAGATCTCCTTGACAGTTTGGTAGGTCCGGACACTTCAGGCGGGACTCCCACACGTCAGCAGTGAGTAGCAGCTCCCCACCCCCCCTCAGACCTGGCTTGCATTCTCCCGGATGCGTTCTGCACCCTTTCCTCCTGCGTCTCACTAAGCTCACGTCATGTATTTCTGTTCCCTGCCTGGTCCTGAAGGCATTGGAATTTCAAGCCCTGCAAACCCTGCATCTTCTCACGTTAATTCACCGGAGTGGACCACACCCTGGGGCAGTTTCCCCCGAGGTGCTCGCCACACCTGATCCCCATGGTCACAGGCAGAAGGTAGTCGACTGACCTCAGAGTGGAAGTCGGCGGCAGATAAGGGAGGAAAATGGAAGGGTTCGACCCATTAACAACCTCATGTTCTCTCTAACCACTTGGGGAACGTGCCTGGACATGCTGAAATGCTAACGTCCGTACATAGAATTTGGGGCCTGGGCCACCTGGGTGGCTCAGTTGGTTGAGCATCTGACTCTTGGTCTCTGCTCAGGTTCATGATCCCAAGGTCATGGGACTGAGCCCCACATTGGGCTCTGCACTGAGCATGAAGCCTGCTTCAGATTCTGCCTCTCCCTCTGCCCCTCCCGCACTCATGTGCGTGCATGCGCGCACGCTCTCTCTCTCAGATAAAATTTTAAAAAATAAAATAGAATTTGGGGCCTGATTTTGCCTTAGCTGACAGGTAATCATCTCTGATTCTGCATCTTTGTCCAGAACCCTCACACAGATTTGCATGTGTGAAAAGGGAAAGGGCCCTGGAGGGGCTTAGTTCTGTGGGAAGGGCATTGGGAGAACCGAGCCAGCCTTCTGCGAGTAGCCTGTTGTTTCTTTAACTGAAGGTCATAATACAAATCGTCAATTCAGTGGTTCTATCAGAGACTGATATACACTCAAGGGAGGGGGACAAGTCCACCAATAAAATACAACTTAGGGTTTAGGATTCCCTCTCCCTAAGAGAAACTAGAGATCAAGACAGCAGCTGCCTCAGATTTAGGAACATGATTCCTCAGTACTTATAACTTGCCATCACCTGGCTTGATTGACACATCATTTTAAATCACAGTTAAGAGCTCTGAAGCCTACCAGAAAATATGTAAACCTGTAATAATACGTCCTTTTTCTCTGCAGGTTATTTTTGAAGTTGCTTTCAATGGTCCTAAAGGAGGGTATGTTGCCCTGGATGATATTTCTTTCTCTCCTGTTCACTGCCAAAATCAGACAGGTAAGCATTCTCTTTTTCTTCCTCTTTACATATGGAATTTTCCTGATAGACACCTGTGGTCAGGACTTGAATTCTAATTTCCTCACCTCTCCTGTGATCTCCTCCTTTAAAAAATTACTTAACTGAATAGTCATTTTTCTGCTACATTACTCTTTTCTCCCCCACCTCGCAGTGTGAATTTAATTTTTCTGAACCTACAGGGCAGTTGTCAGGTGTTAAGGAACTTTCATCGTCCCTACCTACTAGGTAATGAAAATCAAAGAATACAAACACATTTCCTCCCCATCTTTCTCTTTAAAGGATAGCTTAGATCCATATACAGGTGGCCAAGTAGGTGGAAAAAACTCTCAAACTCTACGGAGTAGAATTATAAAAATCCTTCCCAATTTTATGTATCCAAAACCTATAAATGTCTTCACGTTTAAAGATGTTGGTGTTGGATACAGTTAGCTTTGGGCTAAATGTTACCTACTTAATTTAACTTCTCTTTCTAAGTAAGTGCACATTCTTTTACGGTGGCCAGTTTTATAATCTCCATAAACTTGGTGTTTGGAAAAGAGAGGGAATTCTTACTTTCTGGGGAACGAGGTAAACAAATCGATTCAAAGTAAGTTAGAAAATGCCCTAGAGTGAGAAGGACGACACTGTATTCATGCTGGCCCAGATAAATGCAGGGGACCTTACCTTTTAGGGAATTTTTTTTTTGAGAGACCCCAGGGAGATAGCGGTTGTCCCATGTTATTAATGAGCCTTCCTTCTGAGTTTAGAAGCATGAGAAGTACATTTTTGAACATGGCCTTTGTAGTCTGACTTTCACTAAAGATAAAAGTTGGTGTCTGATTGCATATGGTCTCAGATATATTCTACCAGCAAGGCGACTGAGAAAGATAATATTTTCTACTTGAGCTGAAGTGTTATTCCAGAATTAGAGAGAAACACTCTAATGTGCTAAAACCAAATGCTATTTTTTTTTTTTTTACTGATTCTAATTTTTAAAAAGTGGGGGGAAGCTAGTGAAACAGATTGAACTAGACAGGGTTTACATATTTACATATTTTCATTAAAATGATTGAATACAAACTGTAATCAAAGATTTTTAAGAGTCTTTAAAATTGGACAGAACAGACACCAACATTGTTTTACTTCTCCAAATCTGACTGTTCTCTAATCTCATCAGCTAATATTTCAGTGATGTTAATAGTAGTTTCATAACCTCTTGTCATTACTTTTAGAAAGTTTCCTTTTTGTCACCAGGCATTTACATTGAACTTTTATATTTCCAAGTTATACATATGGAAAAGAGGTTTTTATTCAATACCTGCATGGAGTAGAGGTTGGGATGAAGAGGCGGGGGGGGGGGGGGGTAGGTAACAGTATCTGTTGAGCCATCTTAGAAGTAATATTTGGAAACACTCTCCCTTTTAAAAAAATACAGAATTGGGATGCCTGGGTGGCTCAGTTGGTTAAGCATTCAACCTTGGCTCAGGTCACGGTCTCACAGTTGGTGAGTTCAAGCCCCGTGTCGGGCTCTGTGCTGACAGCTCGGAGCCTGGAGCCTGCTTGGGATTCTGGGTCTCCCTCTGTCTCTGCCCCTCCCCAGCTTACGCTCTGCCTCTCTCAAAAATAAACATTAAAAAAAATTTTTTTTAAACATACAGAATCTATGTGAACCCTTTCCCACTGACTGGTGAAAAGAAAGATTTCAGCAAAATAAGGACTATTTGTTAAAAGCACCTGTGGCCCCTCAGTCTCTAAGATTCAGCCTGCATAAAGACTCCTCCTCCATAGGGACCGCAGGCGACTCACATTTTCACGTAATTAGGTTAGCCAAGGCTCCGATAGGTCTTGAGAACTTCCCAACGTAGTGACTTTCTTTAAAATGGTTTAACTGCATGATCGCAGTGTTATGCTACAGAGCCAGGACTTTGGATTCGTGTCCCTACTCTGCTGCTTACAAACCGTGTCACCTTGGGCATGTTGATTCACCTCTCTGTCTGATTAACCTCCGTTTCCACATGTATAGGGCAAGGGTAGAAGAATCTGTTCCAAACCATTGGGAAGATGAGAAAGTGAATGTCCGTGAAGGCCTGAGCAGAGTATGGCACACAGAAAATGCTTGGCCTTGAGGCTTCATGTTATTTGTTGAATTTTCAAAATACTCGCGTCCACTCCCCGGGGAACAAAGGAGTCAGACTGAAACTAGAGAACCAGCAAAGGGCACCAGCTTGGTGAATGGGTGAGCTGGAGCCTGCTTTATGCCTTTCATTCAGCAGCTGTGGGCCAGATTCTGAGTCTTACAAGCTGAGCCCTCCAGTTTCCATACTTCATCTTACATTTCACAAATAGTTTATGCCCTTCTGTTTTATAACAGGTGCCAACATTTTTTTCCTTATCTTGGTTAGCTCCAGACTTGCTTTTCCCAGCTGGATCTAGCATTTTCTTCCCCCGTTCTCCCTGAGTAGGCTGAGACAGGAATTATTTCAACATATGAAGCATCTCATTCCCACCATCTGGTTGGGCTTAGAGTTAATCCAGTCTCCCAGACCCAGGACCCATCACAGTGTCGTAGGTGTTAAACACCAGAGTCATGTAGCTTCGCAAATATTCCCCCAGGATGCTGCCAGAGGGCAGTGACAACTCCCCATGCCCCCTAGTTGAGTTAGGGCACTTCCCTTCCAAGCCTTTTCCACCCACAACCTCCCCATCCACCACCATGTTTGGCCTAGCATCTAGAAGGTAGGAATCAGCTCTCCTTTTAGGCTGTAAATCCTTGAATGGCCAACAGGTGATTCCATCCACTCCTAGGGATCCCAGCTCAGTGCCCAACCCCAAACTAAGAGCGCCCTCTCGTCTGCCTTACACATGCCCAATCTCCTCCCTGGGCTAGGGTCCACCCATCTGGCTCCGGGACTGGAAAGGTCCTGACACTCATGGATGTACCCTTCAAAGGATTTCTGCTTGGCCCATTCACCAACAGCACACTGCTCACTTGATGTCTGATTGGAAACCTGGCTCCGGTGGTTGCCTTGGTTACAGCTGCAGTTGCCTTAGCTCAGACCTCAAGCATCTCCACAGCCTGGTCAGTGGCCCAGCCCCTACTCCCTCAAGACTCCTCAGCCTGGCGCCAGGTCTCGCTCACTCTGTCTCCAAGCCAGCTCTGAGCTGTCTCCGCCTACTTTCGGGCTGGCTCCTGCTAAAATAAAGCTGCTGTGCAAGTGTAGCAGCCTACAGACCACGCTGCACCCCAGATCTCTCTAGCACTGCAGTGGCTGATGATTAAAAGGCTGCTGATGAGCTTTTAGAGGTCTGGGGCTGATACTGAGTCTATCTCCATGAACTTCATGGGGCAGGGGAAAGGATGAGACATGCTACCAATGACTTCTCCTTCCACCTGATTAGAGCATCTTCAAAGCCTTTCATTTCTAAAAAGTGCAAATGTCATAAAGCAAGTAATAAACTAAATCTTACATCATGATGCTTTTTGGTACCTTGTTTAAGGGGACTTCCTTCCTTCCTTCCCTTCTTCCTTCCTTCCCTTCCTCCTTCCTTCCTTCCCTCCTTCCTTCCTTCCCTCCCTCCTTCCTTCCTTCCCTCCTTCCTTCCCTTCTTCTTTCCTTCCCTTCCTCCTTCCTTCCTTCCTCCTTCCTTCCTTCCTTCCCTCCTTCCCTCCTTCCTTCCTTCCTTCCCTCCTTCCTTCCTCTTTCTTTCTTTCTTTCTTTCTTTCTTTCTTTCTTTCTTTCTCCCTCCCTCCCTCCCTCCCTCCCTCCCTCCCTCTCTGGTCAACTGATGTTCAAGGGCTTCCAACTGCCTGTGATTCCTCCCTATACTTCAAATGTTCATTAATGTTCAACTGTGATGGCCACTCAGCCCATATGCTCTGAAACAAGCCTTAAGCAAAGGCTTTCCATCCATCCCAGATTCTGGTGAGCTCATTTGGGGTCACAAACAGGCCCTCTGGCCCTGTCTTCAGGAATTAGATACTGTCTCATAGCAGAAGAAACATTCTGGGTGAAAAAGATTTAGGCTTTCAGTTATGCTTTTGAGATTTTCTTTTTATCAGACCTTCTCAGGACCCCAGACAAATCCATTTCTAGGACTAGGTATTTAACAAGGGAATATAATCACATTCTCAGAAAAATCTTTTCTGCGTGACTCAGTGTCACCATGGAGTGAACTGACCCCTGCTTACTTTTAAGTTTTAATACCACCTCTTGCCTCTCATGCCCACCTAATAAATGGGTTATGATTCTCTTGTGGTTGCCCAGGGGGATATTCCTTGGGATATATTCCTGATGAGTGATTTCACTGACCTGCTGTTCTCTTTGTGTGTGGCTTTTGGGAGCACTACACCATTTTCTGAACTAGACGGGCATCTGTAGATTGTGCCTTTTCATCTACTTTTTCATTACCAGGTGGCAGAGGGGTAACTAACCAATATGGGGTCTCCCCTTGTCTCAAATCTGCATGGGGGGGGGGGCTGGTGTCAGAGGATCCTTGTCTGTGTGAGCATCATACTCATTTTTCAAAGACTTTATTTTCATGGCTTAAAGATAATCCCGGATGCTCACGGAGCCAGGCCTAGCAATGTGTGGGCAGGCCCACCTGTCACAGAGCATTGAGAATGCCCTTTATTTCCTGATCTCCTATCTGGCTCATCAGGATGCCTTCCTTGCACACTTGGCAGGGTGTGTCTCCTGAGATACCATTGGGATCCAATTATACAGGAATATTTTATTCCTAATCTTCTTTTTTTGTTTGTAATGTGGTTTTGGTCACTGACTTTTTTAATTTAGTGTTTTTAAAACTTTATTTTAGTAACATTTTAAACTCAGATAAAATTTGTAAGAATTGGGTTGCCTGGGTGGCTCAGTTACATGTCCGACTTTGGCTCAGGCCATGATCTCACAGTTTGTGCGTTCGAGCCCCACGTGGGGATCTGTGCTGACAGCTCGGAGCCTACAGCCTGCTTCGGATTCTGTGTCTCCCTCTCTCTCTGCCCCTCCCCCACTCACACTCTGTCTCTCTCAAAAATAAACATTAAAAAAATTTTTTTTAATTTTCAAGAATACTATAAAGAACTCTCATGTACTCTTTACCCAGATCTACAAATTAACATTTTGCCACATTTGCTTTATTGACCATGTAAGAGTAAGTTGTAAACATTATGCCCCTTACCCTAAATACGTCAGTGTGTAGTTTCTAAAACCCAGCACATTTTCCAGCATGCTATCAGATAATTATAAAGTTGGGGAAATTTGGGGTCACCTGGGTGGTTCAGTCAGTTAAGCCTCTGGCTCTTGACTTCAGCTCAGGTCATGGTCTCATGGTTCATGGGTTCAAGCCCCAAGTGTAAAGCCTGCTTTGGGATTCTGTCTCCATTACTCTCTGCCCCTCCCCTGCTTGTTCTCTGTCTCTGTCTCTCTCTCTCTCTCTCTCTCTCTCTCTCTCAAAAATCAGTAAACATTAATAACAAGTTCAGGAAATTTGGCGCTGATACAGTATTATCAACTAACCTATGATCCACATACTAATTTCACCACTTGTCCCAATGCTGTCTTTTTTTTTCTTGATGTTTGTTTATTTTTGAGGGGAGGGAGGGAGAGACAGAGAGAGAGAGAGAGAGAGAGAGAGAGAGAGAGAGAATGAGTGGGGGAGGGGCAGAGAGGGAGGGGGACAGAGGATCCAAAGCAGGCTCTGTGCTGACAGCAGCAAGCCCAATGCACGGCTCAAACCCACAAACCACGAGATCATGACCTGAGCCAAAGTTGGACACTTAACCAACTGAGCCACCCAGGCACCTCCCATTTATATTTATGTGCTATGTGTTTTCCTGGACCAAGATGGAATCTCGGCACCCTTGTAGTATTTGGTTGTCATATGTCTTTCATCCCCTTTAATCTGGGCTAAACTCTCTTGCTTTGGGAATTCAGGAATTGAGAGTATAGTGAGTGTTTGTCCATAAACAGCTCCCTGTTTCATTAGGTCACTGCTCCCAGAATTCAAATGTTTCTCCAGAGGTAATTTCCCATTTATTCAAAACAGTGCCCTCTTTCTCTGGCCCTAAAAGTTTAGACCAGTATTATGTCAGCCTGCAGAACAGGATCACAGTTGGCTATGTTGAATGTGTCCCAAACTGTGGCAGTCACATCCCTTCTGGACTCGGATGATCTGAACAGTGAAATTTACAATCACTTGTTGCTGTACCAAGTTATTCACAAAACAGCAGAAATCTTTTGTTTCATTCCCTCCAGGCAATCTGAAATGAGGTGGTATTTATAGACCAGGATAAATGATACCAGAATTCAGCAAAAGCCAAAATACTAGCAGTATGGGTGATGAAATTGGTGTGACTTTTTGAACCTCGTGATTTATACTGAGCGATGATTTTCTTCAAGCAGATCAGCTCCTGTGACTAATATCAATTATCAACAGACAGCAGCTGTGCTGGTGACACAGATTGATCAACAAAGGAAAATCATTTCTGGAAAATATAATTCCTAAAATACCTGTCTTAGAGAAAAATTAAGAATTCCTTAAAATCTTTATCTTTTTCTTTCTCTTTAATTTTCTATGAATGAATTTTGAATTGTGAAGAACTATGTGAATAATTGTTCCCAGTCTTTACATTATGGAAGGAAATGTCTTTTGAAGTGTGGTACTTCTTTATTTTTTATAGAGAGTGTGAACAGAGCTCCTTCTTTCCATCCCTTTAGGGAGGAAAAGAACAATTTTCCTGCCATGCTGAGATGTTAGCTTGATGCTAACCTGCCAGCATGCCATTAGGGTAAAAATATTTTTGTGTGTTTTATGTATTCCGTCTCCCCTGGCACGAGTATGTATGTATTTGTCAACCCGTTGATGTAGTCCCTTGAGACCCTTGAGTCTGGCTCTTTAACTTTGGTTCTCCTTTGTTCAGAACTTCCTTTCAGTGCCATGGAAGCCAGCTGCGATTTCGAGGAAGATCTCTGCAACTTTTATCAAGACAAAGAAGGTCCAGGCTGGACCCGGGTGAAAGTAAAACCAAACATGTATCGGGCCGGAGACCACACATCAGGCATCGGTAAATTGGGGGTCTGTGGCCACCGGGCGCCGGGGGTGGGAGTGCTCCAGCTGCCAATCTTACTCCACACCCATCAAGATGGCAACTTAAACAAAAAAGGGCAGCTGTGGAAAAACAAATGCGATGGGCAATCTCGTGTTTGGCCTCTTTTTAAAACTTAGAATTCGAGGGGCGCCTGGGTGGCGCAGTCGGTTAAGCGTCCGACTTCAGCCAGGTCACGATCTCGCGGTCCGTGAGTTCGAGCCCCGCGTCGGGCTCTGGGCTGATGGCTCAGAGCCTGGAGCCTGTTTCCGATTCTGTGTCTCCCTCTCTCTCTCTGCCCCTCCCCTGTTCATGCTCTGTCTCTCTCTGTCCCAAAAATAAATAAAAACGTTGAAAAAATAAATAAATAAATAAAACTTAGAATTCGATTTGCCAGTTGCTTAAATAGTCAAACCTTTGGACATTATCTTGCTCTTCCCCTCAGGTGGAGAAGTACTTTTGTCTTTTTTTTTAAGTGTATTTATTTATTTTGAGTAAAAGAAAGGGAGAGAGAGTGGGAACAGGAGCAGGGTAAAGGCAGAGACAAGTAGAGACAGAGAATCTCAAGCAGTCTCCTTGCTGTCGGCGCAGAGCCCGATGGAGGGCTCCGTCCCACAAACTGAGAAATCATGACCTGAGCTGAAATCAAAAGTTAGAGGCTTAACTGAACTGAGTCACTCAGGCGCCCCTATGGAGAAGTACCTTTAAAAACCTTTTAAAAAAAAAAAAAAGCTATTAGATTACAACTATATGAAACATCCAGAATAGGCAGATTCATAGAGACAGAAAGCAGATTAGTGGTGTCCAGGGGCTGGGGACGGGGGATGGGAAGTTCCTGTTTAATGGGTATAGAGTTTCCTTCTGGGTGATGAAAATGTACTGGAATTAAGCAGTGGTGGTGGTTGCCCAGCATTCGTGAATGTACTAAATGCCGCTGAACTGTAGGTTTTAAAATGGTTAAAATGGTGAATTTCCTGTTATGTGTAATTTACTCAACAAACAGATATTGTAGGGCAAGAGAAGCTAAAAAAGCTGTTGGGAAAATGTCAGGGGCGGGGCACTTGATGGCTCGGTCTACAAGGAACTATTGGAAACCAGTTTGAGCTCCCCTGTGTAAGGAACCTATCTAATCACTTTGATGGCATCCCCTGTGAAGCCCACTCCCGTAGAGATGGGTGCAAAGAGCTTATTTTCAAGGGTTGGTGTCTAATTCATTTATTCAATGCCTGTTTATACAGTAGGCACTGGGGTATGTTAATACACTGATGAAACTTAACATTTCAGGGGCGCCTGGGTGGCTCAGTCGGTTAAGTATCCGACTTCAGCTCAGGTCATGATCTCACAGTCCGTGAGTTCGAGCCCCGCGTCGGGCTCTGTGCTGCCAGCTCAGAGCCTGGAGCCTGTTTCAGATTCTGTGTCTCCCTCTCTCTGCCCCTCCCCCATTCATGCTCTGTCTCTCTCTGTCTCAAAAATAAATAAACGTTAAAAAAAAAAAATTAAAAAAAAGAAAACATTTCAGAGCACCTTACTTGCACAGGGCCCGGGAAGGGCTTTGAAACGGGGACCTCACAATTTTATACTTGTCATCGTGTATTCTTTTCTAACAGTCATTTCAACGGGCAAGAGAAATGTTAGACAGATATATACACAAATAAACATATAAGGTACGTGCTATGGAAGAAATGAAAAGTGGGCTCTGAGAGAGATTAAGGGAGAGAGCCTAATTTTGGTAGGAGATCCTGGGAAGGCTTTTCTGAGGAGAGAGGGTATTAGCCAGGAGAGGGGGAGGAATCCAGGCAGAGGGAACAGCATCTGTGAAGTCCTGAGCATGGGAAGAACAGGACACCCCGAGTAGTTGGAAGGTTAGTACAGCTGCACTGAGGGCAGGAGAGTGGAAGAAAATGAAGTTAGGAAGTAGACCATGGCATGGCAGGCCAGAGTAAGCATTTGGGGATTTTTTTTTTTTTTATAAAGTAAATGAGAAACCAAAGATTTTAGGGAAGAGAAGAGTAGAATTAAATTCATGTTTCAAGAATGTTGCTGTGGCTGTGCATGGCCACCCCTACTAATCTGCCCCGGTGGCCCAGTGAAGTACCACAGACTGTGTGACCTGAACAGCAGAACCGTGTTTCCTCACAGTTCTGGAGGTGGAAGGTCCTAGACACAGATGTTGTCAGGGTTGGTTTCTGGCGAGACCTTACTTCCTGCCTTGTAGATAGATGGCGCCTTCTCACTGTGTCCTCTCATGGCCTTTGCTCCACATATATACGTGAAGAGAGAAAGAGAGGTCTCCGGGCACCTGCGTGGCTCAGTCGGTTAAGCCTCCAACTTCAGCTCAGGTCGTGATCTCGCAGTCTGGGGGTTCGAGCCCCACATCTGTGCTGACAGCTCGGAGCCTGGAGCCTGCTTCCAATTCTGTGTCTCCCTCTCTCTCTGCCCCTCCCCCATTTGCACTTTGTCTCTCTCTGTTTCTCAAAAAGAAATAAACATTAAAAAAAAGAGAGAGAGAGGTCTCTGGTGTCTCTTCCTCTCAGGAGGACACCATTTCTATATGATTAAGACTTCACCCTCATAACCTCATTTAATTACCTCCTTAAGGGCCCAATCTTCAAATAAAGTTGCATTGGGGATTAGGTTTCAGTCAATGGATTTTAGGGGGACACGACTCAGTCCATACCACCACGCACAGGAAATAACCCAAGAACCTTTTGCCACATGAATTAAATAATTGGGTGAAACTAAACTAAATGAACACTGAGGTGATCAAAAGAGCTGACACGTTATTCCAGTGGCAGAGCTGTGGCTTACCCTGTGCCTGGCAAAATGGAGCGCGAGGCCATGAGCAGATACACCAGCCCAGTGAACCCGCCTGTCTTCCCGCATCTGACGTGCCATTGGCCATTGGCATGTTCTTCATGGCCTGGTTCTTTAGTATGAGGTTACTCCTCCACATACACTCAAGATACCTACAAAGAGCTCTTCATCTCCGTGGTGGCTTGGCCTTCATGGGCTTTGGAGTCCTCTTCCTGCTGCCCTGGGTTGGTGTCTGCGTATGTGTTCCCAGGGGTTCCAACCAGGAGGCTTTACTGAATCCCTGGTTTTGTAAATTAATTTTTTTTTTACTTTTGCTGGGGGTGTCCCACCTGCTGCTCCCAATAAAGGCAGATGTGTGACTATCAAAAAAGGGGGGGAAAATTGATGGGGGAGGAACAAAAGAAGGAAAGAAAGAAAAGTAGGGTATTTTTTTTTTCATTTCTACCCAGGTTTTCTAGAATGCATGGATCTGTTTTAAGTTTACCCTGGGGGTCTGGAGCTAGGTGAGAGGGGAGGTTCTTGACCTTATGTTTCTTTTTGTTATTTAGAAGAAAGAATTATTCTTCTTTGGACCCTTTTATTGCACAGATTAGGTACTTGAGAGATATTTTCTGGTTGAATGGCAGGCTGCAACAACATAGATTTGGGAGACAACAGAATTCAATCCATAACACTACTCATGTGAAAGCATCCAAATTCCAAGGACTGCCAGGCCAGCCTGTAATCTCTCTATCTCCACTGGTCGCTGCAGAGATAAGAAGGAAAAATCTGCTCTGAGCCTTACATTCACTAGGACCTGGTGCTAAGTGTGCCCTCTGTATCACCTGGCTGCCCCAGGAAGCTGGAGCCCCAAGATGATTACATCCCTTTTGCTTCATGAAAAGCACAAATCCTCACCAATGCCTGGAACCTGAGCATATCCAGGTGGACATCTACACTGGTTTATGAAGTTTACTTAGAACTGGAGAAGTGTTATTTGTAATAGAGTCACATGGATATATTCTGTCACTTTTAAGCCACAGATTTAACAAAACATGTTCTATCATTTAAAGCCTATGGAGGGGTGCCTGGGTGGCTCAGTTGGTTAAGCAGCCGATTTTGGCTCCAGTCATGATCTCACGGCTTATGGGTTCGAGCCCTGCATCAGGCTCTGTGCTGACGGGTACTGGAGTCCGGAGCCTGGAGTCTGCTTCAGATTCTGTGTCTCCCTCTCTCTCTGCCCCTCGCCCACTCACACTCTCTGTTTCTCTCTCTCAAAAAAAAATAAACATTGAAAAAAAAATTTTTTAAGCTTATGGAAATAGTCTCTGTTGGCAAATTCCACTACTTTCAGCCAGATTTTTCCATTTGATAATCTGGGCTAGATTATGTAAGTTTTTCATTGCTGATTTCCTGAATGTTCTGTCCGGTTCACAGGGTATTACTTGCTGGCCAACACAAAGTTTACATCTCAGCCTGGCTACATTGGAAGGCTCTACGGTCCGTCCCTGCCGGGAAATTTGCAGTATTGTCTACGTTTTTATTATGCCATCTATGGGTTTTTAAAAATGAGTGACACCCTAGCAGTTTACATCTTTGAAGAGAACCATGTAGTTCAAGAGAAAATTTGGTCTGTGCTGGAGTCTCCAAGGGGTGTCTGGATGCAAGCTGAAATCACCTTCAAGAAGCCTATGCCAACCAAGGTACAGTATAGCCAGCAAAACCCTTTGCTCCCCTTCCGTGTCTGGGCTGGGTTAGTGAATTTCTGTTTATTTTCACCTGGCCGACGTGTTATTTTTCTTCTGTTCAAAGTGAAAGCCCCACCACTACACTGTATCCGAGCCATGCACGAATGATATTACATACAAGTTCTTTTCAGTTTTCTGTCTCAGAATCATGGCCACCTAGAGGATTCACTTGTTTATTTCTTAGATTCTCTGAGACTAGACCGAAGACGGGGAATATATAAACAGTCCAGGTTCAACAGCTAAACTTTAATTTGAAACCAGAATTCTCTCTCTCTCTCTTTTACACACACACACACACACACACACACACACACACACACACACAATACACATGTGTGCCTGTGGGAATACTAATTGCTTTATTTTTTTTTAACTTTTTGTTAATGTTTATTCATTTTTTGAGAGACAGAGTGTGAGTTGGGGAGGGGCAGAGAGAGAGGGAGACACAGAATCTGAAGCAGGCTTCAGACTCTGAGCCATCAGCACAGAGCCAAACGCAGGGCTCAAACTCACAAACCATGAGATCATGACCTGAGCCGAAGTCGGACTTTCCATCGACTGAGGCACCCAGGTGCCCCTCTAAAGCTTTATCTTAACACAGAGTAGGGAAGCTCAGTAAAAAAATGAGAGCCAACCCAGACAGAGAGGATTCACTTGTAAGGGTACCATCAGCGGCTGATTTTGATAGTGATGAGAATACAAAGAGAGCTTTACTGCAAGAGGAATATAAAAGAAAACTATAGTCTCACAAGCTGAACAACTCCTAAACTTAAGGAAGCTTTACAGAAGCAATAAATTCTGTCAGCTACAACCCAGACATGAAAGCAGTATGGGCAAATCCGGTTTTTTTTCAGCCCCTCATTCAACCAGAAAATATCTCACAAATCCACACTCTGAGAAAGATGGGCTAAAGATGGGTCAGAAAGGTCCCTTCCTTCAAACAAATGACTCACACAAGGGGAGCTCAGAAAAAATTGTTCAGTGAACGGATCAATCAGTTGATCACATTTACTAACTAGGAATTAATCCAAAGTCCAGCTTCCCTCAGGAAAGATCCAAACCTGGAAGAACAGTGAAACCTTCTTCACAAACATTAATGGCTCAAGATTGTCTTAGTTGTAACCATCCAGACGGAATCATGACTTGATCCATCCATAACTTTCTGCTACAGAAATTTGGTATGCCATCCCCATCATAATGATTCCTGGTTACTTTTAGTCCATTGGAATACCCACCAGGGCATGATTAAATTTTCTCAATGATTAATCCAAGATCTTTGAAAATCTTTACAAAGTTCTTTTCCATTGCTAGGCAAGACGAAATTGTGCTTATAATGACAGGGCCGCCTCCATGACTTACTTCTAGAAGGGGTTGAGCCAATTTACGATACCTCTAGAAGAATGTAAGCATAAAGGTTTACCACAGCCTCCTGACTGCAGCTTCTCTTATTTTTATGCTGATTAAATAGGTAGTGTCATTATAGGTATCCCCTTCTTAACTCCATCACACTTTGTTCCCCTGACAAAACAGATATTTGGTTCACCTCCTGGGTTATTACCCAGGGAAAGCTAGTTGATGATTCTGGTGCCACATTCCTACTCCGTCCTAGTCTAGACTCATACTCTAAGCTGACTGGCTAGCCAATTCCTAACATCTCCTGAGGGAGCCTGTCTTTCCATACATGTCATCTGACATTTCCAATGTCATTGACTTTGCTCTTTGATCTGTTTCTCCAGGAGGTATCCAAGCCTGTCTGCCTCTTAGGGATCCCAAAGGCTTAAACTGTTTCCCATGATCAATTATGTAACTCTGGCAAGTAGTTAGGGTAACATACACACATGAGCAGACATGTACCAGATTCACATAATCAAGGATGCGCCAGAAAGTAATGAAATTTTTGTTATACTCCATACTCTGTTTTGCTAATGTTTTTTTTAAAAGGGGGGATATAATAAGCGTTTTATTCATTAATTCGGCTTTCATTCATTTCTTCATTTATTTGTTCCTTTATTCAACCAACATTTATTAGGTATGTGCTCAGTGCAGGGGATATAAAGATGAACGAGGCTTCCATCCTGCCTTTGAGGAGGTGGTGACAAATGATAAAAGATTAAGATACAGATATGTAAGCAACTAATAACAGTACAATCTCACTGTCTCATGCAAGAGAGGAAAATAGTCATTTTACCGATTGGACATAGAAAAGATAATGACAGGAGAGGCCCAGCTGAGCCGGTGGGGGCGGGGGGGGGGGCTAGGTTCAGGCCATCTGGATGCTAATTCCTACTCATGCCCCCACCCACCACACTTCACCCTGTCGCCCCATATCCTCTACCTACACACACACACACACGGGGTGTTTAGGAACCTGCCTGCTCCTTCAGGGTGAGTCCCTGCTGGTCCCTGACACCCATGGAACAGGAGCAGGCCCCCCAGCCAATAAGAATGCGCTGGGCAATTCACCCTTTTCCTCTTTGGCTGACTTCCAGCCCCTCCCAGCAGCCTCCCTGTCCCTTCCTGACCACAGAAGGAAAACTGAATGTGGATCCGGTGGAGGCAGGGAAGTTCTTACCGTCGTAGAAGACGAGTCATGGATCTGGCCTCAAAACCCATGAGGAGATGATACAACTCAACACTAGAAAACTCTGGACACATGTCTGAAGGTGGCCGCAAGTTTTTAGCAGGTCGCAGCTCCTCAGAGAGTGAGAGAGAGCCATCTGACGGCCACCACAGGGGCATGCATTAAGTAAGGCGGGAAACTACAGTTGACTTATGTAACATCCACAGGTGGAAGTAAGATACAGACTGTTTCAGAGAAGGGATCACATGAAAAGTCAGTTGCCCTCACTCCTCCCTCCCCCTGAATTCAAACTCCAATTCAGCATCTTTTTCTGGTGGTTTTCTTCCTGATTCGGGGACATTTTCCTCTTTAGTTTTAAATATTGTATTTCCACCTCTGTTTCTCGATTCACGAACTTGAATAGCATTCCCTGCTATGAAAGATAAGGACTTTAGTCCTTTTCTCTCTCTTACGGTTTTTAGTTCTATTTTTTTAAATGTTTATCTTTGAGAGAGACAGAGACAGAGAGAACGAGTGACGGAGGGGTAGAGAGACAGGGAGACAGAGGGTCTGAAGCAGGCCCCACACTGCCAGCAGAGCCCGGCGCAGGGTTCAAACTCGAGAACCTCGAGATCATGACCTGCGCCGAAGTCAGATGCTCAGCTGGAACACAGCACTGCCTCCCGCCCTGGGTGGCTGCACACCTGGTCTCCTCTGCCTAGACTCTTCTTAAGTCGCTCATGGCTTGAAACCTCACTTCCACAGAGAACGCTTCTCTGGCCCCACTCCCCAGAATCGGCATCTTAAGCCTCTTGTTCATCCTCTTGGAGACAGTGTAACACAGCGATGAGGAGCACAGACACGGGAGTCTCTCTGGTTTCAGATCGTCATGCTACCCTTTGTGGGCTTTGCGATCTTAGGACTTTTTAAAATAGAGATGTAATTGACATGTGGCTTTATATTAGTTTCAGGTATACAGTCTAATGATTCAATATTGGCTTATATTGTGAAATGATCACCACAATGAGTCTAACCTGTGGCAACCACACAGGTACAGATTTGTTCTTGTGATGAGAGCTTTTAAGATCTACTCACTCAGCAACTTTTAAATATGCAACACAGTATTGTTGACTGTAGTCACCATGCTGCACAATACATCCCCGTGATTTGTTTCTCTTACAACTGGAAGTTTGTACCTCTTGACCCCCTTCATTATTTCACCCACCCTCTATCCCTGACCTCTGGCAACCACTGATTTGTTCTCCATATCTATAAGCTTGGATTTCTTTTCTTATTTAGATTCCACATATAGGTGAGATCACATAACATTTGCTTGTCTCTTATTTCTCTGAGCATAATGCCCTCAAGGTCTGTGTTGTTACCTATGGCAAGGTTTCGTTCTTTTTCATGGATGAATGGCAGTCTCTGACTCTTTTTTTTTTAATTAAAACAATTTTTTTTAATGTTTATTCATTTTTAAGAAACAGAGAGAGACAGAGTGTGAGCAGGGACAGAGAGAGACAGAGAGAGAGGGAGATACAGAATCCAAAGAAGGCTCCAGGCTCTGAGCTGTCAGCACAGAGCCAGACATGGGGCCCAAACTCACAAACCACGAGATCGTGACCGAAACCGAAGCCGGACGCTTAACCAACTGAGCCACTCAGGTGACACTTTTTTAAATTTTTTAAATGTTTATTTATTTTTGAGAGAGAGTGTGAGTGAGTTGGGGAGAGGCAGAGAGAGAGGAAGACAGAGGATCTGAAGTAGGCTTTATGCTGAGAGCTGAGAGCCCAATGGGGAGCTCAAACTCACAAACCGTGAGATCATGACCTGAGCGGAAATCAAGAGTCGGATGCTTAAGCAACAGAGCCACCAGCGTCCCCGACATCCTCTTACTTTTTTCAGTCTGTTTCTTCCTTACTTTTGTCAGGTAGAACCCAAAACCTATCAGCTATTTGGATCACAATTGTTCGCTAATTGTCTGTGGGATGACTTCCGGGTTCTGACTTTTGAACAGTGCTTGTTGACCCTCTGGGAAGCTTTTAAAATGCCCATCGTCCATCTCCCCATAAAAACATAACCTTCCCGAGGGCAGGGACTTTCTCAGTCTCGTTCATTTCTGTATCTGCACCCTCTAACACTGTGCCAGATGCAAAGTAGGTCATCGGGAGCATTTTGTTCAATGGATTTAGTTCGCTATCTATGTGGTCAGTGGCTACATGGGTAAATAATGAAAATAACAATGAAAAATGAAAAATAAAAGAATGAATGAGTGGACTCTCCAAGGCCGGTAAGTGGCAGAGCAGGGTTTCATGCGTGTGTGTCTAGCTCTGAAGCCTGCGCTTTGGCACAGGTAGATGGCTCGGCGTTTCTATCCAGTGTCGGGGAAGGCTTGTTCTCGGGCAGCTGTAGAAAGTGAGGCTCCCCAATGTGCCTTGGGGCATAGGTACCTCCTGTTACTTTATTTCGTTCTTACCACACTCCTGCAAGGGAAGTGAGGTGTTTGCTTTCGGTGTCCTTGCCGTCCTAGAGTGCAGAGTGCACCCCACCCAAGGTCACGTTCTGCTAGAAGTGAATGCCTAAGCTCAGGGCTTATTGTACCATTGTTGGCAAGAACCTTCTCTGCCTCTGCTTCATGTCCTCATGGAGTGTGAGGTCAAGTGTGAGAAGTCGGGCCCAACTCAAAGAGAGTGAATGGCTGTGATTTCCTACTTGTTCCCGAGCTTGAAGCCTTATATTTGCGTTTTGACTACACCTGGCTTCATCCTGGTCCCAATTCTCCTGGGTGGAAATGTTTGGTAGGTATGTTTGAGTATCTATGCTGCATATTCAAAATAATAACAACAATAACCCCTTACATTTGCACTGATAGTATAACCTGCTTTCATGAATGAGTCGTGGGAGCCCAGAGCTGAGCTGAATGAGAGGCAGCGTGGGCTCAGAGAAGTCAACACTTTTAGCCTCTCCCTGCATGTTTCTTTTCTTACTGCTAATACCTATACGTTACCTCATCTGCACCTTCCCAGATGCTTTCCGCTCTGGATGCTTCCATACCTTTCTTTCCCCTAGTAGTTCTTACCCAGCCTATTTTAAGGACAGTGAGCTTGTTTGGTTAATAACCCTCTGCTCTTTCTGTAGATAGCCTAATGTGTGAGGGAAACTGTAACGTAGAGCTCTGTTGAAGGAATGGTAGCTATGGCAACAATTTCCCTGAGGCCATTCTAGCAAAGTAGCTGTATGGACAGGTTCTGAGCAATGTTGTCACGGCTGCCCGCAGGAACAGGAACTTTCGTAGAACACTTTCCTTGCGCCGGGCACCATGCGAAGCACGAGATGTGCATTGATGCTATGGCGCCCTAGGAAGAAAGGAATGTAGCCCCACTTAACAGATGAAGAAAACTCAGGCAGAAAACTAAGGACGTTGTTCAGTAGCACACAGGGCTGGCAGAGCTGAGAGGTAAATCCAGGTCTTTCTGAATTCAGAATCCATGATTTTTACACCAGGCCTTTATGCCCCCCAGCCCTTTCCTGGCTGAATGTCTAGGATCGGGTAAGAAAGAGAGCTCAGCTCTAACTCAAGATTTCTAAAAATTTCTAGAGTTTTATTATTAATGCTCAGTGGTTCGATTATAGAAATAACTTTGGCTCCTACAAGGGATGAGAGCTCATGGTGGATCACTGGAGACAAAGGAGAGAGGTGTAGGGTAGAGGGAGATACAGTGCAATGCTTAAGAGTTCTCGTGAGTGGGTTCTCTACCATTTACACCTTCATAATTTGGGCTTGTCATGTGATCTTGCTGAGCCTCACTTTTCTCCATATGTAAAATGGGTGTATTATTAGTATCTATCTCAAGGGATTATGGTGGAGAACAAATGAAATGCCTCAAGTAAAGCCCTTAGCATAGCACCTGGCATATAGTTGGCATTTATTAAATTAACTGAATCCAGACAGAGGGAGAGCAAGAGAATGAGACTAAAGAATATTTTTTTCTAGGGGCACGTGGGTGGCTCAGTCGGTTGGGCATCCGACTTCGGCTCAGGTCATGATTTCAGGGTTCATGAGTTTGAGCTCTGCATCCGGCTCTGTGCTGACATCTCAGGGCCTGGAGCCTGCTTCAGATTCTGTGTCTCCCTCTCTGCTCCTCCCCTGCTCACACTCTGTCTCTTTCTCAAAAATAAATAAAGATTAAAAAAAATTTTTTTTTAAAGAATATTTTTTCTAGGTCCTGAATTTCATAAGATTTCATGGGCGACATCTCTTTAGTATGTGGATAATTTTGCACTTTGATTTTGGCTGCAAAATATTCTTTAAAAATCGGGTCAGAGTTAAGTATTTTAATAGTAGTAGGCTTTCTTAATGAAATGGCTGCTTTTACAATCACGAGTGCCTGCAATAAGTTTCTTAGCATTTTAGAAACATTTTGAAAGGGCATGAATCGTGAAATGGTTTTCTTGATCTGTTTTTCCCCAGCACATTAGTAAATGGAGGGCAGGTAATCAAGAGTTATCTTGAGACTTTTGTCCACTAGGGACGATAATGAGGAGAGGGAGCAATTCACTCCAAAATGCTTTTCCTAAAAACCAAATGTCAGGAGAGACCAGAAAGTCGTTGTCAGGAGTCCCATAAAGACAGAGCGCAAACATTAGCCTTTATGTATTTAAATCCTTAGTTTAAAATTATGCTCGGCCGCTGTAGAATGTATACTAGGTCCTGCAGTATCTCCTGGCCTGAAGCAACTTTTCTCTTTAACAAAGATCTTCAAGTGGTCTGTTAATTAGAAGCTCGGGGAGCAACTCAATATTGTGTTCATTAAATATTTCTTTTGGGAAAGAACGTTAAATGGTCCGTTAATGAGAGAAGGACCAGACCTTCTGTTCCATCCAGGCCTGGCTTAATGATCAGCTCATTAATGGTAAAGCCTTCTAAGTCCACATCTTTGCTCTGTTATAGGATTAAAAAGCAAATAAACTTTAAAAGTCATTTATGGATTTGGAGAAAACCCTCAGCTGGCCAGTCTGAGAAAATATAAATCTTTCTTTTTTTTACTAGTGCAAGAACCTTATATCAGCACCTCTTAAGATATGTCCCCTGGAGTACAAATCTTTTGCATTCCATTGAAAAAATTTTTCTGTGGTCAGATGAGTTTGGGGGAACTTTTGCACACTAGATCTCTTCCATACACACATGGAAGATTCACAACACACGGTAACATGTTAGAAACTCCGGTAAGTTCTACACTGTAGAATCCTGCTGAACCTCGTGTAAGGTGGTGTTTTAACATAGAACCCTTGTCTCATGCAGCCCCTATTAGCATCAGATGACTATCGTGGTATTTAACACATTATATTGAAGTTGTCCACTTACCTGCCTATCTGCATTAATCAGACCGTAAGCTTCTGGAGAACAGAGAGCCTTATCTTATTTATTTTTAAATTTCTAATGTGAACACAATTTCTGTAAGACCGTGAGCACTCAACAAATAGTTGGAAAGGGGAACTGAGCTGTCAGTGAATGCGGGTTGACAGCAAGGAAGAACACAGAAGCCCAAGGAAGAAGAAAGATGAAGTGCTTCTGCCTTTGGATCACAGAAACCATAATCACTAGTAGGCGGGCACCTGAACAAGTTGTCCTGTGAGGATTAGGAATTGGAGCACTTACAGGCAAGAGTACGCTCCTGGAGCAGATATAAGGCCACACGGAGGCACATATACGCAACGTCTGCCTTGGGGCTTTTTGTGATGATATTTGTTAAAACCAAAAGCTGTAACTCTCCCCTTGGAAACAACTTCCCACCCTTACATCGGATCATTTCCCTATTCCCAATGACTGATAGGAGGTTTTAACCAGGCGTCTCGATTTTCTAGATGCCTTCCCTGCCCCCTGGTGCAGCTTCTCCGGTTTCCATTCTGTGTTCCTGGTCAGTGATGCTCACTTCCGCCCCCAGTCCTGGCTTCTCCCACCTCTGTCCTCTCAATTTCTGGGAATGCTCGGCATCTACTTTCATCTTCTGCCCCCTATATAATCTTCCCCCTATATGTTCCCCCTTCCCCCTACGTGCTGGGGTTCTCAGCACAGCTGGAGAAAATAAGACTCATCTCCAATGTCCCCTCCATGCTTCTGGGAAAGCTTTCCATTCCTCCCCTCTCTCGTTTGACTTCCTTTCTCTTTCCTCGCCCCCAGATGTTCGGATTCGTCTTCACTTGCAGCTTCCCAACTGGATTCTTCCCACCTCAGTCTTAGAACATGACCTCACAGATTCATGTCCCAAAAGGACGAAGGCTTTCAACACCAACCCCTTCAATTCTGTTTCTCTCTGAATCCTCACCTGCTTCTCTTGGTCACCTGGTGCATATGACAGAGGAAGTATTGTCCCTGCTCTTAGTCAAAACCAGCCCGTCCATCTATCCATCCTGCCTCCTCTGGGACTTTATTTCCTAAATTATTCCTCTCTCAAAAATCTTCAATATCCACGAGTCCTTTATACACTGCCAATGTATGTCGGCCACAAAGACGAACAACAAACCTTCCTTTTACCTTTTACCCATTAAAAAATTCTTCTAGTGTTTATTTATTATTGAGAGACAGAGAGAGACAGAGCATGAGCATGAGAAGGGCAGAGAGGGTGAGACACAAAATCTGAAGCAGGCTCTAGGCTCTGAGCCATCAGCACAGAGCCCGACGTGGGGCTTGAACTCACAAACCACAAGATCGTGACCTGAGTCAAAGTTGGACGCTCAACCGACTGAGCCACCCAGCCACCCCTTACCTTTTACCCATTTAAATTGCCACCCAATCCCACGTTTTGTCTTCAGACTTCTTGGAAAATGCATCTTCGATTACTATCTATGCTCTGGTGCAGTTTCGTGTTCCTTAAATGCTCACCTCCTGACCCCCGCCTCCCTCCCACAAAGGGTTCATCAACAAGTGTCTCCCACTGATCATGCTGCAAGAATCATCACTGCCGAGATCACTCTTTTCTCAAAGTCCATCTCAAGTACTCCTTCCTCTCTGAATCTTTAAGAAATCATAACTTGTGTCTTACTTGTTACAATGAGATTTGTGGCCTAGGAAGACTTGGCTTCAAGTTTTGACTCTGGAGTTAATGATGTAAATCAGAATAGCATATCACTCTGTAAGTAATAAGGGCATGTTTTAGGGTGACCACTATGTGTCTTCTACCACATGCTATATCTTTAGCCATCTTAGCGTCAGCAATTGTCTTTTCATGTTGTGTAGCACAGTTCTTGTGGATAGCTCTCTCTAGCTCCTTATTTCCTCTTACAATAATCTTCTTTTAGCAAAAAAAAAAAAAAAAAAAAAAAAAAAAAAAAAAAAATTGAAATTTAAGTCCATGATTTGGATTCCTGCTCTTAAAGTCTTTCTTTTAACTTTGCCTTTTAATGATGAAAATGCCATTAGATGTAGAATATCTAGGATTCTGGGGTGCCTGGGGGGCTAAGTCAGTTAAGCATCTGACTCTTGATTTCAGCTCAGGTCATGATCTCACGGTTCGTGGGTTCAGACCCCGCATCAGGCTCTGCATCAACAGCACAGAGCCTGCTTGGGATACTCAGTCTCTCTCCTTCTCTCTGCCCCTCCCCTACTCTCTCTCTTTCTCAAAATAAATAAATAAGCTTTAAAAAATATATCTAGGGGTCTGAAAGGTTTTGTTGTTTTTGTTCTTTTGGTTTTTTTACTGTTTATTTTTTATTTTTGAGACAGAGACAGAGCATAAACAGGGGAGGGGCAGAGAGAGAGGGAGACACAGAATCTGAAACAGGCTCCAGCATGGAGCTGTCAGCCCAGAGCCCGACGTGGGGCTCAAACCCACAGACTGTGAGATCATGACCTGAGCCGAAGTCGGACGCTTAACCGACTGAGCCACCCAGGCTCCCCAAAGGGTTCTGAAAGTTTTAAGGTCACTACTTAGAAGTTCATCCAGATAGAAAAGCAAGTCTAGTAAGTTTCTGATTTACTAGAGAGATTTATAAATTGGTGGCCATTAAATAACAAGACACCCTGCTATAAAGGGATTCAGGAACCAGAAAACGAATGTGTAGACAAGATGCATGAGAGGAGATAGATTTCCTATCACATTTCATGATGTCCAGAAACATTGAGAAATGGCTGCACCAGAATGTTAATATCTTGGCATAATTAAAGCAGGGCCACTGAGTGCAAAGTAGAAATAGCAAGATCGTTAACTCCTGACAAGATAATCAACACATTATAGAACAGATTAGGGTCGTTCTGTACACAGAGCAAGGAAATTTATACTGTCAAGTGGAACAAGTTTTAATGTGGAATTGAATAGGGGGGCTAAGTATGGAACAGGAGCCTCCTCTTGAGTCTTTCAAGCTAAGCTCAGTGTCAAGTGTCAGTCCAGGAATTCTAAATTACTTGAAATATGACCAACAAAAGGTTGAGCTACTCTGGCTTTCCCTCTCTTTCCTTGTAGGTGTTTGTTGAAGGCTTCTGCATTTCATGTCAACTTATGGGGGAATGACTGGACAGACTGGCTTGCACAACTTCTGGTTGCTAACACCAGCTTGCAGGAGGGTATTTTTTGTGTCCGTGCATTCTTCTAGAACTTTCCCCAGGAATTAATCTTGTGGCATATTGCTGGATTACCATATTTATCCTCCTGGCATTGTGGATAAATCCAAAAAGACATCACAGGCATCTTCCCCTGGGGTTTTATTGATAAGTTTCTGAAGGAAACATTTATTCCAGGGATTGTTTATGAACCTGAAAACACTATCTCCCTCCACACTTTCAAACTCTGAATCTTGTGAATATTTCACAGCCTTGGCTACATTTTTAGGGAAACTTTTCCCAAGATTTTATGAGGCAACACTTTTTTTTATATGTTTATTTATTTTGAGAGAGAGATGGGGAGGGAGAGAGGGAGAACCAGTGGGCGAGGGGCAGATAAAGAGGGAGACACAGAATCCCAAGCAGGCACCATGCTGTCAGTGCAGACCTGGACGCAGGGCCGGATCTCACGAACTGTGAGATCACGACCTGAGCCGAAACCAAGAGTTTGATGCCTAACCAATGAGCCACCCAGGTGTCCTGAGCCAACATTATTTTTTGATGTTCACATTGAGATTCTCTGGGGACCCTCTGGTTTTCTGAGCTCTTAGACCAGGTAAATATTTTCTGGCCTCTGGAGCTATGAGCTCTATTCTCTTAATTGGAAATTGACAATTCACACATTAATAAAGACTCCCTACCCAGGGAAGAATACCTTCTTTTCTTTTGCACAGATACCCCCAGCTTTTCCTGCCTTTCTTGTGTGACTTTCTCTGGCTATTTTCTGCCTCATCTTTTCAGCACCCACCTCTAGGAGAAGTCTCTCCAGACAGTCCCCCAGCTGCTTCTCCATGGCATTCCCTACCACTCTGCTAATGACGGTGACTTCTATTTTATGTTTGATGTCAGGTTAGAGATGTGACTATACAATGTTCAAGGACACACTTCCATTTGTGGCCTATTTCATCTTAGTCTTTAAGCCAAGATATTTAGTTCTCCCTTAGTTTCATTCCCCAAATAAGGATGGCCTTATTAACATATCTGAAAGGCAAATGTCAGGCCAGAAAAAAAAAAATTACAACATATATGGCAAACTCTTACCGCATTTGATATATGAATTTACTCTAATAAACCAATAAGCAGAGATGAGCTAAGCAGTAGCAAAGTGGGCAACAGGTATGTACAGGCAAATCAGAAAAAGTGGAATGCTACTGGGGCGCCTGGCTGGCTCAGTTGGTAGAACATGCAACTCTTGATCTTGGGGTTATAGGTTCGAGCCCCACGTTGAGTATAGAGTTTACTTAAAAATAAAATCTTAAAGAAAGAAAGAATACTACTGGAAAACAAACATATCCAATCTCATTTGTAATCAAAGAAATTTTAAAAATAATAAAAGCACATTTGTCTGTCAAATAGATGAAAATATTTTAAAACTATAAAACTGTGGAGTATGATGTTTATATTAATAGTTATATTCATACTGTATACTGTTTGTGTTGTTCGGTTTATAAATTAAAAAATAAGTCCTTTGGGGGACACCTGAGTGGCTCTGTCAGTTAAGCATCCGACTTTGGCTCGGGTCATGATCTTACAGTTCTTGAGTTTGAGCCCTGCATCGGGCTCTGTGCTGACAGCTCAGAGCCTGGAGCCTACTTCAGATTCTGTTTCTACCTCTCTCTCTCCGCCACTCCCCTGCTCATGCGCTGTCTCTCTCTCTCTCTCTTTCAAAAATAAACATTAAAAATTTATAAACAAATAAGTCTTTCAATTAAAACCAAATACACATACATATATGCATATATGAGTTAGATCTATGAATGGTAAGGATGTAAGGAAATAAGGATTTTCATAAGCTCTAGTATGAGGATAAGTTGCTATAATATTTCTAGATGACAATTCAATTACATGTCTCAAAAAGAAAGCCCCCAAACATGAATACCTTTTAAAAAAAATTTTTTTTTAATGCTTATTTATTTTTTAGAGAGATAAAGTGTGAGTGGGGGATGGGCAGAGAGAGAGGGAGACACAGAATCTGAAGCAGGCTCCAGGCTCTGAGCTGTCAGCACAGAGCCCGATGTGGGGCTCGAACCCATGAACCACGAGGTTGTGACCAGAGCTGAAGTCAGACTTTCAACCGACTGAGCCAACCAGGTGCCCCTACCCATGAATACCTTTTAACATAACAATTCTACTTCTAGGGAGTTATCATTAGGGAATAGTCATGGTTATGCACAAAGATTTAGATATTGATCACAACATTGTTTGTCATGTTGAGAAATTAGAAACTGCCCAGTTATCCATCAGTAGGGGTTGGTCAAATAAGTTGTGGCCAGGCTACAAAGGGCTTAGTAAGTTTTTTTTTTTTTTTTTTACATTTTATTTATTTTTGAGAGACAGATAGACAGACAGACAGAGCACAAGTGGGGGAAAGGCAGAGAGAGAGGGAGACACAGAATCCAAAGCAGGCTCAAGGCTCTGAGCTGTCAGCACAGAGCCCGACGTGGGGCTCAAAGTCACAAACCGTGAGATCATGACTTGAGCCAAAGTCAGACACTTAACTGACTGAGCCACCAAGGCGCCCCAGGGCTTAGTAAGATTTAAGCCACAGCCCTTCACCAGGTCAAGGATCTACACTTTCCCTTGGGAACCCATGAAAATAAGGCCAACAACTATCTCTCTGTCTCAGACACAAATGAAGCAAAGTCAGTATTCCTATTCAGGTGTTAGTAGGGCACCACTAAGGTATCTGCTGTCCTCTCCTGACCCCAGGAGAAGTTTATGAAGGTCAAGACAAAGACCTAGATTCTTCCTTGTTTGCTGTTTGTTGATTGCACTCTGCTTGTCTTCCAGTATAATTGGCATTTTTACATCTCCATCCAAGTGAGCTACGATAGCTCCATAGTGTAATGTCCATCCTTGAACATGACAATTAAATTGGCCATTACAGGGGCGCCTGGGTGGCGCAGTCGGTTAAGCGTCCGACTTCAGCCAGGTCACGATCTCGCGGTCCGTGAGTTCGAGCCCCGCGTCGGGCTCTGGGCTGATGGCTCAGAGCCTGGAGCCTGTTTCCGATTCTGTGTCTCCCTCTCTCTCTCTGCCCCTCCCCCGTTCATGCTCTGTCTCTCTCTGTCCCAAAAATAAATAAAAAACGTTGAAAAAAAAATTAAAAAAAAAAAAATTGGCCATTACATTTCATTACATGGTTTAGGGAAGTGCCTAGCTGAGGGTCCTCTCTAAGGGAGGTGGGCCAGAGATAAACCAGAATTGCTTTTTTTCAGCCCAACCTGCCTGCTGACAAGAGCATGCAAACAGCAGGAAGGCATTCACACTTATTTTCCTTCAGTGACAATGAGTGACTTAGGGGATAAGTGTATATAATGACACTGTCCTTTTTATTAGGGTGTAAATTAGATTCTGAAGCACTAAAACTCATTTTTGGGTGGGAGGTGTGTGGTTGTGGGGAGTTGAGAACATTCTTCCCTATGGGACTAAATAGACATAGGGTCATCAGCTAAGGGCAAGAAGAGTGTCACTGCAGTGAAAGTAGACAGGAGAGGTTACTGGCTGGTTCCACGTTCGCTAGGTTTTTGGGTTTTTTTTAGTTTATTATTATTATTATTTTTTTTTTTTTTGAGAGAGAGAGGAAACAAGGGAGGAACAGAGAGAGAGGGAGAGAGAGAATCCCAAGCAGGCTCCACACTGTCCATGCAGAGCCTGATACGATGTGGGGCTTGAACCCACAGACCATGAGATCATGACCTCAGTGGAAATCAAGAGTTGGATGCTTAACCGATTGAGCCACCCATGCACCCCTACATTCACCAGTTTTTAAATGTAGCCAATGATCCCTGTAAGATTCAGGTTCTGGTGCCAGCTCACCAAAAACTCCTTATAAACAGACGTAAGGCAACATGACAGGAAGCTGGTTGTAAACAGAGGTCCAAGACACGTTTGGTCCACTGCTATTAACTGAGGAGGTTAAAGATCATGCCTTTCATAATCCTGTTGTTTTTAATTGAGGTATAATAGACATAATAACTTTATATTCGTTTTAGGTATACGACATAATGATTCTAGAATCATACTTTTAAATACCTAAAGCAAAAAAAAGGAGAAAATAGGCTGGTTGGTACGATGAAATATGCTGTTGGAGATTTGGCGTAAGATATTTCATGTCTGGGTCTGTAACTGGCTGTCGTGCGATCCTTAGTTTTTATCACAGGGTCTCTGGGCCTTCCCTGATTCTAACACATGACTGATTCTGAGGTCTCTCCTGGAGTGTCTCTTCTCTTTACAGTGACCAAAAGATCCAAAACTAATGCAGATTTCTGAAATCAATGAGCTGAGAGGTCTGAATATTTACCACCAACATAGCAGTGAGAAAATTCCACAGTTTATCCGCAGGTCTAAAACAGCGTGCCCTCCACCCCAGCATGGGAGCCTCCTAGGAGGAGAGGGACTCGCGCAGGGAGAAGCTGGAAGCTGCTTAATCTTTGTTGCTTGTCGAAGCCAAAAGTTGCATTAAAACAGATGGGTCTTTTAAGAAAAAGAAGTGTTGGTCAGCTAAAGACTTGTTTAAAAACACATGGTCATTCTGCCTTTTGTGGGATCTGAAGACCAAATATAGTATCTGCAGGAAGCATGCTGTTACAATTTAGCAACTATTTCCCAAAACACGGCTGGGATTCTAAAAACGCTAGTCCCAAACCCGTTCTTCTAGAGGAAGCTCCATTCAGCCTGTCTTTAGGGATTCGTGAAAATTCCACCCCTTTAGCCAAGTGTCTTAATACTAGAGTTTTTGTTTTCTTTTGCTTTATGTTTTTTTTTTTAATTTTTATTTTTAGAATTCTATGGCAGCTTATTGTCAAACAGTTGAACGAATACAATTGCGTTATGTAGAACATCCTGCAGTTGCGTCAATAGCATCTTAATGAAGGGCTCTGGAACTTTGCGGACTGGATTATAGTAATTTTATGAATAATTATTCTACCAACTCTGTAGTCACCATACCCAAATTTATCTGCACAAAAGATTTCAAAGGATTTTAACCTCATCAGAAGAAAAGTTAAATTTAACTCAGAGTCAAACCCTCTGGTAAATTGTCGAGGTCCACCACTTGGAACAGGAACCCAGCTAGGTTCATTTTGTGAACATGGGTAATTTATGGTATTGTTGGCATAGGATTGAAATATTTCTATGCGAAGATAGAAGGCTTTTTCTGGAAACTGTCATTCACATACTTATTATAGGCCCAACTGGGGCTCTTCAATGAGTAAAGTAGGTGGTGGGTTAAGCCAGAAACGTGGCCAACTATGCCTATTGAGCAGGCCATGGAGACAGGCTACTTTAAAAGACAGTGAAAAACCAGTTAATTCAGCCATTTTTTACCTGTTTCATACAAATGATCCTTCTTAACTGCACAAGAAAAGTGTGTAGTTATATATTCCCCAGCTCTCAGGGAAGCTTGGTTCCCCCGCCCTCCCTCTGCAAGATCCTCTTTATTGTGTTGGGTAGCCTTTAAATTATGACACCTCATAAAGTGGAAAATCAGTAGCCCTAATTCTTTTAAAAATTTAACCTGATTTGGTTTGGGAAAGTAAGTTCCCGACATACTAACTTATCTACTTTTTCTTTCCTGGGTGTTTTAACTAGGGACTTTTATGGACTTTTATAGGCCTGGGGATCGTCTAGCTCCAGCCTTGTGGCTGGATTCCCATACAGACCCTCTCTCCACCCTCCTCCCCCCCAAAATAACTTTAGAAGACAATTATAGTTCCATACTATGAGGAAAGTTTTCTCACTTACTTTTTATGATCTGCTGCCTGCCATCATGTTGTTATGAGGGAATAGACCATTCCTTTTGGAAAGGGAGAAAAATGTAAACAAAGAGAAGAATCAATGGCCCTTTGACAATTTCAAGTTTTCTGAAACAGGAAATTGGAACAGTAGAGCCCTGATCATCTCAGGGATGATTATTCAGCTTGAGTGTTTGTCCATGTCTCTTGTTTTTAGGCTCCTTTGCCTTTTGTTTTTTGGATTTGAGGATATTTCATTGCATATTAGAACCACCACCTGGTGACATACAGAGGAAGAGAAAACTAACTCCATCTAGTCTGCTTTTAAAACATCAACAACTGTCCTGTTTTGATTGGGTAGAATAAAGTGAGGTTCTATCATCCACACAGCAGTTTTCCATCACCCCCCCAGTGGTTTGCAGCCAGAAGTAATTTTGCCCCCCAAGGGACATTTGTCAATGTCTCGATATATTTTTGATTGTCACGACTAGAGGGTGATATTGGAATCTAATGGATAGACATCAGGTTTGCTGCTTAACGTCCCCTGCAACAAACAGTGACCCAAAATAATATTAAAATATCAAAATATCAGGAGTGCCAAGACAGGAACACCTGCTATAGATAATTGACCATGTGCACTGTCCCTTTTTAGTACGATAAAAACTAAGTTAAGTAATACTGTTGATCATTACTTGACTATATTTAAAATTATCTGTTTGCAGATACATTTATATAGCTCACCGGTCACTTCCTATCTGTGTTTCCAAAGTTTGTCTAGGTAGGGTTTCTCAACAATGAATATTCTCTATCAAAATAAAAACTGTGAAGTATCACCAGCACCTAAGGACACAACCTTTAACACAGTGAAAAATGGAGTTTACACAAATCTCATTTGCCCCTGACTTTCAAGAGATTTGCATAAAATCAGGAGTACCTGCCTAAGGGATATGTTATTTTACTTTGTCCATCTCAAATAGATATTAGTATATTCAAGTTGCCTAGGAACTTGGACTTTTTTCTAGTCTATAGGAGTATTCCACTGGCTTTGAAATACTGCCTAAAATGAAATAAACACTCTTTTTAAAATGATCTAAAAATAAATAAGAGATTAATCCCCTCAAGAATTTAGAGCAAGACCAGTTCCCTTCTTGTCACATTTTTAGCTGGACCTCGGGACAGAGTTCTGAAGAAAGATGTTTGACTTTCCCTTTTCCCTGAGTCAACCACAGACCCCGTCACTAGGTTGCCTGGTCGACCAGCTACCCTAAAGTAACCTTTCCACTTCAAGTAGCCCTCAAAATGTAAGATGGTGGGACAAGAATAGGAGCTGACATTATCAGCATTATTCATAGCACAGTGGAAAAATCTTGTGTGTTCCACCAAACAAGCCGATCTTGTCAGGTTTCTTTTGTGTGTTGGAATGCTGATAGGCAAGTGCCAAACAGATCTGAGGTTGGAGGCCATAGTTTGAACCTAGTTCATAGCGGAGTGACCATGGATCTTTTATAAGACAGAACAACATGTGGTCTGGCTAGTATTCTAAGTGTGGAAAGAGTTCTAAGATAGGAACAACCTAGTGGCCTCCTCATGCCCGGAACATCTTTAGCATTTCACTCAACCCACTGTTGACAGTTCACATATTTTTTGCAATCCTCAAAAAGAGCCAGGAAGTTCTACCCATTGGAATTTATGCAATGAGGAAATGTTATATATCTACTGCGTCCAATTCACTTGACCGCTAGCCATACATAACTATTGAGCCCTTGAAATGTGGCCAGTGTGCCTGAAGAAATTAACTTTTGATTTTTACTTAATTTTAATTTAGATAACCACATGTCCTCGTGACTGCTGTAATAAACATTGCCAATGTAGGAAATAATAACTCATTCCACATCTCAATTATAGATGCCCTGATTCCTTTTTTCTTTTTTTTGTCTCAATTATAAATATAACAAAATTAAAGAATGCTTAGAAAATAAGGGAAAATTTGGTTCAATACTCATAATTTCATGAGCCTAACATAAAAGTAAATTTTCAAGGTTTTTTTTTTCCGTGTACTTCCAGCTGTAATTTATCTTATTTTAATTTTAATTTTATCTATGATAACCAGCTTTTTTTCACTTAACACTATGAGAGAAATAGACTTTCACACTACTAATATCCACAAGCTATCAGAGTTAATGTTTGCCTATTTCTTAGACTACGGTACCATAGTTTATTCATTTCCTGTACAATATTTTTAGATTTTGGGTTGTTTCATTGCTTTTGCATGCTGGCTTACTTGCCTGCTGGTTTGGTTTTATGGTCATTATCAAATTTCGCTATAGCGAACACTTGAAAGCATGTTACTATTTCTCCTTTTTAGAATACAATTACCTGCTACATGCTTGAGTCTTACTTAGGTAATGGTTCACAGGGCTAATCATTCCACCACCCCAAATTCATTGTGGAAAAAGTACTTTTCCGCTATTCTGGTGGAAAATAGACTTTAAAACTGCCAAAAAGAAGGAAAGCCAGGACTTTTCTCTCTGCAGCACAATTTATTCAGTAAATTAGGAGACAGATTACTATTCTTTCCCCTATAACAATAAACATTACTGATAAAATGTAACTGCATTCAGGGCAGATGACATAGACCTTTGCTTTGCAAATGAGGACTATGTTCCCCGGCAAAAATCCTGCAGGTAGAAAACCCTGCCAATAATCTCTAGAATCTATAAAGGTGAAAAAATGAACAGAGATAAAACAAAAACAAAAACACCGCCCTTCATCTTGTCCCTTGTAAACATATATATATATTTATATATATACACAAAATATATATATTATATATATAGCATATATATTGTGTATATATTTTATATATAGTATATATATATATTTTATATATAGTATATATATCTTACACATATAATATATACAGTATATGTTTTATATATAATATATAGTATATATATACTATGTATATACTATGTATATTATTATACATAAAATATATATATGTGTGTGTATATATATATGTGTATATATACACATATATAGAGAGACAGAGTTACACATTGTTGTAGCTCTAAACTATCCTTTTTATAATTTAAAGCTGTCTGAATACAGTCCGAGTAAACTTTTATACATATTATAATTAGTAATTATTCTGAAGATACTGGCTTTAAGACGTTTTGCATTTTGCTTACTTATAAACTGTTACATCATTTTAAAATGTCTTTCTGGGGCACGTGGGTGGCTCAGTCGGTTAAGCGTCTGACTTTGGCTCAGGTCATGATCTCACGGTCCGTGAGTTCGAGCCCCACGTCGGGCTCTGTGCTTGCAGCTCAGAACCTGGAGCCTGCTTCAAATTCTGTGTCTCCCTCTCTCTCTGACCCTCCCCCATTCATGCTCTGTCTCTCTCTGTCTCAAAAATAAATAAACATTTAAAAAAAATGTTTTAATGTCTTTCTGAATAGATTTTGTATTCTAATGGCTCTGATCACCAAAGAGCACAGAGAGCCTGCTGATAACACAGATAAGTTGAAGACATAACATAATATCAGGATCTAAAAAAAAAATCAAGTGCTCTCATTATTCCTAATTTGAGATTTGGTTTCTGTTACATCTCTCTTTGTCTTTGTTTGAGTTAATATTTGTATTTGAGGGATTGCACATGTACTGAATGACTTTATGCTCAGTGTACATTAGGTTAGGCATGCGAAGCAGCTTTGTAAACCACAAAGTACAGTGAGAATCTAATATAAGTGAGAAGTACTCTTTGCTCATCCTGTGTATGAAAAGATTTTAAAATTGGTCTAATGAAAAAGAAATGCAAAACTTCTCTCCCGCTCTCTCTTTCTCTGACACAATGAATTCAATAATTGATGGTATGGACCTGTTTTTCTTTCACATAGAAGACTAAAAATGTTTGGCCTGATAAAATAACTGCATTTAGGGCTTTTATTAGTGATACCATCTAGGGACATTTATCTTTTCTTTGGAAATGGAACATAAGTCTCCAGATGGCAAATCACTGGGACTTTGTTCACAATATGAATGAAGCGCATTGCCGGAAATTCATTTCCAAAAAATCAATACTGTTTGCCCTGGAAATGTGTGTAAAAATGCTTGGAATACCATCAGCTCTGTATGCACTTTGTGGATTATCTGGGGAAAATATTTAAAACCTGACAGGTTTTCCTCTGCCATCAGTTAACCTCTTGCTTTCTTCTTTCAGTTCTCTAAAGAATGTGAACTCATTTCGGCATTAATAGACACAACATATCATTATGAGCTTGACTCTACTTAAAAAAAGAATAGAAGTAATTTCAGGGTCACATATAAATGCTTAGCTGTTACTCATGCCCCCGTGACCCGTAGTTCACTTGGACAATGAAGAGGGGTCTGTAGTTTGCTTGTGCATGCTTTGGGCTAAGTAAGTCCTAGGTTGTAAGAATTTCCAATGCAGTTAATGGAATTCATAGTTTTATTTTTCCGAATTGCAGGTGGTTTTCATGAGCCTATGCAAAAGTTTTTGGGACTGTGGACTGGTAGCCCTGGATGACATTACGGTACAGTTGGGAAGCTGCTCGTCTCCAGGTAAGATGGTCACAACTGCAAGCTCCCTTTGTCTTCCAGGCCTATGCATGGCACATCCCGTTTCTCTAAGTATATGCCAAATACATTTAATCTGTGCTAGAGATGCCTGGGTGGCTCAGCTGGTTAAGCGTCCAATTTCTGCTCAGGTCATGATCTCATGGTTCCTGGATTCAAGCCCCACATCGGATTCTGTGCTGACAGCTTAGAGCCTGGAGCCTGCTTTAGATTCTGTCTCCCTTGCTCTTTGCCCCTCCCCCACTCACGCTCTGTCTCTCTCACTGTCTCTCAAAAATAAATAAACATTTAAAAAAATATTTTTTAATCTGTGCTAGCCTATTTTTTTGCTTTTCTTGCCAGCAGTGTGCCCCTCTCCAGATGTGTGTGGTAAGTTTGGAACTTAAAAATGATGATTTGTTTCCAGTGTGTGACTTTGTACATGTGACTTGACATCTGTATCCTCATCTATGAGAGAGGTAGTAATAGTAATACCTACCTGAATAGTGGGAATGATATACGTAGATTCCCTAGCAGAGGACCTGGCACAAAACAATGCATTAAAAATAAATGCCTTCTAGTCTAGTTATTATTATTTTTTTTTTATTTTTTTTTTTTAAATTTTTTTTTTTTTCCAACGTTTTTTTTATTTATTTTTGGGACAGAGAGAGACAGAGCATGAACGGGGGAGGGTCAGAGAGAGAGGGAGACACAGAATCGGAAACAGGCTCCAGGCTCTGAGCCATCAGCCCAGAGCCCGACGCGGGGCTCGAACTCACGGAGCGCGAGATCGTGACCTGGCTGAAGTCGGACGCTTAACCGACTGCGCCACCCAGGCGCCCTTTAATTATGTCTTACATGAATGCAGATTTTCAAACAATGTTGATGAAATTGTTATTATACAGATACTATACTAAACATGTAATTTTTAAATGATAATAAAATAAATATTTTCCAAGTGAATTAGCTGACAGTGGAACAGTGGACCAGGCATTGAGGATAGGGACAAAATGAAGATGGCAGCTATGTGTTGGACTCAATGTCTAACAAGAAAATGGCGCATACCTCAACCCAGATCATTGGTCTGTGTCTCCTAATTACCACTGCATCCTAAACCTTAGGGTATCTATTTCTTTAACAAAGAGGCAAACTGTGGTATCATTCTGGCCCTGGAGAATAATCTCCTCATTTATTTACTTTTTTATTCTGTCTTTTTTTTTTTTTTTTTTATGAAATTTATGGTCAAATTGGTTTCCACACAACACCCAGTGCTCATCCCAACAGGTGCCCTCCTCAATACCCATCACCCACCCACCCGTCCCTCCCACCCCCCATAAACCCTCAGTTCTCAGTTTTTAGGAGTCTCTTGTGTTTTGGCTCCCTCCCTCTCTAACCATTTTTTTTCCTTCCCCTCCCCCACGGTCTTCTGTTAAGTTTCTCAGGATCCACATAGGAGTGAAAACATATGGAATCTGTCCTCTGCATGACTTATTTCACTTAGCATAACACTCTCCAGTTCCATCCACGTGGCTACAAAAGGCCATATTTCATTCTTTCTCATTGCCACGTAGTATTCCATTGTGTATATAAACCACAATTTCTTTATCCATTCGTCTCTAAAGAAGACATCCAGATGGCCAACAGGCACATGAAAAGATGCTCAACATCGCTCCTCATCAGGGAAATACAAATCAAAACCACACTCAGATATCACCTCACGCCAGTCAGAGTGGCTAAAATGAACAAAACAGGAGACTATAGATGCTGGCGAGGATGTGGAGAAACGGGAACCCTCTTGCACTGTTGCTGGGAATGCAAACTGGTGCAGCCGCTCTGGAAAACAGTGTGGAGGTTCCTCAAAAAATTAAAAATAGACTTTTTTAGTCTCTTGATTTGCAAGGCGCTGCAAGGACAACACAAAGAAAAACAAGATAAAAATCTCTACACTTGAGGCATAGAAAAGGGACTGAGGCTTCATCAGCTTGTACAATATATCAAATAAAATGAAGTAAAATAATTATTATGCAAGAGATGTAAAAAACGGGCTGTTTATTAGAGAAATCTGCTAAGAATCTGGATGCGGGAAGGTACAGCCAAGTTCAGACAAAGAAGTCCCCAGTTAAGTGGGAGGTGACACCATTCTAATAATAAGAATAATCATGAAACTTATTGAAGACAGTGTCCAAAGACATAAATATTTGTTTTTGGAAATGGAAAATAAGGCTCCAGGTGACAAAACACCAAGCCCTAATATTCATTTAGCTAACATTTCCTGAGAACTTCATGTTCTAAATACTTCACATACATCATCTCCTTTAAAACTCACAATCCCAGAAGGTAGACAAGAATATTGAAGACAGAAGAATTAAGTCACGTGCTCCACACAAGTTAAACTGTGCCTCCAAAAGCACACTTAGCTTTCACACATTCTCCACCTCGTCCAAAGCAACTACTGAGTTGTTCTAAGGATTCCCTTCACTCAGCCAGGATTTCTGAAGAAAGCTCCAACATGAGACAATTTATTGTTTTCCATATTTCCATAAAGGCAGTTTGCCTCCAATTTTCAGTGCTTTGTAAGCTCATTCTGACAAGTAAATTCATCAGTCAGAGGAAGTTTCTATCTCAAAGTATCCCAATACTTTTGAATCTAGATTTAAAAAAAAAAAATTTTTTTATGCTTATTTAGTTTTGAGAGAGAGAGAGGGACAGAGCTCGAATGGAGGAGAGGGAGAGAGAGGAGACACAGAATCCAAAGCAGGCTCCAGGCTCTGAGCTGTCAGCACAGAGCCCGATGCAGGGCTCGAACCAATGAACCATGAGATCATGACCTGAGTTGAAGCTGGACACCCAACCGACACCCACCCAGGTGCCCCTAAATCTAGATTTCTGATTGTTCTCTGTCCCTGTGGCAGGACCCATGGTAGTTTCCAGGCTCTAGCTAGAGGCAAGAGCTTGGCATAGGAGGGTTGCCAGTTGGAGGCCGGTGGCGGGGGTGGGGGGTGCTGCCTCTCCATAAGCACAGGCATATGGCCAGGTGACATTCACACATGCAGCATGGGGAGCCGTGGAATGCATATTCATTGAAAGTGCCTCAGTAATAATAACACCTGCTGTTTCCTCACAGAGGGGCTTCCACCTCCACCTGGAGAGTGTACTTTCGAACAAGATGAATGTGCCTTTACCCAGGAGAGAAGAAACCGGAGCAGCTGGCACAGGAGGAGGGGAGAAACCCCCACCTCCTACACAGGACCAAAGGGAGATCACACTACTGGGGTAGGTGAGTTACGCCACATGGTGCTGTTTCCTAAGGAAACCTGAAATAGCATTGTGGGGGTCATTCACTGCATTTTGAAAGGTGCAAATTTATGTCTCGTGTCTAGAATGAACTACACACATGATTCTCCGCCCATGGGATAGATCATTAAATATGTGCATTTAAAAATGTTCTTTCCGTTTATGCCTTGCTTATGTATCTTGCTGCAAAGAGGATGGAAATGGGCTTATTACAAAGATTTGCACATAAAAATAATTTAATGAGAAGTAGGTTTAAAAATAAAGGAGAGAGGGACAGTGTGAAGGAAGAAAAAATAGTGATCTAAACTGGAGCCAGGACTGAGGCCCTGTATGAGAAAGGTGCTGGCAGACGAGACTCTAGGAATCGGCCTCTACACTTTGCAGTGACTGAAACACAGATGCAAAACATGATTCACCGTGTCCTTGGGATAAAAAGAGGTGAAGCGATCCACCAGGGGGTGTGGGTGTTTTCTGTAGCAAATATATGAAGTCCGATAAAACAGACTGACGTTGACCTACTTGTCATCACCATGTGCAGCGATTGTAAACAATGTCAGTGATAAAATAGACCGTGCAGAATGGACCTTTCTCACTGACACTCTTGATGTCACTTGGTGTGTCCATTGGATGCAAGCACTCTCTCTGGTGCAGAGAAGCAGAACTAGCCCGGACAGGAAGCTCGAGGAGATGTTTCCTCAAGGGTCCTAACAGAGAAGCCATTATGATAGTACATACAAGGGTGAGTGGCATAGTGCTATTTCTTACAGCCTACCTCAAGAGAAGTCTATGGATAACACCACAGAGCAACCTACACCATAACTTGTTTGTTGACTTGGCTAAACTTGGTAGGGAGCAATCAGGAACAGTTTTATTTTCTCTTTGGAGCGCTCTCTTCAAACAAATCCTAAAACATTCTCCGTTCCCCATCCGTTGGCAGAGCCCATAGCTTCCCAGCCCTGTTAAGGTGTTAGACTGGTCACCTAGTTATGTATGTTTAAAAGTCAATTGAATCATCTCTCTTTCCCTCAGCTTGGGCCTCACTAACTCATAGTTTGGAGATCAGAAAAGGGAAGAAGGTTCTTTTGTTTTCTCTGTTCTACTTCCTCATCCGCCCCTCACTTCATGATCCTTAATCAGGGTAAGTGGAAGAGAGATTGAAAGAAGAGCACTTGTTCAAATAGTTGGTGCTATTTCAGACTCTTTCTTGGCTATTGAATGTCCTCTGTTATGACACATATCAAATTACTGGCTTTTTGGGGAACTGCATCTTACCATTTCTGACAGTGTGCTCTCTGGCTTATCTCCTGTGACCACCTCTTCTTCTCATAGCGCTTGCTCTCCACGGTATAACCCACAGAGATTTTCTGCTTGGGTTCCACCTGGCAGTAGGGGCTTGGGTCTTTCCAGGAGCCCTTGGTTCCAGCCACCTTCCCAGTCAGTGTCCATGTAGCCTTAGGTACTGATGCACTCTTGCCTGACTAAGAAGATGTGCAGCTTGATCCTACCACTGACTTTTCTTTTGTTCCTACTGCGTTACCCTGTTCTGGGACAGCGTTTCTTCCAGAAGGCATAGCGTTGAAGAGATTCAGCATTGGTCCAAAGGTAGGACAGAATCCCACTTCCAGCACTGAGTAGAAGACTCTAAGGGGGCTCTAAGAGTACACACAGCTGTGTCTGGAAGACAGGAAAGTTAAGAAGATAATTGAAAGACTTGTATATGTGAATACTGTCTTGGTTGGGCATAATTTATTGCCCTTTGTAATAGACAAAATCCATTTAGGGCTAGCTTTAGGAACAACTTGATGCAGACTGTGTGATCAGGAGCCAGTTTCTCTCTCCAGCCACCTCCCTGATTTGGTTTTCCTCAATTGGCTGCAATCTTCGACTCTCATCTCATGGTAGCAGGACAGTGGTAGCAACTGCAGGTCTTTCAACACTAAATCGAATGGAAAGAGATATCTCAAACAAAAATACAAAAAGTCAGTCTCATTGGCTCTGATCAACAATGTCTTGAGGGCAAGTTACTGCCAGCCTTGTTTTTGAATCCCCAGAGGGCTTAATCTTGTACCTTGTATGCTGTAGATGCTCAAAAAATGTTGTTGGAATGAATTAATCAATCTATAAGCCCTCACTGATGCATATAAACAACTAGCCATTTATTTAGTAAAATCCCTAGAAAACAGGATAGTAGGGATATATCTTTTTATTACAAGAGGAGTAGAGAAAGGTCAAGAACGAATCAGCTTGAATTCAAGTCCATTGTAATCACAATGTATTTATGTGCATTTTTCTTGGGTGGGAGGAAGGTTGATAGCTTTTCTTCCATTTCTCAGAAACATCAAAAGGGTAGTGGTGACAGATCTGAGAAGAGATACTCTCAAAGAGACCTATGCTGTGGTGGACTGCCATAGAGGAATTTTCTGGGTAACAGGCCATGGCATGGAAGAGAGGACAAAGCAAAAATAGTAAGCAGTGGAGGGACAGCGTCTCTGAAAAGCAAGAGGAGGGTCACCAGGCCCCAGGACGTACAACAGACCCATGAACAGAGTCAACCCACTCACTAGGTATGAAACTGTGAGAAAGTTATGGAAAATCTCTAAGTTTCATTTGTGTCATCTTAAAAATGAGAATAATTATAGCTACTTACCTATTTACCTGCTTCATTGGCTGGTTGAGTTTAAACCATTGAGAGTTTTGGGACCAGACTGCTGCTAGGGTTCAAATCTCAGTTCTACCCTTGAACTTCTCTAAATCTCAATTCCTTATCTGTATGTGGAATAATTAATACCTACCTCATAGGATTATGTATGTATCATTTATGTATGAGACAACATTTAAAATGTGCTTAGGATATGACCTGGTATATAATAAATGCTTAATTAATGCTGTTAATTCATTTGTTCCTTCACTCAACAAATACTCATTGAGTGTCTGTTATGTGCCAAGTTCAGCTTAGGTACTTGGAAACACAGATGAACAAAACAGGCAAAGCAATCATTTGCCCTCATGGGCCTTCTTTTCTAGTAGGCAGGGGACAGACAACAAAGACTATACTTAGCCATAAATGATATAGTATGTTAAAAGGCAATAAATTGCTTGAGAAGGTAATCTGGAAAGAGCTGAGGTCCCTATCCTCATAGGTACTGGGAAGAAGTGTTCCAAGTAGAGGGAGCAGCCAGTGCAAAGCCCCTTGAGTGGAAGCAGGTTCAGTGTGTCCCAGGAATAGCAAGGAGACTGGTTTTGCTAACCAGGGTGAGCAGGGGAATGAGTACTAGGAAATGAGATCAGAAAAATAATGGTAGGCCAGGCCCTAGAGGACCTTGTCATTAATCAGAAGGACTTTGGGGGTGCCTGGCTGACTCATTCAGTAGAATGTGCAACTGTTTTGTTGTTGTTGTTTTGTTTTGTTTGTTGTTTGTTTTTGTTTTTGTTTTTAGCCTGCAACTCTTGAACTCAGGGTCATGAGTTTCACCCCTGTGTTGGGCATAGAGATTAAAAAAAAAAAAAAAAAAAAAAAAAATATATATATATATATATATATATATATATATATTTGTTGTTGTTGTTGTTTTAAAGAATGACTTTGGAATGACTTTGGATTTTACTTTACCTGAAGTGGGAGGACCCTGGAAGATGTTGAGCTTAGGAAGGAGATGATCTGACCTGGCTTTGTTAGGATCACTGTGGCTGCTCTGTTGAGAAAAGACTACAAAGAGAAATGGGGCAAGAGTGAAATCAGAGAGCCCTATCAGGATAAGGCGAGGCATCCAGAAGACAGTATATGGTAAAGTGAGGGTGGATTTACCAATGACAGTGGATTGGACTAGGGTAGTAGCATGGAGGTGGTAAGAAGTGGCGAAATTCTGGATATATTTTGAAAGTAGAGCCAACAGAATCTCTTGATAGGTTAAATACGGTGTCAGAGAAAGAGAGAAATCAAGAATGATTTCAACGATTTGACCTGAGCAGCTGGACAATGGACTTGTCAACAACTAAATAGAAAAGATAGAGTGGATAGGTTTGTCGGGAAGATAAGGGAGATCGGGAGCCTAGTTTTAAATATGTCAGAATTGAGATTCTTGATAGATATTCAAGGGGAGGTGTTGAGTGGGCAGTCGGAAGTTCAGGAAAGATGACTGCTCTGGAAGCTGTTGGTATGGACTATATTTAAAACCATGTGACTGGGAGAGAGCGCTAAGGGAGTAGGAGCAGAACCAAAAGTGGACCAAGGGATAAGCTTCTGGAGCATTCCAAAGTTCAATGGTCGGAGGAGGAAGAACCAGCAAAGGAGACTGAGAATAGCCAGTAACCCTGATGTCATTGTATGGAAGCCACTCTCACGGGGCTATGAGAAATAGGGGCTCAGAAAGATGTCCCTGCCTTGCTTTCCTCTTCTCCATGAACTCTCCTTCCTTGGCTTTTTTATCACTCGTGGCAGTGGCTCTTAATGCTACCTCCATCACTCCCATGCCAGCCTAGTCATAGGTACCTAATCCTTTTATGTGTGTATCAATTTTATCTTCCCAACTGGACTATAAATAACTCGAGGGACGGGTATTTGGACTCAGTATGAGCTTGCTAGTGCTGCCTTCCTAAAAATACCACAAATACTGCTGGGCAGCTTCAACAACAGAAATTGATTTTTTCATAGTTCTGAGGGGACGTCCAAGCTCAAGGTGTTGACAGGGTTGGTTTCACTCTGAGGCTCTCCTGCTTAGCTGGCAGAGGCCCTCCTTACCGCTGTGTGCTCACGTTGTCTGCCCTTGGCCTGTGGTGTCTTCTCCTTATCTCTTCTTATCAGGACACCAGTTATAGGATTAGGACACACCCTAACAGCCCCATTTAATTTAATTACTTCTTTAAAAGTATCTGCAAATACAGTCACATTCCAAGATACTGGGACACCTACAATTCAGCCCATAACAGAGTCCCTCCCCAGCGTTAGTGCTAAACAGGGAAGGAGCTCGGTGAGCCCTTCCTACATAAAGTGGCCCTTGTCCTGCCCTTCACATCTTTCTGCTAAAATAACCTAAACTTGTTTGTACCACATTCTACCCCTTCCCCCATACACAAAATCTGTGAAAACCTAGCAAAAGCACATTCAGTAGATACTCAATTACTCATAATTTGGCTCCTTTATCTACATTTTTCCTGACTTATAGGGGCACATGTTAGTTAACTTGGTGTGGCTTTGTATAATGAAAATGTTATGGCGGTGTTTGCTTTGTCTCTCTGAAACTTTGACGGATGTTTCAGCTGGTTGGATGTTTCAGCTGGTTGGATGTTTCTGCAAAGACTGTAATGCAAAAACCTCTTAATGTGTTCAATATTCACTCCCAGCAAATGCTTTATGCATTAAATGAAATTCTCTGGTGCACAATCAAGAGAATTCTGATTTTTTTTCAGCAGATTGCTTCTAGGGTCTGCCTTCTTCTCCATTCTTTTTCTTGCTTGTTTCAAAACAAATTTTTAAAAGGTTCTCAAGGCACCTTTCCATTTTCTAACTAAAGAAAGTCTTTTACAGGTTATATCTCTTTATGCCTCTCTACAATAATGCAGATGAGGCAGCAAATTTTGCTGTGGTCACCTACATATATAGCATCGGATGGAAGGTATTTTGGTTCTGTTCTTAGAATTACTGTAACAATTGTTTCACTCAGGAAATAATGTTAGCTAGTGATCATTTATGGAACATTTGCCATGTGCAGGCACTTTACTGGGAGCTTTACATCTTGCCTTAGTCAGTATGAGCTGGTCTAACAAAAATACCACAGACTGGATGGCTTACACAACAAACATTTATTTCTCTCGGTCTGGAGTCTGGAAAGTCCAACATCAAGGTGCCAACAGATTCCGTGTCTGGTAAGAGACTGCTTCCTGGTTCATAGACAGCCATCTTCTTATTGTGTCCCCACATGGCCGAAGGGGCAAAGGAGCTCTCTGGGTTTTCATTTAAAAGGGTACTAATCCCATTGTTGAGGGTTCACCCCTCGTGACCTAATCAGCTCCTAAGGGCCCTACCTCCTAATACCATTCACATTGGGGGTTAGGATTTCAACACATAAGTTTCGGGGGGACATGAACATTCATTCCATAAACACATCCTTACCACAACCTGTAAAGTTAGAGGAAGTGCCTGTTTTTCACATGAGAAAACCAAGGCTCAGAAAAGTTAAGTGTTTTTCCAGAGTCACACAGCACTAACAAGTAGAGTGGGGACAGAGTCTCAGGAATGGCAGGCTCTAATGGCCATATTCTGTCTACTCTGTCTCACCAGAGTTTCCCTGCCTACAGGATACTAAGAGACCACAAATGACCAGGAACAGCTGTGACAGCTTATATGTGAAAGGCACAATACTTCATGTAGCAGCATAATCTCACCCCCAAAACCCTTCACCCAAAGAGGGGTATCTTCTTTTGGAAAGGGTATATTCAAGCTGATGGTATTTTTAGACATCTATAGAAATGCATCTAGCAGAAAGTAAATTCTTTTCTGAGCTATTTTAATGTCAGTGAACCAGTGTTGTAAATTTAACTCCCTGGCTGCAGCCTGCACACCTATCGTGTATCCTAAGCCCTGAAAGAGTGGCTTCTTTCTCTAGCCTCCAATGGCTTGAGCCATATGTGGGAGGATATATTGGCTCTCAGATCACATTATGACAAGCATCACCCCTTCAAAAATGAAAGCATGAGCCAATAAAGGCCCCATTAAAACATTTGTTTATTTGTTAAAGCCACCAGTATCACAGGCTACATGTATATAAGATGAAACATGTTAGAACTGGGAGTGGTCATAAATTTATACAGTGCAGCATCCAGATGATCTTCATTTATTCCACTTTTTCTGAGCATCTGCTATGCCTTGTGCACCAAATAATTGCCCCCAGAATTGTAATAAGTAAAGTAATGAGAGTTAAGTTCTAGAGATGATGGAACCACATAGAGAGAAGCAGCTAGCTCTCCTTGGGAGCATCTTGATGGATGAGTGAGAGTTCACCAAGAAGAGTGGCAGGGTGAGGTAGCATCCACGTGCAAGGTATGGAACCACTAAGCAGTATGGCAGCTTCAGGGAATTCCTAAATGGTTCTACTTGGCGGGTCTAGAGGATACTGCCAGACAGGATTCCCAAGAAAGTGAAGTCCAAGATACAGGTTTGCATGCAGGTAGTATTTTTTGAGATGTGATCCCAAGAAGCAGAAATGTGGGGCAAAGACAGCAAAGCAAGGAACCAGGGAAAGCTGATACAAGGATGCATCATGAACTTGGCCACTATCGTGTCCAACTGTTGCTTGATCCTATGGGAACTTCTGAGAAGCCATGGAGATTGCCAGAAATATTTTGGAGATTTTGGAGTTTTGCAAAGCAACCCCCTCCCCCACCAGATATCCCAGGACCTACTTTTTATTCTTAACAATTTTGGGTCAGTCTTTTGTTAGCTTCAATTGTTAATATCACCTAAGGCAGTTGTAATGTTAAACAATCATTTAACTGATTGCTTTTGACAAAAGCCCCTGGAGATAAGGCTGTTCATACAAAGTAAGCTCTACCTCAGTCAAATTAAATCGAGAGAAGCCCTGAGAATGGAACTTTTCAGTGAGTTGCCAAATAGGTCAAATAATGATAATTTTCTGGGGACAGGGCTTTAGGGAGCTCCAAATCAGTTCTGCCCCTTGCAGAATGACTGTAGGCTGATGCTTTTTATGGATACTTTAGTTGTAAAGCTCTTGGTTTTCAATTATGTCTCGGAGTAGGAGTAGGAGTAGGAATTGGAGAGATTAAGACGGGATTAGGGCAGGTTAAAAGCTCATCTTTCTTAGCAAGATTGTCATTTTTCTTGAACACTCTTAGATTGCTATATGCCTTTAGTTAATTTCCAGAGTTCTGAAGAAGTTGATTTGACAATTTTTTTCCAGTGTTCTCATTGCTTTTATAGGGAAACACATTTTCAAGAGGTCCTTACTCTGTATTGTATCCCACATGTATGTAGTCCACATCCCTCCTCCAGCCTGTTTCTCTTTAAGAGACTCAAGTTCTTTCATGAACTTCTTCATCTTAATCTATTTCCTGGACATAATATAAATGCTCAAATTATTAAGTTACTAAGCATAGTTATTTTACACCTCTTAAAAGTGATCGTGCTATAGCTGGGTCACCTGTGGTCCTGTTTCTCTTGTCTGTTTTTCCCCCCACTTTGGCCCAGTTTCTTGAAATCTCTGGTGTTTTCACTGAATACTGGACATTGGGAATGAAGAATGATAGAATCCTTGGTGATGAAGTTTTTTTCCTCCAGAGAGGATTCAGCCTGTTCTCAAATAGACAACTTGAGACAAGCAGGTCACCTCAGTCCCATCGGAACTGGGCTGACTTGAGCAGGTATTGCTTTGCTAGACCACCCTCTCCATTCTCCCCTACCCCTAGGGTATATTCTCTGAGAGCATGCCCTGGGGGTTTATTAAGGGCCCTCCTCTTCAGTACGTCCTAAACTTTAATTTTTTATCTCTTCAGCTGGTGAGATTGCTGAAAACTTTGTTCTGCATTTGGCTTCTTGGCAAGAGGCCCTTCTTGCCCTCTACTGCTTAAGTGTTCAGCACAAGCCTCAAGGGAAGATTGCCAAGTGATGGGCTCACTGTTCTGTGCCTCTCTTTTTGCACAGAACTTGGCTCTGAAGCAAGCTCTTACTGCCTTGGCAACCCTGAACTCCAGTTATTATCTTCCCAGTGCAGGGGGTTCCATTGGTTTCTCTGCCTCATTTTAGCTGCTCCCTGGTTAGATTCTAAACTGAATAGGCAAATGCCCCAATAGGAACAGCAGCGGGAAGAATGTTGAATTCACTTCACTGACCTTCTTTTCCTGGGACCTTGGCACCCTCAAGTCCTTGCTGTTTGGGAAACTCTCTCGTGGTTTCAAAACAGGTGTTTTCTAAAATACATAGTTTTTATCCATTGTTTTTCCACTTCTTCTCAGCAGGAGTGTAGGTCTGCTACAAATTGCTCAACCTATCCACAAGAGGATGTCTCTGGCATTTTATTTTTTGGCATCATTTATTTATGAATTATTATTATACTCGAAATTTGAAGGCATTTGCTCTTCTCTTGCACACCAACCAAGCATAGTGTTTTGAATGAGATCTTTGTGTCTCTGGCCTGTTCTACCCAAGGTCTTGCTGTATCTGAGATTATGTTATCATACGGTGTTCTGTTCTTTGATGAGGGGTAGTAGGAGGAGAATATTAAAATTTACATTTATATTGCCTTTGGCTATAAACTGCTTGAGAGACTGTAATTTTCTACTTCTTTCCCTTTAAACTCTCAATCTCGTGTAGTAAATATTGGAGACAACTGACACAGTACTAAAGTAGTCCGAAAATCTTTAATTATCATGGAAACCACTTAACAATCACCTCATATTTTTTATTAAAAAGTTATTTTTATAATAAATGTAATATTGCTTAGATGAATGTCTCTGGAATTTCTCTCCAGAAGAGAATATGGTCTGAAAGAATAAGAAAATTTTAGTTGACTCAACAAATTAATAACAGTTCATAGATTTATAGGATGCTGAAGGTAGATAGGATCTTCTAGATCCTAAGGCAACATAGTCATTTTAAATATTAAAACACTGAAACCCACTCAAGGGAGTTTTAGGTATTATCTGCTTGGATCCTAGGATAGCAACAGCAAACCTGTGTGTGAGTAGATGTATGATTTAAACAATAGTGGAATTACATCCAGAAAGATCTCCTATTGCCTGCTCTGTTGATTTACTGCTATTTTTGCATTTAGTCCTAACAATATTTGCCATGTGTCTTTTGATAATACAGGCAGTAAAATAATGGAAGTATGTAAAAATGGCAGAACTTTCTGTCCTAGACATTAGTGAAATAATACGTTCAGACTCTGGACCAGCAGCACAGTGTCTTTCTCCTTGATGACTGGAGGGTATTGGTTTGGTGTAGGTGATAACAGAATCCTTTTTGAATGCAGTGCATTCTGGGACTTTCAGAGGATATACCTGTACTTGTAGACTGCATTCTACCTTTTCGCTTCCCACCCTTCCTTAAAGCCTATCAATTTACAGTTGGAAGAACACACACAAGAAGAAAATGGAAAGAGGAAAGGCATACAAAACTGTTTACAGACAACTGGATTAGACGGACAGAAAATATGGGTCCATTAAGTAAGAAGAGAAGCTGACAAAAGGCACAATGTGGACATGCCAGTTTATTGTGTGTTTATTAGACTTAACACTTCATCATACATAGCAAGGGAGCTGTAGTTCCTGACTCACTAACTTGCCATGCAAGTTTTCCACAATCCAGGGTGTAGCGTGGTGTAGTCTAGTGGAAAGTGTTATGCCCAGAATTCGTGATCCCCAAAGACCACTAAGGAGCCGAGTCCGATGTAAAAGCAAAAGAGCCTTTATTCGAGCTAGCTCGAGCTCAATCCCCTACCTGCACCGACGCAGCGGTGAGATGCCTGGGAGAGAGAGCGAGTTTCAAAAGGACAAAGGTTTTATTGGGGCCTAGGGGCAGTTGGTGAGGTAATGGCTGTGGCCTCAGCCGATTGGCTGGGGAAGGGTCCGAGTCCTGTTAGGCAGGTGAGCGGGAGGTTACTCAAGGGGAGGAGGCGTGGTCAAGGTGAGGGACACAGAACAAGATGGAGTTGGCCGGCGGCGTAGGCCCGCCCTTTCAGAAAGACCAATGGATGCACAATGAGCTAGCTCTGCCACTTGCTCCCTGCATAGCCCGGGGCGTGATCACAGGCGTTCTCTGAGCCTCATTTTACCCATATGTGAAATAAAGATAACAAAGGATGTCCCGCTACTCTCTTAGGGTTGCTGTGATGATTAATTGAGATTATATTTGTGAAAAGCCTTGATACTGTATCAGCTCCACTGACATGAATGGTGTTGTTATTTTTTACAATTAGTGAAACTTTTATAAAATGTGCTGTTCTTCTCTGGGAATACTTTCTTGGATTCATTGTTCTGCCTCATCTGTGCTTTTATGAATAGAAAATCATGGCCTGTGGTTACAGATAAAATGACTTAGTAGAAACCGGAATGTTTGGTAGACCTTGAACCAATGTTCTCCAAACTACCACTGGGTAACTTAAGTGGTATGTGGATGAATAGTTTTTAATTTGATACTAATATCCATGTATAACAAAAATATATAACCAGTCCATCAAAGCCATTATTTCAGATTGATAGTATTTTTTGTCTGTTTTCATCCTAATGTGGCTTCCTATTTGAATAAGAGGATTTATGTAGTAAAAGTGGCATTTGAAGAAGAACGTTAAGTGCTGTAGGTATGTGGGCAGACAAAATAAAATCATGAAGTTGGTATTTGTATGACTAAAGTTTGGGAAAATGCCCAGTGTTTAAGTCAGTCACATAGTAGAACAAGTCATTATAGCAGAACAACAACAAAGACAAAAAAACAAACAAAAAAAAACAAATCCACCGGCCCCACAACTTGACTCCTTAATTAATAAAATAACACAGGCATTTGTGAAAGATGAACCTAGACGTGCATGGAAAAGGGACAGACTCCAGGATTTGTCTTTTCAGACAGAAATGCTTCTTTTTTGCAAGACAATAAAGATAAGCTTTAAAGATCGCAGGGTTTTATTGTTTATTGCAGTTTTATTAACATTTATATGATGCCATGCTGTCACAATGCTTCTAAACAATTGCTTTAGTTGCCCTAGAGTTTAGAGGGATTTTGTGGCCCAAAGACAGAGGGATAAGTAAATCAGTAGATAACTATCTAGTTTAGTGAGAAAATGCCTTCACCTGTAACTCCTAGCTTCTGGAGTCTACCAGTGAGTAGATTAAAAGTCCTTCAGGCCCTCCTCCCCACACCTACATTCTAGAAAAGCAACTATTCATCATTTTCTTAACAATTTCCAGAGGGAGAGACACCATCCATTTCTTTTGTGACATTGTTGAATGTTTCAGTAAGTCTTCCATGTTTCTGGTAATTAAGGTAGAAGTCTTCTTCATTTCTAAGAATACTCCCCCTCTTGTGTGATAGAAATATCAAGAGTGGGGGTGCCTAGGTGGCTCAGTCAGGTAAGCATCTGACTCTTGATTTCAGGTCAGGTCTTGATCTCAGGGTTTTGAGTTTAACATATGCAGGGTATGAAGCCTATTAAAAAAAAAACTATCTATTGTTATGCCCAGAATTCGTGATCCCCAAAGACCACTAGGGAGCCGAGTCCGATGCAAAAGCAAAGAGCCTTTATTCGAGCTAGCTCGAGCTCAATCCCCTACCTACACCGACGCAGCGGTGAGATACCAGGGAAAGAGAGCGAGTTTCAAAAGGACAAAGGTTTTATTGGGGCCTGGGGGCAGTTGGTGAGGTAATGGCTATGGCCTCAGCCGATTGGCTGGGGAAGGGTCCTGGGGAAGGGTTGAGTCCTGTTAGGCAGGTGAGGGGGGGTTACTCAAGGGGAGGAGGTGTGGTCAAGGTGAAGGACACAGAACAAGATGGAGTCGGCTGGCGTAGGCCGGCCCTTTCATCTATCTATCTATCTATCTCCACACACACAATAACACACACACACACACACACACACACACACACACACATCTCAAGAGTGCATTAAAATACCAAATGATCTGTATTTATAAAGTTATGCTGTCAGACAAAAGAAAATCACAACTATATATTTAATGTGTTATTTATACAGCTAAAATTTACTAGCAGTCGTATTCAAGTCCTTGTCTTTTAAGAATTATAGTAGCTGAGGGGCAGTCAGTTAAGCATCTAATTTCGCTCCGGTCATGATCTCGCAGTTCAAGACTTTGAGCCCTGTGTCGGGCTCTGTGCTGACAGCTCAGAGTCTGGAGCCTGCTTCCGATTCTGTGTCTCCCTCTCTCTGCCCCTCCCCTGCTCACACTCTGTCTCTCTCCCTCTCTCTCTTAAAAAAAAAAAAAAAAAAAAAAGAATTGTAGTAGCTGATATCCAGACACGTGAGAATGATACCCAGCTAGTCTGTAACTATCTGAGAAATTAGCTCCAAAATATCAAAATCTCCAATGTCCTTCAATCTTTTTATAATTGATCTTATCACTCTAGTTTCTGATGTTGTCAGGTCCTACTTACACACAGAAAGCTTCTTGGCAAGCTTTTGTTAAAAATTGATAATATTTACATCACACAGAATTTACCACTTTAATCATTTGTAAGTTTATAGTTAAGTGGCAGTAAGTACATTCACACAGCTGTGCTGCCGTCTCCGCCCTCCGTCTCCAGAACTCCTTTCCCCAAACTGAAACTCTATACCCATTAAACAATAACTATCCATTTATGGCAAGCTTTAAAAATCATTTGGAAGGTATTGTAAAACAACAATTTTAGGGAGACACATTTAACTGTTGTTCTGCCCAAAGTACTGATGTCTTTTTTTTCCCCCGATTGTTAAAAATCCTCGTCAGCTTAATGAATGCAGCTTAGCTGTTCATTCTACGTGGCTTGTACAGGCCACTCGAGCTCGTTCCCAGCCCTGGTGAAAGGGGGCAGACACCAGGAACGAAGGAACAGCTGCCTCACCGTTCCAGATTATGAATCCGGGGTGTATCTCAACACATCACAGTTGCCGCACAAAGAACAGATGGGACCCCGATCTCCCAGTAGACCCACTGGAACCCCGTCTTGAATGTTAAACAAGGACCCACGGAGAGAAAGTGATTTCACTTAATACTCCCTTCCACAGATTGAAATCCTTCATGTGTAGGAACACGTGAGCGGGTCTGAGGTTTCAGCACTGGGGCTTCCTGGCTCCCATCCAGAGCTTTTGTTCCCTGAAACAGACAGCATTTGGAGTTATAATGTGGCAAAGCTTGTCAACACATGGGGCTTTTCTCTGCTTTCCAAACACATGTGAGACAGACTGGCTCTCAATGAAGCTCTGATCTTTTCTGGGGAAAGGAAATGTCTCATGCAAGTCAAAAAAGAAAAACATATTTGGAATCAAGAGGAGTAATTGTGCATCAGAGAGACAGATTCTGATCAGTTGGCAAATATGGTGACATTGTAGTATAGATGTTGATCTAGATTGGTTTACATGGGTATTACATTATGGAATATACGTATATGGGATATATGTACTTACAATAGAAACCGTATCAAGGATTTTTGGAAAGACCGACGTTACTCAAGAAAAATAGACTGGTGTCAGCGTCCCAGAAAGACACAGGGCATTGTACTTACGTTCCCCTGGATGTTACGTCTCTCTTCCAAAAGTGAGATGATTACACAGCTCAAAAGCCTGGGAGATTTCCTTTCATACTTTATGGCCCGAAACACAAAGATCTCCGGAACCAGAGACCTGGGGTAATGGTTTCAGCCTAATGTCTGAGACCCAGAGGTGCATGAGCTGAAGGCATTTCCAGAGTAATGCTTCACCCACTGGAGGCTAAGTGGCTAGTGCTTTGTACCCCAAGAAGAAAGAATTTAATTTAATCCTGGAGACGATGAGAGGTTTCCCTCCCTCCAGGACCTCAGACTAATTCTGCTCGGGACTCCTACTGCTATCAGTAGGACAGACACTGTCATCACTAGAGGGAAGGTGCTTCTTAGGTCATTTCACACTCATGACGGACCCGTCGCTTCCTTTCCATCCTGCAAAGATGTCATGTCTCAGAGCCCAGTGTCCGCTTTCCATTTTCCCAAAGACAGTGCCCTTCAGAGTAGCCTCCCTCCCCTCCCTCGCTGGGCGGCTCATCTTTCACCAAGGTCCTTCACTTTGGATTCAAATGGGCCTTCTGAGAGCCCAAAGCCAGATACAAAAGGTCTTTTTCTTTGGTTTTCTCATTTTTTTTGGAGGAAATGTTGTTTAGGTTAAACATGTATTAAGGTAGGATTTCAGGGCACGATGCCATTAATTTATGTCTAGGATAGCATGGGATGCCTTTGTGCATAGCTAGGTGACAAACCATGGTCATTTTCATGTTTTGGCCTAATTCTTGATGGAATTCAATGAAATACATCCTTCTATTAGGGTGATGTAGATCTGTATTTTGGTTCATCCAGCCTCGCTTAAGTTAGAAGTGCTAAAGAAAAGAATTATAGAAGTTCCTTTCGTTGCTGAAAATGCAAAAACCCCAGTGTTCTTACATAGCAGTTTTCTTGCCAATGAAAAAAATGAAGGTAACAATGTACAAAAATGATCTGTGTGTGTGTGTGTGTGTGTGTGTGTGTGTGTGTGTGTGTGGTGTGTGTTTGGTTTAAAAAAAATACATTGGATGACATGGAACTAGTTTGAGAATATTTGCTTTGATATCACTTTAATTTTATCAAGACTTGTATTTGTTTTACTTTTGCCTTGGAGCGTCCTGGTCAAGTGCATGTCTTGTTGCCAAGCCCCTCACAAAACTGGACATATAGTTTGGCCTTGGCCCAGCTGGTTTGTGGGTTAGAGCTGCTGAAGAAAATGCATTCATTTGTTCATTCATCAAATACTTATTGAGCATATACTATGTTCCATGCACTGCTGTAGGAGCTGGAGGCACAGCAGTGAAGTAAACAGGAAAATGTCTCTGCCGTTGTATGTTCTAGGGAAGGGAGATGGACAAAAAAAAAAAAAAAGTACAGTATGTTAAGAGGCAATTAAATGCTATGGACATAATAGAGTGTAGGAAATAAGTACCAGAGGCAGGTTGAAGTTTGAAATAGTGTAGTCAGAATGGGACCAGTGGAAAAGGAAATATCTGAGCAAAGACTTAGAAATGATAAAGTGAGACCTGAGATTAAATGGAGGGAAAGCCATTCCAGGCAGAGGCATTAACACATGCAAAGGCCCTGAGGTAGTAGCATACTGACTATATTCCAGGAGCGGTAAATGGACCAGTGTGGCTACACAACACAGAATGAGTAAGGAGAGAGGCAGTAGGAGAGGAAGGTGGTAGAAATAAGAGGTAAGAGAATGGACAGGAGATTATAGGGCCCTAAAAGCCATTCCCAGGCCCTCGGCATCTACTCTGAGGGAAATGGTGAACCAATGGAATGTTTTGAGCAAAGGAGTGGTAAGATTTAGCGTTTGTTCATTATGGGTACTATGTTGAGATTAGATTGTAGAGAACAAGGGTAGACACAGGCGGACTCACAGGTAAAGTGTTGGATTAATCCAAGTGAGAACTAACAGCAGCTCGGACCAGTAGGTAGCAACGGAGGTCATGAGAAGAGAAATGACTAGAGTCCGTCCTATTTTGAAGGTAGAGCTGACAGGAGCTCCTGATAGCCTGGATGTGAGATGTGAGGAGAATAGGGGTGTGTGCAGGACTTCCAGGTTTGGAACCTGGCCAACCAGAAAGGATGCAGTAGGTTTTAGGGTAAAGCTGTTAGGAGCTGAGTCCTGAAGGTATTCAGCTGGAGACGTCCACTTGACAACAAAGGGAGGTGTCCATTAGGCAGTTTGAATAAACACATCTGGGTTTCAGCAAAGGGGTTGGAAATTTAAATTTGTGATACAACGTATGTAGCATTAAAAGCCACAAGACGAGGGGCGCCTGGGCAGCTCAGTCGGTTGAGCCTCCAACTTCGGCTCAGGTCATGATCTCACAGCTTGTGGGTTCGAGCCCCACATCCAGCTCTGGGCTGGCAGCTCAGAGCCTGGAGCCTGCTTTGGATTCTGTGCTCCCTCTCTCCCTGCCCCTCCCCCGCTCATGCTCTGTCTGTCTCTGTCTCAAAAATAAATAAACATTAAAAAAAAATTTTTAAAGCCATGAGACAAGCTGAGATCACCCAATGAGTCAGTAATCAGTAAGAATAGTGCAGTTCCAGACCTGGGGCTTGGAGCACTCCCAGGGCAAGAGGTCAGAGTAGAAAGGGTGGACCAGCAACGGGGTGGCCAGTGAAGTGGGAGAAAAACCAGAAGAGTCCAGTGTCCTGGAAACCAAGTTCAGAAAGTACTTCTGGGAGGCAGCAGTGATGTATTATGTTCAGTGCTGTGGAGGAGACAAGAATGACGAGGACTGAATACTGATGGTTTCGGGATGAGGACGTCATTGGTCAACACTCCAGAAACACTGGAAGTATCATTTCTAATACTTAAAAATATTTTTAAGTCTTTATTTATTTTTGAGAGAGAGACAGAGTGTGAGCAAGGGAGGAACAGAGAGAGAGGGAGGCACAGAATCCAAAGCAGGCTCCAGGCCCTGAGCTGTCAGTACAGAGCCCGAACCCACTAACCATGAGATCATGACCTGAGCCGAAGTCAGACGCTCAACCGACTGAGCCACCCAGGTGCCCCTCTAATATTTTAAAGGAGATCACGGGGATGACTGGTTGATGAAGGCCGCATCCTGTGACTCTGATGGCGCAGTTTTGCAGGGCGACAGCTTTAGTGAGTGGAACCCTGGGGAAAAGGGTTGCACGGGGCATACAATCTGATCGGACGAACCTAAGCGGAACTCTTTCTACCCACCGGTTTCCTAGCCTGTGGGACTTCTTGGCTCTGTGTTTGTGGAAGTGGCAGAGAGGGAAAGGAGGAATGCCCTGAAGACGCACAGATAGAGATATTTCTGATCAATTCTGGCTGGAATATTTCAAGCCCTTCATTTTGGGAAGTGACTAGAGCTAATTGATTGAATGTCAAATTGTAAAGAAAGATGCCTAGAAACCATTTCGTTTGCGTGTGTTATTTGCATTCTCTTTCTTTTTGCCCTCAATGTGGCCATTAATTTCTGCATGAAATAATAACAGACATAACACCATGTAAAGATTATGTTTTACATCACGTACATAAGAAAATCGATATTGGCCAAGAAGACAATAAAAATGCATGCGAGGGTGCCTGGGTGCCTCAGTCGGTTAAGTGTCCGACTCTTCATTTCGGCTCAGGTTATGATCTCATGGTTCGTGAGTTCGAGCCCCGCACCTGGCTCTGTGCTGACAGTGCAGAGCCTGCTTGGGATTCTCTCCCTCTTTCTCTGTCTCTCCCCTGCTTGCTGTCTCTCTCTCTTTCTCTCTCTCTGTCAAAATAAATAAATAAACTTAAAAAAAAATAAAATGAGTCTCAGGGATACAGAATTATATCACTAGTGCATTTATCTACGAGTTACTCTTCATATATTGCTTTATTTCAGTAGCTGGATGATAATTATCTGACATTAACTAGCTCTGTTGGGGGCTGTGGATGATTTGTAGCTATGTCCAGTTTCTGTGGGATAAGTGGGACATCCATCATGTCCCATTTCAGACCACCAACATGAAGTCATTTGGACCCACCCGCAAAAGTCACACAGTGGACTTGGGAGCCAGTGGAAGCTGGTTCGAGCACACCCTTGTTTTATTAATGTGCAGACAAATCTTGTTTCTGTCTGAAACCAGCAAATTAAAAAGAAATTAAAATTAAGAAAGGAAAATGGAAATGTTATATAATTAACATTATAGTTATATTATATATATATAATTATAATATATGTAAATATTTATAAAGGTAGTTTTAATCCTTATTTCAAAATGATAAATGTAGGTTCAGAGACGATAATCCCTTGGTCCAGGATCAAATCTTAGAATCAAGACTTGAACCCAGACCTACCGGACTACAAAATCCGTGCTTTCTCCCCTAAACCAATGTCTGGAAGCTCCAGAACATTATCCATGAATCAGTAGGATAAATTCTCTATGGTAATCACCATTTCAGTGACATAATACTAGTATTATAGTAATAACATTAACTATATCCTCTATACAAAACTGAATTTTAAATTACTAAATGAAAAAAAATATTTTGATGGGTCACATTTTGTAGCATATGTATTCCTCTTGGATTACACATACTCCCCCAAATTATAAACCCTTCATCAGTATGGTGGTCAGGTCATGCATTTATTCCAGTTTGTTTCCAGGAACGCTACTCAAAAGAGAAAGCAGGAAAGATACCTTGTGGTGGTTGTTGTTCTTTCTTAAAAAACAACATCTTTTTAATGTTTATGTATTTTTGAGAGAGGGAGAGAGACAAAGAGTGAGCAGGGAGGGGCAGAGAGAGAAGGAGACACAGGATCTGAAGCAGGCTCCGGGACTCTGAGCTGTCAGCACAGAGCCCGATGCAGGGCTCTAACTTGTGAACTGCGAGGTCTTGATCTGAGCTGAAATCTGACGCTTAACCGACTGAGCCACCCAGGCACCCCATGGTTTTTATAATAATACCTGGTTTTACAGTGTGGAGGTTCCTCAAAAAATTAAAAATAGACCTACCCTATGACCCAGGAGTAGCACTGCTAGGAATTTACCCAAGGGATACAGGAGTGCTGATGCATAGGGGCACTTGTACCCTAATGTTTACAGCAGCACTTTCAACAATAGCCAATAGCCAAATGATGGAAAGAGCCTAAATGTCCATCAACTGATGAATGGAAAAAGAAATTGTGGTTTATATACACAATGGAATACTACGTGGCAACGAGAAAGAATGAAATAATGGCCTTTTGTAGCAACGTGGATGGAACTGGAGAGTGTTATGCTAAGTGAAATAAGTCATACAGAGAAGGACAGATACCGTATGTTTTCACTCCTATGCAGATCCTGAGAAACTTAACAGAAGATTGTGGGGGAGGGGAAGGAAGAAAAAAAAGTGGTTAGAGAGGGAGGGAGCCAAACCATAAAAGACTCTTAAAAACTGAGAACAAACTGAGGGTTGATGGGGGGTGGGAGGGAGGGGAGGGTGGGTGATGGGTATTGAGGAGGGCACCTGTTGGGATGAGCACTGGGTGTGGTATGGAAACCAATTGGACAATAAATTTCATATTAAAATAATAATAATAATACCTGGTTTTATATTTGCTCTCCAGGGTACTACATGTACATCGAGGCCTCCCACATGGTGTATGGACAAAAAGCACATCTCTTGTCCTGGCCTCTGAGAGGAGTCACCGGAAAACACTGCTTGACCTTTTTCTACCACATGTATGGAGCAGGGACTGGCCTGCTGAGTGTTTATTTGAAAAGGGCAGGCGATAGTGAAGAGTCCCTCTTATGGCGAAGAAGAGGCGAACAGAGCATTTCCTGGCTACGGGCGCTGATCGAATACAGTTGTGAGTCCCAGCACCAGGTAAGCCAAAGGGGAGAAGAACGAAGTGAGAGCAAATGTTCCTGTGAGCTTCTGATCTTTTTCTTGCTACCAAAGAGAATGTTCTGTTCTGTTTTCAGGGTCATAGATAAAGACAGTACATGTTTAAAAGTAAACATAATTAGTCTCTATTGATTAAATCTAAGCAGTGAATGGGAGATTAGGCGGCGAGAAAAAGCTTTGGGTATTTACGCATAAAGTGATTTTTGCAACTCAATGATGAAAGGGTAGCTATTTTTGTCTTGGCACATTCTGAATGTCAAGTGTATTCTCTGCGTCCCGCACGTCTCCCAAACAGTCTCCTCTTCTTCTAAACATGGTATTACCTAATTAGTATTTTCCAGCTGCGTCTTTCCCTCGTCATTACCCACACACGAGGGCTTTGGTTGCAAGCCTCTATTTAAGAGTGCATGGTCCACAGTCAATTATTAAGCCTCTGTCTGCATGGGTTTAGAAGAAACTGAGTCCCGGTCCCAATTCCTGAGTCTTGCCCTGGGTTTTCTCGTGTGCTGTAGGAGACCTCCATCCCACAGCATCTAGACTATGAGAGACTGTAGGCAGTGACAGGAAAGAGCCTTTCAAATGCCAATGGGTGAGGCTGAGCAGCCCATCTGGTCTAGAGGTGAGCAGGCCCTCCTGACAGCTACTGACTCCCCCTGCCTACCATGAGCCAAAGCTCCAGAAGGCTCTGGGAAGATAACCTTCGGACCCTGACATTCCTGAAATTGCTCTGTAGAATTCTCAGCTGTGAACTTCTACTAAAAGCCCTGCTTTCTCCTCATCCTTGCTTCTGACTGATCAACCTCTTGGATCAGCACCCCTCCGCTTTAACCACTGGCTTGTTTGGTCTAAGCCCAAATCTCCCTGGAAGAGGTGTTCAGAATAAGGGCTTTATTTTATACCATCGCACAAACACCCTGAATTTCCTGCGGATCTAAACGGGAAGGAATTGCAGAAGTTCAGGGGGCCAGGTTGCAGGGCCATCGAGGGTGCTGTGTTGCTAAAGAACAAGTGACTGAGGGCAAATGAGCCATTATCTGGGGGTGGCCCATTATCCTGGCATGGATAAACCTGTCTAGAGATTTAGGAAAGAATAACAGATAGCTCCAGAAATGATTTGGATGGTGCTTTAATGTCCGCTACGGAAGAAAAGCAGATCATTCAGGAGCTTAATAATATAACTGATCATCATTCTGAGATGGTGGATTAATTTCGTTCGGCTATCCGGGCACCCCTACTTCTACCCTGTTTGGATGTTCTCCAAGTGTGGTCCTGAGACCAGCAGCAATGCTTGAAGTGCAAACCCACCTCAAATGACATTGACCTAAAAGGCACACTCTCGGGCCGCACTTCAGAACTACTGAACCAGATACTCTGAGGGAGGGGTCCAGAAATCTATGTTTTAACAAGCCCTCCTGATGATTCAGATGTGCACTAAAGACAAAGCATCTCTATCCCAGAGCAAGTGGGTCTGAGTCAAGTGCAGCCCGAGCGTTGATGTTTTTGTGATTCCCGAAGGGTGCTAATGCACTAGACCTCTGGGGAACAGGTGACTTGTCAGCGTCTAATCCCAGGAAGTTGAGTACAAGGCCTTGAATATGCTAGACTTGCTGGGTAGCTGGTTGTTTGAAATGGTTTTTGATCGCAGAAGTAATTAGGCATCTATTGGTATCTACCCTCTACCCTCGTGGGGTATTCAAATTCAAAGGGTGCAGAATGGCCTGAGAGGTTTTTTTAAGTTAATTTTCATTTATTTTGTGAGGAGGGAGGGGCAGAGAGAAGGGGAGGCAGACTGTCCCAAGCAGGCTCCACATTATCAACACAGAGCCCAACTCGGGGTTCAAACTCACAAACTGTGAGATCATGACCTGAGCTGAAGTCAAGAGTCCGACGCTTAAGCAACTGAGCCACCCAGGCACTCCTGGCCTGGGAGAGTTTTAGCTCACAACTTTGTAAGAACCAAGACTCCAGACCATTCCCTTTGTCTTAGAATGGAACAGATATGAATCTGCCCTGAGGAATTTCCTTCTGGATTTAGTGATTCCCTCAGGAATCCCAAATGCTATCTGGAGACCAGGCTGAAGCTAGTTTCTCCAAAACATCTTAGTGTCTAATAAAACACAGACACATCCACATGAATAAATTGGCCATCTTTTACGTGCCAGGCACTTACAGCACTAGGAGCTATACGTAAGTTCTTCCTGTTGATCTTGTAGCTCCTCTTGACAGAAGGAGAAACTCAATGTCCAGCTGGTAACTGACAGTGTGAGAATTCAGGCCCAGATCTGAGTGGTCCCCAAGTGTGTATCCCTAAGCCACGGTTCCACACTCTCTCTCTTCATCAGTATGTTGATCAAGTCATGAATTTATTACAATTTGTTTCCAGGAACACCACTCAAAAGAGAAAGAAGAAAATCAGTTCCAAAATAAACTCATTCCCCTGGGTGTCATAAGCCCTGGGTGATCTTGGGGAAATCTCATCCTCCCTGAGAGTGTTCGTACATTTTCAAAATGGGGTAATAATTCCTGCCATGCTGACATCACCAGAGTTAGAGGGTCAGTGAGGTTATGTATGTGAAAGGGTTTTATAAATTTTAAAATCCCAAAGTATAAAAATATATTATTGTTTCTAAAAATATGTTCCCTCCCAAATATCTCTGGTCTCTAATTCATATCACCATGGCAACCCTGGTATTCTCAATAGTTACATTGGCGTCCAGACTGAGTTCCTAGAGTATGAGGCCAAGATATCTCATTTTGGTAAATATTTGTTGACTGCTGGCTATTCTAAGTGCTGAGGATGCAGCAATGAACATAACACGTAAAGCTCCTCTTCTTTTAGAGTTGACATTCTAGTCGGGGAGAGGTAGAAAAAGTAAATCAGGGGCGCCTGGGTGGCTCAGTCGGTTGAGCGTCCAGCTTCGGCTCAGGTCATGATCTCACAGTTTGTGGGTTCAGGCCCCGCGTCAGGCTCTGTGCTGACAGCTCGGAGCCTGGAACCTGCTTTGAATTCTGTGTCTCCCTCTCTCTCTGCTCCTCCCCTGCTCATGCTCTGTCTCTCTCTCTTTCTCCTTCAAAAATAAATAAAAACATTCAAAAAAAATTTTTTTAAAAAGGAAAAGTAAACCAAAGATATATAATGTACTATCAAGTACATTATAATAAATGCTATGGTGGGGGGCACCTGGGAGGTTCAGTTGGTTAAGCGTCCGACTTCAGCTCAGGTCATGATCTCTCAGTTCACAAGTTTGAGCCCTGCATCTGGCTCTGTGCTGACAGCTTAGAGCCTGGAACCTGTTTCAGATTCTGTGTCTCCCTTTCCTTCTGCTCCTCCCCTGCTCGTGTTCTCTCAAAAAAAAAATTTTTTTTTAATTAATAATACTAAGTGCTATGGAAAAGAATAGGTCAAGCCAAACAGGTACTGAGATCAAAGAAGTATCAGGGCATAATTGTGAAAGGCTTTGAACATCATGGTAGAGTTTGAAATTTATTCCAGAAGCAATGAGGAACCATCAGATGGCTTTAAGGTAATGTGATCTGGGTTTATATTTTTAAATGATCACTCCAGCCACTATGTGGAGAATAGACTGTAGGGGACAAGGAGACGTTGGGGGCTACTGCAGTGGTGCTGGCAGAAAGAGTGAGTGGCAGGGGTGAGATGCATCAGAAGCCCACGGGATTTCTTACATGTGGAATGTGGGGCTTGAGAGAAAGAGGCATCAAGATGCCTCCTTGAGTTTTGGCCTGAGTAACCAGTAGAACGGAGTTACCATTTCCTGAGTTGAGGAAGGCTTTCGGTGGAGCACATCTGGAGGTGCGAAGGCAGTGCGCATGGGAGGGAAATTAACAAGTGAGTTTTTCAGACACGCTTAGTTTTCTGTGTCAGACATCCACGTGGGCATGTCAGGTGAGCATAGGTGATGAGACTGAAGTTCAGAAAAAAGAACAAGGCTGGAGGAGTAGATGTGTGCCTCACTGGTGGCGGTGGGCAGGTGTGGATGGCTTTCAGAGTGGTATCGTACTGCCACTGTTTGTTTGAGACTCACCCTCTAGGGGAGGTGAGTGGGTGGCCTCCAGATGACATTCCAATCATCCTACCATCCTTGTAGGCGAAGTGCACCAAGTGGCAACCTTTTAATCATGCTCCTTCCTAAGTGCTAAGCTGTACCTGACTTGCTATTGATCAAAAACACAACGTGATTTTATTTCCTTTGGATTCCTTGCTTAACATTTCCTCCTGTGCTCTCTCTTCTTTCCTCCCTGGGTTCTTTTATTTTGATGCCATTGAAAGAAAGAATGTGTTAGACAAATTCTTAGCTCATCGAAATATTTATATCATTCATATTGTTCATTATACTGCCTAACATTTAGTAAGTATTATTATGTGCTAGGTACTCATTTAGGACCACGTTTCCAAATTTTCTTGTTCATGGTATGCTTAGTCTCATTAATGTTTTTTCTGGTGTTCCTAGACCAAAAGCAATACCTAAGAGTTTCATTTATTAAGTAGTTGCAGACAAACAACTTAGTATTTATGTCCTAACGACTTAGTAGACATTTGGAAAAATAGTACACTTAAATTGAAGGAAAAAAATAAATTTTTATCTAATTCTTAAATAACCACAATTATTTACTAATAGAATGTGTATATATAGGACAAGGGAAAAATCATAATGGTATAAAATAGTTACCACTCAGGTAGTAAGGAAATTCAGAGGAAAAGGTTGTATAAAATCAAGTATTTGGCCCAACCACGGACTCTTCAGAATATAATTCCATCAGGTAATTTGTGTATTATACTTTCGTTGTAGACTTGGTGGTCAAAAACCAGATTTTATTGATGTCCAGAAAACCAAAATGGTTATTAACTGCACTCATATATCCTCCTATCGATGTATTAGAGGACATTTTTTTCCTCTTCTAACCATTTATTTGTATTCTTGTTTGGGATTGTGTCCTTAGAATTTTAAATAATATTATTGTGCCCATATCTGTCATTAAAGCTTCTTTGAGTCATTAATTTTAAGATAGTTTCATATGCTTATTAATTATCCACTTTATATTCTTTGATTTAATTTAAATCATAAACTAGTCCAAGGGGGAGTCATTTGCTCATAAAGTGAGTAGACCAAACGTGTCTTCTGGATAATTTTCATTACCCACAAGCCTCCCTGGAGTATTCAGTGGTTTATTAACCATTGTTGGGGCAGCGTTCGAGCTGGTAATGTAAGCTATTTTGCCTAGAACCTGAATATTTGATCAGTTATTTTCTTCTCAGGATCTGAAGTTATGAAACTGGTTCTCTCCTCCTGGGCTATTCTTGGATGTTATGGTATTTAACACAATAAGCGAACCGTTGCCTTTTTGGTAAACTTAGTGATTATATATCACCATAGATTTGTAGAGAGCCTAAGAAAACTTAAACTTCTGGGCCTATGACTTTCATAGGCCCTGTGAGTGCTGGGTCTAGAATATTCGAGGTGGGAAAGAGAAACTAGGTCACCACCAGGAAGCATTTCTAGGTAAGCATTTCTGGTTAATGGCCTAAAGAGATCTCAGAAGCAACCTAAATCTCCAAGACTCTAGTAATTTATTGTGCATTTCTTTAAAATTCCAAATAAGTACTCTCTTTTGTACCTAAATTTGAATTTGTGATTTTGTAGTCTTTTCCTTAAAGGAGGTTGAACAACAGTCTAAGCTTCCAGACCCACACAACATGGATCTTCCCCTGATGAGTATTGTTTTATCAAGATGACTTCATTTCTAAAATGTTTTTTAATGTTTATTTATTTTTGAGAGAGAGACAGAGTATGAGTGGGAGAGAGGCAGGGGGGCGGGGGTGGTGGGGAGACACAGAATCTGAAACAGGCTCCAGGCTCTGAGCTGTCAGCACAGAGCCTGACACGGGCTCAAACTCACGAACCTCAAGAACATGACCTGAACCGAAGTAGGACGTTTAACCGACTGAGCCACCCAGGTACCCCAAGATGACTCCATTTCTAAATTCAGACCTCATTACTTTTCAGGTAATTTTTGAAGCCATTCGGGGAGTGTCAATAAGAAGTGATATTGCCATTGATGATGTTAAATTTCAAGCAGGACCCTGTTCAGGTAACAATATTTTCCCCAATTATATCCTCTTGATTGAAAAGGGATTTTGCAGTAGTCTCAAATCATAAGAATGCAAATTAAGAATTTTTCTATAATAAAAACAGAGAAAACTATTTTTGTCTATTTTCTATTTGTCTTTCCTGACAGAAATGGAAGATATGACCCAGCAGTCATCAGGATATTCTGAGGATTTAAATGAAATTGAGTTTTAAGAAATGATCTGAATTGGATGAGCTAAACAAGAGCCATACCTCTCTTCAATCAAAATAAACACAAAACAAATAAATACCGGACAGTCTTAACCATTTTGTGAATTATAAAACGACTTCACAGCACAGTATTCTTTTTCATTACTTTTGCAAAAAATACTGACTCAGGGCTTTTTGGTGTTTTTGTTTTTGGTTTTTGGGTTTTTTTTTTCCTTTTTGCGTATGACAACTGTTACGGAAATACAGGCTATTGATTTTGCGTAGATCATTCATCTTAATTTTGGTTCCAGTTAGAAATACAAATATACTATATTGCAGTCACTTTAAAGTATGCAAATGGAAGGGCACAATCAAAATGAGATGTGTCATTTAAATCTGCATTCAGTGAATGTATTGGGAGGAGAGGATGTCTCGTGGGTTTCTTTTTGAATTTCAAGTATCGCAGCTGTTTTTAAAGTAATAATGTGAGGTGTCAGTATCTGCAGAATGAATGCAGTTTTTCATGGTAACAAGTTAGTCTAAGAAAATAAAATCTTATTTTCTACGTTTTATTCATAGAAATGGAGTGTTAATTGTTAAATATTTTTACCATACGTGATAACTAAGGATCTTTCCTGAATGTCCCAGGGTAAGTCAGTATTAATTAATGCTGTATTACAAGGCAATGCTACTTTCTTTTTCCCCCCTTTGAACTACTTTGGAAAGTCACTATGAACACATGGATTAGAAATTGCACTCTTTTTTTGTAAAGCAAGCTTGAAAATGTTTATGTACACACACCTGAAAATTTTTAGGACATGTTAAGCAATTTTACTGATTTTTATAATAAATGTTTTGGTAAGGTTTTGAGGAGTATGAATTCAAGCAGACATACTAAACTGCTGCTTTTTATTTACGTGCTTAGAAAATTGTACATACGTATTTTATACCCAAACAGCTGTTTTAAGATTACCTAATAAAAGGTAATTTGAAAATCTTTTCCCTAGCAATGAACTCATTTCTATGTTATTTTCCTTGTTCAGAATATCTTCGGTACATAACTGCAGATTCTAATTTGAATTTCTGCTCTGCCAATGTTAAATTCTTCTTATGCCTTCTATTAGTGACATGAGCATTGCTTACATTGATACAAGAATTGATTTTTATTTATTTATTTTTAAAAATTTTTGTTTATTTTTGAGAGAGAGTGGGGGAGGAGCAGGGAGAGAGGGAGACAGAGAATCCCAAGTAGGCTCCCCACTGTCAGTGCAGAGCCCTGACGTGGGGCTCAAACTCATGGAGAGATCATGACCTGAGCCATAATCAAGTAGGACGTTTAACTGACTGAGCCACCCAGGTGCTCCAAGAATTAATTTTTGGAGTGTTTTATTTTATATAAGCTAACTTACTTTTTCACCACATTTTATCCTATTACAACGTAAACACTATGAGGATGAGGATTCTTGCATGTTTTGTGTTACTTTTGTAGTCTCTGTACCCAGAAGAATGTCTGGTATGTAGTACGTGTTCAATAAAGAAATAGTTGTTGAATGAATGAATGAATTTAAGCCTTCCAACATCCTCCAAAATGGAGATATTATTAGTTTTTTTTACAGAGAAGGAAACCGAGGTTCAGAAGAGTGAACACATTATTTAAGTGGAAGAGTAGAGTCAGGTGTCTCTGACCCCAAAGTCCATACCTCTTCCTGCTTTGTACGGCCAAAAATCCATGGTCCTCACAGACTTGGGTGGTATTCTCACTGAAGAATGTCAAAACTCTTCAGGTGCCTGGCTGTGTAGCTCAGTCGGTAGAGCATGTGACCGTTGATCTCGAGGTTATGAGTTTGAGCCCCACATTGGACATAGGGATTACTTTTTTAAAAAATGTCAAAACTCTTAAGTTAATCCATAAAGAGTAGTATACTTCCCTGAAGACCACAGTGCTTGGAAAACAAAAATTCTCAACTGTACAAAATTAACATCCTGAGGTTTATGGAGAAAATAAACTTCTGTAGTAAAGCAAAATTTTGCAAATCACATCCTTTCTATTCATGATGATTTTAAGTAAGTAAGTAATTAATTATCTATTAATCCCTAAATAAAGCTGAAACATTGAGGAAGGAAGATTTCAAGGTGTGAAGCAACTCAACAGTATGCTAGACGGTATAATCTCCTCAACCTATTATTCCTGTCCAGAGCTTAGTTATATTTGCTGAATAAAGAAATGAAAATTGTGTCTCTGGGACTTAACACAGTACCTTCATGCATAGCAAGTCACTTATAGTGACTGAAGTCATTCACCAACCTCCTTGCTTATAGATTACGTAAATCCATAGTAATAATCAGAGCTAACATTTATTGGATTTTTCTATCTTCAGACATTTTTCAAAGGGCTTTATGTGAATTCACTCATTTAATCCTGATAACGACTCATGAAGTCGATCTAGTGATATTTCCATTTTATAAATAGGGAAACTGAATTTGTCCAAGTTCAGCAGCTAGTGTAGGGCTTGGGTTTGAACCTGGGCGTGTTTCACTGCCAAACCTGCGTTCTGATCTTTGACTGCCTCCTGAACCTGCCAGCCCTCCGGTTGACTTCACCCCCAATACCAATTTAAACCTCAGGCAAAAGTTCCAGGTTTCTCTCACTCCAGAGGATTTATTGGCTACCAAAATTACCCCAAAGGTTGCCAAACTAGAAATACTACTTGGGCCTCCGGCTTTGGTAATTGGGGAGAAAAAAAATGAGGGTTGGCAAGTAGTTATTAGGGAAGAAAGGAAAGGAGTAATTGTTACCAGTTGTTGCTAAGAAACAACCTGAAGTTCATACAGAAGAGAGGAGGTAGAAGGTGAGTGGATTAATGTACCTTCCTCACTTCTGTTCCTTTTGGAGGATTCAGATTTTGGATGCTTCTCTTCCTGCCCAGGTTACCCATGGCATTCATTTTAACTATACTTCGCCTGGATGAAAATACGAAAGGCTACTTAGCACAGTATAGTTTCCTCAGGTTTAGAAATGCCTTGTGGGAAAGCGTACTAATAGGTACCACGCGGTATTTGCGTTGATTTTAAATCTTCTCTAAACACACAAGTGCTTCGAAAACAAGCTACTTTCTCCACACAGATTGCCTTCTCCCCTACAATTTGCTGTGTGGGTTGGAGATTATTTGTGTGTAGAAGGGAGTGGAGGAGAAAACAGTAGCTCTGATAGAGGGTCTGGTTTAATGTGGAGGAAGAAAGGGTTCAGCAAAGATTCAGTGAGAAATCTACACTCCAGGCATTTTGCCAAGCATGGAGGTTATGAAGATACTCACAGATTAGTGAGGAAGACACAGGTCCAAACCGATCAGCACAACTTGGAGTGCTAAATCCAATGAGGTCATATGCCCAGGTGCTATGGAAGGGTCTCGGACGGGCATCTGACCAGGAAGGGCAGGGCCAGCCTCCCGCGGCAGCCCAGGCTGAGGTGAGAACCAAAGGAGACCTCCGAAGGCAGCGTTCCAGGTGCACGGATGTCCTCTGTGACTCTCAGGGTGGAGACTGGCCTCTCTTCCTTCTTATTCCCCTATAGGAGACGTGTTTTCCAGGGTGATTTAACCAGAACTTGGGGCAGTAGGTGGGGAGAGTTTTCATAAGTAATCAATCATTCTAGTGTCGCATTCTCTACGTGCTAATTGCTTTACAGATTGATACGGCATAGTGATTAAACACAGGGTTTCTGGATTCAGGGTGTCTCTGTTAAAATCCCGGCCTTGCCTTTTTCCGACTTCAGACTGGGGGCAAGTCACTGACACCCTCTCTGATCCCTATTCTTAGAAGAGAGAGAAGTAGAGACTCCTTGTCTACTTCTTAGTAGGTTGCTGTAAAGATGAAATGAAAATATTACCTATCAACGCTTAGTGTCTAACACATGCCATTCTAGTTTATACTGAAAGGTCTGAGTGGGTGTTTGGTTTTGGGTTTGGGTTTTTTTTTTTTTGATAAATTGTAGTTATTTTTAATGTATTCTTTCTCTACAAAGAACTGTGAGTTTATAGTGCCATCTTAAGGATAAAACAACCATATAATCTTGTTATTTTATCACGTTTTTCTTTTTTACTAGCGATCCTAGGCTCATTTTAACCAGCAGCTGGGTAAATGCCTTCTCCTTTGCTCTCCCTGTTCCATCCACTGTTCCTGGTTCTGGGCTGCCCACTCTGTATATATACCCTAGGAAGATTTATTATGCTAAACCTAAAGTCGTGTTTTCATGCCTATCTCCTCAAGAATGGTTGCTTTTCCAATTTTGTATCCCCACTGCCTACCATGCTCAACAAATATATCTGCATTAAATAAGAAAATGCTCAATAAAAGTAGTTTAATACGAATCTGTATGTGTGTTCCAAGCATCATAAGGGATATAAACATTCTCTTTCTGTCCATGAACATTTCATAGCCTGGAAATCCACACTCTAAAAAAAATTTTTAATGTTTATTTATTTTGAGAGAGAGAGAGAGAGAGCGAGAGCATGCGCACACAAGCAGGGAAGGGCAAATAGAGACAGAGGATCTGCAGCAGTCTCCATGCTGACAGCAGCAAGCCCGATGTGGGGCTCCAACTCAGGATCAGCAAGATCATGACCCGAACCGAAGTCAGACACTTAACTGACTGAGTCACCCAGGCGCCCCTCCACACTCTAAATATTTAACATGAAATTGTGTCCCTGGTCAGTGAGGATAGTTGGGGCGACTGGTGAAAACAAATTTAAGCCTTCTTTAGAGGGTCATGTGCTCTCCAACCAGGCAGCACACATTTCCCATATATAAAACGGCACAGGAGGCCTCACAATCCAACATTACAACACATTTGGTCAGTGGTCAACACACAGCAGAATTAGATACTCAAGACTTCATAGGATAAGAGTTTTTGATAGACACTTTAAAATAACTATTTTAAAAATGGAGGGGCGCCTGGGTGGCGCAGTCGGTTAAGCGTCCGACTTCAGCCAGGTCAAGATCTTGCGGTCCGTGAGTTCGAGCCCCGCGTCGGGCTCTGGGCTGATGGCTCAGAGCCTGGAGCCTGTTTCCGATTCTGTGTCTCCCTCTCTCTCTGCCCCTCCCCCATTCGTGCTCTGTCTCTCTCTGTCCCAAAAATAAAATAAACGTTGAAAAAAAAAAAATTAAAAAAAAAAAAAAAATGGAGACCACCCCTGCCCCCCAAAAAGTATTGAGCACTTAACAAAAGGCAATAAATACTCTATGAAAAAACAAGCAGGCAGATTAAAGGGAACCAAATGGAAATGCTGCACATGAAAAATATAGTCACTAAAATTAAAAATTCAACAAAAAGGCATAACTAGACATACTAACTAGACATATTTAATGGAAGAGAACCCGGTGAACTAGAATATAAGGTAATACCGTGAATGCAATACAGAGAGATAAAGAAATGAAAAATATGAAGGTGGCAGAGATCGACAGTATCCAGTGTATACAATGAGGTTTCCAAGAGAGAGAGAATGGGGGAAAGGAATATTCAAAGGGAATATTAGACGGTTTCAGAATTGGTGACAGATAAAAATGTTCAAAATCAGGAAGTCTAACAAATCTGAGCAATTAGTGAAACTAAATCCACACCTCGATCCATCATTATGAAATTATGAAGCAGATTCAAATGAAAAAGACAGATGAATTACAAAGGAATAAAAATGAAACAAAATCAAACTTCTCAACAATGAGGAAAGTTGGAATAATACCTTTAACACGATGAGAGAAAATCATGTCACCTGGGAATTTTAGCATTCAGAAGGACAAAATCATGACATTTTCAGATAAACAAGGAAGAAATCTTGTATTTTTCATATGCATGTACATATATATTATACATATGCATATATATGCATTATATATATTATATATAATATTATTGTATAATTATATAATTATATTTATATAATTATATTTATATAATTTATTATATATAATTATTATAATTATATATTATATATAAATATATATAGTTATTATAATTATATAATATATATAATATAATTATATATTATATATATTATATATTATATATATGCATATATATGCATATATATATGCATATATATATAATATATATATGCAGGTGTATATACAAATACAGGTAATTATTATAATTATATATTATATATATAAATATATATAATTATTATAATTATATAATATATATAATATAATTATATATTATATATTATATATAATGCATATATATGCATATATATATGCATTATATATAATATATATATGCAGGTATATATACAAATACAGGTATTCCTCAACTTACAATGGGGTTATGTCTGACAAACCCATTGTAAGTTGAAAATATCATAAGTCAAAAATGCATTTAATACACCTAACCTACTGATCATCAGAGCTTAGCCTAGCCTACCTTAAACATGCTCAGAACACGGGGCACCTGGGTGGCTTAGTAAGGTTAAACATCCAACTCTTGACTTCAGCTCAGGTCATGATCTCACAGTTCATGAGTTTGAGCCCCGCATCAGGCTCTGCTCTGGCAGTGTTGAGCCTGCTTAGGATTCTCTCTCCCTCTCTCTCTCTTTCTTTTGCTCCATCCCTCCCCTTCTCCAGATAAATAAACTTGAAATAACATGCTCTGAAGACTTACGTTAGCCTACAGTGGGACAAAGCCATTTAACACAAAGCCTATTTTATAACAAAGTGTTGAATGTTGTATGTCGTTTCTTGAAACTGTGAAAAGGAGAATGCTTGTCTGGGTACAGAATGGTGGCCAGTTCTTTACCCTTGTGGCGCTGGGACTGACTGGGAGCTATAGGCACTGCCCCCCGCACAGCACCGGAAAGGAATTTTGTATGTCGCCAACCCAGGAAAAGATCCACGGTCCAAATCTGAAGTACTCTTTCTGCTATGCGTTGCTTTCTCACCATTGTCAAGCAGAAAAATTGTAAATCAAACCATATCTATATCAGTGATAGTAAAAGTACCACATATCGACATTGATGGGATGTAGCTAAATCGATACATGAAAAGAATCCTGTCACCTTAAACAGTTCATTTAAAAGCTGAAAAAAGAGGAAATTATTGAGCCAAGTAACACACTCAAGAAGTTGGAAAAGGAACAGAAGATCTAAAGAACGTAAGAAGGAAAACAGAAAGAGCATACATTAATCCAATAGAAACAAACAACAAGTAGGGAAAGAATTAATAATCTGTGCAAGTATCTCAAGAATTAGACTAGCAAATTAAACCTAAAAGTACTGCCCTAGACCCAGGCAACCCACCCTGGGGCCTGTTGTAGGGCTTTAAACATTCCATGAATGTTCTCAGATGGTGCTGTGAGTTGAGAATACTGGGCTATCAATGTGTCTCATTGTTTACATTTGATACCGCCGATGGAAGCAGCCAACAGGTGGGCCTGAAGGACCAAAGGGACTGTTAGCAAGCCCAGGAAGAGCTATGGTCTTGGGGAAAGGTTGTATGAGAGGGACTGTGGCCAGAGGTGGAAGAACACAGCTATTCTCCAATCCCCCCGGTAAACCCAATCAAAAGTCAGAGGGCAAATGAGCCTAGATGATGCAGGTCATAGAAATGAATCCCTCAAGCCACAGAGCAGGGTGGAGGAGTGGATGAAGGATATAGTGAAACAAGCAGAAAAAAACACAGCCCCGAATCTTTAAATCTCTTAATGTGTTTTCTCATCTTAGGGCATTATCTAGAATCTTTAATAGTGGGGATTATGGCATCTTTCTTTTGATCTTAATGAGAACAGTTTCTCCATTAATTATCATGTGTGCTTTAGGTTTTTGATCAGCGGCACTTATCAAGTTAAGAAACTTCAGTGCCATGCATAAGAATGTAATAAGTTCCTAAGAACTTATTACAAATAGACATTGGGCTTTATCAGATGCTTCTTTGCATATGATGAGATAGTATGATTTTTCCCCTTTAATCTTTTAGCATGCAAATTACATGGATACAGTGTAGATTCTTTTTTTCTCAGTTAGAAATGTCTTGAGGTGCCTGGGTGGCCCAGTGGGTTAAGCGTCCGACTTCAGCTCAGGTCATGATCTCACAGTTCGTGAGTTTGAGTCCCGTGTCAGGCTCTGTGCTGACAGCTCAGAGCCTGGAGCCTACTTTGTATCCTGTGTCTCCCTCTCTCTCTCTCTGTCTCTCCCTGCCTCAGGCTGTCTCTCTCTGTCTCTCAAAAAGGAATAAATATTAAAAAAATTTTCTTAAGAAAAGAAGAAGGAAATGACTTGATTTTTACGTGAAACATAATTTCACTGTAAAACAGCATACAGCATGTTTGTAAATGTTAAAGGATAATAATAAAATGACCACTCATTCGCACTGATACAGCATGAGAAACGGAACACTGTCAATAACCTAGAGGCACTGTGTGGACTGCGGCCCAGTCACATATCCTTCCACTGCCCAGAAAGATAGCCATTATCCTCAAATTCATGTTAATCATTCCTTTCCTTTGTATTCTGTAGTCCTCATTCATGTGTATGCATCCTAATATATATGGCTTAGTTTTACTGCCATTTAAAAATTATGCAGAGGAAATCAGTGCATATTAATTCATCGTCATTTGTCTTTTTTGTTCAAAATTATGTTTCTGAGAGTCAGCAATGCTGAATTTCTAGCTGTAGTTCATTCATTTTCATTACGGTATGGTATTCCATTAAGTGATTATACTGCAATTTATTAGTTAGTTCTGCCATTGATGAATATTTGAGTCGGTGGCGACAATGCTGCTAAAATATTTTTTGTATAAGGGCCCAGGTACCCATGGGAAAGAATATCTTTGGGCTGCATGTCTAACATGTGAATTGCTGTTTTGTACGATAGGTACACTCTACTAAATCAGGAGAAACTGCTTCCCAGCTGGCTGCACTAATCTACATAACTCCTACCAGTGTAGACTGCACGACTCCTACCGGTGTAGATGAGAGCCCCCAACATGCTAATGTCAGATTTTAATTGTTGCCAATCTGATAATTCTGAAATGGCATTTAATTGAGGTTTTAATTTGCATTTCTCTAGTGACAAGTTAAATTGAGCCTCTTATCACATGTTCTATGACCACTTGCATTTCACCTTATGCAAAATGCCTGTTTATTTTGCCCATTTTTCTAGTGAGCTGTGTATCATTTTCTTACAGATTTGTAGGAATTCTCTTAATATTCCAGATAGTAAGCTTCTGTTTATTTTTTTTTTAAGTTTATTTATTTACTTTGAAAGAGAGAGAGAGCTGGGGAGGGGCAGAAGGAGAGAGAGAATCCCAAGCAGGCTCCACACTGCTAGTGTGGAGCCTGATGTGGGGCTTGAACTCACAAACCGTGAGATCATGACCTGAGATCATGACCAAAATCTAGAGTTGGGTGCTTAACTGATGGAACCACCCAGGCACCCCTAAGCTTCTGTTTATTGCAAGTGTTGCAAATACCATTTTTTTCTTTTTCTTTTTCTTTTCTTTTCTTTTCTTTCTTTCTTTCTTTCTTTCTTTCTTTCTTTCTTTCTTTCTTTCTTTTTTTTTTTTTTAACCTTGTGGTTTCTCTCCCCACCCTATTGTGGTGAATTTGTTTAATGAAAGGTCTTAGTTTTTAATATGTATGAATTCATAATCTTTTTACATTCTTTATGATTTATGTATTTTTTTGTCTTAAGAAACTCTTCCCTACCCTGTGTTTTTAAAGATATTCCCACATGGTTTCTTCTAAAAAAGTAAACTTTTTCCTATTCCCTTTAAGTGTGTGATTTATCTGGAATTATATCCAGCCAACCTGCTAAGCTATCTATTATTTCTCAGAACAGACTCTATATTTACATTCATTTCCTACTGCTGCTATAACACATTACCACGCTCTCTGAGGCACAAAACAACACATTCATTATCGCACAGTTCTGGAAGTCAGAGTCCCAAAAATGAATCTCATGGAGCTAAAATTAAGCTTTCGGCAGGGCTTTGTTTCTAATGGAGACTCTAGTAGAAAATCCATTTCTTGTCTTTCCCAGCTTTTAGAGGCTTCCCGCATTCCTTGGCTCATGGCCCATCTCCAGCTATGCCCTCGCTCTGACATCTGCTTTCATTGTCTGACTCTGACCCCCTGCCTCTCTCTTCGAAGGACACTTCTGGTTATACATGTCCACTGGATGATCCAGGATAATCACCCCATCTCAACACTCTTCACTTACTCACGTCTACAAATTCCCTTTTGCCCTGTAAGCTGCCCTATTCACAAGTCTCAGGGATTATAATGTGGGCATTTTCGAGGAGCCATTATGCTGCCCACAGCAATTTTCTTTTGCTGTAGATTTCTTAATAAGGCCCATTTTGGTTTTCCTTTTTTAACTCCTCCAGCTGCTCTATTTTCTTAAGTGATTTGGCAGGCTAAGATCTCCATAAAGTGCTCAATAGAAGGAGTAATAGAATTGTCCTGAACTTGTTCCAGAACTTAATATTGCTAAACATTCCATCATTGAACACGAGTTTGCTGAAGGGTTCTGAAGTTGCCTTTTCCTGGTCAAAGGGAGTTTTCTTCTACTTGTATTTTCCTAGAAATTTTGACCATGAATGTGTGTTGAAAACAATTGAATGCTTTTCTTTTTCTGCCTTTATCTTTCTCCTATAAGTTTCTAATCTGGAGAATCATAGTGATTTATTTGATTTGCTAGTATTTAATCAACCTTGAATTCCTATCAAAAACCCAATTAGGTCACGATATATTTACTTTTACGAGCATTGCTATATATTTGCACATATGTCCATGAGTAAGATAGATAGGAAGTTTTCATTTCCATTAATTTACCAAGAAATTAGGAGATTTAGACATGGTAAGATTCATAAGAGGAGTTGGAAAGGCTTCCTTCTTCTTCTGTACTCAGAAAGTATGGGTAGGATTAGAGTGCTGCTTCTCAGCCTGGGGGACGGGGGCAATTTTACCTCTTCAGCGACATTTACCAGTGTCTGGTGACATTTTTTGTTGTCAAATCTGTGGAGACACTGCTGCCTTCTAGCGCACAGAGGCCAAGGATGCTGCTATCTTACAATGCACAGGACAGCTGCCTCCTCTTTCCCCCAGAAAAGAATTTTATCTTACCCCAAATGTCAACAGTGCTGAGGCTGGGGGTTTCTTCTCACTCTGAAATAAATCATCACCATCCTAATTTGTAATTTTGTATTTTTTGAGAGGGGCTTCAAAACTTTTATAAGCTTCTAGGACCTAGATCTTGTGGGAAAAAGAGAGAGCACTGTGTAGAGGACAGGTGTGTGTGTGTGTGTGTGCGCGCGCTGTGTAGAGGACAGGTGTGTGTGTGTGTGTGCGCGCGCGCGCGTGTGTGTAAGCAAGAGAGACAGACAGGGAACAGCCAGCTAGTGGGCCAAAGCCAATATGAGAAACAGGTGGAAAAAGAGAGAGATTTTTGTCTTCATATAATTCTCAATCACAGTTAGTAAGAAATTGGCCACATGTAACAATGTCAAGAAACTGAAGGAAAGTCATCAGTATGGCATATAGTCTAGCAATTTTAATTCTTGGTATCTATCCTAGAGAAATGCTAGCACATATACATAAAGTTGTGTCTGAGGATATTCCCTGAAGCAATGTTTGTAAAAATGAAAAATTGGAAGCAATCTGTATGTCAAATCAGAGCAATAAAGTGAGATACAGTCATACAAAAACCCTACAGCAGTTATAAAGGAACTAGTTTTATATGTGTCAACATGGATATATCTCAAAAATACATTTTTTCATGAAAAACAAAATTGCATAACTATTCTTACCATATTTTGAATGTTAATACATTTATATATGTATGCATGTAATATCTTATATCTTTATACAATACATTTATGTAATGCATTCACACTCAAAATAATACTACATATTTTCAGTAGGTAAAATGCATGTAAATATAAAAATGGCCTTAAAGGACATCATGTTACACCCTGAACAAGTGTATAGAGGTATCTAACTCTGGAGAATAAGGAGTACAGCAACAAGATTGAGAAAAAAAATGTCAAGTGCACACTAATTTGATCTGTGTTGTTCTAATTTTTAAGAAGAGAATGTATACATGTGTTTCGTGGGTTATTGTTTAAAAAGTAGACAATGGAAAGACAATGAAATCATGCCCCATTGTTAACAGTGTTCATTCTCGATTGCAGGAATAATGCATGGTTGTTGGTTTCTGGTTTGAGTTCTTTTGGGTTTTCCAACTTCCTAAAATCATAACAAAAACACAAGTACAATTTTAATTGTGAAAGGAACATGATGGCTATTAGTCAAAGTGTTGGAGGTGAGAACTTAAAACCAACAAGTTCCTGGGAGAGTTTATCATTTGTGTGGCCGATTTCAACAGATTTAGCATGGTTCTGACAGTCACCAACTTTCTTTCCTTTGGGAAGTAACACGGTGCGGGGGGGAAACACTCGCCCTTCCCCTGGAGACCCCTGACCTAGTCTGAACGAGGACCATCAAATCATTTTGCAAGGACTGGTGGAGGGGATTGCTCCTAGCACCTTGTTCCTGATCTTTCCGAAATTGAAGGCAAATTCCTCTCAGAGCAAGTTAATACCGTTCTTCCCATTTCATATCCTTAAAAGAAATGAAGGCCCATTTTGCTGTATAGACTCTGTCATGCCACATTACAAAGCACATGTGAAACCTGATATTAATCCCTAATGATCTTTCGATCTTTCCATTGGTTTCTGTATCCAAGAGATGGAAAATTGAGAAAGACGCAAATCTGTTGAGATACTGATCCAGAATAGAAAAATGAGTTATGAAAAGGTACTTAGAACAGTAGCTGGTATATATGGTATATGCTGTTAGTATTAGCTATTACCACTAATGGTATAGCTATTACCACAACCAATTCCAAGGCTAATAACACCACGGGAAGAAGAAGCAGATATTTTGATTGTTTAGAGCTTTTCTATGACGTTAGAAACAAATTTTTTAGAAGTTAAAATCTAGAGAGAAAGTGTCCTTATCTCTAGCAGAAGCTTGCTGTTTGTGGTGTAAGTTCCCCTCCCCCCCCCCCCCCAAGGGCGTTCACTCTCCTCAGGACCCCTCATCCCTGCCTACATCCTCCCCAGCTGTACTTTAACAGGGTTAATCAGAAAGTGTGGATGAGGGGGAGCTGGGGAAGAGGGGTTGTTTCTGGGTCCCAAGGACTTCCGTTTCAGCACCCTTTTCCCTCCTTTTCAAGCCTTGAGGGCTCACTTTCCACTATACGAATTTGCCGGAAGCAAAGGTAGCATTTCCTCTCACTTGGTATATAAACCAGGAGATCATCTCTGTCATTCTGTGAAGGTTCTTATCAGAACTGGAAGAGTAAACCATCTTAGTCCGTGTAGCCTCTGCAGAGTCTCAGTTCGTGTATCTTGCCCCACCTTCTTGCTATTATAGCACCATTATCAAGGGCTTGGAGTAAAGCCAAGAAAGACAACACAGAAGGTGGCATTTTGAGGGGGAGGTGAAATATATTCATGGTCCTTGACCCTGCCCCTTTCTTAACCTTTTAAAGTTTGTTTATTTATTTATTTAGAGAGAGGGACAGAGAGAGCTCATGAGCAGGGGAGGGACAGAGGGCGGGGGGGGGGGGGCGGTGGTGGGTAGAGAGAGGAAATCACAAGCAGGCTCTGCACTGTCAGCACAGAGCCCCATGCAGGACTCAAACTCGTGAACAGTGAGATCATGACCTGAGCCAAAACCAAGAGTGAGACAGTTAACCTACTGATCTATCCAGGCATTCTGAGCCTGCCCCTTTCTGCTAGCTTTTTGCCAGTAAATAGTTTATTTATTTTGAGAGGGAGAGAGGGAGAGAACGTTTGAGCAGGAAAAGGACGGAGAGAGAGAGAGGGAGAGATAGAAAATCCCGAGAAGGATCCCGACTATCAGTGCAGAGCGCGACATGGGGCTTGAACCCACAGACCATGAGATCATGACCTGAGCCATGATCTATTTAGTAGATCTATTAGTAAAAAGCTATTTACTATTTATTTATTTTCAGAGGGAGAGAGAGCAAGTGGGGGAGGGGCAGAGAAAGGGAGAGAGAGAATTCCAGGCACACTCTGCACTGTCAGTGAGGAGCCCGATGTGGGGCTCGGACCCATGAACCATGAGATCATGACCTGAGCCGAAGCCAGATGCTTAACTGAATGAGCCACCCAGGTGCCCCTATAAATAAATAGACTTAAAAAAAAAAAAAAAAAACCTATATCACAGAAAAAATATTTAATGTCATGGAAATACAACCATAATATATTATGTGAGAAAAAGAGGGTGTAATAACAGTATTATAAAATAATATAATTCATGCAGCATCATCCTGAGGTTTTTTTTTGGCAGAGGGGAACAAAAGGAGTATATATATCATACATACACAAGGAAAAAGATTTTTAAAAAATGCACTAAAACCTTAGCAGTGATTAGTCTGGGTAGAGTAATTAGGAGAAAATTTTCCTTTTGTGTATGTTTTTCTGTGTGCTCCCAAAGTTCCTACAGGAACTTAACCAGTTCCTATACTGGTTTTGTAATTAGAAGCAAAAGCAATAATATTTTCCTTTTTAAAAGGTGGTCGTAGAGCATGACTGGCTGGCTCTTTAGATAAGAACTCATAGCCTGTGTGCATTTGTGGGTCATCATATGCTCAGGGACCCCTTCTCAACTTTCAAGGTCATAAGCACAATTTGATTCATCCACTAAAGAATAATGGCACAGAAATGAGTTCCTGCCCTCAACTACCATTACTCTGCCTATGTTATATTTCCATTAGGATAGAGTCCCCCAAATGTAGTAATTTCTTCAAAGAATTTGACTCTTCGAAGGCTCTTGAAGTGCGGTAACAAATTACTTTTTAAAAACTTTGTAGTAGCGTGGTTAGGGAGCGACAGTCTAGCGCTCTCCTACACTGAGCATTTGGGCAGTTTTAAAATTCTTTTCTGTATTATAATTTGTATTTATTTCTAGTAACCCTGACAAGTTCATATGCTTTCTTTCTCATTATATGTTCTTTGGTAAAAACTTTTAGAGAGCACTGATTCCACTCGTGTGAGAGGAAGAAGCAGGCGCCTAGGAAAGGAACACTGTTCCTCGGAGTCAGGAATCAGGGTTCCTGATTTCTTTTCTTTTTTTTTTTAATGTTTATTTTTGAGAGAGTGAGCCAGAGCACAAGGCGGGGAGGGCAGAGAGAGGGGGAGACCAGAGGATCCCAAGCTGGTTCCATGACAACAGAGACCCGGATGTGGGCCCGAAACACACAAACCCTAGATCATGACTTGAGCCCAAGTCAGCAGCTCAACCGGATGAGCCACCCAGGCGCCTCTACTGCAATAGTTTTCTACATGGCCTCCCCACCTCCATGCTCAAGCCCCTCCAAACACCAACCAGAGGGATTCTTTAAAATTTTTAATCAGGGGCGCCTGGGTGGCTGAGTTAGTTAAGGGTCCAACTTCAGCTCAAGTCATGACCTCCCAATACCTGAAACCCGTCAGGCCCTGCCACTGGGCTCTGTGCTGACAGCTCGCAGCTTGGAGCCTGGAGCCTGCTTCAGATTCTGGGTCTACCTCTCTCTCTGCCCCTCCCCTGCGCCTGCTCTATCTCCCTCTCTCAAAAATAAATAAACATTAAAAAAAAAAAAAACACCCACACAATCTTTAATCAGATTATGTCCTTCTCCTGCTTAAAACCATCCAATGGCTTCCCAGTGCTTCAAAAATAAAATTCAGCTCTTTCCTGGTGGGCAAGGCTCTGCTTTGCGACGCTGTTCACTTCACTGCAGCCACACCAGCCTTTCCTTTGTTCCTCAAACATCCCACTTATTCCCATTCCAGAGCTTTTGTCCTTGCCCGGAATACTCTTTTGTCATTTACCTTAGTTCCCCCTCATTCTGGGTTTAACTCAAGCATCGCCTCTGCGCCTCCCCCCATCACATTTGTTCTGGTTATTATTTTTCATAGCACCTAGCATAGCCTGGAAATGTCCTAATCCTTTCTTGCTTCACTGGTTCTTTTTCTGCCTCCCGCATCAGAAAGCGCTCAGACACCCAAGCTTGACTGGCTCCTTCAGTACCGCGGCCCCAGCCTCTTGTAGGTTGCCCATTATTAGCCGAGTAAATGAGGAGCTGCGTAACCCTCCGTGCACCTCTTCTTCAGTGAGGTTAACCACCTGCGTGCGAGTAGGTTTCAGTGAAAGCACGCGCTCATTGAAGCCAGTGAAGCCTAGCTCGTGGATTTCTAGAAACTTCGGGAGAGGAAGCCTTAAAAGGCAAGGAGGGAGCCAGGGGGGCAGAGAGTCTCTGCCGAGTCTGTTCACAAGTGGGAGCGCGCAGGGGACCTAGCCCGACGCTTTTAGGGGAGACATGGGCATAGGGTCATCGCAAGAGTTTCTTTTTGGGACGCGGGGACCTGATTGAAGGCAAACAGGGAGCCAAGTGAGAAGACGAAGAGCCAAAGACCGGCGAGCCCGGGTGCGCTCGGTCGGTGTCCCGACACAGCTGGTCGGAGGTCGCCCGCCCTCGCTCTCAGGTGTCGCCGCGAACGCCTCCCTCTGTCCCCTCGCGGATGGGCTTCCTCAGAAGGCTGAAAGGACTTTCAAAGTACTAAATGCCATTGACATCTCTGAGTTAAAAAAAAAAACAAACACCCAACTCTGAAAAATGCACAAACGCTCGTAGAGAAAGATGAGGTAGCCGTCTCCCGGGAGGATGCCGCCCCCACCCGCTCGCGACCCTCAACCTCGCCCGCGTTCTCTTTGCCTCCCGCCTCCTAGGCCGCGCGCCGAGGGGCGGGGCGGCCCGCAGACACCGCCCGGCCGGGACTGCGCAGGCGCGGGGGCGGGCTCGCGGGCGGTGTCGCGCGCCGGGCAGTTCGCGCGGGAGCCGGGCGCAGGGGCGTCGGGGCTGCAGCTCAGTGGGAACGGAAGCGCTTGCGGGGCGGAGGGGAAGCTAGGATGGCGACTCCGAGTAGGAAGACGTCGACCCCAAGCTCCCTGGCCTCCAAGAGAGCTCTCCCGAGAGACCCCTCGTCGGAGGTCCCGAGCAAAAGAAAGAGCTCGGCCCCGCCGGCGCCGCTGCCACTGCCGCTGCAGTCGTCCAGGCCTTTCGTGGAAGGCTCGATCGTCCGTATCGTGATGGAGAACTTCTTGTGAGTGGCCGGAGGCCGCGCCGCGGCGGGGAGGCAAGCGGGCCCGCGCGGGCGGGGGCGCAAGCTGCGTGGGTGGGTGAGGGTGGGTGGATGTGTGGCCGGCTGTGGGTCTGGTCGTGAATTCAAGCCGGCGTTACCGTGAGGATTTTTACTGAGAGGCCGTGGGGATTGACGTAGGTGTTGGTGTGGTAGGTGTGCGTCTGATGTGATGCGGATATTTTATTCATTCAGCCAGCGTTTTCTGAAGGCGTCATATGGCGGGCAGTGGACGTGGTAGGGAATAGATTTCTGGCGGCAGGGAGTCACGGCCTACAGACGGAGGACATAATCTGTAATTGACCAAAGTATGGGCGCTGGGAACTCACAGGAAGCAACAGTTAAATCAGAGGGGCAGTGACGCTGTGGCAGAATCGTGAAGAGTAAGCAGTTGCCAGGGGGACAAAATGGTGAAGGTTGTCGCGGATGGAGGTTGAAATGTACCAGAAAATTAAGCCTTACTCTCAATTGTTGGACCTCCCAGCAGACCCTTGACCCCTCCAAATCCAGCTATCTTTCCTGGTTCCTTTTCTTTCTCTCCAGACAACTAATAATCATAATAATCGTCTTAGAATTTAGTATGTTTTAGCACAAATACTGTGTATCTCTCTAGCATCTTACATTTCTTTTGGTCGAAGTCTTTTTTTTTTTTTTTCTTTAAAGCTTGCACATAGTGGCTTAGGGTAACAGAATTGTGGTAGCAATACCAGTGTGTTTTTCTTACCCCCAAGTATCTATCCTGTGCCAAGTATAGAAGTAGATGCTTTATTTACACAGTGCTCTCATTCTTGTAACATCTCTTCATCTCCATTGATGAGATGAGCTTGGAAAGGTTAATTTACCCATGTTTACACTGCTAGTAAGTAGCTGAATTGCTGTTTGAGTGCAGGTCAGGAAAGATAAATATAATCAAATGAGTTATCTACCATAATAATATAGATGAGTGTGTGTGTGTGTGTGTGTATGTATTTGTGCCATGGGGCACAAAGGATGAAGTGATTAATTTCATCCACAACTGTGAGAAAGAGCTTTGTACGGGAGGTTATAAAAGTCTTGAAGGAAGAGTGTTGTAGACAGAAGGAACCACCTGCAACAGTTTGTATATTTAGGAAGTGTCTAGTATTTTAGTATGGCTGGAACGTAGGATGTGAGCGAATATGTGAACAGAGCTGATACTGAAGAGGGAGGCAGCTATTGAGAATCTGCATTTTCTATACTAAGGAATTCCAATTTCATCCTGTTGGCAACCAGGATACATTTTAAGCAGGAAATGACATGTGATTTATATTACTCTGGAAGCAATGTGAAGGATGATTTAGAAAGGGTGCAAGATTGGAGGCAAGAAGACTTACAACAGTAAGGGATGATCAGAGTTTGAACCTTGGAGTAGCAGTGGGAAGTAGGAGCAGAAAGAAGAGATTTGTCAGGATTTGGCTTTAGACTGGGAGGCTGAGGGCAAGAGAGTTATGCAGCATTTTTCTCAAGTCTCTGCCTTGGTTCTTGGTCAGATGTGATGCTATTCAGCAGAAGGAACAATTTGGGGGGAAGAATAGTAAATGCTTTTTGGATCCTGTGATTTGAAGTTTCCTGTGGGACATCTGAAAAAGATCTCACATAGGCAGTGTTTTTAAGGGTCAGGAAAAGTGAACAGGTGAGAGATTTGAAAATCATGCATGTAAGTTGCAGAAATGCTTGAGATTGCCCAAAGGGAAATATTAATAGGAGGAATAGAAGGCCAAGTATAGAGCCCTGGAGGAATGCCAACATTTAAGGATGAGCAGAAGAGGACCTCGGACTGAGAAGGAAATGTTCAGGGAGGCAAGAGGAGAACCATGGGAGAGTATTCTCTCAGAAGCCTAGTGGAAAAAGTGTTTCAAAAATATCTGCTGCACCGGAGTTGGATAATAAGAATGAAAAGAGCCCACTGCGTTTAGCAAGTAGAAAATCTTTTACCCTTTGAAGCCATGGAAGCAGAAAATTTTGCAAGTCCTAGAAGAATGAATGAATGTGAGGAAATAAAGCTTGGGTGTGAAGAGAACGAAAAAGGTGGCTGCAAAGTGTAGAGCTAGCCTGTTTTATTTTCAGGATGAGTGGACTTTGAGTTTTAGGAATGAGGTAGGAGATAGGAGAGGTAGGCTTAGAGAACCGAAGTGGCCTGGAAGACAGTGGTTACTGGAAGAATTCCTATGAGTGAACCAAGTCCAGTTGGATTAGACGGTAAGGTCAGCTGGCCTTTAAAGGAATTCAAGAAAAGCCTGTAGGTAATGTAAAGCAAGAATAAATGTTTTGGCAAAGAAAATATTCACTTCTTATGTCTTAGTAATTTCGCCTTTTTATAATTCAGGACGTATGATGTCTGTGAAGTATCTCCCGGACCTCACTTGAATATGATTATTGGAGCTAATGGGACAGGAAAGTCGAGCATCGTGTGTGCCATTTGTCTTGGGTTGGCAGGCAAACCCGCTTTCATGGGACGGGCAGACAAGGTGAGTTAACAGCAGTATTTTTAAAAAATTTGGAGTTGTGACTTGCTTTTAGTATCGAATCACTTCCTGTATCTCAATTCCTCGGGTGTAACAAACATATAGAGCTTGAATATAAAGAATGAAGTTGGCAGGTAGAGATGGCTGGAGGACATTGCCACTGTAAAGGTATTTTGTACTATATATGAATCTAGAGAATTCTCCAAGTATGTGACACTTAAAATTCTTAGGAGTAGGGTAAAATGTCTTCTTAAATGTGTATTGTTGGGCTTGTGGAAAGGTGAAGTAAATTTACCAAGGGCGGAAACAAAATTGTGTGGATCTGAAGACTTAAACTCTGGAGTTGTTTCCCCAGGGGCATTTGCTTACTTTGCACCCTAAAGCCTAGTTTTTGATTGGTTGCTCTGGATTGGGGGTCCTGAAGGTAGAGGAGGGCTAGAAGATGAAACTTGAAGTCAAGCACTGTATTTAGTAGGAAAAATAAACACTGCAGAATGAGATACAGAGTTACTTACTTACTTACCCTGATTGTTAGCTCTGAATTTGGTGGAGAAAAAAAAAAAATCTTCAAAGAATTACTATTATTTTCTATTGAAAAATAATTGACATACGATATTGTATTAGTTTCAGGTATACAATATAGTCAATATTTATATATGTATGAAATGGTCACAATAAGTCTAGTTGCTGTCTATCACTATACAAAGTTGTTAGAATATTATTGACAATATTCCCTATGCTATAATTACGTCCCTATGTCTTACTTATTTTATAACTGGAAGATTGTACCTCTGAATCCATTTCATCTGTTTTGTCCACTCCCCTGTCTCCCCTCTGGCAATCATCAGTTCTCTGTGTTTATGAGTTTGTTTCTGTTTTGTCTTCCAAAGAATTCTTAACCACAAGCCTTAACACATGTTTAGAGCCACGATTCATCTTACCTCTGTGGCCTGATATCATAAATGATAATTTTAAAGTGGTCCCAGTTAGTAATATCTCCAGGCACCTGGCAGAAGCAGGGGCAAATCCTATGAAGAAAAATACATGAAATTCAGTCCTAAAAATTCTAACGTAAAAGTCCCGAGGAGTTCATGAATCCATACTTAACAATCAAAACATAGGAGGAAATGCCAACACAAACAGCAGATTGCATCATCAGACATGCAAAGCTTGTAGATGGAGAAAATAAACTAGGGATATTTAATTTGTTTAAGGAAATAAAAGAAGTTTGGAAGAATAACAGGAGTAAGTAACAGATGAAGTAAATTCGACACAGAATCAAATAGAACTTAATAAAAATATGTTCCTTGAAGATAGAAATTTGGTGGACAGGTGAAACAAAGCAGACATATTTGAGAAAAGAATTTGTAACTAAAATACTTGAACATATTTCTTAAAATATTATAGAAGTAAAAAGAGAAAAATCAAGGTTAAGACATGATAGGTAAAGGAAGATGATCCACTGTATGTCTGAGTATTTCCAAAGAAAGACAATAGACGAGGAAAAAACAATATTTCAAGAAACCATGACTGAGAATTTTCTAGAAACCTTAAAGTTTAAATCCTCAGAGTCAAGAAGCCTGATCTAGGCAGGATAAATAAAAGAAATACACAAGCAGACATGTTGTAGTGAATTACAGAAGAGCAGGCACAAAAGTATTGTTCTCAGAATGAAAGAAGTGGAAAAAAAAAGAAAGCCTGAAATTCTCTCACTGAAATATTTTTGAAAGTATATAATTTAGGAAGAAGAAAAAATAATCCTGGAAGAAAACTCTTAAGAAGTGAGAAGAAATGTTGAGCAAAAAAAAGGCAAATGTATAGGGAAATTATATGGAAACTGCATAAAATAATGTCTAATTTGTGAAGTTTAGATCAAACCAGATAGAACTGTTGTCTTTTCTGGTAGTAACCAGAGTTAAAACACTCCATGGATTTGTATTTTCAGGGAGAAGTTAAGATAATTGGTTAACTTCCAGTTTATTAAATTAAATATGCATGTTAAAGTTACGTAGGTAAACAAACCACTAAAACAATTGAAATTTATAAATCCTCCAAACAAAGATAAAAACATAGAGAGAGGGGAAGGAAGAAACAATGCCCAAACAAGACAGAAGAAGCCTTTAGAGAGGAGGAGAAAAGAAACAAATATAGAAAAGGAGATTATTACAAAACATAAAATGGTTGAATAGTCGCAATAATTATTAGTGGTCTAAGTTCATGTTTAATTTGGAAGTCTGCTGGAGTAGATAAAGAAAGAAAGCTCAGTTCTCCTGTTTACAACAAGCCTATTTAAAGTAATAAAGCAACAGAAAAGTTAAAAATGAAAAGATGAAGAAATACATAGGCAAATATATGAAAGAAAGGGATAACTGACTTGATACCAGGCAAAATAGACCTTAAGCAAAAAGTACTTATGGAAGTAGGATACGGTCATTAAATATTGATGAAAGGTCCAGTTCAGCAAGAAGGTAATTCATTTCTCAACTTGAATTCACTTAATGTAGGTCTAAAACATATAAACAAAATCAGAATTCCTATTGACAAGTTAACAAATTCATAATCGTGGTTGGAGAGCTATCGGTAATCAGATCGGTCAGATAAAAATTAGAATACGGAAGATTTGAACAACAGTTAAGCTTGAGCTGGTGGTCAGGTTATAAACACTGCGCTAAACGCTCGGAGAGCTCACATTCTTTTTAGGCACAAACGGAACATTACTAAATCCACATACTGAGCCATATGCAAATATAAAAAAAGTCAAAAGAATTGCTACCACACATACCATATTCTCTGATCATAATGCTATTAAGAGAGAAATAAGATAAGTGAAGTTTTCCCATTTGTTTGGAATGAAAAATATGCTTCTATATTATATATAGGTCAAAGAAGAAATCTTTTTTTTTTTTTTTAATTTTTTTTTTTTTTTAATGTTTATTTATTTTTTTGGGACAGAGAGAGACAGAGCATGAACGGGGGAGGGGCAGAGAGAGAGGGAGACACAGAATCAGAAACAGGCTCCGGGCTCTGAGCCATCAGCCCAGAGCCCGACGCGGGGCTCGAACTCACGGACCGCGAGATCGTGACCTGGCTGAAGTCGGACGCTTAACCGACTGCGCCACCCAGGCGCCCCGGTCAAAGAAGAAATCTTAATGGAAAATGAAAATAAGAGCAGAAATTAATTAAAAAAAAAAAAATACCCAAATCAGTAACTTTTGAGAAGAAAGGTGTTGGGGGTAGATAAAGTAGAAAAAAGGGATGGGGGCGCCTGGGTGGCTCACTCAGTTAAGTGTCCAGCTCTTGATTTCGGCTCTGGTCATGATCTCGTAGTTAGAGGGATCAAGCCCCACTTTGGGCTGTGCTCACAGCGTGGATCTTCCCCCCTCCCCCTCTCTCTGCTCACACTCTGTCTCTCTTAAAATAAATAAACATTTAAAAAGGAAAAGAAAAAAGGAATGTAAAAATGCAATAAAGATATGTTGTGCTGTGATTGAAACAACTCCAAAATTTAAGTGGTTTAAAAATAGAGAAGGTTAATTCTTGTTCTTGCTGCTTACCCAGTGTAGGCCCTTTTGTGGTCACTTGGGTACCTAGGCTCATGAGGTCTTCATTTCAATATATACTTCCATGATGGCCACCTTGGGAAAGGGAACTGGCTGTTCATATTTCCTCCAAAAACTCATGTATATTCTCACATTTTCACTGGACAGAGCCAGGTAAAACACCACACCTTGCATCAGAGGGAACGAGCAAATGCAGTCCTCCTGTGGGCTTGGAGCAGAGCTGGAGTTTTCATGAACTGTTGTAATGCCTACCACCAGGGCATTATCAGAATGCAGTCAAGATTTAAATGATTATAAGAGAATATCATGGTGCCTGCATGTGTCTGCCACTGTGGTGCTGCTTCTGTTGGGCCGTGTGCCTTGTGCACTGGGCTCAGCGGCTGCTGCCCACCGGGCCTGCCCTGCTGGGGACAAAGCTTTTGTTGAATTCGTGAGTGATGAAATTGAGGAGGAAAAGAAGATCTGGAAGCATAAATTCCTCCCCAAGATGTCTCGTGGTTGAGAGCTGGAAATGTATGGGACAGAAGCCAAATTATTGCAGAAAGGTGCTGGAGAGAAGGTCACTATCACTTCAACATTAACAATAGCATGCTGCTAACATTTGATGGGGGGGAGCAGAAGGTTGAAGAACAGTCTGAATTGATGGCCACTCTCAATTTCTTGGAAGTTACAAAGAATGGCTTAGTGCTGGACTGTCACTATCCAGAAGATGAGGTTGGGCACGAAGAGGAGGTTGGGAGTGATGTTTTCTCATCAGGGAAGTGAGCTATTGATCCATTGGCAAGTCTGCGTGGAAGGATATGAATTACACACTCAACACTGGTCCCCTGGGCTGAACTTTATATGACCACCTGATGGATTTCCCAGTGGACTGAGGATAACACTTTGGCAGATGAGTTGGTAGACTCAGCACAGCCCTGGAGCACCAGGAATACATGACTTTTTTCAAAGATCTCTAAGGTTTGTCAAGAGCCAGTAAAGCAGGCAAGATGTTGAACACCTTAATTTTATGGCCGGCTTTGGCCAGGGAACAAAGCTACTCCGAAGCCAGACACACATGTACTTTGAGATAATTTTCATGCTAATATCATGGAAAATCATTCAAATTTAAATTATTTCCCTTGCCCTCTTACTTACTCATTTATGTCCTCTCTATAAATCTGTTGTTCCTGGAGTTTTGGATAATATAATGATGGACAATAAAATTGATTTATCTCCTCCAAAAAAACAAAAAAGACTATTATGAACAACTTCATGCTAGTAAAGCTTAAATTCTTAAAGTTGTAAATGTATAGTAGGTTTCTACCACTGTATAAATGATTCAAGCTGATTCTTAGTAGAAAAAAATCAGCTGTTAAATTTTTTCCTAGGACATCAAAGACCATTAGTTTTAACAACGGTCATTTTGTATTTTACACAAAGAACATGACTTAGGTACCAGAATCCATCAAGGAAAGAATGGGAAAACTATAAGCTAGTCTTACTCATGAGTATAGGAGCAAAAATCTCAAGAAAAAGAAACTATAGTCTGATGAATCTAATACATAAAATGCATCATACGTTGTGACCAAATAGAATTTATTCAAGGAATGAGAGATTGAACATTAGAAAAAAATGAACACATCACGTTTTATTTTTATTTTTTACATGTCACATTTTAAAGGACAACTGCATGAGCATCTCAGTAGAGAAAAAGCATTAAGTTCCACAGTAATTTATGATTTAAAAAACTCTTAGCAAATTAGGAGTAGAGGATACCTTTCTTTCTTTTTTCTTTTTTTATGAATATAATTCGTCAAATTGGCTTACATACAACACCCAGAGCTCATCCCAAAAAGTGCTCTCCTCAATGCCTATAACCCATTTTCTCTCTCCCTCACCACCACCCCCCCATCCACCCTTAGTTTGTTCTCTATATTTGAGTTTCTTGTGGTTTGCCTCCCTCCCTCTCTGTTTGTATCTATTTTTTCCCCCTTCCCTTCCCCTGTGGTCTTCTGTTCACTTTCTCAAGATCTACATATGAGTGAAAACATGATACCTGTCCTTCTCTGACTGACTTATTTCACTCCATGATACCTTCCAGTTCCATCCACATTGCTGCAAATGGCATGATTTCATTCTTTCTCATTGCCAAGCAGTATTCCATTGAATATATAAACTTCATCTTTATCCATTCATCAATTGATGGAAATTTAGGCTCTTTCTATAATTTGTTGAAAGCGCTGCTATAAACATTGAGGTACATATGCCCCTGTGCATCACCACTCCTGTATCCCTTGGGTAAATACCTAGCATTGCTATTGCTGGGTCATAGGGTAGCTTGATTTTTAATTATTTGAGGAACCTCCACACTGTTTTCCAGAACAGCTGCACTAGTTTGCATTCCCACCAGCAGTGCAAGAGGTTTCCTGTTTCTCCGCATCCTTGCCAGCATCTGTGGTTTCCTGATTTGTTCATTTTAGCCCCTCTGACCAGTGTGAGGTGGTATCTCAGTGTGGCTTTGATTTGTATTTCCCTGGCGATGAGTGACGTTGAGCATCTTTTCATGTGTCTGTTGGCCATCTGGCTGTTTGCCTGTTCATGTCTTCTGCCCATTTTTTTACTGGATTATTTGTTTTTCAGGGTTGAGTTTGGCAAGTTCACTATAGATTTTGGATACTAACCCTTTATCTGATATGTCATTTGCAAATATTGTTTCCCATTCTGTCAGTCACCTTTCAGTTTTGTTGATTGTTTCCTTTGCACTGCAGAAGCTTTTTATCTTGATGAGGTCCCAGTAGTTCATTTTTGCTTTTAATTCCCTTGCCTTTGGAGATGTGTCGAGTAAGAAATTGCTGCAGCTGAGGTCAAAGAGGTTGTTCCCTGCTTTTTCTCTAGGGTTTTGATGGTTTCCTGTCTCACATTTAGGCCTTTCATCCATCTTGAGTTTATTTTTGTGTATGGTGTAAGAAGGTGGTGTAGTTTCATTCTTCTGCATGTTGCTGTCCAGTTCTCCCAGCACCATTTGCTAAAAAGACTGTCTTTTTTCCATTGGATGTTCTTTCCTGCTTTGTCAAAGATTAGTTGGCCCTACATTTGTGGGTCCAGTTCTGGGTTCTCTATTCTATTCCATTGGTCTGTGTGTCTGTTTTTGCACCAATACCATGCTGCCTTGATGATTACAGCTTTGTAGTAGAAGCTCAAGTCTGGGATTGTGATGCCTCCCACTTTGGTCTTCTTCAAAATTACTTTGGCTATTTGGGGTCTTTTGTGGTTCCATACAAGTTTTAGGATTGTTTGTTCTAGCTTTGAGAAGGATGCCAGTGCAAGTTTGATTGGGATTGCATTGAATGTGTAGATTGCTTTGGGTAGTATTGACATTTTAACAAGATTTATTCTTCCAATCCATGGGCACGGAATATTTTCCCATTTCTTTGTATCTTCAATTTTCTTCATAAGCTTTCTGTAGTTTTCAGCATATAGGTCTTTTACATCTTTGGTTAAGTTTATTCCTAGGTATTTTATGCTTCTTGGTACAATTGTAAATGGGATCGATTTCTTTCTTTCTTTCTCTTTCTGTTGCTTCATTATTGGTGTATAAAAATGTAGCTGATTTCTGTACATTGATTTTGTACTCTGCAACTTTACTGAATTCATGTATCAGTTCTAGGAGTCTTTTGGTGGAGTCTTGTGGGTTTTCCATGTAGAGTATCATGTTGTCTGTGAAAAGTGAAAGTTGGACTTCTTTGCCAATTTTGATGACTTTTATTTCATTTTGTTGTCTGATTGCTGAGGCTAGGACTTCCAACACTATGTTAAACAACAGTGGTGAGAGTGGACATCCCTGTCATGTTCCTGATCTCAGGGGGAAAGCTCTCAGTTTTTCCCCTTTGAGGATGATATTAGCTGCAGGCTTTTCATATATGGCTTTTATGATGTTTAAATATGTTCCTTCTATCCCTACTTTCTTGAGGGTTTTTATTAAGAAAGGATGATGTATTTTGTCAAATGCTTTTTCTGCATTTATTGACAGGATTATATGGTTCTTTATCCTTTGTTTTGTTAATGTGATGTATCACACTGATTGATTTGCAAATATTGAACCAGCCCTGCAGCCCAGGTATGAATCCCACTTGATCATGGTGAATAATTCCTATATGATGTTGAATTCGATTTGCTAGTATCTTGTTAAGAATTTTTACATCTATGTTCATCAGGGATATTGGCTTGTAGTTCTCCTTTTTTGTGGGGTCTCTGTCTGGTTTAAGAATCAAGATAATGCTGGCTTCATAGAATGAGTCTGGAAGTTTTCCTTCCATATCTGTTTTTTGGGAATGGCTTGAGAAGGATAGGTATTAATTCTGCTTTAAATGTCTGGTAGAATTCCCCACGGAACCCATCTGGTCCAGGACTCTCAATTTGTTGGGAGATTTTTGATAACTGATTCAGTTTCTTCACTAGTTACAGACGGGTCTGTTGAAATTTTCTATTTCTTCCTGTTTGAGTTTGGGTAGTGTGTGGGTGTCTAGGAATTTCTGAGGGATTGGTTCTGATAAATCCATTTTCATTTATGATTTTATCTGTTTTGGTCTTCCTTTTGAGAAGTCTGGCTAGGGGTTCATCACTTTGGTTTGTTTTTTTCAAACAACCAACTTTTGGTTTCATTGGTCTGTTCTTTTGTTTTTTGTTTCTATATTGTTTATTTCTGCTCAGATCTTATTATTTCTCTTCCTCTGCTGGGTTTAGGGTTTCTTTGCTGTTCTGCTTCTAGTTCCTTTAGGTGTGCTGTTAGATTTTGTATTTGGGATTTTTCTTGTTTCTTGAGATAGGCCTGGATTGCAATGAATTTTCCTCTTAGGATTGCCTTTGCTGCATCCCAAAGGGTTTGGATTGTAGTGTTTTCATTTTCATTTGTTTCCATATATTTTTTAATCCTTCTTTAATTGCCTGGTTGATCCACTCATTCTTTAGTAGGATGTTTTTTAACCTCCATGAATTTGGAGGTTTTCCAAACTTTTTCCTGTGGTTTTCAAGTTTCATAGCATTATGATCTGAACGTGTACATGGTATGATCTCAGTTCTTTTGTATTTATTGAGGGCTATTTTGTGAGCCAGTATGTGGTCTGTCTTAGAGAATGTTCCACGTGCACTTGAGAAGAATGTGTATTCTGTTGCTTTGGGGTGAAAAGTTCTAAATATATCTGTCAAGTCCATCTGGTCCAGTGTATCATTCTTTATGGGTTTTCTGTCTAGATGATCTGTCCATTGTTGTAAGTGGAGTATTAAAGTTCCCTGCAATGACCACATTCTTACCAATGAAAGTGCTTAGGTTTGTGATTAATTCCTTTATATATTTGGGTTCTTCCAAATTTGGTGCATAAACATTTGTAATCGTTATCTCTTCTTGATGAATAGACACTGTAATTATCATAGAATGCCCTTCCTCATCTCTTGTTACAGTCTTTAGTTTAAAATCTAGTTTGTCTGATATAAGTATAGCTACTCCAGCTTTCTTATGACTTCCACTAGCATGATAGATGGTTCTGTATCCCCTCACTTTCAATCTGAAGGTGTTCTCAGGTCTAAAATGTGTCTCTTGTAGACAGCAAATAGATGGGTCTTATTTTTTTTATCCATTCTGATACCCTGTGTCTTTGATTGGAGCATTTAGTCCATTTACATTCAGTGTTGTTATTGAAAGATATGGGTTTAGAGTCATTGTGTTATCTGTAGGTTTCATGCTTGTAGTGGTGTCTCTGGTCCTTTGTGGTCTTTGCAATACTCACACAGTCCCCCTTAGGATCTCTTGTAGGGCTGGTTTAGTGGTGATGAATTCCTTCAGTTTTTGTTTGGGAAAACCTTTATCTCTCCTTCTATTCTGAATGACAGACTTGCTGGATAAAGGATTCTTGGATGCATATTTTTCCTGTTCATCATGATGAAAATTTCCTGCCACTCCTTTTGGGCCTGCCAAGTTTCAGTAGACAAGTCTGCCACTACCCTTTTGTGTCTGCCTTATATGTTCACCCTGTAGGTGAGGGCTGTTTATTCCTGGCCACTTTCAGAATTCTCTCTTTATCTTTATATTTTGCCAGTTTCACTATGATATGTCATATAGAAGATTGATTCAAGTTACATCTGAAAGTTCTCTGTACCTCCTGGATTTCCATGTCTGGTTCCTTCCCCAGATTGGGGAAGTTCTCAGCTATGATTTGTTAAGCACACCTTTGGCCCCTTTCTCTCTCTCTTCTTCTGGAACTCCTGTGATACGGAATTTGCTGCATTTCATTGAGTCACTTAGCTCTCTAATTCTCTCCTTGTGATCCAGAATGTTTTTATTTCTCTTTTCCTCAGCTTCATCTTTTTCCATAATTTTATCTTCTATATCAACTATTCTCCCCTCTGCCTCTTCAATTCTGGCTGTCCCCACCTCTAGTTTATTTTGCACCTTGTTTACAACATTTTTTAATTCATCATGACTATTTTTTGGTTCCTTGATCTCTGCAGTGGTAGATTCTCTGGTGTCTTCTGTGCTTTTTTCAAGTCCAGCAATTAATCTTATGACTGTTCTAAATTCTTGTTCAGTTATATTGTTTATATCTGTTTTGAGCAATTCGTTAGCTGTCATTTCTTCCTGGACTTTCTTTTGAGGGGCATTCTTCCATTTCATCATTTTGGGTAGTTTTTTGTCCCTTATGTGTTTTAAAAGCTTGTTATGTGCCCTACACCTGCGAGCACTATTATATTAAAGTGGGGTCATACACTGTCTAGGGCCTGGCCCTTCAGGAGGTGTTTTTTGGAGAGTGTCACTTGCCCTCTGTTGTTGTAGTGTAGTTACTTTATCTCCCTACTTGTAGTGATGTTTTGAACCCTCCACTAGGTGTGCTTTGATTTGTTCCTTGAAGTGTCCTAGAAAGGAAAACAAAAAACAGAAAACAAAAACACCCAAACACACAAACAAACCCCAAAAACAAAAATCCAGAAACATCAGCCACAAGTAAACAATAGGGTGGAGGAGGTGTTGGTAGAAGAGGCCTTGGCCCCTAACAAAGAGAGAAATGACAGGAGCGGGGAAAAAGAACGAATAAAAATTGACCAGAAAAACTATAGGGCTTAATCCAGAGAGTGAGAAAGGGGAATAAAGAAGGAGGTGTGGAACATGTATCAAGAGAATGGATTAAATGTGTCTGCTTAAACGAACCGACAACCAGAGTAACCAGACTAGAGGAGGGAAGAGATAAGAAGGAGAAAAGGAAGGAAGAATAGATCTATACAGTAAGAACTGTCTGAGAATTAAATCAGGCAATTAAATCAGTGCAACAGCGCTGGTCTGGAGGAAGGGCCTTCTGGTTCATCAGCTTCAATCCCACTCCAGTAGACACGCAGTTACCAGTCACGGAGGGGCGTGGTTTGGTGTAAGCAGGTCCTGCCTCCACTGTGGGCCCCGCTGTCCTTTGCTGAAGTCTCCCCTTGGTGATGGGAAGAAAAATGACGACACCGAAGTCTCTCCTCCATGGACCAGGTGTCCCAAACCACTCTTCTGGAGCAGTCTCACTGTGCCATGGGCACAAGTGAGGCGGTTTGTCCTGCTCCGCCAGCTCCTGTGCCTTGGCGTTTGGCAAACTCCTGCTCCGTTCACCCAGGTACTGGGGAAGTTCCTCTCAGCACCGCTGCATGAGTCGTCTGGCTGGCAGATGCAGGCAGGCTTTGGCCTGTCCCACTGCACTCCAGGGAGGGGATTGCTTTCTCTTACTGTGGACAGTGCCCTTGGCCTAGGCAGCTAGCCTGGGGCTGGCTCCCCTCTTACCCAGGTGTGCGATCCGGGCAGCCCGCCCCAGTCTGGAGAAGGCCCTTCAGAGATTGGCTCCTTCTATGTCCTGGTCCCTGTTTTTTTTCTTGTCCACATACAGTCCTGTGCTTCCCCAGCTGCTCTTTCTCTTCCCTTTGTCTCTCCACAGAAGGGGAACCCTCCCCTCTGTTCATTTTCTCTCTCCCAGTTCGCAATCACCCACCTATGGCTGGTCAGGTTGTCCCTGTGGGTCCCTGTAAGCAACTGTCTCTTTTCCTCCCGGACTTTGGAGTTCAGCATCCTTTAGCTTCAACACTGCTTTGTTTGTGAGATGAGGGAACTTAGGATCCCCCTACTTGTCCTCTATGTTGGCCCGTCCTTCAAGGATACCTTTCTTAATTGCATAAAAGACAGCTAAAATATACAGCAAGTTAAAGAACAAGTAAAGGTTGCCTACTATCTATCACTCCTATTCAGCATTGTACTCGAAGTTCTAGACAGAACAGGAAGGTAAAACAAAAGATACAAGTTGGAAAGAAAGAAAAGTCATTTATAGGTTATATGAATGTTTGCAACGAAAACCACAAAAGAGTCCTCAGATAAGCCTTCTGATGAATTAATATGAAAATTTATTAAGATTGCTAAATACAAGATTATATAACAAATCTGTTGCATTTCTGTACACTAACAATGAACAGAAAAATACAATTAAAACTTGATATCATTTACAGTAGCAACAAAAATGCAGCTTACATAGCAATAAGTTAACAAAGGATATGTAAGACTTACACACAATGTAGAAATTACACAACTTTTTTGAAAATATTAGGAGTTTATAATAGATGGAGAGATGTACAGTATGAACAGGCTGGAAGACCTAATATAAAAATTTCATTCTTCACATTGATGTACATATCAGCATCGTTCCAGTCATAGTTACAAGCAGGTTCTGAAATTCAGATGGAAGAGCAAAGGGCCAAGAATAGCTAAGATACTCATAAAGAAATTCAACACAATGGGAAAACTTGCCCTCTCAGGTATCAAGACTTAACATGAAGTTAAGACATTGTGTAGAATGTTATTCAGCCATGAAAAAGAATGAAATCTTGACATTTGCAACAGCCTGAATGGACCTAGAGGGTGTTATACTAAGTGAAATACGTTAGGGAAAGACAAATACCATATGATTTCACTTGTATGTGGAATCTAAAACAAAATAAAACACCCACAAACAGACTAACAGACTCCAATATAGAACCAAGTGGTGGTTGCCAGAAGGGAAGAAGACAGATCTTACCCTGAGTGGTAGGGTTTTTGGTTTTTTTTTTAAATTTTTTTTAATGTTTTTATTTATTTTTGAGACAGAGACAGAGCATGAGCAGGGGAGGGGCAGAGAGAGAGGGAGACACAGAATCTGAAGCAGGGTCCAGGCTCTGAGCTGTCAGCACAGAGCCCAACGCAGGGCTCGAACTCACAGACTATGAGATCATGACCTGAGCTGAAGTCGGATACTCAACCAACTGAGCCACCCAGATGCCCCTTGAGTGGTAGGGTTTTTGAAGAAGACTGTGGAGTGCAGGGTTTCTTAGGTGGCACATTGCAGACCTTTGGGTATCCCTAGATATATTTAGGGGCTGCACAAGTTCTCACTAAAAACATGTTTAATGTTGTATTTACAGTTAAATCCTGGTATGAAAATTTAACACTAGCATCTTCTATATCATCCATATGTACACTTGATAATAAGAACTGCCTCATGATTTTTTTCCTTCTTAGTGGTACCAATTATTTTAACTGATGCAAGGCAGTGAGCAGATAGCACTCTTACAAAGATGCTATTGTTTTTTCATGTTTATGAAGAAACTAAAACAGTTTAAGTAGCCTTGTCAGAATCAAACAACTTATATGTTTATGGCAGAGTTGAGATTGGAACCTGAGTGGTGTATATTAATGCCTGTACTCTTAATCATTAAGCTGTACTTACTAGTTACAAGGCAAGTCCTCCTTTTTCATCTTTCTGGGCATCAGTTTCATCATCCGTAAAAGGGATGTAATATATACCTCATGAGATTGGTTATGAGTATTAAAAAAGGAAATTATAAATTGCTTAGCAGAGTAGCATATGGTAATGCATATTAATAAATGTTCACTGTTGTGGTTTCAGTTGTCATCATTGCCGTTACCACTATTAAAAAGATAATTATTTGCAAGGTATATTTTCACTTTTTTTTTTTTTTTTTTTTTTTTAAGAATTATTTATAGCCTGATTCAAGATCCAGTCTGATTTATTGTTTTAGGCCCAGGGTCCGTCTCAGGTTTTTGGTCATACATGTATACAAACTAGCTTAAATATGAAATATGTCTGTTTTATCCCATAGATTGTACTTAAATTGTATTTCCTATGTGTATTGCTCTTTTTAAGAGAATGACAATTATATCTTCATTAATGACAGGATGGGTAATATTAGAGTGATTGTTGATATTTTATCGGTGCCACTCCAAAGAAGTCTCCAATGGTAATAAGGAGATTTGGTATGGCTCTATAGTTAAACTGTAGAACCTATTTTCCCACTGGCTTTTTTGCCTGTAAGGAGAGTTTTTTAGTAGAGAGGCTAAGCACACAGACTCTGGAGCCAGATTATGTGGGTTCAGTTCTTTGCTCTGTATCACTTACTGGCTTTGTCACGAGTTTTTTAAGAGGCTGTCTGGCACATAGAATGTTCAGTAAATGGTAACTAATTTTTGTCACTGGTGGGTGGAAACAACGGAGGGACTCAAATCTGGGAAAGTGATAGGAGTGGACAGAGAAAATACTTAATGAAAGAATTTTAATTTGATAAATAATAATGACTTCACTAAATCTGGGATAACCTGGGAATGTCATCGCTCAGTGCATATTGCTTTTTTTTTTTACTCTAGGTTGGCTTTTTTGTGAAGAGAGGATGTTCCAAAGGAATGGTTGAAATTGAATTGTAAGTGTTAAAAGTACTGAAACCACCGTTTTCTGTACAATTTCTTGATGTTCATGCATTCCTCATGACTTTAGAAAACAGTAATAACATAACGTTATGATGTAAATGTTGGAACTACTATTTCAAGGATGTTTTATCCAGAGAAGTTATTTTTTTAAGGTGTCTTTTAAAAACTAAATTGTAAGAATTTTTTTCAATAGAATTCTTAAAGAAATTACCTCTTGGCAGCCATTTCTGATGGATCAGAGTTAGTATTCAAGATGACACCAGTTAACCCTCCTTCGTGTATATACTTTCAGTCTTTTTTACACAGGTTTGTTTACTGCTTAGTTGATTTTTAGTGTTGTTTTTTGGAATGTTCTACAAAGTCCTGGAATTTCTAGCTTTAGGTTTTAAAAATTATCTGATAGCCTCATCGTTTTATAGGATATGGGGATATGATCTTTTTACTCAAAAACTGTGGGGGAGATGTTATATTTATATAGCAATGAGAAATAGGCATACACAAAAGATTATACTCAGTTCATTAAAATGTAATGATAGTATTTTACTGAAAGATATAAAACCAAGACTTGAATAAATGGAGAAGCTTACTATGTTCCTAGAAGCATATAGTTAATATCATTATTAACATATCAGTCCTTTCCAAATTAATATATAAATTTGACACAATTCCAATCAGAGTATCAACAGGTAAGTTTGATTCTAAAGTTTATCTGGGAGAATAAATGTGCTGGAAAACCCAAGAAGATTTTGGAAAAGTAGAGTCATGAATAAGGTATTTGTGTACTAGATGTTAGAGTGGACTATAATGCTGTTGATAGTGTGGTGTATTAGTACAGAAAATTGGAGGAGCAGAATGGAAAAAGTAGGGGCAGACCTGAATATATAACAGGATTTATTGTAAAGATGGCAGTTTAAGCTTAGGCTATAAATTACGCAAATTGAAGTAAGTTAATTGGCTATTAATTTTGTTAACATAAATTTAGAGGTTTATCAAATATTCATGAATAAAACCTAGATGTGTTAAAGGCTGAGTGAAAAAATATGTAACTTTGAAAATAATAGGGAAAAGTGGATTTTTTTAAGTCTTAGGAGAAGGAGGCTCTTCCAAGCACAATAGGACCCAGTAACCATAAAAAGGAAGATAGGAAATTTATTTTATTTATTTATTTTTTTTTAATTTTTTTTTTCAACATTTATTTATTTTTGGGACAGAGAGAGACCGAGCATGAACGGGGGAGGGGCAGAGAGAGAGGGAGACACAGAACTGGAAACAGGCTCCAGGCTCTGAGCCATCAGCCCAGAGCCCGACGCGGGGCTTGAACTCACAGACCGCGAGATCGAGACCTGGCTGAAGTCGGACGCTTAACCGACTGCGCCACCCAGGCGCCCCGGAAGATAGGAAATTTAGATTGCATCCACATGCAGCTGAAAATAATGATACTGTAATTAAAAATGAGTAATAGACGGGAGAAAACATTTTCAGCACAAATAACCTGTACATGTCTTAAATTTACTAAAATACCAAGTCTCATGCAAGTCAGTAAAATTACTAACTGGTAAAAGAAACAAACAAAAAAATTTAACACCAAGTAAAATAAGTGGCCAAAATTATAAAAAGGATATAACTCATTAGTTATCAAGGAAATCAAAATGAGGACTTTTTTCCTTTTAGCTTAGAAAAATTTTTAAATAAAATTTAGTAATATGAAGGTATAGAGAAGTGAATCCTGGGGGCGCCTGGGTGGCGCAGTCGGTTAAGCGTCCGACTTCAGCCAGGTCACGATCTCGCGGTCCGTGAGTTCGAGCCCCGCGTCAGGCTCTGGGCTGATGGCTCAGAGCCTGGAGCCTGTTTCCGATTCTGCGTCTCCCTCTCTCTCTGCCCCTCCCCCATTCATGCTCTGTCTCTCTCTGTCCCAAAAATAAATAAACATTGAAAAAAAAAAAATTAAAAAAAAAAAAAAAAGAAGTGAATCCTGTCATGTACTGTGGGAATGTAAGCACTTTATCTTACTTGGGAGTATATTATCAGGTTTTAAATAAATCTTTGATCCGGTTACTGTTGTAGACATTGTTTACTCATTTGCACAAAATTAGCCTTTTCTTAATTTTAATAGTGAAAAATTGTAAACACCCCCAAATGTCTGTCGTCTGGTAAATGACTAAACAAAATGTGATACATTCACACAATATCTTATTCAGCTACAGAAAGGCAGGAAGTGCTGATGGATCCTGCGACATGGGTGAACCTGGAGAACGTGCTTGGTGGAAGAAGCCAGACACAAATGCTACAGACTGTATCACTGCGTTTATATGAAATGTCCAGAGTAGGCAAATCTCCAGAGACAGAAAATAGATTTGTGGCTGCTTAGGAAGGAGGAGTGGAGAGAATAGGGAGTGACGACTTAACAGGTTTGGGCTTCTTTTTGGGGGTGGTGAAGAGATTTCGGAAATAGATGGTGGTGATGGTGACACAACCTTGTGAATATGTTAAAGACCATTGTTGAAGCACATCTTCCTTCAACTATACACCTAAAAATGGTTAAAGTGGTAAATTTTATGTTATGCACATTTTACCACAATGAAAAAAAGCATTGATTCGTATATTTAAAATGGTATGTGAATTATATCTCCATTAGCCAAAGATAACTCCTGTGTTAACCTTGGTACCATTGATGGGTCACAGTGGTTTCTTCGATATTGCAACTGACATAAATATATGAAGCCAGGTATATTTCTGACATACAGAGGAAGTGTTAATACTTAAGTTTCAGTGACTTTTACGGATGGCAGCAGGTGTTAAGCACTCCTGATTTTCTACTCCATCACCATGGCCCAATTGTTTTCTTACTTCTCTGAAGAGGCACACATGCTGGCATGCAATAGCCACTAGCTGTTATAATCTAACCAAGTGACCATGAACCAGAGTTCTGTTACCACATCTGACATGGGGGAAGTTTCCATTTCCCCAAAGTCATTGTAGTTACATTGTGGTCACTTGTTGGGAATACCAAACACAAAATCGCTCATCATTAGTTGAAATTACTCCTGTTGAACAAATCTGTTAACTGGTCACATACTCGTCGAGTGGAACAGTGGATAGAATAATCTCTGGCACACACTGATGCAGTCATTTTCAAGTAATTCTGGAGTACCTATACATTGAGGGGGAGGGGCGTACAGCATTCTGGAATTTATGGTTAGGGGCATGAGGAGAGGGACGGATACATAAATAGGTAAAATATTATTTTAGGTGATGATAGGTGCTAACGTAGAAAATCGAGCAGGAAAGGAGGACAGGGAGGGAGTGCCAGAGTAGAGTTTATGGTATTAAATAGGGTGATCAGGAAAGTTCTCACTCAGAAGATGGTACTTGAGCAAAGACTTAAAGGAGATAAGGTGATGAGCATGGAAATGCTTGGGGAAATAGCATTTTGGTGTCTGCAAATGCTAAGACTCAAGTGATATCTTGTGTGACCGCATTGCATTGAACAAGAGAATAGTAAGAGGTAAGGTCTGAAAAGATCAAGGAGCCGGCTCCTAGGGACTTGTAGGCTGCTGTGAGGACTTTGCATTTATTTATTTTCAGTAAGCTGTGAACCCACCAGGATTTGAGCAGAGACGTGGCATGATCTAAATGTCTTCTGTAGTAGTATTAACCTCCTTTGTTTTTTTACCCCTTAATTTGAAGGATTTGATTTGTCAGTTTTGTTAGTCTTTTCAGTGAATTGACTTCTGCATTGTTGTTTCTCTGTTATATCATTGTTTTCTACTTCATTAATTTCTACACATATCTTTACTAATTTTTCTTTAAACTTTTGGGTTTTTTTTTTTTTTTTTTTGCTTTTTCTAATTTCTTGAAATTGATATTTATTGTACAAATGTGTAGTCTTTTATTTTCCTTAATATAAACAGGTTAAAAATTTCCCTGTCAATACTGCTTAGCTGTTTCTCCTAAGTTTTGGTATATAAAGCATTTTCCTATTTTTCAGTTCTGAATATTTTCTTCATTTTCTTTATGAGTTCATAATTAGAAGTTCTTTAAAATTCTCATGTAGTGGTTTTCTTGTTATATTTTGCTATTGATTTCCACTTTGATGATAGTACTGTAGTAGAAAAAATATATATTATAAATGATATGTTAAATTATATATGTGCTATTGTATAATATATAACATTACTATATTATATAGAGTCATATATATATGGTCATGTTACCAACCCTTTGACATTTGTCAAGGTATACTTATCATAGTGAGCTTTCATAAATGTTACCCGCTGGATTGAAAGAATGAGTATTCTGCTCTTGTTATGTGCAGTATTGTCTATTTGTCCATTAGTTCAACCGATTAATTATATTTTTAAATCTTGTAAATTTATGATTTTAGTCATCAGATCGATTCTTTACTGAGAAAGGTGTTTTACATTATACTTCTGTGTAGATTTGTCAGTTAGCCTCATCCTGTCAGTTTTTGCTTTATGTATTTTCAGGACGTTATTAGTTGCAGCTAAGATTCACATTGCTTGATCTTCCGAGTGAATTGAACTTTCTGTTGTTGCATACTGACTTCTTTGTCTTTTGATGCATCACCCTTAGAATGTGTTTAACTTGCCACTAATGTAGTTGGCAGCTTTCTTTTTTAAGTATTTTTCAGGTTTTATTCATTTATTTCAAGTTTTTTAAGACCTTTAATATCTCATTTGAACAAGGATAGCTGGTGTTGTTTATATTGCTTTTTACATAATGCATATGATCCATTACATGTATTGAATGACTTACATTTTTGGATTTACTTTTACTGCCTTATTCCATGCTTTTTATTTGTTCTACTTTTCAGTATATCTTTTCTCTCATGCCTTTGTTTGGATTTTTGTTTGCCTTAATATTTTCTTTACTGTTTTGAAAATTAGTCATTCTTGTTTTAGTGGTTAGAATTGTTAATATATATATTTGAATTTGAGTCTAGACTTAGATGTCTTTATTTTCCTATTGAATAAAGACCTTAGATTACTCTTATTTGAATAATTTCCCTGAACTATTTTAATTTTATCTTATCAAGTCTTTAAGACATAATAACTATAAATAACTCTCATTGTTTGTTTAGAATTATCCTGTGTATTTTTGGTTTGCCTTGCTTTTTATTCTTTCTTGCATTTTTGTGATTTCCTCTGGGATTACTTTCTTTCTGCCAGAGGACATTTTTTAAAGTTTTCTTTAATGAGGATCTTCTAGTGGAACACTAAGTTTTTGTCTGAAAATGATGATCTTTTGCTATCAATCTTGAAAGGTGTATATGCTGGATATAAAAGTCTACATCGATAGGTCTTTTTTCTTTTCTTTCTTTCTTCTTTTTAAGGTTTATTTATTTTTGGGAGAGTGCATTCAGGGGAGGGGCAGAGAGAAGGGGACAGAGGATCTGAAGCGGACTCTGCACTGACAGCAGCGAGCCCAACATGGGGCTTGAACTAACAAACTTCAAGATCACGACCTGAGCCAAAGTTGGGCTCTCAACAGACTGAGTCCTCCAGGTGCCCCAATAGGTCTTTTCTCAACATATGTGAAGTATTATTCCATTGTCTTCAGATGTGAATCTGATCTTAGTTTCTTTCATAGTAATTCTCCTTTTCTGAAGTGATTTTTTAAAATCCTATCTCAGTTTTTGGTGTTTTATAGTTTTACACCATATATTTAGATGTGGATTTATTGTTTGTTTATTTTGCTTGGGATTTAGTGAGCTTCTTAAATTTATGGTTTGGAAAATTCTTATGTATTATCTCTTCATATATTGCCTCTGATCCATTCTTTGTCTCTCTTCCTTCTGGAACTGTATTTTTTTTTTTAACGCTTATTTTTGAGAAAGAGATAGAGGGAGGATGAGTGGGGGAGGGGCAGAGAGATGTGGAAACACAGAATCCGAAGTAGGCTCTAGGCTCTGAGCTGTCAGCACAGAGCCCAGTGTGGGGCTCGAACTCAGAAACTGTGAGATCATGACCTGAACCAAAGTCATACACTTAACAGACTGAGCCACCCAGGCTCCCCTGGCACTCTTATTAGATATTGGGCTCTAAGTCATCTGTGTCTCTTTACATCCTTCATATTTTTCATTTTTTTATGTCTTTGTGCTCCATTCTAGTCCATTTCCCTGTGGTTCTTTTTCAGATCCTAGATATAAGTCAATATTTTCCATCTTCTATTTCTTGAAATACAGTGAATATACTTATTCTGTACTTGCCCATTGTTTCCAGTATGATTCTTTGTTATTTCTGCTAGTTCGTACTCTTGATGCTTTGTTTTTGTGTGTGTTTCCAGTAAGCCGCTCCTTTCTCTTTGAACTTCGTGTTAATTCTTTGAGGGTAAAGGTAGATTCCTGCTGAGGGCATTTTCACTGACTTCTGCAGCAGATCATTGTATACTTTCAAACCAGGATCAAAATACACACAATTCTCAGTTGGTGCATTTTGAATCTTAGGTATGTCATGTAACTAAATTCAAGATACTAATCTGTTTGAGACTGACTTGTGGTTAATAAGCGTGTCAGGAGAGACTTTTTCCGTCCAAGCCATAGTTTGCGACAGGCACTTCGCTGGGTCTGGTGATGGCGGTGGTGTACTTCTAGTTTACCCTTCCATGAGGGTGTAGTCTTCTGGGGCTGGTTTTTATTAGGCCCTCCAGTTTGGGTAGCTGTAGGCCTCCTCTGCAGCCCCTCTGCTGGGTGATTATGAAAATGTGTAAGGCTGTTTGGTGGAATACATGCTCCCAGGGTAAAAGCCATTTTCATTTTTCCACTTCTGGATCTCCACCTGCACTGGGATTTTGGCCAGAATTACTTACTTTCAAGCTAACTCATAAATGCATTTGTGAACATATTTTAATATTTCATTATTTGTAGTTTACAGCAAGAAGCTCAGGAAGGGTACTTCATTAGTCATTCTGCTGGAAATGAAAATTTAAAACGACTTTTTTTTAAGTTGTGAAATCTTAATGTTTGGAGTGTTCTGATTACAATATAGTCTATATACACAACATTTACAAATTATCATTGTCATTTAGCCATTGAATACCAATAATTTATCTTTCTACCACATGCTGCTGATTCCCAGTGAAGAAGATGGATGGGAGGTGTGGAGCAGTAGTACTTCTAAAAGCAAGAAATAAGTAAATACCCTTCTTTCAGATTCTGTATTGCTTAATGTTCCTTTATAAGGCTGTATGTTGTGGTCTCCTCTGAATTCAGAGTAGAGTACGTGATGAGGAAGGCATGGGCTACCTGTATGACTGGGCTAGTTCTGATGTCTGGAAGTGCTTATGCAAGAATTGGTTTCTATTCATATATTTTCCAAGTAGTGGAAGTTTCAGCGTTTAGTTTTTATATGCTTTAATATGCCAACCTGTTTTGAATTGCAGTCAACGCATGTGATTGGAGAATAACATAATTTAAAGGATAAATAACTTCAGATATATAAATTCTCTGTCAGTGTTTGGAAATTAGTATTGGCATTTGCTGTAACAGTTTAAATAATTGTGATGTTGAATCTGGTAACTTACGTGTGGTCAATTAAGTATCATTACCAATAAAATATCAAGATTTCCTTCTTTGGAGGGGCCAAAATATCAGAAGGAATAAAAATTGTAGTAACAATCCTGCCTGGCAACCTTTGTTGCAAGAGAATTTTGGAAATTTTATTTCTAAAGTGATACATATAATTTTGAATGTAAGGATTTTTAAATTATTTTTTAAATAGGTTCAGAAATTCTGGAAATCTTACCATCACCCGTGAAATTGACGTGGCAAAAAATCAGTCATCTTGGTTCATCAACAAAAAATCTACAACCCAGAAAGTGGTGGAAGAGCAAGTTGCAGCCTTAAATATTCAAGTGGGCAATCTTTGCCAATTTCTACCTCAGGTATGAGAGAAATCAATGTACAGATGGGAAAATTGCATGTTTCTTCCTCTTCATGCCATATGAGAATAGAAATGCTTTTCACGAGATGTTCTCATGGGTGCTATTTAAACTAACAGCCTGGTAATGTTAATACTCACTGTTCTTTGTAAAAGATAGCATCTCATCTCCTATTATGATCTTATTGTAGTGATTTCAAGTGATAAGTTGAAAGTCTCAATTGCAGAATATTGTAAAGGGTATCAAGTTGTATTGTTTTGAAGTAGAGTGACTTGGATGGCCATGTGCTTACACTTTGTAGTCTCTTAAAATTTTGTTAATAAATAACTTCTTAATCGTGTTTTTGTATAAATACATCAAGTATACTTGATACACTAAAACTCTTAAATCGGTACGTGTGCCTTCTAAAACTTTGTCATATTTTAAATTTTAGTAAAAATATCCTGAAAATGCACATTAGATGTTAAATGTTGAAGTGAATGTTATTACATCTTTGAGTGCTGTCTAGTGTCTGAATCATAGTTCATATTTTCCATTCGGAAACAATGATTTGATTACATATGTCCAAATTAAATACAGATTTAAAATTTGAAAGCATTGTTAGCTGGTGTCTGATATGAAGTAGATGTTTGAAATGTCTTTTTTCTTAACTTCTAACATTCCAACTGATGAGTGGTAGATAATGATCATTTCAATCCAGGGGACTGTTTTTTCTTTTATTCCCAAGCTATTTATTATGTGTATATAAACACTTTGCCTTAGAAATATTGGCATAGAAATTTTTAAAAGGTTCTCAGAAAGATGAGAGTTCATACCCTAAGTTTATATTTATCATTTTAAAGAATAGTGTATGAGGGACATTTATATTGGCACATCTTATAATTTTTTTCTTTTCAAAGTTTCATCTTGACAGGCGCGATCATTGAATGATATATGTTTTGAAGATATTTATAAGTGATAATAGTTGTTGATATTTAAATTTTGTGCTCTAGGATAAAGTTGGAGAATTTGCTAAACTGAGTAAAATTGAACTCCTTGAAGCTACAGAGAAGTCCATTGGACCTCCAGAAATGCACAGATACCACTGTGAACTCAAAAACTTCAGGGAGAAAGAAAAACAACTAGAGGTATTTATAAATAGACAACTCATTTCTATTGTTCCTCACTGATTTTTGTCTTTCATAATGTGGAGAGTGAATAGGAGCTCTGATTCATTGAGTGACTTCATTTATTTGTGATTTTTTTTTCTCACGTAGGATTTTATTGCTAACATGAAACTAGGTGACAAAAAGTGAGAAATGGATTTGATCATGGAAAGTTTGAAAAATCTGACTACCATTTCATCAAACACATGTTATGAATTAAATTTCTAAAGAACCAATCATATTATTTTAAAGTATGTTTTTACCTCTCAGGAAGTTTCAATATTATTCTTTTACTCATTTAGCATTTCTTAAACACCTGCCATGAGTCAGGACCCAAAAGGCTTTGGGGGAGTACAGCAGATACCCTGTAGCTTTTGACACAGTGTCTCTTTTGAACCATTTCTATATTTTTTCAGTTGCAGGAGGTAGGTTAGACTTTATGAGTCCTTTTATAGAATATCCTTTTAAAAGGTGTTTTGTGTAATGAATCATTCTCCATGTCCCAGCCACTAAAATAAATCCAGTATATTTTTGTAATCAGACGCCTTATAAACAAATGCTTTCTCTTACACCGTAACTGCCCATACTTAATAATATGCATATTGTTGTAATTTAATATTCTACTTAATCAGACTGAATGACCCAAGGAGTAGTAATTATTTTATATTGCTCTAGATACTTATTAAGTCTTTTTACCTTTGCCCCCATGGACCAGTCTCATACATTAGTTTCCCCACCGCCCCCCTTCATGCTTTTAGTTACTGCCATTTCATTTACCTGCGGTCACTCGCGGTCTAGAAGCAGATGATCCTCCTGACATATTGTCACAAGTACAGCAATAATCTGACATTACATCACAGTGCCTCTGTCGGTCACCTCACTTCACGTGCCATTTTATCACTCATGTCAGTCACCACAAGCAGAAGGGTGACAACAGTACAGTATTTTGAGAGAGACCACATCCACATGACTTTTATTACAGCATATTGTTACAGTTATTCTGTCATGTTATTGTCAGTCTCTGTGTCTCATTTATAAATTAAGCTTTATCATAGGTATGCATGTATAGGGAAAATCAGGTATGTAGGGTTTGGTACTATTGTGGTTTCGGGCATCATCTAGTGGTTTGGGGCTGTATTCCCCACAGATAGGGGAGGGACTACTGTACTCCATCTGAAACACTCACCGAGACCGCTGCCATCCTCTGAAAGAACGCAAGCATGTATTGTACTAGGTTCTGAGTACATCTTTGTGCTTGTGAACTCGCAGTATGAAAGCCAGATCTTACCTTCCTTCGTCTCATTTCTTAGTCCTTAACTCATGAGTTACAAATCTTAATAACTCATAACATACAAATCTTAATAACTCATAACATACAAACCTTAATAATACTACTTTTCACGTTCCAGCTTTTGTTGAACTTGCACTTATAGTAAGTACATCACTTGTGCCCTTGAGGCGAGTGGGGCAGATACCTGTCTTCTCTTTAGGCAGGAAGACTCTAGGCTCAGGTGTGGCAGGGCTTCCTCACAGTTGCCCAACTAATAAATTGTAGAGCCTAGACCAGAACTCAGGCATGCATGTTAGTTTTACACAGTTCTTAAGAACTCCTGTGAAATTCTTTATTGTGAAATTTTGCTAGCATTGTCTTTCATTATTAAAAGATTTGACCTGTTGTCTTCTCAGTTAAGCGACTTGTTACATATTTGTTTTAGACCTCGTGCAAAGAGAAAACTGAATATCTAGAGAAAATGATTCAGAGGAATGAAAGATATAAACAAGATGTGGAGAGATTCTATGAACGTAAGCGACATTTAGATTTGATCGAGATGCTTGAAGCGAAAAGACCATGGGTGGTAAGTCTTAATTATCAGAGGCAAAAATAGTGACTCTTTTTACTGGCAGAAAAGCTATGAAGAAGGCACTAATTGCTCTGTATTCAGATTAGGTGTTTTTGTTCATTTTTGCCATAAAAATCATCATAAAGTTTGTCTCTGTGGTATGATGTAGCTGTATACTTGTATAGCGGGTAACAGTTGATTGTGCTCTTTATTTTTCTGGATATGAGTCCTCAACAGGTAGTTTTGTTTTATAAAATGTAATGATCTAAAAATGTTTACACATATAAAAATAAACTCTTGGAGTGTCCTTAGGTCTCTGAGCATTCACTTGGCGTGTACTGCTGATAACGGATTTTTGGTCTGGAAGGAGCTGCACGCTATGTGCTGTAATTCTCTACTCCTGCTTCATAAGCTTATTGATGCTGCTGTTTTCTTCCTAATCACCCTATGATGAATAGTGTCCCAGACCATAGTTTGGACTCAAGAGTCCGTTCCCTCAGTGCATTTCTTTTTGATGGGCGGAACAGATTGAGGAAGTTTCATAATGTTTGTTCCAGGCTTAGGATGGAAATAGTTGTTAATAGAATGGAAAAATGAGTGGCTGTATTTGTGGCCTTTCTCCCCCCACCTCATCACCCTCTCCTGTCCCACGATCCCATTATTCTTAAACTTTTTCCTTTCTTTAGCTTGTTTTGATTACATTTTCCTGTGTCCATTATTAGTCTTAAACCTACTTTATGTTTCTCCTTTAAAGTCTTTTGGTTAATCCTTTTCTTTCTAAGATTGATTTCAATCTTTTTTCGTTTTTTAAAAATTTACTCACATGTTTATAATCTTTTCTTCCTCCCGTTCATTCTTACTGTATGCTCTCTTAGTACTCCACTTACTTTTGTTATTTTTTAGCAAATATTTATTAATTCCTGTGACATGACAAGCCTCATTTTTACCTGCATGCTGCTTTTTGTTCTCCTTTTGACCCATTTTCCTCGTTTTTTTTTTCATTTTTACTTTTTACATTTTACTGTTTTTCATTTTTACTTTTACCATAATTGAATTTCTTGTGTTTATTTGTAAGTTCTGATATCCTTCCTCTATTGAGAGACTAGAGGAAACCCTTATTTTAGTAGCAATTAGTGTGTAAGTTTCAGAACCCGGGAGGGATGGAAGTCGGAGTCTGACCTCGTAATAGAGACAAGTACTAAGAGAGTGTCAAGCTTCTTTATACGTCATTGTTGGAATTCACTATATCTGACGTTGTTTTTTATGGCAAACTTTAGACTCGTGGACCTGCCGAAAGGATATCAAAAGGGTTTTTTCATAGATTTGGTTTTTCCTGCACCTTGATTTTCGTATATGACTTAGCTTAAGCTAGTAGTGCATTAACTTCTGTTTTTTGAATTAATTGCAAGGAATATGAAAATGTCCGTCAGGAGTATGAAGAAGTAAAGCTAGCTCGAGACCGAGTGAAGGAAGAGGTCAGAAAACTTAAAGAAGGGCAGATCCCTATGACACGTCGAATTGAAGAAATTGAGAGGCAGCGTCAGAGTTTGGAGGCTCGAATCAAAGAGAAGGTACTTCTCTGGCTCATTTTTGAATTTTCTGTGTTTTATTTTAGCAAATACAAGAGCTCTTTTGCCATCTTTTAAGGTATTTTGTAGATGGACTTGTAGCTTTCATCGTTTACATTCTCTGACTGAATTCGGCCACCACGGGGTTCTTAGGGTCTAATCGTCACATTTGGACAGTTGCTACTTTATAGAAATTCCAAGATACAAAAGGGAAAACTGAAATGTGATTGTTTTAATTATAAGAGGATTCAGAGTAGTGTTCCTAGAAACATTGAACTCCTTTTGTGAGTGCATTGTAGAAAACCTTGTGTGTCTTAGAATACATAGTATTCTATGTATTCTATGCCATATTCTGTGGCATATGGAATATACTATTTTTTAAAAAATGTATTTAAAACATTTAAACCTAAGGGGTGCTTGAGTGGCTCAGTTGGTTAAGCAACTGACTCTTGGTTTGCCTGAGGTCATGATCTTGGGGTTTCTAAGCCGGTGCAGAACCTGCTTGGGATTCTCTCTTCCTTTCTTTCTGCCCCTCCCACGCACACACACGCATTCTCTCTCTTTCGCGCGCTCTCTCTCTCTCTCTCTCTCAAAACAAATAAACTAAACATTTTAAACCTAAATTAAAAATTTTTATGGTCATGGCTGTTAACTTTAGGGAGATTTTGGAATCAGATGTTAAGAATGGTTTAAACTATGGGTTCCTGCTATCCTAATAGGATTATTTTTAGGATCAGATGAAATAACATGAGATAATAAATGTGAAGAAATAAAGAAAACATATGTATGCATATTGCTACAGCTGTTGTTAATATCAATAGGAATAACCTTTTATAGATTTGCAGGTAACTTAGTATTTTTGGTGATGATTATGAATTTGGTTTGAAAGAAATCATGAAAAAGCGTGGTGGGTTAATTTAACATTTTGATGGCTGGGGCCACATAATTTGCTTGCTTGAGATTTTAACTAAATTCCCCTCCTTCTGGTTCAATCTTACAGGCAACAGATATTAAAGAGACATCTCAAAAATGCAAACAAAAGCAAGATATTATAGAAAGGAAAGATAAACAGGTAAGATTTTTGTATTGACATTTTTATGATGCTAATTTACCCTAACTTTTTTGTGTTCGGGTCTGGATTATGGGACGACTTTTTGTTCGGGAGTTGTTTAAAGTTTTCTTCATTCTCTGCCTCTTAATCTGTGAGGGATATTAAGATCTGGAAGTAGAGAAGTTGCACAGAGGGTAATTAGGAAAAATTCTCAAAACTACTTATCAATAAGCATTATGATCTTTGTAACTGGGTGGCTATAGTTTTTTAATGGTAAAATTGGATTTAGTTATCTCAGTAGCAGAAATTAAATTTTAAGAGATTCTGTTTATGTTAAGATAGGACATTACAAAGCTAATGCAGATTCTTTGTGCACAGGTGTGGGGCTTGATGGCAAAATTATTTTAGGATGACTATGCAAGAAGACGGGCTTTTTAGCTAAGACATCCCCAGCTATATGTGGGGTTTTGTTCTTTAGAACCATTCAGAAACTAAAATTTGAATTACCTCTCTTAGGGAAAGGTGTATAACCTGAAGCATTCCTGGCAGTTGAAGCATTATGTTAATCTTCCAGTTTTCAGCCTCACCCTTTTTTCTGTGCCTTCATCTTCAAAGCCCAGGCAGGCACCTCTCTAATTTCTCCAGAGAATAAACCTCACATTTCCATGGCAGAAGCTAGGCTGTCCGTGTCAGGTGCTCAGGTTGTCTGTACAGATGGGGTGCAGGAGGTAGGGCAGGGCAGTCCTTTTGTACTTGCCATCTCCTAGTTGTTGAGAGTCTCTGGGATTTGTATTTTGGTTTTTGTTTTGGAAGAGTCTTTTCCATGTCCTTTCATGCCTTTTACCCTGTAGCTCTTAGACTAACTAGGCTGCTAAATTAGTTGTCCCTGTGCTGTCTCTCCTTTTATGAATGTTATTGAAATCTCCCAATTGCTGGTGTCTCCTCCCTTGTTCCCTCTATCCTTGTGGGAGTGAACCCTTTTTTTAGAGTTTAGAAGGGAAAAGGCATAAAGATTTCATCTTTAAAACCCTGAACAGGAATACAGGTTGATAAGTTGTGTAATTAAACCATCCTTATGTTTCTGTCACACATCTTACTTGGTATTTTAATATATTGCTGGATTCAACTAGAAAATCTTGTATTTAGGATTTTTCGCACCATGTGAGATTGGCCTAAAATTTTCTTTTGTTTCATCCTTAACTGGTTTTTCAGTGTTATGCTGACTTCTTAAATAGTTTAATGCTCCTTGAACCAATATTGTCTTTTTTTTCCCCTAATGTATTTGTTAGGGCTTGTCATTTTTATAAGTTATTTCATTTTTAACTTTTAATAAATAACATTTTAGGGTATAAATACTTTTCTCGTTATCACTTGGTTGTATCTCCTATGTGTTGATAAGTGCATTTCTTTTTTTTCCCTTTAAGATTTTATATTTTCAGTTTAATATTTTTATTCATTTAAGATTATATAGGAGTTCATACTGTTTTAATGTCTATGAATATGTAATTTCAAAACCTTAATGTAGAGTTCTAATTCTGTTCCTTGATGGTTAATAAATGTCGACTTTATTATAGATATTTTGAGATCTCTTTGGACTTTTATATTTGGTTTTATACATGTTCTTTATATATATTCAAAAAGAATGTGTATTCAGTCTTTAGGTGTGGAGTTTTATATGTGTGTGTGTATATATATTTGTATGTATGTATGAATATACTTACATATGTGTTAGAACAGGTTTACCATGCTTATATTATGCAGATGTTCTACATACTTTCTTACCTACCTGATTTATCCATTTTTAAAGTGAAATACTTTCTGTGAGTGTAGATATGTCTATTTTGCCTCAAAATTATATTAGTTTTTGCTTCCTAGATTTTAAAACTATGGTGTTTTGTTACTTCTGCATCATGTTTTGATTTATTTGATCTGGTATGAGTAGTATATACTGGGTTTTGTTTTGTAGTTTTTGTTAATTTCGTGTGTTGACACTTTTTCATACAGTAAGGGAGTTGAACCAGTTCCATTTACTGTTGTTTTCTATTTACTATACTTTTTGTTTGATTTCTCCTGCTTCCCTTCCTACTTTCTGTTGCTGTTGATAAAGGTTTTCTTACGCCATTTTTCCCCTAAAATTATATATTCTAATCCTATTCTACTGATTACTCTTAAAGTTTAAATAACATGTTTTTCATAGTTATCAGCATTTGTATTCTTCCATTTAATTAAGATACTTTCTCTTCCTCCGCTCCATGTCTGTACTCAGAAATTTTACTTGTCAGTTATTTAAAATGTTATTTTTTACCATCTGTGGTTATTTAGACTTAACAATGTTTTATTGGCTTTTTCGATCTTTTTTTTTTTTTTTTAATTTTTTTTTTTTTCAACGTTTATTTATTTTTGGGACAGAGAGAGACAGAGCATGAACGGGGGAGGGGCAGAGAGAGAGGGAGACACAGAATCGGAAGCAGGCTCCAGGGTCTGAGCCATCAGCCCAGAGCCTGACGCGGGGCTCGAACTCACGGACCGGGAGATCGTGACCTGGCTGAAGTCGGACACTTAACCGACTGTGCCACCCAGGTGCCCCGGCTTTTTCGATCTTAGTACTTCTTATATCATCCTTCTGCCTCTTAGGAGGTGGTTTTTTTGTTGTTTTTTTTTCTTGCTGGATATTTTCTGTGGGTGTTTTAGAAATACGCTTTGGGTGATGAACTTTCTGAGGCCTTATATGTTGGAAAATACATCTTTTGCACTCATTCTAGAATATTAATATTGATGAATCAAATTCTAAATTCTAAATTGTTTTTTCTTAACACTTTGACAATCTTTCCTGTGTGTCCCACGAGGTCCAGTATTGTTCCTGAGAAACAGCAGATATGAGAGATAGGCCCTTGAAGAAAAAAGAAGGGAAATTAAATTTGATTCTAAATGCTGTGAGAAACTCAGAGGGTGTTGGAGGTTTTTAAGCCAGAGAGAAACAGTATTTCATATATTTTTTTAATAACACCCAGGATTGCCTTATGGAGAATGGACCATGTGGGACAAAAAAGTAGAGGGTTCAGTTATGAGGCTGCCGAGGTAGGCTAGGCACATGAGAACGGTGGCTTCCCCTCACGTGGTAGCAGTTGACAAGCTAATTAGAAAACTGAACCACAAAATTTGCTGAGGGAGTAGATAAAAGGATTGAATTGTGGAGGAATCAAGGATCATATCTAACATTTTCACTTCACAATTGGATGGATAATTGTTCCTTGTACTGAAATGAGGATTGTGAAGAGGGGGGAAATGAAGAGTTCTGTTTGACTATAGAAAGTTTCATCCTTTTACTTTAAACCTGTTTGTGTCTTCAAATCTAAAATGTGTTTCCTAGGGCACCTGGGTGGCTTAGTCGGTTAAGCATCCAACTTCGGCTCAGGTCATGATATTACTGTTCGTGGGTTTGAGCCCCACATTGGGCTCTGTGCTAACAGCTGGGAGCCTGGAGCCTGCTTTGGATTCTGTGTCTCCCTTTCTCTCTGCCCCTCCCCTGCTCACACTCTGTCTCTCTCTCTCTGTCTCTCTTTCTCTGTCCCTCAAAAATAAATGTTGAAAAAAAAATTAAAATGTTTTTCTGGTGGATCACGGCTTTTCCTTTGTCTAATTGAAATAAATATTAACGTACAGTGTTATGCTGGTTTCAGGTGTACCACATACTGATTCAACAGTTCTGTATATTACTCCTTGCTTATCATAAGTGTAGTCATCACCTATCATCATATGGTGTTATTCCAATATTATTGACTGTTTCCTTATGTTCTTTTCATCTCTGGTTTATTTTATAACTGGAGGTTTTTATCTCCTTAATCCCCTTTACTTCACCCATCACCCCACTCACTCCCTTCTGGCAACCACCAGTTTGTTTTTTGTACTTAAGAGTCTTTGTTCATTTGTGTGTTTTTTAGATTCCATATATAAGTGAAATCATATGGCATTTGTCTTTGACTTATTTCACTTAGCATAATTCCTCTAAGTCCATTTATGTTGTTGCAAATGGAAAGATCTCATTCTTTTTTATGGCTAAGTAATATTCTGGTTGTGTGTGTGTGTGTTCTTTATCCATTCATTTACGGATGGACACTTAGGTTGCTTCCATATTTTGCCTGTTGTAAATAATGCTACGGTAAACGTAGGGGTGCATATATATTTTCAAACTGGTGTTTTCGTTTTCTTTGGGTAGTGGAATTACTGGATCTTGCAGCATTTCTGTTTTTTATTTTTAAGTTTTCAGGGAACCTGTATACTGTTGTCCACAGTGACAAATGGTCTGCACCATTTTATATTCCTTCCAGCAGAACACAATGGTTACATCCTTGCCAACGCTTGTTAATTGCCTTTTTGATACTAACCTTTCTGACTGGTGCTAAGTGTTCACTCATTGTGGTTTTGATTTGCATTTCCCCAGTGATGAGAGATGTTGGGCACCTTTTTATTTATCTTTTGGCCATCTGTATGTCTGCTTTGGGAGAATGTCTGTTCAGGTTCTCTGCCCATGTGTTAATCAGGTTGGTTGTTTTTTGTAGTTTTTTTTGGTATTGAGTTGCATAAGATCTTTATATATTGTATATTAACTTCTTACCAGATTGGATATTAACCTTGTATTGCATGCAAACATCTTTTTGTTCACTAGATTGCCTTTTTGTTTTGTTGATAGTTTCCTTCACTGTGCAAAAGCTTTTCATTTTGGTATACCAGTAGGCCCAATATTTATTTTTGCTTTTGTTTTCCCTTGCCTGAGGAGACATAGCCATAAATACCTTGCTGAGGACAATGTCAAAAAAATTACTGCCTATGCTGTCTTCTAGGAGTTTTATGGTTTCAGGTCTTACATTTAGGGAATTTAATCCATTTTAGTTAATTTTTGTGTATGGTGTAAGGAAGCAGCCCAGTTTCATTCTTTTACACGTAGCTATTGAGTTTTATCAACAGCATTTATTGAAAAGACTGTCTTGTCTTTATTGTATATTCTTTCCTCCTTTGTTGTAGATTGACTATATGGGTGTGGGTTTATTTCCAGGCTCTGTGTTCTGTTCCACTGATCAGTGTGCCTGTTTTTTTGGACTGGTACCATACTGTTTTGATCACTATAGCTTTGTAGTATATCCTAAAATTTGGGATTGAGATACTTCCAGCTTTGCTTTCTTTCAAATTTTCTTTGGCTATTCAAGATCTTTTCTGTTTCCATCCAAAGTTTAGGATTATTCTAATTCTGTGAAAAAATGCTCTTGGTATTTTCATAGGGATTGCATTGAATCTGTAGATTGTTTTGGACAACAGAACAATTTAATGATACTAATTCTTCCATTCCATGAGCATGGTCTGTCTTTCATTTGTGTCACCTTTGGTTTCTTTTATCAGTGTGTTGTAGTTTTCAGAGTGTATGTCTTTCACCTCCTTCGTTAAATTTATTCCTCGGTATTTTTTATTTTGGGGGTGCAGTTATAAATAGGATCATTTTCTTAATTTCTCTTTTTGCCCTTATATTAATAGTGTATGGAAATGCAACAGATTTCTTTATATTAATTTTGTATTCTGCGTCTTTACTGAATTCACTTATCAGTTCTAACAGTTTTTTGGTGGAGGCGTTAGAGTTTTCTGTATGTTAGTGTCACGCCATCTGCAGATAGTGACAATTTTTACTTCTTTTACCAGTTTGGATGTCTTTTATTTTTCTTGTTTGGTTGTTGCAGCTACAACTTCCAGTATTATGTTGAATAAAAGTGGTGATAGTGGATGTTCTTTTCTTGTTCTTGATCTTAAAGGAAAAGCTTTCAGTTCTTCATCGAGTGTGATGTTAGATATGGGTTTTTCATAGATAGTCTTTATTATGTTATGTTTCTCTCTAAACATGAATGGATGTTGTATTTTGTCACATGTGTTTTTCTGCATATATTGAGATGGTGATAGGATTTTTATACCAGAGTATCACATTGATTGATTTGCGAATATTGAACCACCTTGCATCCATGGAATAACTTCTACTTGGTCATGGTGAATGATCCTTTTAATGTGCTGTCGAATTTGGATTGCTAATACTATACTTTGTTGAGGATTTTGCATCTGTATTCATCAGATACTGGCCTGTAGTTTTTTGGTTGGTTGGTTGGTTGGTTGGTTGGTTGGTTGGTAGTATCTTTGGTTTTGGTATTAGCGAAATGCTGGCCTCATAGAATGAATTTGGAAGTTTTATTTCCTGTTCCAATTTTTGGAATAGTTTGAGAATAGGTATTAACTCTTTAAATGTGTAGTAGATTTCACCTGTGAAGCCATCTGGTCCTGGCCTTGTTTGTTGAGAGATTTTTGAGTAGTGATTCAATTTCATTACTAGTATTTGGTCTGTTTGAATTTTCTGTTTCTTCCTGATTTGGGGAAGTTATAGGTTTCTAGGGATTTATCCATTCCTCCTAGGTTGTCCTATTTGTTGGCCTATAATTTTTCATAATATTTTCTTATTTATATTTCTGTGGTGTCCATTATTTCTTTTCCTTCACTTGAGATTTTATTTGAGTCCTCCCTTTTTTTTTTCTTGATGCGTCCAGCTAAAGGTTTATCGATTTTGTTTAATCTTTTCAAAGAACCAGGTCTTGGTTTCTTTTATCTTTTTTTATCTTTCTATATTTCATTTGTTTCTACTTTCATCTTTATTATTTTCTTCCTTTTACTAGCTTTGGGTTTGCTTTGTTCTTTTTCTAGCTTCTTGCAGTGTAAGGTTAGGTTGTTTGAGATTTCCTTGTGGAGATAGGCCCTGTATCACTATGAAATTCCCTCTTAGAACTGCTTTTACTGCGTCCCAAAGATTTTGGCCCATTGTGTTTTCATTTTCTTTTGCCTCTGTGTATTTTTTTATTTCCTCATTAATTTCTTGGTTGACCCGTTCATTGTTAAGTAACATTTTGTTTAGCTTCCATGTGCTTATGTTCTTTCCAGATTTTTCTTGTAATTGATTTCTAACTTTATACCATTGTAATCAGAAAAGGTGCTTGATATGATATGATTTCAGTCTTCTTAATTATTGAGACTTTGTGGCCCAATGTGATCTATTCTGGAGAATGTTCTGTGTGCACTTGAAAAGAATGTGTATTCTGGTTTTGGATGGAATGTATTGTATATATCTGTTAGATCCAGCTAATCTAAGTGTTGATCAAAGCTACTGTTTCTTTGTTGATTTTTTTTTTTTTTTTTTTTTGTCTGGATGATCAAAGTGTTAAAGTCCTCTACTATTGATTTCTCACTTTGTTTGTTAATATTTACTTTATGTATTTAGTTGCTCCTTTGTTGGTTACATAGTTATTTACAGTTGTTATATCTTCTTGCTGGACTGATCTCTTTATCAGTGTGTAGTGCTGTAGTTCTTTGTCTCTTGCTTTAGTATTTGTTTTAATGTCTGTTTTGTCTGATATACACACTGCGACCCTTGCTTTTTGTTGTTCTGCTTTATTTGCATGGAATATCTTTTTCCATCCCTTCACTTTGGTCTGTAGGTGTCTTGATGTCTGAGGTGAGTCTCTTAAAGGCAGCATATACATGGGTATTTTTTTTTTTTAATCCATGTAGTCATCCTATGTCTTTTGACCGGAGTGCTTAATCCATTTACATTTGAAGTAATTATTGACAGGTATGTACTTATTGTTGTTTTGTTTATATTGTTTTCTGGTTCTTTTTGTAGTTCTGTTCATTTCTTCTCTTGCTCTTATATTATGGTTGAAATTTTTCTTTAGTGTTATGCTTGTATTCCTTTCTGTGTTTTTTTGTGTATCTATTTTAGGTTTTTGATTTGTGGATACCACTGAGTTTATGTATAGCATCATATGTGTGTAGCAGTCTATTTTAAGTTAGTGGTTCCTTAAATTCAGACACATTCTAAAATCACATTTTTGCTCCCCCTTTCACATTTTATGTATATGATACTGTACTTTACATCTTTTTATTTGGGTATCCCTTGACTAATTTTTGTAGGTGTAATTGATTTTACTACCTTTGTATTTTAACTTCCATACTGACTTTATAAGTGATTAATCTACCTTTTAGTAGATGTTTGCTTTTACCTATGAGACTTTTTCGTTTCATCATTTTCTTCTAGTTGTGGCCTTTTCTTACAACTTAAAGAGCTCCTGTTAAGTTTAGTGAGAACTCTATTAACTTTTGTTTGTGTGAAAAACTCTTTCATCTCTCCTCCTATTCTAAATGATAACTTTGCTGGGTAGAGTATTCTTGGTTGTGAGTTTTTTCTTATCGGCACTTTGAATATATCACTGACCCTCCCTTTTGGCAGGCAGAGTTTCTGCTGAAAAATCACCTGATAGCCTTAGGAGGTTTCTCTTGTGTTTAACTTTTCTCTTGCTCCTCTAAAAATTTTCTCTTTATCATTACTTTTTGGCATTTTAATTATTATGTATCTTGGTGTGGTCCTCCTGGGATTTATCTTGTTAGGGGCTGTCAGTGGTTCCTAGACTTGAATGTTTTTCCTTCCCCAGATTAGGAAATTTTTTAGCTAGTATTTTTTAAAATAAGTTTTCTGCCCCCTTTTTTTCTCTCTTCTCTTCTCTCTCTCTCTCTCTCTCTCTTTTTAATGTTTACTTATTTTTGAGAGAGAGACAGAGACTGAGCATAAGTGAGGGAGGGGCAGAGAGAGAGGGAGACACAGAATCTGAAGCAGGCTTCAGGCTCCGAGCTGTCAGCACAGAGCCCACGTGGGTCTCAAACCCACAGAACACAAGATGATGACCTGAGCCAAAGTCAGACACCCAACTGACTGAGCCACCCAGCCGCCCCACTCTCTCTTCTCTTTCTGAGATCCCTATAATGTGAATGTTATTATGCTTAATGATGTTGCTGAATTCCCTTAACCTAGCCTCATTTATGTATTATTTTTTCTTTTTGATATTCAGCTTGATTGCTTTCCATTACCCCACCAGATCATTGATACATCCTCTAATCTGTTGATTCCTTTAGTATATTTTTTCAGTTATTAAATTCTTCTACTCTGTCATATTTTCTTTGTTGAAGTTCTCATTGAGATCATCTGTTTTCTGAAGTCCCAATTTTTGTTACCTTTGTTTTGAGGGTTTTTTTTTTTTTTAAGTTATTTATTTTGAGAGAGAGAAAGACATGAGCAGGGGAGGGGCAGGGAGAGAGGGAGAGAGAGAATCCTAAGTAGACTCCATGCTGTCGGTGCAGAGCCCAGTGCCGGGCTCGATCTCATGAACCATGAGACCTGAGCCAAAAAAACCTAGAGTCTGACATTTAACCAGCTGAGTCACCCAGGTGCCCCTAAATTCTTTATTAGGCATGTTGTTTATCTCCTCTGCATTTACCTTTGTGAATTTTGTCTTGTTCTTTCATTTGGGACATATCACTATCTCATTTTGTCTTTTGTTTCTATGTATTAAGTAGGTCAGCTACATCTCCTAGTCTTGAAAGTCATGGCCTTGTGTAGAAGGTGGTCCTGTGGTACCCTATAGCGTAGTCACCCACTGGTCTCCAGAATTTGGTGTTCCAGGAGTGCCCTCTGTGTGGGCTGTGTATGCCCTGCTCTTGTGACTGAGCCTCTCTCACCTCTGGCCTTGCTGGCTGCAGTGACCCCAGATATTTGGTGTGGGTGCACTAGGCGGGGTTTGGTCCCTGCGCTGAGGCCTGAGGTTGCCTCAGGCTTGCTGGTGGGCAGGACTTGCCGGCAGCCTAGCTGTCTGCAGTTAGCCTCGATGCCATACTTGCAGGAGCGTCAAAGGCCATAACTGGCTCCCTGCACAGCCAGCCAAGAGTCTGGGTTGCTGGAACTGCGGATGTGCGGGTGTGTGGGGTTATGTCCCCCCAGGGCGGGAGTCACTTTGGAGTGGCACCACTAACTGCTGGGGCTGTCTGCAGCATATGGTGGGTTAGGGGCAGTTGTTTGGGTGGGCTGGCCCCCAGGAGACTGCTTGGGCGGAGCATGTGATGCTAGCAAGGTAGATGGAGTGTTAATGCCAGCAGACAAGCTACCTAAAAGGAGGGAATGGAAGGGCAGCGTCATCTGCGGCATCGCCAGCACTTTTGTTCCTGGAGAGATCTCCTGAAGATCCCTGCCCCTTTGGTACACATTCTAAGATTGGTCAGTAAATTCACTTGTCTTACATCCCAGGTACTTCTCAAACTGCTGCTTCTGTACTGTCTTGAGCAGAGTTTTTTTGTTATGTTGGCTCTTTAAGGGCACAGGCTGAATTTCCTCTTGCCCTCTGGCTCTTTCAGAGTTAAATTCTGCTGTTTTTTTTTTTTTTTTTAACACACACGCAAATTGGAGAGGGGCAGAAAGAGAGGGAGACAGAATCAGACGCAGGCTCCAGGCTCTGAGCTGTCAGCGCAGAGTCCAACATGGGGCTCAAACCCACGAACTGTTTGATCATGAGCCAAAGTCGGACGCTTAACCGCCTGAGCCACCCAGGTGCCCCAAATTCTGCTGATTTTTAAAGCCACATGTTACGGTCTTCCCAGTGCCAGGATTGGCTCGTGTGGAGTCTGATCCTCTCACTTCTCTGTGCTTGTAGGGTCTTTGCCATTTGTGGTTACTCCCTCCAGGGCTTTACTTCCCAGAAGTGTCTCTGCCCTTCCTCTTTTTTTTTTTTTTTCCTTTAATGTTTGTTGATTTTTGAGAGAGAGAGTACTTGCAAATGCACACGAGTGGGGGAGGGGCAGAGAGCCAGGGAGACAGAGGATCTGAAGCGGGCTCCATGCTGACAGCAGAGAGCCCAACGAGGGAGCTCGAACTCCATGAACTGTGAGATCATGACCTGAGCCAAAGTTGGACACTTAGCCAACTAAGCCACCCACGTGTCCCCTTCCCATCATTTTCTCTGTGGCCTCCTCTTTTCAGTTGACTGTGGAAGATGTGTTTTGCTAGTCTTTCAGATTGCTTTCAGGGTTGGATTCATAGATGTTACTGTCACCTTGATGTGTCTTTGGGACAAAATGAGCTCAAGATCCTCCTACCTAGCCATCTTCTGTATCCATTTTGCCTCTTCCTGCCTTTAATTGGGAGTATTTAATCCATTTGATGTAATTACTGGCAAGGCAGCATTTTTGCTAATTTGTTTCCAGTGTATCTTAGGACTTTTTTGTTCCTCTAGTTCTCCATTACTAGTTTATGTTAATAAGCATTTTCTCTTGTACCATTTAAATTCCCTTCTTTACCATGTATTTTTTGAGCTATTTTCTTTGTGGCTGCCTTTAGGATAACAGTATCTTAATTTATAGTAATCTAATTTATATTAATACCAACTTAAATTTCAGTAGTATGCAAAACTTTGCCCCTATATATAGCTCCATTCCATTTTCCCTCCTTTGTGCTGTTACTGTCCTACAAATTGTACTTTAATTAGTATAAGCCTGTTAGCACAGTTTATAATTCTTTCTTCATGCAGTTTTGTTTTTGTAATGATGTTTGATTCTCTGACACCAGCCGTGTCCTACATTCAATTCAGTTTGGATACTAACTACCTGGAATTAGAGCAGACTATAAGCTAAGGGCTTGGTCCCATAGGACAGCCTTTGCTTCATATATCAGTCTCAAGGACCCAGGACCCAGGGCAAGATAAAAGATAAATCAGTCCTGGTACTGATAAAAAAGATACAGTTGGTCTTACTCCCTAGTTCCTGGTTTGGAGTTCTTAACACCCTTGAAATTGCCTGAGTGACAGGAGTATCTTTTGTTATTGATACCTGCACTTCTGCTGGACTTGACTACAAGTGCAGGGATTCCCACGGTCCCCCTTTAGGTTCTACATTCATTACAGTGACTCACAGAGCCCAGGAAAATGTTACACCTAACAATTCCCATTTTTTTGTTTTTTGGGGTTTTTAAAAAATTTTTAATTTAAATTTTAATTTAAAAAAATTTAATTTAAAAAAATTTTTTTAAATGTTTATTTACTTATGAGAGAGGAAGAGAGACCAAGCGAGTGAGCCAGGGAGGGGCCGAGAGGGAGACAGAATCCGAAGCAGGTTCCAGGCTCCGAGCTGTCAGTACAGAGCCGGACGTGGGCTCAAACTCTTGAACCGTGAGATCGTGACCTGAGCTGAAGTCGGACACTTAACCGTTTGAGCCACCCTGGTGCCCCAAGAATTTTAAATTTTTAATTAATCTCTACACCCAGTGTGGGACTTGAACTCAAAACCCTGAGATCAGGAGTCTCATGCTCTATCAGTTGAACCCACCAAGGTGCCCTAACAACTGCTGGTTGATTATAAAGGATACAACTCCGTAACAGCCAGATGGAAGAGATGCGTAGGACAGGGTATGGGGGTGGGGTGTTCAGAGCTTACGTTCACTTCTACTAGGTGCTTTGTCTTCCCGGCATATTGACCTCTTCACCAACCCGGAAGCTCCAGAACTTTGTCGTTTTTATTGACATTTTATTATGTAGGCATAATTGAATAAATTATTGGCCATTGGTAAATGAACTCTATCTCCAGTTCTTTTCTCCTCCAGGAGGTCAGGGCATGGGGCTGAAAGTTCCAGCCCTCTGATCTTGTGGTTGATTCTTCAGACAACCAGTCCTCATTCTGAAGCGATCTCGGGGCCCTTCCAAGAATCCTCTTATTGGCATAAAATCAGGCATGTTCAAACGTGCTCAGTATCAATAACAAAAGATACTCCTGTCACTCAGGCAATTTCAAGGATGTTAAGAACTCCAAACCAGGAACTAGGGAGTAAGACCAACTGTATCTTTTTTATCAGTACCAGGACTGATTTATCTTTTAAATCAGAAAAGAGAAAAAAAGTTACAAACAACAGATACATTTTAACTATTTTTTATATTAATTATGTAGTTACCTTTACTGGTGCTCTTTGTTTCTTTGTATAGATTCAAGTTACTGTCTAGTGTCTTTTCATCTTGGCATGAAAGACTGACTTTAGGATTTCTTGTAGGGCAGGTGTGCTAGTGATGAATTATCCCGGTTCACATTTATCTAGCAATGTCTTAAATTATCCTTTGTTTCTGAAGGATAGTTTTACTGGATACAGAATTCTTGTTTTTTTTTCCCCCAGCGCTTTGAATATGACATCCTGCTGCCCTCTAGCCTCCTTGGTTTCTGATGAGGAAGGAGTCAGCTGTTAATCTTCTTGGGGATCCCTTGTACTTGATGAGTTACTTTTATCTTGCTTTCAACGTTTTGTCTTTTAGCAGTTAACAATGATGTTTTTCACTTTATCCTACTGGGAAGTTATTTAGCTTTTTGGATATGCAGATTAATGTTTTAGATCAAAGTTGGGAAGTTTGGGATTTTTAATTTCCTCAGGTAGTCATTCTGCCTGTTTTTGTTCTCTCCTGAGATTCCTATTCTGCGTATTTCGATCTACATGATGGTACACTTTGATACACATTTTATTCATTTGTTTTCTTTTCATCAAACTGGAGAATCTCAAGTGACTGATGTTCAGTTTCCCTTTGTTTTGCTTATTCAGATCTGCTTTTAGCTCTACTAGTGATTTTTTTATTTCAGTTATTGTACTTTTCAACTCCACAATTTCTAGTTGGCTCTTTTTTATACTTGATTCCTCTATTAATCCTCTATTCATTGAGACATTATTTCCTTGTCTTTAGTAATCTAGACATGGTTTTCTTTAGTTCATTGAAAACATTTTTAAAATAGTTGTTGTAAAGTTTTTACTTTGTAAGTCTATTTCTGGACTTCCTTGGGGATATTTTCTATTGACTGCTAATTTTCTGGTGTATGACCTATATTTTGTTTTTGTTGAAACTGGCAGTTTAAATAGCATGATGTGGCAACTGAAATCATTTGTCCTTCCCTCCCCAGGCTTTTGTTGCTGTTTGTTGATGATGTTTTTGTTGCTGTTGGTTTAGTTACTTTCCTAACTGATGCTTTGAAATTTGTAGTTTTTGTTGTGTGTGACAACGGAAGTCTGTGCTGAGTTAGCATACTGGGCAGATATTTCCTTAAATGATTGCAACCACTATGTCTCCCAGTCTTTGTTGAGTGTCTCTTCATGCATGTTGGGTCACACCTTCAACACATAGCAGGGCAGTGTTTTTACTTTCCACCAAGATTCAGTAAATGCTCCCTGGGTTGTTGCAAACTTTGGTTAATATCCAGTGCTAGTTTACAGCTCTGTTTTGGGTTTCACTTCCTACTTGCACATAGCCTCAAGGTGAAACATTCTTTGCACAGAGCCTCTGTGAGATCTTAGGATCTCCTCCAGTCTTTCTGGAGAATGTGTACCATCCTAGGCATGCACACTGTCCTACTCATATAGCCTTCTAGATTCTCAGGAGCTTCCAGAGTTTCCTATGGGTGTCCTCTCCAGCTTTTTAAGTTTTTTTTGGTTAGCTTTGCCACAACTGTTATTCGAAACAACTGTGGTGTTAAAACACTGGCCACTGATTGTCTTTGACAAATGCCTTCAGGGGAAAGACTTCCAGCTGTGGTGGAGTCACATCAAAAAAAGACAACCTTTGCAGGTAAGGTTTTCGAGTAAGTGCAGACGGATCAGATAATGGCACCTATCTGAGAATGAGAGCTTGAAAACTTTCTAACCTTGTTCTGACCTCTACAGTGGCCGTTAAGTAGCTGATTTGATTTCACTGTGATGGTGGGCAGTTGATTTTCAGGGCTGCCAGCAAACTGGAAGGGAATAGGACATGTTTAAAATCCCACACATCTTGGGGCGCCTGGGTGGCTCAGTCGGGTAAGCGTCCTACTTCAGCTCAGGTCATGATCTCAGGGTTTGTGAGTTGGAGCCCCACATCGGGCTCTGCGCTGACAACTCGAGGCCTGGGGCCTGCTTCAGATTCTGTGTCTCCCTCTCTCTCTCTTTCTCGCTCTCTCAAAATAAACATTAAAAAAATTTTTTTTAATCCCATATATCTTGCTGTTTTTACCAAGATTCAGGCATTTTTCTTGAATAAACAGTCTCCAGGTTATTATAAGCCTTTGATTAAATTCCAGAATTTCAAAAAAAGTTAATTTTGACAACTTTTGTCAGTGCTTTCATTGCTTTTTTGGAGGAGAGGATTTTCAGTTAGATTTTGCCATTCCTGATGATTTCGAAATCTTTTCTGTATCTATAAAAAATGTTGCTGGGATTTTAATAGGAATTGCATTAAACGTGTATATCAGTTTGGGGAGAATTGAAACCTTTACTTTATTGGGTCTTCCAGTCTTTCAACATGGTATGTCTCCATCTATTTAGATCTTTTATTTCTTCAGTGACCACTGTGTAGTTTTCAGCATGCAAGTTCTCTGTGTTTTGTGAGATTACACCTAAGTATTTTTTTCTCTCCCTTTCTCTTTTTAAAAAATAGAGTCCCTGGGATTTTCTGCATAGGCAATCGTGTCATCTACACATGGAGACAGTTTTTTTTGTTTTTTTGTTTTTTTTTTTTTTCTGATTTGTATGCCTTTTAATTCCTTTCTTGCCTTACTGCACTGGCTAGAACTTCCCGCACTGTGTTGAATAAGAACAGCAAGAGTGGACATCCTTACCTCATTCATGATCTTAAGAGGAAAGCAGTTTGTTTTTTATCATTAAGTGTATTGTTACTGTAGGTTTTTTTATAGATTTTTTTAATCAAGTTTGGTAATTTTCACTCTATTCCTATGTTTCTGGGAGTGTTTATCATGGAGTGTTGGATTTTGTTAAGTGCTTTTTTTTTTTTGGCATTGTTGATATGATAGTGTTCATGTTCACCTTTAGCATTGCATTACCTTGACCTTGATTTTTTTTTTTTTTTTTTTATCAAATCAACCTTCCATCCATGAAAATCCTTCTTGGTTGTGGTATATAATTTTATAATTGTTGAATTCTGTTGACTAACAGTTAAAGGATTTTTGTGTCTGTGAGGGATATTGCTCTGTAGTTTTCTTTTTGTACCATCTGTTTTTGGTGTCAGAATACTAACTAGCTTTATAAGATAAATTCGGAAGTGTTTCACCTCTTCTGTTTGTTTTTTTTTTTTTATAGAAGAGACTGTGAAGAATTGGTGTTAATTCTTTAAACATTCTGAATAATTCTAAATTACACTATCTGGGTCTTTAAGATTTTGGCGGAGGGAGGGGAGTTAAAATTATGAATTAAATTTAATTAAGAGCTATTCAAATAATCTATTTCATACTTAATGAGTTGTGGTAGTGTTTTTTGAGGGATTGATCTGTTGTGTCTAAGTTGTCAAATTTGTGCAGAGTTTTTTACTATCCTTTTGATGCCTGTAGTGATACAGTCATACTCCTATTTCATTTCTGATATTGGTAATTTGTGTCTTTTTGGGGAGGAAAGGCAATCTTGCTAGAAGTTTATTAATTTTATTGGTTTTTGCAAAGAACCAGCTCTTTGCTTCATAGATTTTGTTGTTCTCTTTTTAATTATATTGACGTCTGTTCATATCCTAATTATTTCCTCTTTTCTGCTTGATGTGGGTTTATTTTGCTCTTTTTCCGGGTTCTTGAGGTGAAATCTCAAGATTACTGATTTGAGACTTTTGTGTATGGACTTAATGCTATAAACTTGCCTCTCGTCACTGCTTTAGATGTGTCCACAAATTTTGATACTTTGTATTATTATTTTTGTTTAGTTTGATGTACTTTTTCACTTTTCTTGAGGCCACAATTTATTCACCTATTGATGGACATTAAGATTGTTTCTGGTTTGGGGCTATTACCAGTAAAGCTGCCATGAGTATTCTTGTGCAAGTTTTTGTATGAAATATATGCTTTAATTTTCTTTGGTAGTTTCCTAAGAGTAGAATATCATAGGTATATATTTTACTTTTGAAGGAATTAACAACCTGTTTTCCAAAATGATTGTAATTTATTGTAGTTGTCATTGATAAAAGTTGACTTTTGATGGCTTGGAATTTTTAAAACATGGTCCTTCACCATAAGTAATTAGAGAAGACACTGCTTGAAATGGCCTCCTTTAGATGTAGGTAGCTACAAGGACTGTCCTTGTACAAGATAAAATGGAGTGAGTATAGATGGAGATACGGTGATGGGTTTTAAAGCAGGAATTTTAACTATGCTGTTAATGAAGTGTGAGGCAAGGTCATCAGCTGAGTGAGCAGAGGGCCTGCAGCAATAAAGGATTGAGGAAGGTGGAAGACAAGATGTGAAGTCACTTGAGAATAGCACACATTGATTAGAGAAATGTGATAGGTGTGTCTGGTAGTTTTGAGTTTGTATTTAAGTTTTGTGGCCGTCAATTCAAAGTGAGATGCCTTTTTGGAGAGTTTCTTCAATTAGTTCAGCCTCTTGGATAGAGATAGACAGAAGGTATGTAGTTAGGTTTGATAGAGACTATGCTTTTTTTTCCTGGCTGATGTGACATAGGAATGGTGGAGGAACAACAGGTCTTTGCAGTGGGTCCTGTACTGGGTTGTGGAACCTCAGGAGGTTAAAAAAAGAAATGAAGGGGATGATGGATTGTGAAAAGATAGTAGGGTCACTGCATTACAGGACTCTGCGGGGTCAAAGAATAGTGTGAATAATACCACAGTAAATAAAATGCAAGTAAAGGGGACTGGAAGAACAGGATTGTAGAAATGGTTTTCAGGTGGATGATTTTGGGTGATTTACATGATTTGAAGTATAACCATAGGAGAAGATAGCTGCAGAGGGGTTTAGGAAAAGATGGTTGAAGTTGAAGTCCAGGAACACAAGGACCAAAGAGATTGATTTTCTATATATGTGATGGGCATAATGATAGGAAAGCAGTGAGTGGGGAGCTACAATCATCAACGAATGGAGTGATGAAGGTTTTTTGAGGGAGGAAGTTAACACAGCAACAGAGATAAGGGTGGTAAAGCCTGATACCATGGTCTTGAAGGGAATTCCAGTGGGGCTCAGTTAATGGAAGAAATAGTATAATGGGGATTCATGAAGATTAACACCCTCTCCCCACCTCTGAGTCCTGAAGCAGTCTGAAGGATTATGGCAGGAGAAGGTCTAGAGAGGGCTCTAGAAGTGTCTTTCAGGAATAGCCAAGTGTCAGTTGGAACAATAGAGAACATTCATGGAAATTGAAGATGATGAGTATGGGATTAGCATGGAAGTTTCTTGGATGAGAGTGACACATGAATTAGAGTTCAGAAAACTTAGCTGGAAGGGCAGGGATATTGGGCTGCTTCCCAGTTTTTCAAGTCAGACAAAGACCTCTTGGTACAGATTTCTTTAGTAGTCCAGTGATTTTTGGTAGCTTGGTGGGTCTGTTTTGCTGGGAGTGCAAAGGTTTTGTTAAATTTCTTGTCCCTTTTTCATGGAGCTGGACTGCCTCATGTATTTGGTGATTCTTAATTCTGTACCTGTTAATTCTCATTGCCTTGGACTTCATGGATTTCCAGCCCAACGGTGTGGCTTCTTGTCTCCTTCCTTCTTTTAATCCTATTGAACATTGTGAACTTTCAGGCACAGATATGTCTCTTAATTTTTTCATATATTTCCATCTTCTCCATGTTTGTTATGGAGAGGTGATTTTGGCATATTTCAGTTTGTTATCATGACACTGTCAAAGTTAAATTTTTAGAAAGGAAAAAGTTGATACCAACCCAGATGTCCAACAATAGGGAATAGGACAAAATATCCATAGATATTATATCCAATGAACATTACACAGAAACCAAAATTTTGTTTTGCCAAGGACATGGGAGAAATGAGAAACTGTTCTCAATACATATTTAGTGGTGTCATTTAATAAAACATGTTCTATAGAAACATGTAAATAAGTAGGTATTAAAATGGAAGTGTTTAAGGACATTGAGATTATAGATGATTTTGGGGCGCCTGGGTGGCGCAGTCGGTTAAGCGTCCGACTTCAGCCAGGTCACGATCTCGCGGTCCGTGAGTTCAAGCCCCGCGTCAGGCTCTGGGCTGATGGCTCAGAGCCTGGAGCCTGTTTCCGATTCTGTGTCTCCCTCTCTCTCTGCCCCTCCCCCGTTCATGCTCTGTCTCTCTCTGTCCCAAAAATAAATAAACATTGAAAAAAAAAAATTAAAAAAAAAAAAAAAAAAAGAGATTATAGATGATTTTTATTAAGTTTCTGTTTTCCATATTTTCTATAATGAATATGTTCCTACTTTTATAATGGGGAGGAGGTAAGGGAGTAAATATGACTTGGAAGGAAAGCAAGCTAACAAATTATGTGATATGTTAACCTTAATTACTATAATATGAAATTCTATTTCTGTAAAAAAACAATAGGTTGTATACATGTACATGTGTGTGTGTCTTAAAAATCTTAGCTCTAGGTAGGCTTTATATGGTTTTGATAAAAATCTAGCAGATTTTTTGTTTTTGTTTTTTAATAATTTACCCTGAATATAAGTCAGCAAATGTAAACATGTAGATTGACAATTAAAATCTCAAAATATTATTTTCAAGTAATAGTAGTAAATAATTTTGTTGAAAGACAATAGTTAATTTCAGTTTAAAATTAAGGGTTACATAATCATAATCATCATTTATATTCCTGCTTAATTGAAAGTCTGTCATATACCATACAAATGCTGTTTTAATTTCAGTCTTCTGGTGTGTAGTATGCATTGACTTTCTGTCTGTATTTAGAAATCTCTCATTGGCTTTATAAATATTTTGTTCATTGAGCACATATTTAATGAGTGCTGACTGTAAGCTAAGCTTTGCTCTAGGTAGGTAGGATGTATTAGTGAACAAATAAAGATAACCCAGGTGGTCTGGTAGGAATAACAGCCCACAACACAATACCTTTTAGTGAAGAAAACACCTATGTACTTAGTTTGCATTTTAAAGACTGTATTACTATAAAAGTGTTGTAAAGCAGTACTAACCTACTTTTGTTTTATTAGATTGAGGAACTGCAGCAGGCTTTAACAGTAAAACAGAATGAAGAACACGATCGCCAGAGGAGGATAAGTAACACTCGGAAGATGATCGAAGATTTGCAAAATGAACTGAAGACCGCAGAAAACTGTGAGAATCTTCAGCCCCAAATTGATGCCATCACAAATGATTTGAGACGAATTCAAGATGAAAAGGCATCATGTGAAGGCGAGGTGATCGATAAGCGAGGAGAGAAGGAAACCCTAGAGAAGGAGAAAAAGAGTAAGTTTTATTAAACTTAGTGTGAAAAGATGTTTATAAAATGGAGATCTGTTTCTGTTGATGGACTTTCTTCTTCCCCTGGAACCAGGTCTTTACCTGCTCAAATCCCCTTGTTGAGGAATCTCCCTTAGGGTTTTCCAAATTGATGCCTTAATTACCTAGATGTATTATATACCGTGCTTTGCCACTGGCTACCACTGTCTTATGTCAGATAATGGTGGTTGATTTAATTCTCCAAAAATGCTTTCCTTTATTTTCTTCACAAAGTCCTCCACCATTGTTTATCAGATCAGATTTAAGCTCTTCATTCTAGTCTTCATAACCTTCCATTAACTTTGCCCCTTCAAACCTGTCCCAAATCATCTTTGCTTTTCTTTCCTGTAGACCATGAAAATAGATTTATAACACGAGTCACATAAAACAGGTCTTAAATTCTATCTGCTCAGTGTATACAACTAAGATCAGTAAAAAAGAACAAAAACCCCTAACTTGGTCTGTTTATCAAAGTACGAGATGTGTGTGGTTAAAAAAAAAAAAAAAGAAAGAAAAACTAGAACAAAAGTGTGGCCCAACCTCTTTCAAACCTCCAGACCTGCTCTCAGGACAAAGCATGTTTAACTCCCTCGGCAGTGTTTTCTTTTTCTTTTTCTTTTTTTTTTTTTTTTTAATTTTTTTTTTAACGTTTATTTATTTTTGAAACAGAGAGAAACAGAGCATGAACGGGGGAGGGGCAGAGAGAGGGAGACACAGAATCCGAAACAGGCTCCGGGCTCTGAGCTGTCAGCACAGAGCCCGACGCGGGGCTCGAACTCACGGACCGCGAGATCATGACCTGAGCGGAAGTCGGCCGCTTAACCGACTGAGCCACCCAGGCGCCCCTCGGCAGTGTTTTCTAATAGACCTTCATTTATATTTTTATCATGTTCTTGTTTTGCCCTGGCTAGATGAATCAACTTTAGACATTATCTTTTGATGTTTTGTACTTTGTATTTAGATTCCTGCTCATAACATCTCCTGTCCCTATTGTAATTCCTCAAGTGGCATTATTGTATTAATACTAATTACTAATCTTTAACATTTATTATCGGTTAACTGTAGTATCTTTAAATCTTTTGTCATTTAACAATTGTCAGTATTGCTTGAGTGCACACTTTGTCAGCTAAAAATACCGATACTTTCATCCTGTTTACTTTTCACCCTTCTGACACTCTAAGTTCTCTAATTTGGTCTCTTGAAATTTCTTTCAAGGCTGAAAACATTTTATTGAACACCATATCAAGTTTTATGGGCTCTGTTTATGGGTTAATTCTAAAAGCTAGAAATATCAAGTATTACTTGTTACTACAACAGTGAAACTTATTCACAGAAGAGCCAGGTAGTACATTTTGATCTGATTTCCTTTTATTGATATTTTTTATTTTATTATTTTTTAAAATGTTTATTTTTGAGAGGGAGTGCAAGCAGGGGAGGATCAGAGAGAGAGAGGGAGACAGGATCTGAAGCAGGCTATGTATGCACAGTTAGGCGCTAACAGCAGAGAGACCAATATGGGGCTTGAATTCGTGATCCACAAGACCATGACCTGAGCTAAAGTCATATGTTTAACTGACTGAGGCACCCAGGCACCCTGATAGCTTTTTTAAAGGTTTTAGTTTTCCTTCAAAAACAAAAACAAAAACAGAAAAACATTTGCTGTATCGTTTCCTTAAAAAACAATTGAGGTGCCTGGCTAGCTTAGTCAGTAGAGCATGTGACTCTTGATCTCAGGGTTGTGAGTTCAAGCTCCATGTTGGGTGTGCCGCCTACTTAAAAAACAAAAACAATTAGGCATTCTTGTGAGTTCTCGAGCCCCCCTATCCCCTTCCTTCCACCTAAATGGATTGTTTTCAAAGCCTCCGTGTGTCTGCCATCTGGGATTTATCACAGATCCTTGTCTGTATTGGATAAAACTATTCCGGGTCTTTTTCTTGCATTGCTCCATTATACATCTTTGGGTAACCTTGTAAGAAGAGATATTTGGAATTTAATTACAGATATCTGGGATTTAATGACAACACCTTCATTTCATGGTCCCCTTTTAACCTGGTTTTGTTGTATATATGACTCTAGGTTGAAAATAATTTTTCTCTCTGAAGTTTGAAGGCCTATTGCAATCACCTCGTGTTAGGAGATATAGCGATTTCTTAATCTTCTTTATGTGGCCTATTTGTTTTTGATAGCTTAAAGATCATTTTTTTATCCCAAGTGTTTGGAAATTTGATAATAATTTCTCCAGGGTTTTGCTTTCTCACTGTGTTGGGTACTTGCTGAGTGGTGCTAACTTTGAGATCTAAGATACCCTTTTGTATTATTTAATGCAGGTTTTCAAAGATACACTTTGTTTTCCTTTTTTAGGCGTGGGTGATAATATTGTACGATTTGACAATCTTATGAATCAAAAGGAAGATAAGCTGAGACAGAGATACCGTGACACATATGATGCTGTTTTATGGCTAAGAAATAACCGGGACAAATTTAAGCAAAGGGTCTGTGAACCTATAATGCTCACGGTAAGAAATTTTGTCTTGGTAGCATCTGTTAGTTTTATTATTGCAATCGTTATAGATTTTTGTTGTTTTAAGAATTCTTAGTTTTATTAACAACATGCTTTTCCATTATCAGACTTGTGGCAGTTGGTAGGCTGCTGAATCCATACCTGAGTTTTCTAAAGGGCCCTTGACCAACAATAGGAAAAGTAGGAAACTTAGCTTATTGACCAGAAATCATGTATAAAATTAGTTTGGTTAGCTAGTTCCTTCTGGCTGTTGTTGTTCTTAGGTTAGGTAGCAGGCAATAGATTAAATGCTGCCAAAGGGCTGGAAACTATTGTAAATAACTATGTTGATATGGGGGAACTGATAGAAGACAGAAGAGAATTACCTACAAATATTAGCACTCTGAGAATTCTGAGAATGAAACCAGCATAAACCTTTGATAGCTCTTTTTGATGATCATGGGTCATTAAGAAGAAGGTAAGCTATATTTAGCAAATCATTTAATGAAGTGTGGCTTCATTGGAATTTAAATTTTTTTTTTTTTTCCAACGTTTATTTATTTTTGGGACAGAGAGAGACAGAGCATGAACGGGGGAGGGGCAGAGAGAGAGGGAGACACAGAATCGGAAACAGGCTCCAGGCTCTGAGCCATCAGCCCAGAGCCCGACGCGGGGCTCGAACTCACGGACCGCGAGATCGTGACCTGGCTGAAGTCGGACGCTTAACCGACTGCGCCACCCAGGCGCCCCGGCTTCATTGGAATTTAGATGGAATGGCTAGGACAATTTCCATCTAAAATATTTAAAATAATAATTTTGGCCGTGGAAAGGGAAAAGAAAGTAAACACCACAGTCTTTGGTAGCGATATATTAGGTATAATATGAATGTAAAACTTACACCAAAATGACTTAAGGATTGTTTTTGCTGGGTAATTTTTTTTTTTTTTTCTTTAGATCCTTGCAGGATTCATGAAAACTTCTATTTTCTGTAATTCGTTTGTGTTATCCTTTATTTAAAATCATTTCATGTAGTTTTCTTTTTTATATCTTAGATTATGTTAGCAAAATTAATATGCATAATACTGTATTCTCTTCTTGCTCAGGTATGTATTATTAGAGTATTTTTGCCAGATCAAGAAGGGAATATCTGTTTTGGATGCAGACATTATTGTTTTGATTAATCTGGTAAGGACTGAAAGAAAATATAAGAAAATATTTTGATCCTTAATAAATTATAATGCAAATAATTGTCAACAGATTTTTGTTAAAATGTCAACCTCAAAATTATAATTCACAACGTTAGTAAATTTGCCATCCTTCTATCATTTCATCTCCTATCAGTAGCCTGTCACCAAGAGGGATTACTAGCAGGCATATATTTACATTACAAATTACATTCGAATCTTTGAGATGAAAAGATATACCCTTCTTTTTTTTTTATCCTTTCTGAAATAACCCTTCACCTTTCCTACCACCTTCTTCCAACTGTGTTGCTCCCCTAGCCCCATCCCGATACACACACCTAACCCTCCAATATCTAGTTGAAATGTCATCAAGGTAGGCAAGTTAACAATATATCAACTTAAAATTTTAGTCATAGAAGTTGTCAACTGGCAGTCCATTTCCAAGCGTTATTTCTGACCATTCCAATCTACGATGGGAGAAGTGTGCAAAGATTTGTTTATAGTTCTGTTCCTCACAGCAGTGTTTATAATACTGTAATGGTGGTGGGACAGAGAATGAGATTCCCAAAGCTGTTGTTTGGTCATGCAAATTACTGTACATCCATTGAATGGAATACTATGCAGCCATTAAAAATGTTCTAGGTCTCTTGATATAAAAGGACATTTATGACTTATTAATGAATTATAAAGCAGGTTATAAGATAGGATGTATAGAAAGATTTTATTTTTTTAATGTTCACTTGTTTTTGAGAGAGAGAGAAAGAGCTTGAACTGGGGAGGGGCAGAGGGAGAGGGAGGGAGACATAGAATCTGAAGCACGCTTCAGCTTCTGAGCTGTCAGTATAGAGCCCAACGAGGGGCTCAAGCCCACCAGCCCTGAGATCATGACCTGAGCTGAAGTCAGATACTTAACTGAGCCACGCAGGCACCCTGAAAAAGAGTGCATTTTAAAGAGCTGAAACACAAGTCTGCCATCAGCCACCACATCACCTTGGAGTGCTGTGCCTCCTCTGTCTACCTCTCTGTGTCTTTACTACGTCGCAAAGACGTGGCCTTGAAGAACTTAGCCAGGTATCTTCTTTACCAAAGAAGCTAGTGACAACATGATGAAATCTTCCTTCAGGATGTCACGAGGCCAGAATGAGTGCAATGCAGTTTGCATTCTACCTGGGGAGAAACGTGTGACTTAGTCACTCCTGGAAGTGCACCAACTGGGTGGGGATAGAAATGACCCCCGACCTGTGTGACTTAATTTTGAGACTCGCTGTCTAAATGAACAAGTGAAATTCTTCAAAGAAATGAATGACCACGTAACCAACTCACACAAGACGGAGGCCCAAAGATGTGACATCTGTTACAGGAGAGAGTGATAAGGAGAGCTGAGTCTTAGGCTGGCTTATCCACAACTATTTTAAAAAGGTGACTTCCAGCAGTCACATTGGGGTTACTTTAACCCTTTCTAAAAGTTATAGCTAACGCCCACTTAAATTTTCTTTCATTTATACCATTCCTTCTAATGAAGTAATTTGGTACCAAAAAATATTGTGAAACAGTAAACACTAACTTGGTATAGTGTCTATGTCCTGGTGATGGTATTAATTTTTTTGTTCATCAGTTTTCCCATTCTTATGCTAATTGGTATTTTATAATTTAAAATACTAATATTTGCCAACATTTACATGATAAGCATTGCACTAAATTTTTTATTCTGTCTTAATCCTTTTATTCCTGAGATACAGACTATTTTACTATACCCATTTTGGTAAAAAACTAAAATTTTAAGAAATTTAAGTTGTACCTGATTTGAAGCAACATCTGTCTGACCCCAGAGACTTAGCTCTTAACTAGTATGCTATATTTTATATATAGTACATATACTTTTTCTTTCATAAATCTTTATTTTTTCAAGAACACTGATTTCCATCTGCTGAAGGTAATCTATCCCAGCTCCCAAAATTCCATAGATAGCACTTTTTATGCACCTCTGTTATAGAGCTTTATCTTGTGTTCTGCTTTTCAACATACTTACCATCTGCAAAAAATAATAGCGTAGTCTTTTTGAAATAATGTTTTCTTGACCAATCTTAGTATTTTCCATAGCATTGAGTGTCACATGCAGAAGTGCCTTATTTGTTAATATTTTAAAAATAAATCTTAAAGTTTCTGTTCTAGTGGTACAAGCCTAGGATTTCTCTTGCAAACACTGTTAAAATTCATTCAGAGCAAGTTTTTTTTTTCATTGTTTTTGAACTGATTGGTTATTGCCGTGTATAGTGTGAATTCCTCTTGAAGATTAAGAAGAAAAATACTAAAAGTGTGGGGATAGAGGAGAAATGTTTATACTCTTAGATTACAATCTAAGCCTATTGCAGAGGTTTTTAATGAGTGGACTAGAAAGGAACTTCATTATTTCTTGAATAGTATCAAATTGATAAGCTTCAGGTACTCATTCGTGTGTTGGCTTTTGTTTTACTATGTATTGAATGTTTCCCGGTACTAACTTATAGAGGTGTTGAAATGTTGTCTCAGTACAAAGTGTTTTTCATTTTTTTCCCTTAAGTATTTAATCTGATTAAATACATCTAAGTAAAACTAATGTTCTTTCAATCAGTTTGGATTTCATGAAAATCAATTTATATTTTCTTTTCATTTTGTTTAGATCAATATGAAAGATAATAAAAATGCCAAATATATTGAAAATCATATTTCATCAAATGACTTAAGAGCTTTTGTATTTGAAAGTCAAGAAGATATGGAGGTTTTCCTCAGAGAGGCAAGTAACCATCATAATACTTTGATTCATCTGGTGCTTACCCTCTAGTGCTTAAGTTTTTAAATTCAAACTACAACAAAAATAGTGACTAATACCAGCAGTAACTCTTGTGTAAAATCATTCAATTTTGTTAATTTCTTTTTTAATCTGTGTCATTACTGGGGAATGAATTTGTTTTGCAAGAGAAAAAACAGCCCATAATTCCACCTGAAACGTGTTTTGAAGTTATTTGGAATTCGTAAAAATAATTCTGTCACACTCTTTTAAGAGAAAAAAATGTAATGAAGGGCCTTTGGTCTTAGAAATCCTTTTTGGAAATGTATTGGAATGAACTCGGTTTTTCTTTGGCCGGGAGCGTGGGAATCAATATGTTGTTGCTTTCAATAAAACCTCTTCAAAAAGGATGAGAATTCTGTATCTGGCTACAGAAACACCACTGAGAATCTAAGGCACTAAAAGGCAATGTGGATGGCTTAGTAGTTAGAAGCATAGACCTACATACAGGTAGGCTGCCAAGATTTGAATTCTGGTTTTGCTACTAAATTGGTCAAGTTTCCTGTATGTTTTATGCCATAATTTCCTCATCTGTAAAATGCAGATCCATTATCTACAAGATGGTTGTGAGGATTAATTCTATTAATCAATGGAAAAGTATTTAGAACAGTGCTTGCAAATATTTTTATTATATATGGGTATCTATAAGTAATTTTTTTAATGTTTATTTTTGCAAGAGAGAGAGACAGAGTGCAAGCAGGGGAGGGGTAGAAAGACGGGGAGACAGAATCTGAAGCAGGCTCCAGGCTCCCAACTGTCAGCACAGAGCCTGACATGGGGCTCGAACTCGCAAGATGTGAAATGACCTGAGCCGAAGTCAGATGCTTAACTGCCTGAGCCACCCGGGTTATGGTTATCTATAAAACATACATTGTTAGCTGTTATTTGCTATGGTAAGATTTCTTTCCTTTTACATACACCTTCTGCTTCTTTTAAAAGCCCTAAAGATCATGTTTAGATTTTGTTTTGGTTAAACTTTCGCTACAAGTGTGAGCGAGGACAGGATCCTGAATCAGCTGCAGTGGTCCTCTTTGTGTGGTACACTAGTGATTGGAAAGAATCCCTTACTTTCTTTGGCTTTTATCGAAGTGCCCTCCTGGTTTGGGAGTTGGCAGGGAATGTGAATATATGGTAACTGGATGAGAAGTCGCATGTATCAAATTATAGAATGGACTCCCAGAAGTTAGACATGTGTATAGTTTAGAATTCTTTAAGCTTAACCAGTGAGTTTTTGGTCCAGTGTGAGAAGTAGGGCATTTGGATTACAAGTGGAGGACACACTGCAAAGGGCATTCAGTCGGGTGTAATTAGATGCTTTCTGTTGGAAATGACCAGCTTAGCCTACACTGAATACCTTTTTTGAGTCAAAAACTCAGTGCTTCGTCTGTGCTAAGGATTTGAATCTCATATCGATAATGTGACGTGGGTTCCTAAAACTTTGACCTGTATTTTTGTGTGTGTGCTCTGATAATTAACTTTCCATAACTTCTCCTCAACAGGACCAGAACGCCCTCATACATGTATGACTTTGTATTTTAAATTGTGAAATGTATTTAACCGCCTCCTGTACTCATATCTACTAGAGTACCATTTCCAATACTGTGTATAAGTATTATGTCTGCTATACATCTATCATAGACACCCTTTATCAGGTTAAAGAAGTTTCCTTCTAGTTCTGGTTTGCTGAGAATTTTTTATCATTATTTTTCTGTATCTGCTGGGATGGTCATATGGCTTTTGTACTTTAGTCCCTTGATATAATTAGATCGAGTTTTGAATGTTACATCTAGAATTTCTGGGATAAACTCTACTTGGTCATGTGTACTATTCTTACATTAATGGATTCGGTGTACTAATATTTTGTAGAGGCTTTTTGCATATGTATTCATGAGAGATATTGTTTTTGTCAGGTGTTGGTGTCAGGATTGTGCTGGAATTATAAAAAGGATTTGGGAAATGCCTGTTCCATTCTTCCTGTGTCTGAACGAGTTTTGGTATTACTGCTTATCTGTTAGAGCATATCTCTTTCACTATTTTCACTGATAAACTCTTTAAAAACATGGAAGTGTAATAATCATTTTCACACAAAAAATTCCTTGTAAGTACCATTAAAGGGGCGCCTGAGTGGCTCAGTCAGTTAAGCCTCTGATTCTTGGTTTCTGATCAGGTCATGATCTTGCAGTTCATGAGTTCAAGCCCTATATCAGGCTCTGCACTGTCAGTGCAGAGCCTGCTTAGGATTCTCTCTCTCTGCCCCTCCCATGCTCCCTCTCTTAATATAAATAAACTTTAAAAAAAAAAAAAAAAGTAAGTACCGTTAAATATCCAGCTTCTGATCATCCCATGGATGCCAGGAGGAATGTAACTTAAAAAATCATTTTGATTGATAGTATATGGTAATTAAAATATTTTCTTTTCCTTATATTCAGATTCGTGACAATAAAAAATTAAGAGTAAATGCTGTTATTGCTCCCAAGAGTTCATATGCAGACAAAGCCCCTTCAAGATCTCTGAATGACCTCAAGTAAGTCTTAAAAATACTATTAGAACTAACCTGTTACTTTGAAAATTGAATAACCATGTTTAGCTCTTACATATATTTTAATTATCTCTCACATAAATATGGATGTTATAGGCTGTATTATTCCTTTTTAGGATCTCTACTTAAGTCTAAAATAAGGAAATATCTAAGAACAGACAAACCATGGAATACTTACTATATGATGGTGATGTTTCAAATCAGTGCAATAATATTGGACTGTTTACTAAAAGATCCTAAAATAGTTGGTTAGGTATTGGGAAAATAAAACAAATCATCACTTCATAACGCAGAAATAATTCCAGAAGGACTAAATGGAAAATTTGCAATTATAGAACAGCTATAAGTAATTAACTCTGGATATAAGTAGACATTCTAAATGTAAACACAATGGAAGAAACGAAAAAGATTAAAATAGTTTGTAATCATGAATATATTAATAAACTTTTCTGACAAAGAAGTCTTAATCACTTAAGTGATTTTAAAAGACACCAAGAAAAACTTTTTCTGTACTATCATTAAATTACATTTTATTTATTTGCCACTTTTCGACTGTCAGATTTCTGTAAATGATTTTTAAGAAGAAAAATCTAAGAAGTGCTTTTCATTTCAGACAGTATGGGTTTTTCTCTTACTTGCGAGAGTTATTTGATGCACCTGATCCCGTCATGAGCTTTCTTTGCTGCCATTATCATATTCATGAAGTTCCTGTAGGAACTGAAAGGACCAGAGAAAAAATTGAACGGGTAAGGAAGTACTGAATCAGTACCCAAACCTTGTTTTGTTCAAACTTCTTGGGGCACCTGGGTGGCTCAGTCGGTTAAGCGTCCGACTTGGGCTCAGGTCATGATCTTTCTGTTCGTGAGTTCGAGCCCCGTGTTGGGCTCTGTGCTGACAGCTCGGAGCCTGGAGCCTGCTTCTGATTCTCTGTCTCCCTCGCTCTCTGCCCCTCCCCCATGTGTGCATGCTCTCACATGCTCTCTCAAAAATAAATATTAAAAAAAAAATTAAAAAAAAAACTTCTTAGCATATTCAAGAAGTAGGTCATTCTGTTGTTTTTAACCACACAGATTCTTTGTATTTTACATTTTTAATACAACACAAAACATTTTTAATACAACAGAAAACTGTTGACTAATACTTTATGACAGGTGTGATGTGCAGGCCCCTAGAGTAAATACTCTAGATCTGTATTTATTGAAGAAAGCTGAGGCCTGTAAAGAGACACCTGTCACTCTTACCTTACTTTTTTCCTGCTTGACAAACCTATGTTGAGACATTATATTAATGGTTTTGTCATTTAAGTTCTCGTATTCTAGATTATTTTTCAGATACATTACACTTTAGGATGATAGGCTGGGATAGAGAACTGTTTCGGTAAGCCCTTTCTTTAAGCTGCTGCTTAAGATTATTTCATATATGAGGGTCGCCTGGGTGGCTCAGTCAGTTAAGCATCTGACTCCTGATTTTGGCTCAGGTCATGAGCTCACGGTTTGTGAGTTCAAGTTCCACATTGCCCTCTGCTCTGTCAGTACACAGAACCTGCTTGGGCATCTCTGTCTACTCTCTCTGTGTCCCTCCCCCACTCGTTCTGTCTCTCTCTCACAAAACTAAATAAACTTAAAAAAAATATTATCTTCTATATGAATGACCTCCATTTTAGGATCTCATTTTCCTGGCTAGCATAGCACACAAACTCATAGCTCCCATATTCTGCTAATGCTGCTGGGAGTTCTCTACTCCTCATATAAATCTCCAAGACTCCAAAATACATTCATTGCTTCTGTTACAGACAGAAACAGGAAAGAAATCTCTTCATTCAAAACAGGTTTTTTTCATAACACCAGGCTGCATATTTTTGCTTGTAAGTATCTAGGACCCAGCTAGAGACCTAACTACTATTACATTGGATTTATTTAAAAATATGTTTTAAAATTTTAACACCTCATGTATCAGTATCCCTAAGACAATTTATTTGTAATATAGGGACTCTTTGTACTTTACTGACAGCAGATAAGAAATGAGGGCTCCTTACCAATGCATTTTGCCAGGGGGCGTGGACACCTCACCAAGCTAATTATAGTAAGCTGCCCGTGTCTTTGATTAAAAATTACATTCTGGGAAATATTTGGGGACATGAATACTAGAACTCTGCATGTAGGTACACCTCTTTTCTATCTTATGAAAACAGGATAAGACCATACATGGAATTGTTCTCATTAATTTCCAGGACTCTCCCCTTTGGTTAAAGGATCTCCCGCCAGCCTTAACTCAGGGTGTCCTTTTTGCTGGGAGTGCCCTTCCCTCACCATCTCTATCAGTTTAAATTCATTAGAACTAGAGTAGGCTAACTTCTTCTAGGCTTTCCTTTCATTCCAGAGTATTCAGCAGTTTATAGATGCCACGTTATACCTTGTTGAACTGAGGGTGCTTAAGTATGTCTAATTTCTTTACTTAGACTATAAACTTCTGGTTAGAAGCAAGCCACAAGAGTATTGGTGGTGAGGCTGCAGAGATCAGAAAAAACTGTACTACAAAAGGCTATTCTTAACTAATATACAGAAATATAGTAACACTTTTGTGTTTAGAACGTGCTTTAGTTTACGGAACTTTTTGTATAAGTTCTTGAGAGACAAGATCTCCAAAAAATGCAAAGAAAAAGTTTGAAGTAAAGTGTTTCCATTTAAGTATTCTTCCAAATATACAGGAATTGAATATGATCATGTGTCTCTAAACAGTAGAACTGAGGGAAGGTGAGAGTAAATGATTTACTTGAGCTTCCCCACATTTCTGTCTCTCGGGCAGCTGGTTCCTCGTATCTCCTCCGTAGATCTAGCAAAACTCCAAAAGGACACTTACATAGGAGAGATTGTAAAGTCAGGTAGAAACGTAGCCACCTTTGCTACAGATGTTTTGGTTTTCTCCCTTCTCTCTTCTTCAGTGTTTTCCATAATAATAATCTGAAGTGTATCAGCCACCTTTTTAGAGATGTACCTGGAAAAGTTTTAAAAAAAAAGAAAAGAAAATATATTTTGATCTTCTAAAATGGACTTGGTCTGTGTTTTCAATGGTTTAATCCTTTTAAAAATATTTAATTACTATTACATGTGCACTAATACTTGTTTGACATTGTTTGACAGGTAATACAAGAAACCCGGTTAAAACAAATGTACACAGCAGAAGAAAAGTACGTAGTGAAAACTTCCTTTTATTCAAACAAAGTTATTTCTAGCAACACATCCCTGAAAGTAGCCCAGTTTCTCACAGTCACCGTGGACCTAGAGCAAAGAAGACACTTAGAAGAACAGCTAAAGGTTGGTTATTTTGAGTACTGTATTAGAAAATATTAACTGGATTTGTAATACTTTAAGTAGATCTGTTTTTAAAATAATTTTGAATATCTCATAGGAAATTAATAGAAAACTGCAAGCCGTGGAAGCAGGGCTGATTGCCCTGTATGAGAGAAACAAGCATCTAGAACACAAAGACAATGAACTTAGACAGAAGAAGAAGGAGCTTCTTGAAAGGAAAACCAAGAAAAGACAACTGGAGCAAAAAATTAGTTCCAAACTAGGAAGGTACCATTCAGCCCCTTTGGGTAGAGGGGGCGGGCACAAAGCACTGCGAGGCTATTATGAGTTACATAGGCATACCTCGTTTTATTGCGCTTTGCAGATGCTGCGTTGTTTTCTTTCGTTTTGTTTACAAATTGAAGGTCTGGCAACCCTGTGTCAAGCAAGTCTGTTGGCACCATTTTTCCAGTAGCTTTTGTTTATGTTGTGCCTCTGTGTCACATTTTGGCGATTCTCACATTATTTCAAACTATTTGATTATGTGTTGTGATCTGTGATCAGTGATTAGGACTCTGAAATCTCAGATAACTTAGCATTCTTAAGCAGCAAAGTATTCTTTAATTAAGGTACGTACATTGTTTTTAGATACAACGCTGTGGCCCACTAAATAGACTATAGCATAGTGTAAGCATGACTCTTACACGCATTGGGAAACCACAAAATTCTTTTGACCTGCTTTATTGCAGTGGTCTGGAACCAAATCTGCAATATTTCTGAGGTATGCCTGTACCCTGTAAGGCTGATGCAATTCCCAAAAACACGTTTTGTAATAATTTCCCTCAAACTTTAATCCTACTGCCCAAAATAAAATTGTAGGGCAAAGGTTGGTGAATTTTAAGTGCTGTTCTTCTGTCCTTTGATCAACTGTTTTGACCGCTGGACCTCTTCCCATGCTTAAAAGTTATTGAGGACCTTGAGGAAGTTTCACTTATATATCTAGTGATATTTATACCACATTAGTAATTAAAACAGAATGTTTAAAATATTTATGAAAACCACTGTTTTCCAAACAAAATACATTTAGCAAGAAGAGTGGCATTGTTTTGCATTTTTATCAACCTCTTTTGATAAAGTTACTTGTTTATTTTACTTTCAGTCTATTGTGAGAGGTTGCTTTGAAGTAGATTGGTAGAATTTTCAGATAGTTACCTATATCGTCTTGTTTAATATTGCATCAAAACCTGCCAAGATTGTGGTTTGTTAAAGTTTATTTGCACTGTGGAGTCTGCAATTAGTGAGGTAGATTATTCTTATGTTAAAACTCATTGTATTGTAATTGGATCTTTTACCCAGTGATCTTGTTCCATCATGCATTGGTCATTTATAGGTCTTTCAAATATTGACATTTTAGTGTGTAAAGAAAATAATTATGTTGATTTCCAATCCCATCAGAAGGATCTTTAAGAATTGGGAAGCTATCAAGCTTACAGTGGTAGATAAAGATTTTCCAAATTCTACTTTTCACTTGAAAGTTGAATTTTATCATTGGGGGCAAATATTATCAGTTATTTTTCTTGAAGTGATAGGCTCACTTCATTCACTTTGGGTTGGGAGGAACAGTCTGCCAAATACCTGAGTCTAACCATAGTTTGTCTGTTATTCTTTCAAGAAAAACTGGTATTTCATGAAAAAAGTAGTCCAGCTCCCAACTCAGTCATGCAAATGCTTTTCCTTGAGGCCGCCATCATACTTTGGTATACATTAGAAGTACTGTGTACTGTATACTTCATCACGCTATTATAAAGATGTATGTAGTCAGTTACCATGGGGAGGTGGTTCAAGATGGCAGCATAGGGAGATACTGAATTCCCCCCCTGCCACAGACACAGCACATCAGCTGCTACATATGAAACAATTTGCTCTGAAAAAGATCAGAAAACTAGCTGAACTGCTCTTCTGTAACAAGGGATGTAAGGTCCACATCAAGGGGGGTAGGAACTACAGAGATAGGGTCTCAAAACCCCGCCGCTAGTGTGGTGACCAATACTCGGGTAGTGTTGTGATCCATATCACAAATATGGAGCTCTTCCCTGAGGAGTTTGTGCCTACAGCAGGCACCCCAACCCTTGGGACCTGCACGAGAGAGATGAGTCCCCAAAACATCTGGCTTTGGAAACCAAGGGTCTTATATCTAGGAGAAAGGTACAGCAGTAGAGAATACAGGTTCTGCTCTTAAAGGGCTCATTCAAAGACTACAGGACCCTGGGCAAAGTAACCGTTTGAAAAGTAGTTAGCCCGTATGTGAAGGAGATTCATTTGCTAATCTTTTTATTTTTTTTTTTTTTAACGTGTATTTATTTTTGAGACAGAGAGAGAGACACAGCATGAACGGGGGAGGGATAGAGAGAGAGAGAGACACAGAGTCGGAAGCAAGCTCCAGGCTCTGAGCCATCAGCCCAGAGCCCGACTTGGGGCTCGAACTTGCGGACCACGAGATCGTGACCTGAGCCGAAGTCGGACGGACGCTTAACCGACTGAGCCACCCAGGCGCCCCTCATTTGCTAATCTTAAAGTATCCACCCAAGAGGCAGGAGCCTAATGGAAATTCCTCCTGGGACAGAGGCACTGGTGGGCACCATTTTTGCACTCCGCCTGTAATCTGCTGGCACTGGTGGGTGTATGCCATGCCCACATCCCCGCCAGAGCTGGGTGGCCAAGGTTCTGAAATGATCAGAGACAGTTCTTGGCAAGCTACTATCCCATGGCCCTGCATAGACAGCAATCAGAAACACTCTCCAGTCTTCTTGTGGAAAAGACCCCTTCGTCCTAGAACCACAGCTTCAGGGGTTCCAGGACTACCACACATCTAGAGGCTACAGAATTGTCCTCAGGCAACATGGTCTAGGAGATGTCATCTCTGTCATACTGTGTGTTGGCCTTGCCAAAGCCCACCAGTACCTCCGAGAAAGGGCTCCTCTGGAGCCCTCATTTTTGCAGCAGTTTCCGAGGAGACCCCTCCAGATTGTGTGGTGTGTAAGCCAACAGGGTTTATGGTTGTGGTCCCGTAGGACTCTCTCTATATATTTGCATAGCTTAAAAGCTGCTGCCTGAAGTTCTGGCTTCTATTCTAGCTTCTGTTCAGCCTGAAACCAGGGGCAGACTGAGATCCCATCCTCAGGAACACTCACAGCGCTTGGCAGTCCCTCAGCAACTGGGCTGTATCGAGGATCAATCAGGCTGGTTAGACCACAAAGGTTCATGTGACAACCAAGAGCTAAGCACAGTTGAATGACAGGGTTCATCTCCATAAGGCCAGTTCAAGACTTGTTGAAGCTTGAGAGGGTTGAAGGTTGTTTCATCTGCTGCTTAGAAATCAACACAGGACCAAAAAAGAAAAAAAGAAAGAAAGAAAGAAAGAAATCAACACAGAATCAAGCAAAATGAAGAGACAAAAGAGTGCGTTCCAAATGAAAGAACAAGATAAAACACCAGAACAAGAACCATTATGAAATGGTGATAGTTTACCTAAAAAAGAATTCAAAGTAATGGTCCTAAAACAAGAGGAATGAATACAGCAAGAACTTTGCTAAGGAGAAATACAAATAAAGTCCCACACAGACTTCACAATGCTGACGAACACAGTAACTGAAACGAAAAATACACTGGAGGGATTCCAGCAACAGACTAGATGAAGCAGAAGAAAAATCAGTAATGTGGGAGACAGGGTAGTAGAATTCATCCAAAAACAACAAGAAATAATTTTAAAAAGTAAAAATAGCTTAAGGGACAACATCAAGCAGAGTAACTTTTGCATTATATGAGTCACAGAAGCATAAAGAGAGAAAGGAGCAGAAAAACATATTTGAAGAAATAAATAACTGAGAAGTTCCCTAACCTCAGGAAGGAATAGACATCCAGATCCAGGAAGCCCAGAGAGTTCCACATGAGCACAAGAGGAAATCTCTTCTGCAGAAGAGCAATGATTTTTTTTTTTTTTTTTTACTGAAAACAAATCACTTTACAGTCAGATGCCAGTGACATTTGACAGTACTGGAAACCGGCATTCCTCAGTAGTGAAGAATTTACACAATGTTCAGGGCTCTTGGTGTTTCATTTTTAAGCATCCCTGATAGATGGGAGCATATTATTTGTGTCTGAGAGTATGTGACTTCATCACTTTAATGTGTACCATCTGATGTTAGGAATCAAAGTATTTTATCTCAGAGAGGGAACATTCACTGGTTTATAAAATGCTCTCTACCCATCTGCTTGAAAGTGATTCATTAATGCCTGAATATTTAAAATCAGTTAGAATTCTCTTTTCATATGCTTTGAGGAACAGTAGACCCAAAGGAGTAATACACTTATGAATATGTGGAATTTATAGGAAATTTCAAATCATTAAACACTTCACCACGGAAGGGTTTTGAAGGAACTATACAAGCTGTCATAGGCCTTATGATGATTGAGATTGTATTGTAACTACTGTCAGATGAGCTACACCTCAGTTCATCAAGGATGTGTACTGTTGAAGAGCCTAATGAAGAGTTTTAGACATCTAGACGTAGTTTAGAATTCTATTTCTAGGTTACAAGGAATTACCTGTGATAGGGCATTTGTCATTTGAAGCTCTCGGGACATCAGGGTAGGATTACATCATGTGGATGGTCTAGAACATTTGGCAAAACTGTCATGAGCACCTAATGCAGTCTGGGAAAGGCAAGTCATGTGGCTATAGCTCACTGATCAAAGGTCCACAGTGGATTTGGCTTCACAGTCATCATATCGTTTATCATCAGTGGAATTCAAGGCCAGAGTTTGTTGTTGGTAGTCACACCATAGTAAATTAACTCAGTAGGTGGGACTGGAAGATGAGTACTTGGCATTGAAGAGTCTCTTTCTGAGACAACTGCTGACAAAGGCCAAGATTCTGTGTCTGATAATCCTATAGACCCAGTCTCAACGAAGTATTGGAAAAGTGTGATCATAGCCCAGCCCCTTCTGCTTCCTTCCAGAGTTCAAGAAAATCATCTCACGCAGCAGTCTCAGACCACTCCTCAACACCAACCAAGACCCAGCAGATAGTTGCACTCCTCCCAGACAGTATGTACTAGCTCCTAAAAAGATGACACAAAGGAGGTCATTGTTTAGTCCATAAATTCCCCATCTGTTGTTCAGTCATTAATACAGCTTGATGTCTCAAGCTGCATCTGTACCAGTTCCTTAAAACATGTCTCCGTGTCAGTTTTTAGCTCAGTTATGAGCCATGCAGCATCTGGAGAGACCAATCAGAGCAACAGACTTGGATGATAGAGGCAAATATTCATCAGCCAGAAGATATAAGAAAAGAAAAATTCAAGAACAGCTTCAAACGGTCCATGGTTAAGGGCTGCAGATTTTTTTTTTTTTTTAATTTTTAATTTTAGGGAGTGAGCAGGGGAGAGGTATAAGGGAGAGAGAGAATCTTAAGCATGCTTCACACTAAGTGCAGAGCCCGAGGCAGGGGTCAATCCCACAACACTGGGACCACGACCTGAGCCAAAATCAAGAGCAGAACACTCGACCAAATGAGCCACCCAGGCACCCCAAGGGCTGCAGTTTTTTTTTGTTTTTTTTTTTTAAAGTGATCAGCCCCTGGGTTGAATATTGATTCTGTTCAGCTTTCTTCTGAATTCATCTAACATCTTGCAGCTTGTATCTATAAATATTAATGACCAGGTTGTTTAACCAAAATCAAAGTGGAATGAATACTGGACACATTGGCTCCACTCTGCATAGGACACGACAGCAGCCTTTAAAAAGTACATCAAGTCAGAGTCAACAGAATATACTGAGCTGGCACAGAACGTAAACACCTCTTTCCAGTCACAGCACTCTTACAGCCCCACTGTATGGACACTATTATGATTTCGTAGCTAGAAGCATGGTCCCCATTCCACCTAGTATGCCACAAAACCGTACCCAAAGTGCTGCAGTAACTGCATTCACTCAGGACAGACAAGATTTTCTCAAGGTCAGCAGTTTGTGATTAGAGATTAAATTACTAACTGCTCCTGTAGCTTATGGGGCCGTCTTGGTACCTAGCACTATGCTTACGGGTCAGGTGGTGACTGCCTGCCCTACTTTGGCTACACAGCATCAGCAGCCGCAGCCACAGCCACAGACTTTGTCAGTCACGCGTCACAGTTCCCAGGAATCTCCGGCTCAGCTCACCCAACTACTGCAGCAGTTTTTACAGACTTGAAGGATCCTCAGGGAGCATCCTTGAAATCAGCATATCCTCTCTGCTGCTTTTCCACTACAACAGAGCACTTTCCCCACGATCACATTACCAGCAATACCGGTCTCAGCAACAGCAATATCTGAGTCGGCACAGGACTGACAGTTTGACCTGTTCTTCTAGGGTTCACCCACGGTAGCACATATGCCTCTTCTGACCTCCAGGAAGGAGGGGATTGGCCATCAAGAGTTGCTCAGATGGTCTGAAGCTAGGAGAAGTCCTGGCAGCTTCGCAAGCAGCAGTGTTGAATGTTCTAGTTCCTGGAATTAGTTAGCAGGGAAAATGCTGCCTATTGCTCCAAATACACATTAAATACCAGCCAACAGGAGATGATCTTGGGGCCATAGCCAATTCTGACAGTGTTCTACTTGCCCATCTATTTTTCGATGGAGAAAAGTGTATTGCCAAATGTCAAGCTCAGCTGTGAAACATGATCTTCAGTCATCAGAAAGGCACCAACATTATTAGTAATTTAGTGGTTCTGTGCCTGTTTTCAGGTGTTAGAGGACACATCACTGTCGTGTTTGGTTTGCTTACAATAATGCCATGAAGGTAGTCTAGAAGACTCAGTAGGCCCTTTCTCTCTTCCTCTCCTTTTCCAGATAAGGATAGAACAGTAGTTAGTGTCAGAAATTATAGTAAGGACTGTATATGACAAGTGTATAGCAAACCTCATATTCCAACAGTGAAAAGCTAAAGTCTTTTCCTTTAATATCAGGATCAAGGCCAGGAGGCCACTCTGTGCACTTTTATTCAGCATAGTATTAGAAGTGCTAGGGGCACCTGGGTAACTCAGTCAGTTAAGCATCAGACTCTTGATTTTAGCTCAGGTCATGATCTCACGGTTGTGAGATTGAGCCCCACGTTGGGGCTCTGTGCTGAACTGAACTCTGAGATTGAGCCCCACGTTGGGGCTCTGTTGGGCACTGTGCTGAATGTGGAGCCTGCTTGAGATTCTCTGCCTCTCTCCCCGTCCTGTGCTCTCTTAAAAAAAAAAAAAAAAAAAAAAAAAATCTGTCCCTCTGCTTGAAAAAAAGCAAGCAAGCCTAGCTAGAACAATTAGGCAAGAGAGAAAAAGCAAAAGAAGTAAAACTGTCACTATTTGTGAGTGACAGGATTTTACATAGAAAACCCTAAACCTTTCTCTACCAAAACAAACTGGTAGAACTAATCAACAACTTCGATAAAGTTGCAGGGTACAAAATCACCATACAAAAATCTGTTGTATTTTTATATACTAACAAGGTACTCTGAAAGGTGAATTAAGAAAACAGTCCCAGGGCACCTGGGTGGCTCAGTTGGTTAAGCGTCTTGACTTCACCTCAGGTCATGATCTCATGGTTGGTGGGTTCGAGCCCTGTATACTGACAGCTATGAGCCTGGAGCCTGCTTCAGATTCTGTGTCTCCCTCTCTGCCCCTTCCCCACTCAGTGTGTCTCTCTTTCAAAAATAGGTAACAAAAAACATTAATAATTAAAAAAAAAGAAAAAAACAGCCCCATTTACAAAAGAAAATGAAAAAGCAAATGCAAAGGAGTAACTCTGATCAATGAGGTAGAAGACCTGTATAGTGAACACTGTAACACATTGAGGAAATAAACTGAATAGGACATAAATAATTAGTAATTATTATTACTATTATTAGTAATTCTGTGCTCATGGATCAGAAGATTGTTTAAATGTCCATATTTCCCATAGCCATCTGTAGATTCAGCGCAAGTCCCATTCATTTCCAAATTCCAGTGGCATTTTTCAGAATTCGAACAACTCCTAAAAATTTTGGGGACCATAAAAGATACCAAATAACTAAAGCAATCTTAAGAAAAAATAAACCTGAAGGCATGACATTCCCTGATTTCAAATTATATCACAAAGCTATATTAAAACAGTTAGGGTATTGACATAAATACACATAGATCATTACCACAGAACAGAGAGCCCACAAATAAACCCATGTATCTATGGTCAATTAATTTGTGACAAAAGAGGTAAGAATATACAATGAGGAAAGGGTAGTCTCTTCAATACATGGTGCTGGGAAAACTGGACCACTCTCTTACACCATGCAGAAAAATCAACTTAAAATGAGTTCAGAGACTTGAATGTAAGACCAGAAATCATAAAGCTCCTGGAAAACGACAGGCGGTAAGTTTCCTGACATGGATGGATGTTGGCAGTAATTATTTTGGAATCAACTTCAAAGGCCTCGGTAACAAAGCGAAAATAAACAAATGGGACTGTATCAAACTAAAAAGCTTCTGCACGGTAAAGGAAACCATCGACACACCAAGAAAGCAACCTATGGAATGGGAGAAGATACTTGCAAATCATATATTGGATAAGGGCTTAATATCTAAAATCTGTAAAGAACTCATTCAAGTCAATAGCAAAAAAACCAATCTATAACAGATGGGCAGAGGATCTGAATCGACATTTTTTCAAAGACCTACAGATGACCAAGAGGCACATGAGTTAAAAATAGAACTACCATACGATCCAGTAATTCCACTTCGGGCTGTTCATTCAAGGAAATGAAAGCACGGATTTGAAAAGATACCTTTTGTGGTCATTGCAGCATTATTTACAAAAGCCAAGACATGGAAGCAACGTAAGTGTCCACTGATGGATGAATGAGTAAAGAAGATGTGAGAGACGTGCACACGCTGCAATATTACTAAGCCATTAAAAGAATGAAATCTTGGGGCACCTGGGTAGCTCAGTCGTTTCAGCGTCTGACTTCAGCTCAGGCCATGATTTCACAGTCCATGAGTTTAAGCCCCACGTCAGGCTCTGTGCTGACAGCTCAGAGCCTGGAACCTGCTTCGGATTCTTTGTCTCTCTCTTTCTCTGCTCCTCTCCCACTCTTTCTCTGTCTCTCAAAAATAAATAAATAAATGTTAAAACAAAGGGGGGGGGGCGTTTAAAAAAAAATAAGAGAATGAAATCTTTTGTGACAACAGAAGTGGAACTTGAGGGTATTATGCTAAGTGAAATAAGTCAGAAAGACAAATACCATTTGATTGCCCTGTAGTTGAAAAAACAAATGAACAAACAAAACAATGCATAGATAACAGAAAGGGGATTGGTGGTTGCCAGAGAGAGGAGTGTTGGGGGGCTGATTACTTGGGTAAAGGTCATCAAGAGGTACACACCTGCAGTTATAAAAACTCATGGGAATGTAATGTATGGCATGTGACTACGGGTAATGATACTGTATTGCATATTTGAAAGTGGCTGAGAGAGTAGATCTTAAAAGTGTTCATTACTAGAAAGAAAACTTACAACTATGGTGACAAACGTTGACAAGATTTTTGTGGTGATCATTTTGCAATGTATACAAATATCAAATCATTACATTGTACACTGGAAACTAATACAACGTTAGGTCAATTATACTTGAAGTAAAAAAATAACATACTCAAAATACACGATTTAATAAAATTAATTTTTACTGTCATCAAGAATATGAATTTGACATTTTAAAATATCTATTAACTATAAGTACACTGTGGGGCTACTACCCAGATTCATTCTAGAGTGCTTGCATTTTTATTCAGCACTGCTGGTGTGCCATCAGTACAAATATTACTACAGTGAAAAGGGCAGCTGAGATCATCTTACAACAGTGAAAATGGTTCATGATTCGCCTGAAATGGTTTCAGGGATCCCCAGAGGTCTCTGAACCACGCTTTGAGAACCACTGACCTAGACTTGTATCCATTGAATTTGGATTGGTGGGAGAGGAGAGAGGAAGGTACAGGCAGGGAGATTATCAATCCAAGCTATTAGGCTATGCGCCTTCTCACCGATTCTGAAAGTGGTAATAGGCAAGGAGGAGAATATGCTGATTTTCACAGAAGAGGATGGGCAACTGGGGCGTGTATCTCCTTCAATTGTAATCTCCCTTATTACAAGTAGAATTACGTTTGCTTGGCCTTAATGGACACAGATTCCACAGAATCCTATAAAAAGATGTGAATAGTCTTCACAAGTCTTTTCCTAAAAGATAACTGCCAGCTTACTGTGAATGTCCCTGCAACCGTTCTCAGAACTGACTATATATTTTGTTTTGTATTTGGATATTTTATAGAAAGTGGAATATAGAAGGGGGTATAAAAGCTATTGGGGGTTCTTTCTAGGGGAAAGGAACATGGCTTCCAGTTTAAAGGTGTTCCCCGTGTCCTGCCTCAGACCTTTTTGTGATTATTCTTTTATGACTTTCTCTGTAAAGATTTAGATATGACTGACATAGTCAATCTTTGATAGTAAGTGACCATTCGTTGCCTTTAGTTATCTGTTTACCTTGACCTAATATAGTATGTGGTTTTAAATACATTTGTAAATTGAATCATATATGAAATGCATTAAGAGAATTTTTTTTAAGTAAACAATTGTCCATTAACTATTACTGGACAAATAATGTACCTTGGTTGCTTAAAGCAAGATATTATTTAGTCTGGCTGCCCAGGTTTTTCATCTCTACGCCTCTTTTCAGCCTTCACCTTTGGCATCATTTCTATCTTTAATCATCTATAAGACACTTAACCTTTTCTGTTTGACCGTTCTGTCGGACCCATGGTCTAAAACTCAACTTTCTCTGTATAATGTTGTTTTTTGTAGTGAAATGGCCTTTCATACCCATCACCCCGCCACCTATAGTTACAACACTCCTTTCCTTTAGATTGACTTTCAAATTTTCCCAGTCTCCTTTCACTTGACCTATTTCACCTCAGCTCCCTAGCCTCCTCCACACTCTCTTCCATGTTCTGTTGAAGCCCCTCTCTGCCACATCTGCTGAACTTGTTCATCCTTGTTTATTATTGCTTCCAAAGTGTGTTCTTGCCTTTACCTTACTTTTGCCCTGGAGGCAACGCGGCGGAGTAGAAAGTACTTGGACTTTGGTGTCAGACACCTCTTACCACGTACTATACATGATCTTATGTAACTTAATTAATTTCTGATCCTTAGTTTCATCTCAGATAACAAAGTATTAATTTTTAGGATTGTTGTATTACCCTTTTACTATATATTTTGAATCTGTTAATCAAATCTCCCAGTTAAGCTCCTTAAGGTGAGTGATTGTGTGTAAACAACATTAATAACAACAGTAGTAAATAATATTTATCAATCAGTTCAGGGCCAGGCAGTATACTAAGTGTGTTGCATATTTTACCTTTTTTAAAGCTTCACCATTGCCCTATAGGAGAAGTATTATTTTTTGCAGTTTATAGATAAGGAAACTAAAGTTCAGAAGAGTAACTTGTCTGGTTACACTGCTCATTATTGGCAAAAGGAGATTCAGATCCATCTTTTTGACCCTAGGTCCTACACCATTATGGCATCATTACTTAAACTGTGCTGGGCACATAGTATCTCAACAGATACATTTTGATCCTGCATGGTCACATGATTGTTTAGTCCAGAAGCCAGTAGTTTATGTCTGAGTAGCTTTGCTAAAAAGCCCATGAAACGGCAGGAGACCTGGGCGCAGTCCTTGTGTTAACTCCGATTTCTACACGATTATGTGTTTCATATAGTTTAAAGCTGATGGAACAGGATACTTGCAACCTTGAGGAGGAAGAGCGAAAAGCAAGTACCAAAATCAAGGAAATCAATGTTCAAAAAGCAAAACTTGTTACTGAATTAACAAACTTTGTAAAGGTAAGGCATTTTCTTAATTTTGGTCACTTTATTATGGCAGGTAGATAAGTACATAGATTAAAAAAACTCTTGCTAAGATTTTACCATCGACAGTTTTAACTTTGCTTGATATTTCTCATTATAGGTCAATAATTTGGTTAAAAGCACTCATTAAGCTAAATTATTTTATTCCAGATGATTCAATTAAATCCAGAGAAAGATATTTTAAAAGTCTCTTGTAAGAAATAGTTGTAAAAAGAACTCTTTGAGGTATCAGATTAGAAAAATGTTATTTTTCTCCTGGTTTGTAATTTTTTAAAAACTATATATTTTTTTTCCTTAGTTGAAAAACAAATTAAACTTTCAGGGGTTTTTGTTCCTAGATTTGTACTTCTTTGCATATACAAAAAGTTGATTTAATTCTTCAAAATACTACAGTGATCTCTGAGAAGAACAAATTAGAATCAGATTACATGGCTGCTTCATCACAGCTCCGTCTCACAGAGGTACAATTTTTGCTTTTAGTTTTTGATTATGGGGTGCCAGCCTCAGACCAGTTTGAAAACCTGTATCATCATTTGAAATATGCATTTTGTTCTATGCTCTCTAATTTACAAATTTAATGCATTCTGCTGATGAGGAAGCCCTGTGTGAAACACTGTACGATGCATCTTACGTTATTGATTGGAGGAGGTGTGGTAATGTGAGAAGTGAGAGCATCTTAGTCACTTGACAGGCAAAGTCTCCTATCTGTTCCCTTAACCCATAAAAACTTCAGTCATTCTGTCACCACGTAGCCACTAGTAGCTTTTATTACGGTTTGTACGTCTCATAAAGTCAACTGCAGGTGAGTTATAATCAACACTGAGAGTGGCCTTAGTGTACAGTTTTGGTGATTTAATCTTCTGTTAATATCATTCTGTGAAATGATAAATATTAAAATAGCATGCAGAGGGTGAAATGTGATGCACTAAGGTCATGAAAATCCCCAAGAAGAACTGGCAACAAAATGATGGTGACAGTGGCATCGTCTTTTGAGTCTTCGGAATCCTTTTCCAGAAAATAGAAGAGCAGCTAGGATAGCAGCCACAAGCCCATGGACAGCGTATAGAGCAAAACTAAGTTTCAGAGTATCCCTGTTGCTGGTCCACAGTACACTCTCCCACCACCCGCCCAGAGTTAGCGTCCGACTGGACAAGGTAAGGGCACGGTCTCCAGCAAGACTCAGCAAGACCCGGAAGGCTCAAGAATAAGTCCGGGGGTGCCTGGGTGGCTTCGCTGGTTGAGCTTCTGACTTTAGCTCAGGGCATGATCTCACACTTTGTGGGTTTGAGCCCCATATCAGGCTCTCTGCTGTCAGCATGGAACCCACTTTGGGTCTTCTGTCCCCCTCTGTGTGCCCGTCCCCCACTTGCACTCTCTCTCTCAAAATAAATAAATAAACTTAAAAAAAAAAAAAAGGTAAGACAGTCGTAGGACTCAGAACCCCAACCCTCTAACCACAGGATTTGTCCTTCTGGCATTGCCTATCCCCATCTTGAGTCATCTCCTAAGCCTGAGTGTAGGTGTGATTGAAGGAGAAGTGTAGCTCCTCGTGAATAACAAAGACATTCCTATCACTCAGAAAATTCCTAGGGCTTTACAGTCTCCTTCCCAAGAACCAGGGAGTAAGGCCTGATTCTTTCTTACACAACACCTGCGAACTCCAGAATATCAGCAGGTAAGATTAAGTCAGCAGCAAGCTAGCGTGGTATCAGGAAGTATGTGCTAAGCAGAGGGAAAGCTCAGAGAAGCCAAAAATGAGGTCACCAGCAGGTTCTCCTTTCTAAAGGAAAGAGGCCCCACTAGGTGTGGAAAGCTCTGCAGATCAGTTTGAAAACCGCTGAAGGCGACTGTCGACTCTAGGAAGGTCGATGGTGCTGTGGAGGTCCAGGCTTGGCGAACTCTCAAATTAGCCTAGACTGCTGTGCAGAAGCACGCTGCTTACTGAGAAGTAGACCTATACTTCTACTGAGTACTCAGTACTTCTACTGAGAAGTGATAGACTAGGAAGACCACAGAATTGGTATTTATATGGTTATAAGGCAGACAGGGTAGGTAACACACAACACTAAAATGGGGGAAGGGAGACAATAGAAGTAAAATAGAATATACTTCCTGATTGTCCTATAGGAATCGTAAGGAAATAAAAGGATATTACTTCAAAGTGGGTACTTTGGGAGATGGAAGTAAGGGAGAATTTCAGTATTACTTACAGTGGGAACCAACAGACAGTATTCTAAAAAAGATATAAAGGACATAAGGGTATTATATAAGGTATTTGTGTAAACTTTCCTAAATACCAAAAGATAGAAAAGGGGAAGGAGATAATAGAACAGATCATGTCACTGAAGATATTTTATATATATACATATATGACATGAAAATAAATATGACATAAAAAAGAAAGGGATTCATAAAGGTTTAAAAAGGAAGACGAAGAGCCCAAGGAATTTTTTTTAAATCACAAAGGCTCAAAAATATCTAAATTTATGAAATCATAATGATACTTAATATTGGTCACCTTTGGAGGATACTGGAGAACTAGCTCATTATTTTGAAAAATGGCAAAGAAAAAATCAAGCATTTATCCAGAACTTCCTAGGTGATTTTTTTTTTTTTTTTTTTTTTGAGAGAGGGAGAGAGAGCACAAGTCAGGGAGAGAGAATCCCAAGCAGACTCCACGCACAGCTTGGAGCCCAACTCTGAGCTCAGTCCCATGACCTAAGCCAAAATCAAGAATTGGACACTCAACCTACCGAGCCACCCAGGTGCCCCTGTGTGAACTACTGTCTTGGTTAAACAAGTAGAAGTGCCTCTTTACAGAAGCATTTCAGAAAATAAATGCAGAAGGAATGATAGTATTAGAATATCCCCCTTGCAGCTGCTTATGAATCGGTGGCTCACATTAGCTGCTGACATCACAGAAAAATACCCAGATATTTATGTATGTGCCAATGAAAAGACATAATATGAAATTATTTTATGAAAAAATTCCACTCTGATTAGGCGTCTGGAACAGGGTGTGTTCACATCATCACGGTCAACATTTTATACTGGAAAATTCTTACTGTGGGAGCTGTGCTGTGCATTGTAGGATGTTGAAATTTAAACCCAGTATCCCTGGCCTTTACTTTCTAGATGCCAGTAGTGTACCCCTCCCCACTCCATTGTGACAACCAAATGTGTCTCCAGACATTGCCCAGATGTACCCTGGGGAACAAAATGGCTCCCATTTCAGAACCACCGCCCTAAAACTACCAGTTTAGTCTTCAGAATAATCCATTTAATACTCACATCTCAATTTAGATGATAAATTGTCATCAGAAATATTTGATCGTATTTTGATTTTATAAAAGTTACAGTTGAAGGGCACTTGGGTTACTCAGTCGGTTGAGCATCTGACTCTTGATTACGGCTCAGGTCATGATCCCAGGGTAGTGGGGTCCAGCCCTGCTTTGGGCTCCGTGTGGAGCGTGGAGCCTGCTGGATTCTCTCTTTGTCTGTCTCGCTCTCTCCTTCTGCCTCTCCCCTCCCCTCAAAAGAAGTTTATAGTTAAAAAAGTAAATGTATATACTCAAGTTGTTCTAACTAAACATTTTCTCATAGCTGGAGTATTTGTTTTTAAGTTAAACTAAAAATTTAGTTTCTCAGTCACACTAGTCACATTTTAAATGCTTAATGGCTGCATTGGACTTGTTCCTTCTTTACTGGATAGTGCAGTATCTAAGAAAAAAAGGAAAAAGGAGATAGAGAACCTAGAAGTTAAAAAGTATTTTAAAACATTAACCAAATACAATGTGTGGACATAATTTAGATCTTGATTTGAACAAAGCAATTGCAAAATTTTTTTTTTCTAAGAAAGGCATATGAAGGAAATAGAATGTTGGAATTCCTTCAAAATCTTCCAGAAAGGGGGCTGTTTAGGAAGGGAGCATGGATGACACAGTCTTGGTCACGGGTTGATAATTGTTGAAGCTGGACGATAGGTACATGAAGGTTCATTATACTGTTCTCTCTGCTTTCGTACATTGTTGAAATTTTCCACAATAAAAACCAAAAAGCCTCCATTCTTGGCCATGATGAAATAGCAGGGGCCAAATGTACCCAGTCACTTTAAACCACTAAAAGATAGGACCAAATATATGAAACAGTGATGTGCAGACACTGGATAACAGGCAGCACAGGACAGTGATTTTGGGGAGAAGGAACAGTGCGAGGTGAGCCCTGTGGCTCCCTCAGCTTACTTCAGGGAGAGCTTCCAGGCCACAATGTAGGCAAAAGGAAGCCGGCGGGAGATCTAACATAGCACTGCAGTTCTTAGATGTGGTAAGCGGGTGTCAGGAGAATAGGTGAACAACTTTCTGGCAGTAAATTTGACAATTCAGAAGAAATGGGCAAACTTTAGAAGCCATGAACTATCAAAAGTTCCTGAAGAGCAATTAGAATAGCCCTCTTTTTACTAAAGAAATTAAATTTGTACTTAAAAACCTTACCACAAAGAAAGCTCCAGGCCCAAGCACGTAACCGAAGAATTAATAGCAATTCTACCTGAAGAGGAGGGGAATACTTCTCAACACATTGTATGAGGCTAGCATTCCCCAGTATCAAAACCACACAATGGAAACTACAGACCAGTATCACTCATGAACCTTAGATGCAAAAATTCTTTTAAAAAGGTGAGCAGATTTAGAAAGTTAGCAAATGAAATCCAACAGCATGTAAAAGAGTATTACATCCTAACCAAATGAGTTTATCCCAGAAGTATACAAAGTTGATCTCACGTTTGGAAAGTCATCAGTGTAGTTCATTATGTGGACAATACACAAAAACCAGATGATCATCTCAGTGTATACAGAGTAAATATTTGCCAACATCTAGCATCCTTTTTATGATAGAAACTTTCTGCATCTAAGAATAGAAGGACATTTTATCCAGCTTATGAAGGGCATTCACCCAAAACCGTTAGCTGATACCGTACCCCTTGGCGAAGGAATGGAAGGAAGCTTTCTCCTACTGATTGCGAACAAGGAAATGCTCACTACTCACCTCTGTTCCACACTGTTCTAGCCAATGCAATAAGGAAGAAACAAAAACCTATTTCAGACAGACATCATTTCTGTGGAAAATGTTAAAGAATTTACAAAAATGCTGTAAGTTCTGTTAGTGCATTTAGCAAGGTTGATAAGTTCAATACAGAAGTTCAAAATCAGTTGTGGCTCCGTCTACTAGCAATGAACAGTTGGAAATCGAAGTTTAAAAACAACACTGTGTTTAATAGCTTCAAAAATATGAAATGCTTAGGGATACATTTATAAGACCTGTCTGTATACTGAAAAGTACAAAATTTTGCTGAAGTTAAAATAAGATGTAAGTAAGTGGAGAGAATCATTGTGTTCATGGATAATAGAATCAGGATTTGTTAAAATGTCAGTTCTCTCCCAAATCTATAGATTTAATGAAATTCCCAGCAGGGTTTTTTTTAGAAATTGACAAGCTTATTCGAACTTTGAAAAAGAACAAGTTCCATGACTCACCCTTCCTAATTTTAAGACTTCTTATAAAGAAAGCTGCAGTAATGAAGACATCATTGTATTGGGGTAAAAATAGACCCATATGGCTCAGTGGAACAGAATAGGGAGTCCAGAAATAGATTCACACATATATAGTCAGTTGTTTTTTGGCAAGGCAATATCAAGGCAATTCAATGGAGAAAGAATAGTCTAACAAATAGAGCTAGAACAATAGAATAGTCATATACAAAAAATGAGCTACAACCCTTACCTCATACCACATGTAAATGGGTCATAGACTTAAGTAAGAACTAAAGCTAAAAGCTTTTTGAAGGCAAGAAAAGAAATCTTAGTGATCTTAGTTTTAGCAAAATAGAATGGAACACAAGAAGCATGAACTACATTAAGGAAAAGGAATCAGAAGTTTTACTTCAAAATGAACTTGCTTTTCAATAGATGCTGTTAAAGGGCAGGCTACAAATGGGGAGAATATATTTGTAACACATACAACTAATGAAGTGTATCAAGATGAAGGGCTGTCACAGGGGCCATATCTAGCCTAACATCTGCTTATACACAGTCCTTACAAGCTAATAGTTTTTCCATTTTTTTTAAAAAGATTATATATAAGCCCTCAACACCTAAAATACTTACCTGCTGGCCCTGTGTAGAAAAAGATTGCTGACCCCTGAACTTTTATACAACTATCAATACTAAGAAGACTAACAACCTACTCAGAAAATGGGCAAAAGGTTTTAGCATGATCTCCACTAAAGAAAATACACAGACAGCAAATAAGCACAGGGAAAGATGCTCAGCTTTGTCAGTCACTAGAGAGTGTGAATTAAACTTATAATGAGCTACTACCACAGATGCACTAGAATGACAGACTTTAAGACGGACCATACCAAATTGCTGGTGAGGAAGTAAAGCACCTGGAACTCACATACATACTGGTAGAGACTTAAAGAGTGTAACCACTTTGGAAAATCATTGGAGAGATTCATAAGTGCTAAACGTCTGTATGCCATATGATGCAGCCATTCCTTTCCTAGTATTTACCCAAAAGAAATGAAAGCTTGCATCCATGAAAGATGGGTACAGGAACGTGTGGCAGTATGGTAACAGCTAAAAGCTGAAAACAAATGTCCAGCAGCGGTAAGTGGTTGCAAATTATGGTCTGTCCACATAAGGGGATATTACTCAGCCATTAAAAGGGATGAATTACTGAGACCCAGCATGATGGTTCTCAGTTAATGCTGAGTGTAAGAAGCCAGACCAAAAAAACTGACTCCATTTGTACGAATTCTATGGAACGTAGAATGCGCAGTAACAAATCAGTCAGCAGTTGCCTGGGCAGGGTCAGAGGGGATGGATTACAAAGCAGGACAAGGTGTTGACTGTGATAGATATATTTGTCATCTTGGGGGTAACAGGTTCACTGTTGTGTATGTTCATCAGAACTCATCAGGTTGTACACTTGACGTGTAGTTTGTTCACCAATTACACTTCAACTCTGAAAACACATTTAAAGAAAGTCTATTTTTCGAATATTTTCAAGTCTGAAATTGTAAAGCTACACCAGGGTAGGAGGAGTAACATAACTTCCATGTGCCCCTTATCCCTGACAGATGTAACACTGCCATATTTGTTGCGGCTTTTGAAAGCTTGTCATGTATTTGAAGTCCCCTTGTGCCCTTTGTCATCCACGCTCCTACCTTCCCAGGGTCTGCTACGCTCTGGCGGGGTCTGTAGATGATTCACTTTACGCCTGTCTCTTGAAGAACACTCGTGTTGTGCAGTAGTGAAGTGTTGTAGTGTCGGTCAGCAGCAACAGCCTGAGATGATAGGTTTTAAGAAATACAGGACCGCACAGAGAAGTGGGAACATTAAATCAGAGCAGACTTGCAGCTTCATTATTTGGAAGGCAGCTTCTTCAGACTCCACTTCCTGAAAAAGCTTATGGCTCAAAGAAATCAGAAGAAACAAGATTTTGCTAGCAGATAAGCATCTGAGAGTAGTAAGCAAGCATAAACACACCTAGCCAGAAGGAGCTAAAGGTCAGGTTTGATATAGTAGGATTGATTAGTTCACTTAGAGCCAAAGCCAGAGTCTTAAAAGATGGGAAAGTCCTTCCCTCCCTTCTTCCCCTCCCAAGCAAAAAAGGGGGAGGAAGGCAGCAGGAGTAGCCATAGTCATTCTGAACATGTGGAAGGGATCCAGGAGAAAAAAGACAAAAACAAAGATAGTACCCAAATGGGGTGGGGGACTGGATATGGAACTCGCCTCATCTGTATTTATTTCATGGAGTGTGAGGGAAGTCATCTGCCCTCATGTGTTCTGTCGATAAATAATTATAGAGCCCGTGCTACGCTGAGTGAGCCTGTGAACCTGGTTGTTCAGGATGGGAAGTGGTATCATAGATGGTATCATGAAGAAGTTGACCCATCATGCCAGTGCTGTGTGGACAGAGTCCAGTCACACAATACAGTCTTGGATCCTTGTGCCTCAAGTTTTAATTTCGAATTAAGCATTAATGAGCTGAAGAAACCTATGGGTTTGTGTCCTGTTTACAGAAGCATCAGAAATCACCATGGCTTGGGGGAAGCGTTCTCCCAGACTTCACCCTACTCTTGACATAGAGCTGCTCTTCCAGCCTTCGTTCTGTGTCAGGGTTTTCTGTGTTCGTAGCAGCAGCAGTGTTAATACTTTGAGCAGAGTGGACTACTCTAGGGAATAGGAAAGCCTCTTGGGAGGAGGTTTTATTTTCAGTCCTTGAGTCAGTAATTTTTTACAAAGATGGCCCCATTATACCGTCCAGACAGATAATCTCTGGTTTGTTGCTTATCCTTTTAGATTTTGTTACCTGGAACTAGCCACTCAGCCGTCAGCCTCCTCACCCCTCGCAGACATGCCTGCACGCACACAGGTTTTTCCACACCGATCTTACTCGACGCTAGCCAACTTGAGTTTGCATTTCCTCAGCAGTATCTTGCACCATTCTGTTTCTCTTTGTAACGAGTTGATCTGAAAATTGCTTTCTCCATCTCCTTTGTAAGATTGTTTGATTTTTTTACGCTGGGTCCTCAGTAGTAGTTGTTTGTTGCTGACTGACCGTGCTCCCTGAGCCCACATCTTGAATCACCCAATGAGTGAGAGAATATGTGGTACGATGTGTGGCAGTGCACCTTCTCTTTCGCTTGTTCTCTTTCTTCTGCTGGCTGTCATTGACCCACAGATGCTCTTACCGTTCTGTCTTGCTTTCCTCCTTCATTTGAAACAAGGAGAACTAGTGGGGTGTTTTTTCTGCTTGTCCCCTTGAACACATGGCAGGTTACACCAAGGACCCGTTAGTACCACTTCCCATTTTAGCCTCCTCATGAAAACATGTTCACAAAAGAATATTGACACAGAGTTTCAGTAGAGATTGTGTCCATGAGGGAACCCAAGGTGACTTAACCATCATGTAGTTTGAGAAGTCCTCAAACTATTGGAAGGCAAATAGGGCAGCAGGATTCCGGACCTGTCAGACATCCCAAGGGAGGCGAATGGTGGTGAGCCTGTTTGGTAATGACGTCTGGAGTATCGTCAGGACAAGTTTGTAAGCTGTACGTCTAAATGTGGAGGTGGACACAATGGATATACCTATTACTTGGTTGGGTTTTTAGTTGCTTTTAAACCACGCACTGGTTTTCTAACTCTACTCCATGTCTCTTGTTTGTTTACAGCCATAGGTATTAAAATACCTGACTGACTTGTGGGAATATTGTGCTCATTCACTTTAATTTTTTTTTAATGTTTATTTATTTTTAAGAGAGAGAGAGAGAGAGACAGAGTGTGAATAGGGGAGGGGCAGAGAGAGAGGGAGACACAGAATCTGAAGCAGGCTCCAGGCTCTGAGCTGTCAGCACAGAGCCTGACACGGGGCTTGAACTCACAAACTGTGAGATCATGACCTGAGCCGAAGTTGGACGCTCAACCGACTGAGCCACCCAGGCGTCCTCATTCACTTGAATATAGATCAAGATGCTTAAATATACTGTCTAGCACAAAGACAGTTTCCTTAAAAAATATAGATTTACATCAGAATTAGTGATAAGAATTAGAAATTGTTAAATGTATTTAGCCTCCTACTAAATTTAGAAATTCTGTTCTTTCATCTAATATTGCCCTCTGTGGCTACCTGCTTACCTCTCCTGCAAAACGATTTCAGACTTTTTTTTTTATTTAAGGGAGATCTCTTTTGGGGCCAGGGGGGATCATTTAACAAGTCAATAGTATTATCGCCATTACTTCATTTGTTTTTACTATTTGATTGAAATACAACTTGTAGTCTTGTATATTAGTCAAGATCACTATCTTTTCTTTCCATATTTCTAAGTTATGTATTCTATGTGATATGAACTAAAACTTAATGTTTAAATTTGAATCTGTTAAATTGCTATGAAATGTGATGCTTATATTTACAGTAGAGGAAAATTGAGGTAGAAATGTTTTTATTTACTAATATTCTAGTAGAAATCCATAAGACCTAGAACTCCAATTTTTTTCATACAGAAAATTGTTCGTTTTGACTCTTCTTTTAATAAATTGTCAAGTAGAATACTTAACTGTGTTGATTTTGTGTGCAACATCCTATTTATAGTTTACAAGAAATGCTGTGAACAATTCTGATTTGTTCCACTAGAGGGCCCTCTTAGAGAGGTTTTTCCTTGTGAAATGTCCTTGGCCGTGGTTCATGACCATTGGACTTTCTCAAAAAGAATTTCAGAGAAAAGCTAATGCTTATTCTTTCAGAATATATACCCACAGAGTAGTTCTTTCTGAGATGTTGGTGAGCCATAGTTGGTAAATTTGCCTTTTTCTCTCCCTAGGTCTTACACAGATGAAGTTTGTTGCCTATTAACTGTTAAAGGGTAGACTCTAAGCAAAATTATTAATAAAGCCTTCTTCACTAGTCTGACTTGACATTATCTTACATAATTGTATGCTCTCTTTCTTGCTGCCCCTTACCCCCACAAAAAAAGCTCACCATGAATTCTGGTTTGGAGTGGGGGAAAAACAGGTGCTATATGTAGAGGTATGTCAAAAGCATGTATGTCCAGAAAGAACATTATTCTTTGGGAAAGATTTAATTAGGCAACTGTTGAGTGAGGTTTTGTCTTCTGAAGCCCAGAGTCCTCGATGTTCGACTCCTGTATTTCTTTGCTGTACTGTTGCGATCCTTTGTCAAGGCCCAGAGGAATACAAAGGAGTGGAAGACTCGAGGAGTGTTTGGTTTCCACCTGGCCCTTGTTTATACTGCTTCAGTGTGATCTGCCCTGAGAGCAAAGCAAGGGTGATAGGGAGTCTTTAACATTCTCTTTCTTTTCTCTCAGATACAGAGACCATAGTACCATTGATTCGTGTCAGGCTGGCTTTGTATTTTGAGTTCTGTTCAGTATGTACTCCTGAATTTATCTGCTATCCAACTTATATGCACAAAAATCACCTGAGTACCTTGTTAATAATATAAATGTCCAGGCCTCTGCCCTAGAGATCTTAATCAGGAGATCCGTCTCGTGGCTGGGCATCAATACTGTTTTAACAGTCTTCACCATCCCCCTCCCTCACCCCTCTAGTTTTTTTGTGTGGGCAGACCAAAGTTTGAGGTTTAGTGGAAAGAGCGAACTAGACCGGTTTTCTTAGGAACCTGTTTGCTTGCTATAACCTTGAGCAAGTTTCTTAGTATCTCTGAGCCACATGTAAAAAAGATAATGCATTTCTCTAAGACTGTAAGGATGATTGGATCAATTAACACACAGGATAGTGGTTATAACCAACTTGGCCCACAGAAGGCATTCCACTCCGCCCTCCTCGTTACCCAGAAACTTAACATTTGGCTCTTGCCTACCTTACCACTCTGATATTTACAACCTTACCTCCTCTCCAGCTATGGTAGTTTTGTCATTCCCTAAATAAGCCTCTAAGGAGGCTTTCCTTCCATCATTTGTAATCAGCTGTCCTAGGAATGCTTTCTGCTGCTTCCTCTTTAGTCATTTCTTACTTGTCCTTGAAGACCATTCACCTGTCATAGCTTCTGTGACCACTCTGCCCTTCCTGCATTCTCCCCTCCCTCCCCCCTCTCACATGCTGGCTTTGCTTTCCCCTGAGAGGCATGGTGCCATAATGAAAGGAGCAGGAGTTCTAGAAGCAGGCAAGGATGTGAATCCTGACAGCCTGCAACTAAATGTGTGAGGTTGGCCAAGATGCTTTAATTCTCTTTTTAATGTGCAAAATGGGAAATAATATCATTGTACGGTATTGTGAGGAGGGAATCCTATGTGAAGCGCACAGCACATAAGCTTTCAATAAATAGTAGCTGTTTCTTTTATGATAATAATTTTGTGTAGCTTTCTCCTTATTCACCTCTCTCTGTTCAGTGCATAATAAAATACTGACATTTATATAATGGATTCCCCGTAATTATCTGGTGAAGGAATGAATGGGTCCATGAATAAATGATAAGTACATGAAAGGCACTTGGAAGACTACCAAACACTATTGAAAGGTTCTCTTTACATTTGAGTACTGAGTTTTCAGATAGGAAACCTATGTACTGTGTATTTCAAATTTTATTCGAGCATGATTATATATAGCTAAGTTAAACTGTTTCAGGAGAAAGCGAATTTAAATTTCAGAGGTCTTAAGGACTAGAGAAATGTCACATTATGTGCTGATAAATTTTAAAGTTTAAGTTCAAATTTACTCTCTAACAAAAGCTGTCAGGATTTTTGAGGTATGGTTTTCAGATGATTTATCAGTTGAAATTCCCTAATTTATTTCATATGAGGCATACCTCATTTTATTTCTTTACGTGCTACAATTCTTCAGATATTGCATAATATTTCATTATTATATTTGTTATGGTGACCTGTGGTAAGCAAAAGGGTTTGCTACTAGCTCACGTGGTAGTTACCATTTTTTTGGCAATAGAATTATTTTTTAAATAAGGTATGTACATTGTTTTTTTAGATAATGCTGTTGAACACTTACTAGACTACAGTATAGTAAATAACTTTTATATATATGACATGTTTATATGTGTATATATATAATATATATATATATATGTTTGGTTATATAGGAAACCAAAAAATTCATTTGCCTTGCTTTATTGTGATAGTCACTTGATTGAGGTGGTCTGGAACTGAATCCACAGTGCCTCCCAGATACATGTATAATGTGGTCATTTCATAAAGTCATCCTCTAACAGTAACCTACAAATTGTCAAAAATGTTTCCTTACATTTAGCAACATTTCATTGAGCTGGATGAAAGCAGACAGAGATTACTGCAGAAATGCAAGGAGCTGATGAAGAGAGCTAGGCAAGTATGTAACCTGGGCGCAGAGCAGACGGTTCCTCAAGAATACCAGACAGTAAGTATAAAAAGTATATACGGCTACAAGTTATATACTCAACACGTTATTTTTAAGCTCAAAGTGTGTAGTCATTGTAATGTGCCATAAGAAACATAATGTGCTGAAAGAAATAATGGGATTTTCCCATTTTTAAGCTGAATGTGTATGTCATCAAGCTTAATGGATTTTCTTTACTGTCTTCAAACTTGGGCACCAGTTGTCGGTTGTTGCTGTCTCCTTGCCCAATTACCACTACCAGAACATTCATTCTTGCGACAAAAGGCTTTTTTCCCCCAACCTACCTGTAAGAGGTGGGGGCAGGAGGTGGGGTGTAATTTTTTATGGACACATACCATTGGTAATTAGTTTATAAGAAACAGTAAATAGAGGATGTTTAGAAAAAGGCAAAGTGAACATATTTTTCTGGAAATGAGGGTGCTTATTTATGGTTTGATCTTTAGGGCTAACATCTGTTGGTAAGAAAAGGAGAAAAGAGCCTTTCCTCCTTGTATTTTATGTGCTAACATACTGTTCAGTTCAGTTAATAAATGAGACGCTGCCCGTAGTTCACGTTCTACCATGACTTGGGGCCCCGTGACCCTAAGCTTTATCTGGCAAGTAGGGATCACACCTTGTCCAACATACCTACTTCTTGCAGAGTAATGTCTAAATAAAATAGAAAACTACTTTTAAAATATTTAGATAAAATACTTTATCTTAATTTCAGTAGGTAGTGAAATATGTATTTCCCTATTTAAATAATTAATGTCTAATCTCTATTTTAATAACTAATGAATGTCTACTAAAGATATAAATAGAACTGGAAAAAAACTCATTTAGATTAGAATTTTCAAATCCTCAAAGATTTTACTCTACTGTATCAGACACAGACACCACAGAGAACGGATTAGGGTACATAATGGGGATTTAGTAGCTCTGAGACAAATTGTGTGGTTGTTGTTTCTATAAAAATATACTAGAACTTTTCCTAAGTACGTTTAGTTACAAAAGAAGTAAATATTAGTCCAATGTCTGTAGTTTCTTTCAGAGTAGCAGTACAGTTCTACCCTTGATAAGTTGTACTGTTTTCGAAAGAAACAAAATTAGAAGATAATTCGTATATTAAAAATGTTACTGATCTATCAGGCCTTGAACAAGACAGATACTTCTCTACTGAAATTTACATCCGAGGGTGGAGGGTGGGGCAGACAAACGAATTAAAAAGCAAATAGATAATGTCGGCTATCGAGAGGTGCTGAGAAGAAAAATAAAACAAGGTAAGAGGATAGAGTGTCAGAGAAGGTTCCTTTGAGAAGATAACTATTTTAGATGATTCCTGAATGCAGAGAAGAAATTAGTCAAGTGAGTGTTTGGGGAGAAAAGTGTTCCAGGCAGAGGAAATTGCTCCTCATGAAGCCCCGAGGCAGAAGTGTATGCGTCATGTGTCAGTATGGAAGGAATCTCAGTCGGTTGAAACTTGGTAATCCAGGCATAAACGAAGGCACAAGTCACACCATGTCGGGTCTTACAGCCCACAGAAGGAGTTTGGGTTGTATTTTGAGATGGCACCCACTGGAAGATTATGAAGAGGGATGTGGCTGACGGGCATGTAGGAAAGCACTGTAACTGCCAGCCAGGTGAAGAATCAAGTAGGGACACAGAACTAGTGCAGTGAGACCGTTCAGAAGATTATTGCTTTGGACCAGGCCAGAAATAATAGCAGCAGGGATCGGGGTAGGAGGCTGGAGAAGAGGGAAGCGTGCCAATCTGCGGATCTGTTACTGACAGTAGCAGGACTTGCTGATGGATTGGAGGTGGAGGGTGAGAGAGAAGACCAACCCCTTCATTCTGCCATTGACTGAGATGACGAAGATTGAAGGAGAAATAGGTTTGTTCACATTGGTAGGGAGGGTGTGTGAAGTGAAGATTTCTGCGTGACCATCTAGGATTTAGGATGCCCGTTAGGGAGTCAGGTGAAGACACCCAGCACATTTAAGTCAAGCACAGGGTGAAAGCCCAGCGGACAAGTCACGTCGACAGCGGATACTTCCTATCTGAAGGGCTGTAGATGTTGAACTGCTTTCGGTTCAACAATATCTAAAAGACATAGGTATTAATGTATCATTTCAAGGTCTTTTTCGGAGTTTTAAGGTTCATTTTGTACGTCATTCCACGCGATCATTGCAGGTTGTGCTACAGCACAGTGTACCATTTTCCTCCCAGATAGGAAGGGGGCTGCCCGGACTTGTCTCTACCGCCTGGACTCCAAAGGTCGTACAGGTGACCCTCGAACAACAGGGTTTAAACTGTGAGGGTCCACTTACGTGTAAATTTTTTTTTCGTAAATAACAGTGCTATGTTTTTCTCATGTTTTTCTTAACATTTCCTTTTCTCCAGCCTCCTTTATTGTAAGAGTACAGTATATAAAACATGTATTATCCACAGTATGTGTTGATCCACTGTTGATGTTATCAGTAAGGATTCCAGTCAGCAGTAGGCTGTGGGTAGTTATGTTTAGGAGAGTCAAAAGTTATACGTATATTTTTGACTCACAGTGGGGGTCGGCCTCCCCAACCTTGTGTCGGTCGAGGGTCAGCTGTACTACGGTGAGATTCTGCCGTCAAAGTAACCGGATTCTTAAGATGCTTTTGTCGTTCTTCATAAGTACAGTATAAAGTTCTAACTTCTTGCTCTCTTTCAATGCCCCACATATTCTGGACCCATTCTACCAATTCAGCAAGTACCCACCATTCCAAATGGACACAACTCCTCACCCCCCATGGTATGCAGCACTCATTCTTTTTTCCAAGCTTCCTGTCTCCCCTCTGCCTTGCTTTTCCCTAGCTACTTGCTCTAAGGCCCAGAGATGAAGTTGAGGCCTCTTACCTTCTCTTAACTCTCTTGTAGCTCCTCTAGCATGAACTGATACTTCCCTTAGTCTGTATGATATGTACTGCTTACTGTAATACTCAACATTGATACTCCGCCTTAAGGTGTTACCCAGTGTTATTCAGTCAATATGTTTCGCATTTTTTAAAGTGTAAGCTATTTGAAGGCCTAAAGCCCTGTTTAGTTCCTTTGATTTCTTGTATGCTAGCATGCTGTTGAACACATAGTAGATACTCAGCAGAATATTTATTCAAATTGAACTGCCTTTGCTGTACTGTCTGCTAATAATAGACCATTCTTTTCTTCTTTAGGCTTTCCAGGATCTTCCAAACACGTTGGATGAAATTGATGCTTTATTAACTGAAGAAAGATCAAGAGCTTCTTGCTTCACAGGACTGAATCCCACAGTATGCTTCTTCCCCTTTGGCCTCCCTCAGGCACCGCCACTCTCCCCACACACCCCACACGCACGCGCGTGCACACACTTCGCTCCAGTGCCGGCCTCCCACTCTGTACTAGAGCTCTTGGTAATAATAAGCTAGACAGCAGGAACAATGTGCTTTAAATGCCAGATTCTGAATCTATTAGAATTTTAAATAGACTCTTCCTAAGGAACACACTGTTCTGTGCCTTTCCTTTATAAAAAGAATAGTGGGGCTAACCTGGAATACTGCAGCGTCTATTTTTTTTTGAGGATGAAAAACACTTTCAGTACAAGAACATAAATGAGTTGCATACAAACAGTGTGACACAATGGGCATTTTCACTTCACGTTTTAATTGATGCACAATTCCCTGTAATTTTATCCTTTGGTAGATTTGTCTTCAATATTCTTTTTCCCTGGCAGGTCGTTGAGGAATACACAAAAAGAGAAGAAGAAATAGAGCAATTAACTGAGGAACTAAAGATAAAGAAGGTTGAACTGGATAAATACAGGGAAAACATTTCACAGGTAGTTATTTAACCTTTATCTTTTCTTCTGTTGCGTGCTCACCATTTATCCCACGGGCACATAGAACGGCGCAAAGTGAAATTACATGGAACGAATAGTTACACATGTCCTCGTGGCTAGATTGATACTACATTTCTTAGGGACAGTTTTCTATCAATATAGTAATACTTCTTTTGTGTTTTTATATTGAATTTATTTGCAGGTAAAAGAAAGGTGGCTTAATCCTTTAAAAGAGCTCGTAGAAAAAATTAATGAAAAATTCAGCAATTTTTTTAGTTCCATGCAGTGTGCTGGTGAAGTTGATCTGCATACAGAAAATGAGGTAAAACTGCATTTCACGTGTTTCCTGGCGAGTAGTTTTATTTATGTGCTGAGAGTACGTGTGAATTGTTAATTCTAGAATGAGGCCTGTGACAGTTTTGCTTACTAAAAAATCGTTCAAAGGAAGGAAAATACCACTGCGGGAGTCCATCGCAGTCACTTGTGTTTGTGTGTGTGTGTGTGTGACATTTGAGATCAGTCGCTAGCATCTTACTGACTTTTTGTATCCGGGGAGGTAATGGTTATTTGGCTCTGCGTGAATTGATTTATAAATCCACCACTGTCCACATTACAACATTCCTAAGCAGATTGGCAAACTTGACTGAAATACAGTCTATCAGTGGTTTCCGTTTTTAGCAAGAGAGAGTACACAGGAATGAAAATATTTGCAAATTTGTTACTAGTTTCTTGAGTTGTAAGTTAAGGCATTGCAAGTATAGGTAAAATAATTTCCTTTCAGAAATACATCAAGTGATCAACTGGGATTTGCTTTAAAATAATTGAAAAAAGGAGTTGGGGGAATTATAGATGAGAAACAGGATGATTGTTTAATCCTCACAGTTATTTTGTAAAGCAGGTACTATACCTCAGTTTTCTTTTTTTTTTTTTTTATTTACAAATAAACTGCAACAACAAAGTATCAAAGAACTAGTTGCCGTCTACAGGCCTTTAGGCATCTTCGCAGATCTGTTGAAATAAAACTACAGTCACTAAATTTACGGCTTTTCCTCTTCTAATGGATTTATTCAGTCTCTTTTCAAATAGTAGTATGTAAGTGCCCGAGAAACCTGGAACCTTCCAACAAGTATGTGAACGTTTCACAGGAGGACTATGATAAGTACGGCATCCGGATTCGAGTCAAGTTCCGCAGCAGCACGCAGCTGCATGAGTTAACTCCACACCACCAGAGCGGGGGTGAAAGAAGCGTGTCCACTATGTTGTACTTGATGGCCCTTCAGGAACTCAATCGATGTCCGTTCAGAGTAGTTGATGAGATCAATCAGGTGTGGAGCTTACTCCTTTACCTGGGTTTTATTGCATCTTGTGGTGGATCTAAATGTAATCAGTATCATTGTTGTTTAGGGAATGGACCCGATCAATGAACGGAGAGTGTTTGAAATGGTTGTAAATACTGCTTGTAAAGAAAATACATCTCAGTACTTCTTTATTACACCAAAGGTGGGTAATCAGTAATCTTAAAGAGCTCATGTAACTCCGAAGTCCCCTGTGGCTTCATCATGTAGCAGATTTTATGGCCCAATACATAAAGGTGAGCAGAAATACTCCCACAAAAGGAACTCCAAGGATTACAGTAGTATTTACATTACTATAGGGGACAAGTTCCAGTGACATACTTTTTTTTTTTTTCAACGTTTATTTATTTTTTGGGGGGACAAAGCATGAACGGGGGAGGGGCAGAGAGAGAGGGAGACACAGAATCGGAAACAGGCTCCAGGCTCTGAGCCATCAGCCCAGAGCCTGATGCGGGGCTCGAACTCCCGGACCGCGAGATCGTGACCTGGCCGAAGTCGGACGCTTAACCAACTGCGCCACCCAGGCGCCCCTCCAGTGACATACTTAATCAGGGACCTTATTATTGCAAGAAGAAACGTAGGAGGCATAGAATTATGTTCTAGAACCAAGATTTCCTCCCTGGTTTTGGCACTTACTCCTTCTCTAGAGAAGTTCTCTGTTAGCACTTTTTTACAAGCGGCAGGGGATTCCACACTCAGACCTGAGATGCTCATGTCCCCAGAAGGGCCCGTCCAGGGATGCACTGCCCGTCACCATTCACCAGCACCACTGCCCTGACCCAGAGGAAATCGCAAATTAAGCCAACGTCTTCTTTTCTCACATTAACTTCGATAAAAGCAGAATCATCCTTACAGAGAATTTTCCGTAAGCTAGAACCATTACAACAGGAAATTGTCTTTTGTTACATCTTGTGCTGTAGGTGAATTGTAAGACCAGTAAACTCAAAGCTGTGTTTATTAACGTTACTGGATCTTCTTTTTAAAACTAAGTATGCATGAAAAATTTTATTGGCAAGTCCATCTTAAATGCACACTTTTATTGAAGAGTATAATCTGTCTTCTGGGTCTGGCACATACTCTCTGGAATAGCCAGACCTGTTAATGCTCTGTTGTCTACCAAACACCCTGCCCTTAAAAACCCACCCCTCTGTCACACACTTTTCAGGCTACCAATCTTCCACGACCGTACAAGTTGCTTGTGAAGTGTCTGTGGATAAATGAGTGAAAGAATGGATCCCAGGGATGTTCTGAAGGACTTACTTCCAGGGTCAACCTAGGAAGCTGTAGGATCTTATTTGGCCTGGGAAATACTGACAAGGCATGTTGATTCATTAGGCCGGGCTTCAGGCGCGCTCGCTCAAGGAAGGATCACAGTCTGGCAGGATTTATGTTGAACTGAGAACTTCAGAAGTATTTCATTTATGTTAGAAATAAAGTAACATTTGACTTGACCCCACCACGTGAGGCCGGTAAATCGTGCTTAATATACGGCATTATGTGCCCCTTTGTTTTAACACAGCTCCTGCAGAATCTTCCTTATTCTGAAAAGATGACTGTGTTGTTTGTCTACAACGGTCCTCATATGTTGGAACCTAACAGGTGGAACCTAAAGGCTTTCCAGAGGCGGCGGCGGCGCATCACGTTCACTCAACCGCAGTGAAAGTAGAGGGCGACAGCTGTGACATTTCTCTGGTTAAATCCTGTTTCTAAGTGTGGCTCGCTTGAATAAAAGGAGATTCACTAAAGACTAAGAGATCAGTCATTTTTGGAAACCTGTTAAACACAAACGGGTTGATGATTGGAGACCGTAGTAACTTCTGTCTGTGGAACATTATCCGGTAGTAGAAATTAGTCTTCAGCTTTTGTTGAACTTGAGTCCTTGGCCCTCTGGCCGTATGTCACGGGGTTCCCACGATAAAAGGTGTTGACTGTGTTACATCACAGGTGCAGGGGGAAGTGTGGTGGGCCTGCTAACCTCCAGCTAGAATTCCAGAGTAACTTTAATTACTGTCAGAGTCTAAAGAGGACTCTGCAGCTCAAGTCATAGTTTGCTCCCAGTGTTCTATTTAATTTTTTTAAAAATTGATACGGAAATGTCTAGACTAATGTATAATAATTTATGACAAGTCTATTCATTTCTTCCTATTAAAAAGGATTACCTTATCTCCACTAGGAAATGTGATTTTATGGGCCTTTAAAAAAAACTTTATGAAACTTGACACTCTAATTGTATTGGTATCTCAAGGGAAAAACATGCTGGGCTTCAAAAACGGTAGGACTTGTTTGAAATGCCACAAGGTGGCCACTAGATGATGCAACATGCAGCAAAAGATTGACAGAAGAAAATCAAGTTTTTAAAGAAAAACCCTGTAAAGTGTGTGTGGGGTGGGTTTGGTTTGTTTTTTTTTAATTTAAAGTCAACTGTATTTTACATCTTCAATTTCTAAAAGCATTTTTATAATTATTTTTAGAAGGGTTTTTTCTTAAGATTTCATATACTGGTTTCTACAGTTTATATTTGAAATTTCTCAGTGTTATGTCAAGAGTGAGGGAAAGCATTGATTTGTTTCAAAACATACTGTTTCTAGAACTTAAGCTTTGAGGTCCTTCCTTACCATGTTGATCCTACCCCACTGTCCTAGAAAATCTAGTTTGAACTATTTTCTTTGAGCAGGGAAGAATTAGGGAATCATTTGTTTATCTCTGAGTTACACTAATTAACAGTGCCAAAACAGTTCTATTCTTTTAAAAGATAAATTTTGTGAGATAATGGACGAATCCAAGAACACGTCTCTCTGAACAACGGATTGGATCCGTGCCAGTCATGACAGAATTATTTTTTGACTTGGTAGCTTGAATAAATTGCAGAATTGCATTCAGTTTGGGCTTTGTATATTCATCAATAGCCATGGAAATTTATATTCTTATTAGGTCAAAAAATAATGAACTGCAAATCTATCCTCTCACTTGGACATTTTCTCTTTAAAAAGGTATTTTTTTCTTGAAAAAAATTTAAAAGAGCCTTCTCAGTCTAATGCATGTATTATGAAAATATTTTAAAAAACATTTTTACTGGTGTAACAACTCACGTAAACATTGAAAAACTTGGTAACCTATTAAAGGGACAGTGCTCCCAAATGTTTCTGTTGTTTAATACTTTGCTTTCCACCAAAATATCTTTACTGATACACGCTTACTGTCCTGTGTTTTGTGTCTGAGTGCCAACCATGTTCCTTCTGCAGGCAGGTGACCCGTGAGCAGGCAGAGCTTGAAGATGAGTTGTGTTTGCAAATCAAATGGTCAAGTTTATTGCAATTTACATATGCCAGTAATTATTCCATACTTTGTTTGTAAGCATTTTATATTTCTCTACTGGACAAATATTTAGTTTTACATTGGATTTTGAACTGTAAATGAAAAATTATGTATCATTTTAACATATTAAGAGAATAAGTCTAACACATTATATTCTCAGCCACTTAAAACTTCATATATTTTCTGCAAGGGTTGATTTCTAATTACATACAAATTGTACAAACGCCAAGTGAAAGTCTGATTTGATGAATAAAATATTCAAAACCTGAAGGTGACAAGTATTTTTAATGAGAAAATCCTCATTAATTTGCCTAAGGAGAGAGTCTCTATTCAAAGATTTTTAGTGTTCAAAGTAAAGATTTTTTGCTTTCTGACTGTCTTTTGGACACGTGCTTGTTTTCTTTGGAGTATGAATCTTTAGTCTGTGAAAAATGTAATTCTGTCCTGCCATAGTGTGTATCTGCGTGCGTGCGTGCGTGTGTATCACTGGGGAAAAAGACCTCTGTGGGAAACGCTTTGTTGGTAATAAATGCATATTTTCATATTCTTTTGGAGTATAGTGTTTTTTATTTGAGAGAGAGAGAAAGTACATATGCGGGCAAATGAGTGGGGAAACGGGAGAGGGAGAGCAAGAATCCCAAGCAGGCCCTGTGCTAGGCATGGAGCCTGACAGAAGGCTGGATCTCACAAATTGTGAGATCACGACCTGAGCCAAAATCAAGAGTTGGACGCTCAACTGACCCAGGCCACCCAGGCACCACTAGCGTAGGTTATTTTAAGTGAAAACTGTTTTCACACTTTCAACCTTATTAAAAGTCATTTTGTTTTTCGCATTTAGTGAAAAACCAGTCTGTCTGGTGTGCTTTTGCCTGTCCGTGTTCAAAAGCCATCAAATATTTAGTTCTTTGCCTGCCTGCAAGGAGATTACAGTCTAACGGAAGCAATGAACATCATGAAAAAAGGTTTCAACCATCTGAGGAAGCCACCTTACAACACGAGTGGCAACAGTTTTTAGCCTGAAGCCCTAGATTTGCTAAAAACGTTCACAAGAATCATTTTGTCTTCATACATTAAGCTCCTGTCTCGACTCAGTTCCCTTGTGAAATGAGAATACTTCATGCACAGAGTTGTGGGAGGGAGCAGATGAGCTGAGGGGCGTCAACGGCACCCGGCATCCTAGTGGCACTTCATCAGCGTCATTTTTTTCTCCAGCTTCATTGCAGTTTTGTAATTTAAATCTTAAAAAGCATAATATACGGTGTATTTTATACATCGAGGTCTGAGAATTCCCTTTCAACTGAAGTTAACGTAGAGTTCTATTTTATTGATTGTGTCAGTTTTTCAAAGGACACAGGCACCTGTACGCTTTGAGGGAGACTTTTGATGTAGAGAGAAAATTATTTTCTTACACCTTCATGAAATTTGAATCCGGTCGATGAGCTACCCTCAAGATACTCCACTCTGTCTCATTACTGTATACTCACACCATCTATTTTGGAAAGCTTCTAATTAATAATACGCTTTGCACATTGGGGAGATTTGACTCTATTGACCATTCGGGCTTATTTTTTATTCCCGGGGGAAAATTTGGATTTTGGGGGGGTTGTTGTTGAGATAGGACTATGCCCTCGTTGCTCTGAAATTAGTTAATTGGCGACTGGTTGGAAGATTTTGTTTTTTTTAGGTTTTTCTTTTGGTTTGTAGCCAGCTTTGTTTAACCCCAAAGAGGAAGAGCATGACTGCTCTGCCTAGATTCATTCTAGAGGGTTTGGAGAAGCTGAGAGGGGCCTATGAGCAGCTTTCGGACTCTGGGCCCCAGCTTCATCTGAGACACTGAGACGCAGGCTGGCTGTTTGGGGGCAGACTGCCATAAATTGTGCCTCACCTTTCTGGCCACCCATTAAGAAACTCGTTATTTCCTTTATTCTCTTGGGAGCAAGCTTCCACACTCGGGTGGCATCCAGGCCCACATGTGAAGAGGGGTGGGGGAAGGCACAGTGCCAGGGGGTCCCTTCATTCTTGCCAAATACCCACTGGGGAGTAGGTTGAGACACATCATTTCAGTGTAGAAGTTTGGGGACAAACTGTCCAGTGTTATGATAGAATAATAAATTTTACGTTCTCTTCATATTATTTACAATCTTCACGTAGAGCCAGTGTTGTCTGACCGGTCATTCTTCACCTTCAAGTATTAGCTGCTAGGCTGGAAACAATCTTCCAAGTGGCTTAGATCATTCTCTTCACAGTCTTAAATCATGAAGGGGAATCGTTGGAGTGATTAGGCTAGCCCTGGTAAGCCTCAAGTTACTTTGTAAACTAGATGGAGTAATAATCTGTTTATAACCTGTATTGTACTCTCCAAGTATTTCCACCCAACAACCCTTTAACTGTAGATCAACAGAAACTTAGCAATGGTAAGACTTCTGCAAACTTTTCCTATCGGTAAATGGGAGAGGTGAGGCTGAAGAAACAGGCTTAATTTTTTTTCCAGGATACCATGCTGCCTTTTTATCAAGATACCTTGCCTTCTGGATTGTTGGGAGCTACCCCGTAAACAGTTGTTCCGGTTATGTAATGCACGTTGTTAGGGCTAAGACACTGCCGTTCCCATCAATACTTATACCTTAGTTCAGGTGCAAGTTCTGCTGTAACAAAAACCCAGATAGAGCTTAGATAAGGTAGAAGTTTATTCTTTTCTTAACAGAGCATAAGCAGTCTGGGATTCCTCAACCAGTTCCCATTTTGCTGCTCTGCCATCCTCGAAACTGGGTTCTTTCTTATGGTCCAAGGTGGAGCTGCTTCAACTCTTGCCACCATTTGTATCCAAATGATCAAGTAGGGAGAAAGGGGTAAGAGGAAGACACAGTCACCCCTTTTAAGAGAACCACATGCAAGCGGCCGATGTTACTTTTGTTCTTCTCCTGAACGGAGTCACATGGCCTGTGCGACACTGGACTAGGTCATCTTTAGCTATGTGTCTCTTTTCCTAGTTAAACTCCAGCCACTCTGTTAAAAAGGGGAGAAGGACTACGGCTCAGTAACAATATCATGAGCCAATCAATGCCCTCTCTCCCAGCACTGATGGATTTGCGCATATTCCATTATTTATATATTCAATCTTCATTTGCATGTACTACAAGCAAAACACTTGCGTATGTATTTTAAGGGAAAAAAATCAGACCTGCATACAATTCCTCTCTCAAGAAACAGCCTAGGGTAGGGATTTGATTCGAGATGGGGACGTAGGAAGATCTCAAACTCCCTTCTTCCCACAGACACTGAGCCTACAGCTACATAAGGAACAATGTCCTCAGAATAACCTAAAAAAAGTTGACTGAGCAACACCTACACATTGGACAAAAGAGAGAACAAGTCAAGAGTAGGAGAGGCTGGGACACAAACTTGCCACAACCCCCCACCCCAGGTGCAGTGACCTACAATTAGGACGGAACTGCAAGCCCAGAGCTTCTCCCTGAGTAGTGAAGGGCTCAGCTCAAACCCATCAGGCACCCCAAATTTTAAAATGTGCACCTGAGAGACGAGCCCCCAAGACATCTAACTTTGTAAACCAATGGGGCTTGCAATCCCCCAAACACACAAGACTAGCAATCTGAGAAACAGCTGTGCAAGGGCTTGTGTGCCTGCACTCACCTGCCCCAGGACCCAGCTCAGACACAGCTGTTTGTGCCTACACAATACGCAGAGCCTCATCTCCTTATGTTAAAGCACCAGCTTGAGAACCTGGCATCACATTTAACACACACATCTAGGAGCCTGTGGCTTATCTTGTACATGAATTCACTTCTTCAAAGCTAGGAGAGGTGGCTGCTTCATCTAACACATAGAAACCAACAGAGAGTTAAACAAAATGAAACATCAAAAAAGTAGGTTACAAATTGAAGAACAAGATAAAAACTCAGGGAAAAAACTTAATGAAATGGCAGTAAGTAATTTACCCATTAAAGACTTCGAAGTAATGGTCATAAAGAAGCTCACTAAACTGGGGAGAAAAATGGATGAATACAGTGAGAAATATAACAAAGAGATGTACAGTATGAGAAAGTACCAAATGGAAGTCGTAGAGCTGAAAAATACAATCACTGAACTAAAACACACACTAGAGGCATTTAACAACAGGTTACATGAAGCAGAAGAAAGCATCAGTGAACTCAAAGACAAAGCAGTAGAACTCACCCAATCTGAGCAGCAAAAAGAAAAATTAAAAAAAGTAAAGATAGCTTAAGAGCCTTACAGGGCAACAACAAATGAGTTAATGTTCGCATTATGGGAATTCCAGAAGAAGCAGAGAGAGGGGCAGAAGTCTTCTTTTTTAAAAATAATGCCTGAAAAATTTCCTAACCTGGGGAAGGAAACAAACATCCAAATCCAGGAAACCCATAAGTTCCAAATAAGATGAACCCAAGGAGACCCACACTAAGACACATTATAATTAAGATGTCAAAAGTTAAAGGTAAGGACAAAATCTTCAAAGCCAGAAGAAGAAACAAGTTGTTATGTACAAGGAAGCTTTCAGAAGACTATCAGATTTTTTTCAGCAGCAACTTTGCAGGCCAGAATAGGGTGGCATGATATATCCAAAGAACTAAAAGAAAAAAAAACAAAAAAACAAAAAAACAAAAAAAAAAAAACCTTCCAAGAATACACTACTCAGCAAAGTTATCATTCACAACTGAAAGTAAGATAAGGAATTTTCCAGACAAGAAAAGCTAAAGGCATTCATCACCATTAAACCAGCCTTACAAAAAAATGCTAAGGGACCTCTTTAAAAGCTGAAAGAAAAGGTTCTAATTAGTAACATATAAAAGAATAAATCTCACTAGAAAACTAAATACAGAGTAAGGGAGATTAATCACTTTTAAAGCTAGTATGAAGGTTAAGACAAAAGTAGTAAAAATAACTATGATAACAATAATTAGTTAAGGAATACACAAGATAAAAAGACCTGAAATGTGACATTAAAAACCTAAAATGTGGGGAAGAGAGTACTTTAGAATACATTCAAAGTTAAGTGTTACCAACATAAAATAGAGGAATAGATTTAAGTCGTTATGTGTAAGCCTGATGGTAACCACAAGCAAAAAACACAGAGAAAAGAATCTAGGCATCCTACTACAGAAAATTATCAAATAACACAAGAAAGGAACAAAAGAAGAAAGGAACAGAAGAACTACAACAGAGCCAGAAAGCAATAGCAAAATGGAAACAAACACATACCTATCATTAATCACTTTAAATGTAAATGGACTAAATTCTACTTTCAGTAGACAGAATGATGGAATGGATTAAACAACAGGACCCATCTCTATTTTGCCTACAAGATACTCTAGATGTAGGGATACACAGAGACTGGAAGTTAAGAGATGACTAAATCTATTCTATTCAAACAGAAACCAAGAGAGAGCTGGGTAGCTATATTTACCTTTGACAAAACAGACTTTAAAACAAAAAAGACTATTGTAAGAGAAAAACAAGGGCATTACATAATGATAAAGTAATCAATTCAATAAAAGGATGTAACATTTGTCAATATTTGTGTACCCAACAAAGGAGCATGTATACATCAATTATTAGATGGATAGACAGCAATAAAGTGGGGAACTTTAATACCCAACTTACATCAATGTATAGATCATCCAGATAGTAAATCAATAAGGAAACATCGGCCTTCAACAACACATTAGGTCAGATAGACTTAACAGATATATCTGGAATATTCCAACCAAAAGCAACAAAATATACAATCTTCTCAAGTGCACAGGATAGATCATATGTTAGGCCACAAAACAAGACAATAAGGATTAATATATCAAGCATCTTTTCTGGCCACAATGGTATGAAACTACCCATTAATTATATGAAGAAAACCAGAAAATCAATAAATATGTAAAGAATAATATGATGCTGAACAACAAATGGATCAAAGAAGAAATCAAAAGAGAAATTTAAAAAATACCCTTAGACAAATGAAAATGGAAACATAGCATATGGGATGCTACAAATACAGTACTAATAGAGAAACTCACAGCAATAAATGCCTACCTGAAGAAACAAGGACATCTGATAAACAACCAAACTTTTTATACCTCAAGGAACTAGAAGAAAAAGATGAAGTCTACAGTTAATAGAAGGGAAGACTTAAAGATGACAGCAGAAAAAAAATAACAAAATGGCAATAAGTACCTGCCTGTCAATTGCTTTATTCAATTTACTAACGTAAATGGACTAAATGCTCTAATCAACAGATATAAGGTGGCAGAATTGTTTGGAAAGCAACAACAATGACCTATCTATATCCTGCCTTCAGGAGATTCACCTCAGACCTAAAAAGACGTTCAGACTGAAAGTGAAGGGATGGAAAAAAATTTCCCATGCAAATGGAGATGGGGGGGGGGGGAAGCCACGGTAACAACACTTTTATTGGACAAAATAAAGACTATAGCAGGAGACAAAGAAGGGCATTACATAATGATAAAGGAATCAACCCAACGAGAGGATAGAACAATTGGAAATATCTACACACCCAACCTTGGAGTACCTCAATACATACAGCAAATATTAGTGGACATAAAGAGAGAAATTGATGGTAATACAATAATAATGGATTTCAACACCCATTTACAGTAATGGATAGATGGATCATCCAAGAAGAAAATCAATAAGGAAATAGTGGATACATTGGACCACATATATGTAACCGATATGCACAGAACATTCCATCCCAAAACAACAAAATATACATTCACAATCTAACCCTACACCTAAATGATCTAGAAAAAGACCAAGCAAAACCCAGAATGAGTATAAGAAAGAAAATAACATGGGGCACCTGGGTGGCTCAGATTAAGCGTCCAGCTTCAGCTCAGGTCATGATCTCACCAATTGTGAGTTTGAGCCCCACATCAGGCTGAGCCTGGAGCCTGCTTCAGATTCTGCATCTCCCTCTCTCCCCTCCCCTCCCCTGCTCACCCTCTGTCTCTCAAAAATAAACATTAAATTTTTTTTTTAAAAAGGAAAGAAAATAACCAAATCAAGGAAGAAATAGAGGACACAGAGACAAAAAAAAAAAGAAAAAAGAAAGAAAAGAAAAAAAAATCAGTTAACCCACGAGCTGGTTGTTTGAAAGATAAATAAAATTGATAAACATTTAGCCAAACTCATCAAAACAAAACAAAACAAAACGACCCCAAGAAATAAAATCTGAAACTGACATCACAGAAACATGTAGGATCATCAAAGACTACAATAAAATATCATATGCCTACAAACTGGACAATAGAAAAAAATGGATAAAGTCCTAGGAAAATAATTTTCCAAAACTGAATCAGGAATATAAAATCTGAATCAACCAATTACTAGTAATGGAATTGAATTAGTAATTAAAAAGGACCAGATGGATTCACAGGTGAATTCTACCAAACATGCTACAAAACTATAGTAATCAGAACAGTATGGTTCTGACACAAAAACAGATACAATGATTAATAGAACAGAATAGACAACCTGGAAATAAACCCATAATTAAATGGTCAATTAATCTACAACAAAGGAGGCTAGAATATGCAATGGGGAAAAGAAAGTCTTTTCAATAAATAGTGTTGGGATCACTGGACAGCAGCATGCAAAAGAATGAAACTGGACAACTTTCTAACACCATACACAAAAATAAACTAAAGATGGTTTGAAGACCTATATGTGAGGCCTGCAACCATAAAACTCCTGCCAGATAACACAGGCAGTAATTTTTCTGACATCGACTATAGCAACATTTTTGTAGAGATGTCTCCTAAGGTAAGAGAAACACATGTACAAATAAACTATTGGGACCCTATCAGAATAAAAAGCTTTTTCACTGTGAAGGAAACCATTAACAAAACAAAAAGGCAACCTACTGAACTGGAAAAAGTATTTGCAAATGATATATCTGGCAAAAGGTTAATAACCAAAATGTAGAACAGTCTTATATAACTCAACACCAAAACAACAAACAATCCAATTTAAAAATGGGCAGAGGACCTCAGTAGACATTTTTTCTCAAAGAATACATCCAGGTGGCCAACACATGAAAAGATGCTCAACCTCACTAATCATCAGGGAAATGCATATCAAAACCACAATGAGAGATCGCTGCACACCCGTCAGCATGGTTAAAATAAAAAGCACAAGAAATAACAAGTGCTGGTGAGGGGAGAAAAAGGAAACTTCATGCACTGTTGGTGGGGATGAAAAGTGGTACAGCCGCTATGGACAAACTGTATGAAAGTTGCTCAACAAATTAAAAACAGAAATAGTATATGACCCTATATTTCCTCCATTGGGTATTTACCCAAAGAAAATGAAAACACTAATTTGAAAAGACCTATGAACCCCTGTATTTATTGCAGAATTATTTATAACAGCTGAGATACAGAAGCAAAACCTAAGTGTCCGTTGACAGACAAATGGATAAAAAAAGATGGCCGATCTATATATTATACACAAACATACATACACAATGGAATATTGCACAGCCATCAAGAGGAGATGGTGCTATTGTTGGCAACACAGACGGACCTAGCAGAGAAATATGTCAGACAGAGGAAGATGGATACCATACGATTTCACTCATATGTGGAATCTGAAAGACAAACAAACAAAACAAATAAACACACAAGAAAAAGCAGAATCAGATCTGTAAATACAGAAAACTATGGTTGCCAGAGGGAAGGGGTTGGGGGAAAGGGCAAAACCAGTAAAGGTGAGTGGGAGATACAGGTTCGTCTTATGGAATAAGTCACGGGAATAAAAGGCACAGCATAAGGAACATAGCCAATGATATTATAATAGCACTGTATGGTGACAGATGGTAGCTACACTTGTGGTGAGCAGAGCAGAATGTCGAAACTTCTCAAATCGCTATGTTGTACACCTGGAACTAACATTATATTGTATGTCAACTATCCTTAAAAAAAAGAGGAAATTAAATAAAATCAGAAAGATGTTACAACTGATACCACAGAAGCACAAAGGATCATTAGGGACTATTATGAACAAGTATATCCCAAAATATTAGACAACCCAGAAGAAATGTCTAAATTCCTAGCAACATCTAACCTACTAAGACCAAATCATGAAGAAATAAAAAATCTCAACAGGCCAGTACTAGTAATGAGATTTAATCAAAAACCTAACACACAGAAGTCCAAGATGAGACATCTTCCCCAGGGAACTCTATCAAACATTCAACGAAGAATTAATACCAATCTTTTTCAAACTCTCCCAAAAACTGCAAAGGAGGCAATGCTTCCAAATTCATCTTAGGAGGCCAGCATTCCATGGATACTACTACCAAACAAGGACACCACAACTAAAGAAAATTATAGGCCAATATCCCTGATGAACATAACACACTAAATTCATCAATACTTTTTTTTAATTTAAAAAAATTTTTAAACTTACTTTTGAGAGACACAGACAGAGTGTGAGTGGGGGAGGGGCAGAGAGAGAGAGAGAGAGGGGAAGTGAGTCACAGAATCAGAAGCAGGCCCCAGGCTCTGAGCTGTCAGTAGAGAGCCCGATGTGGGGGTCAAACTCATGAATGGTGAGATCACAACCTGAGTTGATGTTGGAAACTTAACTGACTGAGCCACCCAGGGGCCCCCATCAATACTTTAAAGTATCATATACCATGATCAAGTGGAGGTTAATCCAGGGACGAAAAAATGGTTCAACATCTGCAAATCATTCGATGTGATATACTACATTAACAAAATGAAAGATAAAAATCTTATGATCATCTCAACAGATGCAGAGAAAGCCTTTAACAAAATTCAACATCCATTTATATTAAAAACTCTCAAATGGGTATAAATAGGGAATTCTCTTCAATCTAACACAAGCCATATATGACCAGGTGAAAATCTAAAAGTTTTTCCTGTAAAATCAGGAGCAAGACTAGTATGATTGCTTTAGCTACTTTTATTCAATATGGTACTGGAAATGCCATATTACTAGATCAATTAGGCAAGAAAAATGAACAAAGGCACACAAATTGGAAAGGAAGAAGTTAAGCTCTTTGCATATGACATGATATTATATATGGAAAACCATAAAGACTGCATCAGAAACTGTTAGAATGAATTCGGTAAAGTTGCAGGATGTAAAATCAATATACAGAAATCTGGTGCATGTTTATACATTAATAATGAACCATCGGAAAGAGAAATTAAGACAACAATCCATTCATATTTGCTCCAAAAAGAATGAAATACCTAGGAATAAATTTAACCCAGGAGGTAAAAGACCAAAAACTATCAGACATTAATGAAAGAAATTGAAGACACAGGAAAAAAAGGGAAAGATATCCAATGTTCATACAATGGAAGAATTAACAATAAAAAAATCCATATTACCCCAAACAATCTTTTAAAAAAAAGTTTGTTCATTTATTTTGAGATATAGTGGATGCACAAGTAGGAGAGGGGCAGAGAGAGGGAGAGAGAGAGAGAGAGAGAGAGAGAGAGAGCGAGAGCGAGCGCGCGCGCACATCCCAAGTAGGCTCCATGCCCAGTGGGGAGCCTGAGGTGGGGCTTGAAACCACAACCCTGGGGTCATGACCTGAGCCAAAGTCAAGAGTCAGATGCTTAACCAACTGAGCCACCTAGGCACCCCAATATAATCTTCATTCAATGCAATACCTATCAAGATTCCAATGGCATTTTCTACAAAATTAGAAGAAACACTCCTAAAATGTTATAAAACCACAAAAGATGCTCGCTCAGTAGCCAAAGCACTCTTATGAACAAAGCTGACGGCATCATGCTCCCTTATTTCAAACTGTATCACAAAGCTATAGCAACAAAACAGTATAACATTGACATAAAAACACCTAAGTTAATGGAACAGAAATAAACCCACTCATATATGATCAATTAATTTATGACGGAGGTAAGGATATATGATTGGGAAAACCAGACAGCCCCGTGCAAAACAATGAAACTGGGCCACTATCTTATACCATACACAAAAATTAACTCAAGATGGATTAAAGACTGGAATGTAAGAGCTGAAACCATAAACACACTCCCAAATAACAAAGGCATAGGTGTTTGTGGTGATACTTTGAATGTGACACCAAAAGCAAAAGCAACAAAAGCAAAAATAAACAGGTAGGACGACCTCAAACTAAAAGTCTTCTACATAGCAGCCCATCCACATAATGAAAAGGCAATGGCAGAAGGTGTTTACACATCATATACCCAATTAGCGTTTAATATCCAAAATATATATGGAATGCATACAACTCAACACCAAACAACAATGAAAACAATCAGTTTAAAAAAATGGGCCGAAGTTGTGACTCAACGTTTTTTCCAAAGACAACGTACAGATGGCTAAGAGACACATGAAAAGATGCTCTACATCATAAATCATCAGGGAGATACAAATCAAAACACCAATGAGAGACCACCTCAAGTCTATTAAAATGGCTAGTATCCAAAAAGAGAAGGAATCAAGTGTTGGTGAAGAAATGGAGGAAAGGGAACCGTCATGCACTGTTGGCAGGAATGTAAAATGGCACAGCCACTATGGCAAAGAATATGGAGACGCCTCAAAAAATTAAAAATAGAACTACCATATTATCCAGCAATTCCACTTTGGGGTATTTGTCCAAAGAAAATGAAGAAAATTGAAACATTTACCTGAAAAGATATCCGCACTCCTGTGTTCATTGCAGCATTCCTTACAATAGCTAAGATACTGAAATGACCTGTGTCCATCAACAGATGAATGGATAAAGGAATTGTATATATACATAATGGAATATTATTCAGCCTTTAAAAAGAATGAAATCTTGCCACTGATAACAACATGCATGGAACTTGATGGCATTATGCTAAGTGAAGTAAGACCGAGAAAGACAAATACTGTGTGATTTCTCTTATATGTGGAATTTAAACAAAAAAAAAACAGCCTCATGGATATACAGAAAGGACTGGCGATAGCTACAGATGGGGGTAGGGGATGGGAGAAATGGGAGAATGAGATCAAAAGGTAAAATATATATATATATATATTATACACATATAATATATATAATTACATATATAATACATATACAATATATATATAATTACATATATAATATACAATGTATTATATATTATATATGTAATATATATTATTTATATAATATACACGTACATATATACATGTAATATTACATATATTACATCTATAATATATATCTATATATAACTATACCTGTATCTATATCTATCTATCTATATCTATCTATCTATCTATCTATCTATCTATCTATCTATCTATATGAAACTTGGTCTATGAAGATGCTTTAAAGTGTACCACAAAGAGGTATTTTGGAGCTAAGTGGCGTGCAGATTGAACACTACTGAAATTAAGAGGGTATGGAATCTGAGAAATGGGATATCATGAAGATACAGAATTTGATTTTCACAGTGGGCCTTCCAGAAAGGTGAAAAGAACATGTAGGCAGGCTTTTGTAGGCTGTTGATAAAAATGGAAAGATACTCCTGTCATTAAAAGTATATGTCCAGTTATTTTCAGCCGATCCAAGCTAATTCTGTCACACACAACTCCCAGGGATTTGTTCATAAAAAAACTAAGGTTAATATGGATAAGAGTTAGCTATTCCACCACGACCTTGACTACAGGATACAATCAAAGTCTTAGATAATTCTGCCAATCATAGACATTAGTTATGCATCTGTTATAGGTAAGCATAAAACTGTTCATTTACCTTGTTTTCTAAACATAGTGAAGTTCTAGGTCTATCGTTTTGGGTGATTTGATCATACATTGCATGAAAGGTTCACTTGTACCAGATGTGATAATATTTCTTCAAATGGACCACCAAGAAATTCTTTTTTTTTAAATATATGAAATTTATTGTCAAATTGGTTTCCATACAACACCCAGTGCTCATCCCAACAGGTGCCCTCCTCAATACCCATCACCCACCCTCCGCTCCCTCCCACCCCCCATCAGCCCTCAGTTTGTTCTCAGTTTTTAAGAGTCTCTATGCTTTGGCTCTCTCCCACTCTAACCTTTTTTTTTTCCTTCCCCTCCCCCATGGATTCCTGTTAAGTTTCTCAGGATGCAACCTAAGAGTGAAACCATATGGTATCTGTCTTTCTCTGTATGGCTTATTTCACTTAGCATCACACTCTCCAGTTCCATCCACGTTGCTACAAAGGGCCAGATTTCATTCTTTCTCATTGCCAAGTAGTATTCCATTGTGTATATGAACCACAATTTCTTTATCCATTCATCAGTTGATGTACATTTAGGCTCTTTCCATCATTTGGCTATTGTTGAGAGTGCTGCTATAAACATTGGGGTATAAGTGTCCCTATGCATCAGTACTCCTGTATCCCTTGGGTAAATTCCTAGCAGTGCTATTGCTGGGTCATAGGGTAGGTCTATTTTTAATTTTTTGAGGAACCTCCACACTGTTTTCCAGAGCGGCTACACCAGTTTGCATTCCCACCAACAGTGCAAGAGGGTTCCCGTTTCTCCACATCCTCTGCAGCATCTATAGTCTCCTGGTTTGTTCATTTTGGCCACTCTGACTGGCATGAGGTGATATCTGAGTGTGGTTTTGATTTGTATTTCCCTGATGAGGAGTGATGTTGAGCATCTTTTCATGTGCCTGTTGGCCATCTGGATGTCTTCTTTAGAGAAGTGTCTATTCATGTCTTCTGCCCATTTCTTCACTGGATTATTTGTTTTTCAGGTGTGGAGTTTGGTGACCTCTTTATAGATTTTGGATACTAGCCCTTTGTCTGATATGTCATTTGCAAATATCTTTTCCCATTCCATCGGTTGCCTTTTAGTTTTGTTGATTGTTTCCTCTGCAGTGCAGAAGCTTTTTATCTTCATGAGGTCCCAATAGTTCATTTTTGCTTTTAGTTCCCTTGCCTTTGGGGATGTGTCAAGTAAGAAATTGCTACGGCTGAGGTCAGAGAGGTCTTTTCTGGTTTTCTCCTCTAGGGTTTTGATGGTTTCCTGTCTCACATTCAGGTCCTTCATCCATTTTGAGTTTATTTTTGTGAATGGTGTGAGAAAGTGGTCTAGTTTCAACCTTCTGCATGTTGCTGTCCAGTTCTCCCAGCACCATTTGTTAAAGAGACTTTTTTCCATTGGATATTCTTTCCTGCTTTGTCAAAGATGAGTTGGCCATACGTTTGTGGGTCTAGTTCTGGGGTTTCTATTCTATTCCATTGGTCTATGTGTCTGTTTTTGTGCCAATACCATGCTGTCTTGATGATTACAGCTTTGTAGTAGAGGCTAAAGTCTGGGATTGTCATGCCTCCTGCTTTGGTCTTCTTCAAAATTACTTTGGCTATTCGGGGCCTTTTGTGGTTCCATATGAATTTTAGGATTGCTTGTTCTAGCTTCGAGAAGAATGCTGGTGCAATTTTGATTGGGATTGCATTGAATGTGTAGATAGCTTTGGGTAGTATTGACATTTTGACAAGATTTATTCTTCCAACCCATGAGCATGGAATGTTTTTCCATTTCTTTATATCTTCTTCAATTTCCTTCATAAGCTTTCTATAGTTTTCAGCATACAGATCTTTTACATCTTTGGTTAGATTTATTCCTAGGTATTTTATGCGTCTTGGTGCAATTGTGAATGGGATCAGTTTCTTTATTTGTCTTTCTGTTGCTTCATTATTAGTGTATAAGAATGCAACTGATTTCTGTACATTGATTTTGTATCCTGCAACTTTGCTGAATTCATGTTCTAGCAGACTTGGTGGAGTCTATCGGATTTTCCATGTATAATATCATGTCATCTGCAAAAAGTGAAAGCTTGACTTCATCTTTGCCCATTTTGATGCCTTTGATTTCCTTTTGTTGTCTGATTGCTGATGCTAGAACTTCCAACACTATGTTAAACAACAGTGGTGAGAGTGGACATCCCTGTCGTGTTCCTGATCTCAGGGAAAAATCTCTCAGATTTTCCCCATTAAGGATGATGTTAGCTGTGGGCTTTTCATAAATGGCTCTTATGATGTTTAAGTATGTTCCTTCTATCCTGACTTTCTCGAGGGTTTTTATTAAGAAAGGATGCTGAATTTTGTCAAATGCTTTTTCTGCATCCATTGACGGGATCATATGGTTCTTATCTTTTACTAATGTGATGTATCATGTTGATTGATTTGCGAATGTTGAACCAACTCTGCATCCTAGGAATGAATCCCACTTGATCATGGTGAATAATTCTTTTTATATGCTATTGAATTCGATTTGCTAGTATCTTATTGAGAATTTTTGCATTCATATTCATCAGGGATATTGGCCTGTAGTTCTCTTTTTTTACTGGGTCTCTGTCTGGTTTAGTAATCAAACTAATACTGGCTTCATAGAATGAGTCTGGAAGTTTTCCTTCCCTTTCTATTTTTTGGAATAGCTTGAGAAGGATAGGTATTATCTCTTCTTTAAACGTCTGGTAGAACGCCTCTGGGAAGCCATCTGGTCCTGGACTCTTATTTGTTGGGAGATTTTTGATAACTGATTCAATTTCTTAGCTGGTTATGGGTCTGTTCAAGCTTTCTATTTCCTCCCGATTGAGATTTTGAAGTGTGTGGATGTTTAGGAATTTGTCCATTTCTTGGAGGTTGTCCAGTTTGTTGGCATACAGTTTTTCATAGTATTCCCTGATAATTCCTTGCATTTCTGAGGGAGTGGCTGTAATAATTCCATTTTCATTCATGATTTTATCTATTTGGGTCATCTCCCTTTTCTTTTTGAGAAGCCTGGCTAGAAGATTATCAATTTTGTTTGTTTTCTCAAAAAACCAACTCTTGGTTTCATTGATCTGCTCTACTGTTTTTAGATTCCATATTGTTTATTTCTGCTCTGATCTTTATTATTTCTCTTCTTCTGCTGGGTTTAGGGTGTCTTTGCTGTTCTGCTTCTATTTCCTTTAGGTGTGCTGTTAGATTTTGTATTGGGGATTTTTCTTGTTTCTTGAGATAGGCCTGGGTTGCAATGTATTTTCCTCTCAGGACTGCCTTCACTGCATCCCAAAGCATTTGGATTGTTGTCTTTTCATTTTCATTTGTTTCCATATATTTCTTAATTTCTTCTCTAATTGCCTGGTTGACCCATTCATTCTTTAGTAGGGTGTTCTTTAACCTCCATGCTTTTGGAGGTTTTCCAGACTTTTCCCTGTGGTTGATTTCAAGTCTCATAGCATTGTGGCCTGAAAGCGTGCATGGTATGATCTCAATTCTTGTATACTTATTAAGGGCTGCTTGGTGGCCCAGTATGTGATCTATCTTGGAGAATGTTCCATGTGCACTCGAGAAGAAACTATATTCTGTTGCTTTGGGATGCAGAGTTCTAAATATATCTGTCAAGTCCATCTGATCCAATGTATCATTCAGGGCCCTTGTTTCTTTATTGACCGTGTGTCTAGATGATCTATCCATTGTTGTAAGTGGGGTGAAGTCCCCTGCAATTACCACATTCTTATCAATAAGGCTGCTTGTGTTTGTAATTGTTTTATATATTTGGGGGGCTCCCGTATTCGGCACATCGACATTTATAATTGTTATCTCTTCCTGATGGATAGACCCTGTAATTATTACATAATGCCCTTCTTCATCTCTTGTGACAGCCTTTAATTTAAAGTCTAGTTTGTCTGATAGAAGTATGGCTACTCCAGCTGTCTTTTGACTTCCAGTAACATGATAGATATTCTCCATCCCCTCACTTTCAATCTGAAGGTGTCCTCAGGTCTAAAATGAGTCTCTTCTAGACAGCAAATAGGTGAGTCTTGTTTTTTTTTTTTTTATCCATTCTGATACCCTATGTCTTTTGGTTGGAGCATTTAGTCCATTTACATTCAGTGTTATTATAGAAAGATAGGAGTTTAGAGTCATTGTGATGTCTGTAGGTTTCATGCTTGGAATGATGTCTCTGGCACTTTGTCTCACAGGATCCCCCTTAGGATCTCTTGTAGGGCTGGTTTAGTGGTGATGAATTCCTTTAGTTTTTGTTTGTTTGGGAAGACCTTTATCTCTCCTTCTATTCTCAATGACAGATTTGCTGGATAAAGGATTCTCGGCTGCCTATTTTTTCTGTTCATCACATGGAAGATTTTCTGCTATTCCTTTCTGGCCTGCCAAGTTTCAGTAGACAGATCCGTCACGAGTCTTATCGGTCTCCGTTTCTATGTTAGAGCACGTTTATCCCAAGCTGCTTTCAGAATTTTCTCTTTATCCTTGTATTTTGCCAGTTTCACTATGATATATCGTGCAGAAGATCGATTCAAGTTACATCTGAAGGGAGTCCTCTGTGCCTCTTGGATTTCAATACCTTTTTCCTTCCCCAGATCAGGGAAGTTCTCAGCTATTATTTCTTCAAGTACCCCTTCAGCACCTTTCCCTCTCTCTTCCTCCTCTGGAATACCAATTATGCGTAGATTATTTCTCTTTAGTGCATCACTTAGTTCTCTAATTTTCCCCTCATACTCCTGGATTTTTTTTATCTTTTTCTCAGCTTCCTCTTTTTCCATAATTTTATCTTCTAGTTCTCCTATTCTCTCCTCTGCCTCTTCAATCCGAGCTGTGGTTGTCTCCATTTTATTTTGCAGCTCATTAATAGCATTTTTTAGCTCCTCCTGGCTGTTCCTCAGTCCCTTGATCTCTGTAGCAATAGATTCTCTGATGTCCTGTATATTGTTTTCAAGCCCAGCGATTAATTTTATGACTATTATTCTAAATTCACTTTCTGTTATATTATTTAAATCCTTTTTGATCAGTTCGTTAGCTGTCATTATTTCCTGGAGATTCTTTTCACAGGGGAATTCTTCCGTTTTGTTATTTTGGATAGTCCCTGGAGTGGTGTGGGACTGCGGGACACTTCCCCTGTGCTGTCTTGAATAACTTGGGTTGGTGGGCGGGGCCACAGTCAGACCTGATGTCTGCCCCCAGCCCACCGCTGGGGCCACAGTCAGACTGGTGTGTGCCTTCTCTTCCCCTCTCCTAGGGGCAGGATTCACTGTAGGGTGGCGTGGCCCATCTGGGCTACTTGCACACTGCCAGGCTTGTGGTGCTGGGGATCTGGCGTATTAGCTGGGGTGGGTAGGCAAGTTGCACGGGGGCAGGAGGGGCAGGCTTAGCTCGCTTCTCCTTAGGTGATCCACTTCAGGAGGGGCCCTGTGGCAGCGGGAGGGAGTCAGACCCGCTGCCGGAGGGGTGGCTCCGCAGAAGCACAGCGTTGGGTGTTTGCGCAGAGCGAGGAAGTTCCCTTGCAGGAACTGGTTCCCTCTGGGATTTTGGCTGGGGGATGGGCGAGGGAGATGGCGCTGGCGAGCGCCTTTGTTCCCCGCCAAACTGAGCTCTGTCCTCCCGGGGCTCAGCAACTCTCCCTCCCTTTGTCCTCCAGCCTTCCCGCTCTCTGAGCAGAGCTGTTAACTTATGACCTCCCAGATGCTAAGACCCGCTTACTGTCAGAACACACTCCGTCCGGCCCCTCCGCTTTTGCAAGCCAGACTCGGGGGCTCTGCTTGGCCGGCGGGCCGCCCCTCCGCCCCGACTCCCTCCCGCCAGTCCGTGTAGCGTTCACCGCCTCTCCGCCCTTCCTACCCTCTTCCGTGGGCCACTCGTCTACACTTGGCTCCGGAGAATCCATTCTGCTAGTCTTCTAGCGGTTTTCTGTGTTATTTAGGCAGTTGTGGGTGGAATCTAAGTGATCAGCAGGATGCTGTGAGCCCAGCGTCCTCCTACGCCGCCATCTTCCCTCCGATGGAAACCAACAAGAAATTCTTAGACCAATTTCTAGTCCAAAGACTGCTGGGGATTTAAGCTTCGGGAACCATCTCTGAGAGTAAAACATCTAGAACCTGCTGAATTCTTACACCCAGTCCATAAAAATAATACCGAGTATCTGAGCATTTTAGCTAAGCTATTAACACATATCCCGAATGCCTTTAATTTCTCACTGAGAGCCCATTTCTAACACTCATCATGTTTATTACAAGCTATCAATTTAATAAAAAACCAATTCTGACACTCTGTGCTGATTAACAAAGCATCTGTCTGGGTTTAATCGATATACGGATAGTAGATGCACTTTTCATAGCTGCCGCTCTGGTGTGGGCTTTCTGTTCAGAATGTTCAGGTACACACTGATTAGGCCAATTGGCTGCACGGATCATTTAACCTGGAACAGGAGATCACTGTGCCGGGGTGGGAACATTTCAAAGGACTTCTATATTTAACAGTGGCCAAAGGCAGCGGTGGAAATTGCTTGGAAGGGTCGGGTGGAGCTAGATCACAGAATAAGGCACAGAATTTTCTTATATTGTCTTTTTCTGTCTTTCTGTCTGCCCATCCATCCTTCTGTTGGTCTTTCTTTCTTTTTATTTTGTTAACTCAGGAGAGTAACACAACTAGAACTAAAATCCAAGATGATTCATTTGACCATCAGACTCGGTGGAAGGAAACAAGGACATGTGATAAAGATACAGGAAGCAGGTAGATGCATAATAAAGCCGGAACAGTTGCTCTGCTAAGAATAGAGGAAGTGGAGGGAAAGCATAAGAGTTATTTCCACAGAGAATACATAAAAATATTGATTCTGCTTCCCATTCAGGTAATGTTTGGTCTTTCACATATCTCCTTTAATTTTGATACAAACTCCAGAAGATGAATGTCCTCTACATTGAAGATGGCCATTCACAGAGATTACACATGCTCATCCACACTCACAAGCCTAGAGTGATGCCGGAGTCAGGACTCGGAGGCCACAGCAGGTACACTGACAAGTACAGAGAAAGGCACAACTCAAGACACAGGCCAGCCTGTGGTGCAAAACTGGTACCTCAGTAGTGAGCAACCTAGCGATCTCTTCTATGTAAGCCTCCCTTCCGACCCAGGGAGTCCACCTACAACAGTGTGTCTTACCTCCTCTCCCCATGTAGTTTTTTAAAAATATTTTTTAAAAATGTTTATTTCTGAGAAAGAGAGTGAGCAGGAGAGGGGCAGAGAGAAAGGGAGACAGAGAATCCCAAGCAGGCTCTGCGCTGTCAGCACAGAGCCCCACGCGGGGCTCGATCTCAAGAACCGTGAGATCATGACCTGAGGCCAAACTCAAGAGTGGGATGTTTAACCAATGCAGCCACCCAGGTGCCCCTCTCCACGTGTATTTTTAAGCATTTGTGTGAGAGTATTAAGTTCAATATTGTTTGAAGTAGCAAGAGATTGACAGCTGGTTAACAAATTAAGAGGCAAACATCCATTCAATAGAATATTGTACAATTGTTAAAAAGAAAGCAGTCGTTTCTTTATGTACTGATAATACAGCCTGGACATCTGATGTTAACAGAAAAGAGCCAAGTACTGGGGAGAGCGAAGGGGTGGGAACTTACAGTGTGTTTAAAAATGAAAAAATACACACACAAGCACAGAGCTACATTGTCCATCTCTAGAAGGACATGAAGAAATGAACAGGGGTCACCTCTGGGAAAATCAAGTAGGTAGTAACTAAAGAACTGGGCTGTAAAGAAGATTTTTCACCATATGCCTGTTTGTATATTTTGAATTACATAACTTATACTACTTATTTTTTATAGCGTTTTTCCTCAAAAAAAATGAAGAAAAAAAAAAAGACAAAATATGGGCTTTGGACTCAAAAAGAATTTGTTTCTACTACTTAGCTAGCTACGCGAACATGGCCAAGGTATTTTATTTTTAATTTACTGTGACATCAGGGGCGCCTGGGTGGCCCAGTCGGTTAAGTGTCCGACTTGGGTTCAGGTCATGATCTCGTGTTTTCTGAGTTCGATTCCCACATCAGGCTCCGTGCTGCCAGCTCAGAGCCTGGAGCCTGCTTAGGATTCTGTGTCTTCCTCTTTCTCTGCCCCTCCCCCCACGCATGTGCGCGTGCTTGCTCTGTCTCTATCAAAAATAAATAGAAAACATTTAAAAATTTGTTTAGGGGCGCCTGGGTGGCGCAGTCGGTTAAGCGTCCGACTTCAGCCAGGTCACGATCTCACGGTCCGTGAGTTCGAGCCCCGCGTCAGGCTCTGGGCTGATGGCTCGGAGCCTGGAGCCTGTTTCCGATTCTGTGTCTCCCTCTCTCTCTGCCCCTCCCCCGTTCATACTCTGTCTCTGTCTGTCCCACAAATAAATAAAAACGTTGAAAAAAAAATTAAAAAAAAATTTGTTTAAATTTACTGTGACATCACAGTACATATGACAAACAAAAGAAAGTCTCTTATGAAACCAGCACTGTAAAACTGATGTAATTCTTCTTAGTCTTTAAACACACGTGCGCACGCACACACACTTAACATCTGATTAAAAACAATTTTAAAATGTGTATTATAATATTCATCAGCCCATGTAAGGTATAGTGACTTATGATGATGACTTAGAATAGTGAGAAGTAGGGGCGCCTGGGTGGCGCAGTTGGTTAAGCGTCCGACTTCAGCCAGGTCACGATCTCATGGTCCGTGAGTTCGAGCCCCGCATCAGGCTCTGGGCTGATGGCTCAGAGCCTGGAGCCTGTTTCCGATTCTGTGTCTCCCTCTCTCTCTGCTCCTCCCCCATTCATGCTCTGTCTCTCTCTGTCCCAAAAATAAATAAACGTTGAAAAAAAAATTTTTTTTTAAAAAAAATAGTGAGAAGTATTTAAATGTTTTTCAACAAGTGCACTATGTTTTCCTGTTTCAGTCCCGAAATCATCTTTATTGCCAAGTGAACCCTTCCTGGCTAATAGCGTATCCTACCCACAGAAAAAGTAGCAACAATGTTATTACTTTATTATTTTTTTAAATATGAAATTTATTGTCAAATTGGTTTCCATACAACACCCAGTGCTCATCCCAACAGGTGCCCTCCTCAATTCCCATCACCCACCCGCCTCTCCTGCCCATTCCCCATCAACCCTCAGTTTATTCTCAGTTTTTAAGAGTCTCTTGTGGTTTGGCTCCCTCCCTAACTTTTTTTTCCTTCCCCTCCCCCGTGGTCTTCTGTTAAGTTTCTCAGGATCCACATAGGAGTGAAAACATATGGAATCTGTCCTTCTCTGTGTGACTTATTTCACTTAGCATCACACTCTCCAGTTCCATCCACGTGGCTACAAAAGGCCCTATTTCATTCTTTCTCATTGCCACGTAGTATTCCATTGTGTGTATGAACCACAATTTCTTTGTCCATTCATCAGTTGATGGACATTTAGGCTCTTTCCATAATTCATTTATTAAATGCTGGCACATTATTACTCCTGAGAGTGCATCATCCAGTAACTTCCAGAGATGTTAGCATTATTTCTGTGCTTCACTGATGATGAGGACACATGGCAGTCTTAGCCCGAGCATGCAAGAAAATAGGAACCATAGTTCATTTTCCAGGCATGTTAAATCTACTAGTCAGAATTTTATAGCATAAATGTACAATAACGTTTTCAGCAGTGCCTCTGACCTCTTTAGGCCATAATCAGTGCAATTGCAGACCATGCTTTTTCTCTGTTGGCCACCATCTGCCTTCCACATACTGTCTGGAGAGAGAAGGAGAAGGGCCCATGTGCCAAGTGAGAAGAACAGCCCCATCTGCACAAGAAATGTCTGTCCTTATTAGGTAGGGCTTAAGGCCAGGCTGGGAGAGCACGAGGTGCCCCACTGATCAGAGGCAAGACAGGACATACATTGAAAGGGTCTGTGCCAACGTGGAACAAGTCTCAAAAGCCCTCAGAGGAAGTAAGCCGCCCCCAGACTGCTTGATACAGATCAGAGCCCATGAAGGCGGCTGAGTCCCGGGGTCCAGGGCAAGGTCCCCCCACCTGCAAAGCTGTCCACATTGATCTGGACCCTTCACAGAAGGAGCGTTCAGTAGAGAAATGAGCATCTTGCTTAAGCCATTCTATTGTTTGCTCTCTGGTGCAGTAGTATAGACTTATCATCATTAATATACTCCCATATAATAGATACTGCAAATCTGTCACTTCCATAAATCTGAGAGGCAAGAAAAAATATATTTTATTTTTGCTTTAATTTGAACTTACATTGGTTAGGTTGAGCCTTTGCTTCTCAATTATTTGTATTTCTTCTTTGAACAGTCTCTTACCCTCCTGTGCCCATTAATAATTTTTTTAAAATTTAAATCCAAGTTAGTTAACATGTAATGTAATAATGATTTCAGGAAGAGAATCTGGTGATTCATCACTTACATAGAACACCCAGTGCTCACCCCAACAAGTGTCCTCCTTAATTCCCGTCACCCATTTAGCCCATCACCCCCAACACTCTGCCAGCATCCCTCAGTTTGTTCTCTGTATTTAACTGTCTCTTATGGTTTGTCTCCCTCTCTATTTTTATCTTATTTTTGCTTCCCTTTCCCTATGTTCATCTGTTGAGTTTCTCAAATTCCACATATGGGTGAAATCATATATTTGCCTTTCTCTGACTGACTTATTTCACTTAGCATAATACACTCTAGTTCCATCCACATTGTTGCAAATGGCAAGATTTCATTCTTTTTGATCACTGAGTAATACTCCATTGTTTATGTGCACGTGTGTGTGTGTGTGTGTGTGTGTGTGTGTGTGTGTGTGTATCACATCTTCTTTATCCATTCATCAGTTGATGGACATTTGGGTTCTTTCTATACTTTGACTATTGTCAATAGCACTGCTGTAACATTGGGGTGCATGTGCCCCTTCGAAACAGCCCTCCTGTACCCTTTGGAAAAATACTAGTAGTGCAATTGCTGGGTCAGAGGGTAGTTCTATTTTTAATATTTTGAGGAACCTCCATACTGTTTTCTAGAGTGGCTGCACCAGTTTGCATTCCCACCAACAGTGCAAGAGGGTTCCCATTTCTCCACATCCTCTCCAGCATCTATAGTTGCCTGGTTTGTTCATTTTAGCCACTCTGACTGGCATGAGGTGGTATCTCAGTGTGGTTTTGATTTGTATTTCCCTGATGAGGAGTGATGTTGAGCATCTCACTCTTCATAGATTTTGGATACTAACCCTTTATCTGATAGAATGGGAGAAGATATTTGCAAATGACTTATCGGTTGCCTTTTAGTTTTGTTGATTGTTTCCTTTGCAGTGCAGAAGCTTTTTATCTTGATGAGGTCCTAATAGTTCATTTTTGCTTTTGTTTCCCTTGCCTCTGGACATGGGTCAGATAAGAAGGTATGCATGTACCCATTATTTTCTACTATGGTATTTTTCATAATTTTTTAAAAAATCTATTTCAGGAGGGGGCCAATATGGCAGAGAAGTAGGGGGAATCCATACTTCCAGCGTCTCTCAAAAAAAGAAGTGTAGAAGCCAAAGGACTTTGAACACCAGAGCCTGGGAGGAAAAGAGACTGAATCTACTAGGAAGAAAATGGGAAAGCTGGAAAAAAGAGAGGGCTACTCCAAGGAAAAATCAAAGCATACCTGGTGGAGGGTCCAAAATATTACTACGAGTAGGGTAATAAAATAACCAAAGTCACAACAGACAACAAGTAACAATCTTCAGAAAACACCTCCTGAAGGGCCAGGCCCTGGAGAGTGTACGACCTTCCTTTTTTTTTTTTTTTTTTTTTTTTAAATTTTTTTTTTTCAATGTTTTTTATTAATTTTTGGGACAGAGAGAGACAGAGCATGAACGGGGGAGGGGCAGAGAGAGAGGGAGACACAGAATCGGAAACAGGCTCCAGGCTCCGAGCCATCAGCCCAGAGCCTGACGCGGGGCTCGAACTCACGGACCGCGAGATCGTGACCTGGCTGAAGTCGGACGCTTAACCGACTGCGCCACCCAGGCGCCCCACGACCTTCCTTTAATATAGCAGTGCTCACAGGTGCAGAGCACACAACAAGCCTTTCAAACGCATAAGGGACAGAAAACTAGCCAAAATGACGAAACGGAAGAATTCTCCTCAAAAGAAATTCCAGGAAGTAGCAACAGCTAATGAATTGATCAAAACCGATTTAAGCAATGTAATGGAACAAGAATTTAGAATAATAGTCATAAAATTAATCGCTGGGCTTGAAAAAAGCATAGAGGACAGCAGAGAATCTATTGCTACAGAGATTAAGGGACTAAAAAATAATCATGAGGAATTAAAAAATGCTATAAATGAGGTGCAAAATAAAATGCAGGTGGTCACAGCATGGATTGAAGAGGCAGAGGAGAGAATAGGTGAATTAGAAGATAAAATTATGGAAAAAGAGGAAGCTGAGAAAAAGAGAAAAAAAAATCCAGGTGTATGAGGGGAGAATTAGAGAACTAAGTGATGCAATCAAACAGAACAATATCCATATCATAGGAATTCCAGAAAAAGAAGAGAAAGAGAAAGGGGCTGAAGGTGTACTTGAAATAATAGCTGAGAACTTCCCTGATCTGGGGAAGGAAACAAGGATTGAAATCCAAGAGGACAGAGAACTTCCTTCAGATGTAACTTGAATCGATCTTCTCTGCACGACATATCATAGTGAAACTGGCAAAGTACAAGGATAAAGAGAGAGTTCTGAAAGCAGCTACGGATAAACGGGCCTTAACATACAAAGATAGACACCTAAGGGTAGTAGCAGACATATCTACTGAAACTTGGCAGGCCAGAAAGGAACGGCAGTAAATCTTCAATGTGATGAACAGAAAAAAATATGCAGCCAAGAATTCTTTACCCACCAAGTCTGTCATTCAGAATTGGAGGAGAGATCAAGGTTTTCCCAAACAAACAAAAACTGAAGGAATTCATCACCACTAAACCAGCCCTACAAAAGATCCTAAGGGGGACTCTGTGAGTGAAATGCTGCAAGGACCACCAAGTACCATAGACATCACTACAAGCATGAAACCTACAGACATCACAAAGACTCTAACTCCTATCTTTCTATAACAACACTGAATGTAAATGGACTAAATGTGCCAACCAAAAGACATAGGGTATCAGAATGGATAAAAAAACAAGACCCATCTATTTGCTGTCTAGAAGAGACTCATTTTAGACCTGAGGACACCTTCAGATTGAAAGTGAGGGGATGGAGAATATCTATCATGCTACTGGAAGTCAAAAGACAGCTGGAGTAGCCATACTTCTATCAGACAAACTAGACTTTAAATTAAAGGCTGTCACAAGAGATGAAGAAGGGCATTATGTAATAATTACAGGGTCTATCCATCAGGAAGAGATAACAATTATAAATGTCTATGCGCCGAATATGGGAGCCCCCAAATATATAAAACAATTATTCACAAACATAAGCAACCTTATTGATGAGAATGTGGTAATTGCAGGGGACTTCAACACCCCACTTACAACAATGGATAGATCATCTAGACACACAGTCAATAAAGAAACAAGGGCCCTGAATGATACATTGGATCAGATGGACTTGACAGATATATTTAGAACTCTGCATCCCAAAGCAACAGAATATACTTTCTTCTCGAGTGCACATGGAACATTCTCCAAGATAGATCACATACTGGGTCACCAAACAGCCCTTAATAAGTATACAAGAATTGAGATCATACCATGCACGCTTTCAGGCCACAATGCTATGAGACTTGAAATCAACCACAGGGAAAAGTCTGGAAAACCTCCAAAAGCATGGAGGTTAAAGAACACCCTACTAAAGAATGAATGGGTCGACCAGGCAATTAGAGAGGAAATTTTAAAATATATGGAAACAAATGAAAATGAAAAGACAACAATCCAAATGCTTTGGGGGATGCAGTGAAGGCAGTCCTGAGAGGAAAATACATTACAACCCAGGCCTATCTCAAGAAACAAGAAAAATCCCCAATACAAAATCTAACAGCATATCTAAAGGAAATAGAAGCAGAACAGCAAAGATACCCCAAACCCAGCAGAAGAAGAGAAATAATAAAGATCAGAGCAGAAATAAACAATATAGAATCTAAAAAAACAAAAAACAAAACAAAACAAAACCCAAACAAACAGTAGAGCAGATCAATGAAACCAAGAGTTTATTTTTTGAAAAACTAAACAAAATTGGTAAACCTCTTGCTAGGCCTCTCAGAAAGAAAAGGGAGAGGAACCAAATAGATAAAATCGTGAATGAAAATGGAATTATTACAGCCAATCCCTCAGAAATACAAGCAATTATCAGGGCATACTATGAAAAACTGTACGCCAACAAACTGGACAACCTCCAAGAAATGGACAAATTCCTAAACACCCACCCACTTACAAAACTCCAACAGGAAGAAATAGAAAACTTGAACAGACCCATAACCAGCGAGGAAATTGAATCAGTTATCAAAAATCTCACAACAAATAAGAGTCCAGGACCAGATGGCTTCCCAGGGGAATTCTATGAGACATTTAAAGCAGAGATAATACCTATCTTTCTCAAGCTATTCCAAAAAATAGAAAGGGAAGGAAAACTTCCAGACTCATTCTATGAAGCCAGCATTACTTTGATTCCCAAACCAGACAGAGGGCCAGCAAAAAAAGTCAACTACAGGCCAATATTCCTGATGAATATGGATGCATAAATTCTCAGTAAGATACTAGCAAATCGAATTCAACAGCATATAAAAAGAATTATTCACTATGACCCAGTGGGGTTCATTCCTGGGCTGCAGGGCTGATTCAATATTCACAAATCAATGTGATACATCACATTAACAAAAGAAAAGATAAGAACCATATGATCCTGTCAATGGATGCAGAAAAAGCATTTGACAAAATTCAGCATCCTTTCGTAAGAAAAACGCTTGAGACAGTCGGGATAGAAGAAACATACTTAAACATCATAAAAGCCCACAGCTAATATCCTCCTCAATGGGGAAAAACTGAGAGCTTTCCCCCTGAGATCAGGAACACTGCAGGGGATGTCCACTCTCACTGCTGTTATTTAATATAGCGTTGGAAGTTCTAGCATCAGCAATCAGACAACAAAAGGAAATCAAAGGCATCAAAATGGGCAAAGATGAAGTCAAGCTTTCACTTTTTGCAGATGACATGATACTACACATGGAAAACCCAATAGATGCCACCAAAAGTCTGCTAGAATGGATACATGAATTCAGCAAAGTCGCAGGATACAAAATTAATCTACAGAGATCAGTTGCATTCTTATACACTAATAATGAAGCAACAGAAAGACAAATAAAGAAACTGATCCCATTCACAACTGCACCAAGAATCATAAAATACCTAGGAATAAACCTAACCAAAGATGTAAAAGATCTGTATGCTGAAAACTATAGGAAGCTTATGAAGGAAATTCAAGAAGATATAAAGAAATGGAAAAACATTCCGTGCTCATGGATTGGAAGAATAAATCTTGTTAAAATGTCAATACTACCCAAAGCTATCTACACATTCAATGCAATCCCAATCAAGATTGCACCAGCATTCTTCTCAAGGCTAGAACAAGCAATCCTAAAATTTGTATGGAACCACAAAAGGCCCCAAATAGCCAAAGTAATATTGTAGAAGAAAACCAAAGCAGGAGGCATGACAATCCCAGACTTTAGCCTCTACTACAAAGCTGTAATCATCAAGACAGCGAGGTATTGGCACAGACACATAGACCAACGGAATAGAGACTCCAGAATTGGACCCACAAATGTAGGGCCAACTCATCTTTGACAAAACAGGAAAGAATATCCAATGGAAAAAAGTCTCTTTAACAAATGGTGCTGGGAGAACTGGACAGCAACATGCCGAAGGTTGAAACTAGACCACTTTCTCACACCATTCACAAAAATAAACTCAAAATGGATAAAGGACCTGAATGTGAGAAAGGAAACCATCAAAACCCTAGAGGAGAAAGCAGGAAAAAACTTCTCTGACCTCAACTGCAGCAATTTCTTACTTGACACATCTCCAAAGACAAGGGAATTAAAAGCAAAAATGAACTATTAGGACCTCATGAAGATAAAAAGCTTCTACGCTGCAAAGGAAACAATCAACAAAACTAAAAGGCAACCGATGGAATGGGAAAAGATATTTGCAAATGACATATCAGATAAAGGGCTAGTATCCATAATCTATAAAGAACTCCCCAAACTCCACACCCAAAAAAACAAATAATCCAGTGAAGAAATGGGCAGAAGACATGAATAGACACTTCTCTAAAGAAGACATCCAGATGGCCAACAGGCACATGAAAAGATGCTCAACAACACTCCTCATCAGGGAAATACAAATCAAAACCACACTGAGATACCACCTCATGCCAGTCAGAGTGGCTAAAATGAACAAATCAGGAGACTACAGATGCTGGAGAGGATGTGGAGAAACGGGAACCCTCTGCACTGCTGGTGGGAATGCAAATTCCTGGTGCAGCCACTCTGGAAAACAGTGTGGAGGTTCTCAAAAAATTAAAACTAGATCTACTCTATGATCCAGCAATAGCACTGCTAGGAATTTACCCAAGTGATACAGGAATGCTGATGGATAGGGGCACTTGTACCCCAATGTTTATAGCAGAACTTTCAACAATAGCCAAATTATGGAAAGAGCCTAAATGTCCATCCACTGATGAATAGATAAAGAAGATGTGGTTTATATATACAATGGAATACTACTTGGCAATGGCAAGAATGAAATCTGGCCAATTGTAGCAACGTTGATGGAACTGGAGGGTATTATACTAAGTGAAATAAGTCAGGGAGAGAAAGACAGATACCATATGTTTACACTCATATGTGGATCCTGAGAAACTCAACAGAAAACCAGGGGGGGAGGAGAAGATGGGGAAAAAAAGTTACAGAGAGGGAAAGAGGCAAACCACGAGACTCTTAAATACTGAGAATAAACTGAGGGTTGATGGGGGTGGGGGGGGAGGGGAAAGTGGGTGATGGGCATTGAGGAGGACACCTGTTGGGATGAGCACTGGGTGTTGTATGGAAACCAATTTCACAATAAATTTCATATTAGAAAATCTGTTTTATAGCTATAAAATATATACATATATAAAAATATATTTCATAAAAGGAGATAATGAAGCTAGCAATTTGCCCACGATATAAGTTGCAAATATTTTCCCCAATATATTTTTCACTATTTATAGTGTGGTTTTTGTTTGTTTGTTATTGTTCTGGGTAAGATTTGTTGTTCCTGTTTTTATTTTTAAGTTTTGCTTTAGCCAGATTTCTTAATCCAGGCTTTATGTCATTTTCAGAAAGGCTTTTCCCCACTCTTGGATGATATTAATAATTTACTCATCTTTTTCAGTATTTTAATACTTTTTTACATTTAAACCTTTGTCTGTAATTGACTTTGAGACAAGAATTAGGCAAGAATCAAGCTCCTGCATTTAAAAAGTCTATTGCCACACTGTCATAATTACCATTGATTCATAGGACATATTCTTGCCTCATGGAAGTAATTAGTCCACTTTTATTACTCAGAATTACTCCATTTTCCCATGGTTTATATTTCCAGGTGAACTTTAGAATCGTTTTGGCATTCTAAAAAGCCCATTGTTGTTTCATTTGATAATGTGTCAGTTTATAAGTTAAATAAAAGAATTGACATTTACATAATATTGGATCTTCTCATCCAAGAGTAAGATAGGCCTCCCTTTAGTCACATGTCCTCTATTCCAGAGATTTATGGTTTTCTGCACAAAAGTACCACAGAGTCTTAACCCAGAAAATTTCTAGGCGTTGATTTCGATGTTATTGTTGCCATTATCAAATGCAAAGTAGCAAGATTAAAAAAATCATTAGGAAAGGTTTTGTTCCCCCACCCCAAATTATCAATTGCACATGCACATATTTTGTGGAGCCGATAATGCACACTGGAGAGTACAGTTAAAAAAAAAAAACACTCTTATGAGCTAGTCTAGTCTATTGATAAGATTTGGTATGAAGCCATATATCCTAGATTGAAATTATTCAAAGCTTTGAAGATACTAAAATATGCTTCAGATACAAATATCAAGTAACTTATAAATATTATACCAATTACTGGTATATTTTCAGGTTAATGATATCCTATTGCCATCAAATACATAATTCTATTCTATAGATTTATATTCCTAACTATTAAATATTTGTCACTGTTTTAAGAACTAAAGTTTTCCCTATTCTATGCAAAGTCTAAATTAAACCCAGAGACCAAGAAGTCTAATGAAACCCAAACACAAGAAACGTGAGAAAAATGATACCAAAGTACATCGTAATGAAACTGCTAAAAACCAGTAAGGAAGAGAAAAGCTTAAAGCAGCCAGAGGAAGAGACATTATATCAAAGAGGAACAAAGGTAAGACAAATAGCACATTCCTCACTGGATAGAATACAAGCGAGAAGTCAGCAGACTAGGACATTTACAGTCTTGACAGAAAAAAAACTCAGAATTCTACGCACAACAAAAATTTCTTTCTAAAACGAAGGTAAAATCAAGACAACTTTTGACACACAAAAACCAAGAGAATCCATTGCCAGCACACCAACACTACAATAAATGTTAACAGAAGTCCTTCTAGCACAAAAACAATTATGTCAGACAGAAATCTAAGTCTATAAAAGGAATAAAAAAAAACAAAAAAGAATGAAACGGTAACTACATGGGGAAATACATACATTTTAACATTATTTAAACCTCTTTAAAAGATAATTGACCATTTAAGCAATAATAGTAATAATGCAGCATTGGGTTTACAACATATGTAAAAAAAGGAAAATGTAGGACAATAGTACAAAGATTAGAAAGTGAGAAATGGAAGATTACTTTAAGGTTCCAATAATGTACAGAAGTGGGATAATATGATTTGAAAATAGTATACAGCAATAATGCATCACAGTCTAAAAGCCCTAAGGCAGTTGCTAAAATAACAAAGAATCAGAGCTAACAAGTACGGGGTTGGGGTGTGGACAAAATGAGTGAAGGTGGCCAGAAGGTACAAACTTCCAGTTCTAAAATAAGTACTGGGAATATAATGTATCACATAGGGACTACAGTTAACAATAGCATATTGTACCTTTGAAAGCTGCTAAGAGAGATGTTCAAAGTTCTTATCTCAAGAAAAATAATTATAATCATGGGAGGTGACCACTGTTGACTAGATTTATTATAATCATTTAGCAATATATACATGTATCAAATCACTGTTGTACAGCTGAATATAATGTGTCAATTATCTCCCTATTTTAATTTAATTTTAAGTGTCTCTTTATTCTGAGAGAAAGAGAACACACACACTCTGTGGGTGAGGGGCAGAGAGAGAGAGAGAGAGAGAGAGAGAAAGAGAGAGAGAGAATCCCAAGCAGGCTCTACACTATCAGTACAGAGGCTGATATGGGGCTCAAACCCAACAACTGGGAGATCACGACCTGAGCTGAAATCAAGAGTCGGATGCTTACCTGAGTCACCCAGGTGTCCCTGTATCTCAATTTTAGATAATAGTTCAATACCCCTCTCTTAATAATTGGTAGAACATTTAACCAGAAAATCAATAAAGACACTCAACACTTGAGCAACACTCTCAACCAACTGGTTCTATTGGACATTTGTAAAACACTTCACCTAACAGAAACAGAATACACATTCTCTGTCAGCACACATGGAATATCTACCAAGACAGACCATATTTCAGGGTCATATAATTTTTTTAAGATTTAAATCATGCAAATTATCTTCTCTAACCACAATGGAATTAATTAGAATTAACAGCAAAATCTAAAGAAAATCTCCAAATATATAGGTACTGAATAAAACACTTTTAAATAACACACAAGTTGAAAAAATAAAGGAAATTAGAAAATATTTGGAACTAAAAATAAAAACAACATATCCAAATTGGGGGGATGCCTATAAAGCAGGACTTAGGGGGAGATTTATAGCAATCAATAGCCTTTTTAGAATAAGAAAGATCTTGAGACCTCAAACTGTAAACCTCCTGTAAGAAAATGAGGCAGTAATCTCTTGGACATCAGCCTTAACAACAGTTTTCTAGTTATCTCTCTCCTCAGACAAGGGAAACCCGAGCAAAAATAAACTATTAGGACCTCACCAAAATAAAAAGATTTTGCACAGCAAAGGAAACCATCATTAAAACTAAAAGGCAGCCTATTGAATGGGAGAAAATATTGGCAAATAATGTATCTGATAAAAGGTTCATATGTAAAATATATGAAAAACTCCTACAACTCAGCATTAAAAACAAACAATCCAATTAAAAAAAGGGCAGAGGACTTGAACAGACATTTTACCAAAGAAGATAATATAGTTGGCCAACAAGCATATGAAAACGTGCTCAACATCACTCATTATCAGGGAAATGCAAATCAAAATCACAATCAGGTATCACCTCATACCTTTCAGAATGGCTAAAATCAAAAAGACAGTAACAAGTGTTGACAAGGATGTGGAAAAAAGGAACCCTTGTGCACAGTTGGTGGGAAGGTAAATTGGTGCAGTCACTATAGCCACTCTGTTTTGGAGGTTCCTCAAAAATTAAAAAGAGAAATACTCTATGATCCAGTAACCTCACTACTGGAAATTGACCCAAAGAAAACAATAACACCAATTCAAAAAGATACATGTGCCCCCATCTTTATAGCAGCATTATTTATAATAGTCAAGATATGGAAGAAATCCAGGTATGCATCAATAGATGAACTCATAAGGAAGAGGCAGTGTGTATATCTATATCTACCTATAGATATATAGATATAGATATATAGTAAGATTCCAGAATGAAAATTAGTAAAATAACAACCTGCAACAATAGATAAAAGTCAATGAAACTAAAGCCGGTTGGATTAGGAAAGAAAGCAATTCACCAGTTACCAATATCAGAAATGAGCAGAATGACATTACTAGAGATTCCATAGGTATTAAAAAAAAAATGAGAGTATTGTCAACAATTTTATGCCAATAAATTTGACAACTTAGATGAAATGAAAAATTTCTTCAAAGACTCAAATTACCAAAGCTTCTCCAGGAAGAAAGATAGGATCTGAATAGTCCTGTATCGATTAAAGAAATTGAATTAGTACTTGAAAATTTTCCCACAAAGACAATCCCATGCCCATAGGGCAGCACTGATAAATTCTACTAAGTATTTACAAATTCTTCACAAAGTCTCTCAGCGAATGGAAAAGGAGGGTATACTTCCCAACTCATTCCAGGAGTCCAAAGAGGACTCAGACACCAAAACCAGACAAAGATATTACAAAGAAATTGTATACCAGTATATTTTGAAGTTTGTTTGTTTGTTTGTTTATTTTGGCAGAGGGAAGGGCTGAGAGAAAGAGAGAATCCCAAGCAGGCTCTACACTGCCAGCACAGAGCCTAACATGGGGCTTGATCTCATGAACTGTGAGATCATGACCTGAGACAAAATCAAGAGCTGGATGCTTAACCAACTGAGCCACCCAGGTGCCCCTGCAGACCAGTATCTTTATGTAGTAAGTATAGATAACAAAAATCCTAAATAAAATTTCTACAAATGGAATCCAATATATGTTAAAGGGATAATCAATATATTTTGATCAAGTGAAGTTTATCCCAAGAATCCAAGATTGTTTTGCCATTTGAAAACCCATCAGGGCAGGCCAGTGGCACAATTCATCTGAATACAAAAACCTATCATTGTAATTTATCCTATTAACAGGCTAAAAATATGTATCTACAAATATATAAATTATATGTGATCATCTCCATAGATGCAGAAAATCATTTGAGAAAATCTAATATCCATTCCTGATAAAAAAAAAAAAAACAACTCTGAAAATGAACAGAAGGAAAATTCCTCAACTCAACAGAGGGCATTTACTTAAAATCCTCTAACTAGCATCCTACTTAATGGTATAAAACTAAATTATTGTGCCCTAATATCGGGAACAAGGCAAGAGTGCCTACTCTCAACATTGAAGATTCTAGTCAATGTGATAAATCAAGAGAAAAAAAAAAAGCACCCACATTAGCAAAGCAAAAAGTCAAACTGTCTTTTTTCACAAATGATGTAATCCCTTATGTAGAAAATCTGTTGAGATCTATAAAAACCCTAAGAACCAATAAATCAGCTTTCAGAATACAAGATGAGTATACAGGAATTGTGTCTACATACTAGCAATGAAGATTCAAAAATTAAAAATGATAAACACTATTGCCTACAACGGTACCAAAAAACAGGAAAACTCAGGGGCAAGTCTAACAAAAGGTATGAAAGGCTTACACACAAAACGATGAAACATTGCCGAGTGAAATTAAAGAGGACTGAAGTAAATGCAGACACACCTTGTTCCTAAGTTGGAAACTCAGTATTGTTTTCAGTTCTCCCAAACTGATCTCTGGTTTCAACAAAAGCTCTACTGAAATCCTAGCAGGCATTTTTTTGTAGAGATTTTGACAAGCTGATTCTAAAATTCACATAAAAATGGAAAAGATTCAGAATAATCAGAACTTTGAAAAAGGAAACAAAATTTAAGGTCTAACACTGACACATTTCAAGAATTATTACAAAGCTAAAGTAATCAATTCAGTATGCCATTAGCATACATAAATAGATTAATGGAATAAATTCATGAAATTAAAGGCACTAGAAACAGACTTTTTTTTTTAACAACTAATTTTTAACAATATTGTCAGTACAAGTTAATGGAGAAATGGTAGCCTTTTCATCAGAAACAACTAAAGATCCTCATGTTAAAAAAATATAAATAAATAAATTAAACACAATTTTGATCCATATTTTGCAACATATAAAAAATCAACTTAAAATGGATCATAGGCCTACATGTAAAACCTAGCATTTCAAAGTTTCCATAAGGAAACAGGGGAAAACTTTTGTGATCTTGGGTTAGGCAAAGATTTCTTAGATAGGACACCAAAAACACAATTCATATAATAACAAATTGTTCAACTAGACTTCCTTAGAATAAAAAAAACCTTTTGCACAAAGATATTGGTAGAGAGTTAAAAAAGAAAAAAAACAAGCCAGAGATGGGTAGCAAATAATTTCAGAGCATGTATCTGACCAAATATTTGTATTCAAACTATATAAAGTACTCTCAAAACTCAGCAATTAGAAAATAATCCATTTTTTTTTAAAGAGCTAAAAGCTTCGGCAGTAAATTCGGCAAAGAAGATCTATAGATGACCAGCACGTTAAGGAGTACTCAATATCATTAGTCATTAGGGAAATGCAAATTAAAACCATAATACCATACCCCTACACACTCAGAAAGAAACCTAAAATTAAAAAGATATTAGAAACAAGTGTTGACAAGAACGGGGAGGAACTGGAGCTTCGAGGCTCACGGGAATGTAGAATGGCACCACCACTTGGGAAAACAGTTTGCCAGTTTCAAAAAAGTTAAATAGACACATAGCATATGATACAGCTATTCTACTCCTCAGTATTTGCTCCAGAGAATTATAAGCATGCACCCATGCCAAGATTTAGAAAAAAAAAACAATTGTAACGTTTATTCATTTTTGAGAGACAGAGTGTGAGAGGGGGAGGGGCAGAGAGAGAGGGAGACACAGAATCCCAAGTAGGTTCCAGGCTCGGAGCTGTCAGCACAGAGCCCGACGTGGGGCTCAAAGTCACAAACCGTGAGATCATGACTTGAGCCAAAGTCAGACACTTAATGGACTGAGTCACCCAGACGCCCCCATGCAAAGATTTTTATATTAAGGTTTATAAAAGCTCTCTTTGCTAGCCTCACACTAGCAACTACCTAAACATCCACAAGAGAGAAGAGGGTAAGGAAGCTACCATATATTCATACAATGGAATTCTGCATGGATAAATCTCAAAATAATTATACTGAGCAAGAGAAGCCCCTCCCCTTCCCCCCCCCCCCCCAATAGAACACACTGTGTTTTTACACTCATATAAAATTCTAGGCAATGCAATTTAATTTATAGTGACAGAAAATCGATCAGTGGTTGTCTGAGTGTGGCAGAGAGGGGTGGAAAGGAACAAGAGATTGTAAAGAGGGATGGGCCACTTTTGGGTCTGACGGACATGTTCATGATCTTGATTATGATGGTTTTATAGGTGTACACAAGTTAAAACTTCTATTGTGTACTTTAAATATGTGCAGTTTCTTGTGTGTCAATTATGACTCACCAACGCTGTTAAAATCATTAATCTGATAAAATATGGAGAACTTAAATCAATCTGATCATTCCTATTAACAGATGGGGGCAAAGAAGACTTTCATAAGAAACTGACTCATTCCAGAGCAAATCATAGCATGAAGACGGTTTCTTGCAAAGGTTTGCTTGTTTGTTTTATTACTGTTGGTTGTCTTATCTTTCACCGATACCAGTTCCTGGGAACCCTGTTAAGACTTTTGATATAGGGGTGCTGGGTGACTCAGTCAGTTAAGCATCCGACTCTTGATCACAGCTCAGGTCTTGATCTCAAGGTTGTGAGTTCAAGCACTGCACTGGGCTCCACGCTGGGTGTGGAACCTACTTTAAAAAAAAAAAAAAAAAAAAAAAGAAGACTCTTGATAGAGAGTAAGCAAAACCCGTACCCCAAAACACTTGAGAATATATCCTCTCCTTTAAAATTCAAAATGATCTATTTGTCATCGTTATACAGGGAGAACGGCTTCTCAGCTGATTATAACCCAAACTTGTTATCAAGTTATAGCCAACATCCAGTCTTACAAGTCACTACCTTCCGAATGTATAATAAACCAAGAAAGTAGAACGGCCAGCTTAATGAATTGATCACCATCCTGTGTCCTGAGGCAGAGGAGGCCTGTTTCTTATCTTTTTTATTCTAACGTGCAAATATAAATTCACCTCGTGTAAGGTTGGATTCAGTTTACAGAATTTGGCAACGAATCTTCGGAACCCACAGAGCCCAGGTGGAGAGATTCTGTTCTTTATCTGTCCTCCTGCGTCAGCTAGCTATAGCTTGCGAATGGATGACAAGCCTTTGGGGAGGCGGTGTCCTCACCCGAGTCGACCACCTGTTGAATCTTGGTAGAAGGCAAACACAGCATTGGGACAAAGGGAGAGGACTGAGTTATGCGTCAGCGTGCATCACAAAAGACAGATCAAACACAGGACTCCAAAGCCTTGCTCTCCTGGAGTTCACTCTCCGAGTGTTCCTTCTACCCTTTCGAAATGATGATACACGGCTGTTTTCATTTTGAGAGAGTCCCTTCACGTTTTCTTGCCGATCCGCAGTGCCAAACCTTGGGGCTCTTCAGAAACGAAACGTGGAGAAACTTCAAGCACCTTAGGAGATGCACGGAATATTATCAACTGTTGAAGAACTGGCGTTGGGATTGGTTCCTACGTCTTAAGTGTTGTATGTGTACCCACAGAACAACGCCATCCTTTGAGACGGTCTTGGGACAGTCATTTGAAAGGACTTGGAAGGCAAAACAAACAAGAAATCAACAAAACCACCAGAAAGTGAAAATGAAGTGGCCGTCAAGTGGGGTTTGGGGGATTAAAGTCATTTTTCCCATTCATCATGCACCTCCCTCTCCTTTAAAAGATTTTGGGGCGCCTGGGTGGCACAGTCGGTTAAGCGTCCGACTTCAGCCAGGTCACGATCTCGCGGTCCGTGAGTTCGAGCCCCGCGTCAGGCTCTGGGCTGATGGCTCAGAGCCTGGAGCCTGTTTCCAATTCTGTGTCTCCCTCTCTCTCTGCCCCTCCCCCGTTCATGCTCTGTCTCTCTCTGTCCCAAAAATAAATAAAAATAAAAACGTTGAAAAAAAAAATTAAAAGATTTTGGCCATAGAAACTGCCTTGGTTAGAACATTATCAAAAACCATTTCAAGAATACCCCATTTCTAGACTATCTTATTGGTGAAGTCCTTTTTATTTTGCCAAAACAATTTCCTATCTCTTGCTCACAGGTTTTAATTATAACAGCTATCTTAACCACTTACACATTTGCATACAATTTTCCCAGTCACTTGGCCAAGAATTTTTCCATACACACTGCATATTTTTCCCACACCATATCCATATGGACATTATTTTTTCCTTTTTGGGTTTTTTTATCCTCAAATGTATTTTCCATTCTGCTTCCATTCTTCTGACTCACACACATTTGCAGACTTCTACATTTCTATTCTTTCTAAGACCCACTGCTCTTCCTCTCTCCTCCCACTTGAAAAATATCCATTAAAGAGTAGCAAAAAAAAAAAAAAAAAAAAAAATCATCTTGGTACAGGACTGCCCGGAGGCTCTGGAACCATGCAGACCCTTGGATGATGGTTCCAGGTATTAATATGTTAATACCAACAATAGTTGAACTTCTAGGCCCTGTGTTCCATAGGTCATATAAAGCTATATATACTATCTCATTGAACCATTATGATCACTGTATCAGTCCTGGTAATACCCCAGCTTGCGGAGGAGGTGACTTAAACTTACAGAAGTGACGTCACTCAGTTACCCAAGGTGCACTCTGAGCCTGAGCTCTGGTCTTCTGACCTCCTTCTTGAATTCCTGTTTCAGACCTCCATAACTTTCTTTTGAAGAGATCCTATTTTCTTTTTCTTTTCTAAATGTATGTTCTAACTTTGATTTTATATTGGTCTTATCACCTAAAATATTTTGCCAAGCAAAATAGATATGAAGAAAAAATTTAATACTGTTACTTTTAATGGGGCTCGTGCCCGTGAGCCCAGAGATCATGACCTGAGCTGCAGTCAGATGCTTGACCGACTGAGCCACCCAGGAGCTCCTGATGTTTGACTTTTTTTTTTTTTAATGTTTATTTTTGAGAGAGACAGAGCATGATTGGGGGAGGGGCAGAGAGAGGGAGACCCAAAATCTCAAGCAGGCCCCAGGTTGTCAGCACAGAGCCTGACACAGAACTCAAACCCACAAACCACGAGATCATGACCTAAGCCAAAGTCTAACACTTAACCGACTGAGCCACCCAGGCACCCCTCATGTTTCACCTCAGAAGTTTTAAGCCTCTTCCCCTGGTGCCCCACATGTGAACAAGCTGATAGAAAGCAGGAGGGCTCCCTCCTTGGATGGCAGCTTTGTCCTTTGAGGATGTTCAAACGTTACAGGTCCCTGGCCACCTGCAGGAGCCCTCACCTTGGCCTGACCCCTTCTCCACATTGGTCTACTCTCCCTGTCCTCTCAAGCCATTCTGGATAAACCTGGGAAGCCTGCCCTCATCGTCTCAAAAAGACTTGTTATGTGAGGAATAAGCCTCTTCGTACCTCTTGGTGTGTGTATATGTGAGATCATTAGTTTTGACATCTGAACCAAATTGGGGGTGGGGGGAGGCCCATCCTGTTCCTGAAGAGCGTCCCCAACACCCGGCATTGAAGGAAGTCTTGTTCTCTTCCCTCTCGAGGGGCTTTCTGAGTTTGCTACCAGCAAACTAATGGCTACTGCTAATGGTCCCCACACACCGCTTGGCCCACCTCACCACTGTTCTAACCCTCCCTTGTCCATTTCCCTTTGAGCTGAGTACTCGTCCTGATTTGCTATTTTCCTTTTCTGTTTTCTATTTTCCTTTTCTATTTTCTATTTTCCAACTCTCACCAGCCCACCCTTTATTTGTATTAATATTATTGTAGTGTCCTGTTTCTCCTGTGTTTATTCTCTTCCACTATGGGTTCTCTATTGCTTCCATTTCTATAGCATATTCTTTATTCAACTCAACAAGCCTTACTGATCAGTCATGGGTCAAACAAAAGGTTTGTTGGAAAATCAGTATTTCCTGTCATGTTTTTGCAACTTTCCAGCCAGCAAGGAATTCTTAAACAATGCTTCTATATTGACAGTGAAGATTATAAATACTACTTACAACTATTGGAATGTTCATTTTGAAAGTAATATATTTTCTTTCTTAAAAAAATTTTTTTAATGTTTATATTTGAGAGAGGATGAGTGGGGGAGGGGCAGAGAGAGAGGGAGACACAGAATCTGAAGCAGCCTCCAGGCTCCCAGCTGTCAGCACAGAGCCCGATGTGGGGCTCAAACTCATGAACTGTGAGATCATGACAATCCAAAGTCAGATGCTTAGCCAACTGAGCCACCTAGGTGCCACCAAGCGTCAACACTTTTTAAAAAACCTCACACATGGGGGTGCCTGGCTGGCTCAGTCAGACGAATGAGCAACTCTTGATCTTGTGGTTGTGAGTTTGGGTCCCGTGTCAGGTGTAGAAATTCCAAAATAAATAAATAAACAAACTTAATTTTTTAAAAGCCTCACAAATAGAAATAGGATATATCGAAGTAGGCACGTGAATCAGAGGCCTTGTCTGCCTTCAGTTCAGGGTCCCCAATGCTCAGACAATAATAAATAGCCGTTCAATCAATGTAGGAATACCGTTCACAGAATTTATCTTGAAAAGTGCCCCTTGTTACCTATGTTCTACCTCGTCCTTTTTAAGAGCAAATTTTATTCCATTTTCCTACATTTGCTATTAATTTATTTAACTGAGGCCCTATGCTGGGCATTGAGGTTGTTTCCAGTCTTTTCCACTTAAAAGATTAATGAGAAGTAACCTACCCAAGATCTCTCACATACTCCTTCCCACTCTGATGTTTATAAAAAGTTCTTCCATCTTTTCAGGACTAAGTTATAAAAATGGATCATCCTGATAGAGGTTTTAGGCTTTTCTTTTTGGGGGGGGGTTGGGGGGACTATGAAAGTTGCCTAAATGTAAGAGAAATACTCAATTGAAAATGTAGAAAGTGTTGAGGTGCCTGGGTGGCTCAGCTGGTTACACATCTGACCCTTCATCTCAGCTCAGGTCTTGATCTCAGGGTCGTAAGTTCAAGCCCTTCCTTCGGCTTCACACTGGGTCTGAAGCCTACTTAAAAGAAAAAGTACAAAGTGTTGACAAACAGGCCAGTGGCATCTCTGACTGAAACAAGTATTTCAAGTAACTTACAGAAAAAACTGGCTGCTTTAAAAAAAAAAAAAAAAAAACTTCTAGAAAATTTCCAAGAGTTTCCTGGGGTAAACAGATGTTATCTACCTTTGAATTAATCGTAGCAAACATTGTTCCTAACAGTGTGCTTGTGGGCAATTTACTAGGAATTGGTGATTAAAAACTTTAAACAATGTTAGTATTGCTCAAGTAGGAGAGTATAAGCAATTTAAGACAACTCAAATATTGCAGGCACAAAAACAAAAATGTCTAGGTCAGGGGGAACCCTTGGTTTAATTAAAATTACCACCTACGTTCTCTACCACCTCTTATTCCAGAAGGATAGTCCCAAAAAGGACTATTGGTCAATGAAACATTGCAATGCTGTTTGACTTATAATAAACTACATATAGGCACACCTCATTTTATTGTGTGTTGCTTTATTGCACTTTGCAGATAATGCCTTCAATTCCCAAATCGAAGGCTTTTGACTGGCAAGTCTATTGGCACCATTTTTCCAACAGCATTTGCTCATTTTATGTCTCTATCATTTTCGTGTAATTCTTGGAATATTTCTAACTTTTTCATTATTGTTGTATGTATTGTGGTGATCTGTGATAAGCAACATTTGATGTTACTATTTTAATTGTTTTGGGGTGCCTTGAACCATGCCCATAAGACAAAGAACTTAATTGGTAATTATATGCATTCTGACTGCTCTACGATGGGCCATACCCCATCTCTCCCAGTATCTCTATTCCCCGAGGGAAAATATTGAAACTAGGCCAATTAATAATTGGCCAGTAACTACAAGGGCCTCTAAGTGTTCCAGTGAAAGGAAGAGTCATACGCCACTCACTTGGAATGAAAAGCTAGAAATGATTAAGCTTAGTGAGGAAGGCATGTCCAAACCTTGGCCTCTTGTGCCAAACAGTCAAGTTGTAAAATGCGAAGGAAAACCTCTTGAAGGAAATTTAAGTGCTATTCCAGTGAACACACAAATGATAACAAAGTCAAGCAGGCTTATTGCTGATATGGAGAAAGTTCTAGTGGTCTGGACAGAAGAGAAAACCAACCCCCAACATTCCCTTAAGCCCAAGCCTAATCCAGAGCAAGGCACGGACTCTCTCCAACTTTATGAAGGCCCGGAGATGGGAGGAAGCTGAAGATGAGAAGTCTGAAGCTAGCAGGCATTGGTTCATGAGCTTTAAGGAAGGAAGGCACCTCCACAACATACAAGTGCAAGGTGAGGCAGCAAGTGCTGATGTAGAAGCTGCAGCGAGCTTTCCGGAAGATTGAGCAGAGATAATGAGGGTAGCCACACTAAACAAATTTTCATTGTAGATAAAACAGCCTTCTCTTGGAAGAAGATGCCATCTAGGACTTTCACAGGGAGAGGGGACAATTCAATGCCTGGTTTCAAAGTTTCCAAGGACAAGCAGACTCTCTTGTTAGGGCTAATGCAGCTGGTGACTTTAAGTTGAAGCTGATGCTCATTTTATCATTCCAAAAATACTAGGGCCCTTAAGAATGATGGTAATTCTAATCTGCTTGTGCTCTATAAATTGAACAACAGAGCCTAGATGAAAGTGTGTCCATTTACTATATGGTTTACTGATTATTTTAAGCCCACTATTAAGACCTATTGCTAGAGGGTTTTTTTTTTTTTTTTTAAGATTACTGCTCATTGACAATGCACCTGGTTACGCAAGAGATCTGATGGAGATACACAAAGAGATTAATGTTTTTTTCATGTCTGTTAACCCAACTTCCTGTCTGCCGCCCACAGAACAAAGGATAATTTTGACTTGCAACTTTTATGATTTAAGAAATACATTTCATAAAGCTATAGCTGCTCTGGATAGTGATTCTCTCTGATGGATCTGGGCAAAGTAAATTGACATCTTCTGGAAAGGATTTGGCATTCTAGATGCCATGAAGAACATTCAGGATTCATTCGAAGAGGTCAAAGTAACAAATGAACAAGAGTTTGGAAGAGTTTAATTCTAACCTTCATGGATGATTTTGAGGGGTTCAAGACTTCAGGGGAGGAAGTAACCGCACATGTGGTAGAAGTAGCGTGAGAACCAAGATTACAAGCAGAGCCTGAAGAATTGAGCGACTTGTGGCAACCTCATGATAAAGCGTTAGTGGAGGAGCAAAGAAGGTGGTTTCTCGAGAGCTCATCTACTGGTGAAAATGCCGTCAAGATTGTTGACCTGACAACACAGAATTGAGGCTATTACATAAACTTAGTTGATAATGCAGGGGCAGCATTTCAAAGGATCGACTCCAATTTCGAGAGAAGTTCTCCTGTGGGTAAAATGCTAACCAAGAGCATTGCACATTCAAGAGAAATCATTCATGAAAGGAAGAGTCCGCGGACTTGGAACACTTCATTTTTGTTTTTGTTTGTTTGTCCTTTACGGAATCACCACAGCCACCCCAACCTTCAGCAACTACCACTCTGATCAATTGGCAGCCCTCAGAAAAGAGATTAAGACTCACCAAAGGCCCAAATGATTGTGAGCATTTATTTTTAGCCGAAGTGTATTTTTCACTTTTTTTTTTTTTTGGAATGCATATGGCTGTGTTCCAATAAAACTTTATTTACAAAATGAGCAGTGGGCAGATTTGCCAACCCCTGGCATGATGCCTCCCCCCTCGCCCTCAGCCACCCCGGAGTCCCTGAGAGCAGAGGCTCCCTGAACCAGTTTCTCCGGTGTGGGTGTGGGTGTGTTTGGCGAGTAGGTGCCAGTACACACAAGCTGAGGGAGGAGAGCCAGGAGTTCCTGTTAGCACCCAGGCTGCTTCTTCCAGACGGTGCCTCCAGATCTTAAGTTCATGCACCAGCCTGCTCTGCCGACTCCCATTCAGCAGACTTAGTGTAAGCTTCCTCTAATCACCAAGACATGTGCCACTCACCCGTCTACTTTCCTTCCCCCCAGATTCTATCATCACTTTATGGGGTCTATTTTCTATTTTCTTAGAGGAGTTTGTAACCATTTTTTTTCTCTTCTGGTCTTTTTTTTTTTTTTTTTTTTTTTGGCACGAAGAAAGCTATTTATTGCTCTTGATGTAGCAAGGATATATAAATATTCGATTTTTTTCTTTTTTTCCTTTCACCAAGTTTATTCAACATTATGTTGGAGGTTGTCGTCAGTACATTAAACAAGAAAAAGAAAGGCATATGACTGGAAAGAAATACAACTTTTCGAAGATGACATATGAGAAGAATCCAATAATAACTATTGATTTAACAATTAGCAATGTCCCCGGATCCCAAGTCAGAGTATCAGCATTGAGTATATGGGCTTAAAAAATGTATATATACCTTCCTCTTAACATCTTAAGAGGTATATGGGCTTAAAGAGTATATGGGCTTAAAAAATGTATATATACCTTCCTCTTAAGATGTTAAGAGGAGAAAGTATATATACATTTTTTAAGCCCATATACCTGCACACGTAATAGACTGCAATATAGTGTGAACATCACTTTCATAGGCACTGGGAAACCAAAAAATTCATTTGGCTCCTTTATTATGATATTCGCTTTATTGTGGTGGTCTGCTACTAAACCTCCAGCATCTTGGGGGTATGCCTGTCACGGTCCTTAAAAAATGTGAAATTAGAAATTTGAAAACTCTCCTTTATTGATTACTTGGTCGGTTTACAACTATTTTTTCGCGATGTTGTGCTGGAAAGTTTGACCAGGTCTATGGAAGAGTTCTTGGTTTAAAGTCATGAAAGGATTTCAAGTTAAAAAGGGAACTGGCAAATAGGAAGTGGAAAATCTCACACATGCACCCACAGAAGAACAGACCGTAAGGACTGAGAGACCGATTTCCTGTAAATGTCTCATTTACAGAAAACCAAGACTTGCCTCCTGACCAATGAGCATCCACCAAGAACTTCTCCTCATCCTCAAGCCAATGAGCTTACTGCTTGAACTCTGTCTGGCTTCCCCTCTTGGAACACCTTGGCCATAAGTACAGTCTGCTTCAAACCCTTCCTTCTTCCTTCTTTGAGTTGACACTCCCTAGTATAAGAGGAATCTGAAGGAGACAACTCCCAGAAGGACAGGGACACTGAATTCAGGTACAATTGGGTTGGATTAAACCTATGGATTTTCCTCAGGGTAAAACTGTAAGTGCTAGACAGAGGTTGAGCACCTAAATACAGCTAAAAGCCCTTGCCACCTTCACGTGAGAGACAACGGTCTCTGAGGCCCAAGAATCCCACAGAAGGAGATGGGCATGAACAAGTTTCACCATTGGTTGCTTGTCACCTACAAGAAAATTCCATGCAACGAGGGATATCTGGTCAAATCACACAAGGGGCGCCTAGGTGGCTCTGACCTTGGCCCAGGTCATGATCTCACAGTTCATGGGCTCGAGCCCCACATGGGGCTCTGTGCTGACAGCTCAGAGCCTGGAGCCTGCTTCAGATTCTGTGTCTTCTACTCTCTCTGTCCCTTCCCCAGTCATGCTCTGCCTCTTTCTGTCCCAAAAATAAATTAAAAAAAAAAAACATTAAAAAAAAGTCAGACAATTTGGGCACGGACTGTCAGTCAGGAAAAACTGACTGACAGGAAAAACTTTAAGTATCCCTTAAAAGGCACACCATCAAACAAAACCCAAGTCCCAACCCTCAGGCAATCTAGGATTTTTCTTTCCCCTTGAGCAAAGTCCAGATGCAGGACCCTAGTCATTGAAATGCTCACAGCGAGCCACCCACCCCAACCCTTCAGGAAACCCAGCTGGTTTTATGTTAGACATTATGGTCTCTCTGCATGTACACTTTTTACTAAATGGATTGGTTTGATGAAGACAACCTAGAATTACAACGGCCATTATGAAAAACATCCCAATTAGACAAGATCCTTCCTTTATCAAGTACACTTGAACAGAAGGGTTCTCCCCCAAACCAGAATGGGATACCAATTTTAACTGGCCTGCAATTCAAGGCTTCAAGATTTCATGATAGCTCCGATGGAAGATTCATTGCAAAAGGGTAATGAAAAATTTTAAGAGGTACCTAAAACAAAGACTGTAAGACTCAAGTGACTGCCACTGCTTTCTCCTAGCCTCCTTTACTTGAGTATTCAGTCTACTAATCCTCTAAATCATCTTTCTACTATGAAGAGACTATCTGCCAAGTTAGTGGCCTTCAGGACCTATCTACCCTCAAAGGAGGGCCCTCTATGAGCCTCTCCTGGGGTTGACGGGACTCTGAGGTGTTCTCCTGTAAGTGCTACCCATTGTTCCTTTAAACAGCCAATGGAAAAAAAAATTAATAGAAAGTCTTGCAGATTCTGGTAGATCCTGGAGCTGCACGCTCTACTTGAAACCCCACTCATTCCAGAGCCTGTGGATGGGATCCTGGGAAAACCAGAGACGTTGGTCAAGACTTAGCTTTCCCAAATCTGTCTCAAGTACCCAGTTGAAAGAGGAAAATCAGTTTTTATGTTGTCCCTTCCTTTCCAAATCCAAACCCATTGGTTTCTTATCCTTTATCTCCCAGAGACAGATGTTGCCTTCTTGATTGCCTCATTTTGGGCCAGAGAACTCTCCTTGGCAACCACCAGGTTGGGGGTGCCAAAATACTTCCAGACAGTAATGTGGGTAGAATTCCATTTTGGGGTAGGGTCCTACTGACTACTGCCTGCCCTCCAGAGAATTGTCCAAGTCTTCTTTCCTTTGGCTATCTCTGAAAGTTGCTCTGGATCTTGGGAGTGTAGTATCCTTTGTGCCCTCTTTGGGAATGCTTGTGTCCAAGGGGTTGTTCAGTATTACCAGAAATATTTACTCTTTGTCCTGGCTGAACCCTGACGAGATAGTTGAAAGGATTTTTCTTAGGTAGCTCTATGGTCAGAAGTCAGCGTAATTGAAAGCAGTTATTTTTTTTTTTTAAGTCCTTCTCTCCTAATTTAAAATGAAATTATGTACCCAGAGGCAAAGAAAAAAAAACATTCCAAAGACAAACAGCTCCAAATCTAGAACACAGGCATCTTTTGATGTCCATCTTGGTTGGGTATCTTCTCCCTGATCTAAAAAAGAAAACTGAAGGTCATGTCATAGGATAACATCAGCCCATGATGGCATTCAAGTTGCAACCCAATTCCATGAAGAATTAAAAGAATCATCCTGGTCTTATAAAATGTAATCTTTATAAGAACAAGAATGCAGCTCTAGAAGCAGTTCCAATCTCACCTTTTTGTTGTTGTTGTTGTTTTTTAACCAATCCCCAAACTTTACCTTTTCATCCTGAAAGGCCTGCAGATACCATAAAAGATCTAGTCTTACTTAGGAAACAAAGGACCCTCTTGGGGGAACTTGCATCACTTCCCTGTGCCTCTGAGATTTCAGTGTCCAGTTTTCCCCTAGAAACTATGAGGCTTAGCTCTTTAAAGTTCAAATTTCAGAGGTGTCATTCTTACCCAAAGAAAAAATGGCGGGGGGTGGGTGTAGTGGAAAGTCTATTTGGAACTTTGGTGAATTTTCTCAAGTGTGTTGTCCACAAGTATCAGTAAAAAGCTTTAGCCTTCTGAGCAGTTAAAATTTATTCCAATGTCCAGAAACACAATTTGGATTCAACTGTTCTTTCATAAACTAGTGAGTTTTATATTGTATCTGATTCATGGCTAAAATTTTAACAACACTGGAAAATCTCTGTTGTGTCTGCCTATATTTTTACATACATTTATGCCTGTATCTATGTAGCAGATAAATGTGTGAACTTTTTCTACCTCTGGATGGTATTGCTAAAATTAATTTTTTTTAAATCTTTTAAATGTTTTATTTATTCTTGAGAGAGAGAGAGAGAGAGAGAGAGAGAGAGAGAGCGCGCACAAGAGCTGGGGAGGGGCAGAGAGAGAGAGAGGGACACAGACTCCAGGCTGAGCTGTCAGCACAGAGCCCAATGTGCGGCTCGAACTCACAAGCCGTGAGATCATGACCTGAGCCAAAGTCAGACGCTCAACCCACTGAGCCACCTGTGGGCCCCTAAAATTAATCTTTAAAAGAGCTCTATTTATTTGGCTTAAAGAAAAATAAACACTTACCAAATTAAGTATTCCTAAAACTCTCAGAAGTATGAAAATGAACCCAAACATTTTTCAAGTTCACATGATCGAAGATAAATCTTTAGTGAATAAAAGCTAGTTTAGGTTTGTTGGTTACATTAAAACAGACCTGTCTTCAGAGTTGTCAGCATTAAATGTTAAAATTTTGTTCTTCCTGGGATTACTGAAAGTCGCATGCCCTCATGTTATCCCTATTACAGAATTTCTCAGCAAGAAAGAGTATTTGGGATGATGGCCACCTGTTTAAGATCTCATGAAATTTTCAGGAGTAATCTAAGCCTAATTGTTAAGAACAAGTGAGTAAGACAGATGTAAGTAAAAGTTGATAAATGAACTTTTCAACAATAATTTCACTTAATGGTAGGTGCATTTCAAAATAGTTTCCTAGGGGTGCCTGGGTGGCTCAGTTAAGTGTCAGACATCAGCTCAGGTCATGATCTCATAGTTTGCGGGCTCAAGCCCTGCATAGGGCTCTGAGCAGAGCCTGGAGCATGCTTGGGGATCCATGTTTCCCTCTCTCTGTCCCATTCCTGCTTGTGTGCCCCCTCTCCCCCACCCTCCCCCTTTTCTCCTCCCTCCCCCTGTCCCTCTCTTTCAAAAATAAATAAACTTAATAGTTTCCAAAATCTTTTCTGTTCCTTGAAACCTTAAAGTTATATTGAGAGAAGTTAAATGATGGGTATTCATTGAATATTTAAATGATTTCCAAATGAAATAAGATATTGGAAACAATTGTTGAACGTGGGTTTTTCTCCTTCAGGCTTCCTATTTACAGAGGAACTAATGATACTTGTCCCATGTTGGTCAACATGCTATACATTTCAAGAAGCGTATACTTCTAGGGATTATGAGATGTTTTTATACATTTCCAAGTGATACACAGTTCACAATTGTTTACCTAAGTTTTGCTAGAAATTAACATTTAAAAAACCTGAATTTCTAGCAAAAATTAGGTAAACATCTATGTATGCCAGGAAAGTAGAACTTATATTTTCAGCAAGAAAAAAAGTGTCAGGGATGGAGGTACATTTCTGTTAAGGGAAAACAAAGTAATTTTGTCCCAGAGTAAATTTGGTTATTTCAGAACAGGGAAAAGATGAATACAGGGCAAACTGAATGGATTTAGAAAGTTGGGAAGAAAGAGAGGGGAATGGGCAGGGTAGTGAATTTCTTATTGAGTGAATTTCTTTTAATTAAAAAAAAACCCAAAAAGCTCTAATACCAATAGTACACTTATGTAAAACTCAACCTTAATTTTCTTTCATCTGCTGAAAAGAAAATTTTTCTTGGGCTATTGGTCTGTTCCTGGGAAGAGATTGTGAAGGGTTTTTCTTTACCTTTTAGGTTACCTGCCTGGACAGCAAAGATTTTGTATCTTAAAGTAAGTAAGCGTGCTTTATGTTGTCCTTATGAGGTCTTCGTTTACTCCAGGAAAGCCATCCTTCTCAATATTAAAAGAGCTAAATTTTGTTCACAGTTATATCAGCTTCCGTGTTTGCCTTTACGATTTTGTATTTTACTTCGGTTAAATAATGAAGTATTATTTCACAATCATCTGTGATCCTGTTTAGTCAAATGTTCAAACCTTTTGACATTTTGGTAACTTCCCAAGGTCAAATTCTAAATGGAGACTTTTTTTTTTTTTTTTTTTTTTTTTTTTTTTTTTAAATCTCAGAGTAACTTTGAAATTTCCCACAGGGTCACACACACACACACACACATACACACACACACACACACACACACACACACACACAAAGTCTCAAAGGACTGTGTCTCATTTGGTAAAAGGTTAAACTAATTAGGGTTTATTGGACATGTTAAGGTACACAGTAAGTGTTCTCAAGTAAGAAGTGATGCTAAACCTTCTTAGTTTATATTTATATGGGTGCATGTTATTAATACAAGTCTTTTAGAAATTTATGGAATTCCTAGAAACCTGCTTGCTATGTTCTGGTATAATTTTATCAGTCATAATTCCAGTTATGTTAAAATGTGGGGAGAATTTGCCACCCAAAGTTAAGTCTTTGGTAAAATATTGTTTTAGGCTAGTTATTTTTAAGAAGTAACAGACCTAGGGGCACCTGGGTGGCTCAGTCAGTTAAGAGTCTGACTTTGGCTCAGGTCATGATCTTGCAGTTCATGGGTTCAAGCCCTGTGCTGACAGCTCAGAGCCTGGAGCTTGCTTCAGATCCTATGTCTCGCTCTCTCTCTGCCCCTCCCCGCTCACGCTCGCTCTCTCTCAAAAATGAACAAACGTTAAAAAAAATTAAAAAGAAAAAGAAGTAACAGACCTAGAAAAATCTTTGAAAACTGAGTAGACCTTCTTTTCTAAGAAACATTTACATTTATAGGGAACATCTCCATTTGTAAGGGAGTCTCCCATTTTGTAGCAGAAGAATAGGAGGTCTCTAAATCTCTACAAACTCTCATCAATGGAGAAGGCAAAATTAAATCTGCCTAACTACCTACCCTTGTTTCCGTGCTTTTCCTGGTAACCTCCCACAACTTGACCCTCCCCAGCATTTTCTCTTGTCTTTAGCTGGAGATGCTATTTAAGGCGGTCGTGTATGCCACTTCAGGGAGTTAGTCGGTTTTCCTGTCTTCCATGTAGAAGGGAGGTATACAAAGTGGTTATTAAAATTGTTTTTTCTTCTGTCAATCTGTCTCTTTAAAAAAATTTTTTTTGGGGCGCCTGGGTGGCGCAGTCGGTTAAGCGTCCGACTTCAGCCAGGTCACGATCTCGCTGTCCGTGAGTTCGAGCCCCGCGTCAGGCTCTGGGCTGATGGCTCGGAGCCTGGAGCCTGTTTCCGATTCTGTGTCTCCCTCTCTCTCTGCCCCTCCCCCATTCATGCTCTGTCTCTCTCTGTCCCAAAAATAAATAAAAAAAAACGTTGAAAAAAAAAATTTTTTTTAAGTTTATTTATTTTGAGAGAGAGAGAGACAACACAAACAGGGGAGGGGCAGAGAGAGGGAGAGACAGAGAATCCCAAGAAGGCTCCACACTATCAGCACAGATCTGATGCGGGACTTAAACTCAAACCATGAGATCATGACCTGAGCTGAAACCAAGAGTTGGACACCTAACTGACTGAGCCACCCAGGCTGCCCATCTGTCTCTTATCATAGGGTAATCTCAGAAAAGATCCTAGAAGGGTAAAGGGCAAATTATGTTCCCTCTCCCTCAATGATGTGTCACAGAAATAACCAAATTTCCTTGTTAATTCCATTTCAACAGACTCTCATCAGATCCATAACCACAGACATTTCAAAATCTTTTGTCATTACAGGCACTGTTTATGGTTTTTGCAAAGGTGAGATTCATAGAAAGGACCTTTCCAAGTACTCTTGACCACTGACTCTACTGGTAAATCACAAAGGTATCAAACCTTGGGTGCCTATTTCACAAATGTAGAAGCCTCCAACACACATCTAGTTCTGTGCAAATCTCTGAGACCTCAAAATCGAAGTGACTAATAAAACATCAAACTAGACTGCTTCCTTCCAAGTCAATGGACCAAGGGCATTTCTCTCCATTTCTCCTTTCCTCTTTGACCACGCTTTTCCTGATTCTTACACCATGAAGATCTTTATGATTCTTTTGTGTGTCTGTCATCTTGCTCTGGACTGGAAATGCCATTGTTCACAAATCTCAGGCTGTTGCAAAAAGGGGTAATCCAACCTCCAAATGACTGTTGGATCTGCCCCAAAGCTGGTGATCCTGTGGTTCTGTCTGTCACAAACTTTTCCCTCATTTCCAAAGCCTCAGTTTCTCTGGAGCAAACTCAGCCCCATCTTGATCATGTCTGACTCCCTAACACTAGGGGTCCATTTCCCTGTCCTCAGTTAATAACCTCTCATCTGAAGAAACTTGCATCCAGACTCTGTACAAAGATAGGGAGGGACACAAGGGAAGGGTAACCAAAATGAAACCACCTGTGTGGTCCACAGACTTGTACTTTTTATTGATCTCCCAAGTCCTGAGCCACAGACTCAAATGAATTACCAGGAGGCATTCATTATTCAAAACTCACTTCCTTTGGCAGACCCCCTACTCCTTTGCCTAGGAGTATGAACAAATGATGCTATAATTGGGAATCTTTCCTCAACTCTTGAAGATACTGAAGAATCTGCTTCTCAAGAAATAGCTGCCCAACAAAAATTCCTACACTCTGGCCAAAGCTTTTCCTTTTAAAAAAAATTTTTAACTTGTTTTTTGAGATGGAGAAAGACCAAGCACAAGCAGGAGAGGGGCAGAGAGAGAAGGAGCACAGAGTATGTAGCAGGCTCCAGGCTTTGAACTGTCAGCACAGAGCCTGACGTGGGGCTCAAACTCACAAACCGTGAGATCATGACCTGAGCTGCAGTCGAATGCTGAACACACTGAGCCACCCAGGTGTCCCAGCTGTTCTTTGTAATTCGATAGATTTTGATTATCTTTTAGCAGAGCAAGGAGATGTATGGTCCTGCCAATACAACTCGATGCACTTAGATGGATACTTTTGGCAAAGTTGAGACTCAACTGCACAAGATCACTGAACAAACCAGTTGTTAAAATGACTCCTTCAATGAGGAGCTTTCTTTCACTTATTTGATTCTGATTGGTTTGGGTCTTGGAGACCACGGTCCCAAAGTACACTCTAGACAGTGGGGATTATCTTGGTGAGCTGTATTAACAATACGGTTTTTAGGAGCTCCTTGTGGCTCAGTTAAGCATCCAACTCTTGATTTCAGCTCAGGTCATGATTTCTTGGTTGTGAGATTGAGCCCTGCATCGGGCTCCACACAGGGTGTGGAGTCTTCTTAAGATTCTCTCTCCCTCTCCCTTTGTCCTCCTGGCTCACACTCTCCCTCTATCGAAAAAAAAAAAAAAAAAAGAATATGGTTTTTAGGCTTATGAATTGACCATGGAAATTGAGCTAACCATCCTAGAAGAATACAACTGAGATTTTTTCATTTCTTATTCCTTGTGTTGTTCAAATGAAAACAATGATAGCCACTTGCCCTTTCCCTCCCACATGTGACAAGACTCCTACTTGAGGATGGTTATCCTCAGCTCCAAGGGACATGCACTCCATCTAACAATGTTTTTGATTGAGGAAAATAAAAAAGGAAAACAATGCCCACATGACATGGTTGATCAGTCATGCTTTCTGTGGAAGATCTTGAATGAGAGAGGTAAACATGAAAGGATTTCAATCTAAAATGGAACCAGAAGATATGAAGTGAGTAATATCACACATGTAATCTCTTAAGTATGAAGCTTAAGAACTGAGAGACTGATTTCCTGTCTATTCCTCATTAATAGAAGACCAAGACTTATCTCCTGACCAATGAACAGCCACCAAAAACTCTCCCCTCAACCAATGAGCTTCTTGCTTAGAGTGTGGCTGGACTTGCCCCTCTTTGCACTCCTTGCCCATAAATACAGCATGCCCTAGTCTCAGTGGATTAGACTGTAGCTTTCTACAGCATGCATTTCTCAAGTAGCAATTCCTCTGCTCTTCTGAAAAAACTCAATTTCTGTTAATTTGAGCTTGCCTCAGTGCACCTCTTTATGGAGGGTGATGAAGTAATAGAAGTCAAATTCAAAATAGCTTCAACAAAATACAAAATTCACTTATACACATAACTGGGAAGTACAGGCATGGAACTAGGATTCAGGTCTCCAAATACTGATTTTCAGGACTCACTGGTTCCAAAGCTCAACTTGCCTCCCCGTTACGTTTCCCCTCCTGTACACATACTTCTTTCATGTAGCCAGGAGAAAATGGTCTTTTGTGGTGCCAGACTCATGCAGTCCAACTTGGCAAATGTAGCAGACAAAAGCACTTCTCTTCCCAACATTGGTTTGGCCAATGGGAGAGACAGGGTGTCGGAATCCCCAAAGAATGGAGTGTGAGCATGCTACCCCAAGGTAAGGAACACAGTAAAAAAAAAAAACAAAAACAAAAACAAAAATTAAGAGTCTAGTAGAAAAGTTAAGCGTGAATCCATTGGTAAAATTTCACAATGTTGTATGCTATTGGAGCCCCAAAGAATGAGTGACCCAATCTTTCTTTTAAAAAGGACAACAAACCTTCCATGATTAATATCAGTGTTGCATCTTCCTAGTAAATGCACAGAATCCTTTGACCTTTGTGTCTCATTTGTCTTCAGTGCAGCATTTCCTCATCAATAGCCTACAGCTTATTCCTCATCAATAGCCTACTCCCGCTTCACTCCCAATAGCCACTCCATCTTAAGAGTGACTTATTCCAACTTTAAAATGAGCAACACTTTTTACTTACAATATTTTCCCCGAATACGTTGAGCTTATTTTTCAATTGTGTTCTTAGATGCATTATCATCATTAAGATTTCAAATGGGAGTGAGGTGGGGCAGGTGAGAAGAACCTGGAAAATTAAATGCCAGTTTCAAAAGTAAACTTCAGGCATCCTCATTCTGAAATGCCTTTTAGAGTACATATAAAATTTCAGATACTTAAATTGGAGGATACTTAAAAATATTTGAATGTTGAGACGTTCCTTCATTGAATCCTTAAGAGGAAAAAATGTAAGTGATAAGCCCTGTTATTAAAAATAAACATAACTGAAACATGCATAAGTGTTGACTCATTCAGGTAAATTCCCCAGAGGCCAACTGGCATTTCCATGGGTAGGGATAACAGAGAAAAAACTATTTTGCAATCCCTATCAAAGTAACACCAGCATTCTTCACAGCGCTAGAACAATCCTAAAATTTGTATGGAACCAGAAAAGACCCCGAATAGCCAAAGCAATCTTGAAAAAGACAACCAAAGCTGGAGGCATCACAATCCCGGACTTCAAGCTGTATTACAAAGCGGCAATCGTCCAGACAGTATGGTACTGGCATAAGAACAGACACTCAGATGAATGGAACAGAATAGAGAACCCATTAATGGACCCACAAATGTATGGCCAACTAATCTTTGACAAAGCAGGAAAGAATATCCAATGGAATAAAGACAGTCTCTTCAGGAAATGGTGCTGGGAAAACTGGACAGCGATGTGCAGAACAACAAACCTGGACCACTTTCTTACACCATACACAAAAATAAACTCAAAATGGATTAAAGACCTCAATGTAATAAGGCAGGAAGCCATCAAAATCCTCGAGGAGAAAGCAGGCCAAAACCTCTTTTACCTCGGCCACAGCAACTTCCTACTCAACAGATCTCTGGAGGCACAGGAAACAAAAGCAAAAATGAACTATTGGGACCTCATCAAAATAAAAAGCTTCTGCACAGTAAAGGAAACAATCAGCAAAACTAAAAGGCAACCAATGGAATGGGAGAAGATATTTGCAAACGACCTATCAGATAAAGGGTTTGTATCCAAAATCTATAAAGAACTTATCAAACTCAACACCCAAAAAACAAATAATCCAGTGAAGAAATGGGCAAAAGACATGAATAGATGCTTCTCCAAAGAAGACATTCAGATGGCCAACTGCACATGAGAAGATGCTCAACATCACTCATCATCAGGGAAATACAAATCAAAACCACAATGAGATGCCATCTTACACCTGTCAGAATGGCTAACATTAGCAAGTCAGGCAACAACAGACGTTGGCAAGGATGTGGAGAAAAAGGATCTTCTTTCCACTGCTGCTGGGAATGCAAACTGGGGCAGCCACTCTGGAAAACAGTATGGAGGTTCCTCAAAATATTAAAAATTCAACTACTTTACAACCCAGCAATTGTATTACTAGGTATTTATCCAATACCAATCCTAGGTATTTATCCAAAACAGATGTGCTGTTTCTAAGGGGCACGTGCACCCCAATGTTTATAGCAGCACTATCAACAATAGCCAAAGTATGGAAAGAGTTCAAATGTCCATCAACAGATGAATGGATAAAGAAGATGTGCTATATATACACAATGGAGTATTACTCAGCAATCAGAAAAATGAAATCTTGCCATTTGCAACTATGTGGATGGAACTAGAGGGTATAATGTTAAGTGAAATTAGTCAAAGACAAATATCCTATGACTTCAATCATATGAGGACTTTAAGATACAAAATAGATGAACCCAAGGAAGGGAGAAAAAATAATATGAAAACAGTGAGGGGGACAAAACATAAGAGACTCTTAAATATACAGAACAAACAGGGTTGCTGGAGGGGTTGTGGGAAGGGGGATGGGCTAAATACCTATTTAGGGGGTTTAAGCAATCTACTCCTGAAATCATTGTTGTACTATATGCTAACTAGCTTGGATGTAAATTAAAAAATAAATTATAAAACAAACAAACAAAAAACCCAAAAACTATTCTTGAGGTTGCCCAAAGCTGATTACCTATGACCAGCACCAAAGCATAGAAGGTGAATATACGCTTTTCAAAAGGGACTTTGGTTTCTAAAGAAAACCTATTTTTAGTCATTATCAGAAGTATTTAGGAACAGTAGATTGCACATCAATGCTGATCTCAACTCAGAAAGAGAAATACATCATTTACAATGCACTTATTCATGGCTCCCTTAAAAATGGGGGAAGATACTGAGGAAGGAGGGCTTTAAGCCCCACATTGGCACCCAATGCCTTGGGAATCTGCACCAGGAAGATGAGCTCTCATAACATCTATGAAAAAGATTTGTTGACTCTCTTTAGGTTGTGGGCTGGCAGGGGCAGGGATACATAGAAGCTTTCTGTAGGAATGGAAGCACTGCCAAGTGCCATTTTTCTTGTCCCCCTTCAGCCTAGCTCGATCTAATGCTGGCAGGTACCAGTTTTGACATTCTCCGTCTACATTGCTATCACTGTTCACCCAGCCCCAGTGTTCCCCTGCTGACCTGCCACACCAACCCATCTGCCCCAGCAAGGCCCCTCCGAAGCAGCTCCCACCCCACCCCAACCAGCCAACACCCTCAGTTGGGGCCAGTGCCCCTCCAAACTGTCACCTGTCCAGCCCCACCACCAGCATGTCCACAGCAGCTGCAGCCAAGTTTTGCAGCCAGGCACACCAGGGGCTAACCCCACCCACCAGTATGGCTGCAGCAGCTGTAGCTAAGCCTCTCAGCCAGCTGTGATGGGGGTCAGCCCCAGCCACCAGTGCACCCACAGCAGTCATGACCCAGTCACAACAGGAGAGCACATGCAGCCTCTACAGTGGACACTCCTGGAACATCTGGTTCTGGTGACTGGGGAGATTGCATGTTTGGGGACCCATAGGATTTCTCCTAAGACCACTGCCTTCAAGACCAGGAGATATAATTGACTTAATAGAGAGCAACAGAGAGAATCAGACAAAATGAGGAGAGAGAAATATGCTCCAAATGAAAGAACAAGACAAAACCTCAGAAAAAGAATGGAATGAAGTGGAGATGAGCAGTAATGGGTTTTAAAAAATGGCCATTAAGGATGCTCACCCAACTTGGGAGAACAGTGCATGAACTCAGGGAGAAATTCTACAGAGATAGAAAATATTGAGAAGAACCAATCATAACTGAAGAATAACAAATAAAAAACTCTCTGGACTCTCTAGCAGATTAAAGAACTCAGAACAGACCGATGATCTGGAAGACAGAGTGTGGAAATCATCCAAGCTGAACTGAAAACAAAAATTAAAAAAATTTTTTTTAATGTTTATTTTTATTAGAGAGAGAGAGAGAGAACAAGATGGGGAGGGGCAGAGAGAGGAGACACAGAATCCAAAGCAGGCTCCAGGCTCTGAGCTGTCAGCACAGAGCCTGATGTGGGACTTGAACTCATAAACCATGAGATCATGACCTGAGCTGAAGTCAGATGTTTAACCAACATAGCTACCCAGGCACCCACCCCCCAAAATTTTTTTTTAAATGAGGATAGGTTAAGAGACCTTAGGGACAACATCAAGCATACCAACATATGCATTACATAGGGATACTGGAAGGAGAAGACAGAAAGGGGAAGAAAACTTATTTTAGGGAAGCTTTCAGCTACTATTTCTTAACTTTGAGAAAGAAGCACACATCAAGGTCCACAAACAGAGCTCAAAAAAGGATAAACCCAAAAAATTCACACCAAGACACCTAACAACAATGTCAAGTTAAAGATGGAGAATCTTAAAAGAAGCAAGAGAAAAGTCACTAGTTACATACAAATTAACACCTTTAAGTCTATCAGCTGATTTTTCAGCAGAAACTTGCAGCCAGAAGGGACTGGCAGGATATATTCAAAGTGCTGAGAGGAAAAAACCTACAACCTATATTCTACCCAGCAAAGTTATCACTTGAAATTGAAGGAGAGAGTTTCCCAGACCAAGAAAAATTAAATTCATCACCACTAAATCGGCCTTACAAGAAATGTTAAGGGAACTTCCTTAAGAAAAAAAAAGGAAAAAAGGCCATAAGTAGAAGTAACAAAATTATGCAAGAAAAAATTTCACTATAAAAACAAACGTATATTAATGGGCAATCACGTATAAATCTAGTAAGCAGTAGGTCAACTAGATCTATGATAATTAGGTAAGGGACACACAAAATATGTAAAATGCGGATGTAAAATAGGACAGTAAATCCAAAAATCATGGGGGTGGGGATGTAAAAGTGTAGTGCTTTTGGAACATTTTGAAATCAACTTCAAGACTATTATATTCATACTATATGTTAATCTCATGGTAACCACAAACCAAAAACCTGTAATAGATACATAAAAAATAAAGAGAAAGGAATCCAAGCACAACACTCCAGAAAAACAAAAGAAAAAAGCGAGGTTAGTACAGAGAACTACAAAAATGGCCAGGAAATAATTAAGAAAATGGCAATAAGTACATATCTTTCAACAATTACTTTAATGTAATTGGACTAAATTCTTCAACCAAAAGATAGAGGTTGGCTGAATGGATAAAAACAAACACATGCACCCAGAACCAGCAATAACTCATCTCTATGCTACCTGATAGAGACTCACTTCAGACCCAAACACACATATAGACTGAAAGTGAAGGAATGGAAAAGATATTCCAAGCAAATGAAAATGGGGGGAAAGGGGTAGCAACACTTTTATCAGACAAAATGGACTTTAAAATAAAGACTGTAACAACAAGCAGAAAAGGGCATTGCATAACGACCAACTGATCAATCCAACTAGAGCATGGAACAGTTGCGAATTTGTATGCACTCAGCAGAGGAGCACCTCAATACAGAATATGCTTTCTTTTCAGGTGCACATGGGATTCTCCAAAACAGTTGACATGTTAGGCTATAAAACAAGTCTCAACAAATTAAGATGCTGATATCATATCAGTCATCTTCTTTAACCACAATGCTATGAAACTAGAAATAAGGGAAAATACTACAAAAAATACCAACACACAAAGCTAAACAACATGCTACTAAACAACCAATGGGTCTATGAAGAAATCAAAGAGGCAATATTAAAAATACCTGAAGACAAACGAAAATGTAAACACAAGGTTCCAAAAGCTTTGGGACAGAACAAAAGCAGTTCAAAGAGGGAAGTTTATGGCAATATACACCTACCTCAAGAAACAAGAAAAATCTCAAACAACTTGATTGTACACATGCAGGAGCTAGAAAAAGGACAAGCCCAAAATTAGTAAAGAGAAATGAAAAATATCAGAGCAGAAATTAAAGAAATGGAGACTAAAAAACAATCAAACAATCAATGAAACTAAAAGTTGGTTCTCTGAAACCAACCTTTAGTTAAATGCATCAAAACCCCCAAAAAACCTCACACAAATAAAGAGAACTCAAAACCAGAAATGAAAGAGAAGTTACAGCCTAAGAAGTACAAACTACAGAAATACAAAGGATCACATGAGACTACTATGAAAAATTATACACCAACAAACTGGACAACCTAGAAGAAATGGATAAATCCCTAGAAACTTAATTTTCCAACGCTTAATCAGAAAGAAATAGAAGGCAATTGGTGGCTCAGTTAAGCGGCAGACTCTGGATTTTGGCTCAAGTTACAATCTCATGGTCAGTGACCTCAAGCCCCACATTGGGCTCCTCACTGACAGTGCAGAGCCTGTTTGGGATTTTCTCTCCTCTCTCTCTGCCCCTCCCTCTTTCTCTTTTTCTCGCTCTCAAAATAAATAAACCTAAAAAAAAAAAAAAAAAAAAAAAAAAAGAAAAATAGAAAATCTGAACAGACTAATCAGCAGTAATGAAATTGTATCAATAAGAAAACAAAAACAAAATCCAACAAATGAAAGCCAAAGACCAGAAGTTTCACAGTTAGATTCTACCAAACATTTAAAGAGTTATTATCATCTAGACTTCTCCAACTATTCCAAAATATTGAAGGAACACTTCCAAATTTCATTACCCTGATACTAAAACCAGACAAAAGCACTACAAAATAATTACATACCAACATCCCTGATGAGCACAGATGCAAAAATCCTCAACAAAGCAACAGCAAACCAAATTCAACATTACACTGAAAGATTCATTCACTACAATTCAGTGGAGTTTATTTCAGGGATGCAAGAATGATTCAATATTTGCCCATTAATCAAGGTGATACATCACATTCACAAAATGAAGAATTAAAATTATGCTGTCATCTCAGGAGGTTCAGAAAAAACATTTGACACAATTCAACACTCATTTATGACAAAAACTCTCAACCAAGTGGGTATAGAGGAAGTATACCTCAATATAAGAAAGACCATCATGACAAACCCATAGCTAACATCATACTCAATGGGGAAAAGCTGAAAGCTTTTCCTCTTACATCAGGAACAAGACAAGGATGTTCATTCTCACCACTTTTATTCAACATAGTGCTGGAAGCCCTAACCATAACAGTCAGACAACAAGAAAAAGCTTCCAAATTGTTAAGAAAGTAGTACAATTTTAACCATTTGCGTTTAACATGATACTTTACATAGTAAATTGTAAAGACTCCACCAAAAAAAAAAATTAGAATAAATGAACTTAGTAAACTTGCAGGATACAAAATTAATCTACAGAAATTTGTTGCATTTCTATACACTAATAATAAAAGGGAAATTAAGAAAACAATCCCATTTATAATTGCATCAAAAAGAATCAAATACCTAGGAAGACCTTTAATCAAGGAAGTCAAAGACTTGTATTCTGAAAATTCTAAGACAATTATTAAAGAAATTAAATATGACATAAACAGGGGTGCCTGGGTGGCTCAGTGAGTGACCCTTTGGCTCAGGTCACGGTTAGTGAGTTCCAGCCCCACGTTGGGCTCTGTGCTGATGGTGCAGAGGCTGCATGGGATTTTCCCTTTCCTTCTCTCTCTGCCCCTCATTCACTCTTTCTCTCTCTCAAAATAAATACATAAACTTAAAAAATATAACGATGACGTAAATAGAAAGATATCCCATGCTTGTAGGTTTGAAAAATATTGTTAAAATGGAGTATTATCTAAAGTAATCAACAGGTCCGGTGCAATCTTTATTGAAATACTAACAGCATTTTTCACAAAACTAGACTAATCCTAAAATTTGTGTGCAATTATATAAAACCTGTAATAGCCAAAGCAATCTTGAGAAACAAGAAGAAACTGGAGGTATCACATACCCAAGAGTTCCAACCATACCACAAAACAGTACGGTACTGGCACAAAAATAGACAACATAGATCAATGGGACAGAATTGAGAGTTCAGAAGTAAACCCATCCTTACATGGTCAATTAATCTAGGACCAAAGGAGGCAAGAAGATACAATGGGGAAAAGACCATCTTTTTAATAAATGATGATGAGAAAACTGGACAGTACATGCCAAAGAATGAATCTGGACCCCTTTCTCACACCGTACACAAAAATAAATCCAAAATTTAAGGACCTAAATGTGAGACTTGAAACCATAAAACTCCTAAAAGAAGCCATAGGCAGAAAACTCTTGGACAACCATCTTAGCAACGTATGTATTTTTGATCTGTCTCCATAGGCAAGGACAACAAAAGCCAAAATAAACAATTGGGACTGCATCAAACTCAAAAGCTTTTGCGCAGTGAAGGAAACCAACAAACTGAAAGGTGACCCCTGAATAGGAGAATATATTTGCAAATGACATACCTGATGAGGGTTAATATTCAAACTATAGAAAGAAATCCTACAACTCAAATTAGAATTTGATTAAAAATGGGCAGATGACCGGAATCGGAAATATTTTCTCAGGGAAGAGATACAGAGGGCCAAGAGACACACAAAAAGATGCTCAACATCACTGATCATCAGGAAAACGCAAATCAAACCCATAGCAAGATATTACCACACACCTGCCAGAGGCTAGTGTCAAAAAGACAGGAAGTAACAAGTGTTGGTTAAGATGTGGAGAAAAGGGAATCCTTGTACACAGTTAGTGGGAATGTAAAATGGTGCAGCCAGTATGGAAAACAGCATGAGGTTTTCTCAAAAAATTACAAATAGAAATACCCTATGATTCAGCAATTCCAATTCTGGTTATTTACTCGAAGAAAATGAAAACACATTCATTTGAAAGGATGTAGGCACCCCTATGTCCATGGCAGCATTATTTACAATAGTCAAGGTATGAGAGCAAACTATGTGTCCATCGGTTGACGAATGGAATACTACTTGGCCATAAAAAAATGAAATCTTATTATTTGTGACTACATAGATGGACCTAGAGGGGATTACGCTAAGTAAACTAAGTCAGGTAGAGGAATATAAATACCATGCAATTTCACTTCTGTGTGGAATCTAACAAAACCAATGCACAAACACAACAAAAAATAAACAGACTCATAAATACAGAGAAAAAACTGGTGGTTGCTGGAGGAGGCAGTGGTGAGAGAATGGGCAAAATAGATGGAGGTTTCGAGGTACAAACTTCCATGACTTATAAGTCATGGGGATGTAAAGTATAGCACAGCGAATATAGTCAATAATATTGTAATAACTGTGTGTGGGGATAGATGGTAACCACACATCGTGGTGAGCATTTCGCCATGTATACAAATGTCAAATCACTACTTGCACACCTGAACAGCAGGGTATTATGTCAGCTATCATTCAATTGAAATAAATAACCCTGAAAGAATCCATTCACTCATTAGTCTCGGAAAAAAAACCAAAAAACAAAAACGGAGGAACTTAGCTGACAGCTTGGCCAACGTAAACACAATATAATGAAATTATATAATGAACACATCCTAGAACATACTACAAGCTTAGAAAAGCTGTAAAACTTGGCACTTCCTCTAGAAGAGACCCCTGTGGGTTTTTGAGTTGTCTTGGTTTGTCAAACGGGTGTTTAAATATGCAGAAGGGTAAAGAGATTGACTTAGGCAGCAGTCTAAAATCTGCCCTAACAGCTAGGGAAAGACCCCAATAGAATCGAGGCTCCAAACCCTTTGGAGACTGAGCAGGAGGCAGTATAGGAGGGCTGGTATCCTGCTGCTTTAGGAAAATGGAGAAACTCTGCAAACATTTGACAGTTCACAGCTTAAAAATGCAAAGGAGGCCTAAGACCCTAAGGTTTTTCCTAGGATTAACAGAAAGCAAGCATAGTTCCTTGGGTAAATAGGATTGTTTTGAGCTGGTATCAGAATAAAACCTGCGTGCTATGGGTCTCCAGAGGGTGTGGGGTTTCTGCCTGAGAACAACATCAGGGTGTTTTTTAGAATAAGCAGAACTGAGTTTGGTTTGGTGTGTTTATCCTCATTCTAAGGGCTGTGGACCTTTAAATCCCTGCTCTTGCATGTACGGCTTTTAGTCTGAGTTTTGCTTAATAAAGATTGTTACTTTTACAGAAAACCTGTAGAAGAATGGATGGTGTGCTAGATCACCCTCCAGTTACTTATTACAGTGTAGCCATAATTTAACGCTGCCAGTTTTGACTGCATACTGATCATCTCCACCAAAATACCCATTATCCGAGAGGAAAGGAGGGAAAAAAAAAACCAAAAAGCAAAAAACAAAAACACCCTATCTTTCTGCAGAGGCTCTACCAGAGACACGCTACCGTCCGGCTCAGGGAATTGCCTTTTGCAGGATAAAACAGATTATTTACCATTCGTGTCTGATCATCTCTCATCTCACCTACACAGAAATGAGAAGGTCAGAGGCATCACACTGCACATGAATCTTCCCATTATAAAGGGATTTCAGGGTCCCTTTCAAGTAGCATCTCCTCAGATGCTTGTTTATAAATTAAATAACAAGGGAGGCTGATGATGAAGGAAGGCATTGCTGGTCAAGTATCAATTAGAATGTATGATAGACACAAATCTAAGATAATATTTTAAAATAGATCTACAACCTAAAAGTTTACCCTAAAAGATTGTTTAGACCACTAAGCTGATAGCTTCTAACCAACAGGTTGAGTATCTAGAAAGAAACTTGCAGTCTTAGCTGTGCCAGGCTGGCAAACCCAAATCTATCACAGACTTTATTGGGGTTAAGAAAATGGATGGACATTTAAAAAACTAAGCCTTCAAATTACATTTATTTTAATTTTTACAAATGCAGTCCAATGAGCAACACCTCTCATATTTAATGCTTGCCTTCAAGAAATACGTAGATAGGAAGAAGCCTGGAGCAGAGGGCAGCAAACACTTAACATAGAGAGCCAGATAGCAAATATTTCAGGCGTTTTAGGCTGTAGTCTCTGCCACAAATACTTATCTGTCATTGTGTGAGAGTAGCCATAGATAGTATGTAAATAAGTGAGTGGCTGTGTCCCAATAAAGTTTTATTTATAACCACTGAAATGTGAATTTCAGGTAAGTTTCATGTGACTGGTGTAACATCCTGTTTGATTTGTTCAACCATTTAAAATTATAGTAACCATTCTTACCTTGCTGGATCTATAAAAAACAGGCGGTGGGTCAGGTTTGACCTGGGACCACAGTTTGCCCCCACCCCCCAACATACACATACACACACACACACACACACACACACACACACACACACACACTCTTCAGGCTCTTTCTATAAACAAAGGCTAACATAAGAAAACTGTACCTGCCCATGAGGGAGAAATGGGGCTGGAACTCCTTTTATTAATTGAAAGCTATTTTAACTCTAGGGGTGGGGGGAGTGGAAGGAACAAGTATTTGTTGAAAACCTAGTACTGTGCCAGGTACTATCCTGAAGGGTTGCTGATTTCATTCAAACAATACTAGGAAATGTTATACATGCACACTTTTCACAGATGAGGAAAGAGACTCAGAGAATAAACAGCTTTGCCTAGACCTGGTTCCCGGTGAGGATCTGAACACGGGTCAGTCTTCAGAAAACCTGTAATTTTTAATGTGGTATCTCGATGAGGGAAGAGCAGAGTTCACAGTAAAACCAGAAGGAGCATTAGCTGCGCTGAGAAGAAACTCAAGAAGCAGGAGCTTAGGGGCACCTGGGTAGCTCAGTCGGTTAAGTGTCTGACTCTTGATTTCAGCTGAGGTCATCATCTCGAGGTTCATGGGCTCTAGCCTCACCTCGGGCTCTGCATGGACAGAGGGGAGCCTGCTTGGGATTCTTTCTCCTTATGTCTCTGCCCCTCTCCCATGTGGGCACATGTACACTTTCTCTCAAAAGTAAATAAACTTAAAAAAAAAAAGCAGGAACTTCAGAGCTTCAGGGAACAGGTGGCTTGAGCTGGAGCACAGATCAGAGAGTGAGAGTTTGCTGTTCTGCTAGTAAAGCAGACCCAGAGGCCACCCCATACCAATCCAAACTGACCAGACAGTGTGACCCCCAGACTGGCCTGTTGTGTGGGACAAGCAGTCCAGAAGTGCCCTGTTAAAACACTTAATTTAATTAACGCCAGACTTTATAGCAAGTCAACTCCCACACGAGAGCTGGGGGTTTACCATTGCTGTTCTAAGAGACGGGTATTTAGATCGACTTCTGGTGTTTCTTTTTCTCCCCTTTTAACAAATGTAATACATAGCCACTTTGTAGAGACTTTAGAGAAATATAGATAATAGGAACGAAAAATTATCCATCAAAACAATCACAGTTAATACTTTTGTGTAATGTTCTTTACATCTTCCCGGTCTTTTTTCGAGCAGGGACTACGCTATTAATATTGCTTTCTGCACCAAACAGATCACAGATGTGTTTCTGTATCATTTCCCAAAGTCACATTTACCAAATGTCCCCCCGAGACAAATCAAAGTGGCCATCATCAGAAAGGCTGGTGTAGGCTTGCATTGTGTCAGTGCCTCAGGCATTCATACCTATCACATAAGAGCGAGGTTTGCAAAGAGCACCCTGCCAGCCTATCTCAAACTTACTTAGCCATGGGATCCTTCTGTAATGTAACATTTGGAAAACTACTGTTCTACAGAATGTCCTTGGTCAAAAGCTTCTACATCATTTGTAACAGGTGCATAATATTCCACTGTTATTTAAATGATCCATTGTAACCTATTATAGACAATACCATGTACATTTTTGCAGCTAAATCTTTATGAAACATTCATGGTAACTCCCTGGACACTCAATTGCTTTGTCAGGGATGTGACCATTATTTATTTTTTCTAGAAATGGATATTATAATGAAAATTTTCTTTGTTTTACAGGAGAACTTGAATGTGACATTTCACTTTTAAATTTATTTCGTTAATAATTAACACTTGGACACTTCATCAGGCAAGTCTCTACTAGACGCTTAATATTCCGCGTCTACACTAAGAGCAACATGAAAAAGCAACTGAAATTCCTATACTGCTGGTGAAAATGATACTTGGTACTTGGAAAAATGGTGGGCAGCATCTACAAAAAATGAACGCACGCACTCTGTGTATTAGTTTTCTAACAAATTACCACAAACTTAGTGACTTAAAACAAAACCATTGTTAACTCACAGTTCTGTAGAGCTGTAGTCTGACACGGGATGGCTGGGTTATCTGCTCAGGCACAGGGCTGAAATCAGGTTGGTAGGAGGACTGAATCCTCATCTGCAGCCTTTGGGGAGAAATCCACGTTCTAGCTCCGTCAGGGTGTTGACAAATCCTGTTTCCGTGCTGGCTGCCAGCTGAGAGCCACCCTTAGCTCCTGAAAGCCACCCCCCAGTCCTTGCATGTGGACCCCAGGATGATCAAGCCACCAATAATATGGCTAGAACCCCTGACGCTTCAAACTTCTCTGACTTCCTCTTCTGCTCCTGGCTGGAGAGGAACTCTGCTTTTTAAAGTGGCTGGTGTGATTAGATTAGGCCCACCTGGATAGCTCCCTATCATAAAGCCCACCTGGAAAACATCTCTGTCATCAGGGCATGGAAGCTCTTTTTGTATTTTGTATTTTGCCTGCCGCCTCCTTTGACTCCACTCCAGTCCTCGATGTATACCCAACAGAAATGCATGCATAACGTTTTCCAAAATACATGCATCGAATCCTAATAGAAACACGACTCAGTAGCCAAAAGCTGGAGAAAGTATTTAACGACAATAATGGTATATTTTTATAATTGTATACAGAAACGAGAATGAACAGACCACAGCTACTTACTTACACAAATGAACCTCACGCACACAATGCAGAGTCATGAGGCCAGTGTTTTACAGGACCAAGTTGGGGGGAACCGAACCCAGCCTAGAAAGTCACAGAAAGCTTTCTGGGGAAGGTACAACTTTTACTGCAAAGAATTAGAGCGAATGATGAGCGAAGGGAGGGCAGGACTGATTTTTCTATTGAAGGATTAATGGGAACGGAAGTAACATACTGTAAAAATTATAAGCAGCTGGGTATTATGAATGGATGGCAAAATGGGGGCGAGTGGAAATGGAGGCGGGTGGAAAATGGGGTGCCTAGAACTGGATGAAGATCAGAAGGTTGGAGAACTTTGCAGGCCATACTGAGAAGACTGACCTTAATCCTGCTGGTGATGGTGACAGAAGAGGTCCTTGCAAGGGGAAGGGCATGGACATATTTATAGTGGGGATCAGTGATACTGCAAAGTGGAAGGTGAAATTTCAAGAGGAAAATGAGGACATCGGATTAGTTAGGAGGTTGTTTAAGGAGCCCAGGTGAGAGCTGATGGGAACCTGACTTAGCTGGAGGGAAGAGGGGAAGGGACAATTTTAGAAGCCTGGATGCCTGGTACCCACCGCCCTTCCCCAAATCCCCTCTTAAAGCCCTACCAACGTTTTTGTAGTTTTGAATCCTATTAGCTCTCAGAAGGTGTGTCTGGAATCCAGTCTGGATTTCCACCAGCAATATGCCCATCGCCCCTCAAGTCCTGCTAGAATGGGAGCTTTTCAGACATTTTCTGTATAGGCAAATAACTGTACCTCATTATTTTACATTGTATTTCCGACTGAAAGCATTAACATTTTTTTTTTAATTTTTTTTTCAACATTTATTTATTTTTGCGACAGAGAGAGACAGAGCATGAATGGGGGAGGGGCAGAGAGAGAGAGGGAGACACAGAATCGGAAACAGGCTTCAGGCTCTGAGCCATCAGCCCAGAGCCTGACGCGGGGCTCGAACTCCCGGACCGCGAGATCGTGACCTGGCTGAAGTCGGACGCTTAACCAACTGCGCCACCCAGGCGCCCCGCATTAACATTTTTAAAATGTTCGCTGATTGTCATTTTGTAAAGTGTCAATTCATATTGTTTGCCAGATTTTTCTAAATGTGTTCATTTCTTCATATTGACTTGTAAGAAGTTATGTATGGAAGATGCTAACCCTTTTGATATGCATTTTTCTGTAGCCACACCTTTTAACTTTGTTTAGTCTAATTTTTCATTGATAACAGTTTCACATTATTGAATAGTTAAATCCACTGGGGCGCCTGGGTGCTCAGTCAGTTAAGCGTCCAACTTTATCTCAGGTCATGATCTCGTGGATTGTGAGTTCAAATCCCACATGGGGCTCTGTGCTGACAGCTCAGAGCCTGGAGACTGCTTCAGATTTCATGTCTCCCTCTGTCTCTGCCCCTTCCCCACTTGTGTTCTCTCTCTCTCTTTCTCTCTGTCAAAAGAAAAAAAAAAGAATGAAACATTAAAAAATTTTAAATAATTAAATCTATTAATCTATTATTTGTTTCTACCTTTAGAGTTAATGCATTTAGTGTTCTTCTCTAATCATGACTTGTGAACATTTGCCTATATTTTCTTTGGGTGCTTTACTGATTTTATTTAAATCTTTAATTGACAGGGGCTCCCAGGTGGCTAAGTTGGTTGAATGTCTAACTCTTGGCTTCAGCTCAGGTCATGACCTCCTGGTTAGTGGGTTCGAGCCCCACATTGGGCTCTGTACTGACAGTGTGGGATGCGCTTGGGATTCTCTCTCCCTCTCTCCCTGCCCTTCCTCCCCAAAAAGAAATAAACTTAAAAAAATCTTTAACATAGCATTTATTTTGGTATATAGTATTCTGTATCTTAATGTTTTTCCAGATAATCAGTTGGCTAAACCAAATGGATAATTCATTCTTTCCCTATTAGTTTGGAATGCCACTCATAAAATACATTAAATTCTCATGTCTTCAAAACAGGCTGTAATTCGTGGTAGGCCAAATTCCCCTCCATTAATTTTCTTTTACAAAATATTCTCAACTATTCTTGCAAGTAAGGGTTAAATTAGCTTCTCAAGAGTGAATTGAAATGTTTCCCATTCTTTTCTATGCTCTATATTCTTTTGTTTTTAAATTTTTAAAAATGTTTTATTTATTTTTGAGACAGAGAGAGACAGAGCATGAGCAGGGGAGAGGCAGAGAGAGAGGGAGACACAGAATCGGAAGCAGGCTCCAGGCTCTGAGCTGTCAGATCCCGACGCAGGGCTGGAGCTCACAAACCGTGAGATCATGACCTGAGCCGACAGTCGGTCACTCAACTGACTGAGCCACCCAGGCGCCCGGCTCTATATTCTTACAGTTTAAAATCTAAAGGAGAGGGGCTCCTGGGTGGCTCAGTCGGGTAAGCGGCCGACTTTAGCTCAGGTCATGATCTCGCGGTCCGGGAGTTCGAGCTCAGAGCCTGGAGCCTGTTTCCGATTCTGTGTCTCCCTCTCTCTCTGCCCCTCCCCTGTTCATGCTCTGTCTCTCTCTGTCTCAAAAATAAATAAATGTTTAAAAAAAATAAGTAAATAAAATAAAATCTAAAGGAGATATTGGTTCCTTAAAAGTTTGAGAGATTTTGCTTAGAAAATTTTCCGGGTACTGAAGTTGTCTGACATTTGTCAACTTCTTTTATAGTTTTTGGTCCATGTAACTGTACCACCCATCAGAACTGTTCTCTGGGGAGCCTGGCTGGCTCAGTCGGTAGACCATGTGACCTGTGATCTCAGGGTTGTGAGTTTGAGTCCCAAATTGGGTGTAGAGAGTACTTAGAAATAAAATCTTAAAAAAAACAAAACAACAAAAAACAACCCTGTTCTTTTACTAAAAGAGCATTTAATCAAAATGTCCAAAATATTAATGTATTCTACCTACAGTTAATTTATCTTTTTATTCATAATATGCATTCAGATTTTCTTTTTCTTGTCTGGCTGTGTCAAAATTGTTTTATTGGTCTTTACAAAGATCCACCTCTTGGGTTAAATATCAATCCCACTTTTATTCTTTCCTCATGCTTTTCCTAGATTTTTTTTTTTCTTCAGTTTTTGGCTTCTTGAATTGATTGCTTGGTTTATTTTTATTTGTTCATGGATATAAGCATGCAAGGCTCTAAGTTTTACTCAAGGTACAGCTTTGGGGCTTATTTTGGTTATATAATTTTTCCTAGTGTCATCAGCTCTGACTCTAATTTGTATTTTCTGTGATCTATGAATTATTTGACAGTATTTTAATTTCTAGTATTTAAAAAAATTATCCTTTTGTTATGAATTGCTCACTCTACTGCCTGGTGGTCAGAAAACGTGGTCTACAATATGTTACTTATAGTCTTACTATATCCTATATTTTTGTCCAGATTCCATGGATATTTGAAAAGAAGATGCATATTATGAAAATATTTTTTTTAAGACTGGGGTTTTCATGAAATTGCATTTTTTGCATTTTTGCTTTGCATATTTTGATGGACTATTACTAGGTACTGTTACCTTTTCAATATAGAATGTGCCCATACAAAGCAATTTTTTCCTTATATTCTATTCTTTTCTGATATCAATATGATTACTCCTGAATTATTTTGGAGTTAACGCTTTGCCTTGTCTTTACCACTCTGTTTAACCTGTGTCATTTCATTTCAGGTGAGCCTCTAGTGAAATGCATGCATGCTTTTGGGGAGTCTAGCTGGCTCAGTTGGTAGACCAAACTGATCAAGAGGGGGTAGACCCTCTTGATCTCAGGGTTGTGAGTTCAAGCCCCATATTGGGTGTAGAGATTACTTTAAGTCATCTTAAGTAATGACTTAATGACTTCATTTCTTTGACCCAAATTGAAAACCGAGCTTTAAACATTCTTTTTCATGTTTTATTTTTGAGAGAGTGCAAGGGGGGAGGGGCCGAGAGATGTCAAAAGAGGATTCCAGGTGGCTCCTAGACAGCAGGGAGCCCCATGCAGGGTTTGAACTCAGGACCTGTGAGATCATGACCTGAGCTGAGGTCAGAAACTCAACCGACTGAGCCCCCCCAGGTGCCCCACAAATCTAACTTTAAATAAGGATGTTTAGGTGACACATGGATTCTATTTTCCTTCTTATTGGGTCTGTTTCTTGTGTCTCCCTTCTTTGGCTGTACATTGATTGATCAAGGCTGTTTTGCTAATTTGTCTTCACTTTCTACAAACCGTGCAAGAACTGATTATACTTCCCTTTTGTTTTCTACTTCCTGACTGCTCCTCCCCTCCCCAACCAGCTGGCTATTTTTGCCATTCTAATGTAAAGGCTCCAATAAGCCACCAAGAACTTCAGATTCCTAAATACAGCGGACACGTTACTTTTCACAAAGCACCAGTCTTACTAAGCCCTCCAGTGACGTTCAACACGACTGATTATTCTGCCTCCCCCACTGCCCCTTATTCTATGACCCTGCACTTTTCTAGGTTTTCTTAATTTTTTATTTTAGAGAGAGAGAGAGAGAGAGAGCATGAGCAGGGAAGTGGGGCAGAGAGTCTTAAGCAGGCTCTGCACTCAGCGTGGAGCCCGATGCAGGGCTCCATCCCACGACCCTGGGATCATGACCTGAGCCAAAAATTAAGAGTCGGTTGCTCAACAAACATCCACTCAGGCGCCCCAGGACTTCTCTAGATTTTGTCTTGATTTTGTTATCTTTCTGTCTCTCGTCTCTCTCTTCCCTCCCTCCCCCTCCTGTCTGTGATCTCATCCACTTGTGGCTTCGCTTACCATGACTGACTTCCAAATCTCCAGTCCTTTCTGAGCTCTAAACTCATACCATCGCTCTCTTGACATTTCCACGTGATGTCTGACAGGCACATCAACCCTGACACGTCCCGACATGAGTGCAGGACTTTTCCCTCGTGACAACGCTCTCCTTCCCTCCATCTTCTCAAATGCACTGACAGTAACCTGCTTGTTGCCCACGCCATAACCCGAGTGTCGTTACTGGACCTTTTTATCCTCTACCCCTGACCCCTCACATCACTAAGTCCAAATGATTCTGCCTCCAATGTGTTTTTTGGAATTATTTGCTTCTTCCCACCTCCACTGCTAACAACCTGGTCCAAATGACCTTCACCTCCTGCCTGGACTATACAACAGTCTTCTTGCTACTCGCCCAGCTCCGTGCGAGCCTCTCTAAAACCCATCTTCTACCCGGCACCAGAAACAGCTTGCCGAAATACCTATCTGAAAAGAGCATTCTTCCACTTTAAACCTTCCCAAAGATTCCTTTGGTCTTCGAATCAAAGTCAAACCCTGCACTACACTGCAGTACAAGCTCCCCACCCCCATGATCCGACCAATGCCAACCACCCCAGCTTCTCATCCCTTCTCCTTCTCACCGCCTCCCCCTTCCTTGGGTTCCTCCAAAATGAACTTGTTCCATGGGCTCTCCTCACTCCTTCCACACTTTTGCAGGCCTGGCTCACCCCTGTCATCCAGGTCCCAGCTCAAAGGTTTAAGTCCCCTCCAAGAGACTCATTCTGATGTAGCCTTTCCTCCACACCCAAGTCATGTGACTCTATTTTCATCGTGCTTATCACTATCTCAAATTATACAGAAATGTTGTTTCTGTGTTTCCATCCATGGACATATAAACCCCTTGAACGCTTTTATTTTTCCACCTTTGTGTCCTCAGTGATGATCATGCCTGGCATTAAATAGGTGCTCAATAAAATGGGTCAAATGAAAATGACTCTCAGTAAATCCCACTACCCTGATGCAGGCATAGAATGATGGAGAATTGGATTCAGCAGATCCAATACTGTCTATACCACTTACTACGTGTGTCTTTTAGCAAGTTATCTGACCCTCAATTTCCTCATCTGAAATATGTGGACAACAACAGTATTGACCGTAAGGAGCTGTACAGAGCTACTATCTGAATTAAATGAAAAAAAACACCTAAGCCCTTGGCACTATGACCACCAGATAATAAGAGCTTAATAAATTATAGTGAGCTAGTATATGTTTATAAATAACTCTCTCTCTCTCTCTCTCTCACACACACACACACACACACACACTTTGGTGTTCATCTTCGTTTGCCTTAATGGTTCTACTGTCCCGCCTTTGAGACCCCGTCTTGTGTGTTCTCATCAATATTACCTCTCAGGAGCAGAATCTGAGTCACTAACATTCTCTGACCAGTTCCTAGCCCACCCCAGCATGGCTGTGAGCTTTTATAAGCCTCTTTAAGTGATTTACCTAAAAACATCAACATTCTCCCTCCAGTATAATACAGCGAGTTCAAGCAGCCTACGTTCTGTGTACTTCCTCAGAGGTCCGTGAATAGTAAATATACCCAGGTCTATATAAATATCAGGCAAGTTGAAAGACATAGAGTAAAATCATCTTTGCACTTACCATAAAAATCCTGTGAGTGCACGTTAAAGGGGTAACCTGCATTAGAACAAGATACGCCCCTTTTACAACAGGTACTGGCCGGGACAATTCAGTCTTTGTCATTTATTACTTTTATTTGGACAACATATATACATATGTACAAAATACCAACTGTCAGAATCCTCTTTTATAATTTCATTTGATTTACAAAAACGGGACAGCAAAATAACTTAGGTCACTAATACTGTACAAAAATAAAACTGATTAAACAGTTGTAAAGATCAGTATCTTACAGTGTTACAGATCATTCATCTGTTGTGAAAGAACATCTCAATCTATCCAGAGTGATGGGCGCTGTGCGAAATCTACCTGCAAACTGACAACTAATCAATTCCTGTAATATGACTACCAAATGTAATTCTCAAAAGAAGCATGATGTAGAGTTAGACCTTAAAGCTGGGGCATCATTCCACAGTGGTGAAGGGCTTTCTTCTTTTCTAACCAAGGAGAGGAGTTATCGTAACTCTAAAACTATTAAATTTTCCAAAATATGACAATTACTTACAGTATTAGATAAAACGACGTTTCTTTCTTTTTAAACACCTGCAACAGTCTTTCGAAAAATTCAGTTTGGTTAAAAAAGTAAACAAAAATTACTATCCTGCATTTGGATTTTTATACGTTAAATCCATGGTCTTTTTAATATAAAAAGTAATTCCTTCATAGTTTGAGTGTTCAATGAACTGTAGTAGTCCTATTTGAACCATATCTTGATATAGTAAATCTAATTAGAATGCTGGTTCCTGTTTTGTGGCATGTTAAAACAGGATTTATCACGAAGAATAAAAAGCCTTGAGTTTATACGTTACGTTACTATAACATGTAAGAGAATATCAAATGTGTGTTCTTCAACAACTTGAAAAGGCAAGTAACAACTTTTTTTGGGAAGTAAATTGTGCAATTTTTTTTTTTTTTTTAAAACAAGTTGCTGCATTTATATCCGCCTAAGTAAGTGCTGGACGAAAGCCACATATAGATTTACTCCTGAAACTACAAAGATTGTCTTTCACTGACTTTGCTTGGTTTTCCTTCATTTCTTTCTGCGAGGGGGAAGATGAGTTTGTCCAAGTTAGCGGGTTGCTAGGCAACCCCAAACTCCTCACTCACTAAAAGGCAGCCTGTAGAGGGTCACAGGCAGAAACATTCCATGAGCTCAGTTAAGAAAGAGACAGCCTAACCTATTTCATATGGGAGAACAGATGTCCTTAAAACTCATTTTGGACACAGAAATTAAAATTTGGTTTAAAATAAGCGTTTCAAAAATCTGAAACAGAGGTAGAAAGTGTTCTTTATTTTTCCTGACATGTTTTCCCGTGAGAAAACACTTTCCTTTTTATCTCAATGGACCGTTCCCAGTCCCTAATGTTAAAAGCAGTTCTCTTTACAGAACTACTAATACGACTACATTGGTGAAACAAACAAAAGTAAAACACACCATGCTAGTGATGGCTATTGGATTGGACGTCGGAGTCAGCCGTGACCCACGCCGGCTGTAGGAACCCACACTGGTTCTAAACTGTCAGGTGAAGTAACAAGTTCGCGGACAGGGAGGCACCCTGCGTTTGCGTGACACATCTCACAGCACACGTATCCACGAGAGTGCATCGGAGCTCCCTGTTTGAAATATCAGATAAAATTGCCAGAAAAGCACGATTTCTGACAAAAGAAAATGTAAACATTTCTCCCACGATCACAGCTGACTCCCCTACTTGAGGTTTCTTCTTAGCTATGAAAACAGTTCATTTTTCTGGCCAACGTGACGGCCAAAATTAAGTTTGCAGGTAAATGGCGGATTACGGATGCAGTGGTTTAGGCCATTGTAGACACCTGGATACAAGACATATATAGTGGTGAGGCTTCTGATGGAAAAGATACAGTGATGTGTTTTCCTTCGTACGTATGGAAGTGTGCCTTTCGTTCTCCAAAAGGGACAGTTTTGAAGTCACCTTGGAAATCATCAGGGTATTTTCCCTCGGGACTCACTCCTCACAGGGATGTGCTTTTCTTTTCACAGGTCAGCTCCCTTTTCGTTTCACACAACTCTTGCACCTGTTAATGGGAGTTTGTGGGAACATGGGAAGGAGACCAACACATCTTTTCTCCACAAAATAGGTGTTTCCAGAGCAACTTAAGGTCATGCACCCATTCAAATAAAACCCAACAGAGTCAAAACCCTCTCCCTTCGTGGCATTAGAACAGTAAGATGACATTAACTAAAAGGATCGGAAAATTTGGAAAAGTTAATAGAGTTAAAATTCTGTTTGTTCTTTTTGAAATTAAAAAAACAAAAATACTACCCTCCTTCTCCTTCAGCATCTGTTGTATATATTCTGCCCTCACATCTCTGCCATGATTTCATAGGGAAATGTGTATACTGTAAAAAAAAAAATAATAATAAAAAATAAAAAATAAAAAAAAAGCAGATTATAACGTGGTTCCAAACAGAATGTCTGCTTCTATCCTTAAAGCATGTACTGAACTTCTTCATCCTCTGCATTAAGAAAATAAAAGTGCAGCTTATGTTCAAAAAGTACGAGTCATACAAAGCAAGGTTTCAAAGTTCTGTACTTAGTGTAACCTTTTGAAGGTTTGTCTTGATTAGTATAAATTCAGACTGCTTACCCATTGACTATAAGTAACTTTTTTTTGTTTTGTTTTGTTTTCGAGTCTTTAGATGACAGATCATGCTGGAATAGGTGCGCTCTTGCTTGCGTAAAGACAGCTGTGCTATGGCGTGGTGGGTGGGTGGGTGGGTGGGTGGGCGGCTGGTTGTTCTTTGTCTCAAAGGTTAACGTGATTCAAGAGAGTGGTTTTGCTAAAGAAACCGAAGCACACTCGTCATTACATCGAAGAGGGTAAGAAAACAACTCTGAGAGACAGCAAGCAGGAAGGGCCCAGGATCACCGTGTGATGCCACAGGTCAGCTCACCCAGTCCGACATATGTACACCAGTGTTGAATCTTTAAAAGTCTACCCCGCTCCTGGCCTTATCCCCCCCTCCCCCCGCCCCCCTCCGCCCCCCACCCCACCCCCCCAAAAAATAAAGGAGAGAGAGAGAGAGAGAGAGAGAGAGAGAGAGAAAGAAAAAAAAGCATTTGCCTTCCCTCCAACAGTCAGAGACGGTCAGAGTGCCTCTGCTTGGGGACCAAGTGTGGACTTTGATCTCAGGCTACGCTGTGCTTTTTAGAAAACCAGGCGGGGGACAGGGGGCGGAGGGTGTGACCGCGGGGCGGTGACTGGGGGGGGGGGGGGCGGACGGGCGCGCCCCTCCCGGGGTGGAAGGGGGGTGGTGGTGGTGGCGGGTTTGGGAGGGTGCTGGGGGGAGGGGAGGTGACAGTCCTGTCCGGCGGGCGCGCCCGGCCCTCACAAGGGGTTGGCCAGCGCCTTTTTGGAGCGCTTGATCATACTGGGGTGGAACTCGGTGTGGCGCCGGGCGTGCTTGGTGAGGTGGTCGCTCCTCATGAAGCGCTTCTCGCACAGGGGACAGCGGAACTGCTTCTCGCCCGTGTGCGTCCGGTAGTGGCGCGTCAGCTCGTCCGAGCGCGAGAACTTTTTAAGGCAGTCTGGCCACGTGCAGGGGAAGGGCCGCTCACCTGCGAGAAAGGAGGCAAGACAGGGCGCGGTGACACAGCACATCCCAGGAGTGCGCGCTCCCAGCCGCCCCTCCCCACCCCCAGGACGCGCAGGGGGGACCCCCGGGACCTCAGACAGTGACTGCCTTGGGACCGGCATTAAGCCGCCCGCCCCGGGGGGCACCGAGCAGACGGTTCCGAGAAGCGTCTTCTCAGAGCACGTGAACTTGCTATTTTATGCCCCAGGGATCCCTGAGAGCCTTGGACATTCTTATTCGGTTGCTCAGGTTCTCTCCCAGAATCAAAAACCTCAGCCCTTGGCTGATTTCCCGGCGCTGTGGACCTCAGGCCGCACGTCCAACCAGCCCCCCAGCCGGAGCTGCGACCCCCCCTCCAGCTGCTGAGTGCCCTGGCCGCCCAGCGTCTATGTCCCCAAGCCTGGTGACAGCCCCCTCCCCACCTCCGACAGGAAAGCTGGCTTGCTCCTGAGCACCTCGGCCAGGAACACTTTCAGGGACATGAAATCTGCTTCCGTGCAAAAGGCCTCGCTTTAAGTCCTATTGCCTTAACACAAAACAGCTCTGTGTTCCCTCCTTTGGGTGTCCGAAGACAGCTATCGTGTCTTTCTCTGATCTCTTGTTCAGACTCAACAATCCCAGTTTCTTCCACAGAACAATGAACCTCATTCTAAACTGTTAAGAGGGAAGGGCTCCGCGTGAGTTAACTCACTGAATGCTCACAGGACTCCCCGCGGAGGTGGCCCATTTCACAGATGGGGAAACAGGCTTTTAACACCTGCCAGGTGTTTCCGGGGCGCCCCTCCCACCCCCCTTGTGGTCACTTTCCTCAGATTCAGCATATTGTCTGCACATCGCACTGAAAATGCAGCTAAGCCTCACCCTCCAGGCGTGAGCAGGCCACCTCCTGGCCCCGGAATGGCAGGAGAGGGCCTGTGCCCACGTTTGCCCGGGTCCCGCGCAAGCACAAAGGCGGAATGAGCTGTTTAAGACGAGAGTGTTGTGTGCTCCTCTTGTGAGCGCCTGCCTGCCTGCCTGTTTCTCACCTCCTTCTAGCAGAGCCCAAAGTGGATGCTTCACAGACCCAGGGCTACAGACTCCTGCCCTCCACAGAACTCTCCAGAAGAGTGCATGTTTTCTCACTCCCGTCCCCACCTTCCTGGCTGAGAGCTGTCCAGAGTGGTGCATCTGAGTCATCCAAATATTATTCATCCTTCCCCTCCCCCCGGGCCAGCTTCTCCTACCCGGTGCCAGAGATGTAGACATACTGATAATAAGGACAAAACCAAACCTTTGTCAGCTTCGTGACAATTTCCACATGGCTAAGGTTTTATTTGCTAGTCTCTCCGCAGAATAATGGTCCTCACACCCCGTACGACCTCCTTGTTCTTATGGGAAGCCCGGCATGGGCACAACGAATCTGTGTAAGTAGATTCGTTATATGTGGGTCTGTGTGTAAATCCCCACGGAGCTGGGGGCTGAAAAGCCACAGCAGCACAAGGCAAGAGCAAACCAGCGAATGCCGAACCAAGGTGGACACGGGTGCTGGGGTTAATGAGGCATGAGGATGCTCGAAGTCGCCAGGAAGGGCCCCCAACCCCCCAAAACAAAACAAAAAGAAACCTCGCTTCAAACCCAAACCCTCTGAAACACTCAACGACGTGGAATCGAAAACTACACTTTTGCGTCTTCTGCTGGACCCAACGGCACCCTACCCGGTTCAGAACTTTGGAACAAAAGGTGGAATGCAGTTTGCCACAGCCCGGCAAGGTCGAGCCTCCTAGGACAAGGACAACATCATGTGTGGTCGTGTGCTGTTTATACTGCCGTGCGTTGAGTAACTGCCCACGCGCATGCTACATATGTGTGTGCATGTGTGTGTGCAGAGCTGAGTCTGTTCATCCTCCAGATCGCTCACATGACCAAAGCTTGCTCAGAAGTTCCCGGATTGCTGGGGGGAGACAACTTCTGCCTGTTGCAGAACGAGACGGCCACCAAGTCCTCTTAATCCCGTGAGGGGTCTTTGGGAGAGATGTTCTCTTAAATATGTTCTGTTAACATATACAACAAAGGGTCAGAATTCACACAGCAATGAATTTTATAACTATAAAAGCAAACCAACCGAGACCGAAGTGAACAACCCTCTCTTATCTCTCCGTCCCGGAGCCGTTCTCTCCACTGCTTTATGATTTGGTGGTGAGGAAAGCGACCGAAAGGAAAAGCTCAGTGTTTTCTCAGTGCTTGTTAGGACAAAAACTCATTGGAGGGATTTTCTCGGAGGAGTGGTAATGTGGGTTAGCTTACTCACTGGCACATGTTTCTTTCAAGTGAGTCAGGAGAGGAGGTTAATTTATTGGAAAGGATCTGTGTCCACTGTGGGGAAAAATGGATCAGAAGACCTCTCTGCTGTGGGCTGGATTGGAAAAGAAAGAAGGCACTCCTTCTGTTTTAGGAAGATGGCTTTGTGGAAGCGATACTCAACGGAAAATTGTCATGAAGCCTGAATCGGCTCTAAGTACAGAACTTACAAGCATTTATGCTTACAATTCACAATTCACATATGTTTCAAGTGTAATCAGAGTCCCTTCCCATTGAATTCACCTTTGGTCTAGCTTATGCCTACCCTGTCTTCACTGCCCTCCATGGTTGTCACCACGTGACTGCTCTCTTCCTTCTAACCCAGATGCTGCCATTGACCTAGCATCTTTATCCCTGTTGCAGAGAAGAGGGGACCACCTAGTGAGCCCAGAGCAAATCAGAGCCAACAGTAGCGTTTGTTAGACTCATATTACTTGTATAATTCAACCTTACAGTTTCTAAGCATTTAAAAAAAGATCTACTTGTCAGTGACTTCCTAGTGTAAAGGCTCCAGGATCATTTTGATTCTTCTTGGATCCCTTGGAAAAACATTAGGAGATTTTTGGTCAGTGATCTAAATCAGGGGTTTAGCAAACTACAGCCCACAGGCCAAATCTGACCTGCCATCTATTTTTGTAAAATTCCATGAGCTAAAAATCGTATAAACACCATTCTTCTATTTGGTTTTTAACCAAATAGTTGGGAGGAAAAATCAAAAGAATAATAATATTCTGGGATAGGAGAAACTTTGATGGGATTCAAATTTTCGCGTCCATATACAAAGTTTATTGGGCCAGAACCATGCTCATTTGTTTCTGTATTATTATCTCCGGCTGCTTTTTCACTATAACAGCAGTCTCACATGGTTGCAACCGAGACTGTACGGCCCATGAAGTCTAAAATATTTGCTATCTGGTCACTCGTAGACAGTGGGCGGACACATGATCTCAGTCTGAAAATCTGAACTTGTAGCTGGTGTGCACCAGAGTTTGCAAATCCAAACATCTTCAGGAGTCAGACACATAATAAAAATGGGTGTGGTGCGCCTGGGTGGCTCAGTCGGTTAAGCGTCTGACTTCAGCTCAGGGCATGATCTCATGGTTCATGAGTTTGAGCCCTGCGTTGGGCTCTGTGCTGACAGCTCAGAGCCTGGAGCCTGCTTTGGATTCTGTATCTCCCTCTCTCTCTGCCCTTCCTCTGCTCATACTCTGTCTCTCTCAAGAATAAACATTTTTTAAAAATTTAAAAAATAAAAATGGGTGAAATGCTAGGTGTATTAGATCATGGATTGTAGTGGAATCCATGGCCGACTGGACGGCTCTTTGTCCCCTCAAAGGCATTCACATTCAACACTTTATAAAACATTGTGCCAATCAAACAATGTGTGTGTGCAGGAAGCCTGGATTCTTCTTGGAGACTTACAATTTGTATCCCTTTGAAACCATCTACCTCTTTAACCCAGTGAAGAGTTTATACACAACCTACTTTGGGATACATTTCAGCTTGTTAGCTAATAATAGACACATAATAAGGTATCATCCAGAAAATGATACATGTTTTGCACCTAAGAAAGTATGGAATGGCGAAATCGTAGGTAGAGAAGGAACAGAATTTAAGGCTGCATGGGACCAGAGATGGTGGGCAGAGAAGAGAGGCTTGCCCGTCATCTTGCAGCCAAGAGGAAATCAAATCAGGCCTTTTTTTCACTCAGCGCTAAGGCCCACAAAGAACAGGTAGCCTTCTTCACACAGAACGAATCATATGGCAAAGCAACTATCAATTAAAGAATCTTTAAACTTGTCTTTAGTATTAATGAGGGAGCTACCATCCTCCAGGGGGGTTGGGGAAAAGGAACAGACATGTACTAGTGTTTTATTTCTGGCCTTTACAGGAAAACATAGCCAGAGGCAGTGACACAATAAACTCTTGCTTTACTGGAGCAGAGCTGTTAACAGCACAAGTTCCTCTGCGTTCTCATTATTTATACACCACTCCCCTCCCCTTTGAGCAACGCGCTAAGCACCTCTCACTGACAGACTCCGCTCAGAGTATAAAATAAACTTGATCAGAACGGCTACTGAATACTGCACCTGGTGTGTAAAAGACTTCCTTTGCAGAGGCAGGTCAGGCCTCCAGAAGGCTCCTGGGCCTCCAATGGGTTCGAGAGAAGTGGAGTAGAGCCTGCTGGCTACGTGCTTGCCTGCTTAGCACAAAGGACGGAGCCTCCACCCCGCTTGGTGATTAGTCGACAAGCCAAGTGGGGAGTTCTCCATACAGAGGGAGAAAGACTACAGTGGGAGGACTGCTAACTGGCTATACTCAACCCCCCTCCAGGTTCCCCTGAGTTCAGACAGGCTGCCCCTGGGGTACTGGCCTGGGGTCCGGGAGACCCCTGCTCTCAATGCACTGCTTTCCCACCTGGTTCTCCTTCCCTTCCACAATGCCACAGAAGGACCTAAAATGGGCTAAAGCAGGAAGGTTAAAAGTACAAATTCTGAACCTCCCATTGCTTCTGACAAACGTAACTCCATCTAGTAAAACCAGAAGGGATCTCTAAAAATGCCAATGAAGAAACACAGCTTCTCGCGGATATACAAAATCAGGGCCACTTCTTCAGGAAAAAGTAGTGTTTTTTGATCGAAAAAAGCAAGTAGGATTCCAGAGATAAAAGGATAATTTGATATTAGAAAATCATATTGATATGGTTCCCTGTTTTAACAGACTAATACATCTGCTCCTACCCTCACACACAGAATCTCTTGAAAAATGCAAAATGGCGTTTGATAAAATTCAACATCCATCCCTAATAAAAAGCTTTTAGGAAAATAGAATGATTCCTTAACAGGATAAAAAATATAGATCTGAAACCTTTTCCTAGCAAGGTCAATAGTAAAATAAAGGTAGCATTCTATTAAAGTCAAGCTCAAGGCATGGATGGACACTGCCCCCATCATTATAGCTACTTAATGTTGTTTAGGAAAAGTGAGTGAGCACAATTAGATAACAAAATAAGACGTAAATCACTGGAAGGAGAAGGTCAAATCAGAATTATTTACAGCTGATACAACTTTCTATCTGGGAAGTCTCAGAACAATAACCAAAAAACTAATATAAATTAAAAATGCATTCATAGGTGTAAGTATACAAAAGAACAATGGTTTTCTTACATGCTAACCACAGCCAATCAGCATAAGCCTACACTAAAAGTTCAGGACCTGCATGAAGAAAATCATAAAACTCTGATATAAAGGAAAATGAATATTGGAACATTTCTCATGTTCTTCGATGGTAGGACTCAATGGCATGAATGTGGCAATTCTGTGCAGATTCATCTATGAATGTAACACGTACCATAGAAATTCTTTTTTCGTGAACCTGACAAAATTATTCTAAAGTTAATTTGGAAGACTAAATACACTCAACTCGCCAAGAAAATTTTGCAATAGAACAACAATAAGTGAGCACTTGCAATACCAGTGATTAAAATGTATGATTAAAGCTGCAATAATTGAGATAGCACGAGACCAGCACAGGAAAAGACGAATCAGTGGAACAGAGTCAAGTCTGAAAATAAACCCAAGGCTCGACAGGGATGGGGGTCTTTCAAATTAGTGAAGAAATGAATATTTAATTCAATAAATGGCATAGACATCTGGTTAAAAACATTAAATCTGGATCCCTGCCTCATACCTTTCCCTTCAATAAATTCCAAACGAGCTCTATACATAAATGTAAAAAATAAAACCGCAGAGGTGAGAGAAAATATAGGCGACTATTTTTAGAATCCTGAAGTGGGGAGAAGACTGTCTAAATATGAAACCAAAGGCAAAATCCTATTTGAAGCATAGTTTTGAGATACAATAAAAAATTTTAAACTTCTGCATAGTAAAATATATATATAAGTGAAAAATTTTAAGAGCCAGAACAGTGAACTAGTAAAGGAAATTCCAGCATAAGACAAAAAGTTAAAATCCGTAATATGAAATGGACACTGAGAAATCAAAATTAATAACCCAATTTAATAAAATTGGGCAAAGATGCAAATAAGTAATCAATAAAATAAGAACTACTAATGGCCAATAAATAAATATATGGCAATATATTCAATCTCACAAGTAACCAAAACATGCCAATTAAGACTCCAATGAAATATACATCAGGCTGGTGAAAATGTAAAGAAGTGTGTTCACAGACCCATTGCTGATGGAGGCATCAGGAAACCGACCTTTTACTGCATGAGTGGGACTTATAACTGATCTAGTGCTATCTGGCAATGTATTCATCTAGGAATTATTTTTGGTAATAATAAAGAACACGGAAGTATACAGGGATACCAGCATTGTTCATAAAAGCTAAAACTTGGTAACAACTTAAATGTCTGACAATAAAGAAAGGGTTTGATACATTATAGTGTATCCATAAGGTGGAATAATATGTACTTGTTACAAAGATACTAGATCGTTTCAGAATGAAATGGAAAAATGTTAGCAATACACCACTAAGTGAAAAGGACAGAGTATTATCTGCTGTATATGTATATGGAACATCTATGGAGAGAAAAAATCCTGGAAGACTATATACAAAATAGGAGCAGTAGCTATCTACAGGTGGGGCGGGGTGGGGGGAGGGGAGGATAAAGAATAACATTTTCTTTCTGTAATTTTCCCGTATTTTCTGATTATTTTTGTAAACAAGTACAAATTTATGAGACAAAGTCAGAAAAAAGTCAACAGAAAACAAAGGAAGCATGCATTTGAGTTTAAATGTTTCCACAAATGGGTGGATCTTTGATCAACAATATATTCTACCTGGAGAAGTGGGGGCCAGGTATTTATTTTCTATTGAGAAATTAACACTCCCGTGTCCGAGACCAAAGTAAGAAGGATCATTCTGTTTCCTTCTCAAATTGTTAGAAAGTGAGAAACTTTCAGAACGTACTTCGTGTGTTTTTTCTCACTCTTCCTTCACCCCCTCCTCTCCTTCCTTTTCTATATATGAAGGGAAAACTGCCCTCCAAGGACAGACGAGAAGCCCCCTCCAGACGCAGTGTTAATAGGACAGTAATGGTAAGGCTGCCCCACGGAGGGGTGAGTTTGTTGGGAAGCAGGGCAGTGAGCGTGTGCAGAGGTACAAAGCCCGGGGTCCAATACAGGGTTCATGGGTGAGACTGGCTGGCCGCATACCCACACAGACCTGCCCAGATCCCAGGCCTTCGGCACCCCCATCCGGTTGTCCACTATCACATGTCCTCATTCCCCACGGGAGAGTCAAGTTGACTTGTGGGTACAAGATGGGAGCCTTTGCTCTATTGTTTTTCTTGTGTGCTACCACCAAGGGTGGAAGTGCCCATGGACTTGACAGAGGAGGTATGTAGGCCATCTTTGGGAGTAGACAATTCTATGCTTCCCTGTGTAAATCGTTCCAATTAATTATGACCTCAAAAATCAAGAAACCAAAAGCCTCTTGTTTGCTCCAGAAAATATTGCTACCTACATATGCATATGTAGATGTTCTGAAAACATAAAAGCACTTGACAGGCCTAGAAGCATGATCCTGCCCGAATGCCATCCCATCATACTGCCATTTGCTCTCGGCCCCTCTTTGAATCCCTCTTGTGATCTGGTTTCTTTTTATATTTTATTTGTTGCTACCACAGAGTCATTTTAGAGTCTGAATGGGAGATTTTACTTCCCGGCCCCTGTGTTTTTCTGTGGAGGGAAGCTTGCCTCATTCTTTAGGTTCTGAACTGGGAAGTGTGTCTGTAACATCTGTCACACGGCACTTCTTCAGTGCAACGTGTTGGTGTCCAGGAAGCAAGCCCGTCCTAATACTGTGTGTGTATCCCCAGCCTCAACTGATCTGTCAGACAGCTCATGCGCTGGGACCTCAGACGTGGAGACGGCAGACAACAGATTCGGGACTCTAGGCAAAAGGTATGTCCCGACGTCTCGGTGATACAGTCCCGATCTCAGCAACTCTGCATCGGCACAGGTGGAGTGACCTCCCCACAACCACACGCCGAGGTCCAGGCCCAGATCCGCTGGTTCCCATGCCCACATCCTTCCTGCCATCCCAGATCACACTGCTTCTGCCCAGTTGTTTGTGGGAAAGAGAACTAATAAATGAACCCACTAAACATCGAACAGGATGTAAGTGTTTAATGGCAAAACTATCCTGAGAACACAGATCCTTGAATCTTTGCATTCTGGGTGACTTTTGTAACCATCGAATTCAAACCTGTTGTGTTTCAGATCACACTGACTCAGGGCAGATTACTTGCCCAGAGATGAGAACTGGTTTTCTTTTTCTTTCTTTCGTTTTTTTTTTTTTAATGTTTATTTTTATTTTTGACAGAGAGAGAGACAGAGCATGAGCAGGGGAGGGGCAGAGAGAGAGGGAGACACAGAATCCAAAGCAGGCTCCAGGCTCTGAGCTGTCAGCACAGAGCATGACATGGGGCTCGAACTCACAGACCTCGAGATCATGACCCGAGCCAAAGTCGGACGCTCAACTGACTGAGCCACCCAGGCGCCCTGAGAACCGGTTTTCAAATTCCTCCTTCAGTTTGGAGCACAAGACAAGATTGGATGCAACACAAGAGCAAAGGCACTAACTCAAGGCAGAGAGAGCCTTCTAGTACGTGATTCTCTCATTCTCTTATTCCCGGGCTCTTCCTTCCAGCTGGATTGGCTTGAGGGGCAGGGGTGGGGGTGGGGGCAGGCATTTACGGTTTAAAACAAATAAGTGCTGCTGAGCTTTAAGTTGCAAAATAGCGTCTGAAAAATGGAAAGCAGACCCTGAAGTCCTTAAATTTAAAGTCTCTTGATTGGCCAGTGCTTCCTACCAAGACCTGAGCTATACAGAGAGGCTGGAGGGGCTGAGTTTGGAGAACAGACGTAGAGGTCCCTAAGAAGTGCCCCGCATTCTCTATTCTGCTAATACAGGGGTGGGCAGTCCCAAGGGGGCCGACCACTGCTGCCCGCACCAGCCCCTCTGGAAGGTCCCCACAGGCCAGGACACCTGAGGGATCAGGCCCACGACCACACGGTTGGGAGAAGGCCACAGGGGTCCTTAGTCACAGAATGCAAGGATCTATCACCTGCAGCCATTGTACAGCGATCCCCTTCAGCAGAGGATGCCAGTGCATGAGGACCAAGACCCAAGCTAGAGCATGACACCCCAGGGGAGACCACCAAGGTCAAAGGACGGTGCTCAGCGGACGGTGTGCAACATCGACAGCCCTTTCCTGATGCCAAGATGCCAAAAAAAGAGGTGGGTCTCTCACCAACCAAATGCTAGATCACTCCCAGGAGAAAGAAAGGCAAAGGGAGAGGGAGACAACTCTGATTTTGCAAACACTTACCCAAAGAAGAACACCATTCAATAGAGAAGTGATGGAGACACGCTGAAGAGGATCAAGAGGAAATTTCTCAACCAACAGCACAGATGGGTGGGGGTGAGGGTGGGGCTTGAGAACCCAGTTCTGACTGTGGACAGTTACACTGTGCACACCCCAGGTTTTAGTGGGGAATTTGTGCCCAGTGCACACAGGCGCTTTGGAAGGCCCCCTGAGACTTTTGGCATCCTTAGCAGACACAAAGATAACCTTTCTGTTTGTGCACTTAGGCGAAATCATGTGGCATCCACAGCTTCCGGTCTGGAGTGGCCGCTATCCAGAGGGCCGGATCTCTGAGAATACCACGGGTCGGCGACAAAAAATACAGGAGATGAGACTGCTGTCTTGTTAGAAAACTGTCTGGTCTACCTGCCAGCCAGGCTGTGGCACTCGCCACGACTCAGGGGGCCTAGTGATGCTGTGGCACTGTTGTCAGCCTCTTGTCCCCAGGCTCAACCACTGTAGGACACTGCCGGCCCCACAGGAGGGCTGCGATGACCGTAGGCCATGTGGGCCACTGTCAAATCATTTTTCAAGCTTTAATGGAGCCAGCCATTAATTCATATTGCCTGGGCCCCTGGGTGGCTCAGTCAGTTAAGAGTCTGACGCTTGAATGTGGCTCAGGTCATAATCTCACGGTTCTGTGGGTTCAAGCCCTCCACTGGGCTCTGTGCTGACAGCATGAAGCCTGCCTGGGATTCTCTCTCTCTCCCTCTCTCTCTGCCCCTCCCCTGCTCATGCTCTCTCTCTCTCTCTCAAAATAAAAAAAAAAATTCATATTGCCTGGTGTTTGGTGACCACAAAGCTTGGAGGGACTCAGCCACCCGAACTTCCCCAAGGAGTCCCCCTGCCTGGCTCCCCCCACATCTTCCTCGGGAAGAAATAACTCAGGTTAGAGGGGGAGAGCCCACGTTTCTGTATGCTGGGGACCCCCTCCTCCCCCCCGCCGCCCTGCCTTCAGAGGGATAATGCACACCAGACAAGCCTCTGGTGGCTGGCCACTGGTAAGATTTATGACACGAAAGAGAGGAAGCCAGCTCTTTCTGCTTATTTTCGTTAAAACAGCAGTGGTACAAAACTACCGTAGAATTATGGCAGCATAGGGATTTAAGTCATTTTTATGTGTTTTTTGTAAGTTATTTTTAAGAGCTAATTTTTGCCTCTTACAATTTATTATGGTGTTTTTGTTGGGCATCACACGCTGAATAGACTCCTGAATCCCAACGGGAACTGTCGTATAAACAGCCCATCTTTGTAAAGATGGGGCCTTTATCTATTAACACACAGGGTGACAAACGTTCACGTAAGCACAACTCATTTCTCTGGGCATTAAAACAGACAGACGGCTGGAATTCAGACCAAGCAAATGGCTCTGCTTATCACACTGCTGCTGTTAACCTTATTCCACGAGAGGCTTTGGGTACCGGCTTCTAGAATATCCAGAGAAGAGGACATACAGGTATGAGCCTGAGCACGTGAAATAACATGTTGAAATAACCTATTTCCTGCGAAGACCATTTAGTACATGCACTGGTGGCCTATCTTTTAGGATGAATTCCAGAGATAGTTCAGAGTCCTTTCTGTTCAAAGAGGCAGGGGAAAAAGTGCTGTCATACTAATCTGTCCCTCATTTTGTCAAACTTCTGCTCTTTGGACCATCCTGTCTATAGTTCTACGTGGGCAGACAGAGTGGGTATCTGTTGGTTTTGCCTGTCCGGCATGCATTGCCTCTTTTGGGTACTAAATAGCACACCCTGAATTTCCTTTTGGAAACCACCCCTTCCCCACTCTAAGTCTATGTGATTTCAGGGTGGAGAGTGACCCCACACCCCAAAGCTTGATTGAGTTCAGGGACAGACACAAGGTTCTGACTCCACTGTGAAGATTGAAGCCTGTGACTTTTGCTGGAATCATTCGGGAAGGAGAACTTTCCTTCCACAGGGCTTGCTGAATTGGCAGGATGGGAGTCTGCTGATGGCCACCTTACCGCCGTCCAGAGACAGGCTGCACACAGATGAAGCCAAAGCAGAGGACAGCGGGGCTGAGCCAGGGAGGGAGCCAGACACTGAGTTGTCGAATCCAGAGATACCAGAAACTAGGGCTACCCCAGATGTGTTGGCAATTTGAACCCGTCAAGTTTTATTTTTTATCGAGCCAGACCAAGATTGGATTCTGTTGTTTGTGACCAAGAGTCCTAAGACAGCTGCAGACCCAGGACCAGTTTCTTTTTCCATTGGAAGGAAGAAGGCTCTGAATAACTACTGGAAAGTATAGGATAGGTCTGGTCAGAGTCCAAGATTTCTACAGATATTTCTAAACAACGTTCACAAAAATCATCCATGAGCCAGAGTCAGAACACAAGAGTAGAGAGCTAACCACTGGTAGCTTTGGAGCCAAGTTCAGGAGAGCCATGCAAAACACAGGGTCGCTTCCCACCGGTGGAAGGAAGCCCCAGGGGTCCAAGTGAACAATTCGGGCGTGACTCCAGCAGCTAGAAACATGCTAGGAAAATTCCAGAGTAACCTTGGGGCTAAGGTAACTAACTCCAAGTCTAATTCCTCCTATAAAATGAGAGTAAGAGTACTTTCCTATCTCATAGGACTTCTGTGAGTTTATACAGGACAATGCATGTAAACTATTTGGCTTAGAAGTTGGTATATAATAAATGCTGGATGTTACTGCTATTACTGATATTATTACTAATAGGACTACTACTAATATTAATAATTTTCTACTATTGCTGTTATTCACAACATTGGCAGTGCCTGCTTTCTGCATGTAGCCCAGCTCTATGGGTGGAGCGGTCGCTCGAGACATAAGTATTATTCAAATAAATGACCTGCTGCTGGACAGATCTGGAATTGTAAACAAAATTCTAGGAACATCCAGGGCTTCTGGGCAATACCTGTAACTTATTTTTTTACTTTTTCAATACATTTTATTTTTATTAAGTTTATTTTGAGAGAGGGGGAGGGAGAGAGAGAGAGAGAGCGCATGTGCGGGGAGGGTTGAGAGGGGCAGAGAGAGAGGGAGACAGAGAGAATGCCAAAGAATCTCAAAGAATCTGTGCAGTCAGCACGGAGCCTCCCACGGGGTTAGATCTCACAAACCACAATATTATGGCCAGAGCTGAAACCAAAGGTCAGACACTTAACTGACTGAGCCACCCAGGTGCCCCCTAAATTATTTTTTAATTATAATTCTTGATGTGTGGAGACAGTGTCTGAAATGTTTTAAATACCTCATGTGATTTAACTTGCAGAGCAATTTCAGGAGTATAGAATCACTGAAACCCATTTTACAGATGGGAAAACTGAGGCTCAGAGACTTTTCGCTGTACCAGAGTGGCAGAGGCAGGACTCAAGCCCAGGTCTAAAGGCCCCGAAGCCCATGCTCTGCGCTCCCTACTGCAGGAGAGCCCCCTCCTGGAGCTGCCCTGGATGCTAACTCTCTAGGATGGGCTGGTCTCCCACCTACTCTTCTGACTATCTCCATCCCATCAGAGCTGGCCCCCTGAAGGGAGGGGGTGAAACCTTCTTTTCTCTTTCTTTGAACCAAGATGCTCCATACAGTTCATTCTAGTTCTGAAATGTCCATAAAGCTTTTTTTTTTTTTTGTCCGTTGCCTGCCCCTGGGACTCTGGGAGGCACTCACTTCCAAAACAACAGAGACTTGCCTTGGAAAAATGTTCACACTTTGTTTCAAACAAAACACTGCTGCCTGCATTTCAAATCCCTGTCATTAATTTTGCATGGCTTAAGCTCCTGTCTCTTTATTTTCATCTATGTAAAGAATGTCCTCACTTTTTAAAAAGGCTCAATCAGGGATGAATTCCATTCTCCTGTTCAAATCTGTGATCATTCTCAATTTTATATTAAAAAAAAAAAACAACAACAACAAGCAAAGACCCACTGGCCCCAGGCATAGATAGCTAGTGAGCTAGCTAGGTCTTGCTGTTCTAGAATCTTTAGATTTCAGATTCAGACGTTCATTTCCAGGATCCCAGAGGCTCACATACCTCACGATGAGCCGAGACTCAAAGGGAAGCCTGTAGGTAGACCCTGGTGGACATGGGCTCTGAGCACAAATGGAAATGAACGGCTGGTAAGATCCCACGCCTAAAAAATGGATGCACCTGGCTCCCTTAGAGGGGAAAACATTCTCTATGAATAATAATGTGAGTCCTATTATTTGCTGAGGGGACTGCTTGAGGCCAGGATAAGACAAATGTTTACTCTTGGCCTTAATGCACCAAAAAGGTATTAAAGTTTCAGGAGGGCTCCGGGAAGGGCGGAGTAGGAAATCTCACTGGCACTTGGCCTTGAGCTGGTTCACACTGTGCGGCTCCCATAATAAAAGGGCAGAGGTCCCCCGGCTGACTCCACCTCTGCCCTTTCGCTGGGTTAATTTGGCTAATGCGAAGCAGCTCTTTAAACCAAGATTTAAAAAATGTTAACCGCAGATTGAAATTCTCAGGAGACCGTGGTGGGGGTTGGGGAGGGGGAAAGAATCAAATCAAAGAACTGCAAAGAATTCACAGCGAGGGAAGGTCTCCACGTGGGCCACGCTCTGGCCTTCTGCACTCGTCTTAAACAGCCCTTCGGAGTACATGGCGCCCTCTTGTGTTGCTGAGGAAACCGAGGTTCCCGGAGACCCGGCCGTGAGCCCAAAGTCACGTGCCTGTCAAGGCAGCCGGCCAGCCTCCCAACAACCGTGGGCTGAGCTTCCAACCCCCTCAAGGGCCCCAACATGCTGGCATGGAACAATCCCCGTATCTGAGAGGGTGGCCTACCCTCTTACACAGGCCACACGATGGATGTGATGACCTCTCAAGGTCATTTCCAACCTCCAAGTTCTATTCTTTTGATACAGACAACTGCTGCCTTCAAGTGCTCTGAGCTAGGCCTGGGCCTGTGACTAACTTCCCAGCAAAGAGTGGGGCGGAGCCAGAGAAAGGACTGCTCAGAGACCACTGCAGAAGATCCCATTTCTTTTAACCATCTGTGGGTTTTTTTTTTTTTTAATTTCCCCTTCCTGTTGCCCCTCCTTTTTGCGTGTGTTGCATGGAAACAGAAAGTGCCTTTGTACCAATTACTAGGCACTAATTTACGTTGTTCAGTGGGCGCTGGGCTTGCTGGAGAAACACTAGGATAAGGTGGGAGGGTCGGATGTGGGGGAGGACGGAAGCAGCAGAGGCCTGGAATGTTGCTAGCTTTCCCTCCAAGCTGGAGAACCGGCAAGGGGAGGGGGGGAAAAAAAAACCCTGAAAATTTGGAAGTCAGGACTAACGAAAATGATAAAGCTGGTTTTTTGTGGGTTTTTGTTGTTGTTGTTTTTTAAATCAAGGACGCTAGTGATCATAAGGCATTCCGAAGTCCAAATAGAGGGGCTGGAGAGCCGACTCTAAGCAGGGCACACCAGCCTGCTTCAGAGGCTCTTGGAAACGTGAATACTGGAACCCACCCGCCCACTTTTCTTCTCCATGGACTTAAGGAAGACCACGGTCAGCCATTTTCCCAGTGTCATAGATGGCTGTCCCTGGGAAGCTGCATCTGGGAATTTCCCACAGACGTTGGCAGAATGAGTACTTCTTGGGATACGCGGCGACAACTGAGACAAGAATGTTAAATCTGACCCATAGGTTCAGAATCCAAGGATTCACTTCCCTCAGGTCTTTACATCTGAAGGTAATGGGGTGTGGCCATCCAAACGTCTCTGGGCTTCCTCTGCTGTCTTCCCCCGACCAGCCCAGCTGCTTGTCCCCTCCCCTTTCCTCCCTGCTCATGGGAGATCCCACAGGAAAATAGGAAAACAGGGGAATGGGGTTTTCACCCTGTAATTGTACTCCATGTGTATTTGCTGTCGTGAAACAGTAACCCTGCCAGCAGCAGCGGGTTTTTAAGGCAACCCCACTTTGCTTTGGTTAGGACAGCTAGAGGGGAGTGCCTGAGGACACGGGGTGTAAGGAGGAACAGCCTCTGGTCCTTCCCAGCTCAGGGACTGGTAAGGAAGAGCTGTTGGGTCCCCTGAAAGGCCTCAGTCCCCAGGGTGAGGTCTCAGCAGTGGGCAGCCTTCCGGGCCATCCTTCCTTGGAATCGAGGAAGTTTCAGCCTCCCATCTGCAAAACCCAGAAGCAAAGTCTCCACTGTCTCCTAGGAATCCTCAGAAATCTATCATCCTCTACAGCTAGAGGCCATTTGCAGCTTTTTGCCCTCTTCTTGAATGTGGACTGTCACTTTTTTCCCCGACAGGATACATGAGATTGTGTCTAGACAGTCTCACTGGGGAGCAGGGTGGATATCGCCCCAAGGGGGCAAAAATTGGATCTTTGGCAGGTGAAAAAAGTCTTAGCTATGACAGTGGTTTGTGGCCTTCTAAAGGGGCATGGTACACGGACAGCTCTGTAGTACACCTGAGGTGCTAAAATGTCACGGGAGGGGAGGACAGTTATGGGGGAAAAATGTCTAAAGCTCCTTAGGAGAGAGAAAATGGTGGGGGGGGGGGCAGGTAGAAAAACAATGACCTGCAAGCTCCCACTCAGGCGAAGCTGTGAAAGTATTTTGGATGCAGCATGTCAGGTTGTGAAATACCAACAATCCACATCACTGGGGGAGCCCTGTGGAAAGAAGAACGTGACCGAGAGAATGTCCCCTCAAGGACCAACACACACAGGGCCTCCCTTCTATTTATGAAGAGAAGAGCGAGTGGCAAAGACTGGACAGGGGCTCAAATTAACAGCCGGGCCGGCCCGGCCCAGAGGCCACTTCTGAGCTAAGGCCCCTAGTCTAGGGCCTGTGGGGCCTGTGAACAAAGCGAGACCTTGCCCTGTCCCTGAACGCCTGCCTGTCTCCTGGGTCACGGAAATAGGTCCTTTCTCATACCTCTGATGGCATTAGACTCTCCTGAACCAAACAGTTGACTCTAAACCTTTTGCAGTAATTATAGGAGAAGACTCCAAGGGGGCTCAGAACAGGCCAGGGCACCTGTATAAGCACAATTTTAAAACTTTGGTCTCAGGGAAGGAACACCCTGGCTCAGGGAAGGGACATTCCTAAAGAGGCCAGAAAATCTATTTCCAGTGTTGGAGGAGACTTTCTACAGTGGGGCTCTTCGGATGCCTTCTCCCAGATATTCTCAAGTATCCTGGGAAGATGTTCAAACGGGATAAGGAGAAAGAGAAGCAACCACTCTTGGGAAAAGTTTTGTAAGTCTCGTGTCTCGTTCTACATGAATGTCGTTATGCTCTATTAAAAAAAAAAAAAAGTACTGTTTTTAAAACTCTTTCTGTAGAACCAAAGTGTGATGATTGGAACTTTGGCCCTTCTGTTTTTCAGAATCCCATAAACAGTGTCCTCAAGTCAACCCACTGTCACCATTTGGGGAGAGTCGACTTAAGTCTTTCCACAAAGAAAGTAAAATTACACTTGGTGTGAAGTAAACAGAACCAAGATTTCTATCACTGAGATGTCAACCGAGCATGAGTCTACATCAGCTGGTTCTAAAGACTTTGATCTGGAATTTGGATGTGGTTGTTTCCTTCCCCCAAAGATATCCCACCGTCCATAACTGTTCAAGGTGACCGAAAAGTCAGGAAACTTAGGATAAACTTGTTTGTTTTTTGTTTTTAGTGTTCATGGAAGGGTTGGGAACACGTGGGTGTGGCAAGAGTGTCTGGGGGGTCAGTGGGTATTTGTGGAGCCAGTTGGGGGTGCGTGCTCAGAGGTGGTGGGAGTGTTGGTGTGAGGGCTGTAAGGGGACGTTCGTGTGTGTGCCTGTGCACGTACGGGAGGGCAGTGATGTGGGTGTGGGTCTGTGGGGGGTGTGCCAGGACAAACTTAAAATTGGTTGCATTAAAAAAAAAATGCTCCATACGTTTTCAGGCCAAGAACTCTAATGGATCTAATTGTTAAGCTGAAACATGACCATAAATACCTTCTAAAGTGTATTTAGACCCAAAAGTCTTGAAACCAAAAGGAATGTATTTGTGGCATTTTCCAGATTAACCATGGAGGTACTGCTTACACTTTAGAGGCACACTGCGTGAGAAGGATATCAGACCTAAAGACTGAAAGAAAAGCAAATTGAGCAGAGTATCATAAAATGTGAACTGAAATGTGAACTGACATACTACTTAAAAATATGTTTATTCTGGGTTCCTGATTTTTGAGGATGCCCTCTCTGTTACACACAAACTATAAGATCCAGAATTCTTGAGGGCTTTCTGTACATGGAATCCTATTAGCTGCTTTGTCTATGTTATTTAATCTTTGTTCAAGAACCTCTGGGTTCACAGGTAATACCCTAGCCAGTGGATTAAGAAACTGAGGGTCACAGAAGGGGTAGTAAACTCGAATGCCAACAGAGATGATGTAAATGATCAAAATAAAGGTCACTGCCCTCTAAAGAATGATCAGTTCAAGCCAGTTGTTGCTGGGTAGGAATTCAGGCCTAGTTTTGCCAGATTGATCCATTTTTCCAGAGAAACCAGAACTCTGGATTTGTGCCGAATCTTCTGATTTTTAGATGTTAGTAACTGATTCCATTTTTATTAACTCTGTGTTGGCCAAGCCAAACAGATCTGCAAAGCAAATTAGGCAGCAGGCCTCTAGTTTGAAAAATTTTGAATTCCAGTAACCTACTGAAGTTTGATTTCTTTCTTTCTTTTTCTTTCTTTCTTTTTCTTTTTCTTTCTTTCTTTCTTTCTCTCTCTCTCTCTCTCTCTCTCTCTCTTTCTTTTTTGGTAACTTGCTGAAGTTTCTCACACCTGGGAAACAATCGGACAAGTGAGAACCCAACTCCAAATGGAGTTCCTCTCTTAGGACCCTACGGAGGTAGCAGCCCTGGATCAAATGCAATTTCCTTTAAATGATTCAACTTCTCAAGCCCCTGGTTCTATGGAAGTCCTGGCCCTGGGAGGGGAGCAAGCAGCAAGCAGGAAGGACTCTTACTGGGCCACGCTGAGCAAGGGGGTGTGGCCGGAATTTTAGCTGTTAAAACCTTCACAGAATGCAGACTTTCCAAGGGCTACCTCCTGTCCACCTCCTGGACTGAATACCAGCCAAAGCAAACCAGGAAGGTCCTTCCCTCATTTCTCCCCCCTCCCCGAGACAATCTAACTCGAAGCCGTATCAGAAACTTCCAAATGCGCAAGACCTACACATCTCTTAGAGTATCCTTTCCACATGCCTTCTTTCGTGGGAGTATGCTTCCCACCATATTTACAGAGGCCGAGGTTTTTGTTCGACCGTGTCCTGGTATTACAGAGCCCCCAAAACATAAATAAGACACCTGCATTCACCATATCACTAGTTCCAAAGGACTGACTGTAGCATTTAAAATGGGATTAACATTTCACTTGGTTTTCCACTCCTGACTGTGTAAAAGGTTCTCCTGGAACAGCTGAGCCGACGTGCCTTATGGAGAATTAAAGAGCACCACGCATGCACGCACACATAAGAAGCCATTTCTATAAATGCCTGACAAGATCACTCAGCTGAATGGTTCAGAACTCCGGGATTCTTTTTTCTAAGTCGCAAAGACTCAGGTAGCTCACACAGAAGCACTGGAGGTTCCCCAGCTACCCGCCTGGGCAGCTCCCTGAAGGAGAAAGTGCCTTTGCTCAAGGTGGCAGGCAGTGAGTGTCCCTGTGAACAACTGAACTCCGGGAACATGGCTGACGAGGCCAGGCCCGCCCAACAGCTGTTGGTGAGTAACACCCTCGGGTTAATATACCCCTACTTGACCCCAGGGAAGTCACGCTAGAGGTCGCATCCCCCAGCTCAGGCACACATCTGCCTCTCAACAACCTTACAGATACAAACTTGAAACTGCTGTTTTGTGGCAACTTGGGGATGACAACCCCAAACAGAGCCTGATTTTGCATTAACCATGGAGGAAATTCAGCTTTACTCCTTTGCCAGCAGCCACCTCCACAAGAAACACGTCCAGAGGAAATAAAATCTGAAATGCAGTTACGTGGCCTTTCTTTTAAGAAGCAAAACCAAAGCAGACCAACCAAGGATCATTTTAAAACCACAGGCCCAGGGCCTCATCTTAAAAGTACCAACAATTACACCCCAAAATGACAATACTTTTCTAAATAACTCCAACAGCCTCTTAAATATGGTGTCCTAGGATAGAAGGAAAAGAAGTTCCACGGAACGAATGAAGCCCTGTGCTTCCTTATCAGAACAGCAGTTGTAAAAAGAACCTTACTAAAGATGGTGAGATAGCAAGGCCCAACCCTTCCCAACTTTTTCCGAGTGTGTTAAACAGAACCAGCAGAATCGGCTGACCAAGGTTCCCCCCTTAAGCCTCCAAGCCCCGTTCCGTACTGCATATGGCTTTCTGGCCACATTCCTTGGGTCAGCCCTTGCCTTCTGCTGTCCCTGGGAGACACCCTTGCACGAGGCCTCCAGGCGTGTTCTTTACAGAGCCTTGACCTCAGACAAGGGCCACACCTCCTCCCTAACTATTCAGGGGAAGGGTGCCACCAATCATGTGGAAAGGAAAAATCAGCTCGGAAACCTCATTACAAAGGCCAACTAATCATGAAGTTAACCCACCGACCCATCACTTGATCAAACTCCGGTGCTGCCTGAAGCGGTGTTATTTTAAACCTCCCCGGGGACTCTTGGCCAAATTTAAAACCACCTTGGCAAGCCCTGAAAAGTAGCAAGCATACGGCTAAATGAGTCCTTAGTCATCCCTAAAAGGCTCCATGTAAAGTGTGCCCTTCTCCCCAGGTTTTGGCCATTCCGCTGCAATCCCTCCACAGAACCAGATAAGAGATACGCCACTTGACCTCCCCAATGCCAGCGTCTGCCCGGGTGGGGGTGGCCCCACCGTCGCGGGGTGCGGGAGTCCTGGGGGGGCGGGGCGGGAAGGGCGGCACCACACTCCCCGCGAAGCCACGCACAGGGGCTGGCCCTCGACACTCACTCTGCCCGCCAGGTTAATGCTCTCCATGGCTTCCAGAGGCTGGAGACAATTAAGGAGAGAGCGAGCTTTCCGTCTCTCTACACGGTTCAATTATTTAAAGAGTTAAACAGCATCTCATCCAAAATGTTGGCACCCTTGAGGCCGAGCGTGGTGTCCTTAACGCCCAGGAAGGCCGCCCGGCCAAAGGTTAACTAACCCCAGAGCTGGGTGGGAGAGAGAGGGAGACGCCGCTAACCTGTATGCACTCTGTAATGGGCTTTGAGATGGGAGGATTTTCCATAGACTTTCCCACAGCCACTGTAGGGGCACTTGTGCCTCTTTTCGGAGGCGTGTTTCCCCTTCGCAGCCACTCCAGGGTGGAGGAGGGAGAGCGGGCTGGGCGCGCTGCCAGGATCCTGTCTCTCCTCCGGGCTGTGAGAAGGACTCGACCCAGATTCGGTGGTCACGTCGCTGTCGGATCCCATATCCTCATCCGGACTCTCCAGACTGTCGCTGCACACCGAGGGGGTCTGGATGGGTCGGTACTTGTTCAGGTCCAACAAGCTCTTGGCGATGGTGACCAGCGTGCAGTAATCCTTCCAGGTGTCCCCCGGGTCACCGTGCTCCTTGGTCACCTCGCGCTCAGGTAGTCGCAGTCGCTCGGCGTCCGGAGCGCCCCCATGCTCCGGCACCGCAGCGCGGTTCGAAATGGAAACCAGACACTGGGCAGCCACGAAGTCCATGTAGGCGGCCGCGGACATGGTGCGGGCGACAGCAGCCCCGGCGGCGCGGCCGAACTTGGCGGTGGCTGCGGAGGTTCGGCTCGCCCTGCCCTGGCCTCGGACGACGAGCGCGGCGCGGCGCGGCGGCCAAGGGGGCGGGGGCGCGGGGCGCTTCCGACTCGCAGGAGCGCGAGGCGACCTCAGCCCCTCATCTTTACGTAACCGGCAGCGCCTCCGCACGCAGCATCCACGGCCCCGGGCTCCGCCGCGCTGCCGCCGCTCGCTCGCCGCCGCCCGCGCCCCGCGCCCGGCGCGATCCCCCCGACGGGCGCGCCGGCCGCTCCGAGCCGGCTCCCTTGGAAAGGTGCCACACGTGGCGGCCGCAAGTTTATGCGCTTGAAAACGCCCCCGAGGCGCTGGGAGAGGAAACTGCAAGAGAGGTACACGCCCTCGGCCGCCTCTCCGTCGAGCCGAAGCCGCGGGACATTCAGCCGACCACCCGGGCGCGCGCGGCGAGGGCCGGACCGAGCGCGGGGTCTAAGAGACACTTTTCCCCCAGTCCGCGGACGCCTTCTGAGCCCCTGCTCTGGCCGGTCCGCACCGTTCCGGCATTCTCTTGCTCAGTAACAATTTCGCAGAATCCCATCACGTCACAATCCAAACCCCCTCCAATTGGCCAGCGGGGAGGGTGATTCAACTCTGTTTACTTTCTCCCCCTGCCAGTCAGAACGGCCTTTCGGTGGAGAGGTGCGTCTAGAACTGAGGCGTGCGGCCAATCCGACTGTTCCGTTCCGCTGCCTCGTGCTACCCCTCCAGCCTCGAACGCTGACATTTAAAAGGGTAACAGCCGGGAGGCTGGAAGGGGGCCGCCGCTCCTCCTCGGGAGCGCCTCTCGGTCCCGGTGGCCTCTCCGGGCCTCCCGGCTCGAGGTCCAGCTGGCGGGGCCGGGGCCGTGGCGCACACCTTCCCTAGTCACTGGCGCTCGTCCTCGTGACAAAAGAAAACTTCAGGCTCGGTTTTCCAGCTCGCAAACAGTTAAGTGACTTCCTGCAAACGCTAGAGTCCCAGCAACCAGCCTTCCAATCAAAAGTAAGTTGGTTGATGTCACTGACATGGGCCCAGCCAATCAGAAGGGCGTTCCGAAAGCTAGCGCTCCACACTTGTGAACGCGGGAGCCGTAGTGGAAGTGGACAACATCCCTGTTATTTTGTGCTGCTGGTAGTAAAAGTGTGATATGTATGGGAAGGCAGGGGTGACGAATAAATGCAATGTGAATCAATATATTTTTTTAAATCTAAGTATGTCAGGACAAGTTGCCCAAGAAGAAACACAAGTGAGAAAGGATCATTTCTTTTCTTTTCTTTTCTTTTTCAGTTTTGGGATGCAGCATACTTTTGGGCAGATTTTTTAATAATCCTTCTATCCAGTGCATTAATGATGACTAATTCATTTTTAAAATGCTGAGCTGACAAAAGTTCCGTTTAAACCAGTCTTTTTCCGTCTCACTATTCTTACACTGAAACACCCCCAACTTTGCTTTTGTGATACCTACCATTCCTCTCCTTCCCTAGCGCAATTTATTCTAGGTGAGCTATTTTGGTTTGTTTTGAAGCTACTCTAACCCACCTTCAATTAAATGGAGACCAAAGCAAAACAAAAAAATCCTTCATTTGTATAATTTTTAAAACATCATTCTTAGCTCGTTTTCTTTCCTCAGACCCCTGAATGGTTTTCGGGGCTTCTCTCTCTTCCCTCACTTTACAAATGTGGAGACGGAAACACAGAGAAGTGATCTGTCTACCTTATCAGGTAGATAGTGACAGAGCTCAACTGAAACAATAAATCTAATGATTCCAAGCCCTTTGGGCTTTCCAACATCTGAGCTCTTCGATTTTGTGAAATATTAACTGTGCTAAACAGATTCTTAAGAACTGGAACAAGCCAGAGATCCTTAGCCATTGAAAACTGTGGCATTACTTGATCAATGATTAGCATGGGTCTTGGAGTCTCATTAACTCAGTTTGCCTCTCCCTCTGAATGGTTGACCGTTGTTTTCCATCTTCATAGCTGAGAAAAGAATCTAGGACTCGTGGCTCTTCAGGAGGCTCGCCATCAGCACAACTGGTTAAAAACACATTGATTGTCCTCACTGGGTGTGAAAGGTGCCTGCCTCTCTGTGATGCAGATCCACTGAAGTCCAACCATGGCCCCACTGTCTGGTAGCCTTGGTGAAGGGTTGGGAAAAACTAACACCAGTTTTGTGGTCTCTAAAGGCAGAGTCCCAAATTAACCCTCCCAGCTTGAAGGCCAGTGTAGTTTACTTTGACTTTGCTTTTGAAGCAGTACAGGAAGATATTGGTTGACTATATGGAAAAGGAAGTATGGAAAGCGGGGGCGGTCAACCAAGACTATCATCATCACCATCTTGGTGAAGTAGGTGCATCATGGTGTGTAAAAGTGAAGCCGTCTTCGAGTTCTTGAATTCCAATTCCCTTAATTTTAGAAAAGAATTCGCTGAAGCACAGGGGAGTTTGCCTACTTCATAATTTTTCTGGGACAAACTCTGTCCCCAAGGATACATGATCATTTAGTAATTGCACCTTTGCTTGCTTCTTTAAGGTCCGGCACAAATACCAGTGGGATCTCTCCACGGTCTCCATGATGACTGCCTGTACAGTGTCTTGGATTTGCATGAACTGACATTGCACTGGGCACCTTCAGATAGCCCTAGAGTTAACACTGGGATTATTCTAGATATGAAGGGAAACCTGCATCTTTCCTTGGACATTGTAATCAAGGAACTTGAATGAATCAACCATCATAGTTTTTTTAAAAATACAAACTTCCCCCTCCCTTACTTCTGGTCTTCTTCTCTTTAATTATCTTTAATTTAATTTTGTTTGGACTGGACACAACCCCTGAATTCTTCCAACTCAGTCATTTCAGAGTTATGAAAGAAAATCGAGATTTCGCACACATGGCTTTCTCTCAGATATTTATAAGTGTATCTGCTGCTTTGCTTTAGAATAGCTTTTTAAACCCAGAAATTCTAGAATTATAGAATGCTTTCCCCTTTATCTCTTTTCCCACTCATTCCTTCTCCAGATCCCTATGTTTCTTTCAGGGAGCTAGGTATGGAGGAATACAGAAATGAAAAGACAGTCTAGCCTCACTGAGGCTTATATGTTAAAAACAAACACATATATATGACAAAATAATATATATTACAGGTAATAATTCCAACATCAGGATGTGTGTGTGTGTAATTTAACAACAAGTTCTCCTTGCCGTATTGGGATGTGTATTATAATAGTTTTATGATTAAAATCAGCTTACACGGTTTTGCCAGCATGTGGTTGTCCCAATTAAATTCTGGGAAAGTAAATTATCCCAAATTAATATGAATCCTTCCTAATTACAATGAATAATTTACCAGTAAAATATATATTATGCCACATAAATATGAGAGGTCTGTTTTCCCCCAATTTAGTCTTTGTAAATACACATTTCAAATCCACACAAACCAATGGGGAGGAGCACGGGAATTCAAAGACTGTAACTGTGCTTCTAGTTTATAAGTATGTGTTTTCCTCTCTATATTCTGTCTAAGGCTTGGATTTATTATTCAAGTTCTTGAGAACAGTGGTTTATGGGCCTGTAGCTCAAAGTCTTTATTTTCTGTGCATCCTGAAATAATTATCATTATCACCTCTAGAAGAGATAGTGCCTACAGAGAACTGATTATTTGAGCACGTGTTTAGGCCAGCTTGGGGCAGAGAACCCACCTCCCAGGGCCTGAGATGAGCTGTGTGACCCCAGGCAACCTCTTAGAGCTCTTTCCTCATCTGTGAATTCACGGGATTAGATGCATACATCTCCATAGTCCCTTACAAACTCCAAATTCTGTAGGGACCCCCCCCCCCAATAATGAGAAAAGCTGGGCAAGACTTGGGTTCTTTAAACAGCGTTTCTGCTGTGCATCTACAAACAGGTCTTTATGGCAATCAATATTTAAATTAAATCAATATTTAATGGGATAGCAGGCACAAATATAAATTTGTCCGAATCCCTTATATTCTTTATTCCTTAATTGCATAGTCTCGCCTTTTCTTTCTGCAAGCTGGTTTGTGCAAATTTTCCACCCTAGCCCCAACTGAGGTATTTCCAGGGGGAACACAGCCCATTCCGTCACCTCCCCAGGAGATTTTTAATCCAAACTGAGCCCTGGGCAGAGTTTCCCCCGCTCACCGGGTGGAGCTAATCACCTGGGGCTTAATCTAAAATTCATTCTGCCTAGTCTCATCTCTGTCCAAGGCCCAGGGAGGTTTAGGTTAAAGAACTGTACTCGGTATGTAGTGGGTTCCGCCAACTCTGGCTTTTCTCACTCTTTCCTGCTGGGAGGCGTGGACGGTGCTGGGCAGAGCTGCCTGCCTCCAGGCGGGGAGGAAGGAGAACAGATGGCCCGCTGGGGGTAGGGGGATCACGTGTCGGACCTCACTCTGGGCTGGATCCAGACATCTTTCAGGACCCAGGCCCTTAGGCTTTTCAGCGACTCCACCTAGGCACACGGCACGTATCTGGGGCGAAGCCGTGTTCATTTTAGTGAAAACTGGGGAATCAGGGGAAGGTGGCTGAGGGTTTGGGGAGGGGGAGGCGGGGCTGAAGGGATCTGGCTTCGAGCAAAGGCAGTGTTCTGAAATTGAAATACAATTAGGTGAAGACCTGTCTGCCCAGACGCCTGAGGCCCTAACGTGGGTTAACTCCCAGGGACTGGAGAGGGAGGCGGGGGTGGGGGGTGGAGGGGGCTCAGGCCCGAGCGAAAACTTGCACGACGTCCTACTTTGCTCTCGCTCCACTTAGCAGCCTTCCGCAAAACTCCAGGCCTCTCCTTTGCCGAGCAGAAAGGCCACACGTTCATACATATGCAGGAGGATAAGTTTAGCTTGCAGCCCCCCGCGCGCCGAGAGGCCCTGCGCGGCGCACCGTGCATCACCCGCGCTCGGGGGCGGGCTCTCGGCTCCGGCCGCAGACTGGCGGGCGGCTCAGCCACTTGCGGGCTGCGCGCCCCGGCCTGGCATCGCCCTTTTAAAAAGTCTTCCGCAGGCGGCCGCCGCAGCGGCAGCCGGAGGAGCCGAGTTCATCTGAGGACAGCCCCAGTTCTCAGAAATCCCTTCCCTGCTGGAACATCAAGCTCCCTTTACTGCAGTTGAACAAACTGCCCTAGATTGGGGGATGAGGAACCCGCCCCAAACTCGTGCAAGGAGCTCCGGGCGCCCGCGCCCACGTGAGCTAACCTTGAAATTAGCCCCCGTACCCAGGCGGGAGGTGGCGAAGGCTGGAGGGGGCGGGGGCCGGCTGTCTGCCCCTCGAGGCCCAAGCCCTTGGGTTTGCGCCCTCCGCTGGCGCGCACCGCCCCACCACCCTGTTTCATAACTTATGGGGTTGCATTTTTTCTTTTTAACTCTTCGGGGTTGGGTAGGTGCGTATGTGTGTGTGTTGGCGGGGGTGGGGCGGGTAGAGGCACCTTCCCCATCCCCCACGCCCGCGAAGAAGAGGAAAACCTGCCCTGCGGGCTCCCCTGGGAGCACTGCAGAGTAGGGTGTCGGGATGACATAAGCTTCTAAACATAGCCGGCACCGCACCCCAACTCTGCGCGCCGCGAGCAGGGCTGGGGCGGGAGCGAGGGGAGAGCAGGGAGGCGGGTGCTGCTGTCCGCGGGCGGGGCGGGCCGGCCCGCCCGGCTGTGCGGGAGGAGATGACTTTGCAGGAATCGTGTTCGCAGAGTTTGCAGGCAGTCTCTCCCGCGACGGTCGGGCCACGGGGTTAGGAAGCATTCCTGCCATTCCGCGCTCTCTCCTGCCTCACAAAAGCCACACACACACACACACACACACGTACGCACGCACGCACGCACACAACCCTGGGATCTAAGGTGTCTTTTTTATGTAAATTAACCCAAACCCCCAGCCTTAGCGCCCCGGGTGGATTTGCCAGGGGGCATCCGCGCCCTCCAGCCTCCCAGGCTCGCGCCTGCCTCGGGGCTAAGCCCGCGAGGGGGTCGGAGCGGCCCTCTCGGTGAGTCAGATGGGCTGTGTTTCCTGTGGTTGTTGTGGAACAGTTTGTCCTTTTTACCACCCCCCCCCCGCCCGGTCTCCACCCCCTTGGTAAATATAGCGCTCACGTTTCATCATCTCTTTGTCCAACGAGCGCCAGACACCCCGGCCCGCGGCCCCCGCCGCCTCCCTCCTCCTCCCGGCTCGCAGTTACCTCGTGTAACCCCGCGCGGGCAGGAGGCGGGCAGCAGCTCGCCCCGCGCCGGCTCTGCACCCCCTAGCTTCCCGCGGCCGTACGCTCCTGTCCCCTCCCCTGCTGCCAATTCCAGCTCAAGTTGTGCCCCCAAGCCACCGTTCCACCCCCTCTGGCCCGGTGACCCGGGGGCCGGGTCGGGATGTGTGCAGGTGCTGGGGGAGGTAGCCCTTCTTCCTAGCCCCGGGCGTCACCCGGCGCTCTGGCCAGTAGTGGCTCTTCCACTTACCCAACCTCCCCTCTCCCAAGTCCCAAGGCCGCCCCCTGTTCCCCTCCTGAGCGCAGGTGACGAGCTGCTGAGACAGTGTCTGATTCACAGAATGCTGAACCAGCGACGCGCACTTGGGGGTGGGCGCTCCGTGAACGTCCCCCTCCTACCCCCTCACCCCAGAGGGGAGTGGGCTGGAGGGGCGGGAAAAAGCGAGGTGGGTGGATAACAGCTTACCCTTCCCTCTCTCCCTTCCCCTCCCGGTTTCATTTCCACACATACAACCACCCACCGGGGACCGGAGGCGGCTGGTGTTCTCTGAACGCAGGGAACTGGCTCTCTCTCTGGTCGCCTGTTTACTTCCCTGCTCCTCTTCGCCCTCCCTCCTCCTCGCCCCCACCGCCCCACGCTGCCTCCCGCCCCGGAGCAGCTGGGAAACCTGCAGGAAAACACTGCAGTCATGAGACTTCCCTGGACCCGCCGAGCTGTGGCCTGGGTTTGCCCTGCCGGGCCCTGCCTTGCCTTGACCTGGGTCCACTTGGGGCACTTGGTCCCGGAAAGAAAGGCTTTTGGGGCTCCCCATCCGGGAATGTGGAAGAGGTGACAGCCTCCATCCTTGCCGCCCTTTTCCTCTCCCCTCTTGGCACCAGATATCATCCTGTGGGGGCCCTGCCTGGCTGCCCTTTTGGCTAGGGCTCTGGGCCACCCCCATGAGTGGCCACCTGTCCAGAGATGGCTAGTGAGAGAACTGACAGTGTGTAAGAACTCGGCATCCAGGATGCTGCGGGGCTGTCTTATCTGCCATCACAGCCCGTCCTGGTCAGAACGGGGCGGCCAAAGTTCCCTGCTGACTAAGGTTTTCAGGCAGAGCCCCTAAAACCCGCTCCCAGGGACACACCCTCTCTTTATGGAGTCCAGGCCAACAAAACCTTCTCTTTCAAAGCTTGTTTCCCAGCAGCGAAGAATTCATCCTGTCTTCCTAAGTGAGCTGAGTGAACAAAGAGCTCCAGGAGGCCATGAGGGTGAGCTGTGGGTGCCGCCTGCCTGAAGTTCACCCCGTTTAAAAGCCACCTCTTCACCACAGCTCTCTGCTTCACTGCCATGGTTACCAGCTCCCTGTCCTCCGCAGCACCAACGTTGTACAGAGGCAGAAACAAACATGGGCATTTTAAATGTTCTTTTAAATATCCAAAACACAGCTTTGGTATTTTGGTAGAAGGGAAGGGGGAATGCACGCCCTGGAGGTTTCGTGGTTTCCTTCCGACCCCATGACCCTGAATAAATCTCTCACCCTGACTGGCCTCTCAGCTGCTCAAGGAGGGAAAGAGGCTTATTGAGATACTAGAGAGTGGAATTCACAACAGAACAGGTGCACCCACGCTGGCGAATCTTACTCAAGACAGACTAGCTCTCCCCTGTCCACACAGCCTCAACCCCCAGCTGCTGGGACTATCCCACCCATCAGACAACACCATCTGCTGCTTATTCTGTACCTGACTCAGGGCAGTCCCCCTCCACCCCACCCCTGTTAACATTTTTGGGGAATTTAGCAGCCTCGTGGAGTAAGGACCTGAGACCCCAGTACATACACTGTAACCATTTGCCCCCTCCACCCTGCCTTGGACCTTTGTCCTACGGGTACCCTGGACCTTTTTCACCTCTAAATAACAGCACCACCGCTGATATTTTCATTTCACGCATCATGTTCCCTGACCAACACGTCTTTCCTTGCCACCTTATTTAGTCTAATAACCCCATTTAAGCCATTCTTTCACCTTAGTTTGACCTTCAACCTACTTTTTCACCGTTCTTCATTGCCCTTAGATTCTCACATCCCTCCTATCCAGCTTAGATCTCATGGTCTATCCTCTATCACTGTATCATCCACACCCCTCACTTTCTTCTTCCTGGGGCCACCCACCCGGCAAAACCCTGAGTCTGTCCGGCTTAACACACTGGAGAAAGACAACTGTGCTGTCTGTTGTCACTAGCTCTCTGATCCTAAATCTCAGGTGGGCTCTCAACACTGCCCTTCTGCATTTCCCTAGTCGGCTTCCTCTCCCGCACTCTGAAATGACACCTTCTATCCTCAAACCGCGCCCCCCCCCCTCCCCTTCCTCACCCAGAGCTGAAAACCTTGCTTCTTAATCACTGGGAAAATAAAAAATACAAGCAATTTCACAAGAACTGCCTCATCTTCCCACGGCCATGGCTTCCACCCTACCTGCCTCTGACTCTGCCTTCCTTCCTGTCACAAGAGAGTAGTGTCCCTGCCCTTCTACTTGGCACCATGATCCCTTCCCCTCTTGACTCTTTAAGTGGTCTCTCCTGAAATTATCTCCTCATCTTCTCCTCATTGGCTGTCCCCCTCTCCTAAATAATTCACGTTGATACAGAAACATGATACACTCCTTCCTTCCTTTATATGTAGAAGTATGTAAATATATGTATCTCCTTAGCCCCCAGTTCCCCCTCCAATATTACCCTTTTGCCATTTTTTTCTTGGCAACAAACATCTCAAAGTTGCCTGTATGTCTACGCTTCTTATTCTCTCTTGATCTCATGCCAATCCAACTTTCACTGTCCTTGGGCCACCAAAATCGCTCTTGGTAAGGTCTCCAATGACCCCTATCCTACTGCATCTATTAGGTATTTCCCTTCATGCAGCTGGAAGCAAAGAAGTCTAAGGAGTGGGCCAGGAAAGTACGAGGAAAACAGAAAAATATGGCATCTGAGAAGCAAAGAGAAGAAACTGTTTAAGGAGGGGAAAGGAGTTTAATTCTCTCTTCGTCTCCTTTGCTGTTTTCAGTTCTTCTCCTGGCTCTCTAAACATTGGGGTGCCCCACGGCCCTGTTCTTTGGCTCTTGTCTCCACCCATGCTCATTCTCTTGATGATGGAATCCTTAACTTCTGTCTGCCAATAACTTCAATTTTTGTTTGCTGAAGTAGGCTTCACACCCTGCACGGGGCTCGAGCTCATGACCCTGAGATCAAGGCCTGAGCTGAGATCAAGAGTTGGAGGCTTAACTGACTGAGCCACCCAGGCCTCCATGACTTCAAATTTTTATCTTCTGTCCAAACCTTGCTCTTGAATCCCACACTTGACTCTCCAGCCGTCTACTCATCGTTTCCACTTGAGTTATCTAACAGGCATTTCAAACTTAACATATTAGGATTGGACTATTGATTATTTCTCCCCTCAAGGGCTCCATAACAAAGCCCTCCTATCTTAGAGAAGGGCATTCCTGTGCTTCTGCTTGCTCAGGCCAAAAACCGAGGAGTTATCCTTAATTATGCTCTTTATGTATACCCCACAGCTAATCCATCAGGAACTCCCATCAGCTATATTTTCCAGATGTATCCAGAATCTGGCCCCTGTCATCACTTCCTCCACCACCTTCCTCTCTTGTGTTGCTAACTGCAGTAGCCTTCTAGCTCCCACCTTGCCCTCCTTCTTTTCTCAGCACAACTGCTAGAGTGCTCTTCCTGCTGTACATATCAAGTCACATCACTGCTCTGCTCAAAACTCCCCAGAGACCCCCGTCTCCCTAGGAGTAACTGTCCAAGTGCTTGCAATGGGGATGGGGACGAGGCCCATTCCATCTGCCTGAAAAGTGACTCTCTGATTTCCTCTCTTGTTTGCACCCCAACCCCGCTCTGCTGCGGCCACTCTGCCCACCTTGCTTATTAGGGAACTTACGAGCCACACTTCCACTTTATTTGTCACGGCTCTTTCTTCTACCTGGAACCTCTTCTCCAAGAGGGGTCTGCATGGTTCACTCCCTCACCTGCTCCAAGCCTTTGCTCAGCTCTCCCCCTCTAAAACTGGTCCGCACTGGGCACCGGGGTGGCTCACTCAGTTGAGCGAGCGACTCTTGATTTCGGCTCCAGCCATGAGCTCATGCTTCATGGGTTCGAGCCTCATGAGGGGTCTCTGTGCTGACAGTGGTGAGCCTGCTTGTGATCTTCTCTCTCTCTTTCTCTGATCCTCCCCGACCTGTGCGTACGCACACTCTCTCTCAAAATAAATAAATAAACATTAAAAAAAAAAAAGTGACCTGCCCTGGCTCTTCTACTACTCCTGTGATTGCCTTTGTCTACATTTTCTTTTTTTCTGTGTCACTTATCATATGCTGATCTGCTACACATTTTGCTTATTTATTATATTTGCTGTTTCTTCCCTGTCTCCTGCTAAATACAAACTGTTTTGCTGGCTGATGTATTCTGTTTTAAATTTTTATTCTTTTTTATTTTTTGGCTGGAGTGTTCTTAGTGTCTAGAACAGTGCCTGGCAGTTAATACGCTTTCAGTAAAATTTGCTGAGCGTTGACTAAACAGAGGATAAGCAGCCAAAAAAAATTTGTTTTGAACTCTGGCTACCTATATGTCAGGCACCCCAAAAGGCACTGTGTGGTCTTGGCACTCCTGGTTTATAGGTGAGGAAGTTAAGGTTCAGAGAGGGTAAGTGGAAAAGCCAAGCTCCCACCGTGGCAAAGCTAGGATTTGAGCTCAGGACTCCTGAGTCCAGAGCTCGTGTTCCTACTCTCTCCATTACTGTGTCCCTGTAAATAAGCTGTCAGGCCAAGAGTGACTTCTTTCTGCTGTGGCGGCAGGTAAGCTGTGGAGATGCACAGTGGCTTGTGACATCTCCAGATGCCACCTGAGTTTGTGTGTGGGAGTAAGAGGGGACACATAGGTCCCTTCCCCTACTCTAGACTGGTGCTGAAGAAAGGGGGAGGGTGGTAGGCAAGGACATAGTCATGTATTCGGTTTGCCCCAGGGCATTTTGGCCACTTGTGAAGATGCTGGGCATATTTGTATAAAAGAGGCAGCATGGTGCGATAGATTTGTTTCTTGCATTTTAAATTCAATGCATTTTAAACAAGGATTGGCTGGGGTCTCTATTAATTTGGGACCCAGGTTGATGGCACAACCACCCTTTGGAATACTCGAGTCATAATTTCTACTTACATCTCATGTCACCATCCCAGCTGTAACAGGAGCCAGAAGCACGCTCTTCCCAGGCACCCAGAAAGTAGAGAGCCAGCGATCTTTCTTGGGCCCACGTCCAGTGGGAAGCTTGAGGAAGCTCTTGCTGCAGCAATCCTTATAGATGGCAGCAACAGACTCTGGACAGAATATAAACAACAATCACCTGAGGCCCCTGAAGCCTAAACCAAAGCACACAGATAGTTGGCATTTGGAAGATGGGAATGACCTGAGAATTTGCTGTCTATTATGGATTTTGACGTGGGGGTCCTAATTTGACCATTTAAAATAGTTAAAAATAGGGGCGCCTGGGTGGCGCAGTCGGTTAAGCGTCCGACTTCAGCCAGGTCACGATCTCGCGGTCCATGAGTTCGAGCCCCGCGTCAGGCTCTGGGCTGATGGGTCAGAGCCTGGAGCCTGTTTCCGATTCTGTGTCTCCCTCTCTCTCTGCCCCTCCCCCGTTCATGCTCTGTCTCTCTCTGTCCCAAAAATAAATAAAAACGTTGAAAAAAAATTAAAAAAAAAAAAAAAATAGTTAAAAATATTCGTAGAAAGCCGACAGCATTATTGGCTTGAAGAGCCACAGGATACGTTTTAGAGTGACCACAAGGGCTGGAAAGTAAGGGCAGAAACTCGAGAAAAGGGCGCAGGAGGAAAAGCCCCAAATCCTGGGAGTAAACTCTGTCCACATCTCAGGCGGATCCCAAATGGATGCCTAAGACGGCATAAGTGAACTCAAGTACACATATCTCTACATTTTATTTTGTCTATTTATGTTTTTAATGTTTTATTTATTTTTGACAGAGATAGATGGAGTGTGAGTGAGGGAGGGGCAGAGAGAGAGAAAGACAGACAGACAGACAGACATAGAATCCCCAGCAGGCTCCAGGCTTCAAGCTGTCCACACAGAGTCCGATGTGGGGCTCAAACCCATGAACCATTCGATCATGAACTGAACCGGTTGGATGCTTCACCGACTGAGCCACCAGGCACCTCCACACATCTCTACATTTTAAACAAATAAAAGTGAGATCAGGCTGTACTTTTTAAATCTCATTTTCAGCTAGCAATTTTCTGTGGATGTTTTCCATATTCCTCATTATGTTCTTCTACGGTATTGAAAATAAGAATATATCTTTTGAATAAGTAAGCATTCATGTGGTTCAATTAAAAAAATATAAAAGGCTATATAATGAAAAATCTCTTTCCCAACCCTGTCCCTTAGCTATCAGAAACAACTATGTATTACTCCCCACCTTTTTTGGGGGGGAGGGTAAATCCTTCCGATTTTATGTATATCCAAGCAAATACATGTATCTTGCTCACATTGTACACAAATGGTTAATATCCTAACAGTGCTCTGTACCTTATTAACTTAAATAGGTTCTTCATGTTTAAGGGCTGCCATAGAATTCTGATATAAATGTACCTTAATTTATTTAACAAGTTCCCTGCTGCTCAGTTTTTTGGTTACTTTGAGTCTTTTGGAATTCAAAAACTTATTACCATAAATAACCCTCTTTCGCATTGGGGCAATGCGGCTGTGGGATGAGGTTCTTGAAATGAAATGCCAGATTAAAAGATAACCTGTGTTTGTAATTCTGAAAGATGTCAAATTGCTGTCCCCAACGTGTGTACCAATTTCTACATGCCTATGAGTGAGTGCACAGAAGTACCCGTTTCCCCACATTCTCATCAATGAGTGGGTTAAAAACGTCTCTGATCTTTATCAATCAATCTGATTGATAAAAATAATACTTCAGGGTGTTTTTTTTTATTATTCTTTTGAGAAAGAGGGAGTGTGAATGCGGGAGGGGCAGAGAGAGAAGGGGAGAGAGAATCTCAAGCAGGTTCTATGCCATCAGTGCAGAGCCCAACGAGGGGCTCAAACCCATGAAACTGTGAGATCATGACCTGAGCCGAAATTTAGAGTCAGACGCTCAACTGACTGAGCCACTCAGGAGTCCCTTTCAGGGTGCTTTTAATTTTCAACCTCTCCCATTATAGGCGAGGTTGAATATCTTTTCATATGTTTGATAGCTTTTGTTATTTCTATTTTTAATCCATAGCCATTACCCTTTCTCATTCAGACTGTAAGCTTTTCCCCTATAGAGTCTTTCTATATTAGGACATTAGCCTTTTATCTGTGAGTAAGGATCCAAATATTTTCCCCAACCCATCATCTGCTTTTTAACTTTGCTTATTGTTTGTGCTATGCAGAAATTTTTTTTGTGGTTGTTGTATTTTTTAGTTTTCTATACTTCTAGATGTCATTTTCATAATTAGAAAGGCCTTCCATATTCTTATTATTAATTATCTCATGGCTTTCTCTAGAGCCCTTTATGATTTTATTGATCTATTTAAAATTTTTTCCTGGTGTAATTTGTGAAGTGTGTACCCCATTTAACTTTTCTCCGAGTGATATTCAGTTATTCCCACCCCAGGTGTTGATCTCATTTTTTTACATGTGTAGTCATGTTATCTCTGAATAATGACAGTTTTTTTTTCTTCTTTTCTGAGCTTTATGCCTTCTCTTTCTTCTTCTTACCTCACTGTACTAAGCAAAAGTTCTAGTAAAATGTTGTCTAAAGTAGGGGTGGTCATGGGGGGTGCCTGGTGGCTCAGCTGGTTAAGTGTCCGACTTCGGCTCAGGTCATGATCTCACGGTTTGTGAGTTCGAGCCCGCATGGGGCTCTGCGCTGACAGCTCAGCGCCTGGAGCCTGATTCTGACAGATTCTGTGTCTCCCTCTCTCTCCGCCCCTCCCCTGCTCGTGCTCTGTCTCTCTCTCAAAAATAAATAAACATTAAAAAATATTTAAAGTAGGGGCTGTGGGCATCTCTTTGCCTTGTTCTTAATCTTACCCACCAGCAAATGGGTAAACAATCAGCCGGCTGTGCCTTGCCACGTTCCTCTCCACAAAGTTGATGCCAATTTGAACTACTCTGTAGTGCATGGAGTTGCCTAGGAAACCATAACCATTAAGTCTGATATTAGCTGTAGGTTGTAGATGCCCATTATCACATTTAGAAAGTACCCTTCTATTCCTAGTGGGGTGGGACTTTTTATCTTAAATTTTGACAAATGCTTTTTCTATATCTACGGGGATGGTCATATGCTTCTTTAGGGCCTTTATTCTATTAATGTAGTGAATTACATTAATTTATTTTTGAACGTGAAATCAACCTTGCATTTCTGGACTCCACCACCCTTGGTCGTGATTTATTATCGTTTTTATATATCTCTTGATTCTATTTGCTAATACTTCGTTAAGAAATTTTACATTATGTTCATGAGGGATATTGGTCTGTAACTATCTTTCTTGCACTGTCCTTGCTATGTATTGATTTGAGATACCACTTTAGCCATACATGAAATTTCTCTTTATATTTGAGTCCTTTTTTGGATTTTTATATTACATTCTGCTCCATTAATATTTGTCTTTCTTATCTCATTATTGTTAATGGGCGCATTGTTGGCTATTTTGGAATTAGGTTATTTCCGGCTTCCTGCCACCACAGACAACACTGTAATAAACAGTATTTTGGCTAGATCTTTTCCAACTCCTTGGTTATACCCTGAGTATAAATCCTTAGAAGTTGAATAACTGGGTCAATGGGTAGACATAATTTTTAGAATTTGGCTACTCTGTTAACTGGTATCCCATCGGGAGAATAGAAACCATGCTAATTGTTTCAATCAGGGGACCTAATTTAGGGAAGGATTATTATTGTTGGAAGGGCTAAAGGAACAGAAAGGGGAAGTTGAGATAACCCCTAGATTAGTAACTGTAGGAAGCCACTACCAACCTTCGGATTGTGGAGCAAAGAGGAGAAGGTGGTGGTGTTGCCAGAGCCCAGGACACATTCACTGCTGACAGTGCTGATGACTGTGCTTGCGCTTGAGACCACTGATGTCACTACCGGAGTCCCTGCAGAATGGTAGAACCATAGTCACCCCGCTGTTGCAACTTCTGGAGACACCAAAGGGTGCCCCACGGCTTCAGCAGATGTAGCTGGAAGCAAGAGAAGTATACAAATGCTTTCTTCCTTCCTGCCTTCCAGTCGCCCCTCCCATCCACCAATGCCTCCCAGACTGAACCTAATCAGAGCTAAGATGCCAAAGAAGTCTGGAAAAGTCGTTTGCAGAATCCAGCTTCAACTGAGAGAAGCAAGGCCAGTATCAGGGACACTGGATCTGTATGGTTGCACAAAGCCCCATCCCTCGAAAAACCCCGTGCTGTCACTGTCTTGAAATTCTTCATACTTTCCGAGCAAGGGGTCTTGCATTTTTATTTTTGCATCGGCCCTGCAAATTATGTGGTTGGGCCTGCCCAGCCGAGCTTCGAGGGAGGAGAATGGAGCTGAGAGCGAAGAGGAAAATGCCAGGGCCGCTATGTTGCCAGAATGCTCTACCACAAAGTTTACAACAGTTTGAATTACTTACCAATGAGGGAGTTGCCTGGGAAACCACAAATTAGTTATGGTGCTGATAGGGAAGTTCTTAAGAGTTCCCCTAAACAGTCCAGTGGTTCCAAAAGCAAGAGCAGAGAAATCAACAAGTTGGTGTTCTGCTCTCCCAACTCAGGGAGTCTGATTAGAAACCCCCCACCCCCGCCTGCCCCTGAGCTCAGATTTGTAATGTCCCTCCCTCACTCCTAAAGGGGGAAACAGATCTGACCGGTGAGTGTATTGGTTGTCATAAAATTGACATATTATTGCTTTGCTTTTGTACATCTGGCCTATCCATCATTAAATTAATCTTCTGTTGTTCTTTCTAGAACTTATTGGTGCAGGGGAAATTTACTCAGCATTAGGTGGGTCAGGCTCCTGGATCTATCTGCTCCTGGAAGCAGACACCGGTCCTCACATTGGCCCTGAAGAGCCCAGCAACACAAAGGGAATGGAGAAGATGTTCAGAGAAGGGCCTTCAGATTTGGGGAGGGTAGTTATATTATAGCCAGGATCAGAATGTGGCCCTGTCATTGCAGGAGTTAGGGAGGCCATGTGGAGAGGAAGCAGAGGGACCTCAGAGGGAGCCCAGACTTGTGCTCCAGCCCTTTAGGGACCAAGAAGGGCCCACTTTCGGATGAGGCACTTTCAGATCTACTTCCCCACCTGCCTGCCACTGTTGTCTACAATGTCCTTCTTAAGGATCCATTTCCTGAGTTAAAGCCCGTAGGTAACTTCCTATAGTTACTCATAAAGGAAGTCATTCATTCATTCATTCACTCATTCATTCTTCAATAGACTGGGCCTCCATCCTATGCTAGCACTGGACTTGGCAGCAGGGTTATAGTGATGAGTAGGACACCCATGACACCTGCCTCCCCAGTCCTATGGTCTAAAAGGGGAGGAAACTAATCAGTTGCAATACCCTGTGATCTAAGCTCTGACAGGAGAATTAAAAGGTGCTTCAAAAGCAAATGAAACAGGGGTCCCTCACCCTGTCGGAGCATCAGGGAGAGATAGAACAAAGCTGAGGAGAAGTGAGGTAAGCAAGGAGGGGAAAAGGGTGGAGGGATGTTCCAGGAAGGGGGGATAGCAAGTACCAAGTCCAGAGGTGCGAGAATAAGCTCCTGTAAGAAACCGAAAGAAGAGCAGCTTGGGGGAGAGCTGAGGTCGTGTCAGAAAGGGCTGTGGATATCCATATGGCCTTGATCCTGAGGGCAGTGGCAAGCCCTTCAGATTTTTAGCCTGGAAGGAGACAGAGATTTATACTTTAGGATACCACTCTGTCTGCTTTCTGAAGAATGAACGGAAGGGAGTCATGCTTAGAGGAAGAGGAGAAGAGCCCAGGGGAAGAAGGGAAGAAAGTAGCTTGGAATAGGATGGTGGTAAAAGGATGGAGAGAAGTAGGCAGATTCTGAAAAGTTTAAGATGGAAAACTGACAGGGCTTGGGAATCAGATTGGGTGGAGAAGGGCAAAGGAGGGGCTAAGCAGGTCTCTTAGGTTTCTGGCTCGGACAACCGTGGGACAGATCTGTAGGCGAGGACAGAGAATTGGCTTTTGGGTGAGCTGAGCTGAGGTGTCCGTGGAGCTGCCTAGCAGACAGTTAGTTGGATTGCTCCTTACCTTGAATTACTTTATTATAGATTAATAACCAAACTTGCAAAGTACTAAGGGGATAAGACACAAGAATCTTTGTTTTGCTGAAGGAAGGAAGACTAAGCAAAAGCCCTGAACTGTCTCCCACCTTGAAATCATAGATCCACTGAGAGCTCCCCCTCTCCTCCTGGTTGCACTAAATATCCTGCACTTCTGCTAGAACATTCCTCTTACTGCTCAGTTGCCTGCTTGCCCATCAGTATCTCTTACTAGATTATGAGCTGGTGGCAGGATGTGGGTTCAATTCATCTTTGGCTTTCCAGTGCCTTCTAGAATACCCTGAACATAGTATACTCATCTCCCAATGAGTGACTTTAAAATGTACTGATGGGGCGCCTGGGTGGCTCAGTCGGTTAAAGCCTCCGACTTCAGCTCAGGTCACGATCACACGGTCCGTGAGTTCGAGCCCCGCGTCGGGCTCTGGGCTGATGGCTCAGAGCCTGGAGCCTGCTTCGGATTCTGTGTCTCCCTCTCTCTCTCTCTGCCCCTCCCCCGTTCATGCTCTGTCTCTGTCTGTCTCAAAAATAAATAAACGTTAAAAAAAAAATTAAAAAAAAATGTACTGAAAATTCTGCAACTAAGTGAAAAGCTGTTACATGGAAAAAACCCAAACAAACCTCTATTCATTTTAGTGGGAAAAACCATGTTGTATGCCATCCCAAGATACCAAACAATTTTCACAGATAGAACACTGTATCAATTGAATAATGGCAACAAATGAAGTTAAAGAATAAGCACAATTTGGGGCACCTGGCTGCCTCAGTCCATAGAGCATGTGACTCTTGATCTCGGGGTCGTGAGTTCGAGCCCCATGTTGGGCATAGAGATTACCTAATTAAAAAAAAAAGAATAAGCACAATTTCAAAGTTAAATCAATACAGTATATACAGAAAAGGTAATGTATTAAAACTTTATTGTACTTACTCATTTTTCTTCTTGCCCAGTATTTTAACCTTTTGATGACTTCTGTATCCACACAGGGTTAAAAATAAATTCATAGCCCAGAACAACATTTCTAGGGTAAAATAAATTTAAACATGGGAGTGCTTGGAAATAGTTCAGGCACACAACAGGTCACAGAGTCACAGATGCTGTTGTTTTTCAATCCTCTCATGGGGCATATGTATACAAAACAAAATGTTTTGGGTTTACACAAACATGGCTTAAGATCTAAATTTGTTCCAAATAATATTCCCTACAATAAACTGCTGTGTCAAGAAAGTTGGTGAATGGTCTTTGTTTGAAACCCTGATGAAGAAATACGACTTCTTGTTTATTATCTCTGTGGTAAGTTTTTGAGTCCAAGAGTTGTCATTTATATTTATATTTATAAAGAAAGAAGTCACAAAGTGGTATAACTTTCAAGAGGTGTAATGGTCCAAAGTTGCTAATGCATAAAAGAAAGATGAATGAAGAATGGATGGATGGATGAATGAATGAACGAATGGACACCTAGCAAGGCCCTCTGGTAAGGTCAGAAGGAACCCTTGTTGTATGACAGAGGTCTAAGAACACTGAGAAGCATACAATGATGGAGAAAGTGATGAGAAACCCAAGGAGGAGCCGAGGCAGAAAACAGAATATGGAAGAATTCTAGCTACCCCTTCGTGATCATTCAGTATGTGCTATGTGTAATGACGAAATTATCTCTGCTGGACACTTGGGCTCTGCAGGGAGCCAGGCATACAGTCTAATTTTCCCACCCTGAGGACCTTGCCCTGCATACCAGCCCTGAAGGCCTTCATTTCATCAGGGTTGCAAACTTGAGGGTGGCTCCTTCAAGTTTCTAGTCCACTCGGTAGAAAGACCCTCACTTGTTTTGCCCAGTGGGAATTCTCTCTCCTCCTACAAACTGGCCTGGGTTGTGCCATCGCCTGTATTCCCTATGGACTTGGAAACTAGGATGTCAGATACTTCGTGTGCAGCTGGGACGCCATGTTGACGCTAGTCTGTCAGGTTGGCCTGACTTCACCTGGGCCTAGAGCGCTACAGTCTTGTTAGTCCAGGGTTGTGTTGGGCAGTTAGCACATGGCAGTCATGACTTTACTCTTCCTCCCAGTCAGCAAAAGCGTCACCCCTCACCTCCACTCCTACTGCCTCAACTTAAAACAATCTGGAATGGAGAACTGTTTCTTGCACTTACCATCTACCTGGCATATGCATTCTTTGAAATGTAGGTATCTTCTTCCCCATCCCTTCCCCATCCCCATTGTCTATTTTTGCATTTGTTTCTCTGGTTTCCATACACGACTTTATTGTTTTACTGTGTGTCCACTTTGCTCCTTCTGCTCTGTCCCAGTGCTCCATTTTTTCCTGATCTCTCTTTCTTTCCCCTATATTTCTGCATACTTGTTCTGTCTGTGGCTTCGCACTAATGTGTGTGAAGATCAGTGAGAGCTTTTCATCCCACAGACCAATGGAAAAACTGGAGAGAGCTCTGAGTGTGAGCATTACATGGATAGAAGTGGAAGAACATACTACATTGCAAAAACAACTTCAACATGATTGGATCTTAAGTCTCAGGAGATGGTAGCCATTGAAATCCTGTACATCTATGTTAAGTTTTATCCAAGGTTTTCTTAAGCTTTCAGTTCTACTGTAAGGCATTCTACTAAACAAGCCTGTGTTTCCCATTAGCTCATAGATGAGCAGGGGTTTGGGACAAAGGTGGTGTAGAAAGCTAATGCGGTGGTTCTGCAAGGGGTCTGCAATAATTATAGGAACCTTCTTTGCATCACTAAGCAATTGTCTTCAGCCAACTCTCAGTTTGCAGCTTCTTACATCTGGTGTTTATAGTTGAAAAGGTTTGTGACTTTTCCCACGGAGTCACCTGCCATGTTGGAAGGTCTATAATGGAGTTTTGGCTTTGACTGGAGACGGAGAGAAATGAACTGACATGAGAAAGTCGTATCTTGGTGTTAGGCTGATTTCAATAAATTATAAATTGAAGTGGCCACACTGAGTGAGGCCACCCATTCAGCCCAAGTTATATGAACAGGGGTTTAAGATGTCAGTGCTCTCATAGTTCATATTACCATGCTGAATCTAGATGGAAATTTTACTCGACACAACCACTTAAGGGGGAATATCGTGTCTGAGTTATTTTAAAAAGGCAGTCTGTCTTCTCTTAACACTTTTATACTTTCAGTGTTTTATAAGCATCTCTGTCACCTGAAATGGAGGCAAAGCATTATCGCTCTCATGTCATGGGTGAAGAGATGATGCACAGACATTAATCGACTTTCACCTTGCAGGGCAATGGCTGAATCATTCAGGGTCACAGGTCTCCTTTTTGCTGCTTATTCTATAGGACAGCATCACCTCGTGGTCAGCAAGTTAAAAGTCCTGCTCTCCTACTGATGGAGGCAGTCTGTTGGTGACCTTGAGTGACTTTCATATCCTCTCTGGATGCCTGTTTTCTTGCTGGAAGTCTAGATAGCACACCCACACTTCTGATTGTATCTTTTTTTTTTTTTAATTTTAACTAGGAATGATGGAATCACACATGAGGGATTTCATATTATACATAAGCAGAGAATCTCCAGGTTAGAAAGGACCTAGAAAGGGCACCTGGCGTAGGGGTCCTAAAAATTTGCCTTACAAGAAATAGTGAAAGAGTTTAAAAACTACAGTTTCTCAAGGCCCATCCTACTGAAATGGAAAACCTCAATATGAGGACCAGGATTCTGTGTTTTAAAAAAAATCACTCCAGGGGCGCCTGGGTGGCTCAGTCGGTTGATCGTCTGACTTAGACTCAGGTCATGATCTCAAGATTCGTGTGTTCGAGCCCCACATCAGGCTCTGTGCTGACAGCTCAGAGCCTGGAGCCTGCTTCCGATTCTGTGTCTCCCTCTCTCTCTGCCCCTCCCCTGCTCATATTCTGTCTCTCTCTGTCTCAAATATAAACATTTAAAAAAAAAGAATCACTCCAGGTAGTCTGGTGCAGGTTTAGAAACCATGGCTTAAGTGGAACCACTCCATGGGCATGGGGGCAGGACACATGCTCCTTAGGTCTGGTAAGGGGTGAGATGTGCACTTTAAATACGTAGGCCACGGGATCAGAATCCAACCCCCTTAAAAGCAAGGGGACCGAGAGGGGATGGGAGATGAGTTGGGAGGAGGTGTTGGGGAACCCTGGACTCTGCTTTTGCCACTAAATCCTTGAGCTTAAATATGGAAGCTAGTAAAATCCCTGAATGGAGCCAGCCTCGGCATTATGCAGCTGTGTGACCTCGGACAAGCCACTCCCCATCTCTGGGCCCTGGTTTCCTGTCTGTAAAATGGGAGTGTGGGCTTATTGATCTCTAAGTTGCTCCTATGACACTTTGACACTAACCTACTATCCTTTTTGATGTGGGCATGCTATGATTCTAAATGCTCTCCATTATCTTAATTTTTTAATAGAATGCCTTATGGACCCAGCGCTTGTCCCACTGAATCTGTTTTCAGTCACAGGCTCCCCTGAACAGTATGAATGCCGTGCCCGGTCCCTGAGACGGTGCGACTAAAGCATTCCAAGATGTTTCTTTGCCCTCTTCGGCTGGAAAAGTGACCTCCAAGAAGGTGAGATCTAGAGAAGGGAGACAGAAATCTAGATTGCAAAGGTATATGGAAGAAAATATGATTTGGTCTGCAGGAAGGTAAGTATCCTAGCAGACACCTCTGCGGCAGGTGAGGGTAATTCTACCTGCTGTGTGCCGCTTCAGAAGGTGACCAGAGAAGGCTCCATCAACTGGCAACGACTGAATGTTCTCCAGTGACCGTGCTCACCTTGCCCCGGGTCATGGCCGCTGTTGGCAGGAGATGCGCGTAACGGTTATAGTAGCTGGCACCAGCATTGGCTCCTCAGGCTCAAGTCTGGCCAACTGCAGAAGCTCAGCAAGGAAGGCTGTGGAAGCAGCAGCGTCTTGCAGGCCAGAAATGATCAAGTGTTCACCACGACTGGAAAGGAACCAAAGGAGAACAGTTTTGGTGAGAGAGCCAAAGCCGAGGAGCCAAGTAGTAGGTTTTATTGGGCTTTTGTTAGAGTCAAGGAAATTCAACGGAGGGACATTTATTGAGTATCTCCCGTGTGTCAGAAACTGTACAGGGCTTTAGGAATTCAAAGACAAGCAAGGCACAGTACCTTTCTTTAGGGGTTTATAATCTGGGGAAGTAGTTCTCCCTAAGAACAAATATCATGTCATTCTAGTGGTGACAGCATCATGGGGGAGAGGCTTACAGGGTCTTGGGCAGCAGGAGAGGAAGGCAGGTGAGGTGACATCTGAGTAGGACTTTGCCAGGAGAAGGGGGCAGATAGGCCAGCGAGGCAGAGAAGACAAAATTAGCAAAGACAAGCATGGTGCCCTTGGGAAGGGAAAGCAGGTTGGAGGTGTGGGGGCGATAGTGACACACAGGGGAGAGGAGAATGCGGAGGTACAGCTTTGGACTGAGCTATAGAGTTGGGCTTAGTGCGTGTGTGCGTGTGCATGTGTGTGTGTGTGTGTGTGTGTGTGTGTGTGTGTGTGTGTGTGTTTGCGTAAGGGCTTTAGCAAAGGGAGTCTCTTGTTAAATAGTTGCACTGGTGTTTAAAAGATTGAAAAATATTGGAAAGAATATGGAGGACGAATGGGTGGAGAGCAAGGTGGAGCCAGGGGCCATATTCAGAAGTGAGCTGGGAGAAAGACAGTGGGGCACTGGGTCCTGTTGTGTCTGGGTGTGAGCAGTATGTGAAAGAAAGGTGCAAAGAACCCTTCTTGGTTTCCTGGCTTGGTCCAGGGCTCCAGAGATGCCACCTCCCTGTCCCCATTCCCTCCTGCTCCAAGTCTGTATCAGTTGGGCTGGTGGCCTCCTGCTCTCTGTTTCTAGAACAGTCTTGCCAATCTTCCTCATTTTCCTATTTCCAGTTTCAGTTAATCTTTCTTCATCTGCACCTGATTGACTTTAGGGGTCATGAAATCATCACGTGGTTCGATACCTACAGTAGTACAAAACTGCAATCTGGGCTGCCCCTTTCTCCGTGTCTATATAAGCTAAGTTGCCGCCTTCGTCCATTAATCACCTCTGTAACTTTTTGTAGCTTATACAGCTGTGAGCTTACAGAAAGTCCATTTATCTTGACAGAGGCATTTGCTCTTGTGTAAACAGTGGTGAATACAGCCGGCACCGTTTAAAGGAAGGGAGGAGAAGAAAATAGGATGAGTTGTCGTGTGCCTGGAATCTTAACATTTACTTATTTTAGGTTCTGGGTGTCTTTTATGGGCTCGAGGAGCTATATCCAACCCCCTTTCTAGAGCTGCTGTTTCTTCCACAGGCTGTTAGGTTTGCACGCTCCAGGCACCTCGGTATATATGTATATATGCTTCCATTCACGGCAGGAGGGAGTTTTGTGTGGGAGGAAGGTCTACCTAGAGAAAGGAGCGGATGGCCCAGATGTTTGATCCACTGGGGTGAGCCCCTTCAGGACAGGCGTGGGCAATGGGGCAAGGCGCTAGGGACATCTGGAAAGACCTGAGAACTGGCAAGGAGGCAAGAGCCTCCCTCCCTCCTTTGCCATTCCGAAGGCAGGGTGGGCCAACCTCTCTCCAAGTTCACCTCAAGGTTTACAAGGGTCAGCGTGTTTGTGCTGGCCTTGACATTTTCACAAATTGCTCTGTAGTTGTTTTCATTAGTTTTATTCCAGCTGCTGCTCCAGGGTCCTTCTGGCAGCCTGGCCGTCCAAGCCGGCTTGGAATCCCTCCTTAATTGACTCAAGTCATGAAAAGGTGCCATCTGCTTTGAACTCTTGCCTGTTCCAATGCCGGACAAATCCCAGGCATGCACCATAGGAAAAGCAGTAATGAGGTTCACACCTCCAAGTTTACAGTGCCTAACTCTGTCTGGTCAGGTGTTAAGTGCAGAGGTGAAGTGCAAGCCCCGGGGTGGGGGTGGGGGGGTGGGGGGTGGGAGGGTCTGAAGAGTAAACAGGCCTGGAGAATGTTCTTCCTCCTGGGTCCTAAGTGACGCCAGCTTGGGGAGGAGATTTCACAGCCATCCTGTCAAAACCCTGCGGTTAATAACATCATGATGACCTAAATAAATTCACAGATATCAGTTACTCCCTGTGTTTTCACTTCACACCAGCCCTCCACAGATGCGCCTCAGCTTGGGAAATACTGGGGAAAAGGCCTTAGGGAGAACTGCCCTGTGAAGCTATTAGTTTTATCCCACTTCATAGAAAGAAAATAAGAAACTTAAGGAGGTTTAGGAAGAAGAGCCACTGTCGCCATGATGCAGCCGATGAGTGTTGCCATCCAAACACTTTCTCGTTTCATATTTATTATTTAAAAGAGATACCAAGGGCAGTGTCAGTGGAGCAAAATATTTATTGACTTTCGTGGAACATCCCCCAATAGCGACTTTTTTTTTAAAAAAAGTTGTTATACCAACTGTAGTGTGAAATTGACTTCTATCTCCTCCAGTACAGTGTGTAATCAGAGTGCCTTTCTTTGATACATTCCGAGACATTAATATGGACCCAAGTTCAAGCATGCCTCAGAAAGTTCCATGCTAAAGAGGGGCTCCAGTACACTGCTGTTTGTTTATCAGGAGAGATGAGTCCCTACTGGAAATCAGGAAGCAGCAGGATGGTCTCAAAATGTACTGCTAGTGTAGGGCATGGGAGGTGGAGGCCAGTGGCAGAAGAGGAAGCAGTAAATTAAAACCAATTTAAGATCTGAATCAACCAAAAGCTACGTGTAGACCTTGTTTGGATACTGACTTGAACACACAGAGTAACTATAAAACAAACAAACAAACAAACAAACAAACAAACAAACAAACAAAACCTGAGGGGTGCCTGGGTGGCTCAGTTGGTTATCTGTTGGACTTAAGGTCAGGTCATGATCTCATGGTTCATGGTTCCTGAGTTTGAGCTCTGCATCAGGCTTTCTGCTCTTAGCCCAGAGCTGGCTTCAAATCCTCTGTCCCCTCTTCTCTGCCCTGCCCCCACTCACGCACACATGCTTTCTCTCTCAAAAATAAATAAACATTGAAAAAACCTGAGATGATGGTGGGGGGGAGGGGGGTAAGATACTGATTGGATATTTGGTGACATTAAGAGTGTATTTTTTTTATGTCATTGTGATTATGTTTTTTTAAAAAGAGTTCTCATCTTCCTATCTTTTGGAGCAATGTACTGAAGTATTTACAGATGAAATGATATAATGTCTGAAAATTGTTTCAAAATAACCCAAAGGGTCAGGGTGGGGGTTAAGTGTATGGCAAGGGAGGGGGGGCAGGAGTTGAAAAAAAAAGAAACTGGCCTTGAACTGGTAATTGTTGAAGATAAGAGATGCTTACAAGAGTTATGGGTTTTGCATATTATTTTCTCTACTTTTCTATGATGAACACTTCCATGATGCAAAGTTAAAAATGAAAGCCCTCAATGGCTCTGATCTCTGCTAGCTTTTCTTGGGAGGGGAGGGAAAAGGTATTAAGGATCCCATCTCCAACGCAGCATGGAATTCTTACTTTTGTGAAATTTATAATCAAAGAAATCTCAATGGGCTCTTCCTAATGTTATGAATCTTTGATTATATGATTCTGTAAAACTGTTCAATTGATATAGTAGTCACAGCAATCATCAGTGCTGTCCCCCACTGGGGTTGGGGAGAGGCAGAAAAGAAAGGGACTGCTTCCCACTGGGACATGGTTGAATTTTTTTTAATGTTTATTTTTAAGAGAGAGACAGTGTGTGTGTGTGTGTGTGCACGAGTGGAGGAGGGACAGAGGGAGACGGGGACAGAGGGAGACGGGGACAGAGGGTCTGAAGCAAGCTCTGTGCTAACAGCCGAGAGCCAGATGTGGGGCTCAAACTCACGAACTGTATCGTGAGATCAGGACCTAAGTCAAAGTTGGACACTTAAACTGACTGAGCCACCCAGGTGTCCCGGAAGTGTTGGTTTTTTGCTTCCACAAAGTCAGGACCTGGTCTGAATGGCCATGATGGGGTGGGGTGATGTGGGCTATGCTTTTGGGCACTCATATAAATGTATGTAGGGAGAATAGTTATGGTTTAGGTGATAAAGCTCATTTTAAAGAAACTACATCCTAGGTTCAAAAATAACTTATACCTTAGCCTGGATTTCTGATGCCATCACACCTGTATTAGTTATCTGTGCTGTGTAACAAATTTCCCCCAAACCATTAACATTTATTATCTTACAGTTTCTTTGCAAGGTGGTTCTGGCTCAGAGTCTCTCTGTCAAATCTGCAGTCAGGTATCGTCTGGGGCTGTAGTCATCTGAAGGCCGAAGGGAGGATCTCCTTCTGATTGCATTCACGTGGCTGTCGGCACACTTCAAATCTGTTTCCAGATTCACGCCCATGGGCCTGTCTGCAAGGCTGCCCCATGACATGGCGGCCAGCTTCTCCTAGAGCAAGTGAACCGAGAGAGCATGAGAGAGAACATGTGACAAGGAAGCCACAGTCTTTGTATATCATAATCTTGGAACCAGTCACTCATCCTTTCTGCTGTGTTCTATTTTTTTTTAAGTGAGTCACTAAATCCATCGAGGGGGAGCGATTCATCCTCATTTGCCCGGGACTTTCCTACGTTAACGCTGAAAGTCCTGCATCTTGGGAATCCCCTCAGTCCGGGGCAAACCACAGTGACCGGTCACCCTGAATCAAGGCTACACTCAAGGGGAGGGAATTACACAAGGGTGTGAATACCGAGTGTGGGGGATCGCTGAGGGTCACCTTGGAGGCTGCCTGCCACAGCAACCTTTCTAAGATTTACTTTTCTTCATTACTGAAAAAAATCAGGCCTGTGAGCCACTTTGTGATTTATAAAATACACGTCTCAGTTTTTAAACGATATAATGAATCATGTTAAAGTGAATTGAATAAATAGACAAAGCAACTTTAGAAACAGAATTTTATTTGAGGTGGGTTAATGAGATTTATTATATCCATTGTATTTTTTATTCTCCTATCTAGTCATTATTTCAAAGCAAATATTGAAGTTGGCAAACCAGTTCTGTCTTTTGCTTTGATTTCCAGAATTTCTGGTTAGATTTATGACCTAATTTTTAAGAAAAGTTAACTTCTGAACTATAAAAGTATCATGTTTCATTATAGGCTGCGTGGAATCTAGAGGAGTGATATGAAGCAAAAAGAAAAACATCTGACGATTTTTGCTAATTTCTGTACTTTGTGTGTAACCTGAATAGTACATTTTCTATCTTTTCAAAAATTCTTCATCCATGTGCTCCTTAGGGTTCATATTTTTCCAATTAAGAGGATGTACCCTGATTTTCTTTACATTTTCTCTGTGGCTAGATATTTTAATAATTATTATTTTTTGATAGTTTAATTATTTTGAATTTCAGAACATGTTTTAAAAATTTTAACCCACGTTTGACCATTCTGACTCTGATGTAGAAGTCAATTCATTCATTCATTCATTCATTCATTCATTCATTCATTCAGTGATCCTTATTTGTGAAGCTCTGTGCCTCCGGGAGAGGAGTGGTTGCATAATAGAACGAGGAATTTGAAAGAGGGGATTGAGTTCTGGCTCAGTTTTTCCCTCTTTCGGGACTGACCTGCCAGCAGAGAGCTCCCGTTCTGCTCTCCCAAGGCATCCTCTATATAGGGCAGATTTTGCCTCTGTTGAGGGCCTTGTAATCATTCAGTCCTGCCCATCACTGGGTGGGTAAGTTGGCCTAATTCTGGAATCCGGCATTAGAAAGCTCATTTTTGCTACATCCCTAAGCCACATCTTCCCACCCAACCTTTCGGGTGATGTCTTAGTCAGTGAAGTCTTCTATAACAAAAATATCATAAACTGGATGGCTTAAACAACAAACATTTACTTCTTACAGGTCTGGAGGCTGGGAAAGCCCAAAATCAGGGTCCAGCATGGTTGGCTTCTGATGGGGGCCCTCATGCTGGCTTGTAGCTGGCCGTCTGCTCGCTGTGTCCTCACATAGTGGAGGGCAGAGAGCTCTCTTGCGTCTCCTCTTACAAAGGCACCAACCACCCATCATGAGGGCTCCGCCTCACCTCCCAAAGGACTCATCTCCAAATACCATCATGCCAGGGATTAGAGTTTCAACATGTGAATTTGGGGGAAACACATTCAATTTACAGAAGCAATAAGGTTTGTACCTTCATCTCCTTCTGTCTGACTCCTGTGACTTTCTCTCAGTCGGTTCCAAACTTGGGTGAGGAAGGGACACCCTCAAATACCAACAGCTGAGGTCTAGTGTTTGGGTGTGTGTGGGGGGGGTGGGAGGGGGGAGTGGGGCTGATTTGGCTGAAAGGCCAAAGCACTAGGCCATGTCTGAATACATATATGCCTATATATAATATATACATATGTATATAAAATATATACACATATATGCATATCTATGCCAAATAAATAAATGCAACAATGCTATATATAATATATATAATAATATACAATAATGCTGTGCACTCTCGCCTTAGGATTTAATGCTACAGAGGGATACATATATGCACATAGAAATGTGTGTATACGCATACATTTGCTACATATAATAGAACAAATTTTCCCCAGTAGCCTTTACATTCAAAGTCAGTAAAGACAAGGAAGGGACTGTTTCCATATTTCTGCTGTCCTCACTCAAGGTTGCTCTTTTTTTTTAATTTTTTATTTATTTTGAGAGAGAGATAGAGAGTGTGCTCATGCGGGTGTGGGGGAGGGCAGAGAAAGAGGGAAAGAGAGAATCCCAAGCTGGCAAGCAGGTTCTGTGCTATAAGCCCTGAGCCCCAGGTGGGGCTCGATCTCATGAACTGAACCGTGAGATCATGACCTGAGCCCAAACCAAGAGTTGGACACTGAAACGACTGAGCTACCCAGGAGTCCCAAGGTTAGCTCTTTGAATCACGCCTCTCTTCCAACTGGGGATTTAAATTCCTTGGAAAGACAGTATGTGGATGGCAAGAAGTTTAGGACCTGGTCCTTCTTCTGACCACATCACTGGCTGTGTGACCTGGAATGGTGTGGTCCTGCTTCACTGCCTGAGTTTCACCACAGCTAGTAGGGTAGAGGCTGTGCTGTACTGGCTCTCTCAGTCCTTCCATAGGTCTGTGTTCTGAACAAACAGCCTATGATGTGTAGGTAGCCAGAGGGAGATATGATGGGAGGGAGAAGGTGAGAACGTTTGAAGACACAGGAGATAGGGTAGCCCCCACCCCCTGGAGAGTGGTAAACTATGCAACTGGCAAAGGATAGAGATCCAGACATTTCAACTGAATGCATTGCCTACCTCATCAAATAAAAGAATGAGAGCGGTAACTGTAGTCGATTTTTGCACCCTTTAAAAGAAAGGTAGCTATAGGTGTAACCGTGCTTGGCACTCCCATTGGGTGATGTGACGGACACACACAGTGGTGCACCAGCCACGGACCCTTCTCCATGGCTTGCCAGCTTTGGCAAGAGAATTCACCTGTGAGCTCCAGAGAAACTGCTGCCTAAGGGTGGGACAGGTCAAATGCTATGGAACTGGATAAACCAGAAAATGACATCTGAGCCTTTCTGTTTAAGTTGTCAAGTATTTACCAGATGAATTCCATCCGGAGAGCTCCCCTATGATTCATGTTTGGTTCTCTCACCTGGCCTCTCCTACAGAAGGCATGATAAATATTTATTGAATGTACTGGCACATATTATTTATAAAACCCTGTGCTTGGGTTGTGGTTAGGTAGGGACACATTTAGAGAAGCTTTTGTGTTCGCTACAACTCTGTGCTAGAAAGATCTGACTCAAGACGCTTAATCTGGTTTGCTTAAGTATTTACCTTGTTCCCTTCTATTTTCTGCTTTTCAGTTCCTACTCATTCAAGCACTTCCCCTCCCTTCCCTCCACCCCCACCTGCAGGCTGTCACCTGCTTTGGAGGACAATTTTTCTTTTTTAAGCTTATTTATCTATTTCGAGAGTGAGCAAGTATGGGTGTGTGAATAGGGGAGGGAGAGAGAGGATCCAAAGCAGGCTCTGCAGTCAGCGTGGAGCACAGTGTGGCGCTCGATCGCACGAACTCTGAGATCATGACCTGAGCTGCAATCAAGAGTCGGACGCTTGGCCACTGAGGCAGGCTTAACGGATAGAGCTTACCAGGCGCCCCTGGAGGACAACTCTTTTGGAGAGCCTTGGATTTTCCAGACTGTTCCATTGCCTCTCAGACATCAGCTCACCAGAGTTTGCCCTGAAACGCACACAGTGATTTCTGTGCTAGATACTGACTTTTTGGTATTTCCTGCTGGAGCTTTGTTTGGGTGGAGTCCCCTTTGGAAGTGCCAGGGTTTTCCTGTTTGTGCAGTTGCTTTGCAAAACCTTAAATAAACTCTGTTGTGGTGTGTTCAGAATCATAACCACTCAACAACTATTTATTAAGTAAGCACCTACTAGGAGCCTGGGCACAGTTCAAGCAGCTGGGTATACAGTGGTGACCTCAGGGGACACCACTTTCAAAGAGCTTTCAGTCAGGCCCAGGACACAGACTGGTAAACAGGCATTTGCCCTCTCCACGTGGTGAGAGCCGCGAAGGATAAAGTCCAGGGAGCGGGAGGAGAGGCGGGGTGCAGAGAGCAGAGACAGTGGACCCAGGGTCGGACGGGCAGGGCTTGGGGGTGTGGGTGTGTCAGCACAGGCTTCCTGGGGCCAAATCCAGCTAGGCTGCACCCCAAATCCAAGAAACTAATTTTCATAGAAGCTTTTCTCATTTATCTGCGAGGAGGTGACTCCGCTTGATTTGCAAGAACAGTTTTTCAAGTCTTTTTTTTATTAACTTGTTTTATTTTCTATTTTTTAAAATTTACATCCAAATTAGTTAGCATATGGTGCAACAATGATTTCAGGAGTAGATTCCTTAGTGCCCCTTACCCGTTTAGCCCATCCCCCCTGCCACAATCCCTCCCTTGACCCTCAGTTTGTTCTCCCTATTTATGAGTCTTTTTTTCAATAGCTTGAGTATCTCAACTCCCTCTGTTTACGCTGCCTGTTAGCACGGAGGCACCAAATCTCCTAGCGGCAGAGGCAGGGACCAAGACCGCCTGCTGGAGGGAAGGTCTGGGACAGGGGAAGCATTGCATTTCCTGCTTGGAAGGAGAAGGGAGAGGTGGGGTCAGGTGGGGGCGGGCGTGGGGTTGTGGGGAGGGAAGTGAAGTGCTCCCAAGCTTCCAACAATTCAGGTCTTTGTAGGGAACTTCATGATTTCATTTGTAGTGAATTTTAGGGATGTCAAACAGGCACATCTCTCTTCAAATACCAGATAGGCAACCAAACCCTGTTCCAGAGCCCCCGGATGTAAATGACTTGTACATTTTCTCTTTTTAGATCATCCAGACCATTGTTCCCCTCCATTCGTGCAAATGATAAAGACCAACTTCTTGCCAAAAGAAAAAAAAAATGGGGTGTGTGAGATGCGGAACGGTACAAAGGATTCTGTGCGTCTCGCCAGAGGGACGGAGTGGCCTGCGAGTAGTCTTGGATCTGCTTTTGATCTCTTGGTTGGGCAATAAAATGCCTGTTTACTTAATTTTAAAATGTGTTTCTTCAGGAATGATTTACACGCGATAAAATGCACTCGTTTCAAGCGTACCATTCTACGAGTTCTGACAACTGTGTATACAGATGCCGCTACCTACCCATCCAAGACACGAACATTTGCAACCCCCAAAGCTCCCTTAGGGCTTTTTGTAGTTACCCCAGCCCCAGCCCCAGGCAACCACTGACCCACTTTCTGTCACCAGAGATTCAGGTTGCCTGTTTCAGAATTTCCAATAAATGGAATCACACCATAGTGTTCTTCTGTGTCTGGCTATTTCACCCAGGACAATGCTTTTGAGAGTCACTCTTGTTCATATGTCCTTAGCTCATTCCTTTTTTATTTAAAATGCCAATTTTTGGAGCAGCAAGCAATCGTGCGGCATATCACTCAGTGAGATGAGCAGATCGAGGAAGTCCCTCTGGTCTCAAAATTCTATCAACATGCCCAGGAAGGGTAGGCCTGGGAACTGCATCAGGTTAGTCCAGATCACGTTGGAGAAGCAGCCAGGCACACGAATTTCTGAGCGGCCGGAGCCCAGGAGAATGGGGAGTGAAGCCCTCGGTGAACGACAAGACGTATTAACAGAGGATGGCAGGGCTATTTGTTCGGTTCCGTTATGAGCTCAGCAAAATGTGACAATCCCGGGAAACATAAACACCTATTGCTGTGTTTCTATGTGTGCTTGCCTCAGGAGACCCAGCAGGGAGTGGCAGGTGGCAGGACTGGAGTCAGGCAGAGATTACCGGGTAAAGTGGAATCACGACTAAGCAATGTCAGTTGCGTAGCCTATAAATACGAATTATAATGAGAGTTAATATTTATTGAGCTCTCACTATGCACCTAGCTCCGTTCCTTATACCCACCACATCCTACGAAGCAAACGCCTTTAGTCTCTGCCCGCATCCATTCCGCCCCTTTTACATATCCCTGCACATATATCACTGCAAGCTGTGTGTCCCCAGCAGCCGGTGCGGTGGTGGCTCCACGTTGGGCAATAGTCCTCGAGCTATGCAAACCACTTTGCATCCCAGCCCGGAGAGCAGAAGTGCCTGGGACTTCCAGGTAACCGAACAGGGCAGGGACAAGCACCCCAGATTCCCATGTCACCTGCTTTGTCTCCCCAGTTCACGGTATTTTGCGTGACTCAGTGTTGCTGGGCCTCCCTCCCTTCGCCGTCCCACACTCCTCAGCTTCTGGAGCTGTGCTTTCTGGGCCACTTCCTAGTACATCATGTCCACCTGAGTCTGTTTCTGGGGACCCCAAACTTAGACAAAGCACTGTTACTACAGTTGTTTTACAAATAAGGAAACTGTCTCTTTCTCTCTCTCTCCCCCACTTCTCTCTCTCTCTGTCTCTCTCTCTCTCTCTCACACACACACACACACACACACACACACGCACACATGCACACACACACACACCTCCAGTTAGCTCCTACTCATCCTTCAGATGAGAACCTGAACTTCACGATCTCAGGTAGCCTTTCCGGACTCCCCAGCCATGGGAAGTCCTCTGCTAATGTTCTCAGAATCATCCTATATAGTACAAATCTCCATGGTCACTTTGTTTGACTATTTCACCAATGACCATCTCCTCTGCTGCCTCCAGGAGGTCAGGGGCCCCATGTCTTAGTGCCCTCACCTGTATACCCAGCACTCGAGCCAAGTTTCTAGAACATAGTAATTGCTCAATAAATTTTTTCTGAACGAATGATTTGAAGTTCCTTCAATTTTCTCACAGGCGCTCACTGGCGTTCCAGATACATCTCAGCCTCTGCATGGGCAAGAAATGCATAATGTATAACCCCCAGGGGTGATACAAGACCTCTCACCCACATCTGTTCTTCTGGGTATTTAGGAAGCACAATATCCAGGGCAAGGTGACATTACTTTGCTCTGGGGGACCGAAATTTAGCATCAACTGTAGACTGTAGAGTTGAATCCAGAGGTGAGCCTCGAAGCCTGGGTAAAATTTGAATGGATTATTAGGAGGAAATTTGAATACTATTTTAATTAACTATAATGCCATTTAAATACACACACATTGTGAATTAAATACACATTCTTGGATCTCTGTACTTCTCCTCCAAAGTACACTTAGTCCCAAGTCCTCATTAGGAAGCTGATAAGGTTCTATTTCCCTTCTATTCCAGCAATGCTGATTCGCCAGCTATATAAAATTTACAAACTGCTTTGGAAGCATTTGTGGAGAAAGGTGCTATATGAATGTATGAGATTATTGAAATGAATGCTGATTTAGAGATGTCCCAGGTGGATAGTTAAAATATACCTGGGCACACACATACACTCATACCCACGCTCAGGGTACTTTCTGCTCTGATCAGCGAGGATAGATTTTCCTACCTGACAGGTGACTGTAAGTCAAGAAGTGTGTTTTAATAGTTGCCAGCTTTCTGCTGCTGTGGGCTGCTGTCTCAGGCAATCCTTTACCTCCCGGGACACAGGACCTGAAGGATCTTGACACGTTCTCTCCAGTGCGCATGGAGAGGTGGTGTTCAGCAGAGGGGTAAATATTGGCATGCTGTACATGAGTGATGAGTATAAATAAGGCAGGATATCCTTGGACAAGTTCACCACTGGACCCGTCAGGTTTCTTATCAATAGGCAATAAAATAAGAAATCACGAGTTTCCCAGGTTTTTGCCAAATCAGAACAAGTTACTTTTGTAAAAGCTGGCAGGTATTTGAGAGTCAGTAAATGCTGAGTAAATAATTCTGAAGGTAAACACATGTCCTTATTTCCACAAACCCTGATTACTGGATTAGATTACTGAACTTGCTCCTTTTGACTTTATCCCTCATAATCCTGCCCATCAGTGTTTGCTCAGAGGAGCTCAAATAAACCAGGCTGCTCTATACCCCAGTGCCTTTATACGTGCTTTCCTTCGTGCTTGGCCTGCAATGCTTTCCATTAATCCAGGTGGGCTGGGGGCACTTTTAGATATTTTAATACTCAGTACTAGGAAAACTTGTAATTTCCTTTATGAAGCTTTTCTCGACAAATTGTCCTTCTCCTAAAACTGCCATTTTTGGGCCCATACAAATGCAACTGCACATATCTATCTAACATAAACAGGTCTGGGCTCTCTTAGGAAGTCCCTGCTCACACTCTGTATTCTCTGAGGCCATAATCAATACTTCATTGCCATCCAGTTGCCCCCTTGTGACCTCTCAAGTCTCTTCCCAGAGCATTTTGAGTAATGTGTATTTTACTCAAATGTTCAAAAGGGAGAAAAGGAGAGACATTGAACAGAATGAGGCCAAACTTCATAAAAATCGCCACCATTCCCAAAGCCTTTCTCGTTTTTTTCAAATGTTTACTTATTTTTGAGAGAGAGAGCGAGCGTACGTGCATTGGGGAGGAGCAGAGAGAGAGAGGGAGAGAGAGAATCCCAAGTAGTCTCTGTGCTGTCAGCATAGAGCCCGACACAGGGCTCAATCTCACAAACAGTGAGATCATGACCTAAGTCAAAGTCAAGAATCAGATGCTTAACCCACTGAGCCATCAGGTGCCTCCAAAGCCTTTCCTCTTATTACCAGTGGCCTTCTCTCCTCTCTTTCCTCCATTCTCCACTGTCTTCTGACCTCCTTCCACCCTGGATGCCTCACTGTCACCTCTATTTCATTTAGCAATTTAGCCCTTATAACACTTTCTCCTGCATAAAGGAGAAATCCTCAAAATCCTTTGCATCCTTGAAATTTTAGTTCCTCTCAACAGACTAGCTCTTTGAGATCTCTCTTAAAAGGCAAAGGTAAAAAAATATATTTCTTCTCTTTCTGCTAAAACCTGGCACAACTTGATGGTAGGAATCGAGCCTTATACACTTCTGTGTCTCCCATGTAAAGTATTTAAAATATTTGTGAATTAAAGAATAAAAGAATATAGCCACAGATTAAAATCCCTCAAGATCCATTGTGATCATGACTTTCTTCTGCTCAAACTTTCTTCTACTTTCTCAACTCATGCTCTGGCCAATTGTCACTTCTCTCTGACTCTAGAACTCCGCTCAGCTGGATGGGCCCTCTCTCCTCAAGGCCACCATGCATACGCAATAACCTTGCCTTCAGGTGTTCATTTGGGTTGTGTCTCCAAGGCCTGGAACAGCTATGTCATTGATGAGAGTGGTTGGTGGTGGGGTACCTTCACCATATTGAAAGCCAAGGTGAATGCAGTTGGTCTAGTCTTGTAGGTCCATTCAAGTCCTTCCTACTCTTAAAGGCTCAATACCCAGCCTTCCTCAGGACATTTCACTGAAGTCTCCCGGCCAGGTATAATTCACTCTCTTGAGTCCTCAGGATATAAACCTTGAATGCATCCACTCTGATGGCACTTAATCATCCAGACTTACATTATTATGGAATTTTGAAGTGGGAGGTTTTGAGATCATTCTTCTTCCCAGAATGTGGTCATGATTAGATCTATTTACTAAAATTTCAAGGGTTTCCTCCCCTGCCCCCAGTTCCAGGCTTGGGGTAGGTGTGTGCTTATCTAACCTCTTCAAGTTATGTGGTTATGTGAGCGTATTTAATTTGCTTTGCCCAATGAAATGTAAGCAGAATTGACATGAGCCCCTTTGTGGAGGAAGCTTTCAGAGGAAGAAGCGTTAAGAGCTGGTGAGTGATCAATCACTCTGTCTTTCTCCTGACACAGTGACTGGCAGTGTTAGAAATATTTGGTGGATTATCAGCCTGGGTTCTTGAGTAAGGAAGGGCCCAGCAGATTCATAATGGAAACACGGTGTGAGCGAGAAGTAGACCTTTGTGGTGTTATATCACAACATTAGCTTTAGAGGTGATTTGAATAATTAATAACATAAAGTGTTATTATAGCACAACCCACCCTATCCAGACAGACTGTAAGTTCCTTGAAGGCAGCACCCATGCATAACTGACCCTTCTATCCCCTAGAGAACATAGCACAATGTCCCCTGGAAGCTCAATAACCATTGCTGATTGAGTATACATACTGAGAGAAGGTAAATACATGAGACTGGAGGGTGGGGCTTGATGTCAAGACTTCTACTTGAGACTTTGCCCTCTGTAAATCCTAAATAAATGTGCAACATGATTCCAACAGTATTCTAATAAGATCCTTACACGCGAGGAGGCAGAATAGCGCAATGATAGGAACATGGGCTCCTATGCTGGAGAGGCTTGGGTTTAAGTACTCTGCCAGGTACTTGGCTGCATGACGGTGGGCTCATTACTAAAGCTGTGTGAGTCCGAAATAACATCACTAGCTGCTGTATAGGATTATTGTGGGGATTAAATGAGAGAATGTATGTAAAGTGCCTGGCACATAATGAATGGGCGACCAACGTCATTCTCTTAGGCTCTTCTCCCATCAAATGTGTGTGGGTTGTATGAAATCTTGCCTAATTCTCTGGGCACAACTTCCCTTCACTTCCTCCCTCTGAGATCTTGGTCAATTGCCTAGTCCTCGAATTTATTTAGCTTGGTCTACCTCAGATCCCTAGGGTTTTGCTTTTACTGCCCCATGCACACTCTGGTATTCTGAGAAATTCCATTTGCAACTGGCTAGAGTTGGCAGTTGCTTTTGGCAAAGGACGCCAATGGAGGCGGGGGGGGGGGGTAGCACTTTTGCGACAGGTTGCCTGCTGCCGAAATTTTAAACAGGGCCCTCCGTGTGGTGGGTCTAGTCAGGGAGGTGATCTTCATGGGGGAGAAAGAATGTAGGATGTCATGGTGACCAGCTCCAGGAGAGCCCCACCTCGGCCTGGGCCCTGGCTCTAAAGGCAGACGATTCTTCCACTGAACTCTGGGATCGTATCTGTGATGGCAGCAGGGATGTCTCTGAATTTATCAATGGCTGACTCCTTCCACAGGTTGGGGCTTGGTGTGCTACCTGAGGGCTTGTGTTTTCCTGAACTCCTAGCCTGGCGAGCCTTGTGTTTTTAGGTTTATGTATTGCCCCTGAGTTCCATGGGGCTACCTCTGTCTACACTGTCTATACCACACCCCCCCTCCCCCCCGGCCTCCCCACATAGCAGCCGCTGTGATGTAGCATGTCCAACCTCTCCAAAGGTGCTTGTGTAACTTGTTTTTCAAAGTCTTGGCAGGAGCTCCAGTCCTGAAGTGAGAAAGGCTGTTTACATTCTCGAAGGGCAGTCCCGAGAAATGTCTTGCATCAGGGCTGTTCCCGGCCAATCCCTACTCCCCAGAAGCTTCTTTATCTCTGGGATGGCTTGGGACAGCCAGAGAGATGGTGTGGAACCCAAGGAAGGCGCTTGAGCATGAAAAAGGGAGGCTACGAGGTAGCATTCATCGAGCCCCAGGGCTCTGCCACAGCCCTGTGTAAACTGTGCTCCATGGAAAGGTGGGCAAGTATCTCCAAGGCTCTTGTTGCCTCATTGTCTGGTGCAGTGCCTCGCACAGAGCACGGTGCTAGGTGTTGGTGCTCAACAGACGTTACTAAGTCAATAACTGTGCAAACGCGTGAGCAAGAAAATCCGAGAGGGCACACTGGTGGAAGTTCTCAGCTGACACCAGTTAATAGCTTTCTCTCAACAGGACTTGCATTACGAATCACAATCATTACTATCTATTATCTAGTCTATGCCATGCAAAGGCATAGATAGTTTCCTTAAATTCTACAGCAGGCAGTAGTTCTACAAAGCCGGTGGTCCTGGTTCTAGTTAATAGCTGAGGAGGGCGCAGAGACTCGTGGGCACAAGGTCAGGGGATCTTGCCTGAGGTTTCCCAGGATTCAAAGCCTCTGGCAAGCACCGGAGCCCGGGTTTTTCTACTTGCCATCTCTCCACCCTGCCGCTCAGCCCTGCTGGTCTCTGCATCCTGTAACAGCACAGGAGAAGGGGACCTCAAGGGGCACAGAGGCCACACTTTCCTGCCCTGCTGTGGGCAGCTACGCATTCTCGTTGTCATTCCTTCCTCCAGCAGCTGGGCTTGGATGCGGCAGGAAAGAACACTGGGAAGCAGTTTCATTCCAGGCGTCTGTGTTTCGTACTGAAAAACACCCACCTGTATTCAGGCCTTCTGGTACCTCAGTCTCCAGACCTTCCCCAGAAAACGTCCTATCCCTCTCCCTGACACCTTCCCTCTTCTGATGGGCCTCATGGCCAGGTTTTCTCTTCACTGGAAAAAAATCTTGCCATGAATATTATTCTACGGACAGTGCCTGACACCGTATATACCCTCCATAAATATTTACCGAACTGCACGCTAACCTCCAGACAAAAGAAGAAAAAACAAAACAAAACAGGGATCCAGAAGGAAATGGAAAAGCTTAGAGGGTGGGTGAGGGGGCCCAGCAAGCAGCCAGCTCTCCTCTTTCCCGGCCTCTCCCTGCCTGAGTAAAGAAGCGGGGGCAGATTCAGAGTTAATGCTGTCGTTTGATTACAGTAACATCAAAACCGGCAGCAAAAGCTCCAGTCAACGCCAGAGCACAAGCGAACACGCAGGGGCTTGTTTCCTTGGAAATGTTTCAGCGGTAATTACTCTCCCCAAAGAAAGACCCAAACGACTTCCTTGACCCGCTGGGGAGAAGAAGTAACAATGGGCCAGAAAGTCGTTTCTGCGGCCCCTGGCTCGGGGCGGGTGTGAATGTGCGCGCGGGGAGCCTGCGGTGCGCATGTGCGCGCGGCTGCACCTCCGGGGACCGTCCGCGGGGCGCCTTTGACAGCCGCTCTATTCAAACGCCGGGGCCGTGGGTTGGCGGCGCGGTGCCTGCCGCCGCCGCGGCTGAGATCATGCTGTTGATTTTGTTTTACAGAGAGCAGCCCAGCCTGTTGTGCAGAGTACAGAATGTTCTCTTCTGTGAACTGAGCTTGAACTTCTCCAACCCACTTTGTCTGAGGAATCACACAGACACAGAGGGGAAAAGGCAGGGAAGATAACCCCCAAATTGTTGAAATCCTTGTGTTCTCTCTGGTTTTGGCTCGCATGGTTGGCTTTGCACTGTGCAAAATGACAAATCCCAAGCATTGCAGCTCTTGGATGAACAAAATGCCTGTGCTGTCCTTTGTCTTAAGTCAGGACTCTGGGCTTCAACTCTGGAAATTAACAAGTCTGTCATTATCTCTCCTTGATGTTTTTCTTTCTTTTTTCCTTCTTTTTCCCTTCCTCCATCCCTCCTTTTTCCTTCCTTCTCTCTCTTCCCTTCCCCTCTGCACCCTCCCTCCTTCTCACCATCTCCCCCCTACCCTTTCTTTCTTCCCTTTAAGGCATTAAAGGGACAAGGACAACAAAAGCCATTTTCCTGTAAGGGAAAGAAAGACTCTCCCCCCTCCCCGCCCCCCCCCCACCCCATGATGCCTGTGACTTCTCTTTCAGTTGTTATCATGTTATCACAAATAGTGCTCCCTAATGTGTTGTATGGCCTGAGAGAATTGATAGCGAAGGCTTTGGGTTGATGGCCTTCATTAAATCACCAGCTTGAGAAGCTGCCAGTGGTTGGTAAGGTGGTTTGAAATTTCTCTTTGAAAACCATCTTTGCCTGGTCTTTAGGGCTGAGTCTCCAGTTGTGGGGCACACCGATAAATGGTTTAGGGGGCCCACTTGGAGGATCTGAGCATGAGACCTCTGTAGGACAGGCAGCAGTACTTCCCAAAATATTGTTATTTTTAATAGCAGGGGATTCCTTTCTCTATACTAAAATTTACCCCAAACTCATTGGTGAGGCAAAAGAGCACAACTTTATGTGAGTCATGGATTTGAAGTGTGAGTCTCCTACTTGTGAGCGCACATATGATATTGGGTAAGTCGTATCTTCTACAACTCAGATGGTGAAAGGGGCACAAAGCTTGTCTTGTGGGCACGTGCGGTCTTTTGTAAGTGTTGAGTGCCATACCGCTACCCCACAGAAAGAGATTCTTCTCTTGAATTTGCAGCTGTACCGCCTACCTCAGAGCCAGGGGGGCTGCTGTCTTCTGGATCACTGATGGAAACTGGGAAATTCCCACAAGAGTGTCTATTTCTGAGAGGATTCCAGTTCCCTGGATATTCCATGTGACTTTCTGACTATTACGCCATCAGAATATTAGTTAATTAGTTAATCAGTTCTTATATCCCCTAAAATGCTATTGAATATTTGCAATGTCTAAGTTAGTGGGTGGGATCTAGGGGTTGGGAGATAAGTAAGATATGTTCATTGCCTTCAAAGAGTTTCTCGTCCAGTGGGAAAGGCAGAAATACGTGCATACATATACACACATACATAGACACACATATCATACTTACGTGTTACTATAATACAAATGAGGTTGATACGTATTCAATGGAGGGATAAGTTATAAAATGTGAAGGTAGAGTATTACAGGAATAAGGTGAGGATTCTAATGAGTGGAAGTTGAGCCAAGTGAAGTCTAGACAGCAGAAGATAGGAATCATGAAAATAGATGGTCTTTGTGGTTAATAGGATGAGATAGCGTATTTGAGAATCAATGAGTAGTTTTTTTTGACTGAGCAGTTGATGCTAGAGGATGTAGGAAAAAGCAAAAAAAGTGCATTGAGCCTAGATTGAAGATGTCTACTTCCTCCTCTTATGCCCATTGCTAACCTTTTTTCCTGAGTTTGTACGAAGTCTCAGAATCCTGCTCAACACAATTCTCTAAGAAGCCACCACTGATCGGGTGGTATTGACCCTTGACATAAAACCATTTGCCAGAGTCAGGGAAGATGGTGGAGCAGGAGGATCCTGAGCTTATGACCTCTTGTAGATACACTGAGCCAATAACTACACGTATTAGAACTCATTCTAAAAACCACCTGAAGACGAGAAGAACACATCTTCTACAGCTAAAGTCATATAAAGAGAAGGTCACATTGAAAAGGTCAGTAGGGAAAAGATGCAGTTGGAAACCAAACACCCAGCATGACTACCTACCAGTGGGAGCGAGATCATGAACATGGAGGAGTGAGTGAGGGGACCAAGCCCCACACTGGGCACCCGCAGCTCTGGGGTCCTGGACCCCAGATGAGAACCCATAACATCTGGCTTTGAAAATCAGTAGGGCTAAACTCTGGGAAGACAGAGGGCTATGGGAAACTGAGTCCCTATCCTTAAAGAGCCAGCAGGCTTTATCACTCAGCCTGGGATGCAGCACGGAAGCAACAGTTTGAAAAGTGCCTGGGTTATACATGAAACAGGTTTGTTGACTAATTTAAGGATGTGTGCCAGAGGGGCAGGGATCTGTAGAGCTTTCTACAGGAACACAAGTGTTGGTGAGAGCCATTTTCTTGCCCTCCTTCAGTATAGATAGCTGAAAATTTGCACGAGCCAGTCCTGACACTCTCCATCTACCTCACTAGCATTGTTTCCCCAGCCCTGATGTTCCCCGGCAGACCCACCCTGGCAGGCTCCCCTCCAAAGAAGCTCCCACCTTGCCATATCTGGTGGGCAGCCTCAGTGGGGTCTGATGGCCTCTCCAAAGCAGAATACACATTCCTTTCAAGTGCATCCTGGAACGTTCTCCAGGATAGATCACATGTCAGGCCACAGAACAAGTCTCAATACATTTAAGAAGACTGAAATCATGTCAAGCATCTTTCCTGACTGCAACAGTATGAAACTAGAAATCAGTTACAAGAAAAAAACTGGAAATGCACAAACACGTGGGTGTTCAACAACACAGTTACTAAACAACCAGTGTGTCAACAGAGAAATCAAAGAGGAAACAAGTAATACCAGGAGACAAATCACAATGCAAACGCTGCAGTTCAAAATCTTTGGGACGCAGCAAAAGCAGTTCTAAGAGGAAAGTTTATAGTGATAGAAGCCTACCTCAAGAAAAAAGAAATGTCTCAAATAAATAATCTAATAATATACCTAAAGAAACAACAAAACAACAAAAGAATAAACAAAGCCCAAAGTTAGAAGGAAGGAAAAGTAGAGGTGAGAGAGGAAATAAACCAAATAGAGGGCAAAAAAATAATAATAAAAATAAACGAAACTAAGAGCTGGTTCCTGGAAAAGATAAATAAAATTGATAAACCTTCAGACATATTCATCGAGGAAAAAAGAGAGGGCTCAAATAAAGAAAATCACGAATGAAAGAGAAGTTACAACTGACCCAAAGAAATACAAATATAATATACTGTATAATATATATAATATATAATATAACATAATATAATACAAGGATTATAAGAGACTACTACAGAAAATAATATGCCCCAAAATTGGACAATTTGAAGAAATAGAAATTTCTAAAAGCATATAATCTTCCAAGACTGAATTTTGAAGAAACAAAATCTGAACAGACAAAATTGAATCAGTAAATAAAAAACTCCCAACAAACAGATATCCAGGACCAAATGGTTTCATGGGTAAATTATGTTTTTAAAGTTTAATTATTTATTTTGAGAGAGAGGGTGGGGAGTGGAGGGGAAGAGAGAAAGAGGGCGAGAGAAAATCCCAAGCAGGCTCTACACCATTGGTGCAGAACCCTATGTGGGTCTTGAACTCATAAACTGTGAGATCATGACCTGAGCTGAAATCAAGAGTTGGACACTTAACCAAGTGAGCCACCCAGGCACCCCTCTACCAAACATTTAAAGAAAAGTTAGCATCTATCTTTCTCAAACTATTCCAAAAATAGAAGTAGAAGAATGCTTTTGAAGTCATTCCATGGGGCCAGCATTACCCTGATACTGATATTCAAGGCACTCCAAAATTAAAAAAAAAAAAGAAAAAAAAAGAAAGGAAAAAAGAAAAGAAAATCACAGACCAACATCCCTAATGAATAAACATACAAAAATCCTCAACAAAATATTAGCAAGCCAAATTAGAATGTACATTAAAAAGATTATTCACCATGATCAAATGGGATTATTCTAGGAATACAAGGATGGTTCGTACCCACAAACCAATCAATGTGATACACCACATTAACAAAATGAAGGATAAAAATCATACGATAATCTCAACAGGTGCAGAAAAATCATTTGAAAAAATTAAACATCCATGAGTTTTTATTCATGATAAAAACTCTCAGCAAAGTGGTACAGAAGGAACACGCCTCCATATAATAAAGGCCATATATGACAAACCCACATCTGGCATCATACTCAATGGTGAAAACCTGAACTCTTTTCTTTTAAGATCAGGAAGAAGACCTAGATGTCCACTCTCGCTACTTTTATTTAACAGAGAGTACGGAGGTCCTAGCCACAGCAATGAAACAAACAAAGAGAAATAAAAGTTACCCAGATGGGTAAGAAAGAAGTAAACTGACACTATTTGCAGACGACAAATGGTTCTAGATATACTTGGAAAACCCTAAAGACTCCACCAAAAAGTATTAGAACTAATAAATGAATTCAGTAAATTATAGGATATAAAATTAATATAAAGAAACCTGTTGTGTTTCTATGCACTAGCAATGAAATAGCAGAAAGGGAAACGAGAAAACCAGCATCAAAAAGAATAAAATACTCGACATAAATTTAACCAAAGAGGTGAAAGATCTCTACTCTGAAAACTATAAGGCATTGATGAAAGACATTAAATATGACACAAATACATGGAAAGATACACCATGCTTATGGATTGAAAGAATTAATATTGTTAAAATGTCCATACTACCCAAAGGAACCTACAGATTCAGTGCAATCCTGGTTGGGTTTGCACCAGAACAAACAAACAAACAAAAAACATCTAAAATCTCTATGGAACCACAAAAGAGCTTGGATAGCTGATGCAATCTTGAGAAAGAAGAACAAAGCTGGAGGCAGCACGCTTCCAGATTTCAAGCCACACTTACAAAGCTATGGTAATCAAAACAGCATGGTACGGGCACAAAAAGACACACAGATCAATGGGACAGAGCTGAGAGCCCAGAAACAAACCCGTGTTTATCTGGTCAATTAATCTCTGACAAAGGAGGCAAGAACACACAATGGGGAAAAGACAGTCTCTTCAACAAATGATGTTGGGACAACTGGACAGTTATATGGAAAAGCATGACATTGGATCACTTTCTTACACCAGACACAAAAATAACCTCAAATAATAATAATAATGATAATCCTCAAAATGGATTATATAATCCTCAAAATGGATTAAAGACCTAACGGTGAGACCTGAAACCATAAACCTCCTAAAAGAAAACACAGAGAGTAAGCTCATGGACATTGGCCTTAGCAATATTTTTCTGACTATGTCTCCTCAGAAAGGGAAACAAAAGCCAAAATTAATAACTGGGAGTACATGAAAATAAAAGGCTTTTGAGGGGCACCTGGGTGGCTCAGTCAGTTAAACGTCTTGCTCTTGATTTTGGCTCAGGTCATGATCTCGAGGCTTGTGAGTTTGAGCCCTGCATTGGGCTAAGTGCTGACAGTACAGAGCCTGCTTGGGATTCTCTCTCTCTCCCTCTCTGTCTGCTGTTCCCATGTGCACTCTTTCTCCAAATAAATAAACTTAAAAAAAAAAAAAGAAGAATATGTTAAAAAAAAAAAAAAAAGTCTTTTGAACAGTGGAGGAAACCATCAACAAAATGAAAAGACAGCCAGTGAATGGGAGAAGATATTTGCAAATGATATATCCAATAAGGGGTTAATATCCAAAATATATATTTAAAAAACCTCATGCAACTCAACACCAAAAAACCCCCAAATAATCTGATTGAAAATGGGCAGAGGACCTGAATAGACATCTTACCAAACAAGACATGCAGATAGCCAGGAGATACATGAAAAGATGCCCAGCATCAGCAATCATGTGGGAAATGTAAATCAAAATCACAGTGAAGTATCACCTCACCCCAGCAGAATGGCTAAAAATAAAAAGACAAACAAAATAACAAATGTTGGTAAGGATGTGGAGAAAAGAGAACACTTATGCACCGTTGGTGGGAATGTAAATTGGTGCAGCCACTGTGGAAAACAGTATGGAGGTTCCCCCAAAAAACTAAAAATAGAACTGCCATATGCTCCAGTAATTCTACTTCTGGGTATTTACCCAAAGAAAATGCAAACACTAACTCGAAAGGATATCTGCGCTCCTATGCTCACCGCAGCATTATTTACAATAGCCATGATATGGCAGCAACCTACGTGTCCATCTGTAGATGGATGGATAAATAAAGAAGATGTGGTTTATATATACAATGGAATGTTGCTCAGCCATAAAAAAAAAAAAAAAAAAAGAGTGAGATTTTCCTGTTCATGACAACATGGATGGAGCGTGAGGGTATTATGCTAACTGAAATCAGTCAGAGAACGACAAATACCCTATGGTCTCACTTATGTGTGGCCTCTAAAAAACAAAAGAAACAAACAGCAACAAAATAGAAACACACTCAAAAATACAGAGAACAAACTGGTGGTTGCAAGAGGGGAGGTGGGCAAAGGAGTAGGCAGAATAGGTAAAGAGGATTAGGGGGGATAGACTTCCAGGTATTGACAATTAAGTCACAGAGATGAAAAGTACAGCATAGAGAACAGAGTCAATAATATTGTAATAACTGTGTATGGTAACGTGGTAATTACACGTATTGTGGTGAGCATATCGTATGTAATGTATGTAACTGTTGAATCACTGTGTTGTACACCTGGAACTAATATAATATTACATGTCAACTATACTTCAACTAAAAAAAAAAAGATTAAAAAAAAGACAAAAAGCCACTTGTAATTCTGTGGTTGGGCTTTAAGTCTCATGCTTACAATTTTTTAATGTTTATTTATTTATTTTTGAGAGAGGGGCGGGGAGGGAGGAGAGCAGGACGAGGAAGTGGCAGAGAGAGAGGGAGGCAAAGATTCCAAAGCGGGCTGCACACTGTCGGTGCAGAGCCCGATGTGGGGCTCAAACTCACGAACTGTGAGATCATGACCTGAGCCGAAATCAGACGCTTAACCAAATGAGCCACCCAGGCGCGCATTGTGCTTACAAATGTCATTTGCATATTCTTGGGGGAGTTATTACATGTTTTTAAGAATGGAATGATGTGAGTCAATGCTGTGATTCAACCGGTGCTTCTGTAAGGTCGCTGCTGGCCATGAGAGGGGTCCCTGGGAAAGGTGGGAGACTGGGGACAGAGAGAGAAGATGACTACACAGATCATCCTGAACAGTGTGAGTAGGAGGGACAAATGTGTTGGACAGATGGGGCACTGGGGAGGTAGGTTACGTGATCATAGAGGAGGGTAAGGACACTTGACTTAACTGAGTTTTCTCATCTGGGTTTTACCGAGAGGCAAGAAGGGCTGCTCTGGTCTGAATGTGTCCTTCCCAAATTCATATACTGAGAAATCCTAACCTTCAAAAATGATGGCATTAGGGGGTGGAACCTTTAGGGGGTGGAGCCTTCACAATGGAATTATTTCCTTATAAGGAATAATATAAGACACTCCACAGAGCCCCCCAACCCCTTCCACCTGTAAGGATACAGCAAGAAGTCTCAGACCTGGAAGAGGTCCCTCATCTGACCATGCTGGCACCATGATCTTGGACTTCCAGCTCCCAGAGCTGTGAGAAATCTATTTCTATGGTTTATTAGCTACCCAGTCTGTGCTATTTAAAACAAAAAAAATTAATACTAATTTTTTTGAGAGACAGAGAGAGAGTGAGCGGGGGAGGGGCAGAGAGAGAGGGAGACACCGCATCTGAAGCAGGCTCTGCACAATCAGTGCAAAGTCCGATGTGGGGCTCAAACCCACAAACCGTGAGATCATGACCTGAGCCGAAATCGGATGCTTAACCGACTGTGCCACCCGGGTCTGTGATATTTTATTATAGCGGCCTGCACAGATGAAGACAGGCCAAGAGAAGGAACACAGGAAGAGATTTTAACTTTTCTCTTTATAAAGGGAAGATTGTGCACTGAGTTTCAAACAGACTGAATTTTAAGGGAAAGAGAATGGAGAGAATTCCAACCATCATTTGGAAATACAGATATGGAGGTAAGAGCTAAAAAAGTAATTCAGAATCAGCCACACGGAGGAACCAAGAAACGCCCTGAGACTGGATGTTAACACCTGGAAAGAGTAGGTCATTCACAGCCCTGTGAGAAAAAGGGGCCGAGTTAGACCTTGAGAGGTGCTTATATTAGTGAACACCAGAGGAAGAGCATTCTAGAAATAATTCAAATTCCTAACAATATGGGGCACCATCTAGTCCTCCATTCCTGTATCTGATTTTTCTTTAATAGAGAACAATGACTGGGGCACCTGGCTGGCTCAGTGGAGCACGTGACTTTTCACCTTGGGCTCATGAGTTCGAGCCTCACATTGGGGATAGAGTTTACTCAAAAAAAAAAAAAAAAAAAAAGAATAATGACTCATCTGTTTTTTAAAATTCTTTAAATGTTTATTCTTGAGAGAGAGACAGAGCGTGAGCGGGGAGGGGCAGAGAGAGAGAGAAGGAGACACAGAATCTGAAGCAGGTTTCAGACTCTGAGCTGTCAGCACAGAGTCCAATGTGGGGCTCCAACTCACGAGCCATAATCATGACCTGAGCCGAAGTCAGACGCTTAATTGACTGAGCCACCCAGGGCCGGGACTCATCTTCTTTAATACAGAATCTGTTTGGTGCCTGTCTGAGAATTAAAGAAAATAGGTAGCTTTTTCCTGCATAAAGGATACTTCTTTGCAAAGGCAGTATTTCGCAAACTCTTTGCTGGTTGACGGTGACCCACAGTGAGAAATTCAAGTTATATATGCATAGATATATACGCATAAAGACAAAAGGCTTTATGAAACAATATCTACCTGTAGCTTCTACAATTAATGCTATTTTCTATTTTATTCTGTTCCTGTAAGGAAAACAAAACAAAACAAAACAAAACAAAACAAAACAAAACCATGACTGCTGGGTCCCAGTGAGTTGACGTCACAAAAGACAGTGGGATTCAGGGCTGTGGTTTCTGGAAGTCTACTCTCCCTCTAGTGGTTGACATCTTTCAGGAGAGATCAGAGCTTGAGGCTCAAGCTGGAGACCCACGGAGAAGAGCATCACTCCATCTCCAAAGGCCCCCGCCCCCTTTCCTGGAGGAATTTTTAGCTTTGGGAGGAAGTCTAGGCGGGTTTGACCCGCAGTTGCTCGGATTGTTTCCAGAGGCAAATAATAATGACAGGCATTGAATCAGGCACTTTCTGTACATTATTAACAATTCTCATAATAAGCCTCTGAGGGAAATGTAATTATTACCTCCATGTTACAGAGGGGAAACATAAGGCTAAGAGAGAATTTGCCCATGATCGTACTGCCCACAAACAGTGACACTCAGATCCACGCTCAGTCGGCTTGCAGGACAGTGACGGCGAGCTGCAGCTTCTTGGCTTTACTGTGCCTCATCCCCATTAGTCCCCTAGCAAGTGTCCCTCAGCAAGACTTGGTCTTGACTCAGAGCAGTCTTTATTCTTTCTCTTACGGAGACTCTGTGCATTTACAAGTTTCTTGAATATAATCGAGGAGCTGAAATGTGTTCTGGAAGCGCAGGCGGAAAGAGAAGGAGCGGGAGAGAAAGAGAAAGGGCGGGGTAGGTTGAGGAAGGCCCTTTTGAGGCTGGGCTGGAAAAGGCGATCTGGAGGGGGAGAGGCCGGGTTCTCATCACCTTGACCTGCCTGCCTCTGTCTTTGCCCTGACCATCAGCCACCTCCACGTCTCCACCAGGCTTATCTCTCCAAAACAGCTCTGTCCTCATCACTTTCCTACCTCGTGCTTCTTGCTGACATGGCCCACGCACCTGTCCCGAACTGAAAGCCTCCTTCTCTCCCTTCAGTGCCAACTCAGTGTCTCCTCCTCAGACGGCCATTCCAGACTTGTAACTGGCCCTGCCCGACCATCCCCAATCCTCGCCCACTCGCTCACGACGTCTGCACATGAAGCCTGGCAGGCTTTCCCTGTCCCTGAATGCACGCGGCTTGTCTGATCTCAGTGCCTGTGCTCATGTTGGGCCCTTGCCTGGAATGCCCTGCTTTCTCTCTCCCTGTCTATACCCACCCATCCTTTAAGACTCTGTTCGGGCCTTGCCTCTTCTTTAATGCCTTCCCCTGATTCTTCTGTTACCTTTGCATCTCTGCTCTTGTAGCATCCACGGAGGGATATTACCATATACTGTAGAATACTTATGTATTTTTTAAAATTTGTTTAATGTTTATTTTTGAGAGACAGAGCATGAGTGGGGGTGGGGCAGACACACACACACACACACACACACACACACACACACACACACACACAGAATTGGAAGCAGGCTCCAGGCTCTGAGCTGTCAGCCCAGAGCTGGACGTGAGATCATGACCCGAGCCAAAATCGGGCACTTAACCGACAGAGCCACCCAGGTGCCCCCAAATACTGTAGAATATTTAAATGGTTCATGTTTATGTCTTCAGCCAGATACACTTATTCATTAATTTTAAAGTTATTGATCGAATTGCCTATTATTCAGACACGGGAAATTCTAGGACAAGGAAGGCAAGAGGAGCTCTCAAAACGCGAGGATTAGCAGACAGGGGCCGGCACGGTGCAGCACTGAGCTGCTGCTTTTCTTTCTTACTTCTGGGAAAGTACCCCAATTTTCTTCTGGGCAGCCCCTGAAATCTAAGCCTGTGTTGCAGGAGCAGGGCCAGACTCCACACCTTAAAAGAGGAGCGGGCATGTGACAGAGGGCTGGCCACTGAGAACTGCACTCCCCTGGTCGCAGAGATGGGGTGCGATGGGCTAGGCCGGTGGGAAATTAGTCCCAGGTGCCCGCTAGAACTAGTGGGGGTGTTCAGCTGGCGGAACATGAGCCCGGAGCCACTGGCAATTATTATTGCCACCACTTTGAGGGGGTCTGTCTGAAGGGGAAGCCAACATGGGGGACATCAGAGTTGGGGGATTCTGGAGAACACCGTTTAAGCACCTGGATCCAGCCTCTACCGTACCAGAAAGCCATTGCATTCTTTCCTGCTCAGGCCGGTTTCTGTTAAGATTCTGTAACGCGCAACTAAACGAGCCCTCACCATTGTGGTGCATCCGTTGCGATCCATGCTCCGTGGTTACCTGTAAGCGGATAACAGCTCAAGGCACAGCCCCCTGGTATCCGGCCTGGAACTGCTCACCGGCCCTAAGTAGCCTAGCTAGGTTCCCAATCCAGCTCAGGTTGGTCCAATTAAAGCGAGTCAATTGATTTCTCATGGCTCTGGTCACGGAGGAGCACTGCCTTTTCCCCTGAATGAAATCCTTCCCGTGGCACCCTGCCCGGCACTGCTATGCTTTAACTGCTCAGTGTTTTCCTGAAGCTTCTGTGCTGCCTCACGTTGGCCCACAGGTGCATACAGTTGGTTCTGTGTCTCTGCAAATGGTCTACACGATCCTCTATCATTTGATAAGATAGGCATGTCTCAAGATGAGATGGGGTCCTCATGTTGAGCAAGCGTTAGAGGAATGAGCTTATAAGTCTACAGTGGGCTTATCAAACTGTAAGTGGTGGTGATGTAGTGAGAACAGGGCAAGAAAGAGAGTAGTCACCACAGTAATGCCTGTGGGTGAGTGGTGACTACTGAGTGTGTGCTTTGTCCGTTCTCTGGTAAGTTCTTATCAATCAATTGGCATGTATTTAATAAGCGCCGACTAGAAATTAGAGTCAAACCCTTTCAGTCGTGTTCCACAGCCCTAAGCCAGTACCTGCCTAATAATTACCTTCGGTGATTAATAATACTTTACACCCTTGACGTTAGTTAGAGACAAAGTCTGAATGCAAAGAGAACAAATTCTTGGTTCCCAATACAGTGCTCATCTCCAACCCTGGGTCAAGCAATGACCAAATATTCCTGAACTCGTTATCAGAAGTAGTTTCCTTTCCTCTAACGTTTCGCTCTGGATCCTTGGAAGACTGTCACTCCCCAAAGTCAGAGGCGGCAGAACATTTGAAATGCTTTTAACAGAATAGGTTATGCCTTGAACTAAATCGCTGCCTTACCTTCAAAGTCCTGAGGCTGCCCAAGTGGACTTCCTGTGCCTGCGTCTAGTCTCCGGCCAAGGCCACATGCGGACACACCCTTGGCTCGGGCCCGAGTTGGAGCTTCTCCAGCTGAAGGTGTCCCTCTTGCTTCCGTGCTTCTGCCTGGCGAATATTTGGAATATTTGAATATTTGGAACATTCCAGGTACCCTCTCTGGCCCCTTTTAGTTAAATCCTTTGTAAAGTCACAATAAAATAATTACAGTGACCTTCTACAGGGAGCCTTTTACAGGGAGCCCAGTAAATAGCTCCTGTTAGAGGTTCATCCAGAAGTAAGACTGGCCTCTGGTCTGCGTGGGAGATGGTGGGTCATGGGCAATCCTACAGAGCATGATTTAATTAGAACCTGTTGGGAGCCAGACTTTCAATGGAGCTAGTTCCTATTAAGAAAGCTCAGAACCCTTTCTGAGAGACAACAACACTCCCCTCCTCCAAATATCCCAGGAACCAGTAGACTGTAAAGATCTGGTAACACATTTATTTTTCCCTGTAGCCAAGAGTTGGGAAGTACATAACTTACCTTTCTTCCTTCACTGAAGTTGGGTGGCCATTGCTAAGACCAATGGCAGACGCTAAGGCAGTGTCTCCTGGGCAGTGGTTCTCAGCTTTGAGGGCACGTTAGAAAGCTGGAGATTTTAGGGGCTCCTGGCTAGCTCGATCAGTAGAGCATGTGACTCTTGATCTCAGGGTTCTAAGTTCAAACCCCACCTTGCTTGTAGAGATTATTTAAAAATAAAATCTTAAAAAAGAGAAGAAACCTGAGGATTTTAACAACTGTTGATGTGTGCTGTGCTACCCACTGCACCCCCCCCCGCCCCCAGGGTCTGAGTTATGTGTTTGGGGGTACACCTGGCATCAGGATTGAAAAATCATGCCAGCTATTTAAAAATTTTTTTTTTCAACGTTTATTTATTTTTGGGACAGAGAGAGACAGAGCATGAACAGGGGAGGGGCAGAGAGAGAGGGAGACACAGAATCAGAAACAGGCTCCAGGCTCTGAGCCATCAGCCCAGAGCCCGACGCGGGGCTCGAACTCACGGACTGCGAGATCGTGACCTGGCTGAAGTCGGACGCTTAACTGACTGCGCCACCCAGGCGCCCATGCCAGCCATTTATAATAGTGCTATAGTTGTATGATTTGACCGGGCCCAGAAGAAAAAAGAAAAGGCAAAACCCAGCCTTTGTTTACAAAGGTTATCTTTGCTTAGAATTTATTGTTATATACCACAGAATATGACTTTGTACTAAAGAAGTTTGGAAAAACCTTTTGCTTTTTTTTTTTTTTTTTTTTGTAGTCAGGAGGAGTAAGTCTCCACCTTGCGGGCTCCATGGGACTGACTGTCCCAAAGCCTAAATGAGATTAGGCAGTAGCGGGACACGTGTGTGTGTGTGGGGGGGGGGCAGTGCTTAGTAAACCAGGATTTGCACACCTGCTCGGGGTGGGGTGGGGGTGGGTGAGGCCAGGAAATGCTGGAGGAGATGAACAGGGCATAGGACCACGAGGAGTGATAGGCCTGCAGTGAGGCAGGAGTCTCATTTCAAGGTGAGACATCGACTCAGCTGGGGCCGATCCATTTTTTTTTCTTTTAAAGACATACGTTAAGATTTGTATATCAAATCTCTCAATTTTGAGAACACTCAGTGCCAAAAAACGCATTTGGGAAGTAGACACATGGATCCCACACTTTCTTTGAAAGTCACCTTAGTTCCCTTCCATACTCATTTATAAGACAGCTTGCAATGCTCTCTCAAGTGTGGGGACACATTTGAATTCTTCAAATACAAAGCAAACATCAAAAAATTCGAGGAGTAATCAGTGTCCTGATTCTGTTCCCTTCAGTTTGCAGACAAGCACACAGAGGCTCAAAGAGTTGGAGGCATATGCCCAGGGTCACAAGGTCAAGTAGTGGCTATAATGACATTCTTGATCTAACCCAAACATCTAGTCTGTGCTTCTTACTTTTCAACAGAATTCCAGTTTGGGGATCTATCCCTCTCAGAGTGACTCAAGGATACCCAGTGCAACACCATTTCCAGCTTAGGGTAGATCCTGGTCAGTCTAAGCCAATCAATGCATGGCATTCTCCTGGTAACTGCTTTGATCCAGTGGTGGGTACATGACCAAAGGTGGCCCAGGCAGATTGAAGGAGAGGACTTATGTCCCATGCTGGAGGGAGAAGGCTCCCTTTCCTGCCTGTAGCCTCCATTACCAATGGGAGCCATTTTTTCACCATTAGGGATCTATCCTATGCAGGTGTCCAAGCACAGAGCACAGCTGAACCTCTACTAAGTGAAGTGTACTTCTCATTATACCAGGCAATTGCCTCACAATTCCCAGTAGGCTAGGCTGCTCCAGTGGGTATCTGGGCAACGGGAACACTTTTAGCTTTTCCAGGCTGCTGCGTAGAGCTGGTGAGTAGCCACAGAATGGAACTGAGAGAATTTCTGTGGCTCTGTCTTTAGCAGGTGAGCCTTGGCTGGTCCCCACTGCTGTGAATGATGTTGCCTGTATCTGCACATGGCTGTTGAGACTGAAGAGGAAGAAACTACCTAAACCAGCCAAGATATTTTAGTGGTAAGAAATAGATGATGCAATTCAAGCTGCCTAAATAATAAAAGAAATGTATATTCTCAAGTAAATAAAAAGTACTTCGGTGTGTGTGACTCAATCTATAGGCTCAAGTGATATCACTAGGACCCTGCTCTGGTCATCTCTTGGCTGTCCTATCACCCACTTTGCCTTTATTTATTTTTATATTCCACCTGGGCTAAGTTGACAGCCAGAAACTCTAGACATACCTTCTTTCCTGCTCAAGACCAATGGAAAGCAGGTGGGTGTCCTTCCTGTGTCAGGCAAGGCAAAGGTCTTTCTTGCTTCTCATTGGCTCTGGTGGATCACATGGCCATTCCTGCACCAATCACTGTGCCATGGCCCCAAGGGTGGGGCCTGAGCTGTGTGTCTCTCCCTAGAAAGAAGAATGTCTACTGAGAATGGCAGCAGATCCTCAGAGGAAAATTACTGTTCTGTCACCCAGGAGACTGGCAAATTGGTGCTGGCTGTCCAACTCAATAACTAGAAGCTTTTCCAAATGTGTAGGTTTTTGGGGGGGGGTTTATATTGTGCAAAGAGCAGAGAATGTGAAATCAAAGGAGATTTCAGTCCTGGATCTCTGAGCCTCATCTCAGTCCACAGATGTTCAGTGGGGAAGAACACCTTCCTGTGGCTTGACTCCAGTGTCGTTCTGAAGATTGAATGAGATCCTGTGTGGCAAAGCACTTTTTAAAGTGTTAAAGGCTAAACCCAAATGAGGGACTGTTGTTGTTTGTCATTACTATTATCGTCTTTTCTGAATTTCTCCCACTCATGCTCTGATTATAATTCAGTGCTATTTCCGGCAAGATCTGAGGAGTAAATGCATCAGTAGCAGCTAGAATGAATTTGGCCAAGGTGGCCATAAGCATACACGGCTTTTTTGTGAGAATCAAAAATAGACCCGTCCTGCCTCCTCTGGGTGGTGCAGTTCCCAGGGAACATGGCTTGGCAAGTGGAAAGCATACTGGATTTCAGCTGTTGTTGCCCCCTTGGCAGGAGGGGGAGCAGGCAGGGGTGGAGGGTTCTGTGCAGTGTACAACCTGCACGGCTTTACTTTGTGGCCCTGACTTTGATGATGAACCACCGAGCAGGATGAACTCTGGAAGCCCAACTCCTCCTTTTCCTGGCAAAGTTCATTTAAGCTTCTAAGATCATTTATCTTTTTCCTCTCGTCTGAGCATTTTCACTCAGGCTGAATGCAGCAGCCTGTGCTGTCTCTTTTAGTTAACTGCCCACTGGTGATCCAGATTCTGCCGGCCTTTTCAGAGGCTCATTGCACACCGTTCCAACTGCAAGGAAGAGAAGCCTTCCTTTTTAGCGACGCTGATGAGTGATGTTGCAGACGGTGGCTAACCCTTTAAAACGAACACAACACATTGGTGGCCCACAGCGGGCTGTTGCTGGAAAGTCAGATGCTGATTTCCCCGAAATGCCCAGGAAGGAAGGTTGAAAGACACAGGCAGCTTCACCTAGATTGACCACCACTGTTTGCTGTTCTGAATCCTCCTGGCAACAGCAACTCCGGGAAGAAATTATTTGAACCGGATCCAGCCAGCCTCCAGGGAGCCAGGGATGCAATACAGTAGCCTTTGTGTTACTGTGACTGAAAGTCTTCCTCTTCTTAAAAGATTATCCCTCTCTTGTGTGACAGATGGATAGTTGGAGCCAACAGGAACTCGCAGTGTTGTTGAGTTGTGAATGTGTTGCCCCATTCACTGCATCCTTGGTATCTTCTGGGGCACCTGAAATGGCAGAGACTTTTCAACGTGTTGTGAGCCAGGATTAACCCATCGCCATGACACCAGTGGTGTGGTGTAGGTGAACTGAGTCTCAGCGTAAAGCATGCCCAGGTCTCTTTTCTCTAGAATGCTCCCTTGATTGACACCACTGTTCTTCCCTCATCCCTCTCCTGGGACCCAGAGAAAAGTCTGCCGCCTTAGCTACAGTTTCCTCACTGCCTCCCTGTTTTGCTTCCTCCTTCCTCCAAGATGGCGGCTTTTCTGTTTGTTCTCCTCTCCTCATACATGCATTCTCTGCCCTTTCCTGCCCCTGCTGAGCTCTTTACCCCCGGGTTTCTAGTTGGTTCACCCAGTGGGAGGCACAGCAGGAGACTAGAAAGTGTGAGGGACGTGTCATGAGGTGTTGGCTGGCCCCGCCTCTCCATTGAAGCATCAGGCTCTCCTGTCCCTTGAGGCACAGGGATGCAAACAGCTTCCAGCAATCGTGAGTCTCCAGGTGCCTTATTAACTCCAGGCGTTTCTGGCTTCTTTCATCCTGCCTACACCTTACAGAGTCCCTTCATTAAATTCTTTTTTTTGAAAACTGTATCTTTATTTTTTTAATTTTATTTTTTATTTTTAAAAATTTACATCCAAATTAGTTAGCATATAGTGCAACAATGATTTCAGGAGTAGATTCCTTAGTGCCCCTTACCCAATTAGCCCATCTGCCCTCCCACAACCCCTCCGGTAACCCTCAGTTTGTTCTCCATATTTTTTTTTTTTTAATTTTTTTTTTTCAACGTTTATTTATTTTTGGGACAGAGAGAGACAGAGCATGAACAGGGGAGGGGCAGAGAGAGAGGGAGACACAGAATCGGAAACAGGCTCCAGGCTCTGAGCCATCAGCCCAGAGCCCGACGTGGGGCTCGAACTCACGGACCGCGAGATCGTGACCTGGCTGAAGTCGGACGCTTAATCGACTGCGCCACCCAGACGCCCCTGTTCTCCATATTTACGAGTCTCTTCTGTTTTGTCCCCCTCCCTGTTTTTATTTTATTTTTGTTTCCCTTCCCTTATGTTCATCTGTTTTGTCTCTTAAAGTCTTCTTATGAGTGAAGTCATATGATTTTTGTCTTTCTCTGACTAATTTCGCTTAGCATAATACCCTCCAGTTCCATTCACGTAGTTGCAAATGGCAAGATTTCATTCTTTTTGATTGCCGACTAATACTCCATTGTATATATATATATATACCACATTTTCTTTATCCATTCATCCATCGATGGGCATTTGGGCTCTTTCCGTACTTTGGCTATTGTTGATAGTGCTGCTATAAACATGGGGGTGCATGTGTCCCTTCGAAACAGCACACCTGTATCCTGTGGGTAAATGCCTAGTAGTGCAATTGCTGGGTCGTAGGGTAGTTCTATTTTTAGTTTTTTGAGGAACCTCCAAACTGTTTTCCAGAGTGGCTGCACCAGCTTGCATTCCCACCCTTCATTAAATTCTTTACAGTGCAGGGGTGCTTGGGTGGCTCAGTCAGTCCGACTTTGGCTCCGGTCATGATCTCATGGTTCATGAGTTTGAGCCCCATGTTGGGCTCCTCCCCCCACCACCCACCCCCCCACAACGTTCTCTGCCTCTCCTCTGCTTGCACTCGCTCTCTTTCCTTCAAAAACAAACATTAAAAAAAAAAAAATAAGTTCTTTACAATTCAACCCTTTGAGTGTCCATTCATTTCCTGCAGGGATGCTAACCAATTCAGACTTCATCCTTGCCACTCTTCTGGGGTATCTCCCTGGATGGTCACCAAGGACACCAAGAAAACTCCCAGCCCTTCTCTTCAGCCACCTGTACTTGGGTTAATTCCTCTTCTTGATCCTCTTCTTTTGGTCTCCTGGATGCTATTCCACCCTCCTTTCCTTCTACCTTTCCATTCGCTGTCTGACAAGAACCATCATAGTTGTTTCTTAAGTGGTCCTCTTATGTCCATTCCATCCTGCCCCATCTGGAACATCGGTGATAAAAAATAATCTCCCTAGATACGGGCCTCCAGTTATGATGCGAATAACTCATGGGGGTGAAAGGTACAGCTTAGGAAGTACAGACAATGGTATTGTGATCCCGTTGTGTGGTGACAGACCGTAGCTACACTTGTGAGCATAGCATGACACCTGGATATACAGCACTGGCTTACACCCGAAACTAATGTAACATTGTGTTACATTAGTAACATACAACTACACACACACACACACACACATATGTATACATATATATGTACATATATATATGTCTATTTATTTTGAGAGAGAGAGAGAGCAAGCACATGTGTACAAGCGAGGGAGGGGCAGAGAGACCGGGAGAGAGAGAGGGAGAGGGGGAGAATCCCAAGCAGGCTCCATGCTGTCAGTCCAGAGCCTGATGTGGGACTTGAACTCATTAACAGTGAGATCATGACCCAAGCCAAAATCAAGAGTTGGATGCTTAACTGACTGAGCCACCCAGGTGTCCCAACATACAGCTATATTAAAAAAAAAAAAATCTCTCCCAAACACCTAGAACGAATTTAGCGAGCACTTTCACTCAGGATATGGCACTTCTTGATAGCCTCCGTTTTCCCCTTTCGATTAACCCCCCACCCTGCTCCCTCCTGCTTTGAGCCTGGAGACAATCTGTCACGGATATGTCAAAGGGCTCCCTTGACCGCTAGTGTCCTGTTGGGTTCAGCCAGTTAGAAAGCGCTGGCAGGAGACCAGAGGGCAGGAGGAAGACGAGGTTGGGGTATTTATCTCCCGGACTGCCTCCCAGATGTGTAGAGGGTTGGCAGTGGCTGTGTATCTCTCACATAAACCATAGCTGCTGTCACATGACCCTCACTAAGTTCCAGATACATCCTCCCTTTAGGGGTTAGGGAGGATAACATCTCCCTAGGCTGTTAGCCTTAACCTGTCCACCACTTTGTACATAGTCCTGTCCCATTAAACTGTCCTAGATGACCTCCATTTGAGGGTGCCTTCTGCTTCCTGCTGGGACCCTGACTGGCGGGTCCTGGGAGCCCAATCACTGCCTTCAGTCAAGTTCTGTAGATTCTCCCTTTCTTGTCCCATAGGGCGCTCGCCCTGTGTTCTGGTCGTTCCAGTTTATCACAGCTTAGTCCAGCCTGGCTCGAAATTTCATCTCCTGATTGAGTTCTCATTTCTTCTTCTCCCCTCAAGGATAGGGATGTGAGGAGGAAGGCATGGTCTAGTCTTTCACATCTTGTCCTTCTATCAGGCAACTTGTGTGTGTTGGGGGAAGAGGGAAAGGGACAGATGTCTCTTTTCCCATCCAGCTACTGAGACAGTATCGTATTTCTTGTCCATGAATGTCTCTGGCTGACACCGAGGGCCTGGTGATGGGGCAGGAGTCCCAGTGCCAATTCTGCCAGGATGGACAAGGTTATGCTGCGGTAACAAACCACCTCTGGATTTGAATAACTCGGATCAGCAAAGCCTTACTTCTCTTTAGGCTACATATCCACTGCAGGTCAGCAGAAGCTCTGCTCACCAGGTCAGTCAGGGACTCAGGCTGATGGGACAGCCCCGGTCTCCATCATTGCTACTCTACCGGGAGGACGAGCACTCACAGAAGATCTCGCATCAGGACTGAAATGTCGTAGCCAGGAAAGACTTACCCTTGCATGCATTGCATTGGCCAGAACTAGTCACCTGGCTCCACTCAGTTGGAAAGGGGCCAGGAAGTACAATCTTTCCATGTGCCCAGAGGGAATGGCCTGAAATATTTGGGAACAGGACAGGGCACATGTGTGTGAGTTCTTCAGAAGATTCCACATGGCCTTACTCTTTGGACGAGGAAAGCAGACTCCAGCCTGAAATTCACTGATGCTCCCACTGCGCCCTGCCCTGCGCCACCCCTCCCCCCCCCACTCCCCACCACTGTCTCTTTTCACTGAAAGCCTACTCCGTGGCACATTGCTTCTGGGTCCTACTCCTCACAGGGAGTCCCTGGGCGTGATGATAACTGACAAGATGTTTGAAGCTCCGATGCCATTTTTTTTTTTTTTAAAGAAGATTATTGTGGTCAGATGCACTTAACACGAAATTTACCAATTTAATCCTTTTAAAGTGTACAATTTAGTGGTACTTATTACATTCACAGTGTCATGCAACCATCACCACTGCCTAGTTCCAGAACATTTCCTATCACCCCCAAAAGAAACCCCAGACCCAGTAAGCAGTTACTCCCCATTTCTACCCCCCTCTTCAGGTCCTGGCAACCACTAGTCTATCAAACTGCCTCTTCTGGATATTACCTATAAATGGAACCATATGATATAGGTCTTTGAGCACATCTACTGTCTGAGGTGTCCTTGTGGCCCACGGGAGGCTCAGTCACTGTCGTACAAAACGCTGGCCAAACAGGTGCTCCACAGATGCCTTCTCTCTCCACCTGCTGTCAGGCCAATTTCCTTCTTCCTGGCTCAGAGAGGGAGAAGCACCCTGCTGTCTAAGCAGGGAACGGATCGCCCACCTTTCCTCAGCCTCTGTGGGTGCATCACTATGGGAATCCCCCCACGCCCACCCCGAGGTTGGGGTGGGCTGGAGAAGAAGGCGCATCCCTGATGCACAGAGAAAAAGCCACCGTCTTCCCTGGCCAGCTCTCCTGATTCCCACCGCCTCCCTGGCAGAAATGCTTACATGGCTTGAAGTGGGCTGATTGCAGTGGAACCGCAGTTAATAAGCCCTGGGGGAGTGTGGCATCTGGTCCCGTTTTCCCCCCGTATTCTTTACCATGCGTGTTATTTAGCTGGTGTTGTTTTCAGCCGCAGGCCCCACTGCCAACCTGCCACAAGAAAGGTCCTATTTGACGTCTTCTGAGACACCGTTTTGATAATGTTCCTTCCCCACCCAGCAACTTGCCACGTCTCTGGCTCACAAATGGATAAATTCCAAACTCTTGACTTTGCTTTCAAAACCCGCTCTGAACTAGCTCCAACGTAGCTTTTTTGCTCACTGCACCCCGCACAAACTCTCTGTTCCTTTCAGGCTGGCCTGCTCAACTCACTGCCCCCCCCACCCCCACCCCCTGAGATGGCCATGCTCCGTTTGGGGTGGGGCTAAACCTTTACTCTGCCGGTCCCACCTGGAATGTGCTGTCTCTCTTCCTGGATGGGAGGCTCTTTGCCACCGCCTCCTTGTGGTCCTCCTGGGCCTCCAGTCTCTTCTCTCCGAACTCCTGTCACCTGCTCAGCAGCTCAGCACCTGCTGGGCGAGTGTGCTGCTGCCTTGTGTGGCTAGTGACCTCCTAAGCGTTTTACGTCTCCTGTGCTGGGGGCGGGGTGAGTTGAATGACCACCTGATTGCAGGCAGCACCCATCCCCTCACCCCATGTGTCTTCAATAAGGAAAACTAGCAGAGCCAGACAGAAGGGGGTTGGCCAAGGCCACGGGACCCAATCCTTTTCCAGGCTGGCTAGTGGGAGGTTAGGAATGCGTGAGGAAGGTGGCTCTGGATAGCTTTGCCATCTTCCAGGGACACCTGCCCGGGTCACGCTGGGACTGGGCATCGGGAGGCGATGGCCATACATGTTCTGCTTGGGGTACTTGCGGGTTGAGCCAGAAGTACATGCCGTTGTGGCCAGGTTTAGGTGGAGGGATGAGAAAAAGGGAGAGCAGAGAGGCAGCAAGAAAGGCAAATTGGGGAGGGACGATGAGGCAGAAACAGAGAAAGGGCAAGTCAATGTTGGGGAGGAGGGGGAGAGGGGAGGGGAATTGATTTAGGACCCCCAAACCTTGGCGGGAAGAAGCGGGATCTTTCTGATCTTGCCAGAGCGAGGAAGCCCTGCTCGGTGGCTCCTACTATTTTTATGCTTCTCCCCACTCCTCCCCCTCCCGTCCCCTCCCCCCAGGATGTACCATCGGTCCATTATCCTCAAGTCACCTGCCTGAACAGTCAAGAGCAGCCCCAGCCTGGAGTGTGTGCCTTCTTGGCAAACCTCCTCTCTGTGCTGTGCCCAGCTTTGTTTTTGTGTTTCTGGTTTAGCTCATTTCAGTGGGGGAAGCTGACTTGTGCCTTGGAGGAATGATTCCGAGACCTGGAGGAAAGCCCAGAGGGACGGAGCCAGGCTGCATCCTCAGTGCAGCCTGACCTTTGTCAGGATGGCCTCGAGCCACCCAGATACCACAAGGTTCCCTCTGCCTTGCGGGCGCCGGGAAGTGGGCATATGCCCAGTGCCTGCTGCTCTAGACCCGCTGGCTATTCCTTTCTTCCTTTTAGGGTCCCCAGCCAGGCCTTCCCTAGCCCAAGCCCCACTGGCGGTACTCTGTTTTGAGGCACCCTGACTTTTGCAAATCCTTGCTTCCTTCAAAGCGAAGGCAGAGGCTATAGGCACGGAGAGTTATCAAGAAAGTTTGTCCTAGTCGGGCTTCTGCGAGGTCTGTGGCGTGGCAAGCAGTCAGGGGAGGGTGGCCTTCGGCTCTCTTCTGTTGTCTCAGTATCACGCCTGCACTCATGCCCACTCGTGCAGGCTTCTCACACGGACTGCCGCAGCAACTCTGGAAAGACGCCTCCGTCTGTGGCTGCTGGATTCGTCTTGTTAAAGGCCCTCTCCTATGTTGTCATTCTCCGCTCAAACACCATCAGTGGCTCCCACTGACCACGGAATAAATAACCCATTTGTGCCATCAGACTTTGTGTGCTTACTCCAGAGGCACAGATCCAGAAGGTCCACCGCTCTCCCCGAGGGCAGGCCTGGGAGCTGGGGGAGCAGTGAGGATCACTGTGCTGGGGTCCTATAACTTGCCTGTCTCTGAGTCCCAGGCCCCGGCGATGCCACTTGGAATGTTGGTCCTGGGATGATCCTGCCTCTTCGCCAAACATCCTTTATACTTGGGGTTCCTTCTTATCCTAGGCTTTCCGTCAGGCCTTCTGATAACATTTGCTTATCCGATCTGGAAGAGGAAGGTTCCAGAGGAATCTCCAAGTTTGCAGATGACAAGAAGTGATGGGTAGTTCTTGGCATTCCTGCTCTCCCATTTTTCCTCCCTCACCCAAGGCAGATACAACTAACCCACTTTTGCCTAGCAAGCCCAGATGAGGCTTTAGAACATCTCTGAACATGATTCGGGCCACCATTACCAATCAATTGAACTTGATAAAGGAGATGAAACCTATTTGTAACCGTACACACAGTTCTGCTGCTGAATGAAAATTTAAACCTTGTCAGGACTGGATATAAGAAACCACAAAAGTGGACCCACAAGTGGCATGGGGGGAGGGGCCTCACTGTTGTGGGGTAAGTACATTTTGAGATTTCACCAAAGATTTTTTCCTCATTCTCCTGTCCCCCTAGCCCTTCCCTGAATTCAGGCTAAAGACCTTCTGCTTTTATTCTCTTAGTGAGCGAATGACTCAGCAAAAATGCAGAGGGAACGCTAAGAGTCTAAACAGACTTTTGAAACTCCTGGCAGAGATGGTAATTCGAGGGGGGGGGGGGAAGAAAAGAAAAAGAAAAGCATTTGACGTTCAAAAGCTTAAGTTTTGGAGTTTCAAAAGGATGGCTCCAAAGGGGAGCTCAGGGCACAGGGAATATAGGATGAGTAGAAAAAGAAATGAGAGCAGGCAAACAGGAAAAAGGTCCTAGAGTGGAGGCTGGGGGCAGGGGAGGAGAAATTCTGGGGACGAATGAGTCTTTGAGAAGGGTTCCTGTGCCCTCCAAGTTTCTGGGTCAAGTCTGGGTGAGGAATGATGGCTGTCCAGGTAGATTTGGGAAACTGAGGCAAGAGGGGACCTGTACCTCTCTTTCCTGGGGCGAGCCCAAGAGGGGGCCCAGCATGGTGTGGAATATGGAGATCCTCAGACAAACCCTCTGGGGTTCTTGAAGCCCACGGTGGTGTCAGAGGCACAGGCATCAGAGAGGCAAGGATGTGGCACAGAGAGGCAGTGGACACAAGAAAGAACCAGGACAGCATGGCAGAAGGCAGTGAGGGTGGGGGCCCCTCTGACACCAGCATGGTAGATGATGACGGGGGCGGGGTGGGGTGGGTGCTGGCCCGGGGACCCCTTCCCCTGACATCTTGGGAGACCTGAGGAAATGATAATCTATAGTTTACGGAGTTTATGCAGATAAAATTTCTGCCATTGAGCAGAAGGGGAGCCGAAAAGGAAACTTAAATTGAATCACAGAAAAGGGGAGAAAGTTACATCGTGGGCACATTTTAGCTGACATTTGCATGCACTACACACACAAAGGTGTTCCCCAGATAATTCGGAGGTGACATTTTCTGGCTCTTGACTAGCCTGGGAAGTGTACTGGTCGTCTCTCTTTGGAAGCATCCAGTTCCCTTCCAGGGTCCCCCATATTTGGGGTATTGGGTGGGGATGTGGTCACTGCACTCCAGGAAGGACCTACTGTCTGCAAGAAGATTCAGCATGGGCGGTCCTGAGAAGAGGAGGTTGGCAGGGGCAGCGCTGACATGCATTGTAGCTGTGTGATTGTGACTGAGGCCTGGGAGGCACATGGCTCATGGGAGATTTCACCAGAGTCGTCGAGGGTGAGGGCTGAGCCCCCTGGATTGTATGTTAAGTCCTGGAGCACCACACAGTTTAAGCTAGGCCAGGTACGCAGAACTGGAGGGAAGAAACTGTGGAATCACAGAAGGGAGTTTAACTCTGGGTCTGTTAACCCTGTGAGAATATAAATAATTACTAAAAATAGAAATAATTTCAAAGAAGGATTAGTTAGGGCTTAGTTTCTTAACTTCAGCATTACTGGCATTTGGGTCGGGTAAGTCTTCAAAGTCCTGTGTATTATAAGATGCCTAGCAGCATCTCTACCCCTAGATGACAGGACCACCTTGACCCCTGCCCCACCACCAGTCATCGAGATAATCAATAGTATGTTCAGACGTCGCCATAGGTCTTGGGGCAAAATCACCCCCCATCGCCATTGAGAACACTGGATTAGTTGTGTTTTTTTTGTTTGTTTTTTTTTTTGTTTTTTTTTTTTTTAGTTTTTCTATTACATTTATTTATTTTTGCGAGACAGAGTGAGACAAAGTGAGAGTGGGGGAGGGGCAGAGAGAGAGGGAGACACAGAACACGAAGCAGGCTCCAGGCTCTGAGCTGTCAGCACAGACCCCGACGCGGAGCTCGAACCCACAAACTTTGAGATCTTGAGCTGAGCCGAAGTCGGACGCCTAACCGACTGAGCCACCCAGGCACCCTGAGAACACTGGGTTGGTTTAATGTTTCCAAAAGATGCATCGTAGATTGGGGTCACGCAAAAGGGAAGTGGGGTCATAAGTAGTCAAATAAGTCTGGAAATGCTGAATGAAAATGAGCTAAAAAGAACATTTTGTTTGTAGGACTTCCCGGGCCTGCAATAGGCCAGTGGACACATTAGAGCTCCAAGAGGGAACACGTAAGATTAGCATGTATCTGTACACGTTGGGCATTGCTATGTTAGACACATTCGTGACCTGTAAAACATGAGGGTTAATAACAAACACATCATTAGTGCTTTACAGATGAAGTGTCTGCCCAATAGATTGTTTTCCTCTTCACAATCGTCCGAGGTCAGTCTAATTATTCCTTCTTACCAGGGCTCAGAATTAAAATATTTGCCCATGGCCACACGACCAACACATGGGGAGACTGAGACTCGAACGGATTTTAGATTCTCAGTTCTGTGTTCTTAATAGGGTTCCATGCTGCCTGATGGGCTCTGCTCTAAGCTTCTGAAATTCATGTCCTGCTGCAAAGTTTATCCTCGCTCTCGGGGACACTGACCATCTTAGTTCTCTCTAGAGACATTGTCCACTGGATCCACATTTACATAGGAAAATGGAAGGCTCAATGGAAAAACATTAGCACGATGCAGTTTCTTTTAATTGCAATTCTTTTTTAAAGTTTATTTATTTATTTTGAGAGAGAAAGAGAGAGAGAGAGAGAGAGCCAGGGCACAAGCGGGGGAGAGACAGAGAGAGAGGGATAGAGAGAATCAGGGAATTCTAAGCAGACTCCATGCCATCAGTGCAGAGTCTGATGCGGGGCTCAGTCTCACAAATTGTGAGACCATGACCTGAGTCAAAATTAAGTGTCAGACGTTTAAACCGACGGAGCCACCCAGGCTCCCCTTGGTTACAATTTTTAAGTAAAGTTTCTTTCTGAAAATGAAAATTATGTAATTGCATTGTTTCATGTTTTCCTGGGTTGCCAGGAAGCTCAGATTTAAAATTTCTATCTTGTCTGACAGTGCTCTTGCCTCTTGGTTCTATTATTATTTATTGCATATACTTTTATACAGTCTGTATGTAGCCTCCAGCCCTTGGTGGATAAGAGGAAATATATAAACACATACAATTAATAAATGGCAACTCTGCAACATATTCATCCCTTAAAAAAGCCCCACAGTGCTTCAAAAACCGTTCCATCTGATTTCATTTCCTAATCACGGTGAAATGGCCATGTGTGGATTGCAGCCAGGAGTGGTTACATTAGGGTGAAAGATACGCAGGTTTCATCCGGGTGATGTGCCATCCAACTGATGTTTGGGTTTACAAAGCCTTTGCATAATCATCATCTCATTTGAGCTCATCGAATGGCCTCTCAGAGCTGGAGCAGATATCACTAATGACTATTCTCATTAGACTGCTGCACGGTAAACCCAGGCTCAAATAATTTTAGAGGACTAATTTTTTTTTGCTTTCTAATGTTTCTGACGCAGACTAGCTAGTAGGAGAATTTAGAGGTAGAGCTGGGTCTTCAGCCCCCACACGGGATGTTGAACCTGAGCGGGGGGTGGGGGGGTGCACATCAGCCCTAGCTGTAACTGACACATCCCCTCCCTTGCCCCCCTCCTCCCACCCTGCCCCACAAGCTGCAAGGTCCAAGAGGGGCAGTAGAGCCCTGACTGATCTACGCTCTCTTCCCAGTGAGCTCAACCTTTGCCAGAGTCATCCACACAATGCCCCAGACATGCATCGCCAGTGACACAACCCAAGATAGCCCAAGACAGGACATTTTTAAGAATTCTGTTAAACTCAGGAACCCTCACATTGTATGACTGTGTACAAGATTAGAAACCTGAGGTTAGAACACATGATGGATTTAGTCCGTAGCGTCTGCACAGCAATTTTATTTTATATAGTTTTTTAATGTTCATTTATTTTTCGGACAGAGACAGAGCAGGAACCGAGGAGGGGCAGAGAAAGAGGGAGACTGAAGACAGAATCTGAAGCAGGCTCCAGGCTGCCAGCACAGAGCCCGATGCGGGGCTTGAACTCATGGACCGTGAGATCATGACCTGAGCCAAAGTCGGATGCTTAACCGACTGAGCCACCCAGGCGCCCCATGCACGGCAATTTTAAACGTAGCAGTACACGAGTCAGCTCCGGGTGCATAATGAAATACCACACACTCGGCGGTTTGAACAACAGAAACGTAATTCTCACCATTCTGGAGGCCAAATGTCCAAGTTCAAGTTGCTGACTGGTTAGGTTTCTGGTGAGGACCCTCTTCCTGGCTTGCAGATGGGTCACCTTGCTGTGTCCTCACGTGGCCTTTCCTCAGTGTGTGCCCCAAGAGCACGAGAAAGTGAGGACGCGAGAATGAGAAAGCAAGAGGCCTCTTTTCCTCTTTTGTAACGCCACAGTCCTCCTGAATTAGGGTCCTATCTTTATGAGCTAATTTAGCCTTAATTACCTCCTCAAGGCCCTATGTCCAAATACAGTCACAAAAGGGGTTAGGGCGTTAGCATGTGAATTTTGTGAGGGGACACACTTCAGTCTACAGCAAGCAGATATGGCATTTGGGAGTGAACTTTATTCCCAAGGGTTATTCCAGTTTGGATGGTGTGAACTTTTTTTTTTTTTTTAAGTTTATTTATTTTGAGAGAGAGAGAGAGAGAAAGATAGAGACAGAGCATGAATTGGGGAGGGGCAGGGAGAGAGGGAGAGAGGGAGAGAGAGAAAAATCCCAAGCAGGCTCTGCACTATCAGCACAGAGCCTGATGTGGGCTCGAACCCAAGACTTGTGAGATTGTGACCTGAGCTGAAACCTGGGGGTGGGACGCTTCACCGACTGAGTCACCCAGGCACCCTTGGATGGTGCTAACTTCTAAATCAGCCATTACTAAAGGGCTAAAAATAGCATACACAGAACACCTGGAGCAAATACTCTACCTTTAAAAAGGTTTGGTGGCTTCAGCTCTATTCCCTCCTTAGCTGATGTTTGGGATCCTGCACTCACGGTCATTTCAAATCATGCTCTAGGTCCCCAATTTTAACATGGGCCAGCACCACAGGACAGTAGGTACAGGTAGCTGCTTCAGGGAAGAGGGGAAAGGGTCTTCCTTCAGTTTTAGAGAAAGGCTCATGCAGAGCCCACTTCCCTATCTTGATGGACACCATGATCTCAGGGCTTTTGGTTTAAAACAATCATTACTTTCTCTGAAGTGTTGTTGCCTTGTGTCTGACTTGCAGTATAAATTCAGGGGAATTAAAATCAACGTCACGCTCCTTGCAGGGTATTGTTTATCAGTAAATTTACTTCCCTTGCTATCTGGTCACAGATGACGCGAGATCTCTGTCATCATGGGTGAGTTAAGATGGCGGCATGTCCATCTGGCATTCTTCCTCTAAGGGTTCTGTGTAATTTAAGGCCATGCTCCTATTCTTTCTGATTGCATTTCCTTAATTTCATACGCACGTGCTAGAAAAATGGCCCAACGATCAAGGAATCTTTGGACCATCGATCGACAGTCGTGGACCACCCTACTTGCGATCTCTCTCTCTCAAGTCTAAGGGATCCTGAGCCTGGCATGATAAAGCCACAAAAGGAATCAAATTATGCTGAGCCAAAATAAATTCTTTTACTGAGAATTTCCCAGGAGTTTTGGTATTTTTGACTCTTGCTCGCTAAATATGGAAAGATTGAGACACCATGAGAAGCAGGGGAGCTGTTCTGCTTTTTTTAGTCTTCTGTCAAGAAATCATTTCATCTCTTTCATGCTATGTTTACAACATATCAGAAGTCCCCTCCCTGTAGAAAAGTCACAGCCCTCTGCATGGTAACAGTCTCTGGAGATGTTCTCTAGCTTTTATTTTTGTATAAAGGACAAAGCTCTGTGAATCCTAATTTATATTTCCTGGTGGTCTGATTGCTGCCCAACCTATGGGAACGGGGAAAATGGCCATTCCACAGCATCTTTTATCTTGAAGGAATCTTCTCTTTGTCCTCCACTCAACACAGGACCACAGCGTTCTCCAAATTCCGTGGGCATGTCCGTGGTACTGTGGTGTGAACTTGTGTACAAGCACGGGGGAAGGGAGCTTGTACTTCCTTCTGAATGCGTAGGATGCCTTTTTATGAAGGAACGGATGCGATCAGGAACTTCAGTGAATGGGGGTTTATTTGAAGGTTATCACTGTGGAAGTCAAGAGAGGTGGAATAATCCGAGCAGTCTGGTGGCTCAGGTTCCCCGGAAGTGAGCACATTATTCCACGATCATTAAGACTCATTAAGAGCATTAGTACATTGACGGTGGTATTGGTCCAAGAGCAACCTGCTAACCTGCAATACTGCTGACTCTGTCTTATACCTTTGCCTGCTGCCATTTAATGTATTTCTCTCTCTCTCTCTCTTTCTTTCTTTTCTTTTCTTTTTTCTTTTTTTTTTTGGTGGCACATGCAAATTGGTATTTAGAAGTAGGGGTTTGGTCAGATTCTTCTTTTTTGTTAAGAGCTCAGAATTGGTATTGTATGTTCTGTCTGGGTATCTCTCCCTGAGGACTGCTTGCAGCCACTGCTATTCATTGCCCGGATACGTTAATTCACTGCTCTTGAAAAATGGTGGTCTTCTGATTCCATCATCCTTTATTGGCTGGAAGACAGCTACGAAGAGAAACTTTCCATGTCAACTATTTGCTTGCCTTGACATACAGTTCCTTTGGAAAGCAGAAGAGATGCTGGTTTCTTTTGTTGCCTGGTTTTCAAGATAATGAGGTGGTTCTCTGAGTAGCATTTGGGGATTTTCTACGTTCCTATAAAGTCATATTTTTAACTGTGTTCATGGACTATCCAGACCTTAACAGTGTTCAGGACAGCCCAGGGCAACACAAGACCATTTTATTTGGTTTTTTTTTTTTTTATAGTTTTTTAAGTTTATTTATTTATTTTGAGAGCTAGAGCAGGGGAAGGACAGAGAGAGAGAGAGAAATAGAGAGAGGGAATCCCAAGCAGGCTCCGCACTGTGAGCACAGAGCCTGATGTGGGGCTCGAGCTCAAGAAATGCAAAATCATGACCTGAGCTGAAATCAAGAGTTTGACGCTTAACAAACTAAGCCACCCAGCTGCCCTCAAATAAGACCATTTTAGAAGAACTTCTCATGCACTGTTAGCAGAAATATCAATTGCTGCAACCACTTTGAAAGGCAGTTTGGCAAAATCTAGAAAAGATAAGAGTGTCTTCTACAACCCAGCAACTCTTTTTCTAGAGGAAATCTTACTGTTGAAGGCATACAATATCAGTTATAATAGTGGGAATAAAAAATAAACCCAAAATGTCCATCGAAAGGAGCATGGCTAAATTAAATCGTTGTATGTTGAAGTGATACTGTTCTACACAGCTGTTAAAAGGAATTAATTCGATCCATATATAGCATCGATTTCAAAATAATAATATCGAGTAAAAAACAACCGTAGAATGAATATAGTAACATCATTTATGTAAAATGAAAATCTACCCAACGGCGTTGGGTGCTGTTTATGGCTACATAAATAAGACAGTAGTTAAAACATGAACAGAATGCTCCTTTCTAAGGAGCTCCCTAGGAAGAGAGAATTGTACTGTGTAAATGGAAGTGTTTCTGTAGTTATTTTCCTCTGTTTCCCTACCCATTGCTCTGCCTTGCTTTCCGGTTTTCCTCTAGGATTTAGGTTTGATTGACTGACCGACTGATATTTCTACTTGGACTTCTCCTTGCCAAGGCATCCCGAGAAAAAGGCATTGTCCATGTTGGGTCCCCACCTTAGGGGACCAGGGTAGAGGAAGCAACGGTACTGCAGTAAGAGACAACCCCAAGATTATACTTACTTGGTGATCCCTGAACCCTTCCAGAAGGAGGAATATTATTGTGTAGACACGTCAGATCTGTAAAAAAAGCACAGGAAATCAGCTCCTGAGATTGCGAAATATTAGTTATAGGGCTGCGTGGTTTGTGGCAGTGTGAAGTGCAGATTTGCATCATCGGAGAAGACAAAAACAAAGAAAAACTGAGCCCTGGGCAATGTGAGGCGGGCCCCACAGTGTCCGGGGTTGGCAGAAACAGTCTTGCACTATGAGCAATGAGACCGTGGCTTACAGGACCCAAACTGGCAGCCCACAGACATTTTTGTTGAAATTGTTTTGGAAAAATTGTTCTGTTGAATTTTTGTTGGAAAAAAATTCAATTGTTTAAAAATGTGGAAACATTTAAGGGGCGCCTGGGTGGCTCAGTCAGTTAAGCGACCGGCTTTCGCTCAGGTCATGGTCACGTTCGTGAGTTTGAGCCCGGAGTCAGGCTCTCGGCTGTCAGCAGGGAACCTGCTTCGGATCCTCTGTCCCCCTCTCTCTCTGCCCCTCCCCAGCTTGCTCTCCCTCAAAATAAATAAATTAAAAAAAATTTTTTTAAATAAAGATGTGTAAACATTTAAATATTGGGAGATTTCACATTTAAAAAAAAAAAATCCGGATTCTGGATTCTCTGGAAAAATCAGAAGCTTTGGCACGGCTGGGCTCACCGTGCGGTGCGGAAGGCAGCAGTCAGCTGGAGGTGCTGCCCCCTATAGGTGGAGCATGTGCTCTGCCACAGAGTCCTCACCTGACAGGCCCCTTGACGGTCCCTGCCTGCTCCATTATCAGATTGGTAATGCCTGCCGGAGGGCAGGGTTATACAGATAATGGTATCTGTTTTCCTCCCCTTGCCGCATTTCCCTCCCTGCAAACATTTTAGTCACGTGTTTCCAACTATATTCAAATCGAAACTAAGAGCGCTTGAAAATCAGGCCTGCTAGGGCCACACCGGCCTTCCTCAGAGCTTCCTTTTATTTGGGGGTGGGGCAATGTGATTCAATTAAAGTGCAAGTCCTGGAAAGCCTGGTTCCTCACTGGCAGGACTGTGACCTTAGTGCTCGTTCTTGGTCCTACGTGGCTGTGAAAGATGGCAGAGTGCACCAGGCAGCCAAAAATAAATCTTACAGTTCTGAATGCAGACCGTTCTCTATTATTTATAACATCCACAGCAACAATTCCCCAAGAACTAAGTCTAATTAAGAATTCCTGCTCATTATCTCGTGAGAAAATAGATTGGGATGGGTCCCAGACTCCATGCATGCCTGTGGGTTGGGGTGGGGGTGGGAGGGCGAGGGCTTCCCAGATGGGGAGAAAGAAAGGCCCAGGTTCAAATCAAAAGGTCATTCAATCAAAGGACTCATCTCCAGGGGGCAGCCTCCCACAAGACTTCCTGTTCAGGGCGGTGGGCAGAGGTGGTTTCAGATGAGTCAGTGTGGATTGAGACTCAGATACAATAGCTTCTGCTGGACGAAATAGAACAATGTGGCCATAGCTCAAATCTTTCCATAAAGTGGGCACATGCATGAGCCCAGGACCAGGGGATGTTGGGAACAGGTGACCTAAGCGATACCCACCACCACCACCACTTTCCAAAATTCACTCTATCTCTGCTTCCTTACCTGTCTGATAGTCCACCATTAGAGGGTCGTTCCTTTGTATTCAGACACCATCCCTAGGCATGATCTCTTTTCATATAAATGTCTTTGGGAGAAGCTTAAAAAAAAAAGCTTTTTAAAGTACATTTGCTGTGTCAGGCTCTTTCTTATGCATGAATTCATCCCCAAGGTCACATAGCTAGTAAGTGGTCACAGGAATGGGGCTCCTCTCAAGTGCCAAGTTTATTGCTCGGTGTAGTTTTCAGTGTATGTTCCCGGGACACCTGCGGGTCCTGAGGTCGGTCTGTGAAGTCAGAACTATTTTCATAGTAATACTAAGAGAGTATTTGCCTTTTTAACTCTCGTTCCCTCCTGGACGTATAGTGGAGTTTTCCAGACGCTTCACGACGTGTGATATCACAACAGATTAAATGCAGAAGCAGATATGAGAACCCAGCTGTCTTCTAATAAGCCCGACACTAAAGAGGTTTGCAAACACAAAACAATGTTGTCTTACTCACTAATTTTGTCTGTTTGTTTATTTTGGAGCTTTTTGGAATTGTCAATAATTTGAGGAGTGCAAAGCCTTCTAAGATCAAAATATTTGAGAACCACTGTTCTATGGGTTCTAGTGGGGTGCCTAGCCATCTTCATCTGAGTGTGGGCCGAGTTGCTTTTTCTCTGAGATAGCTAGTTAAGAAAGGCAGTGGGGCGGGGGCGCCTGGGTGACTTCGTCGGTTGAGCACCTGACTCTTGAATTCAGCTCAGGTCATCATCTCACAGTTCCTGGGGTCGAGCCCCGCATCGGGCTCTGTGCTGACAGTGTGGAGCCTGCTTGGGATTCTCTCTTTCCCACTCTCTCTCTGCCCCTCCCCTGCTCACATTCTCTTTCTCAAAATAAAAAATAAATAAATAAAAGAAGAAAAGAAAGAAAGGCAACAGGGCATGGAAGTCAGGGGGGGAGAAAGTTGGACTCTACCCAAGGAGGACAGACTTAGACCTGAGAAGGTAGCAGGAGGGTCTTCAGGGAGAGAAGAGGGCCTGGAGAGGGGAGCCTGGAAGCACTAGGAACAAGACTGTCCATGCCCAGGGACTGGTAGTCAGCAATTATGGTGTAGTGGTAGGAAGCAAGACCTGGTTCAGAAGACTTGTTTTGGCCAAACCAGTTAGAAATGGTGTGACCTGGGCAGATCACTTCATAGGGCTTTACTCTCCTTGGCTGTTGGTTGGACTAAATCAAGATTTTCAACCCAGTATTGAGACAAAATGATAGATAATAAAACATATGGCAGTAATGAAAGATAAGAGCCAAAATATCAGAGTTTGTAAATATTGATTTTATAAAAAATTAAGGCATATTTAGCATTGTCTCCTATCATAATGCTGCTCTACTTATTTGAGTTCTGATGTGTTTTCTTGAATGGGACCCCAGCTAGCGCAGAATGGCTTTGCCCGGGAAGCATAAGTCACCATGGCAGAGGAGAGAGGCTAGGGGCCATTGAAAAGAGATGACTTAGGGACGCCTGGTGGCTCAGTGGGTTAAGTGTCTGACTTCAGCTCAGGTCATGATCTAGAAGTCCGTGGGTTTGAGCCCTGCATCAGGTTCTGTGCTGACGGCTAAGAGCCTGGAGCCTACTTTACATTCTGTGTCTCCCTCTCTGTCTGCCCCTCTCCTGCTCATGCTCTGTCTGTCTGTCTCTCTCAAAAATAAATAAACATTAAAAAATTTATGAAGATTGATGACTTAGTAAGGTTCTCTTTCAGCTCAAAATCTAGAGGTCTAAAACAGTGTTTGGTGCCTATCCTGTTGACATGTGTCCTCAGAGAACAGAAGAGAGAACCCGTGGAAGAAGAATCAAGAGTTACTAGACTTTCTGGCCACATGGACCTGGGATTTCTCAACTCTGTCACCTGGTATTTGTGTATTCTTTTTTTTTTTTTAATTTTTTAAAAATGTTTTATTTATTCTTGAGAGAGAGTCAGAGCATGAGCAAGGGAGGGGCAGAGAGAGAGCGGGACACGGAATCCAAAGCAGGCTCCAGGCTCTGAGCTGTCAGCACAGAGCCCAACTCGAGGGTCGAACCCACAAGCAGTGAGATCATGACCTGAGCTGAAGTCGGACGCTCAACTGGTTGAGCCACGTAGGTGCCCCATATTTGTGTATTCTTGAGTAAGACATAGAATCTCTTTGTAAAAATCTCTTGAGTAAGACATAGAATCTCTTTGTAAAAAATAATAAAGCTCACCTTCTAGGGCTGTTGTAGCTGTTCAATGAAAAAACATATCAAATTGGCTGGCTCAGAGCCAGCAGTGGATAAACATTGGCTTTCTTCTCTTTTCTCAAAGTGCATAAACAGAGAACTGAAAGACGACACGGATGGTTGGTCTTTTTTGGATGGCTCTTGATGACAGACAGGGAGGGCTGAATTTCAAGCACTTAGATGTTGAATAACAGAGGAAGCAATTTGGTAATTGTGTACATGAAGCTGAGAAGATGCCATCTTGGTTTCCTGTTCCTTTCTGGTGGCCACAGGGAATGTGTATCTTCATTCATGTCTCCTCCTCTGGTCCTACTTCCTGGGAGCCATGATGGATGAACCACAGCCAGTGAAGATTTTGCTCCCCATTTATCATGTTCTGGCTTGTTCTTGGAGCCATTTGCTTTCCAACAGGTGAGTTGGAAGATAGGGATTACATGTTGTTAATATAGTAAGTAGTGAGATGTTGTGGTCTTTTTCTTTGGGATGTACAAGTGGAACTTAGCATAACAACAAGCTCAGGAAGCAGAAATTTATGCTTCCCAATCATCCCTCCTTGATTCTGCTTACTGACTTTAAAACTCCCACAAAAAGTACCTTATTTAGATTAAAAAAAAACAACCCTATTTCCTTGGTGCAAATGTATTTGCAAAAGATAAACGCTGGTTAGAATTAAACACTGTTTGACAGTACTTTGCACAAATAAATATGATAGGCAGACGTCTGAGAAGATGTTGTCAAGACTCATCGGTTAGCACCATCAAATGAGCTCCAGTAGAAGAACTTCTCTTTAGCATCCAGGAACATGAAGAGTTATAGAAATCCAAGCACATGGTTTGCACACAATCTGAGGAGCAAGGGAATGGAAAAAGCACAGGCCTTGGAGTCTGAAAGATCTGGGTTTGAAGTAGGGCTCCCTATCTCCTAGGTGTGTGACTTTGGAAATATCTTTTAACCATACTGAACCTCAATCTTCTTATCCGTAAGTTGGACATAATAAAATCTACCTTGTAGAGCTGTTGTGAAGATTAGACGTAAAGCGTCTTATAATAACAGATGTCTAATAAATAGTAGCTCTGATGACAATGTTGTCTTTAGCGTGTGCTGATAAACCTAGGACACCTACTTTAACCGGAGCTATTTGTTCCATTGAGTTGCCTCCAAACATCCCTTTATATACCACATGCTTTACAGTTCTGCCTGATAGTTTGGCTGCAAATGACTAGGTGTTGAGAGAGGTTAATTCATCAATGGCCTGGCTTCACATATATAGTTATAAGCTGTAAAAATAACCTTATGAGGGAAGCACATTGACTTCTATAAAAGCACACGAATATATGTACATTGTGTAAGTACACAATCAATTGCAGGTGCTTGTGGATAGAGAGTAGGTAGGAGGCATCATCAGGTCCACTCTTTATAGAGTGGAAGAACCATTTGCTTCCTAGTGGGGGTCTTTGGGAAAGGAACAGAGCCAGTTCCATCACGGGGTCGGTGAGGGGGAGGGTGACAGAATCATTTGTGAATCAGCCATCCTGGGGTGGGCTGACGTGCCGAAGTGAGACTGTGTGTGGACCCCAGAACTGGAGGCCTATGGAGAGGAGCACCCATAACTTCATTTAGCACTGATGCGCAAAGGTTGGCTTCCTCTGCAGATGCAGGAGTCTGCTCAGGGATCTGGACTGGAGTGGCACAGTCTCAGGGTGGACCCGAACCATTAGGACTGTTAGGGCCAGGCCTCAACAGTGACACTGTGTGACAGCAAGAAGCAATGGCAGTGGCAGGTTGATCAGACTTAATGTCACCTCACTTGGTGCGAAAGTAGGATTGATCGTTTGGATTGAGTAATTCTAGAAGGGAGGGTAGAGGGTTGTGCAATGCAACGACCGATTCAGTCAAGGACTGTAGCAGTGGATATTAAAGCCATTAGGTGAAAGGTTGCGGGGGACCCCACAGGTTGCTCACGAGTTGTAAAGGTAAAGTGTATCTTTACCTTTCCTAGTGGAAACACGTGGCATTGTGCGCCCCTTGGTGTGAGGCAAAAGCATGTAAGATACTTGTGAAGTATTCTTGCCAAATATGTTTAGGCTGAATCTGATAAAGCCTTTAGACTGAACTTCCAGTTTCTAGGAAGTAAAGGGGAGAGAAAATCATGAATAGGACAAGAGGAAACAATCACACAAGTTCAGAATGTGGCACATTCTGCAGGGCAATTAGCCTGGACTCCTTGAAATCAATGTCATGAAAAATCAGTGTGTGTGCTGGGGGATTGCTCTAGACTAAAAGGCTAAAGAGATCTGTCAACTGAATGCAGTGGTTTGGAAAATAAAAATTAGCTACAGAAGTAAATTTGGAAACATTCGGGGAAATGTGAATACGACCTGGATATTAGATGACATTTAGGATCATTGCTAATTTTCTTAGGCATGATAATGGTATTGTGGTTACCAATGATAGGAGAATATCATTTTTCTTAGGAGATAAATTTTGTAGTATGTGTAAGTGAAGTGTTTTGAATATTGCGACTTACTTTCATGTAGTTTGGGGAAAAATATATACAATAAAGCAAACAGCAAAATAATTGGTGAAGGTAGACAGAGGGAATAGAAGTGTTTATCATCCTATTCTTTCAATGGTTCTGTATATTTGAACATTTTTGGGTGCCTGGATGGCTCAGTTGTTCAAGGTTCGTGGGTTCAAGCCCCACATCAGGTTCTGTGCTGACAGCTCAGAGCCTGGAGCCTGCTTCAGATTCTGTGTCTCCCTCTCTCTGCCTCTCTCCCAGCCTCAAGAATAAATGAACATAAAAAAAAACTGTTAAAAATTTTTCATAATTCGGAGGGCAAAAAGAGAAAGGGGGACTCAAGGGTTGGTAGTAGACTTTCCGCTAACATATGGGAGGATTTAAGAAGTCACTGGAAAAACTAAGGGATGGCACAACCATTGTACTACCCGCTTATGGAACAGCAGCCCTTACTGGTTAAAAAAAAAAAAAAAAAAAGGAGACAAAGCCTGTTCACTTAGACTCTCCAGTGTGACAGAGAGGAAATCTAGTTGTATGTCAATCCTTTAAAGTCAGGATGAGAAATCCCCGTGCTTAGATGTGGGTGACTTTCGTTCTCATCCGCAGATAGTCCTTCATGTTGGGAAGGTGGGGAGCCTGCTCTGAAGACAAATTGAGGTAATTGACAAGACTATTAGTTAACCTTCATTTGTAGGAAGAGCTTATCGTTGGAGGAGCTTTGGCTTGGAGGAGACTTGGAGGTGTACAGGCTGTTTGCATTGTCTTTATCAGAAATAGGTTGGTTTACTTAATTCAGGGTCTTACTGTCTCGACTTCAGTGCCTTTGCTCAGCAGCTGTGGAGGAGGACAGGTGAGAGCCGGCCGCTCGCATCATGGCTCATCCAGCTGTCAGCTTGATTTCTTCCGCCGGTCGATGTTTCAGAATGACTGTGTATGCTTTTTGCTTTGCCAGCCTGCATGGAGTCTCAGAGCTTTAGACCTGGAGAGACATTCGGTTCTTAATCTTAATCTAGATTCTTCCCTTCGTGACTGTGGAGGGGCTTCGGGGATTCTGTGAACCCCTTTAAATGGTCTCCAGGATCTAAGCTTTCTTCCCTAGGAAGGGTTCCTATTTTTCAACAGATTCCAATAAGTGGTCATACCTCAAGAAATTTAAGAGCCACTGATCTGGTCCAACCTCCAAAGCCCACATAGCAGACAGAAAAACCGAGAGAACAAATTAGGGAAAAAGCAGTTATTGAAATTTTTGGAATGTCTGTATACTTTAAAGAACTGACCTGGTTTCCTGCTACTGCAGACTGAACTAATGGGCCAGTAAAAGCGGTTGAATGAAATAGAGCCACTGGGGAGCTTTTGCTGTCAGCATAGAAACCCCAAATAGCAGAGACACGTCTGGTTGAAATCCCCAAGAAGGTAACATAATTTGGGAGCAGGCTCTGCAGTCTAGAAGCCAGGGTCATGGGGGAGACCAGTTGGATTCTTTTGCATGGATTACATCTGAGCTCTGACAAAGAAAATACTATTGAGAAATATTAATGCCAACAAATTCTATTGCCCCACCCACTTTCCCCTCCAACCCATATAAAAACATGTGGGTTCCTTGGAAGAACTGAGACCTGAGAAAGCTCAGTTTTCTTTCTGCCAACAGAGAAAGCACTCTATTTGATGCAGCATTGTGGTGCTTATCTGGTGAGCAAGATAAAGACAGAAAAGACTCTTTAAATTGGACCCTGAGAGCAATAGGTGTAGATCAAGGGGTTGGAGGGTAATTATAATCAAGCCAACTAGGTACTTTTATTTTATTATTATTTTTTTTAATTTTAAATTCAAGGGTTATTAGCATATAGTTTTAAATTGGTTTTAGATATACAATAGGATGGTTCAGCAATTCTATACAAGACTCAGTGTTCATCGTGATGAGCGATCCCCTTCCCCTATTTCTTCCATCTCCCAACCCACTTCCCCTCTGGCAACCACCAGTTTGTTCTCTATACCATTTAGGTAATTTTTGAAAGGCTCCAAACTTCTGGGTGCCTGGTGGAGGGTCTAGTGCATCCTGAAGCTGCCTCTGCACCCACTGGGAGCGGTTCACGATCAGGCAGGAAGCTTCACTCTGCCTCCAATTTCCTTTCTGCCACCTTTTCTTGCTGTTAGCTCCTCCTCAGCATCCAATGACCCAGGGGTTATGGCGGACCTCTCTGTTAGTAGCATCTTCCCACGACCGTACTGACTTTCATGTCAAGTTCTAAATTTCCCTTAAGGGACATCTGTTGGACTTTGTATATGTTTCTACTAAATTGAAATGTCACTGAGGACATATTCAGACATACCACAATGGGGAACACTACCTAGGTAGGTCAAGTGTCTATGACCATGGTCTCCAAAATACCTTTCAGCCCAGATCCAGCATTCTGTAAAAGGCCCCATCTGTCTTCTACCTCAACCTTATTCCCACTTGCACTTTGCACTAGGCAAGGAACCATCATTCATTAGTTCAGTTTGTTTTGTCATTAACTTATGTGTTTACTCAGGTATTTGATGCATGCTGATTGGCTTACAATTGGAATATACAGTGGCTCTCCCCCACCCACCGGAATATCTCTAGGATCCACATTGGAGAATCAAAATGTCAGAGTCGTCTTCAATGTTCCCCTTTCTATGGGGTTGTTTCCATCATCATCCTATCATGTATGCCCTACATGATGCCCTCCTGTTGCATTCAACCCCGTCCTTGGCCCTTGTACCCCATTGGCAAGTCCTGCTCCTTTTCCACTTTGGCTTCTATCATTTCCCCTTTCAGGTCATCTTAATCTCTCACCCAGATCAAATTTTCTGGGCTCACTTCTGTCCTTTTATGACATGTTGGTATATGCTGTAGCCTTAATGAATTACTTACCTGTTTTCTGGTGCTTTATTGTATCTTCATTCCATTATATCTTTTCTTGATCATGCTATATTTTTTGCCTAGAATTCATCCCCCCTCCCTTTTTCTGTCTTTAAAAATCCCACCCATCCTTTAAGGCTGAGATATTTGGGCTGAAATGTCTATCACCTCTTCAGAGAAGCCTTCTCAAACTTTCCTTCAACTCTGCCCTCCAGTTACTGCAAATTTTATTGCATATATAAAGAACATGCTCTGTGCTCCAGAATGTTTGGTTCATGTAATTTATTCATGGGGCTTTGAAAACTCTGATTTGTAGAATGGCACATCGGTTTCTGTTGGACTGGAAGCTTGCTGAGGTCAGAGACTGTCTATTCATTCATTTCCTTATTCATTTTATGTGCAGGCACACCAGACACTCTGCCAAGGTGCTCATGGTTTATTTGGAGAAACAAGTAAACCTCCCACTATCAAGTAGGGTGACAATTGCTACAACAAAGGATCCATGTAAGGCTTGACACATGGTCAAAAAGGACAGTTTATTACGGTAAATTAGAGAAGTCTTGACAGAGGTGGAGCTGGTTGAGTTGTGACTTGAAGGATATATAGCCTTATTTCATTAATTCTGAGTGACACATTTTTTTTCTTTTTGTTTCATTTCATTCAATTTTCATTTTTTTTCAAATCAGAACGTGTCTTTTGGTCAAAGTATACATATAATGTGGCAGTGTGTCTTATAGCTTGTGGCCTCCAAGTATTAAGATATGGTACTTAGGTATTGCGGTTGTGCTTAAAAGACACCAGTTTGATTTTAAGCAAAAGTGTGTGTAAGGGAGGTGTATTAGCTCCCTATTGCTGCTGTAATAAATCACCACAAATTCAGTGGTTTTAAACAACACAAATCTATTCGCTTACAGTTCTAGCGGTCAGAAGTAAAAATGAATCTTGAGGGGCTAACATCAAGATGTCAGCAGGTGTGGTTCCTTCTGGAGACTAGGGGAGGAATCTCTGCCTTGTCTTCTCCAGCTTTTAGAGGCCTCCTTGGCTCGTGGCCCCTTCCTTTATCTTCAGCATGTGCCACTTCAGCATGTTACCATTGTCACGCTAACCCCTCCACTCTCTTACAAAGACATCTGTGATTACACTGGGCCCACCTGGATGATCCAAGATTATCTGCCTATCTTGACGTTCCTAATTTATCGCATCTGCAAAGCCCCTTTTGCCGTGTAAGGTAACGTGCATAGGTCCTGGGGGTTAGGATGTGGGCATCTTTGGGAGGTCATTACTTAGCTTACCACGTGGGGAATCTGTTTTAAGGATACTGATGTGCTTTTAGAGTCCAAAGTTGGGACTACGGTTATGGAATTTTTCTGCTTCCTATGTCTGCTCTTGTCTCTGTATCAATATTCCTTCTCTCTCTTTTTTGTGGCAGACTGACTTTCTCTGCAACTCGGCCATATGCAGGAACATGATTGTCAAGAATTCCTGAGTCTGTAAGTTACGGTTTCACTGTCTAGAGATTGCTATCTGCATTTTGTTCCATATTCCCAAGGAAAGAGCTCCAGTTGGCGCTCTTGAGTCGATGTCACCCTTTGCCAAAGATCTAGCCAAAATTGAGGCTGTTTGAAGGGTACAGCTCTTTCACAAGTACAGAATGACTGCCACGGAGGAAGCATCTCCAGGGGTGCTCAGCTGGGCAATACACTAAAACACAGTCTTCTGTAAAGGACAGCTAGTTGTTCACCAGGGAATTAAGTAAGAGGGTGCCATTTCAAATAGAATATGCTGGCACTTGGTCAAGCATTCCTCAAAAAGTGAGTCTCCATGAAATATTTGTGGAATTAGGTTGAGCTGTAAAACTTCTTTAGTGTCTCCTTCCATGGGGTTTTATCACCTCTTGCCTGGAATCCTGTGGTCAGGCCAACCACGCCTCCTCCTCCCCTGCCGCTTCACATTTTTGCCTGGAATTCTTCAGTCGCTTTCTTCTTATCACAGAATAAAGTCCAAATTCTAGTCTGGCATTCATGTATAAGATGATGAACAATTTCCGCCCCCCTCCCCTCTGGGACAGAAGAAGAATGTTGATTTCATAGATGTGTTGAGAAGATTAAATGAACATAAGGCATTGTGATACTTTCCCACAAACCTCCAATGTGAGTCTTCTGCCCTGATCAGGATGGCTCCTGACTGTTCCCTGAGCAGGACTTCATTGTTCTCATGGCTATGTCTTTATTTTCCAACAGCCTTGGAAATGCCTGGTTCTCACCTCCTGTCTCCCCTAGTCCTCTCTATTCCTTTAGGCCCTGCCAGGCTACAGATGTTCATTCTTTCCTCTTTTTAAAAAGTGTTTATTTATTTTGTGAGAGAGAGAGAGAGTGAGAGAGTGAGAGACAGTGAGCAGAGGAGGGGCAGAGAGAGAATCCCAAGTGAGATCTGCATCGTCAGCACTGAGCTCGACATGGGGCTTGATGTCACGAACTGTGAGATCATGACCTGAGCCAAAATCAAGAGTTGGACACTCAACCTACTGAGCCACCCAGGCGCCCCCATTCTTTCCTCTTAACCTAAAAGCATCTCTAGTTTGTGCTATGCAGTCTCAGAGTAGATTATGTAGTCCTCCAATTTCCTACACAAATTTTGGGAAACCATCCACACATCGCTTTCCTGGTGGCCATTTTGCTGCATGTGAATACTTTCAGTGTTGATGAGCTAAATTTGGGCTGCTCATCCCCATTTCTTCAACAGCTCTAATTAAATAACTACACCATGTAATTATCTTTTTAGTCATGACAGTCTTGCCTTTTTAATAAAATTTTCAGTTCTTCCAGAAGAACAAAGTAGCTCCTCGAAAGATATTGGTTGTATTTATGCCTAAAATGACAATTTCGTGACATTAGTAGTTAAAACATTGCTACCACTTTTCTTTGCTTTTATTTCAAATTTGCTATTCCTCGCAGAAGCCAAGTTGCCATTCCAGGCCTTGTGGTTATTGTCATGACGTCTAGAACAGGTGTCTGAACAGAAAGAAGGCAAAGATGTCGGTTGATCGTCGAACCAACTTTTCTTGGGCCATTTTAAGTTACTCTTCAACAGGACTTGAATATTTGGGTGGGGGGATGTTCTGCTGCAGAACTCTCTCCTTTCTGGAGCATTTTTTCAGTCTTTTCACTCTTCACATACAGATCCCTGTATAACCATATCTAAACACCTGGTTTAATTTTTACAAAAATTGGGATTAGACCCGACATGTTGCTCTGCATTTCCTTTTAAGAAGGACTTGACAACATACCAGTGGCATCTTTTTATGTCAATATACAAAGACTTAATTGTTGTTAATGGCTCCATGGTATAGCATGATCTATTTTTTTCTCCTATTGCTCAATACGTATGTTGTTCCCAATTGATTCCTCAATTCTGATTTCTCTACTTTAAAAGATATTAAAAAGATAAATCACCACCACACTGTTACTCACAAATTCACCCAGTGATCAGGGTTGAATTTTGTCTCCGCCATTGTTTCTTGAAATCCTAGCCCCTTGTACCACAGATTGTGACCATTTTTGGTGAATAGCCTCATTCCAGATATAACTAGTTCAGCTGAAGTTGTACTGGAGAGTAAAGTGGGTGCCATACTCGTGTGATTACAAAAAGAGTAAATTTGGATACATGATAACACACAGGGAGAGTGTCATGTGAAGATGAGGCAAAGATTGGGGTGATGCTTCTATAAACCAAGAAATGCCAAAGATTGCCAAAAAATCACTAGAAGCTAGGAAGGAGAGGTGTTGAATAGATTCTCACAGCCCTCAGGAGAAACCAGCCCTGCCAACATTTTGATCTTCGAACCCTGGCTTCTGGAACCATGAGACAGTAAGTATCTATTGTTTAAGCCACCTAATTTGTGGTATTTTGTTAAGGCAGCCCTACAAACTAATACACCCAGTCTTAAATAAAAATGAATGTTTAGTGCTTGAGACAAAGAATATTGGGGCAACAGTTCATGATTTTGAGTAAAGGCCTTTCTAGGGTGACTGTGTTATGTCATAAGATAATGACTGTGATACAGCCCAAGGCTTCTGAGAAATGGCTAAAACTGTAAGAAAGTAGTGTCCCGAATGTTAGGCTGAGACCAGGTTAACAACCATAGACCAGGAGGGGTAGAAAAGAATTACTGCAAACTTTCCATGTCTAAGGATATGGTACTCTAGGGCTTTATACAACAAGCCACGTTCTGGCTTTTAATCAAATAGGGTAATGTAAACAAGTAAGTAATGACAGACTGCTTTTAAATTAACATTACAATTAAAATTTAGCTCTAGAGAATTTAGTCTTCTTCAACCTTCATCAATTATCTTCTTCAAGGAAGCTCTATGTTGTTCTAAATCTGAGATGTTGGTAGCAAATGATGGTTGACCTGGTTTTCCAGGAAATCTGAGGGCACATGGTTGAATCTTGTGTGTGTTACATAAATGTGCATATTCATAAACAGACAAATTCCTATGCCAACCATTCCATTTTCAAAAAATTGACTAGACAGAGCCAACAGGAAAGGTACAGATGAAGATACTAGTTGGAGCAAAGCTCCATTCTCAAAAGTGCGGTCAATTCTGGAGACGCCATGAAACTGCCCGGAAGTTCTAACCAAGATGAAGCACTGTAGCATTTGAAGGCTTATCAAATTAGTGTTCCCCTTACCTGGAGTGTCCTCCTCGTGCTTATTAAACCCTCCCTGTTCTTCAGGACACATCCCAAGGTAGCCTCTTCCACAGAGACTTCCTTGCCCTGAGTCACAGAGCGTTGTGACTTCTCTGAACCTCTAGACTTTATTCCTTAAGCAACTGAATGGTAATTTCAAGACTGTGGATGATTACATTTCATTATGGCTAGATTCAAAGCTCCACAGGGGAAGGGATTTCACCCACTTTATTCACCTGGGCACACCAACTGGGACATAGTAGGTACTCAACGAGTATTATTTTTGAATAAAAGATTGCACGTATGTATGTTCTACAATTTCTCTTCTTTGCGGCAGAAGCTGCAACCAGAGTTACTTAATGGGGGTGGGATGGATCCCCTTTCTCCCATCCCTCAGCACTCTCAGAGCTAACCCAATTATAGATCATAATATGCTTTACAATGGGTCATGAAAGCATGCCTGCCAGACCTTTAGTGTGAAGATAAGTCTGTCATGTGTCTCTCATGCAGCCAGATTGCTACCCTCAAGCCTTTCCTACTTAGAGACGCTAGGGCTGCCACTGCTCTTTTACATCCTTTAAGATAGGGTACAACACTCCAGCGCGCATAGCTTTCCATGTTACTGAGGGAAGGGGACCTTATGTAAGGTGCAGAACAGAGTGCTGGGGACTGTGGTGTGTTGAGGAGTACATGCTCCTTTTATTCACTTATTTTTTAAGGTTTACTTATTTTGGAGACAGAGAGAGAGAGAGAGAGAGAGAGAGAGAGAGAGAGATGGGGAGGGGGAGAGAGAGGGAGAGAGAATCCCAAGCAGGCTCCATGCTATCACTGCAAAGACTGATGTAGGACTTGAACTCATGAACTGTGAGATCATGACTTGAGCCAAAACAGGATGCTTAACTGACAGACCCACCCAGGTGCTCTGAGCACATGCTCCTTTTAAAGGGGCAGCCAATGCCTGGGTGGCTCAATCAGTTAAGTGTCTGACTCTTGATTTTGGCTCGGATCATGATCTTGCAGTTTGTGAGTTCGGGCTCCACACTGACAAGGTGGAGCCTGCTTGGGATTCTCTTTCTCTCTCCCTCTGCCCCTCCCATGTGCTCTCACACGTTCTTCTTTCTCAAAACAAATAAACTTAAAAAAAAAAATGAAGGGCCAGCCAAGATGCCATAAGTCAGGTGACTATTTTCATGTGGGAACCCAGGTCTTGTTTTAGCAGATCTTCAGATTTTTCAAGGGAAGCCAGAAATATGAAATTAGATGTGAAATCTATCAATTTTTAAATGTTTCACATTTTTATTTTTATTTTTTTAAATGTTTATTTTTGAGAGAGAGAGAGTGAGCGAGCACAAGTGGGGGAGGGGCAGAGCATGAGAGAAATGCAGAATCCGCAGCAGGCTTCAGGCTCCCAGCTGTCAGCACAGAGCCCAACGTGGGGTTTGAACCCATAGACCACAACATCATGACCTGAGCTGAAGTTGGACACTTAACCGACTGAGCCACCCAGGTGCCCAGAACGTTTTACATTTTTTAAAAAACACCTCTTCTCTGCTGGCTAGATATGACCCACAGACTACCAGTTTGCAACTTATGCTTTACAAGTAGCTTATGGGCCCTGGGCAATTATCTCCACGTACCCCACTGTTCTTGGCATGAAGATGGTAGAAATCAAGTGACGGCAAATAAATGCACAAGGAAGTCCAAGTCATGTTTTAAACTACTAAGTTTTTTTTTTTTTATTGCAAAACATTTGTTACAGAAATTTCAGAAAGTTTTTCCCATGGTATCTGCCAACTTCTGCTTCGAATTATGTATCTAAACAAACAAGCTCAAAGTGCATTGTGAATCCAATAATAGACCTTTAAAAAAGAACAATTCCTCTAAGGATTTATATATATTTATAATGTCGATAGATATGCAAACCGCTGTCTATCCATACACAAAGAAGGAAAAGATGTATATGTATTTAACAAACCCAATTTCAAAATTGTTGTATTTATAGGAATTCATTTAAAAAGGATATTTGAAGAATTTCCCCCATTATAAACTATGGTTAGAATGTTTACAAATGAGAGCCTAAGTTCTAGATTATGAAATGATTATGAATACAGTATACTGCATGTACTGTTTTGCACAGCAGAAACAGCAATATAAACTCAAGTTAGACGCTGTAGTGACAGGAAGCAGGTAAGCCTCGATACAATGCTACGGTACTCTTCTTCTGAATCTCTCTCACAAAGATCCTGCGTTTGGGTCCAGAAAGATGCAGCTAAGCAAATACACACACATACGTCATTCGGGAGAGCGGGAATAACCCTGAATAGGGTGAATTCCTCTCCGCCCCTGCCTCAGTTCTCGCTGTATTTCTTGTATACACTAAGTCAGGATCAAGAATATGATCCTGCTTGGCCCTAAATCAGAGGTCCCAAACTAGTGCTGTTGGGACTGAATGCTGCTGGCAGACACATTTGTTTGGCTAGCAGAGTGTTTACAAGTCTGAATGTGAATGTTTTTGTAGCGGGACACGTGTTCTCTCATGCCCTACAAACCCCACTTCTTCCTGTTGTCTTTCAACATCCAACGGGCACATTTGCATCCTGGCTCCAGCCCCTGCGTGTATTTGAGGTTGCAGCCCGCAGTCTAGATGCAGATGGCTGGTTCTGATGATCTGGGGGGAGCCGGGGTGAAGACAGGAGGGACTCTTTTTGGGATTCAGGCGGGCAAAGAACTGGAAGGGGCTGATTCAAACGCCAGCTGAGTCAGGGGCATGGGGGAGAGTACGGGGAGCAGCCTTGGTTAACGGGAAGATTAGGGCGGGACAAAGTCTGAAAGCTGGACTTTCTCCAAGTAGCCACTGTTTCAGCTTATTGTGCTAGGCTCCATGGGGTACTGAGGTACTAGGAGCAAGGGTCTGTTGGTCTGGCAAAAAAGCATGTTGTGCTGGGCGAAGAGAAAGGAAAGTTAAGGGGGTGACGAAGGATGCATATTCAGGCGTGAAGCTGAACTTCTCTCTGTAACCCAATGCTCTCAGCAGGCTGCCTGTTCCTGAGGAAGGCCTGGGTCAAGGTTGGTTTCGATGCTCTGCAGATAGCCCGTGGACTCGTGGCCATGTGTGCCCTTTTCGCTTTCCAGCTCACAAACATTGTGCAAATAGGCAAGGGCCTGGAGGCTTATGGGGACCCGCAGACAAGGTGAATTAGGGAAGGGAAAATTCACCTCACTCTGACTGCCATGTGGATTATGTGGCCACTGAAATCCTTCCTTAGACAACATGTAGAAATCATCATGATTTGATTTCATTAGCAGCGATCAGTGCAAGGAACTCAGAGAAAAGGTAACGCAGGGACCTTCTCAAGTGCATTAAAAAAGAAAAGAAAAGAAAAGAAAAATCTTGTTTTCCTTAAATCAGAACCAACGCCTCTTTGGCTGACCCCAATCTGGGAAAGAGAATGTTTGACATGTAAAAGGAAGAGAAAGCTTAGGCCAGTGCAGGCTGAGAGAAAAGTTTTCTCTACCCATTTGAGGAACAGTCATTTATAAGACTGTGCAAACTGGCTCCTCTCTTTTCCAGATGTGGAATGGCTTCTGATAATGACATGGTGATTTCTTTAAAGGGCAAACTCTTCAGACTCACCTAGTTCTTGATCAGACACGGAGTCACCCACCCCTTGCTCTCCCCCCAGCCCAGGCTCATACACAGGTAAGAAAAGCCACCAAGTAGGAGGGAGGGCACCAGCATCACTGGACCACTCATTCACCATGACCTGTGGATTTCTGCATTGTCACCAATGGACTTCTCACTCTCACGTCTCGTTTAACAATCTGTACCCAGTGGCCCTAAAGAATCAGAAATGGGTCTTTCCTATATCACAGGTGCACCAACACCTGGACCGCTGTTGGCTAGCCATCTCTGGGTCCCCTAGCTATACACCCTGTGGTTAATACTTTCTTTCATATTATTTGTTCAGAGCTTCAAAAAAGATTAAAAAAAAAGCCCCTTGGTTACTTTTTTGTTTTTAATTTTGAAAAATTGAACATAATCCCCAAACAGTGTAAGCAGCCCAACAGCGTGAGCAAGTTCCTAGCTGGTTTTTAAGTGCTACAGCAGGCAATAGTAAAATGTTAAGTGCCCTTAAAAAGTCAAAAGAAACGCATAAAGCAGTGCATGCATTTTGTTGCCACAAAATTAAGACTGGATTTGGGGGAGGGTTACTTCATTTCAGTTACATTGCTATTGTTAAAGAATAGTGAGTAATAATGCAATATCTAGAACATATATAACCACCTACACACTAGCATCACTTCATCTAGAAACAAACGTATCAGTGTTACTAAATGAACATATTTATAAAATACTGTACCCTGCTTCCACATGGGGTTAGCAGATGTAAACAAACAGCTAATTCAACTGGAGTTTAAAATATTATTTTAAGTTCATTTGTCATATAGTCTTTTGCATAACATGCCAGCTCATCTTTCGCAAAACACAATTCACCTACCAAGGCTCACAGGGCTGGGTAGAGGGTGTATATCAGCTTATACACGTATTTCCTAGTGGCCTAAAGGATTGTGAAAAACAGAAAGCAGCTCAGGAACAAAAGTGCTCATTTTACGAGGAGGCTAAATAACATGGAATTGGGAACATACTTAATCCCGGCAACATGTGCTTCTTTATTGAATGTTACAGATTTGTCAATGATTAGCAAAGCTGTCCTGTAACGTTCATTAATACAACCACATGCTACAACTATGCTGGGTTAAAAACATGGGTTACATATACATGTGCATGTGTTTTATAATACAGCATTGCCTGACACGTTGAATGGTACAGCCTATAGATACAGCATGATGGATGACTGGATAATATTGATTACCATTACAGAAGTTAAACAGCCCAAACATTCAGGAAGATTAGACTGTAGAGCCTCAGGAAGTAGAATAAATGTACTATCCAGTTATCTACCATAATATTATCTATAGAAACCATCTTTTAGAGTACCTTAGAAACATTCAGAAGAAACACACTTTGTGTTTTTAGAAGTACAGTTTTCCCACTGGATTATTCATATATATATATATATATATTTCTTTTTTTTTTTTTTCTTTTTTTAAAGGGGAAGGTTCAAAGTGCTAAATAGATATCCTAGACCTGGAAGCTTAGACTTAAAAAGAAATCCAGCTCCGTAAAGTGCTGCATTCTGCCTGCTAACACACACCTTCTGGCTTGGAGAAATATATAACGTAGCCATGACAATTGTGCCCAAGTTTTCCAGCTTCTTGTTCAAATCCATCAAGGAGGAAGTTTCTAACTATAAGCATGTGGGTCAATCAGGGAATTTCCATGGCTATTTTCATAAAACAATTGTGTTTCAAATGGAACAAGCAATTTAGAACGAATCATTACATATAGTAGTATATAAAATTGGCACCTCAAAAGCAGAAATGAAGCCAGAGCTATTAATTCTGTGAGCTCTCTATGACTTTATTTATGTTCCTCAATGATGTGCTGCCCACAAGCTACTTAATTCACAGAGACAGGTAATTAACGTCCCCTTGATCGGGGACATGATGGGATAAATGATCTGAACACAAGCTGACTGTACAAGGCCACAGAATCGATGCCACATCGGTGTGCAGAGAACCCAGAAATGGGAAGAAATGGGTTGAAACAGGACACACATGTAGGCGCACAGGAAAGAAATGGCTCATGAGAATTGCACAGCTGAAGTTTAAAGATTGAAATTTGGCTTGTATATTTTGCACACTTCACAGAAGATGTAAGAACTTCATTTTCCTGCACAACAAAAGAACCAGGCAGTCACAAGGTCAGGACTGTTAAGTACTGTGCTTCCCAGGTCCTGTTCTGTTCTCTCCAGAAATCACGGTGAAGGGAAACACTTGTGCACATAATTTCTCTCCCTCACTTTCAGTCTGGTCCAGAATGGGGCCCTGGAGGTACAGTGATGTCCTGCTCTGTGGTCAAAGATTAATGGTTTCACCTCCTTCTTGGATTCCTCTACAGACCCTCTCAGAGAGCCTTCCGGCTTTTTAAAGTGTGCTCCATACTTAAAATCATCAAACATTAGGATACAAGCATATCACGCTAGCAAAATAGAATCTAAGGGACGAAAAGAACGAAATCTTGGTTCAAACTCTGGTGTTGAGACTTAGCCTTCCTGAGAATCACAGAGAAATGGTCTCAAATGTAAAGTGCCTGTTACAACTATTGATTATGAGCAACCACGATTCCTCTTCCTCGTTATCACTCAAGATGGAACCAGGGGTCCGTGGGCCCTTGCAGGTTATATTGCAACTTTGCACCTATGTACATTCTTTTCTGGAGGGCCCAAAGATTTCACCAGATTCTCACTGAGATTCATGACTCAAGGAAGTTTAAGGGCAACTGATTTATTCTCAGACCACATACATGTTTGCTGAAAGGGAAACAGCCAGTGTGGGGCTCAGTAAAAATGTAAGCCTTTCTAGAGCAATTGCATCCGAGGGAGGCTGGTTGCTTGTTTTCGATTCACCCACATACAAAAGAGTGAAAAGGAATTATTTAATTCTTTGTATGTGGCCTCATAACTATTTCCATATCCAAAAGACTGGTTCAGAGGGTTAAAAAAATTTGAAGGCTAGAGGTTCTGTCCATGTGTTTACTTGATTTCACATAACGAGAAAATCTGGAGCTCATAACAACAACTAAACAGGAGAACCACATAGCGTTGGGGGGGGCCAAGAACATTAGATCATTTTCCTTAAAGATTTTATTCTTCTTAAAAATCAGTGACACAAGTAGGAATCTGAAGATTTGAGGGTCAATATTTATTTATCTCCCTTCAAATCCAGATTCTGATCTAGTAGTAGCCTGTATTAAAGAGTCCGTAATACTATCCGGCTTAGAATTGCATGTCTAATTTGGGTTGTACTTGGCGTAATCACTTTGTGCAGAAGAAACCAGACTAAATAAGATGTCATCACAGCATGTGCTTCTGGACAGAAAAGCAGAGGGCGGGTCGCCAGTCATTTTGGCCAGTCTAGTTTGGTACAAGGAGGAACTAAGGTCATAGGGATTTAAAAAGTCATAATTTTAACACCTGTCAAAATCCAACATAATATAATGAACTCTTTCAGTGGAACTCTTGGATATTAAAAAAACCTGGTTATATCTCAAGGTGATAGAAAAGGTCCAAGCCTCTTAAGAAAGCTCTATATGCCTGTTTATATACTATATATAAACATGTCTGTGTAAATGCATATATATGTATATAAGCAGCATATACTATAGAAGTCTTTATGTGGTTTATTTGCTTTCCATTTTAGTCTATTGTATCATTTTTATAGCTCTGTATATAAGAAAAATACTCATGGTATGCCTGCAACTGATGACTTTGGGTTGATACCAGATTTGCAGTCAATTCTAAGGTTATTTATGATTTGAAACTTCCTTAAAAAGTACTTTGGAACATTTCCATAAAAAAGATACCAGCCCTTGGAAAATCTCCAATTAAATTTATGCTGAGCTCAGATTAAATGGCAAAACTCTAGGTATGAAAATATCCACATGTGATCAGGTCTTCATATACAAAATGGTCATGTGATGAGTAGTGTGAAGAATTTCCAGGTACATCTTGGAGATGTTCAGAAGACATGGCAGAGTCATGCAAATGATGACAGCCACACAGCAGCATGGCACATGACAGTAATGGCGAGAATACAAGCGTATACCATATGGCAATTTTAGGTGAGTTCTGCCCACTATTTTTGTTTTCCTTTGAGTTCACTATCACATATTCAGTGAGTGGCTTCCTTGACGATGGGTGAGGTACAAAATAAATTAAAAAATATAAAGTTATTTAATTACATTCATCCTGAGCTTGCTTGACTATACTCGAATGCCCACTGCATATAATAAACCACTTGACACTTGTGTTTAGCCTCAATTCTTCTTTCATTTCGATTGCAATACAAAAAGGCATTTCTTTTCCCTTTATTTTCTTCAAAAAAGATAAACAGTTGTGGCACCAGAAGTGAATATATAAGAGACAGGCGAACTATGACTGTTACCTTGTGTTTTCTTTATAATGATCAATTACAGAAGTGTTGGCATGAGAAGGAGTTGGGACGTTAGGTAGAACTGCTTGCTGCCGGCTTATACTGAATAAAAAGGATGCTCTTCATCAGTCACCAGTGATGGAGCCAATGTGAAAAGAAAACAGAATTGAAGTTTAGAATATCTCATTTGTATGCTGGCTACTTTATTTTATCTTAGTTTGCAACTTAGCCCTGTATCCTAAAACTCTTGATCATGGTCAGAATTGGAAAGATGCCTCCTGGCATGGAGAATGCTTGAAGCCCCTTCATTCCCAGAGCTCATGGCTTTCAGAAGTGACTACTGACACACATTCATCTCAACCCTGCTCCTCCCTCTGTCCCCTCCCTGCCCATCAAGTGGGACCATGACTTAAAGCCCCTGTGTTTGGCGCTGGGCCAGACCAAAGGCTTTCTCGATTGGTGGCCCCGAAGTCACCTTTGAGTTAACACCTCCCGAGGCATTGCTTGTTTTGCTCAGCTAAGAATAAAGCAGGGATGTGTCAAGGAAGGGGAACAGGTAGAGTTCGGGGAGGATTTTAGGGCTGGATTCTTGAGCCTCCTGCAATGCGTATTAGGAAGGTTTAGTTGTGCTTGCTTTCAAAGCTGTGGAAGGCGGACATTCTGGACAGTCTCCTCATGGACAGGCTGTCCCCTCGCCCCTCCGGCTTGGAGGACTTACTCCTCTGGAAGGGATTGCGCAGGCTTGCTGTGTTCCGCTGCCTGTCGAGTTTGTCACTGATGGAGAAGCTCTTCCTGGTGTGTGCATATGGCGCGCTTGGCTCCTCTGCCGAGTAGCTGTTGGCGCGCTCTATCTTGGGAACTGTGATGTTATTGGACACGGTTCTGTCTGAGTTATCACCCTCCTGGGAAGGTATCGCGATGGTGGCTCTCCGGCCTCTGGCCTCGTTCTCCTCACTGTCAGAGCTGGGGTGGCTCAGTTCTGCTTCTCGCTCAGGATGGCAGCAAGATGAATCCTCTACTTTGCCTCCAAGACCTCCGGGGAAGGTGGCCCTGTCAGCAATCGCTTGAGGGGCATTGACACATCTTGTGTCAATACAGTCTGTAATACTTGTGTATTCTGCTGTTTTCATGGGTACCCCGAAGTTGGCATAATAGCTCCTCGAAGGAGAAAACATAAAGCTATGAGATTTCACCATGGGGGCCTCTTCTAGAAGAAAGGGTGTGGTGGCTATATAGCGGCTACTTTTGGAACGCTCGATGCTCTGGTACATTGGAGGGTCAGTGTCCCAGGGGTTTTGGCATTCTGGGAGGTGGGTGTAGTCTGAAGAAAAAGATCTAGTGTCCATGGAGGTGATGTCCTCAAAATCAATGCTCCGGCTCGGAGGTCTGTCTGTGGGTGCAAGGGTTGCATAGGCACTGGTTGAAGGAGCCGTGGAAGGTGCCGTAGCCGAAAAGCTTGGCTCGCCTAGCCCGAGGATGTTCATGGAATTGTCCAGAGGGTCTATATCACAGTGTAGTTCATCCATGGCAGAGACATAGATGTCTATACACGAGGACGGTCTTCTGGAGTCTGGAACAATGGCCAAGGTGTTTGCAGGGGCTGCAGGAGCTTTGGGTTCTTTTGCTACAGAGTGGGAACTAGTAGCCCGGTGGAGGCTCAGGGACCTTTCTTTAAAAAGACTTTCCAACTTTTCTATACCACCTTTGTCTTTCATATTGACTGAATAGAAAGAATGGCTTCGCATACGGGGCATTAGGGTTGGAGAAGTTGGGGACATGGTCTCCTCACCTGCAGGGTCTATACTCTCTTGGAGCTTGAAGGTATTTCCTTCCTGGCTGTTGAAGCTGCTTTGGCGCACGATGTAGGCGGCATCCGTACAGTCCGACGAGGTCCGGGAGCGGATCTTGTTGGACTCAGCCCGCTCCAGACCTGTCAGGCGCTCCAGGGCCGTGGCCATGCGCCCAATGAGGTCCTCGAGCTGTGCCAGCCGGATGTCCACGGTCTGGAGTGAGGCCTTCATGCAGTGCTCTCTCTCGTTGACTTCCTCCAGCCGCATGGACATGTTCTCCACCCTGGGCAAGAAACAGAATGAGGGTCACTCAAGGCCGGGTTCCTCTCTAGAGAATCTAAATCTTTTTGAGCTGGAAGAGGCTTTAGAGATGATCTAAGCTAGTGGTATTTATCTAGCAAACCCCTTTTCCCTCAGTAAAATTTAACGCACGATCCCAATAAACACCAAAGCTGAGCAGTTCTTATTGGAGTGGAATGGGGCCAAAGCACCTCATGACTTAGTTGTGACTTGGGGCAGGGTTTAATAACCTAAGCAAGGCTTACGGCGTTGGCTTAGTCAGCACCGAAATGAGAATGGTGCGTCTTGATGACTTTGTTCAGAACCGTGCAATACGGTTTGAGAATGCAGCTATTCTCATTGCAGAGCATGCCTAAGGCTTATAGCATGGACTGGGATTATTTTTATTTTGCATTACAAACGATTTTTAACATTTATTTATTTTTGAGAGAGAGAGAGAGAGAAAGAGAGCACGAGCAGGAGAAGGGCAGAGAGAGGGAGGGAGACCCAATCTGAAGCAGGCTCCAGGCTCTGAGCTGTCAGCACAGAGCCTGACATGGGGCTCGAACCCACAAACTGAGATCATGACCTGAGCCAAAGTCGGACGCTTAACTGACTGAACCACCCAGGCGTCCCTTATTTTGCATTTATATGATAATCTCTTCTTGTTGTTGCTGTTCACAATAATCTTTTCAAAATTTAGGGCCTCCATAGGAATTGATAGGGTCCTGTCACTGAGGCACCTGGCGTTGATCTAACCCAATCCTTTCTTTAATAAAGGGAAAGCAAACATCAAGAAATTTAACCAAGATTATGTAATTTGTAGTAAACCTGGAGCATCTATCCGTAAGTCAATTACCCAACTCCTCTCTCTCTCTCTCTCTCTCCGTGTCTCTCTGGATAGCTGATCATAGATACCTTATATTACAGTTATTTCTAGATGTCTTGACCTTCCCCACTGGAAATTCCTAAGGGCATGATCTGTCTCATATTCCTTTTTCCATTCCTGGGCTGCCAGGTGTCAATAAAGGTTCACTGAGTCAATCATGGTTATGAACTTGATTTCGTTTGTTTAATAGGCTGCCTGGACATTTTTTTTACAAAGACAGAGGCCACGTATTTAAAATAAAATTGTGCCACATTTTTCTGGGATTGACGGGAAAAGGGCAAACCAGAGCCAAGCTTTGGTTTGAGCTCCAACTTTCACTTGTAAATGCCCAAAGGCAAAACTTTTGGAGACTCGAAATGAGATCCACTCACAACTTTTCTGGAGAGGATAAAGATAAAGATACTTTTCCAAAACTCCCAATGTGCACAGTAAACCACGCGACCGCTGACCCTTAAAGAAACATGTCTGCATGTATAAGATGTGCTTTACAGACAATAGTGGCAATTGGAGCTGGGTCCCCCCAGCTGTTGTGATGGTGGCGAAGGGGGATGGGGATGGTAGCAGGGGTGGCATGTTAATAGTAGTGACACCTCAATCAGAGAAGAATACATTTCAGTGCCATGAGGTACAAGAGGCACGTGGCTTCCCTTTCTGAGGATCTGTAGGCTTGCAAAACCAACCAACCAACGAACCAGCCAAACAAACAAACAAAAAAACCCTCTTCTGGCCAGAGTGGGGGTGTGTGTGATTCTCCTGCCTTGGGTCACATCTCTGCCTCTTTCAGCAACAGCTCGTCCCACTCCAACTCACCTCACCCATTCTGCTCTCTTATCTTTCAGGTTGCCTTCGCCCAGCCCAAGGCTCTGGACTGCCCTCCTGAGCCCTGCTTTAGAGACATCCTCCTGATGCTCCATACCCAACCCAGCACTTCCCGGGGCCCAGGAACAGTCTGCCACCATGCCCAGGTGTCTGCCTTAAAAGACTCGAAAATCTAGCGATTGCAAAGCTGGCAAACTCAATGCTAATCTCTCAGTTAACACAGCTGATTCAGAAGGAAACTACCACTTTACCCTGTATCACTTCATTTTGTGATATAAACACAGCTTGAGAAACAAACTTACTTACAATAACAAGTTTGTGTGTCTTATAGACTTCCAATTCACTTGGTCACCATCTAGCCTATGCAGTTTGGTTTTGCAAGTACTGCGATTTCCTGTTTTGCAATGCAATAAGCTTTGAGCGAGTGGATAAAATACTTCCTCATTAAAGTCAGGAGCAGGAGACATGCACTTTTTTGGTAGAACGGGACTTTCCATTTTGGATACTCTAGGTACTGGAGTGTTTTAGTGTTGGCAGAGTAACAAAAGACAGGACCGTTTCCCTCCTCCTCTTTGTTTCCCTGGAGCCTGGTGTATACAACAAGGCGGGTATGGAAAGAGATAAAGATGCTCTTTTAGCCTAACTGCTTGGGATCACTGGGCTGAGCCCTGTGAAGGGTCTCCCTGCCCTGTGGGGAGCTCCCTCCCTGTATCCCACCTCTCTTTAGCCTGAGGATCCAACACTGCAGAGAGAAGTATCAGATAAGAGGCAGAGCTAAGGCACCATGAAGCAATGGAAGAGTCAGGAGCTGGCTGTGGACAGTAAACTGGACACAGAAACTAAGGAGCCCAAGGGGATGGGAAGAAGAGAGGTGGTAGGAGGAAGGGGGAAGAAGGCAAGCAGAGAGGCACCTGGGGGAACCTCGAGAGTCAAGAAAAAGAAGCATGGCCCCAGGAATGGAATAGTTGGAGGTAGTGAGGAAGACAGCTAGAACAGGGCCAAGGAGCTATTCTTCACTAAAGTTCTCCTTGGTAGGCTCTCCTGTGGGCTCTGAGGTGTTTTGGAATGTAGTACTTGGTGGGGTGGGGGTGGGGAGAATGGACGGTTTCATCCATTTTCTTCCAGATTTCTGGATGTGTTTAACCACGTAACTGTATGATCATTTAAGTCATGAATATAACTGTAGGGGTGGAGTGTAGGAGTTATAAAAGAATAAAAAATCTTAGAGTTAAACTCCTATATATTTGTTCCATAAACAGAGTGCTTCCCTTAATCTTAAAAAACAAATTTGTTTTTTTTTGAAAAGCAATTGTAAATGGGTGTGCATCACAGATATAAATACGTTTGAGGACCAAGCCAAGAGTTTTGGGTCATGATTGTAGTCACTAGTTGCTGACCCTGGTCAAACCACTCAGGAGAGAAAAAGGAGGTAACAATGGTAAGAATTTATGGATCAAGAGGAACGCTTAAGACAGACACAGGAAGTGATGAAGCAAGAGAAAAAAGTTGGGGAAGGAAGATTCTGTGTGGGGAGAACACTTTATTTTTGTTTCCTTCTTTTGCATCGCTGGGCCTCTCATGGCTTCTTCAGAGTAACTTGGGAGGCAAGCACATTAGCAACATGATGTGGTCCTGGAAAGATGTGAGGTCACTCCTGCCTCTGGATGCCCAAGAAAGTGACAGCCAGGATCCCACCAGAGGAAATTCCTAACTCGATAGGTTGGGGGAAATCCCAGCTAAGAGGACAACTAGCCTCTAACGGCCAGTATGATGAAGAAAAGAAAGGACATTCCAAAGAAGATCCTAATGGTGCAGAAAATTTCAGCCTCAATACGCAATTTCTTAAGAACTGTTATTTTCTACAAATTCATTTTCTTTCCTGATAACCTTAAAATGTGGCTAAAGGAAAAGTAGTGAAAGGAAAAAAGAGGCTTGGCAGGCCATGCCTGTTTTAAATCTCAAATATTCCCTGGAGAGCTAGCAGCAAGATGGCTATAGGATGGAGGGCAAAAGCAATCCCATTATCACACGAACCAATCACAGGGCCTCTTGTCGGGGAAAGGGCAGACTTGTACAGGGTTTCAAATGCAAGGGGATGACACAGAACAGATAAAATGAACTCTTGCTTATCCACAGACTGACATCTAATTTGTGATTTATTTAAGTCTTTTAGAGTCACCTCCCCTTCCCTTTGGTCCAATTATCCTTCTCATCATCCTGGGAAGAAAAAAGGGGAGAAATTGAAATCCAGCTCAATCATGGAGATACCAAAGATCAGCACTGGAAAAAGATAGGGCTTGGAGGTGAGTGAGGCTCATCTTTTTTGGCTTACCCTGTTTTTTGATTATTCATATATCCTAAGTTATTCTTGTCTTCCTTTGTTATGAAAATCAGAAGTGGAATACACTATTCATAGTCACATGACTATTCCTGTTTTTGGATCTAGGCGAAGTGACGAAAGGGCACAAACCCTTCGGTTGGGGAAAGATAAGGTTAGATAAATGACACCAGCGACCATGTATATTCTAGTTTGCTTCAACTGTTACTGGAGAGAAATTCAAATGCAACTTCTTCTGACAAGTGGAACTTGAGGGAGGGGAGGAAGGCGTTGGGGAGGATGATCTGGAAGCTGGAAGTCAGGGGTCGGAGAACTCAATGCCTATGGCATTGTATGAGGACAGAAGCTGGGACTCAGTGGCAGCAGAGAGCATGCCCAGTCCAGGGCATTCAGCATGGATTTGCACAATCACTGTAAGCCTTAGCCAACAACCCTCTGCGTGCAGGTGTGTACAAGTCACCAGTTTGCAAGCCCTGCTTTAAATGAGTGAAAGGAACCAGAAAAAAAAAAAGTTCCAGCTGTGATCACCAGAAAACGTAGGTAACTCTTAAGAACCAAGAGGAAATTAACAAGAAAAGCCAGGAGACTGGAGATAGCAAAATGTTTTTCTGATATTAAAAATTCCCAAATTCTAGGAATTATGAAAGCTTGACATAAATTCTAGGCAGTACTTATGGAATAGCTCAGGAGTATGTAATTAAGCAGATGTTTTGAGTACTTTGAAAAGATAGGGCTCATTTACAGGAGACTTTATGGGCTCAATATTAATCTTGTCTTGATAATCTAGACCAATGCAGTAACACAGATGCATAATGTTAGTGATGGGGTATGTTGTGACTTTAGCAGGGAGGTTGACATGCTGGGCTGACTGGAGAAATGTGGGTACCTGGCTGGTTTTTAACCAAATGAAAGATGGGTCAATATTGTGAAACATGGTATTTTTGGAGTCTTGGTTCTTTCTGTCTTGGTTTACCTGATGTGTGCTGGCCGGCATCTGACGAGCTATACTGAAGGCATAGCAAGTACATTTATCAAGCCAACAATGAGATAAAATGAATAGAATTATATATATATTATGTGTATATACATGTATATACATGTGTATATATTATATATATATATATAATATATATATATATGGAAAAATAAGGTTTTTTTTTTTCAGGAATCATTTCCTATGAGGTGTTAATTTTCAGAATCAGTTCCCGTAAAGGTGTTAATGATCTCCTGAATATTGTATTGCTCTCTTTAGATACCATTTGGGTACGAAAATATGACTTCAGAATTATGCATTTAAATTGACAATTGTGGAAGGATCTCTGTATTTCTAAAAAAATTCATGCAAGTAAAACTTATATAAGTAAGTTATAGTTTACAGGCAGTGGCAGGGTGAGTGGTATGGGGCTCAGAACATGAAGAAACCCTTTCCCCAAGTCTTTGATCCCAGCAGAACCAGCTCTGAGTTTTTCTGATTTCAAATCTCTGTATTGGGGCTGTCGAACATAACAGGAGAATTATATAATATCCTATATAGTTAACAGAATGTATGTAGTTAATTTATATAAATTAAACATATGTACCTATCTGAATGTGTGTATATTATCTTTTTATTTTTATCTATTATCTATAGATAATAGATTATTTATTATCTATTATCCATCTATCTATTGAATGTAAATAGGACAGGAGATTTCACCTGTCACTCCACTCAGAAAGGATACGTCCCAGGGAATTTGTGAGACGGGTAATACGGATCCTCTATTTCTTGGTTGATATCTGTTCTCTCATGTTTGTAGTGTTTCTGTTGTGCTGAGCACAATTCTAGTGTTAAAGATTTATTCTCTGGTACACTTACAAATGCAAAACAGCCACTGCCACCACCACCACCACCACCAAAAACCAAACCCCAAACAAACACAGACAGAAGCAACAGAAGGAGAATGAGGCTTGGGCTTAGATTCACTTCTCTGGCACCTGGGCTTGGTCATGAGGTTGTCCTGGTCCTCCAGGCCCCCCTTATTCCAGAAGGCCAGCTAATGCCTAAGACACAGGGAGGGGGTGCCTATGATCTGTCCTGGATTTCTGGGGATTGCTCACCTCGGTCATCGTCCTTGAGGGCTGGGCTTTGAAGCCACTCAGAGAGGAACAGGGTCTTCGGGAAGGAGCCTCCTGGAAATGCTTATAGCTGTGGGGTGAGGGGCTCAGGTGAAGGTGCTGTATAGTTCCTTCCTATTTTCATTGAAAGGAACTGGTGACATGGTTCCCAACATGTTCACATGTGCTGGCGTCTGTACCCCTCATTCTAGTTCCCCAGAGAGGCAAAAGCTTCCTTGCATCTTAACCCTCCTTCCTCCTACCTTTCTGTGCCCCCAGGTCTGTGGCTTTTTGAGTTCAAAAAGCATTTCAAAATCTCCTCTACATACACTTTGGAAATATGTTTGAGTAATGGGGAGCGTGTCCCCACGGCACAATTTTCTGGAAACCACATGGCTATATGTCCATCAATAAAGTGTTTTCAAGGCCTTTGAATGACAGAGATTTCTAGATTTGCAGGTCCTTCCTCTGTTTGCCAGCATATCACTTCACATCATATCATCACAAAATGCTCTATTTTGCAATGACAGATGAGCATAAAATATGCGCACAGCTTTAAGCTTTGCTAATATTGGCTGAGTACCAATGGATACAATCTCTCAGTGGCATGTGTATATTTACCTACTTAGGTAGACTGCATTCTTTAAAGACATGAAGAGCCAGAAACAGAAAAATGCCACTTATGTAATTTCCACAGAGCCACTAGAGAGTGTATGAAGTGGGTAAGCAGACAGAATGTCATTTCTCGAAAACTTGAGGTCACTGACTCATATCTTAGAAGTTTGAATCGTATCAACTAAAATCATAAATATATTATGCCCTTTTCCACTATTTATAATAGTTGCATCTTCATATTTCAATGCTTACAATCTAAAGTTACACCATACTTCGTAACAGTCTGCACGCTCTTTATAACAGTGACTCCCAAGTGCTGTGTTTTTAAGTTTATTTATTTACTGAGAGAGAGAGAGAGAGAGAGAGAGTGAGAGAGAGAGAATGAGCAGGGGAGGGGGAGAGAAAGGAGAGAGAGAATCCCAAGCAGGCTCCATGCTGTCAGTGTGGAGCTCGATGTGGGGCTTGATCTCACAAACCATGAGATCATGACCTGAGCTGAAAATCAAGAGTCAGATGCTTCACCGACTGAGTCACCCAGGTGCCCACCCCAAATTCTGGGTTTTGAACGTGCTAGCCCAGAATGAAGTTTTTATTAGTCCACAGCAAAATGAGAAAAAGAAGGAACTATAAATTCATTTGCATGAAGCTAGGTTTATTAAACTTCACGGACTCTCCTCTTGTTATTTGGGGATTTTTTTTTCTTTATAGTCTTACTGGTCCACAAAACTGGCCAATGAGATCTAAAAGTATATCACCCCTGGGTAGAAGAATCTGCTTTCACTCCTTTGCTTTTATCTTGTTCTATAAAAAGAATAAAACAAAAATAATTCTGAAAAAAAAAGAAACCCTCATCCATTATTGTAACTAATTGGCAGATCTCTCATTGCCATTGATTTGGAAGGTGCCAAATACCCATATGTGCCAGATGCCAGGACTGTTCTCCTTCTCCCCCAAAGATGCCCACTGATCTACATGAAACATCAACCTGCTGGAAACCCTCGAGTTGGGCTGGGTCTCACTTGGTTTGCATCTGGGCTGGAACGTTCCAATTCCTGGTCTGGGCCAACAAGCCCTGCCCTGTCCTAGCCTCAACAATCTCATCTTCAGGAGGGCGGGTGCTACTGCCTCCTGAGGAAGTCCAGGAAGGGTCTGGACATCTGGAAGTTTGCTCTGTAGTTGCTTCCGACAATGTCCCACCCTCTCATAAGCTTGATGATTTCTTGGACAATACAAATAAACACAAAGGGGTCTGTTTTGGGGGCTGGGCAAGCAAACACAGTGGATAAGTCACAGCATGACACAAAGCATCCTCAAGAGGCATGTGCCCATGGAACAGACCTTTCTGAAGTCACGCGTATCCTCTCATCATTGGACGAGTTGAATCGATCATCCTTTTCTCTGAAATACTCCTCTATGCACTGCTCTTCGAAATCATGTACTTTCTTGAGCTCATCATCAGTTATGAACAGTTCTGTGGAAAAAAGTGACAACAGGAAGGATCAGCAATGACATCTAATCTGCGGGCCTAATGACTACTCTTCGTTTCATCAAGGTTAAGAAAAGGAGCCTAGATTCTTCACTAAGTCTCAGGCTAAAGCCAAATCCAATCGGGCAACTAGTACCATTGTCCTGTTTCTGTGCGTTAGAGTCACGATGGAGCCCTAAAGTTCACCTGAGTATATCTGGTTTACTGCAGTAGCTGGTTAGAATTATACCCATTGTGAGGTTCAGAAAGTAGCTAAATCAAAGAAAATGGAGCTATGCAGGGAATGGAGGTTACTTACAAGTTCAGTTACTGGTCTGAGGAGTGTGGCAGACAACGAATGTTCACTGGTCTTACTACAAGCCCATGGCAACCCCATTCCCTCTTTCCATCTGCCCACAACCAAGGCTGGAAAGCCAAACCCACACATTTCTCTGCTGCAGGGAGGGGTGGTGGATTGGGAAGAGGTTCCGCTTTCCTGAGAAACTTTTCAGGTGTAGCTCCTTCTTTCTACATTTTCTCACCTTCCCTCCTCTTCCTGCCTTGAACATGAATGTAATGCCTGGAAGTACAGCAGCTATTCTGTAACCATGAGATAAGACAGGGCAAGAAGGAGTTGCTGAACTTAAAAAACAAGACTTGGGGTCTTTGACTTCAGGGAGCTATTGCTGAGTGATGGGCTATTACCTCTTCACTTTGAGTTATGTCAGATAAATAAAGCTTTATTGATTTGTGTTGTTAGCCTGGTTCTCTGTTAATATCAGGTAGGCTGATTCATAACTGATACAACTGTAGAAAGAGCCCAGTGGAAATTTGAACTTTTTCCCTCTAAGCTTTCTATGTGCCTAAATTTGTGTTTCTGGTGGAAATAGTGAATTCTGGAATTTTCACTTCCCTTCAACTCTGTAATTTTAATGTCTAGAAAGGAGTTGGGCATTGTTTTGTCAGAGAAGTTGTTAAAAGCTCCAGACTTAGAGAGAGTCAGTTGATGAGGTGGCTTTGGTTTAAACTTTAGAGCACTAACTAGTGTCACTGAGAGGTAATTCCTGGGTCACAATCCTAGAGGCTCTGGCTCAGTAGATTTAGTATAGGTAGTCTAATTGACACACTTTGAGAAACCACAGAAACTTGCTTGAATGGGGCTGGATTCCCAAAAGTAATTAACTCTGGGTCGTACTAAGGGGGCATTTAGGAAATCTGCAGGAGCTATTATATTCAATGTATGGAGGCCAGAAGTGCTAAATTTTCTGCCATGTGTGGGACAATCCCATACACTGAAGAATTATTCTGCCCCAAAGCCAACAGAACCTCCTTCTAGAAACACTGGGTAGTAGGTGGATGGTGAGGGGTTTTCTGTTATTCCTTTGACTAATAGAAAGCAGAGCAAACGGCCATAACCTCTAAGGCCTGGGGAATGTTTAAGCCCTGAAAAAAAAAAAAAAAAAGATAGGTCCAGAAATGATAATGAAAAAAATCAGATTTAGTCAACTACAACCCAACTGAACCCATGTAATGATTCTTACATTATACATAATGTAGCATTGGGAGCATATCACTATGGTGCATATATTTTGTGGTGGGACCTCTGGCCAGTAAGAAGCTTAGAATCTATGGAGGTGCTAGGACAGCCCTGCCAGAGACTGGTTTTGTTCACTAAGAAAGATGGGAGGCTAAGATTGCTCCATTTCAGCCTCTAGTGTCCTCACACAGCACTGTTTCCCATAGAAACAGACCCTCCCACGCCTTCCCAAGTGTTCAGAGCTGCCCACAGTCTGCTGGACACAGAAGGAACCAGGTGGGCACATGGTCCTACATGACCGTCTGCAGGATATAGTAGGAGTTCCTGCTTTGAGGCTGCCTAGGGCTGTCCCCCGAAGCTTACTCAAGCCATAGTCCCTCTCATCTGGGTCGCTCTCGTGTTTTCTCCATCGGCAACACAGATGCTGGAATATCATGGTCATGTGGCTAAAGATGATCAGAGGTGGGGGCAGAACTGGCCTCTCATGGAAGGTCATGATGAGCTGATACCTCTGAAACTTCCACACTTGGTTGGATATTGACTTCACCTCAAAAAATGTATTGCTGAAATAGAGATGGGAGAGAATCAAGAGAGAAACCCCACTCCTTTCTGAAGCCCCAGCGCCTGCCCCCCCCACCCCCCTGCTTCTCCCTCCACCCCACGTCCTCTAGGGAAGGACCCACTTACTTAAAGACGGCGATGAGCAGGTTGACCAGCAGGATGTTCGCCACTAACAGGTAGCAGGCCATGATGGCCGGTACAATCCAGGCTCCTGTCTTGCAGGGAGGCAGCTGGATTATTTTGCCATCCTCCCGTGTCTCATTCTGTCCACAGGGAGCTAAAGAAAGCAGCACAGGCAAGAAATGAGAAGCCGTGGCTATGTGATTTAAAAAAAAAAAAAAAAGACTGATTTGAATGAGAGAAGTTTTTTTGTTTTTGTTTTTTTTTTTAGATGGAGGAAAAATACAGCCATCTCAAAACAAACAGAAAAAAAAATAAAAGAACTCTAAAAAAGCCAAAAGAGAGAAATGAAAGCGTGGTGAATATCTCAAGGGATACCAGACGGGAGCTGCTTCTGCCATCTCTCAAGTTGTCACGGGACCTGAAAGAGGTGACGCACCCCTGCTCGCCCACTCTGGCCCTTGCCCCCGACGGACACTTAGTAAAGGGCACTTGCTGTCGTGAGGAAGCCTGGGGAGGGCTTTTCTGGGGACTGGCCGGGGGGTGCAGAGTCTCACTGCCCCATCAAGTTACTTCCAAAATGTGCTGTGCAGGCTGCCGCCTACAGCTGTAACAGCAGCAGCAGAGGGGTTATTGATTGGGAATTAACACACGGGTGGCAGTTAATCGCTGCAGGCAATAACTCTGGGGCTCTGAGCTAAGGATCTGCAGTCTCAGTGTGGTAGGAATAAAACAGGGCAGAGACGTGGGAAGTATTTCCTGGGCTGGTCGCTCAGTGCTCCTGATGGATGGTATTTCACCCAGGGTGGGGGTGGGGGCGCTGACGACAGGTGATGGGCCGGGACTCTGGAGCTCTTAGCTCCCTGCTTTCTTCCAGGAGCATTTCCTTTCCAAAAATGTGCATTTCAGGGCCCAGGGCACAGAACCCAACTGCACTGAATAAATGGGCAAATGGAAAAAAAAGTTCTGGAATTGGGGGTGATGGGGAAGGTGACGTGTCGGATTGGATGAGCGTGAGTAACGTGCTAATGAAGCCTGCTTGGGGTTTCCAGGTAAATTCAGGGGAAAAGCAAATCCCTGACAGAGCTCCTTAGTGCTGCACAGACATGGCCTGGGAGTGAGACCATGCCCTTAGGTGCCAAGGGGTAGGGGAGGTCCCCTCCCTCTTTAGCTGCCATATGTTGGCTTTAGAACAGGGTCTATCTGGGGGCGCCTGGGTGGCTTAGTCAGTTAAGCATCAGACTGTTGATTTCAACTCAGGTCATGATCTCACAGTTCATGAGATCAAGCCCTGATTCGGGCTCTGAGCTGACAGCAGGGAGACTGCTTGGGATTCTCTCTCTCTCTTTCTCTCTCTCTCTTCTCTGTCCCTCCTGTGCACATGCACTCTTTCTCTGTCTTGAAATAAATAAATAAACATTAAAAAAAAAAGAACACAGTCTATTTGTAAAGAGGGGCAGTGCGTGCAGTAGTCTCCGTTGCCACAGGCAGCTTCTGAAGATCTGCCAGGAAGGTTTGCAAAGTTGACCCAAATCTCAGCTGGAGTATCTGGCAAGGGGAGTCCTTTCCCTTCTCAAGAGCTACCGTTGCTACACTGTGTGCTCCATAGTGGTTCTCAACCCTGGCTGCACAGAGGAGCTTTAAAATACGCCAGTGCCCTGCTCCACCCCAGACACTTGAATCTGAATCTCTGGGGGGGGGGGGGGGGTCCAGGTGTTGATATTTCTTATAAAGTTTCCCAGGAAATTCTCCAGTGCCCCTAAAGTGAGTCCAATGAGCTAGAATTAGGCTGGAAAGATTATATGATTTTTGACATGCCATCAAGTCCAAAATGCATGCTCTTAGCCTAAGAGGGTTTTAATAATGTCGAGACACCAAGACCCTGTTTTTAGGGCTGGAAAAGATGGCCAAAGTGCTTCATTCAGATCTGCCTGCAAGGTGATCGTGTGTGGGAGTCAGGTGTGTTCAAACAGCTGGCATCGTTATTATTATTGGTAGTTGTGGCACTAACCACCCAAGAGAGCCCTGCAGAAGGTCCTGTTCATTTACTCCCTTGGGAGGAGAACCCAGTGATGGAGGCGCCCACTGGCTCCACGATGAAGTCCAAATTCTGAGAGTGGCTGGCCCAGGGTCCTCTCTTGCCACTTCCCGCCCTTCCCTCACAGCACAAACCGGCATGAGTCTCTTGCAGTTCCTAGAAATGTCATGCTCTCCCTTCCTGTCAGCCATGCTTCTTTTGCTTTCAGAAGGCCCCTCTGAAACCTCCCTCTCTGTCCCAAGCTCCACCTGGGTGAATCCTGTTTGGTTTTCGATGTTCACTTGGCCTTCTGGAGCCCACCCCAGCTCACTTTCTGCCCCCTTCCCAGCGAGGACTGGCGTAGGTATTGACAGGGACTCTGCCTGGCCAAACTCCACTCAGGCTGGTCTGGGCTCTTCGTCAGCTAGCCCCCGACCTCTGTACCTTCCAGGATTGTCTCTTCATTGCCACTTTCAGCAAGAATCCCGTTGAGTCAGTTTCAGCCAGAATTCCCACCCCTCAATATCTCATAACCATCACTCTCTGATGAGTTTTCTCATCCTCCACCATCCCCCAGCTTGACCACCTAGCAGCCTGGTATGGCCAGAACCCCCTTAGCCTGGTATTTCCTGTTCGTGATTTTCCATCTTCTGACCCACACCCTGCTCCCAGCTATAGATTTCTAGTCTCCCTTGCTGCATTCAGAGTTGGGCACGATCTCTTTCCTATCACAAAACTGCATCGTAGTAGCCCTCCACTCCCTCGAATAAAGTCTTTCTTGCCATCTTCCTCAGGAAACGCTGACCCTAGTTCTTCATCTGGGATCCTCCAAAGTGAAGGGCGGTAGAGACTGGGGATATACGCGCGGGAAAGAGTACAGCGTGTGTCAGCCTCGGTGCTGGGCGCTTCACATCGGCCACTGCATTTAAGCTTCCCCGCAGCTCCGTAAGAAATGTATTCTCTTGCCTTCATGGTTGGGAAAACATGTGCCAAGGGGTGACATACCTTACCCAAGATCAAATAGCTAACAAGCCGTAATACCAGAACCCTTCAAACATTCATCCAAAAAATAGTGACTTCTTGTTACATGCCAGTGGACCTGCTACAGGAGATGCAGTTACGGATGAAGCAGAAGTGAGTCCTGTCTTCTCTTTGACCCCAGAGCCTGTTATGTACTCTGATGGATCTCATGTGGCCTTTCCAATGTAGTAATGCATAATGATAAGAGTGACCACCTATTACATGCTTAAATATAAGGCCCTGGGGCACCTGGGTGGCTCAGTTTGTTAAGCGTCCGACTCTTGATATGAGCTCAGGTCACGATCTCACAGTTTGTGAGATCGAGTCCTGCATAGGGCTCTTTGCTGGTGCTCAGTGCCTGCTTGGGATTCTCTCTCTGTTCCTCCCCTGCTCACTGGCTCTCTCTCTCTCTCTCAAAATTAAAAAAAAATAAAAAGGCCCTGTGCTATGAGCTTTACTTATATTGCCTTATTTTAATATTGACAATATCTTGACATAATAGATATTCTTATCCCCATTTTACAGAACTGAGGTTCAGAAAGCTTTAGTACCTCCATCAGGATCTCAAAGACAGAACAGTCAGGAGGTCCATGAAAGCCTTCTTACTACAAAGTTTCCTCTGTGCCTCTGAAGAAAGAGCCAACACAAGGTTGAGGGGAATCTTTCATTTATGAGCAAATGTAGGGGCAAGCTGAAAGGCATCTGAATTTTTCTTGTTTCCATCAACATGAATAATGGCTTGAGCTGTTCAGATGAGGTAACAAATGTACAGAACACTAAAATTCAGAATGTGGAGAAAGAGATTTGATCCATACTATGGGTATCAGGTGTAGGCACCCATGTCACAGAGAGTAAGATGCATGCCCTTTTGATTTCCTCCTATAACATATGGGGAAGAGAAACATCTTTTTAAAGGCGCGTAACACCTTTTCCCCAAAGAGTAAGAGAAATTTAAAATGAAACACTAGGCAGTGTTTGATATAATCAACATCTTCCTTAAAAATATGTTGAAGAAGAATATTTCTTGAAGATTGTCCCTTCCCCTCCTGTCTGAAGAAGCGTCTCAAAAGCTTATTCCAGATCATAGGCAATGGAATAAAGAGCTTAGCTGAGTATATGACTACATTTATCCTATTTTTTTTAAAGCAAGGATTTTCAACTAAAAATCCATTTTGAAAAGATAACAGGACAAAGAGGATTTCTCCACCTTCTTTTGAAAATCCATATAGTTTGCCGGAGGATTTAGAATTCCATTAGCACAGCCCCTGTGGCTTACTCCAAGAATGAACTAGATTTAGATGGCTGTGCTCTTGGCCTTTTCTGACACAATGGGTTTGTTTTGTTTTGTTTTGTTTCGTTTTGTTTTGTTTCAGAAGGACAACTGGAGATGACTCCCTTCCCTTCATATGGCTACATCTTTCTAGAAGGTTCCTGATCTAAAAGTCTTTGATGGTGGTGGAGGCAGGCAGAGGTTTTCTTCATGGAAGTGTGAGGCACTTTCCATGCCTTCCAGTAGGCTACCATCTATGTCTTCTAGAAGCGGAGGACCGCAAGAGCAGAGGTCATTGAAAACCAGGGAAGCTCCAGCATTGTGGCGTCCAAATACCATCCTCCAGCTCTGCCCTTTACTTCTTTTGTGGTTCATTTCTTTTCCTTCCCCCTAACCCAGCTGGTAGGTAAGAGGCAAAGCAGTAGTGACCAGGCACCGAGGCCCCCACCGGGGAGAAGGGAGAGGTCTCAGCTCCTCCATCTGTGAAAGGAGGGACCAGGACCACTGATATTCCCTACAGCGTGGTGCCCACACCCCAAAGCAGGAAGTCCGAGATGATTTTAGAATACAGGAACTGGGCACTAAATAACACTGGACAGTGAGAAACTGGTGACCTTTTCAAATCCCTTCCGATCTTCCTGACTCCATCAGGGAGAATACGTCACTTTGAGGATCATATTTCTTTAACACTTCCTTCACGTTTGCTGAACTCCCTTATTAGTGAAAACTGGGCAGGCCTGAGGCTCAAACATCTGGAGAAAATTTCCTAACAATGTGGTTGTCATTGTGTTTATTTTATGGTTATCTTTTATTTATGTGAAATCCTACTGATTTTTCAATTTATGGCTGTGATAAATTTTTAAAAATAATTTAGGTTTTAAAAATAAGCCAATTTCACTAAAACCATTAAAGAGTAGAGCACATTTTTACAAAACAATGAGTGGTTTATGTGACTAACAGTTGGAAAATGCTGGGCTAGATGATCTCCAAGCCCATCTAGTCCTGATCTTCTACTACATTATGGTTCTGTGACAGGGAAGAAAAGACCAGAATAACTTCTAGACCAGATCATCTATCCCTGGATAGTGACCCTGGAGGTCACTTGTAGAAACCTTATTCTTTTCACTCCTGGCACACAAGCAATCAAATAATTAGCCCCCACTGCCATACATGGAAACCAGTCACCATGGGGGAGGAGGGATACAGATGACAAAGCCTTCAACTCCTTAGGGCTTCTGGTCTACTTGCTATTTGCACACAAGTTCAACCTTGAGCTACCTAAAAAGCACTATTAAACTGAATATGCCTCAGTTTTTAATCCAGGGAACTAGAAAGCAGGATGTTACAAGCCTAGGCATGTTGTGTGTGAGATGTGGGTGGGGGAGGGGCAGGAATTATGGGGGAAAAGGGAGAAAAATTCAATTCCCTCTGTTATCTTGGTTCTGTGGCTTTGTAATTCTATACATGTAGCTTTATCTGGGGACAAAATTGTCATTTTGTTGCTAATATTTGAGAGGCTTCAAAACTCCAACTTTGGTGGTTCATTATTTGGAATCAGGAACTAATATCAGAAAAATTCTGCGCACCTCTTGCTGGGGAAGGGCACAGCCTGTTGCACATGTCACTGAGTTTGTTGCCGTGATACACTGGATTGACTCCAATTTAGCTCCAATTTCTCTCCTCCCCCCATATCCAAGCTCCTTATGATGTGACAGTTTCTCTTACTAAACTAAGTCTTTGCTCCTTGATTCTGAGTTTGGCCATGTGAGTTTCTCTGGCCAATGGGATGTCAGCAAATGTGTTCCATACAGAACCTAGAAAAAAGAAAAACAGAACCTCGAGTGTTTCTGTTTCTGCTCTTCTGCCCCAGTCAGAACCATGAGGAACATGCCTGAGCTAGCCTGCTGGAGGAGGAAACACACGGGCCCCTGATTCCAGTCACTTCTGTTGTTGGAGCTCAGGCTCTTCTGGATCAGCTGAAAGCCAGCTGATTCCCTGGCATGTGACCGAGCCCAGCTAAGACCAGAAGAACCTTCCAGCCAACCCACATCCACCTGAGCTCAGTACATGCTTATAGCTTCAAGCCACTGCCTTTTGGGGTGGCTGGTCCTACAGCATTATCAATAGGTAATGTCCATATCGATGGCCAATAGATAATGTCAGTACATATATACATGCTCAGCTTCCTCTGTGCTGCTCACAGCTAGGAGAGGCAGACTAAGTCTTTCATTCAGGTGGACAAAGCCCCAGGTTCTTCTCCCTCCCCCTCCCAATCCCCAGTTCAGGGCCATTCCCATCATTACCCAAGGAGGAGCAAATTCATTGAATGCACAATGACTAATCAGACTCTGTCTTTAGAACTTAACACTGAGGGACAGCAACTTTAGGGAGATGATGCCAGGAACTTAACTCAACTGTCACATGGAGTCAGACCATGTTAGGTATGTGAAGCAGGCCATCTGAGAGAGGGAGCAGAGAATGAGGGGAGGAAGGAAAGGGGAGAAATGGAGATAAATGGATTGAGACTGGAGGGACGTGGTGAGAAAAGCAGACGAGAGTGGCCGTGTCTTTAGACTCTGGCTTCCCCAACCACTTCCAGTTTTATTTTCAGTCAGCTCACGTCATGCTTTGTTTCCTGTCTTTGAATGTCTCTGAGGTTTCCTCTTAAACACTTACAGCCAGTCTTTCTTGATTTAATCTGGCTTGAGTGGGTTTTGTTTTCTCGAAGTTAAACATTTTTCTCTAGTTGAGGATAGTCGTTAGCACCTTAGAGAGAATCAGCATCTCAGGCTAGTTGTTTCACCAGGGGAGGCCATGATCCAGAGTGCCAGGAATTCATGGCAGTTGGGGAGGGAGTTCAGGGAAAGGTTGGAAGGACAGAAATAAAAAGAATTTAACTTAAAATTTTACTGAGGGATCACCTCATTCCTTTTGATATTTGCCTACACAAACTACGATTAGAGGAGCTTTTTTCCTCTTCAAACCAACAATAGTAAAAAAATTCCAGAAAAAAATCAAATAAATGATTTATTCGCCCAAATCTTTGTGCCACTGTCCACCTCCACTGTTATGCTTGACTGTGAGGCTTTTAAAAAAAATGTTTATTTATTTACTTTTAGAGAGGGAGAGAGAGGAGAGAGAGAGAGCGCCTGTGAGTGGGGGAGGGGCAGAGAGACAGGGAGAGAGAGAATTGCAAGCAGGCTCCATGTTGACAACGTGGAGCCCAATGCGGGGCTCGATCTCACTAACCGTGAGATCAAGACCGGAGCCGAAATCAAGAGTTGGATGCCTAACTGAGCCACCCACATGCCCCTTGGCTGTGAGGTTCTTGTCACAGCTTCTCATGTTGCAATAATACACCCTCCAGGAGTACACAGGCCGGAACAGGTGTTCCTTCCATTACAGGTGCAGGGAGCTTGACTCCATTCTCACTGCCTTAACAGTGCAAGGTCTCCCCATTGGGTCCACACCACCTTAGCTATCATGCCACATGTTAAAGAATATGCTTCTTGTTTTTGTTTAAAAACAGATTGTGTGATTTTTCAGAAACCCACACATCTGTTCTGTATGGTATCTGAAGGGGGAAGATCCAGGGACTTCTTCAAGAGGGAGTGTTTTATAAGAAGAACCAGCAGCCTCACATCAGGGATTTCTGTGCTGAGAAGGATTAGTCCAGTGAGCTGGACTGTGCCTATCTCTGTGTGGACATACATCATGGACACTAAGTGCTACCAGCTCCACAAAAATGATCCATGATTCCTGCCAATTCCCATTGGATTGTGCCCCCAGAGTTATATGACATCAAGCCAAACAATCAATGTGGCCCCTAATATTTAGTAATGCACTTCTAAGCAAACACAAGTTCCTGCTGACATTATTTATGAATTCTCCGGTAAGCAACAATGTAAGAAATCCATTTATACTCACAGCTCCTGCTGGCCCTGCCTGCTGGCATGCTTCCCTCTCAGGGCCCCCAGATGCTTAGTGCCCAGGCTCTGATCTCCCTGCCCCCTCTCCTATCACTTTAGGGCCAGGCTTCCCACTTGTCTCTGTTTACTGTTAAAACCTGAGCTTTTCACACTTCAACGGATGCTCCTTAAACAGCAAAGAATCTGGATCGTAGTCCGTCCACCTTCTGCTCAAACCTAAACTCCTGTGGGCGAGCTCACTGGTTCCCATCACTTAGTGAGTCCAACTGTAGGCTGAATGTAAGCATCACTATGATTCTAATACGTGGTGGGGTGGGAGCACATCTCCATGGAGTGGATTAACAACTTTTTTCTCTCCCAGGCCGACGCTGACACACGCCTCATAGGCGTGTTAAAAATAAGACACTCAGAAGTGGATCAAATGGAGAGGCAAGGTGGGGGGCACAGAACAGGGCAGGATGGCAAAACCAGTTTGCTCTTGATCATGGTTTCCATATTTTAAATAATCACATTACCGTACATTTCCCGCTAGGGGATCTACCCATGACGGATCCACCTTATTGACTCGTTCTTTGAAGTCACCGAACACAAGGCACTAACCAAGGGTGGGTGCAGTGTGAGTCCTAGATCTGATATTTTGCCATCTGGGTACTACTGACTAGGCCAATTAACGTATCTGAGCCTCAGTTTCCTCGTGTCTAAGCCTGACATCAGAATAACAGAAATAATATTAATGATGATGATGAAGATACATGTCCAGCTTCTCCCATCATTCAAGCATTTATAGAGCCCCTACTATGTGCCAGGCAGTGTTCTAAGTGCTTGGGATACACCAGTGACGACTCACCAGAGATCCCTGCCCTTCCGCAGACTGTGCTGGGAGAGCAGTGGTGGTGGTGGGCGGGCAGAAAATAAACCATGGCATAATAAATGAGTAAAACAGGTGCTATGCTGGTAGGTGATAAGTGGTATGGAGGAAAAGAGAAAGTAAGGCAGGGCAAGAAGGATCAGGGGGGCATGTGGGTGGCTGGGAGCCACACTGAGAAGGTAGGGGGGAGCAGGTGAGGGTGTGGGTCAGGAGGCTCTCTGAGGACAGGGTGCTCCAGACAGCAGGCAATGCCAGGGCAAAGGCCCTGGGGTAGACGCGTGCTGCTGCATTCTGTGAGCCACAGGCAAATTCTTGTGTGAAGCAGTGCAGGGCACAGTATCTGGAGAAGAGGAAAGAACATTAAGGGGGGGGGGCGGGGCGCAACACATGGCCTTGGTCAGGACTTCCAAGGATCTAATCAGATAATGATGAGTGCAACTATTTACCGTAATCCTTACTGGCTCTACTAAAGAAACAGTAATTCCTCTTCACCCATTTTTAGCTCCTGCTTGACGGTTTCTTGTTCTACTAAGTAACGCCTCTCTTCGTGATTTGTTTTTTTTTCTTAATTGATCCCCAATGTCCTGAAATGAAATAGGGACCAAACCCCTGTCCCCAGGTGGGAGGACTGAAGCCAGCTGAATTTTGGTCCCCCACATTCTGCAGCAGAGACTCTCAGACTCCCCTTTGCACCCACCCGTCTGAAAGAAATGGGTGATCATGAAAGCAGGTGCCTGGGCTCACAAGTTTTCTCTCAATCCCACCCACGTGAAGAGTTGTCCTGCCTTTATGGGCCAAACAGCAGTCTGCTTAGGGAAAGCTGATTCTAATCTGATTTGAGCAAAACCACCTTTTTTAGACAGAAGCAATGCTCACAGTGTGAGGCTGGGGGGGAGGGAACAGGGTTCTCACTGATGGCTTCAAAACACAATCCTACGTTTTCCCATTACCACTACACTGTTCCATGGCTGCTTCCTCGTGCAAACTGCTGGACCCACTATGCCAAAGGACAGGAAGCTCAGATATGGGAAAATCACCTCTGTTCCTTAAGTATCTTAACCTTTCCTGGCTCAGGACACCCAACCAAAAGCTGTAGCTGGCAGTCTGAAAGATGTGTAGACAGTTTTACTGAGCAGTGGTAGATTTAAATTCACATTTCCTTTCTTTGTGAAGATAGGAAGGTTCTTTCTTTTTTTTCTTTTTTTTCCCTTAGGTGAAATAGATGGTTTATTTATTTTTTTTATTTTGAGAGATGTGGGGGGAATCCCAAGCAGGCTCCGCACATCAGGGCAGAGTTCGTGAACTCACGAACTGTGAGATCATAACCTGAGCCAAAACCAAGAGTTGGACGATTAAATGACTGAGCCACCCAGGTGCCCCAAAATAGATGGTTTATATCACATCCGCATTTTCCTCTTAGACTTGGATGCTCCCTTCCCCCTACCCACCCCTCAACCAAGATGCTGCTGTTTTCCCAAACAACTGAGTTGACTATGTTGGTCAGAGTGCTGGAAAATAAGATGACTTCACTTGTTCATTGCACAAAATGCAAACTAGTGATGAGACAGCTTATATATATATATATATATATATATATATATACACACACACACACACATATTTTATATATATACACACATACACACACACACATATATATACACACACACACACACATATATTTTATATATATACACACATACACACACACACACACACACACACATATATATACACACACACACACACACACACACACACACACATATATTTTAAAAACACACAGCCATCATTTTTTTTAAGAAGCTTATGTTTCATGAAGTTCCACTCTCAGTAATGCTGTGTGGTGGCATTTCCTTGGGCCATGCTGGTCTGAATAGACCTTCAGGCACATCTGAACACTAAACTACAAACAGTATCAAACTGGCTAGTTTCTGAGTCCTACATAGAAAAGGAACACATCGGGCTCTCCCCACTCTCTCCCTTGCCTGATTGTGAAACAAAGGCTGTTCTCTGGGCTCTGGTGGACCAGCTTGTGGGCTACAAGCTTGGAGAATTTGTAACTGAATGTTCTGTCTCTCTGTCCCTGTATCTTGTACAGCCGTTTAGTCAAAAGAGGATGATTAATACACAGGCTCTGTGCTGCATGCTCAGTGATGACACATCTACATGTGTGTGTGAGCACAGCCACACCCGAGAAGACAGAAGAGAGAGGTGAGCTAAAAGAAAGTTGTGGGGTCAAGTGGATTGCTTAATTGCTAAGTTAGCTATATATGGATATAGAGGAGTATATCCATATATATATAGATGGATATAGAGTGGATATATATATATATCCATATATATATAGATGGATATAGGATATAGAGTGATCAAATCCCAGTGTAAGATGCAATTCTACTTAAGGTGACATAAAACCAATGTCCGGTGGGGTGAGCGATGACAGTGATCTTTGTTCCTTGAGGCCACGAGAGGACACGCCAACGTGGACATACATACGATGACAGTGATCTTTGTTCCTTGAGGCCACGAGAGGACACGCCAACGTGGACATACATAAGGCTGTTTATCTATGACCTTTCAAAGAACAGGGTTGATATGGGTCTGATGAAACAAGTTTGAAACTCAAGTACGGCAAGGATTTAGAATTATATCGCGTAAATTGTACTTACATCCCTCTTGGAGACAGGTGTGTCAGATTTTATGCCAGATGCTCTCACATATATTAGCTCATATATTTCACATATATGAGTTAATACTTCTTTTAAATGTACGTTTAAAAATATGTGTTTTTTAAAAAGGTAGTAAGGGGGGCGCCTGGGTGGCGCAGTCGGTTAAGCGTCCGACTTCAGCCAGGTCACGATCTCGCGGTCCGTGAGTTCGAGCCCCGCGTCAGGCTCTGGGCTGATGGCTCAGAGCCTGGAGCCTGTTTCCGATTCTGTGTCTCCCTCTCTCTCTGACCCTCCCCCGTTCATGCTCTGTCTCTCTCTGTCCCAAAAATAAATAAACGTTGAAAAAAAAAAAAAAAGGTAGTAAGGATATAGAGAGGCTGATGGCTAAGACAAAATAGTGAAAGTCCTGCAAGAAACACTTGAAGATTTCTTATCTATTCATTTACTTTTAAGATTTCATTTGACAATTGGGGCGCCTGGGTGGCTTGGTTGGTTGAGCGTCCGACTTCGGCTCAAGTCATGATCTCATGGTTCATGGGTTCAAGCCCTGCATCGGGCTCTGTGCTGACAGCTCAGAGCCTGGAGCCTGCTACGGATTCTGTGTCTCACTCTTTGTCTCCCCGTCCCCTGCTTGTGCTCTCTCTCTCTCTCTCTCAAAGGTAAGTAAACATCAAAAATTTTTAAAAATAAAAAAAAAGATTTCATTTGACAATTAATAAAATTGCAGGGACTATTCTGCATGTTTTATAAATTTCAGCTCATGAAAAATAAGACAAAAAAAATATGAGGTAGTGTCTTAGTGAGCTCAAAGTGTCCCAACAAAAAGCAATAGACATTAATTTCTCCCAATTCTGGAGGCTGGGAAGTCTAAGACCTAGGTATCAGTGGAATTGGTTCCCCAGTGAAAGCCCTCTCTCTGGCTTGCAAATGGCTGTCTTCTCCCTGTGTCCTCCTATAGCAGAGAGAGAGGAAGCAAGCCTTCCACTGTCTCTTATTATATGGGCACTAATCCCATCTTGAGAGTCCTTCTCATCTCCTCTAAATCTAATCACGTTCCAAAGCCCTCATCACAGTCACAGTGGGGGTTAGGAATTCAACACATGATTTTGGGGGAAATACTTTAGCCCATAACAGGTACTATTATGTCAACTTTATGGATAAGTAAACTCAGGCGCAAATAGGCAGTAACTGTCTCAATGACACATGGCTAGTAAGAGGCCTCAGAGCCTGAATTCAAACCCAAGATATTCCATCATCTTAGCTACCACTTTGTCCCCTTTCTCATGATGAGGGAGTTGACAGCTATGTTAAAGTTGAATGTCCAGACATCTGCATATAGACTTCACTTGTGTTTCATTCTTTTGTTTGGGTCAGTGGCTCCCAGACGGTGATGTCCACAGGTAATACTGTGTATAAAGACTCTGGAGAGTAAGTTTGACCATAAGTAATTTTTGGCCAACATGCTTACTTTAAGCTCCGCATCTGTGTGGATAATACACTCAGTATAAATGGAAGATGTGTATTTATCACCACAAATATGGTGAAAGAAATGACAAAGCCCTGTTTTCATTTTATTGATTACCCAGTGTTGCTTATGGAAATGAACAAACCGATATTCTTTGGAAGGGGCATGAACAATTAATTCCAGGTCAGGAAGGACCATTCATGGGGCATTGGACAAGATACTTCATCACACAGGCTCGAAGACTCAGTTTAAGTCCTCTTCAATTTAAGAGGCTGTTTTTTAAGCCATGGAAACAGAGATCTCCCATTTCCTCCGAGTGTGTCGATGGGCCCAAGAATAAGCAGTTCGCTCAGACATCGCTGTTTGCACCCACTGGGACTGATGGCTTCATTTAGCAACATAGTGTTAGGTTTGGGATTTCTGTTGAGAAGAGGTTGAGGACGGGCCTAACATAATGCATAATCCACGGAAAAAGCCAAATCTTGTTTTGCTGTGTGTCATGAACAATTAGCCTATTGTTTCACGTTACTAGGTGAGTAAAAGAACTGGTTATATCCACGGTTGCCATGGATATGCCCTGCTGCAAATGGTCCCAGATTACAATATGGTGTTGAGTTGAGGAATAGCAGGCAAAGGGATTTGGCTGTACCAACTGGTGGAAGTGTGTCAGCATCTGAGACCGAGTGAGATGTTCACAGTCATGCTCATGTGCTTCAGAATCAGAAAGAACTGCCATTGTTATGAGCCATATACAGGGCCAAGTGGGCAGAATGGGGCCAACAATATACTCATTATGGTGCCCTTTCCATTTAACTAATTAAATTTTCATATGAATGAATTAATTTTGGGGATACCTATACCTTGTTTATGTCTGTCTCAAGTCTAAGCTATATTTCCATGGAACTGACCCAAAATGTTGATCCATGAGCAATGGTACTTAAGTTGCTCTATTTTGAGATTTAAAGAGATAAAGAGGTTTCCATCGTTGTGTGGAATTGGTGGCCTGAATTACTTAGTGCTCAAGATTGGAGATATTTAAAAAATTTTTTTAATGTTTATTGATTTTTGAGAGAGAGAGAGAGAGAGAGAGAGAGAGAGAGAGAGACAGAGCATGAGTGGGGGAGGGACAGAGAGAGAGGGAGACACAGAATCTGAAGCAGGCTCCAGGCTGAGCTGTCAACACAGAGTCTGATGCAGGTTGGAACTCATGGACTGCGAGATCATGACTTGAGCTGAAGTCGGACACTTAACCGACTGAGCCACCCAGGCACCCCAAGATTGGAGTTATTTTAGATTCTGAAACTCTTTACTTGTATAGAATCTTCTTGCCAGCCAATCCACAGCTAGCTTAAGATGTTGTATACATGTAACAATAATGGCATTGCATTTCTTAAAATGATGTAGTATAGATTTTTTTTTTTTTTTTGCTAATTTGGGTTCATTGGACATTAACATTAGTTAAGGTTTAGGTCATGTTATGAAATGGAATTATAAAAAGTTAACTCACCAGACAAACAAACTTTGACTATTTTTTCTTTTCTGCCTAAGAGAATCCTGGTGCACATTAAGTAGATTAAGTATAGGGGCATTCTGACATGACCACAACACTGTTGGATGTGGTAAATCTGAGCACCAAATTCCATGGGATGTTCCGCATGTCATTTAGATGTTGACAGAAGCCAGCCAATTGCAACTACAGTACTGGATTCCAAATACCTCCATCATTGGAATGCTTCTTCCAATCTCTCAACATTCTTTCTCTTCTTTTGCTCCCTTTTATTCTCTTTTATTTCCATGCTTATTTTTTGAAGAGACTCTGAGGTCAATTTTCTCTTCCCCCAGAACAACAATGTCATTCACTCTGAGCTGGCCAGAAGATACAATGCCCCCCTCCTGCATGTCCCATCAAATGTAAAGCCCTGGGCATCTGCTTTGAGGTTTGACAGGGAAAGCCTCTTCTCTCCAGACTATCAAACTGCTGTGAAAGCTTGTTTCAGTCAATTCTGCTATACCACACCCGTAAACACGGGAGAGGCAGAGAGCACTGGACCAATGCTCTGGAGCCAGCAGCTTGGGTTCAAATCCCAGCTCTGCCATTTGTTAGCTGTGCAACCTCTGGCAGGCCACTGAAGCTCTCTGGGCCTCAGTTGGCTCAACTGTAAATTGGGTGATATTCATACCACCTCAAGAGTGTTGCTGCAGAGGAAATGAGTTGTCGAGACACGTAAAGCTTTAGATAGTTCCTGATATGTAGTGAGTACTCAATATATGCCAGTCATTTGTGTAACAGGCCCTCTAGCTCAGAGGCCCCCAGCCCAGGCTGCTGAGCCAGCTACCAGGTTTCAAAGTCCGGGTCCACCTTCCAAATAGCTGTGCATCTGAGGCCAGTTACTTATTAGGTCAAACCATATGACCTTTCTACAAAAGTGGAGACGTCATAGCACTTAATCTAATATATACATTAGGACATTAGTTCTCCGTGCCTCAGTCTACTTGTCCATTAAAAACAGGGGCCATAGGGGCGCCTGGGTGGCTCAGTTGGTTGGGCATCTGACTTCAGCTCAGGTCATGATCTCGCAGTCCGTGAGTTCGAGCCCCGTGTCAGGCTCTGTGCTGACAGCTCAGAGCCTGGAGCCTGCTTTGGATTCTGTGTGTCTCTCTCTGCCCCTCCCCTGCTCATGCTCTGTATCTCTGTCTCAAAAATAAATAAAAACATTAAAAAATTAATTTAAAAACAGGGGCCATAATCCTACCTCATAGGATTGTTACAGGAAGCAAATGAGGGAGCATCTGCGAACATGTGGGACAATGCTTGATATATAGATTCTATTTAAGTATTTGCTATTATTATTTTTGTTACCCTCACATCTCATTACTGCTTGACACAAACTGTCCCCAAGAATAGCCTGCTTATTAATCTCTCTTTTTGCTTCTGTCAATCAGCTTTTCAGTCTTGCCAGCAATGCCCCTCTTCTTCAAAGCTTGGTCTCAGTTCACCTGATTGACCCGCCCACTGCATTCTCTCCATTTCTACCATGTCTCCTGGCATTTGTATATTCACCGAGGACACGATGTTTTACATTAGCTTCCCGTGGTTCCCATGGCATCTTTGTCTTTTTCGTATGTTGACCCTGGAGTGTGAGGGTCCAGGGACATTGTGACATTTGTTTTGTGTCCTTTCATGTGATGATTATTTTATATCTTTAGAAAAATTCCTTAAGTTATAACTAAACGTGGGACCCCTAATGTCTTCCTATGTTTTTTTTAAACAAGTTTATAAAAAACTTGAATACTTTTAGACTTACATAAAAGTTGCAAAGCTAGTACAGAGAATTCCTGGATGCCCTTACCCAGTCTCCTCTAATGTTAAAATTGTATACAACCATTTTACAATTGCCCAAACAGAGAAATCTGCATTGGTCCATTACTATGAACTAAACTTCAGATTTGATTCAACACTTCACCTGTTTTCCAGTGATGTCCTTTCTTTCCTGCAGGATCCCATCCAGGATGCTACGGTGCATTTAGTCATTATGTCCCCTTAGTTTCCTGTGGTTGGTGACAGTTCTCAGTCTTCCTTGCTTTTCATGACCTTAAAGGTTTTGAGGAGGGGCGCCTGGGTGGCGCAGTCGGTTAAGTGTCCGACTTCAGCCAGGTCACGATCTTGCGGTCCGTGAGTTCAAGCCCCACGTCAGGCTCTGGGCTGATGGCTCAGAGCCTGGAGCCTGTTTCCCATTCTGTGTCTCCCTCTCTCTCTGCCCCTCCCCCGTTCATGCTCTGTCTCTCTCTGTCCCAAAAATAAATAAACGTTGAAAAAAAAAATTAAAAAAAAAAAAAAAAAAAGGTTTTGAGGAATACCAGTCTGGCATCTTGTAGAGTGTCACTTGATTTGACACTGATTCTGATATCATTTGATATCTGATTCTCCCCTCCACCCCCCCCCCCCCAGAATGATTAGACTGGGGTTGTGGACTTTTGGGGAGGAACACCAGAAAGGTCAAGTGTCTTCTCATCATATCATCTTGGGGGCATATGATACCAACATGGCTTCTCACTGGGATGTCAGCCTTGACACCTCTGTTCTACAATTTTTACACAGAATTCTCTGCATGTTAAAGTTACTGAGAGACCATCCAAACATGGGAAGTAGGTACGTTGTCAAAATCACAACATTTTGGAGCACTGAATGGGCTTGCTCAGTTGTTCCCAACCTTATCAGATGCAACGCCTTTTTTTTTTTTTTTTAATAATAAATATCTTCAAATGCTTGTTTACTATTCTGAGAAAAAATGTATGGGTGGTAAAATTTATCAGTACTCACAATCACAGAAAAGAATGTCCTAATTTTAATATAAAGGGGAAACAAAAGGACAGTAACATGTAATAATATTATAAATGTTCCCAAATGTAAATGCTCCAGTCTAACTATTCTGCAAGCTATAGTGCCAGGGTCAGATGCTTACATCTATATGAAGACTTCACGAATGACATAGCCACAAACGTACAGGCTGATCAAGGACTCAAGTACAATGAGTGGCACTGTCCTTGGTGAGCTGGTTTTCTCAATGGTGAACCACCTGTGGGAAAGTTCCAACAAAATATCATTGCCCTCAATTTTCATGGTGTTTCATTCCTGGAAGAAATTCACTACTTACTAAAAACATGCAAAAATATTGTGCTTTTAAAGGTAAAATGGAGTTAGGCTCAGATAATTGGAACCAGGTTTTTCACTTACATGGAAGTGTGTGGGAATGGGGCAGAGAAAAACACTTCATTGTAGAAATGTCCTGTGCATTGTAGGACATGTACCCTCCTTGGGCTCCACTTACTAACTGCCAGTGGTACCCCCGAAACAGAGAGGGCAAAAAGAAACACTCTTTGCATTTCAAGATGAAATTTCCAAACGATGGGGGCCATACTGCCCCAGTAGGGACCACTAGTGGTCTAGTTTAAGTCCATGTGCCTCCATTCACACCTAGGAGCTGGGCTCGGGTCCATGTAGCCAGCACAGGAAGGTAAAACTTCGCCTGGAAGTCAGGTGTGCTAGCTCCTAATGTGCATGATCTGGTGCTTGCTGAGCTCTCAACAGGACCCATTGGGAACCGTCGTATTGATGCTGATTGATCAAATCATACAACTCACATCACCTACACACATGCCTACACACACCACCACCATCACCACAACTCAATTCCTGCACCAAACCCTTCACAGATTTTCCATTGAATGTAGGAGAATATTCATATCTTTACATTGGCTTAAAAGGCCCTGTACAACGTCACCCTCATTTGCCCCTTCAGCTTTATTTCATACGTTTTTGCCCCCTTGCACATTATGCTTCTACCATGCTGGGCTTCTCTCAGTTACTGGTTAAGTGTTACCTCCTTCCTGCCACAGGGCCTTGACACATGCTATTCCCCCCTCCCTGGCTTTTTTCCTACTTGTTGCCTGGCAAAATCCTACTTATTTTGCATAGCATAGCTTAAAAGTCACTTATTCAGAAAGCCTTTTCCTGAGTCTCCTTGTTCAGATGTTCTAACAGCATCCTGTATTTCTTGAACATACACTTATCAGAGCTTATGATTCAGTAATTGCGTGACTCTGTGTTTGATATCTGCTACCTCCACTAGGCTCCTCAGGAGGCAGGAGCTTCACTGGCTTTACTCATTATTGTGCTCCCAGTACACAGCCCAGGGCCTGGAGCAGAGTAGGTTCTAAATCTCTGCTGAGCACATGAATGGATGAATAGCTGGGTTAGCTGTCTAGAATGGTTTTCAGGTTGGCTCAAAGGCAGGCACAATGGAGTAAACAAAATCATGCTTTTTCACGACGGGCAGGAGCAACAGAACCTTGGTTCTAGTTTGCTGTGAAGATAGAGAGCCATGCTATTTGAGACCATTGGTTTTGGCTTGTTTCAATAGGCTGGTTTTCAAAAGAACATAGAATAGAGGAGGCTGGAAGGTACCTCTCTGTTTAGACAATGCCGAGCTCCTGCATCTATCTGGAGCCAGCTTCCCTGCTGGAAGGAACTGGAGGCTTAAGTAACATCTCTGCAAGCTTTGGCTTTAGAAGATTCAACCCTACAAGTACCCCCCACTTCGTCCTTCCCCTGGTATTACCAATATCATCTTATCTCCAAGTAGCCCTTGGTATGGTGCCTTTAAAAAAATTTTTATTTATTTATTTTGAGAGAAAGAGACCGCACAAGCAGGGGAGGGGCAGAGAGGAGAGACAGAATCCCAAGCAGGCTCCGTGCCATCAGCACAGAGCCCGAGGTGGGGCTCGAACTCATGAACTGTGAGAGCTGATATCAAGAGTCGGACACATAACCAACTGCACCGCCCAGGCACCCCGATATTGTGCCTTTTAAAGTGCAAATTTTGTTTTCTTTCTTTCCCAAACTTCAGCCCTCTGGGTATCTATCCCTTTCCTTAATTTGGCACATCTGCACATCACCAGTGTTATTATTTATTAATGTTTTTCTTTGAACACATCACACCCTGACATTGACGCAGATTTTAGCTTCAAAACACACACTAATATGCATGAACTCCTGTATTTCTGGGGCTTGTTGTATTCATTTGGGAAAGACTGCTCTTTTTCTTAACAGTGTTCCAAGGCAGACCTCCTTACTGTCCTTAATTTGTTAAGAATGCTGATGAACAGAGAGGTTTGCTGACTTGCTCAAGGTCATAGAGTTATTAGCAGCGACAGAACTGGGATTCAGAGCGTCTGGCTCCTGACTCTGTCCTGGGCTGTCCCTGTCACGCTAACTCAAACGATTCTTAACTGAGTTCTCCACCCACACCAGGCACTCCGTAAATGTGAACCGCTATGGGACTAATGATCACTCCTCAAAGCAGACTCTTCTGTAAGGTTTCCCCCCCTTCTCCCCAGAGAATGTCATATCCAGTCTCTGCCACTGGTATCTGGGAGGTTAACACCTTTTAGATGGCTCTTCCCAATTTGTAATATTCTGAGCCGTCTGTGAGCCATGTCTCATTTACAAATGCTGCATCCTTCTTGTTTACATCACTAAGATGTTCACAGTTTTGATGATGAAGGCTATTCTGACATCCTCACAGAGATAGGTAAATCTCCTCTCGGGAGGTACGATGTATTTTCCATGTGAGTGTCTAATTCATCCGTGATGATGCCTGTAAGAGTCGCAAAGGCATCACTGTCCCAGGGAGATAGGAAACCTTCAGTGAGGCCTCAGGATGGCTCCAACACTGGAGGCAGCTCCCTTCCTGATTCTGGAAGGCACTGTTTTCGGGAAGATTCCCTGCCCTCCTGATTTTCAGCATATGGTGGTTTCCTGAACTCCTGCAGAGTTGCTGATCCTGATTTTAAATTCAGTCCCTAACTTGGAACTAAGTCACCCATGGATCCCAGGCACTCCACCATGACATGTCATACAACTCCAGCTGCTGGAAGATCTTAAAGTCCGATCCCACTGGCATTCTTTCTGATCCTGGCTGAACACACCTAGATCATTCCAAACACATGGCTTTTGTCCTTGTTGTTCCCTCTGACTGGAACGTTCTGTCTCCAGTTTTTGCCACACCTGTTTTCATCATTTACGTTTCAACTCAATATTCTCTCTTCAAGGCCGTTCCCTGACCATCCTATGCAAAACTGCACTCCTAACTCCTCACCCCAATGACCCCCAAGTCTATTACTTTGATCTACTTTTTTTGTGAGACTTATTATGACCCCAAAGTATCTTATTTGGTTACTAATGGTCTATCTCCCTCCTGTCCCCAGTAGGATGTAACTCTTGCAAAAGAAAAGGTGAGAACTCTCTTGTTTACTACTTTCCCTCCAGTGCCAGGCAGGGCACTTCAGAAGTAGCTACATAAGTAAATGCATGACTGTGGTCCGGTCCCCACAGTGAGGGGCAGGGGGAAAAGGACAACTGCGGAATCAGATGGATGCAACCTTTTGTTATCATGGAGAAATTGGAACATGGGCTTAGGAGTTAGATAGGCTTGGGTTCCAGTTCCACCTCTGCTGCCCTGGCTGTGTGCCACAAGCAAGTTATCTCATCTCTGTTCTTTCGGCACATCAACAGTAAACGGGGACTGAACGCGCTGTAGTATATCATGTGCCTGGCCCCGTGCCAACCACTGTACTAGGATCTCAACAAATGTTAACTAACTTCCCTTCTCTTAGAAATGCCAGAAGAAACCCATGAAACTCTTGACAGCCTTTATAACACACTTGACAGCTAATAAAGAACTCCGGTCTCCTTATATTTGGTACAATCTGCTTAAGTACAACTGCCATACATTTTTCAAAAAGCAGTGACATTTTCAAAACTTGGTTATCTTATGTAGACTCCTGAGAGGGTGTACAGTCTTAAATCCACTGAAAAGAATCTAGTCTTTTAGTGCGTGACCTATTTGATAGAGGTGTCCCTCCCCTGTATATTCAATTACTTGCTGTATAATAGAACCGTGCACACCACATATAGTTCCGTAGTTGAACACTATGTTCCTCAGGTGGCATAAGGGACTTTGAAGTACTTGTCAGCAACTGGCTTTCCTGGAACCATACTCTAACCACTCAGTTCACAGTGGCATTTTACTTCTGAAGTCCTTGTTCAGAATATTAAAAAGGGCACGCAGCAGACTTCATTCCTTTGCTTCAAGGACTGTGATTTTGTAAAGCTGGACCCCGTGATCTACTCAGGAGAGTGTCAAGGGCTCCAGCAAATGCTTAAAAATGGTTTTGAATGTGGCCTGGAGGTGTTAAGTTGGTCAGTAACTGTAACTATGGAGTCTGATTGTGGGGAATTTAGTTCTCCTTCCCACTTCGTCCCAGATGGTGAGCTGGAACGATTGAACAGGACAATTTCACAGGACTTCGGAGGTCGCTCAAACTACTTTTTGTTAGTGCACAATGGTGCTTTCCTAGTTAAAAAAAAAATGTTGCTGACTTTTCTCAGCTATAAGCTTGGCAAGGGAAGTATTGAAGTTTGCTAGACTTCACCTAGATCAGCTACACTTTTGTTGAATTCTGAATGATCAGTCAGACCTCTGGGGTCCCTCATCTTTCACTGTAATGACAGCTAGATTTATTCTATCCAAAACTGGTGCTCAAGAGCAGGAGATGGGACCATTCGTTTGTCACGTTGGCCATTGTGACACCATGATTATGTGATGTCCAACTTGGTCTTTGGTCTGAAGAGAGTGAACAGAGATGAGAGAGATGTGAAACCCGTTAAGGGGTGGCGGTGGGGGGCAGGGGCAGTGCACTTTGTTCCTGGCTTCAGGTTGTGAGGACTTGGGATCTTTTCAGATCTGTTTTTCAGGACCTTGCAGATGTTAAAAGCAACTATCTTGTGACATTTCTCTTTGAGAGGCGACAAGTTGAATTTTGGATTGTGATAGATAAGGGTTACTCAACCTCAGTACTATTGACATTTTGGGTTGGCTAATTCTTTTTTTTTTTTAAGTTTTTTATTTTGAGAGAGAGAGAGAGAGAGAGAGAGAGAGAGAGCGCACAAGCAGAGGAGGGACAGAGAGACAGGGAGAGGGAGAGAGTGAATCCCAAGCAGGCCCCGCACTGTCAGCGCAGAGCCCAATGGGGGCTCGATCTCATGAACCATGAGATCATGACTAGAGCTGAAATGAAGAGTTGGATGCTTAACCGACTGAGCCACCCAGGTGTCTCTGGGTTGGCTAATTCTTTGGGGGGCTGTCCTGTGCTTCCTAAAATGGGTAGTAGCATACCTGGCCTCTATCAGTAAATGCCAGTAGACATCCTCCAAGTTGTGACAACCCAAACTACTAGGCATCATCAAATGTCTCCTGGGGACAGGGGGTGGGGCAGAATTGCCTCTGGTGGAGAACCAGTGGAGAATCTCACTGAGGGAGATTTCGTGGGCACAGGAAAACTTGGAGTGTTCCAGCTTCTCTTGGTTGTCCTGGGGTTTTAGAGCTTTGAGTTCCCTGAAAAAATGGATTTTTGATGGATTTGCAGACAGGTAAAGGATGAACTGCAGGAAAAGGTGAGAGAGGGTGGTACCCGAATGCACTTAATTCCCACCCCCCTTCCTCCCTCTCTTCTGCACCTCTGCTAGTCTTCTAGCAGTGAAGCAGGGGGTGGCATAGATGTGGAGAAGCCTGGCTGAACCGGACAAGCTGGAGCTGGGAAGCCCAGTGCCTGCAGACTGAACTGGGGGAGCCTGAGGCTTTTAGAACTTCAAGCAATCCCGATATTTAAATTCAGGCATCAGCAATTTACTGCAGGCAGCATGGAAGATGGTTTTTGGAGGTAGCTGGGCATCGGCTGGGGCCTTTGGCAAAACTGCACTGTAGGCAAAGCTGTTTTTGCCACCTCTCTCCTTGTGAACCTCCCCCACGCCCTGTCTCACTCTCTGCCCTCCGGGCACACAGTCGCCTTGTGCTGTCCTCTGGCTGCTCAAAGTCGGCCTCGCCCAGCCTGAGCCATCTGCTTCATTACCTGCCCCCATTTTAACTCTCCTTCCCCGAATGCTGATTTCAGCTCTTTTGGGGGTTAAGATTAAAGATTCAAATACCTCACACTAAGGGGAGAAGAGTCAGTAGGTTTAACCTATTCAGGGGATGTTTAGATTCTTTGAAGCTTGCTACTCCTCCTTCAGAAGACATTTGGGAACAAAGGGCTCTTCTCTGGTTTTTCTAGTTTTCCTGAAATGAGCCCCCTGGTTATATATTTTCTAGTCACAGTCTCCCCACTTGGCAATCACAACCCATGAAGTCCATAAATCAGACTTAACTTAGAAAGGGGCGCCATACAAGGTGAGCTGTGAATTTCCCATAAAAGAAAAAAAAAAAAAGAGAGAGAGATCCAAATTCTGTAGCTTGGCCTACAAAGCCCTTTGCAACCTCCTCTCCATTCATTCACTCAAATGTGGTAAAAAAAAAAAAAAAAAGATGGACACCGACCCTGGCACCTACTCTCCAAAAATGCATACTGTCCAGTGGGGGATATACATCCAATGCCACGTGTTGGCCCAGGGTAGGTCAAGAAGGCTTGGGAGCACCTTGTAGGGGGTACTAACCACAACGGCTGGTCCAGGGAGGGAATCTCTCTGCTATCTCCATATGTCTCTACCTGGCACACCTTGTCACCCCTCTCTAGCTGTGTACCTGACAGTCCCTCTGTCTAAATGCTTTCCCATCATCTGTCTGGAAAACTCTTAACATCTTTCATGATCCAGCTTACCTGTTACCCCCAGGAAAATTTTTCTGACTGTACTTTTTCCTCTCTTGTTTTGCTTTGGCACATCTCCCCTTCCTCACCCCCAAATAAGTGTGTTCTTTTCTTCAGGCTTTATATACCCATTCTATGGAAATATGTGTCACGGTGATTTGCAATGATCTGTTTACTTGTCAATCTTCTCCATTAAACTTTTTTCAAAGCTGAAGCAATGAAGCGTGTCTCTTTCTAGCTCCCAGTTCGTAGCCCAGTGCCAGGCACACAGAAGTGCTCAGTAAAAGTCACTGTATGAATGAACTCATTCCAACCAGAATCTGGAAAATGTGATAGCAGGCTGTCTGCTTTTTTCCCTTTTATATTACATTGTGAGACATATATACAGAAGAGTCCATAAAACATATATGTCTGGTATAAAATGAAAATCCGTGTAACCACAGCCCAGGTCAAGAAATCGCTCCCTCTATTCTTAACTCATCAGTGGATGTCATCAGCTTGAATTGAGTGTGTCAGTAAGCCGAGGACTCAAAATTCTGTATCTGACCTGAAGTTATTGGGGTCTCCTGCGAAGCATGTCCTCAGCTTGAACCTCAGGCCTGATACTTCAGATACCACCAACTTGGCCGGAAGCCAAGCAATTCAGTCAAACATCACCTGGCAGACGTGGTCTGCAATCTAGCTACAGGAAGCTCTTCGCTCCACTGGACAGTATCTTGTTCGAGATCTTGAGCCCTTTGCTCCCCCCTCCCCCAATATTGAGGCTGCAGGTGTATCTGGACTCTGTCACATTTGAGAAAAAAAAAAAACAATTAGCATGTGAGCTTATTTGCTAACAGTTAACCTGTGTGGAGATCAGCCTTTATTTTTTGGTTGCTGTTAATACAAGCAGCTGAAATCTTGCCGTGTTATCAGAAGGGGGGTGCTCTGCTCTTCTCTGAGTGGAAATCAGCCATCTGCCTCACTGCGTTCAGTCAGAACACCGTGCCTCTGGAAAAGCCTGTAGTTACAGGATGCATGGTAACCACCTTCAGTGCAGCCCAGCTCTGAGCTCGCAGGGCCGTGTGCACAGGTCTTATCCAGTCCCGCTGTCGGGCCCCAAAGCTCCCTCTTCCTTCCCTAGTTGTCCTCAACAAGGCAGCACCTGCCTGTCTTTCTTCCTCCCTCCCTCCCTTCCCTCTTTCTTCGGTTCCTCCTCTTTTCCTTATTCCTCCCTCTCTCCTTCCCTTCTTTTCTTTCCTCTCTTCCTTGTAGCTGTCCAACAAGACTCTCTGTACACAGACTACAATGATGATTTGTTCAATAAATAGTTCTTGAACCTGGCTGTAGTTCTTTTCTCGATTGAAAATTCAGCTAAGTTTCAGCAGGCTATCAATTCTAGGATCCCCTGATTTCACTCTTCTTTCTGTGTGTGTGATGCATGAATCCATAGTCACTGTATTTAACTTAACTCGAATTAAAAAAAATTTGTGTAAAACAGATAACAACCTGATTCTCTTTCTGTTACTTGCTTCAAAGGGTTTCATTCACATACTAACTATTTTCTAAGCAGCTACCATGTGACAGACACAGTCTGAGATGCTGAGGCCAGAGCAGGGAGCAGGCAGAGGCAGTCCCTTTTCTCGTGGGGCTGGCATTTTGAAGGGTTTTTATATTCTAGAACTGAGCTGTCCAATATGGTAGCCACTAGCAATGTGCAGCTATTTAAATTTATTAAAATTAAATAAAATTTAAAATCCACTCTCATTCACACCAGCCACGTTTCAAGGGTTCACCAACCACATGAGACTAGCAGCTTGCCATTGGGCAGCACAAATCTAGACCAGTCCCATCATCACAGAAACTGAACTAGGATATTCTGGAGGAATTTGCCAGACCTACTACCACTCCAAGACTTGAAGAGATCCCTGTAGCAATCTTGTGAGATGATTTATTATGACACCAGATCATGACTCCTTTACATACAATCCTCCCTTTGAAACACGGAGCTTACATCCAGCACGCCTGGAGCCAGTGAATTTATTAATTTGAGCATCCTGTTTTTACTTACAAGACAGCTAAATCAGTGTGGTGGAATAGCATTTTGAAATACTCATTTTTCCCTCTCGTCTTTCAAGCAGGTATTGGCTCTGTATCAGGGAAGGAGGGGCTGTAGGGTAGAATCCAGAAATAGGCTTTGAGTCTGGCTGCTTTTGTGGTCCAAATGTACGAGCTCAGGACCTTTGAGCATTTGTAGAAGGGGCAAGAGAAAGGAAGATTTGAGGAAATAGATAAAAATGTCTCAGCAGAAGCAGGACTGGAGGAGAGAGAGAAGAAATGTGTGCCTGTGCACACATGTGAGGGTGTCTGAGAGTGAATGCCAACTTGCATGTGTTATACGGGCTCATGCTACATGGTTTTCCTGGCAGTTCCATTGGGGGTAGTGTGATCTCAGAGGGATATAGTGTCTAGGGATTTTGGACAGTGGGGAGATGTCATAAATCCACTAGACCTGAAGGGTCCAACTGACCGGGATGATGGATGTTTCAGCAGCTGTGTGATAATTCCACTAAGTCCTGCCCTTACTCCAACCTTAACCCACCTCAGGGAAGGTGACCCTTGGGTCATGATTTTCCTCCAGGTTATGGGGATGCATGTTCAAAACAGAAATCAGTGGAATTATAATAAAAAATTAAGCGGATTTTCTGGCAGCATCCGCATTTGTGGTCTGGGAGCCATATCCACTCCTCAAGCAGTGTGGTTTCCATATACACCAACTCCACATGCACAGACCTAATCTCCTTTGGTCTGCTGGACTTGGATTGGTAGAGTAACATTTCTCCTGGAAGAAACAAGCGCACAAAGCAGTGTCATCTTCTGCATTTGGACAGAATGTCACATAGGAAATTGACTCCATCCTGGAGCTCTGGTTTCACACGTTCATCAACTGAAGTAAGGGGGAAGGAAGCCAAGGCAATGGCATGACGGGATGGTTTAGACGAGGACTTAGCAAACCTACTGCCCATAGGCCAAGTCTGGTTTGTCTCCTGTTTCAGTAAATAAAGTGTCGTTGGAACACAGCCACACCCATTAGTTTATTTATTGTTGCGTTGCGGAGTTACGAGTATACTGTATGGCTTTCAATACCACCTGACCTTTAAGAGAAAAAGTTTGCCGACCCCTTGGCTGAGATTACAAACTCCTGAAAAACAAGGACAGTGTCCATACATCTCCTGTTTCCTCACAGGGCCTGCCTGGTAGAAGAGCAGGTGCAGAGCAGGGATTTGAGATCTATGGTGGAAGAAACGATTCTAAGTCTGGAATAAACCTTCCTGCTTCAAGAATGACTTCTTTCACAGACTCCTGGGAACATAACGCCTTGCGTTACAGAAACAACTTCAGGGGTTAAAGAAGTACAGGGTGCAAATTGGTCTCTGTCATTTGTAACGAGAGAGATAATCTTGTTGCCATAGTTACTACAGATGACCAGATCTACCGTCTGCTGTATATATAATCTGGGCACCCCGGCCTCCTACTCTGTACTGCAAGGAAGGGTCCTGAGCCTCCAATACACATTGTGTCAGGCTGGATCTGAGGAGACTTGGAGCCTGAGTGCCTTTCTTAGGTGGAGTTCTTCCAGGAGTGACCCTATGCAAAGGATTCTCACGAAAGTGATTTGTTAAAGGCAGTGCTCTGCAGAAGAATGAGATAGAAGAAAGTGGAGGAAGCAGAGTAAGCAAAACACAAATGGCAAAAAACAAAACAAAACAATGAAAGAAGAACCGAGGTGCAATTTCAGATGAAGTCCGAGCCTTAGCCTGATCCTACGGGGATCTTTGGAGTCTGAATTACATTTCACATTCAAGAAGCGACTTTGCGGTCCTAAAGGTGGTGGCTCTTCCAAGTAAGCCAAGAGTCAAGGGAGCTAGACCTTCGTATCCTCTTACCCTTTCCTTCTCAGCAGGCAGCATCAGAGTATGGAGGCCCTGGAGGTACAAAAACTCTCAGGCACTTTAGGCTCTCCGGGTAGCGAAGCCACACCAGCAGCTCCCGGGTTAAGTTTACAGCAAAGAGCCCTTAGCATCAAAGGGCACAGAAACTGGATGGTGCATACAGAACTTTGGTAAAGGGGGATGCGAGAGGATCTGGAGAGAGGACTAACGCTATTTGCTATAGGCCAGACTGGATGTCTTCTCCACCAATGCTTCCACGTGGTTTGGGATTACATGCCATTTTGGATTCTACGTGTCATTTCTATGATATGGGCCCTCCCAGGTATAGCATAATCTTCTTCCTCTTTTTCCTCATCCTTTTCCCTTTTCCTTCGAAGGAAAATTATTTTGGGGGAGGAAACAAAAAAAAAAAAAGCCACTTTTTGTTCAGGGTCTCCCTTGTTATGATTAAAAAGATAAAATGTTTGAAATTTGCTTTGAGACTGTATTATTTCTCCTATAACATCTCCAGGGGAAAATAAATCCCCAAAGCTCTCTACCCACTCTGTAGAATGATATTTCTTTTATTTGACTTAAGTCTGCAACTTTCATACTTCAATGGATCCTTGGCTCAAGTACACTGGGATTTGGGGACCCATGTCATACTCACTTTATCCACAGAGAGATTCATTTTGGGAGTTGACAGACTTCAGACATGATCGCTTTCATCTTTCAGAGCGAAGAGCCCTCATCTTCCTGATCCATCCTCAAATTAGAGCTTCTCATTCACTCCTTCCCTGAGTCTGGCTGCTCTTCTCTGGCTCAGCACATTTGTGTTTTTCTTGAGAGAGAGTGACCAGCACTATCCTCAGTATCCCAGGAACGGATATACTACAGCTTCAGGTCAGGTACAGACAGCCCCTTTTGTTTCATTTTTAATGCTATTATAGATGATGTTCAACATCATTTTGGGTTGAGTGACATACCATGCAGGTGTCTCTAGTATTCAATCTATAGTGATTACCTTTCCTTACCTGTAGTCAATTACATCTCATTAGAAGGCAGACTATTACTGTTTTTTCAATGTTTATTTATTTTTGAGAGAGAGAGAGAGAGAGAGACAGAGCGTGAATGGGGGAGGGGCAGAGAGAGAGAGGGAGACACAGAATCCAAAGCAGGCTCCAGGCTCTAAGCTGTCAGCACAGAGCCTGACATGGGGCTCAAACCCACAGACCGAAAGATTATGATCTGAGCCGAAGTCGGACACCTACCCGACTGAGCCACCCAGGTGCCCCTATTATTGTGTTTTAATGACTAATTTCATCTGAAACTGGCTCTTAGTAAAACTTCCTGCTACTTTTCTGCTGGTACAAACATGAACTCTTTCTGAAGTCCTTCATTATTGGCTTAGTATTCAGCATCGCCATAGACTTTAGTTTTTTTCTCTAAATCTTACAGAATCCCATTTTTATTTTGCACATGCTGAAGAGAACAAATTCCATCACAGTTTTTAGGAAAAACCCTACTGATTCGCTTCTATTCAAAGGGTATGCAATTTTTATATCTTTTGTCCCCAGTGAGAAGTTAGCTCCCCATAGGTGACAAAATAGTCCCAACAGTTAGATGGGAAGCTAACTTTTTTGTACCAAGTTAACTTTTTAAAAAGTGGTTTAGAGCTTTTTGGAGAAAGTTTCAAAAATTTTAAATGTATCCCATCTGCTGATGCTTTATTTTCCACTGGGTTATGTAGGACTTGCTTGGAGTATTTGTGGTAAAGGAGAAAAACCATGGGCTTTGAAGAGTCATGCCAACCTATGATGTACCAAAAGCACTCTGTTAAAGGCAGAATTACAGCAGAGGTTGAAAATGGCCAGGATGGGCCAAGGACTAAATTTAATTGTAGGCAAGGTGTTAGCATGTCTACAGTTAAAGAACAGTGGAATAATCCAAGGTGATAATAAAAGCCCATTCTTGTGAAAGGTAATGAATGATGCCTCCCCAGTATCACAGGCCATTGCTCATTTCAAAAGGAGAGCCTCCCCCAAGATGGAGAATTCTCCACACCATCTGGGGCAGAATCTGGTTAGAATCTGGTTGTTCTGTGCCACCACAGAAAGTCTCCACTTCCATCTATTTAGGGGATCAGAACAATCTGTCCTCAACAACAATCTTAGAAACCTGGGCAAAAGTTGCTCTAAACTGCCTATGAGACCTCGCTATCCTTAGCCCAATTTGGCCCCTTCTACCATTACAGCTCCTGTCTTCAGCTGCCTCAAAACTCTGGAATAGTTATTCCCACCCTACCTCTCTTACGTATCATCCTCTATTCCTGCAGTGCACATTCCTCTGGTCAACTATCCTCACCTATGCTATTGTCCTCACATGATGTTGGGCTCTCTGATCACTGAATTTTCCCACTATCTCTCCCTTTTCTCCCTTTCCCCAGAGCCTTCTGGAACACCTTTGTCATTGAACACATACTCCTCTGCTTTCTCATATTTTTATAAGCCCACCCCCATCTTCATTTTCTTGTCTTCACTAAATCTCATTTTTCAGAAAGATGCCCTGGAACCTTCTCGAATGAAAATTCCACATTCTTGTACATCCACCATTGTGGTCCCCATAAGTAATGTCTGCATTGTCACTGATACTTTGCCTCTTCCAAACCACTGCTTTTCACTCTTGCTCAAAAAGCCCTTCTCCTTTGAGTTTCAGGTCATTCTGATTAAAGTCTTCCTGTCCACTCCCTCTTCTGTCACTATGGACACTTCAGTATCTGCATTGACAAACACAGAAGAACCTAGCTTCAAGATGCTTGGCCTCGGGGCGCCTGGGTGGCGCAGTCGGTTAAGCGTCCGACTTCAGCCAGGTCACGATCTCGCGGTCCGGGAGTTCGAGCCCCGCATCAGGCTCTGGGCTGATGGCTCAGAGCCTGGAGCCTGTTTCCGATTCTGTGTCTCCCTCTCTCTCTGCCCCTTCCCCCGTTCATGCTCTGTCTCTCTCTGTCCCAAAAATAAATAAACGTTGAAAAAAAAAAAAAAAAAAAGATGCTTGGCCTCAATTCCAAAATATCCTAGAACTTATTCTGGACCTTATCATTATCCTAAATTGTCCTAGCTCTGGACTCTGAATACCAGTTTACCATTCTCTGGCCACAACATCTTATCACCACATGTCTCAGGATCCTTAGTTCTCAAAGCACCTAGTTCTCTAGTCTTTTGTCCATTCTTTTTCCTCCTAGGTACTTACCAACATTATACCTTTATTTTCTTCTCCTTGCATCTTAGACCTCATAATGTATAACTTTAAGGACCCTTGCAACCATCTTCAAAACACGTAGTCTCCTTTCTTTCTGCCATACTGGCATAGCAAAGCTTCAGTCTTGGATTAACCCAACTATTTGTTTTTCTTGATCTGGGCTGCTGAGTCTTGACTGAGAAAACAGACAACCTAACTATGCAAATAGGTGGCCCTAAGCAATCCTTTGATGTGTACTTAGTGGCTTTCTTAAGTGGTGATTACAAAACATTACTCTTCTTCTCAAAGCCCCACTTCATTGATCTTCCTCCTCTCCTTGCCACCTCCACACAGACACAACACTTCTCCCTCTCTCTTCCCTAGTAAATGCTTTGCCTTGCTGCTCGTTTGCTCTTAAATCACTGTAATTTGTTTTTGCATGCACTCTTGAAATAAAAATCCTCTGGCCAAAATTATCAGTGACTTCCTAAAGGTCTAACTGTATGGACTTTTTCTAAATATTCACCTAATTGTTGTCCTCTCTTGCATTGGATACTGTCCTCCATTCCACTGCTCTACTCTGGCTTTCTCTCTCTACCTGTGCTCCCTGGCAAGCTCACCCACTTCCTTGGGTTTAACTGGAATTATATTCTTGATCTCCAGATCTGTACCACCAGGCCACCTCTTTCTACTTAGCTCCAGAGACCTAGACACAAAATAGCCTTCTTCATGGTTTTCCTGGAATTCCTAGGGGAAGCTTGAACTCAATCCAACTCCAACTGAACAAATCCCCCTTCCTTCATAGCTCTTACTGCTAGGTTCTCTATCTCACTAAATGATGTCATTCTTGAGACTAAGCCAGAAACCCTAGCGTGACCTGTTAGCTTCTCCGTCTTAAATCCTCTTCCACTTCCCCACCACCATCCTCTGCCCCACCTGACTTCTGCCCAAGTTCTTCTGATTTTACCTTTTTAAAGTCTCATCCTGACTATCTTCTCCATTCCAACTGCTACTGTATTAGCTAGTGTGCTCTCACCTCCCATCTTTATATTTTTGCTTGAGAGCTCTGACTGAAACATGTCAGATCATGGTACCACCCTGAACATGGAGTATAAGTCCTCCAAGATCTATACTACTGTCTCTCTCTTTAGACCCATCTGTTCTGCTTCTTGCCTCCTGCCTCTCACCCTACGGTCAGCCATATTAAACTACCTGCTGTGCCTGGAACTGTCCACGCTGAGTCTCAGTTTCGAGTGCCATTCTTCTCCTTCACAGCCCCCTGCTCCCATCTGCCCAGCAAATATCTGCTCACATTTCAGGTCTCAGTTCAACCTTCCCATTCTTTGCAGGGCTTCATCTGTTGTGGCCCCCACGCTCACCCTAGGAAGAACCGACCACTTTTCTTTTGGGACTCCATCTCCACATACATAGTGTCAATGTCAGTTTGCCTTTCTTGGCCTGTAAATTCCTTAAAGACAATATCTCTGCCATGTGCATCTCTTTACCTTGGTGTCCAGCTCATAGTAGGATCAAAAATAAATATCCATTGAATGGATTAAAAATGGGGCCCAACCTGTGGGCAAAGGCTAAATGAATATTATGATAGAGGAGCAAATGTTGATCGCTATAGCGTACTGAATCATCACAAAGGCCTGTCTGCTGTTTGTAAACTCACTAAGTCTCAGTTTGCATTAGCAAACAAGTCGGGTGGATATTCTCTAGAATGTAAGCTGACTTTCAGGGGCAGAGAAAGGGGGGTGGTGCCTCCGATTGGCTTGCTTCCTTAACAATCTGCGAAAACAAAACCCAGCAAAACAATTCCCCCTTTCCCAAAAGTTGGCATTGGCTCAAGTTTTTCTTTTCTGAAATACTTTCTTTGGTCAGGCAGCACTCCCCACGCTATAGCTGTTAGGCATTAGTGTGCTCTGAATCCATTAGAGAAGGTCAGTCCTGAATACCAAACAGATGCAGAGCCCTGAGTTTCCAAAACTGGAGTCCAAGGATCGAAATGCATAACAATAGCCATGTTCTCTGTTCATGCTGTTCTAAGATTTGCCACAAGCAGGCATTTTTCCACACTGGAAGTGAGGAACACATCATTTGAGACAGAAAAGTAATACAAAGAAGTGTTTTAGAAAAAATGACCCCATGCATTAAGTAGATTGGATAGTTAATTTAGGCCAAGAGGAACAGCCAAATAATATTAAGTTGTTACGGTAAAAAGTAAGTTTTGGACATTTTGCTTTCACGTTACTACCCAAACTTATAAAAATACTCAGAGCAGCAGAAAGAAGGGCTAAATTTAGACCCTGATTTAATGCATTCAAGAGCATGATTCATTTTCCCCCTGCCCTGGTAGTCTGGGAAATCTGTGTGTGTGGCAGGCAACACAAGGATGCCTTGTAAATAAAGGGAAATTTCATTCATCCAGAGGCTCAAGGAAGCTAGAGACACCCCATCTTCTCTGCCAACAAAGGTATATTTCTAGGTACTTCACACCATGGAACCAGATATTGCAACTGGTGAGAGTCCACCTAATTTTAGCTTTGCCCTGGCCTTGGCATGAATGTGCTGTTGCTTCTTTTCTCTAAGTGGCTTTTCCCCCCTGTCAGGCTCCAGGGGGATCCTGACCAGCTCTCAGATGCCACGCAACATGGGTCACCTTAATGACACACTTATAAGGATGTCATCATTTGGTAGCAATACTTTTAGCAAGCTGGGGCCCAAGTCACTGAATGGTAGCCCATACATTGGGTCTTACAGAGCTAGTACTATATATAACGTCAATAGCTAAGATGATCTGGGGTCGTTTGAAAAATAACCACAAGCCCAAACTAAACCAAGCCAACAACAGTGAGTTCAATTCTTATCAGTTCATCAGGGTGCAGGGCAAAACGTCCAGAGAGAGCAGACCATCACTGTCCCTTCCCCAGTTTGTTTCACTATCTGCTGCTGCCAATCACGATCTTGCATTTGCATCTGTTCCTGACACAAAGCAAATATTTTAGCCTCTACAGATAATCGAGATTAATGCCAGACTGTCATTTGTGTTAATCTAACCTAGTTTAGAGGCGAAAACCACCTAAATTATTTTGTGATTTTACAGTGACTCCATTCTTTCTTATTTCTTTTGCTTTTAGTCTTTGAGCACATTTGGAAAGTAACCTTAGAAGTCTCATCTCAGCTGTTTTCACCTTATTGAAAGTTTCTGGGCTTAGGATAAACTATAAGAAAAATAAAAGGAATGCATGTAAAAAATCTGTAGTTCAGTAACATTGCCTCCCGGAAGTGAGGGCATTAAAGCTGTCCTCCCTTCTGAGATATAAGAAAGACAGTAATAACCCACCCCTTGGGGCCCATTATACATCCATATACAATTATACCAGGAAAGATCATTTCCCCAAACATGAAATGGGTTCAGCAGTTTTGCAGTTAAAAACAGAGTTAGAGATGGAACACGTGCATCACATTAGACATGAGTCGCTCTGAGAAGGTGTGTGTGTGTGAATGAGCAGCGTGGGAGAGGCCCACACAGGGGCACGTTCGCAGGATGGGACTGGCAGACCCTGGGCAGGGCCATGGGTCCAGGTGGATATGAGATCCAATCAGCCTGAACACATGCTTCACAAACCAGCCTGGACACCGCACAGAAAAGAGGCAAGACACCGTAGGGCAGCGTAAATGGTTTGTACCTTTCTCAAATGGCTTGGTTCTTAGGTCTCCTGGGCAATTCCGAATGACCAGGTGGGGCAGTCACCCAATGCCCCTTGGGCTTGTCCAGTACCATAACATGAAAATCAAATTATTTTAAAAATAGGGATGTTCTGTGACCTTGGCCACATGGAATGGCCAATTTGGGGGTCATTTGAGAAAGGACAAATACTCGTTAGCACTCTAAACAGCAAACTGGCTGATTTAGCTTAGAACAGTTGGCTACCATTGCAGCCAATTTTGGAATGTCAAAAAAGAAGGTAAGTCAGGGAAGGGTGTCATGAAGTTTGCATCCATCCAAGGCTGGGTAACTTAGATATTGAGATTTGGGGTAGAAATTGATTCTCACACATCTAGAGCACCACAGATCTAATGAACAACGAGGGACATCTATTTTCATACTTCACTCACACAAAACACCTCTCTTCCATCTCTGGGGTGGGGGGGTGGGTGTTCCAGTTCTAAACTACAATCAGCCCTTCTTTTAGAATAACAATAATAAATCCTCTTATTCAGCCAGATGGTGGTGTCTGTTGCACTAGGTTGGGCTCATAGTACAACATCAATAAATGGCCACTTGTAGAGGGACAGACAGAATCCCATTTATAAAACATACCCACACTTCCTTCCTTCTCCCATCCCAAAATGTTGCATTGTCAAAACACCCATGGGGGCTTAATCTCATTTTGGGGAAGAAAGGAAAACTAAGGAAGGCAAAATAATATATGTGGAAAGCAATTTTGGGGGGGGGGGAATAATACATTTAATCTCTGAGGAAAATGATCGTCGATGGGCTTTGAGTCGTTTTGCCTTTAGGGACCAGCTGAAAGGAGGATCCCGAAAGGGTTTTCCCCAGACCCTGGAAAGCTGTCGTGGTGAAGGCTGCACATTGCCAACTAGGAGATGGAGTTAAAAATTCTTCCTCAGTGAGTTCGGCTAAGTCTCCTGAAATGAATATTTGTTCCAATGAGGTGTTCCCAAAAGCTTTCTGGCCTCAGATAACTCATTTTAAGAAAGGTATTTGTTCAAAATCCATCACAGGAGGGAAAATGACATATTAATGTATCCTGTTGCCAATGTACACATGCTCTACACGGGCCCAGAGGGCTCAGACTCTTTGCTGCTTGCTCCTTATTTACTTGGTCTCAGCCCTACCTGGGATTGGCGGGGGTGGGAGGGGGATGCTGACTAGTCTCTGCTCCTGCTCTTAATAAACTATACTATCTGGTTATGTAACCCTAATCCATGTCCACAGTCCAGGACTCAGATGGCTGGCTTGTCAGCAAAAAATGTTTCAAAAATGTTAATTCGACAGTGTTGGAGGGATGTTATTTCTAGAGCCAAACTCCTTAGGGAAAATGGGAAGTAGGTGCTCCAGGGATCCAGTTCCTCCATACTGAAAGATACTTCTTTCCTGATGCCTTCTTCCCAAATAATGTCCCAATGCCTGGTGTGCCCTGACATTTGGTCCAAATAAAATGCTGGAACATATTCATAGGATACAACTATCTCCAAACTCTATATAAGAGGGTGTTTATTATAGAGAATCAGCCTCTATTAGGGCATGAAACATCAAAGCCTGCGGGCACTTGCTCCTCACACTGAATCATTTCATGATATAGATACTATTTTTTTACCCCTGGCATTTACAGCAAGCAACTCAGTTTACAACCTAAGGCATTTTCCATACTTCCAGGCAATGAATACTAGCTTCTTTTGAGTCTCAATAGCACATAATTTAAGACAGTGGGAAAAGGAGCTAGAGAATAGTTTCCATTGCAAGGAAAACACCATGCAGATGTTTGCCCTCTTGAATTCTGATGGCAAAATAGAGACTTGTTTATTTGTTCTGAAGTCAAATCCAAGGAATTTAGTTTTTACAGGCTGGGGGCTGGGGTAGGGGTGGGAAGTAATGACCTAATATATTAATAATATTGAAATGTTCAACACATGGCCCTAGGATTTTCAATCCCCAAATAATTTAGGGGGAACCATTTTTATAATGGTTCTTCATTAAATTTGGTACACCTGATGTCAATCTGTGTCACAGTGATGACATACCAGAAAAAACACCCAAGGACTACTTTGTTAAAATTGTATATTCACCTTCTATAATTGTTTTTTACCTCCAAGATAGCAAGCTAGGAATTGGTCCTCTATCTTGAGCCATTTATTGAGAACAAACAAATGAACTCAGAAAAGACAAGACCCAATTGAAGTTCAATACCTGACTTTGGTGTATGAGAATCATAAACTTGCTTACGGTCTATCTGGTCCGCAAACACTTCCCCATAAATCATCCAATAGGGCATGTAGAAGATGTTCTTGGCCAATTTCCATGATGGTTCTTCATTGGGAAAGAGAATGGCTTGCCTGGCGACCCCAAAACTCATCAGTACCACCAGCATAATGATGACAAAGTACATCATGTCTATCATCTGGAAGGGTGTGGAAGCAGAGGGAGAAAAAAAAGAAAATCCACATGATTGAGTGTTCCTATGATATCAACACTGATGGAAACCTTTGAAGGAGGTTCATTTTCAACACTTCTGACAAGGGATATATAGGTAGACAGCTGTGTCCAAGTAAGAAAGAGAACACTTGGTCTATTGAAACAACGTCCACAGAATTTTATCAGTAACTCAAAAGCATTTAAAAAAAAGGCATGCATAGAAAGGAAGCCCCTCACTTTCCACTGTTGTCTGTGCTACCTAGTTAAGACTAGGCATGGGAGTCACATGAAGCTCGGGTCTCTTTATGAATCCAGCTCTGTTCCTGGGAGCCAGTGTCCTCCCTGGGTCACTTTCTTCTTAGCAAAATTGAACTTGGGATGATCGAACTATTTCAAGAACTACTGCAATGTTGTAAATTCCCTAAGTTTGAGAGTTGGAATGCTCAAGAAAGTAATTACTTGCAAGCAAAGCTAGGACAGCCCACATATCCACCATCCACCTTCTTATACTTGTGGCCCCACCTCACTGCCTGATATTCTACCACAAACCAGTCTCTCAGAGAACCACTCTTTCTGTACTTAATTCTCTTGCAGCATATCCTATCAGTTATAGAGGGTGTTTTTGTCGGCAATAGAATCAGGTTGCCTAATGGCCCATTTCTGTGTCTGCTGTTGAAATGTTGGACTTTCATCTTGACATGTTTATAAAATTCTCTTGACTGCATTCAAGCACAATGTTATCTCTCGTTCCTCTTTGTTCCTTTCTTTTTTGCTTGTTTTCGTGATACATATTATCAAGGATCTGTTTCTCATATGCCAAATTACTTTCCTTTTATCACCAAAAATAGATGAGGATGTAATAACTATTATTTTGTCTGGCCAGAACCCATTGCCTCCTTCTTTTAGAAGCAGTTCCCACCCATTTTGGCCACAAATATGGTGTCTTTTCCAGGCTAGGTTAATGATGGTACCTCACCCTCTGGCAACAGTGATAGGAGGTAGGCATGTGACACAAGATGGGCCAACCAATATTCTCTCTTTGGATTTTTTCAACTGAAGCTGGGATAGAGAAACTCCCTTTCTTTCTCTGTAATGATATAAATTCAGAGTGTCTGAGGCTGAGTCCCCCACCAGTAAAACTGATCGAGAGTGAATGAAGCAGATATTCCAGACAGAGAGAGACAGCATGTTCTGAAAGTGGTTGAGAGCCTGACTGCAGTAACCCTTAAGGCCAGTTTCATCATGCCCTGCCATAAGTCAGTATATCCCTCCTGGGCTTAAGCTAGTTGGAGATTGGTTTCTATCCCTCGCACCAAACCATCTAACACAAAAGACAACCTTCTCTGGGATATCAAACTTCCTGAAGGGATACCCACCCACAAAGAAAGAATAATGAAAATTCTATCATTGATAATGAAGGCTTTAAATTAGCTTTAAAATTTTATTTTAAAACAATATTCCATGGTGCCTGTTATTAGAATTAAAACACAATAGCCTTCTGCTTTGCCTTAGGACACTGAGGGCTCAAAATATTTTTGGCCAATTAATCAACTGTCAAGGCAACTTCTGAATCCATCTTTCAAGTATCATCTGACTTTGAAACTAAGTAAGAATTTCTCAAAAAGTTGATGTTCATTCATATTTGTTCACTGTTTTTAAAGATACATGCTACTTAATTAGTTATTCCTTTCACAGCTTAGTGGCCTCAGGACTCTCTTACAAGTGAACAAGCCAGCTGTGTCGAAACAGTTTTATAGGAAACATAGGCCTGTTTCCCATCCTCTATTTTGTAAAATTATTTCATCATTTATTTACCAAACGTTCCATCAATGAAAAAACACTAATGGCTCCACTAATGGGTGGGGAGAGGAAGGTGGGTACTCATGAGATTTAGGAGCTAGTCTGACCCAAGAAAACTCAGCCAGTACACACAGCAACTGTTCTAATTCAATTTCTCAGGACTGTTTTCATTCAAATTGACTGTGCTACCTACCTGAAGGGCCAAAACAATCTAAGACAAGAAACATTCTTCCCACTCAACTTGATCTATTTCACAAAAGTCTTCCACACAAATACTGAAATCTGATAGAGCACAATGCAGAAGTAGAACATTATTAGTAAAAACCAGGGCTGGGTACCTCTGTTTTTACAGTTAAATTGTCCAGTCAGTTCAATATTAAGAGACCTGATTCTGTCTCACTCTTGTAAATATCTGTAGGTTGTGTTCTATACAGGTGAGTACATATGGTGGTGGTTATGCACGTTTTCAGGTGTTTGACCACCTGAGTTTTCATATTGCCTCTGCTAGTAAAAATAGCTTAGGTGGACATGTGCAAGTTGCTCAATCTTGGTTTTCTTTTCCTTTTTTTTTTTTCAAAATGGGGATAATGAAAATCACCATGCATATTAATTTCATAAGGCTTAAATGAGACAATATGTGAAACAATGTGGGTAGGTCTCAGTAAATGTTAATGCATTGCTATTAGAATTGGAAGGTCAGGTTGTGAAGTCTGATTGGGTAAGAGCTGGTATCTTGCCTTTGTTTTTTGCCTGGTTTCTGGTTACTCTGTTGCTAAACAAAGATACTAAAACCCATTTCATGGGGTTGTAGTGATGATATGTCTGACATGGTATTTGGCACAGAGTAAATGATAGTTACTATAATTCTTGTTTTTATTCTGCATTATACAAGTGAGTTTAGTACTAGGCTTAGAGAATTGCATTGGGAAGTGGAATATAAAGAAAAGGGGTCAGGATTCCAGGATCCTGGATTTAAAGATCAGTTGGGATCTTACTTTTTTAATTTTTTTGGTCGAGAGAGAGAGAGAGAGAGAGAGAGAGAGAGAGAGAGAGAGAGAGAGAGAGAGAATCCTAAGCAGGCTCCACACTCAGCACACAGCCTGATGCAGGCTTGATTCCATGACCCTGGGATCATGACCTGAGCCAAAAATCAAGAGTTGGACTTTCAAACGACTGAGACACCCAGGTGCCTGAATCATACTTGATCTATGTATTGTGTCCAGGTATCTTATCAGATGTCTGTCCCTAGACCACAGGGTATAGTGAGTTCCTTGGTTGTTTAGTACTGAAGAGGGACTCTGTAATGTTGAGGGGCTTTCAGAATAATCACATGTGGGCATATTTTATTAAGCTTCCCACCTGGCAGTCCATCTAACTCACTGATAAATTCTATAGGCATATTTTACCTACCTTCTGGATCAGAGACTCAATTATTTAACTAATTATCTTAAAAGCCCCATGAAGAGAACAAAGCCACCAAATATACTCATTTTCTACTTATTTTTGACTTATAAGTGGAATCATTCATAAGTTGGAAGGCAGAGAAAATGCAGTCCATCTCGCTCACTCGCTCCATAGTAAGGTTTCATTCTAGTCAAAATTGGGGATAATTATACCATTATTAAAATAACAGACGTAGATTTTAAAATAAGCTTGCTGGTTTAGTGTGACTTTAGTTATTTCAACTATTTAAATGCCACCCAACCTTTTAAAGTGATATATTTGGTTTGTTTGAGACTTCAGATCTTATTTAATGAAACAAAACAACAAGGCAACGATCAATTAGAAAAACAAGCAATCAGATTACGTAACCGTCTGCTGTGGTGCTTCTCAACAGAGGGCAATTGTATCCCCAGGGGACATGTGGCAATGTCTGGAGATGTTTTTGTTGTCATAAGCATATGTGTGTGTGCGTGTGTGTGCGCACGCACACGTGCACGCCCACACTACTGGCATTAGTGGGTAGAAGCCAGTGATGCTGCTAAATATTGTATGATGCACAGCATGGCCCCCACAACAAAGAATTATCTAGTCTGAAATACCAATGGTATCAAGGTTGAGAAAACTTGGCCTAATTTTGCGGCTGTTGTAACTCTTCACTTTCATTGGGTCCACTTGATTATACATTTGAGAATCTCATGGAAGCTTGTCTTCTCTGTCCAGAAAATTCATACACCCACATATTTTTATATACAAATTAGGTGGAGGGTCCACTGATCCTTTCTCTTAAATCTTTCCCACTGGCTCTAAATTGAGATTCTCTGCTTTTAGACATAAGAATCTTTACCACAATCTCAAATTCATTACTAAAAGAACAGAGAAGATTATATAACAGGTTGTGCAATAGAGTAAGATACACATTCCCCCCCCCCCCCCAGTCAAAAATCCCAATTGAACTGGGATTCAGTTTTGGGTAAATAATTCAAGCTTGTTGAATTAAAGTTCTTCCTCTCTAGAATGGGCTTGGTGATATCTCCCCTAAGCAATACTGGTGTTATAGGTCTCAAGCTTTTGTATAAAAGGGTTAGGAATAGAGTGGAATGACCGTGCTCACCAATATCTCACCCCCTCCCCACTTTTTATTGTACTTTCATAAAGAAGGCACACATAAACATAACAGATGCAATTTTATCAACTACCTGCTATGAGCCAGACCCTATCAGCTACTTGGCATGTGTTATTTCTAATCATCACAAAAGCCCTGCAAGATATAACCTTGCATTTATTATAATTACTTTAAATGAGTAAACTGGGTCTTAAGGAGGTTAAATACATTTCTCAAGGTCTCATAACTCCTACCTTTTGGATTCAAATTCTCCTTCCCTTTACATGTGTTTATCAGCGCTTTTGTAGGAAGAGTCTTGGTTATTTAAGATTCGTTTCAGTAGAGTGACACGTGCACCCACACACTAATAATAATGATAAACACAGATCTGCTGACTGAAAGGTCAGCTGTGATGATGTATATAGTGAAACTTGAGGGAGGATGATAAAGGACAGCTATTGACCAATTGTTAGTTTTTGACAGCCCACAAGTGGAAGTAGACTGGAGGTTATTAGAACAGAGTTTTTCAGGAAGAGGCGTTTACCATGGTAGGATGGAGGTATTTGGCTTTTCCACATATGCCCTGTGAAGGTGAAGTAAGGGTCACACTTTGAAAAGTGGGGTAATTGATAAGAAGCACCTAGGTTCTGAGCAGAGGGCTCTAATTCTTCTTCTAGTGAGTCTGGAGCAGGAGCTGATATATTTGTGCACTCCTAGGGTTCACACTACTGCTGTCCTCCTAGGGCTGAGTCTTTACAGAGAGAGTCCGGAAACCAGGGTGGTCAAGGAACAAGTCCACAGCCATTTGTGGGAAAGCATATTAGTTTGCCACTTGGGATTCTTTTTTTTTAAATTTTTTAAGTTTTTTTTTTAAATGTTTATTCATTTTTGAGAAAGAGAGAGCACAAGTGGGGGAGGGGCAGAGAGAGAGGGAGACACAGAATCCGAAGCAAGCTCCCAGCTTCGAGCTGTCAGCACTGAGCCTGATGCGGGGCTTGAACACATGAACCATATCATGACCTGAGCCAAAGTCAGACGCTTAACTGACTGAGCCACCCAGACGCCCTCTGGGATTCTTTTTTAAAGAATAGGTAGGGGCATCATTCTGGAACCCAGGTTTTAACTCTCCATTTTCCAGTAGTGTAACAAAATACATGATATATGGATAGAACGTAATATCCAAATAAAATTCAACCTAACTCAACTAAAATAGACTGTACTTCCTTCCCTTTGTGTAGGGAAAGGAATTTTTCAAGGACTTTTTAGGAAAAAAAAAAGAAGAAGAAACGTTAAGATTTAAAAATCTTTTAAAGATTTGGAGTGGAGACCCACTCTTCCTCCAAGATCCAGCTAAAATGTAACCTCCACACGAAGCCGTCCCTGACCTACGTTGTCTTTTCTATGCTCCTTTATACACATCTCTCTAACAGCATTCGCACACTGTATGGTAATTGCTTCTTTCTCATCTTCAATCTCACGGAATGAGCACCTTTAAATACCCAACTCCTACTCCGGTGCTTAGCCCAAAAGAGCTGATCTGTGTATGTTTTTCAGTAAGTAAATGGGTGAGTGATCGTTAATTTTCCAGTGATGTATACAGATGTAGTCAAACTCCCAAACGCTCAAAAGGAATTAAAAATCAAAACACCCCCAGGGCCATCTCAGACCATCACAGCAGGCCCAAATGAATGATTTTCCTCTTCCTATTACTGCCACTTCTCCTCTGCATATTTATAACACAGAATCAGAGAACCCTGCTTACCATTTTTCCAATCATCATTACGTATGGGCCCAAATACTTGTTCACGCCGAAGATGTCTAGTAGACGGATGTACCAATAAATGATGTTCACACAATAGATGACCCTCCCATCACTCCTGAAGGGCTGGTCTTGGAGACGAAGGATCATTCCCACAGAGAACAAAAGGATGGCTATTAGGTCTGTGACATTCCAGTACTCCTGCAGCCACACCTTTACTTTCTGTAGCAACTTCCCTGGCTCTGACATCAGGATCTAAAAGACAGGAAAAGAGGGCGGGGTTAGGTCTGGTTTCAGTCCACATTTTAGGTCCAGTTGGAAAACGCTTGGTCTGTTAGTTGACATCAGTAGCTTGTTTTGTTTACCTGTGTTTACTTGAATATTTGCATGCTATGAATATACCACCGAGCTAAGCTCAGACCAGGAAGATACAAGCGTTCCAGAGGCAAACAGAAGCAAGAAGTTTGATCCTTTGGGTTGCCTTACTATCCTAAGATACCCATTAGGGTTTTGCTCTGAAATGACAGATTCCTGATACACTGCAAATATCTGAAATTCCACTCCATCTCAGTAAAGAGTGCCACCATATTGAGTTACTCAGACCACCAGGGAGGACTCCTTCATTCTTCTCATCGCATCCATATAATCTGCATCAATATCACCTCTATTTCTAAATACAATCTGATCCAACCACTGCTCACCACCACCCGCTGTTGCCATCGTACTCTCAGTCCTACCACATCACCTAGATGATTGCAACAGCCTTCTGACTGGTATTCCTGCCACCATCGGTGTCTACTCTCCCTCAACCCATTCTCTAACTAGCACACAGAATGATCTTTAAAAACTGAAGCCGTGATCTGGGTGGTGATTACACACAGTTGTATGGGTAAACAGAATGAGTTTATTTTCTTATAAATAAGAATGAGTTTATTATTTTCCTATGAGTTGTTTATTTTCTTCCAGGTAAATTATACCACAATCTAAAAAAGAGAGCGATTTGAGAGATGTATGAACAACAACAACAACAAAAACTAAAGCAAATTGTGATAAATGAATATTTCAATCTCCCGATGGCTTCCAATACACACAGAGAAAGACCCAAACTCCTTACGGTGGCTTCATTTCACAGCCCACCACATTCCCCCCATTCCACACCTACGGACATAGCGGCTCATTATATGCTCGGGACATTTGCACTTGTTCCTTCTGGTGGGCATTTTCTTCTCCCAGAATTTTACATGTTTTGCTCCTCCTCATCCTCAAGGTCTCTGCTCTAATTTCCCTTTCTTAGGAAGATCTTCCTTGACTATCCTACCTGCAGGGGCCTCCACATCCCTGTCACTTGCTAATGTATTACCCTATCTTCGGTTTTGAAGAGTTTGTCACTCTATGAAGTTAACTTCTGTATGCAGGTAAACATGTTGTCTGTGTTGGTCTACCCACCTATCATCTCTACTAGACTGTAACTCTGAGGCACACCCTTTGGGCCCCAGGGCCTGTTACATAACAGATTCTCAATTAAATGTTTGTTGACTGACTGCTACATATCATTAGGTACTGGGTAGGGCTCTGACTTACCTCAAATCTAGAGGGGCCTTTTTGCTGCCACACAGAGGCTCTATGAAACGCATAGTTGGAGAGTGGGTCCCACTGGTCCGACACCACAGCTTGTCCCCGGATGTGAGGAGCCAGGGAGGCTGGCCTATAGAGGCTGCGTAGCTGGGTCTTTGGGTTTACCCGGAGACTTCAATCTCTTTGAGCCATCACCCAACTCGGAATCTCCTCTCAAAAGAGAGGAAAGCAAAGACAGGGGACAGGGTCTAATCTGCAGCTGTTTATTTGCATCCTCTTGTCCCCTTTAATGGTTTGCCGTGACCTGAAATACTTAAGGAAGGGAGGTCTTAGTAAGTCAGGACGAGGGCTTGGAATGCTGTGCGAGATGCCAGAGCCAGCTGGTAGCCTCATTCTTCCTCCTCTGTAGGGCTACACTCACCCCTAAACCCCAGGCCAGGGTTTCTTGAGCGGGCATCAGAATCACCTAGGGGCTGGTGAAAACACGATGGCCGCGCCCTACGCCTGGAGTTTCTGCTCCAGTAATGCCTGCTGTGAGGCTGGAGAGTTTACATTCCTAACAAGTTCTCAGGGCAAGCTGGGGTCCACAGGTTGAGAGAAGCACTGTCCTCCCCGTCAGGGACTCCTGCAGCTGACGTCGTCCTGGCGGTTTCTCACACCGCTGCGTCTTAGCTAGGGAAAACTCCCTGCGTGTGGGCAGGGGGGCGGAGGGGAAATGCCTTGGAGTTTTTCTACCCCTGCGTCCACTTTCCTACAACTGGTCAACAGAGATTGATAGCATCAGTTTCTAAACTGTGGAAATATTTCTGTGAAATCCCAACGTAAGAAAAAAAAGGTGGGGGGGAGGTCAAAGGCTGAGAGGCTAGGGTGAAGCAGGAACGCAGGTACCCGGGCCCTAAAGCTTCTCCCACCGGCTCTGGGCCAGCCGCGACCCTCTGCTCTGAGGGGGCGTGGCCGCAGAGTGGGCGCGACCGCAGGAGTGGGCGTGCCCTCGCGCCGCGGCCAGGTCTGGCCCTCGCGGGGTTGCCGGGAGGAGGGTCCGGGCGGGAGAACGTCCGCCCACGCACGGTGTAAACAGTTCCGGTCGCTTGAGGGATCCCCGCGGCTTGTTTTGGTGACTGCGCGCGGAAGTATGTGGTGCTGGGAATGGGAGGGCCGCCTGTGAAACCACAAAGCCCCGCTCGTATATCCCTGAAGGCCAGGAAGCCTACGGAGATTTCCACGTGTCCGGGATCTTGCGTGCCTGCGCCCTACGCCAACGCGGAGGCGGGACCTGTGGGGTCCGCAGCCCCTGGGCGGTTGAGCTTCCTCAGCGGGTCCGGGACCTGGGGTGGGGGTGTGGGGTGCGGCCAAGCCAGGCTGACAAGGAAAAGATCGCCCACGAAGGCGGTGGGGGCCTCCCCGCGCGGCCTCCTCCGGAGCCAGGACTCCTGGGATGACCCCCTGCTGACCCGACCCTGCAGAGCCCGGGCCACTGTTACATGCCGCCTCAGGAGAAATGGATATCCAGGCCGGGAGGTTCCTGGCAGCCCGCCTGCTTGGCAGCCTCTTCCAGAACAGTCCACGGAGTACAGGCTGCTCCCTGTCTTCTTCCAGCCTCGTCCCTGGAGGGATTCCAGTCTCCCTGCGCGAGTCTTTCCCTTTTCTGCTTATCATGGGGAAGTAATATGCATCTGGGCGTTAAATCACAGGAGAGGAGCTAGCACTGAACAGCACCAGAGCCCTTAGCGGTAGCAGGCCTCCGTTGTCAGAGCGCTACACAAAGAGCACTGCAAATTTATTACAGCTTTTTCAGTTTACCAATGGGAAATCACAGCCGTGCTCAGGAAGTAGAAGGCATTGTGAATGGGGAGGCCGAACAGTACACAACTAGTTAGAACAAGGCCAGGCAGGGCATCCATTAAAAAGAATATCCAGCTTTTTATAAAAAGGGACTAGTGCACACCTCCAAACTCTCAGCATGGGGACATGCTGATTAGAATTTAAGTGTCCCCGAAGCAGTTTAAAAACCCCAAAGAAGGGCTCTGAATGTATTTTAAGAGATTTTTTTAAATGATCCCAGTATGACGGCATCTAATAGATACTGCATCCTTTTCTCTGAAAGAGAACTAAAACCTAAGAGACTAAGGGTATTTTAACCTGTTGGTAATGAAGGCAAGGGTGAATTTGTGGATTTGTAGGAATCCATTTTTGTATGGATCCCGATGTATTTTCTCACTCACTGTAGCTTTGGGAGTAGGATTGTTCGAGAGCTCTTGAAGGTGCAGTGGACTTGACAGAGAGTAATTCTTCCAGAAAAGACCTGCCCTGATGACTGTAGTTCCAGGGGGAAATGCAGAAGAATCATCACACAAGCGTGCCTTCCCTACAGCGTAGGGAATGGGTTGGTGGAGCGCGTTGAGCAGAGTTGCAGAGCCCTCTGGTGGACGTTCGCTTGACCACATTCATTTTAGCAGCTCAGACTGGGAAGGCCCCTGACTCTGGCTTTGAACTTCAAGCAAGTCATATGGGGGGGTGGGGTTAACAAGGTGGGGATGTGGGGCGTAGAGAGGGGCCCACACCCCCAACCCGAAGGACAAGAAATATATTCAGCCCACCTCAGTGATTCCTAGGGTTGGTGGAGAGGCTGGTGCTCAGCACATGCATAATAAATGTTGAGAAGGAATAAAGTGGAGGATAAATTAATGAATGGAAGCGTAGTTCCTTCTACAGCTGCTGAAATGCATTTGGAGAATCATAGGTATTGGATGATAGTGCCAAAGAGACCCAGAGTAAGGGGTTGCAATGGGAGTTAAAAGTGGAAAAATGGGAAAATTTGAAAACTCTTGTTTATAGGGTCGAGGAAAGAGACGTGTAAAGTGTCGAAGACAACTCTTCTTGGGAAAGAGATCTGTTGGCAAAAGCTAGAGCAAACCCCGAGCAGGCGTGAAGTGATGACCCTATAAAACACACACTATGACGCCTCCCCAGGTTTGCCACCGGCCCTCGAGGCCGAGTCCATTATTTCTGTGCAGCATAGAGAAAACGGTTTCTGGCTTAATTTGGATCCCTAGCATCGCCCCTCCCTTCCACTCACAAAGGTAACCGACCACTGTTTTTCTCCTATGTTCTCCTTTATGAAAGCAGTTACCTCTCTCATCTTCTCTATCCCCAGGGTGAATATGTACGAAATGACAATCCATTCCTGCGTGGAAGGCCAGCGCTCCATCTTCACTAACACGATATAGTTGAAGAGCATCAAGTATCCGATGTACGCCAGCTGTAAGGAAACACAATACAGTGTTCTGGCTACGGAGACCCGGGAGCCCGGCCCTTGGGCAAGGCCGCTGCATGGCAGAACAGAGCAAGGTCAGCAAGCAGGACTCAGAATTCACAACAGAATGAACTTCAAGGCTTTAAACTATTCAAAGAATTTAAGAAAATGACTATAATATTTGAAATAATGTGATGTGCTATCTTCCTTTTGTCCCTTACATGTGTCCCTGGGTCCAGTACTTTGCCTTTACTTCTGTGCCATGATGCATCCTTTTTGTTTGGCTATTACCGTTTCTTGTGTCTTTCTGGCTAAAAAGGGGACCTCTTCTCTCAGTGCTACTCTTGTTCATGCATAAGCCTCAGGTTCTTTTTTTTTTTTTTCTTTTTAAGTTTATTTCTTTATTTTGGGAGAGAGAGAGAAAATGAGTAGGGGATGGGCAGAGACAGAAGGAGAGAGAGAATCCCAAAGAGGTGGGGCTGGATCCGAGGACTGTGAAATCACAACCTGAGCTGAAATCAAGTGTCAGACACTCAACCGACTGAGCCACCCAGGCGCCTGGAGCCTCAGGTTCTTGAACTAGGGCACACGGTGGATTTGTGCCTAATGAATGCCAGGTAGGTGAAATGTCTGCAGGAAGGAAAGGAAGGCACATACTATACTTGTAAACTGGTCAAACCAACATAAAAATAGACTGGATTTTATCTTGAAGTCCCACTTGAATTGTTTTCTGAGTTAATGTCTTCTTTTTTCTCCTCCTACCTTAATGAGCTTGGCTTAGCAGTGCCCTGGGAGGATTTTATCCATTTTCTATTGCAACACCTCCCCACCCTATCCAAGTTGGGATATTCCTCCCTGGTTTCTGCTTCTTTGAAAGAAAACAAGAGAAGATAAAACAATTTATAGAAAGGAATGGGTCCCTGTAGCCAACTATGGCTTGGAGGGGGGCCTAAGCCTCATGGGGCTCTGGCCCCAGAGGCTGAATCCCGATAGCACTGGCTGAGGTGCTGGGTGTCCGCTGAAAACCCCTGGGGGCTCAGGTTTAGTGACTGTCACTGGAGGACTAGGTTATGTCTAGATGAGTGCGTGGAGTGTAGGAGGGCTGGTGGGGTTCTTGTGTCAGGGCCCGCGGAACCTCTGGAGAAAAACTCCCCCTCGGGGAAATGGCATAGGAGCTCAACCTTCTCTAGGCAACGCTTCAAGCTGAGTAAGGCGCTCGCTGGCTTTCGGGGCCCCGGGGGCTGTGAGCAGGAAGTGAGAGCGGGTTTATTCCTGTCTGCACTCTTCAGAGCCCACAGAGCAAAGAATAGGACACAGTGTGGGCAAAAGGGTGGAGGCCTTGGAGATACAGTGTGACTCTGGAGCCCTGCAGGCACCTTAGCAGGTGGGGAAAGGTACAGCCTGACTGCGAGACAGAAAGGGGAACTGGCGGCCCCACAGAGCTCGAGAAACGTTCCTTTCTCTGCTAATGGGGCCGCTCGCTGTCTTTCTTCCTTCCTTTCCTTTTTTAATAAAATGGATACATAGATTCTGAATAGGAGTCAAAGGTATTTTTAAAGCCCCTATGATGACGCATTTACAGACACAACCATATAATTTCTGGTCTCTTGCATGGTGAACATATGTCAGAGTTCAGTGAGGTCAGGAGCGGAAGCATGAGGGCAGCTGTGGAGAGGCTGTTCCTTCTCCACCTGACACCTCAGGGATGCGCTCTTGTCTACTCACCCCTTCAGGGATTGTCACTTAACAAAATTTTAACTTTTTTTTTTTTTTTTTTTGAGAGAGAGACAAGGTGTGAGTGGGGGAGGAGCAGAGAGAGGGAGACACAGAATCCAAAGGAGGTTCCAGGCTCTGAGCTGTCCACACAGAGCCCGACGCGGGCTCAGACTCACGAGCCTGGAGATCATGACCTGAGCCGAAGTCAGACACTTAATTGACGGAGACACCCAGGTGCCCCTCACGGACTGTCACTTTAATCCACACCTCGGCCCCCACTCCTTCCCTCTGGGGCTGTTAGCACAGTGTGGAAACCTCACCTGAGGCATCTGCTCTACTTGAAATTACGTGGGATACTGTTTAAAATGCAATTTGGTTCATATGGTTCCTGTTTACCGTTATACACGGGCATCCACTCTCGGTCCCCACGAGTACTGTATTTCACAAGACACAGCAGACTTCAATAGCGAAACTCTAAAACATATTCTCAGCCTCCTTCTGGCCTGAAATCCTTCTTTCTGATTGCTTCCTTTTGTTTGTTGGATCATATTTATTGCTTCTAGGGGAAATGAGTCTCTCTAACTGCCCTGGTTTTTATTATTTCACCCAATTCATTGTGACACATTCCAAAGAACTATCTTCTCTTGTCACACGCAGGCCCAGTGACACCCACACAATTCTTCCAGAACCTCTGCATTTTAGTATTTAAGCATCTCTTCCAACCTGCCTCTGTCCTCCGAATACAGGTTTAGTGTATTGGTTTGGCTGAAGGAATGTAGATGCAGTCAGGGAAACTTGGATTTAAATCCTAGCTCGAGTATTTCCAAGCTGTATCATTTTGTGTACATCAATGCACCTGCCTGGGCCTCCATCCTGTGAAATGGAGACGAGGGCTACTGACCTTACAGAGCTTTTGGAAGGATGGGGGGGGGGGGGTGAGGTGGGGGGGGGTTGGAGAATACATATCTATCTCCCTTTTTAAAAAATGTTTATTTATTTTTGAGAGAGAGGTGGGGGAGGGGCAGAGAGAGAGGGAGACAGAGGATCTGAAGTGGGCTCTGTGCTGACAGGAGACAGCCCGATGCAGGGCTCGAACTCATGAACCGTGAGTTCACCACCTGAGCCGGAGTCAGACGCTTAACTGACTGAGCCACCCAGGCGCCCCTGTATCTAGTTCCTAACAGTTGTAGAGGCCAAATGAATGGTGGCTAAAATAATTATTTGCTTCTTTTTTCAAGCAACTTCCATTCCTCATCTCCTCTTACCTCAGTACTTGTTTCCTTTTGATCTGGTTAACTAGCCATACCTCTCCTTTTTTATTTATTTTTTAAAAAAAAATTTTTTTTTTCAACATTTATTTATTTTTGGGACAGAGAGAGACAGAGCATGAACGGGGGAGGGGCAGAGAGAGAGGGAGACACAGAATCGGAAACAGGCTCCAGGCTCTGAGCCATCAGCCCAGAGCCCGACGCGGGGCTCGAACTCACGGACCGCGAGATCGTGACCTGGCTGAAGTCGGACGCTTAACCGACTGTGCCACCCAGGCGCCCCAATACCTCTCCTTTTTTAAATTGCCCTCCTTACTGCTTATGCTTCTTCCACGATCAGCCTGTTATTTGTTATTATTATTTTTTTTTGACAGAGCCAGTGAGTGGGGGAAGGACAGAGGGAGAGAAAGAGAATCTGAAGCAGGCTCCAGGCCCAGCACGGAGCTCGACGCAGGGCTTGATCTCACAACCTTGGGATCATGACCTGAGCTGCTATCACGAGTTGGACCCTCAGCCCCTTGAGCCACTCAAATGCCCCTCAGCCTCTTCTTTAAATCCAGTTACTCTATAATGCGTTTCTTTCCATGTTCAAGCTATAATATAACATTTTGGGACAACTCTCAAAATATAGACTTCCAAAAATATGACTTTAAACATGTTTAAATGGCACAACAGAGGACTGTCTGCTGTCTGAGAAGCAACCTATCTTAGAACTCACCAACATTCATGGGGTCTAGCTACAGATTACCTTAACATGACATGCTTTAAAATTGTGTGTGTCTACACACATATATTCTGTAAGCTTTAACAAGTTGTGTGTAGAATGTCAAAACTTTGAACAGAAACATAACCTCATGATGCTTATTTAAGTCAGTAGGCATCCTCTAAGGATTTGCATTTTATTTGCTCATATATTTTTTTTATACATTTTCCATTAACCAAGATGCTCAACTCCCAAACTATGCAATGAAAGCACCAGAGCTTTCTTCAGGTTGTGTGGATCCCTGGTGAGCTTTCTCCTCCTGCCCCTGGAGGGGTGGGGGGCACAGTGGTGTTCAAACAGAGGCAGGAGTCTGTCCATGCTGGAGAAGCCCAGAGCATATCCCTTGCCCTCTGACTTGGTTCCTCTTTTATAACTTGCAACGGCATCCTTTCCAGCTGGGCACTTGAAATGACTCTCATCACAGACCAGATCTGGGAGCCAGCTGGATCCCTGCCTCCTTTCTTCTTGGAACAGAAGAGGACCCAACCTGGCCTTCTGGAAACTTGCTAAGATATGGAAGTGAACTTATGTGGAAATGAGGTGTGTTCCCTCTTTCAGAAACTTGGGAGTGTACACAGAAGGAGATATTTTTGGAAACCAGAGTGGGAAATACTCTTATAGGAAGGAACACATCCGAAAGCAAATGGGAGGTTTGATCTAAAGCGAATTTTACTGTTAAGCATCTCTGGGGAGGAGACTTAAAAATCTGGCATTCCTCATCTCCATGCACTTCCTCGAGGCCTAGGCTTTGTAAACACACAGCTATGGATTTCTGGAAGTCATTATGTAAACACTAACAACATGACTGGGGTGTCCAGTCCAATGGGTTTGCTGAGTCTACCGTCAGCCGTGCAGAAGGGAGCCAGACACACAGGCTCCACCTCTCGGAGGCATCTGATACGAGGAGAGCAGTGTGTCCCAAGCTTCCTGGACTATAAGACTCACTTGGGGAGCTTGTTAAACATATAGCCTCTTCAGCAACTCCTTGGAGATTAGATTTCATGGGTCTGTGATAGGGCCACGATGTGCATTTCTAACAAAATTCTTTATCATCAAAGAAGTTTTGGAAAAAAATACTGGGCCTTCTGTCTGGGGCAGTGGTTCTTAACCCTGGCTACTCATTACAACCACCTGGGTCCTTTGAAATAGCGTGAAGCTTTGGTTGTGCCCAGACCAATGATGTCAGAATCTCTGAGAATAGAGAACCCAGGTACCTTAAAAAAAATTTTTTTAATAGATAAATAGGTGGATTACATAGAACCCAGGTGGTGTTGTTTTTTAAAGAGCTCCAGGCGATCCCAATGTGTAGTCAAGACTGAAAACCACTGTCCAAGACATTTGTGACTTAAAAGCATCTTGGCCAACAAATTGTCACAGCTGAATAAATGGGGACTAAGGGAATCAAGGAAATAATGTTAATGCTGAACAATGATCAAGAAAAGAGAAGAGAGAGATGTCTTAGAAAGATAGGACAAATGAGTCTCGTATTTGTAAAGGTGATAGGCAATTCTTTATACTATTATTTCTATTAGTTCTTTTATGCTCTAGATAAGGAGTTAGCAAATTTCTTCTGTAAAGGACCACAGAGTTCATTTTTAAGGCTTTCAGAGCCTGACAGTCTTTCTATAGCAAGTAATTGACTCAACAGTTGTTAGTACAAAAGCAGTCAGATTATTGGTAAACGAATGAGTTTGGTTGTGTTCCAATAAAACTTGATTTATGGACACTGAAGTGTGAGTTTCATATAATTTTCATGTATGATGAAGTATTCTTCCTTTGATTTTATTTCAATTTTAAAAATGTAAAAACCATTCTTAGCTCACAGTCCACAATAATAGGCCTGGATCTGGGACTTGATTTGGCCTGTGGGAATATAGTTTGCCAAGCCCTGTTCTAGGCTGGGGTAATTGAGGCATCCTGGTATAAAAGGAAGGACAGAAGTGGGTGTAAAATGTAGTAAAATTATCTTTTTTTTTTTTTTGGTAAAATTATTACCTTGATAAAACTATTAAATTAGGGAAAATATATGTAAAGAATTTATAACAGTGCCTCACAGTAGGTGTTCAAAAAATGATATCATCACTATTGGGTGGATGGATGAATAAAAACACGGACTATTGCCATGCAATGTGACTAGCCTAGGAATAAAAACAGTTACATTTATATTGTGCTTACACGTTCCAAGCACTGTTCTAAGTGCTTTACATATTTTAACACATTTAATCTTTACTAAACCCTACAAAGTAGGTACTATTATTATCCCCATCTTAAGGAATCTTGGCACAGAGTGCTAAAGTAACTTGTTTGAGGTCACACAGTAATACTAAGGGGCCCAGACAGGATCTCTGCTCAGCCTGTCTTACCCCAAAGTCCATGCTTGTCACCCACTAAGTTGTTTCCTGCAAGGTAAATTTAATATCTGCATAAAATATATAAATGGAAATTATTTTTGCACGTCTTAATTTTTTCGGGGGAGAATTATTTTCTATTTTTAGTATTCACAAACCTGAATTTTTACTGCACTAAAAAAATCTAATATTTATACTTCAATTATATCTTCTTTTAAGACCATAGTTTACAACAGTAGTTTTCACCTGGTAGCAAAGTAAGTCCATAAAGGGACATTTGGCAATGTCCAGAGACATTGTGGTTGTCATACGTGGGGGCTGGAGAGTGCTCCTGGCATCTAGTGAACTGAGGCCAGGGGTGCTGCTGGACATGGTACAGTACACAGGACAGTCCTCCTAAGCAAAGAATTTTTCTGCGCCCCATGTGAACAGTGCTGAGGCTCAGAAAGCCTCACTGAAAGGCAGCGTTAAGTGTTGGCATATGGGACCACACGCATGCACAGAAACACCTCATCTGGTCATTTGAGTCATCTTGGCCTCAGACTAGGATTTTCCTTTGCTGACTAAGGTGCCTGGTGGGTAGCTGGTTGTGAGAAAGGCCAAAAATACAGACACCTGTCCCTCATCTGGCACAGCGCCACTGTGACTGGAGAGAACCAGAGATGACCTGGGGGAAGCTCACCTTCATGAAAAACAGAAGTAGGAAACCAAGAGTCTAGCCATTTCTATCATATCAAGAGGCTATTTCAGGGACAAGATTTCATCCTGTGAAGACAAAATATTTGCAGGGTGCGCACGGAACAATCTCCACTGTGACTGTAGTTACTTCGAGTAGTTTTTGCTGCTTTGGTTGGCATGTTGTTTCATCATGTCTGAACAAGAAAGGCTGTTTGATGACACTAGCAGATTGGGAGTAGTTACACACTTAGGCTACCCACCTTTAGTGGCGTTACTTTGAAAACTCTGCTCAGCCCTTACCCTTCAAGTGTTCCCTACCCCCAGGATTGGCATCTAAAATGGGCAACTCCGATCCAGCGCTCATCCATCCAGAACACACGAGTGTTTTATAAAATGACATCTATTTTTTTGCCAGACTCATACTCGTCCCACCTCTATTTCTGTTAGTTCTCACTTTTACCATTTCCTTTATTTTCTGCAAGGAGGAGAAATGCAGAAGCTGTAGAAGCCGCCTCACAAACTCCACACGTCTTACAGAACTCTTGGGAAAAGCTTTCATCCCTGCCTGTGTGATCCTTATATTATGACTCACAGAGGAAACCACAAGGGTGCAGGTGAAATTGACATTGGCTCTTTGTGGTCACCCATTAGGAAGAAGAAAAAGGAAGATGCTTACAGTGTAGAACCAGAACTTCACAATGGGTGCATTGTAGAATTCATAGATTTTTCTGCCCAGGGGGATTAACCGGTGTCTGCTCTGAACTTCCTCTTCATCCTTCTTTCTGGAAGACTCCCCATTGTTTCGTCCCAGCATCGCCTACAGTGGAAGAGAATCGACACCATCATTGCAGGGCTCTGGAGAGCATGCGATTCAATGTGCTCATTTTACACATCAGGAATGCATGCTCACAGAACCTAAGGGTTTTATCCAAGGTCCCCAGAGATTCACAGGTTGTGCCTTCCCTAGGTGTGCATTTGCGTCATATATAGAATCAAAGGTATGTGCCTGGGATGGAAGGTCTTAGGGATATCTGTTACCATTATCTTCTCTTCTGCCATGGGAGCTCTGGAAGATTCCATAATGGAAGATACCAGAGTTCTGAGAGGAGAAAGAGCATAGCCTCGGAAGGCCAGGAATCTCTTTTCTTTCCACCCCCTCCCCATAGTAGTGAGACAGGCAGATTTGGGTTTGAATTCTATCTACTCATGCTAATGACTCTTAAGTAAAAACAAACAAATAAACAAACAAACACACTGGACCAGTAATATCTAACTTACCCAAAGGTTACGAGTATTAGAGAGGTTATCTGAAGTGCCTGGAGCTTAGTTAGGTTAGAAACCTCTCCTCAACCCTTAGGCATAAACCTTGGTTCCCTGATCTCAAACTTCATAAAACCCAAATTACTGCTGGGATTAGTTTCATGGCGACCTCTAAGCACAATGCCTTCCTCTGCATGGGAGATTCTGCTGGGTGGGACTAGAAGTCAGGCCTGACCTGGAGAGGCCTCATCTCCAAGCTGTTGGAAGTTTCCTTACGAATCGAATTATTTCCTTCTCACCCATGTCAACAGCAGTGGCAAAAATGACAATAAAACATCACAAAAAAGGCAGACTTTGAGAAAAGGCAGATGCATGCCTGTCTGGGTAGGAAGTGGCAGGATGAGTCAAATATGGCTGAAGATCCTACTGGTGAAGAGTTCCAGACTTTGAGTCATTCAGAAGGAGGACCGAATCCTCTCTTGGATGCTCAGAATCCATGGCACCCGGGGTAAATCTTTTAACCGCTCTGAATCTTAGTTTCTTTATCTTTAAATTGGAGGTAATAATGGCACCTGCTATAGGATTGGTCTACAAATAAATAAGCATTTGGCACTTAATAAGTGCTCTGTGTATACTAGCTAGTGTTTAGTTACAATGAACTGAGACTTTTCTTGGATAGTCTTGACGAAAATAATCTGGTTGGGAATTTCTCGCCAGGAAAAAGAAAAGTGTTATTAGGGCTCTATTATAGCATAATTTCTTGACTTTAATTGTTTTGGTATTATTCTAAGACAAGGCTAGTTCTACCATGTTTTGGAAATGAGATTTTTATTAAGTGTAAGAACAGGGCAAATCCTTCTAACTACTCAGTGACTGACAAGGATTTAGGATAGGAAAAAGGAGTGGGATACAGTTTTAGAGTTGAGAGATCTAATTATAGAAACCATTTGTTTATCTTGAATTTGAGAGCAGATAATTCTGGTTTCAAACCACCTTACTCAAGATATACAAATAGTTCCAACTACTTTTGTCATTGCCTCAACTATCCACCTTCTTAAATATGTAACAATCGCAAATGATGAACCTGTAACCAATAGGATTTCTGGAGAAGGTAACAAGGCAACTTCCATTCCTTTAAAGCCTCTATGGCTAGGAAATTACCTTGACTTAATGAATAGGTAAGATCCCATTCGATGGCCTATCCAAGCCTTTATTTTGATCAGTGAGCTGGGTCAATCTCCATGATGGATATGGCACGTTTGACTTCTATCAATATTGACCACTGATCTCAAGAAACTCTGAGCTACATCCTTCTATAATTTATAATTTATGTAACATAATTACCCTGCTTCTGTTCTGCTTCTTTATTTGCTCAGTAATACAATACAATTTGGGGACATAATGGGATGTTAGTAAAGGCAGCTTCGGGAGTTGTAGGCATCTTGGACAGTGACATCTTGGGGTAAACGCTAGAAAGAGTGGCTTCCTCAACAGAGTTGAGACAATGCCCTGGGTCTCTGGACATGTTGGAGCTTTATTAGGCAGAGTGCAAAAACATGTATCTGGCAATGCAGGTGAAAAAAAACAAAAACAACACGGCCTATCTTGCTTTCATTATTCAGATACGTTCCCAAGTGAATGCATTTTTTAAAAGCTTTTCTTTTGTGGGTTTAAGTAAAGCATTTTCGAAATTTCATTAATTCCAGCCTAAGCAGCTTAACTGACTGATTTTCTTGATTTCTCTTCCCAGTAGTCAAACATTTCCTTTGACTACATTCCTTAAGCAGAATGTAATAGGGTCAAATACAGGCAACACTACATAATATGGATTTGAGAATTTTTGCTGGCTGGACACAGATGTCAAGTCTGGGAAAGATCCATTGAAGTCAACTAGGCCACTAAAGGCTACTGATAATGAAATTGAAGCTCATATTTTGTGCATAATTTTGGAGGGGCCAGGGGAAAATGCTCCCATCCAAGAAAGGATATATTGGTTTAGCACCGAACTTCAAATATCTTTCCTATGAAAGGAGTGGAGGTGTCAGCACGCTGCATTCTCCAATCTTCTCCAGGGTAAGGAACACCAGTGCTCCAGCAGGGACAGAATTTGTCATTAGGGTCAAAAGAGGCTCCAGCTTAAAGATATCTGCTATCCAGCCCTAACTTTACCAGTCCACAAAATCCCTTCTTCCTTTCCTTCTAGCTGTTTCTGCCTGTGGGGAAGAAGCCCAGGCAGTAGAGCTAGTGTGAGGTCTTTCCCTCAGGTTCTCAGTAAACAACAGCAGGGTCTATTCTCTGGGAAGCAGACTTTGCTCTCAGTCGAGAGATGCATCCTTTAGTGTGATTTCTTGAAGGATCGGGTTCTCAAAGCTCCACACGGAGCAGAAGGGAGCTGCCTTCTTTGTTTTCTTCCTTGAGACCCACCCAGAGAGAACTGTGATTCAGCTTGTGGCTGTCTTCATAGGGTCCTTCCTTGAGGCTTCAAGGCCAAGTCATACTTGACGTAGGAGGCCCGTGCATTATTTTTGGATTCTTTCTGCTATGAGGTAGACCAAACCAAGTGAATGCCTACATTTGAGACTAAGAAGAAATTCTCTGCATCCCTGAGGCTATAGGCTAAAAGCATGGCCAATGGGATCTCTATGTCTGGGTTCTAATCCTGGCCTTGCAATTAATTAGCTAGGTAACCTTGGGCAGTTTAACTTCTCTGAGTCTCAGCTTCCTCACCTGTAAAATGGATAATAACAGTACCTACCTCATGGGATTTTTGTGAGGATTCCATGAGTACGCGCACGTCAAACATTTAGTGCCATCCTAACAATATTCGCAAACATTTATCAAGGTTCACAATATGCCAGGCCCCAGTCTACAGAAGTGACGTGTACACTTTTTAAACTGCAAAACTGCCCGTGAGCGAGACAATGTTATCATTCCCATGTTAGAGGTTAAGAAATGGTGTCCGAGGTCTCACAGTGAGTAGGTGTTGGGGCAGGATTCTGGCTCCAGAATGAACACTCTTTACCCCTCTAATAAAGATTTGGTATTATTAGTACTACTGTTTCTGTTAATGGTTAAAATATCATTCTCTATCCTTGAAGGATTCAGAGGCGAAAATTATAGTAAGATCTTTAGGGAAGACAGTCATCTGATCCTGTCACAGAGGCGAGCAGGCGCCTCCACTGGTTTTTATAAGAATCCTGAAATGGAAAACCGACACTGGCTTTTAACTCTGTGAGTCAAAAACTGTGAATAATTGGTCAGTCAAAAGAGTGGCCAGATGCCTATACCCTGCTGTACTCGGGGCTGGGATGGTTTCCTTTTGGAAGGAAATACTGTTGATCTGGAGGAAAAACAATTCACAGGGTGCTCCCACTAGTATACTAATGGAAAGGGCCTTTTGTCACCTGAGCAAAACCAATTCTGGTTTTCTCTCCTTACAGGTTTTTTGAGTCATCACAGTCATTGCTCAGGGTGGTGGGGAGGGTGGGGGATATCAAGGAAGTCCTATGGAGCTGTCGCGCGATGTCTCCAAAGCTCCGAAGCCCTGTTTGTCTCTTTAACAGCATGTGACATTTTTAGACTTTGGACACGATCCAGTAGCGGTCACACTGCTCAGGCGGGGGTTGCAGGAAGCTGTCCCATGCCCAGCTGCCCCTTCTCGCTGCAGAATAAAGCATCCATGTTCTATAATTATACCAGAAGAGCTAATAAAAGCCTTCCATACAAACCTCAAAATTCAATTAGTCCTGCATGTGTGAGCCTGACCCTGAAGACAGATAAAGGCGTAGCATCTGATCACCAGAAGGGCTCCAGCCCAGTGTGGCTCGGCTGGCTGCCCCCACATACATTCCTTTGCCTTCTTCGTATGCTAAGACTGCCCCAGCACCTGCTCCTTTATAAAGCGTGGCTTGTTTGGACAACTGGGGGTGCCTGGCTTTTGGATTTCACTGGGTTGTCCTGTGACCCTGGCTGAAGGATTTTGCACAGAAATAGTCCCTATTGTTATGTTATCTGTGCCTAGAGAAGACACTTTTGTAATACTCTGGTCTCACACTTAAATGAAAGCACCTGGTTGGAGGGTGACCTTGGGAGTCACTGAGTCTTAAGTTGTATCAACAGGAAAGGTGGAGTAGGCTTGCCGCCCGCGGACAAGGACGCGATAGTTTTCCTTACTGTCAGTTCCATATCCTCCTCATCTTTTTCCTTTGTGGGCTTCTCTGGCTCTTCTGGTTCCTTTTCTTGGAGGTGGATTTCCTGGGCCTGAGACATATACGGCATGTCGTCTTTGTTCTTGAACTCCAAGCTGAGAATTGAAGGAGGAAGTAGAATTCCCAGAATTACCTAAAGTAATAATAATGATAATAATAATAATCACATTTAAAGGATTAAGATGAGGGTGGTTTTTTTTTTTCTTAGAATCAGAGGGCCTAGGGTGGTGGGGTGTGTATGTGAGTGCACACGTGCGTGTGGGCACACGTGTGTGCCCTGAGTGAGGCACCTGCACATGTTAACACGCAGAGGGTCACTCGTGCCCATCCGGGAACTGTTATGCACAGTAGTAGCTGCGCATAACAGCACATAGTAGTTTTTGGAGAAGAGGAGCATCTTACCCAAATCCACCCAATTAACACCCACTTTGCATGGGGGAAGCTGAGGAGAATGAGGGGCCCTGCTCAAGGAAAAAGTGAGAAAGAATTCAGACTTTCATTTAGCCATTAGCGCTTGGCTTTGTGAAATCAATTCAAATGCACGTCCACTGGCATGTGTTTGCTAACACATCAAGTGGAGTCATCTGGGTATCTCCTTGTCCTAAATTGACCTTGAGAAAATCCAAGTGGGAAAGCATGTTTTCATTTCGGAGTATTCCCCTGACACTTGCTACTGCACAACAGAAACACACACACACACACACACACACACACACACACACACACACACACGTGGGCTTTGTATTCACCATGAGAATCCCCTACACAAACACTCCAGGAAGCCCAGCACTGTGTTTCTATCATGTATAAACAATATGCTTCAGCCTCCATGTGATGGTAATAAATACATGGACCCTTCTCACGAGAGGGCAATCTCATTCTCCATTTGTTTTTCATTTTTTTAACGTTTATTTATTTTTGAGAGAGAGCGCGCGCGCGAGTGGGGGAGGGGCAGAGAGAGAGGGAGACACAGAATTGGAAGCAGGCTCCAGGCTCTAAGCCGGCAGCACAGAGCCCCATGTGGTCTCGAACTCACAAACTGTGAGATCATGACCTGAGCCAAAGTTGGACGCTTAACCGATTGAGCCACCCAGTGCCCCTCATTCTCCATTTGAATGATAATCCCACACGTGATTTGTCTTCCCCAGATCTTCTCCCGCCTCTTCGCCCAATCACTAAACTGGTTCTGCTCTATAAGTCTTCTGAATATGAACCTCCTTGAAGAAACTGCACCAAAGTGAGGGCTCAGGGAGATCCTGAACAGTGAGTGAAAATGACCCGCAAGTAATGAGGCAGGGGTGGCCTGTGCTTGAATGCCCACAAGGACTCTGGAGCCACTAAGGGAAAACGGAGGGTGGTGACCCTGAACTCAGGGTGACTGGCAGGCCTGAGAAGGCTCAGGTGGCATGCTGGCAGTCTCGAGGGGACATGACACCCTGTCCTCGGATCTGAGAGCCAGGCTTGGCGGTCACTGGTAGTGCAGCTATAGGGTGCCCATGACCCACTTCATGGAGCTCTTCTGAGACTCTGGGGCCAAAAACCTGCAGGGAGGATGGCATGGGGGAGGGGTGCTGGTTCCATCAGGGTGGCCTTAGCCGATTGCTCTGGCCTTTTTTGCCTTGGGCTGACCTCAGAGTTGCCTAGACCAGGAATTTCCCAGGTAAATATGAGCCTGGCTTCAGTTGTAACAGCCACAAACTCTAAACAGAGAAAGCATTTGAAAACTCCTTTCAGTCTTTTCTCTCCCATTTTCTCTTTCTTTTGCTTCTTCCAATTAAATGTCTTCCTTGTAAAACACTGAGGAAAACATGAAGAAGCAAAGCCACACATCATCCCATGTCTTGTACCTTCAGCCCCCAAGGTAACCACTACAAACACTTGGCTCTGTATCCTCCCTGGTTTCTTAAAAAAAATGAAAACTTATACAGATATAACTGTGCATGTACAGGGTAAGAGAAACCTAAAATGGACTCAGACTCTACATAACTGGTCTGCAACGTGTTTTTCATCAGTTAAGAACAGACCAAGATGATCTAGCAACATCTTTACACATAAACCCATCTCATTTTTATTTCAGGTGAAAACATTTCTCAAGCATAGCTGGGGGGAGCCAAGGTGTCTATGACAAGGTACAAAGGAGGGCCAAGGCATTGAGGTTTGCACGGCCATGCAATGTTGCCCGGTACGCGGTTCCTGGTGCAGCATGGCTTATGCCAGAGCAAATGGTACCTCTTATGGTACCTGTGTGTGACCATCCCCTTTGGATCTTTTGCAAAATACTAATGTTTAGGCATGCCATCTCCAGAGGTTCTGACTTAGCAGAACTTGGGGTAGGCTGTAGTCTCTGTATGAAAAAAACAAAACAAAACTATATAGAAGATTTTGAGTCACGGTTGGGGCTTAAAACCACCCTCCTGAGATAAGAAAATGCCTAGTTCCACCAGCTCGGAAAGCTCCAAACCAACCCTCCGGTCCTCACAGCCAACAGGGCCTTCTGGGCGCGCTGACCTTGAGGCCTGAGTTCTTGCGCATGCGCAGCCGGCCCATCCACATGTCGGTGAGCAGCATCTGGCTGCACGTGTGTGCGATGAAGTCGCGGTGCTTGGCAGCCACAGCAAGCTGCAGGCAGGTGGCGTTGCTCCAGTTCTTGAGCTCATACGTCAGCAGTTTCATGGCCAGCTGTTCGTCCTGCTTATAGGACTGGTCGAGGAGCTCCACCGCCAGCTGGCCGAAGTCCCTGAAAGACAGAATGTGAGGGGTTGTCCTTTGGCCATCTTGGAGACTTGGATGATGAAAGTGGGGGCCCACTGGCCAGGCCACAAAAGGGGGTTACTGTGTGGCCCCATTGTTGCTCATAGGGTATAGTCTGTTCACGTGTTCATGTAGCCAACACCCATGAAGCGTCCACCATGTGCTAGGTACCGTGTTTAGAACTGGGGGGTATAAGCCGAACAGGACATGCTCCTGGTACCCAAGGCCCCCAATTCAAGGCGACGGATGGGGGAGGCAGACCAAAACAAATCAACGAGTAGAGTGTGGTAGGTCTTCTTACACGTGAGAGACCTCAGTTCATAGCTGAGCCTTATCAACCACAAGCTTGGGATCCTGGACAAGTTAATTAAATTCTCTGAGTCTCACTTTCTTCAGCTTTAAAATATGCATAATAGGGGTACCTGGGTGACTTAGTCGGTTAAGAGTCTGACTTCAGCTCAGGTCAGGAGTTCGAGCCCCACTTCAGGCTCAGTGCTGACATCTCAGAGCCTGGAGCCTGCTTCAGATTCTGTGTCTCTCCCCCCCCCCCCCCCCCCCCGCCTCTCGCCTGCTCGTGCTCTGTCTCTCTCTCTCAAAATAAATACATAAATACTGAAAAAAATTTTAAATATAAAATATGCATAATAAGAGGACGTACCTCTTGAGGCAGTTGAGAGGCTGAAATAAAATCTACATATCTGTGAGGACTTGCGTATCTAGCACTGTTTGCCATAAATATTAACTATTCGTGTCCACCCTCTGTGTGTACCACTGAGGTGACACTACCTCTGCCGAATGGTTTGGGTAGCTCAGACCCTCCAGTGTTTGGGGCCTGCCTCCTCTTCTTGCCCCCTCTTGACCACCCCATTTGCTGGGCTGGCCCACCTGGAGTTGTGGTTCAGTTCCTGGGAGATGTCATCAACCATGTCATTCTCAGACGCCTCGTGAGCCATGGCTTTGCAGAGCTTGCAGGCCACCAGGGCCTTGGCCATGGCCTCCTCGCCGTGCTGCCAGAAGAACAGGGCCATCTTCTGCCTCTTCATCAGGACGGCCCACACCATCAGCTCATGGAAAGGGAAAGGGAAGTGGTTGATCTCAGGGTCGTCCAAGTCAATGTCAACCTCTTCTTCTCGCTTCTTGGTTGTCTTTCTTCCTCGCCTCAAGGGAACATCATCCTGTCATTTTAGGGAAAAAAACAGAGGTGGAGTGAGAAATGAGTCAACTAAATATATCATATGGTTGTTTACTGTATATGTACTATGGAACCTGCTCTGGGATTGATACAGAATGAACTAGCCTTTCCCAGCACCTATCCCAGAAGCACTCATTCCTAACTTTAAAACAAGATCAGCCCTATGGGTACATGTCAGTGTTGTACTTCAACTTTTAGTAAGTATTTTTCAGTGGGTATTTTTCAATTTCCCTTCCTTCCTTCCTTTACTTTTGTCCATTTTTTTTTCCCCTACGTGTAAGGTTATTTGTGCCTCATGATGGACAGTACTACCCTTCTCTCTGAAAGGACAAAGACATCCTATACTTGCAGGTGCCTAAGCCACAATACCCACATGAACAAAAGCTGGGAAACAGATAATCTATCTCGAGTTTCTACATACCTCTCAGGTGCATTTGTGAAGTATTTCTGGCCTTTGGATCAGTTGCCATTTGTAAACACCCATGAATAGATTTCATTTACTGGAATTTATATGCTTCCTTGGTTATCGAGTTAGTATTTCAAATACGATTTATTTTCTTGCTAATGTAACCTCAGGGTGGAATTTTCAAAGCTACTGTGACTTGCCCTCTCAACACTGGGAAAAAGTCCACTTCCTTATTTTAGAATCATGTACTAAGCCTTACCAATTGAATGAATATATATATGTCAATTATTTATATATATGTATATATATATAGTATATGAATGTATATGAATGAATATATATAAAGAATATATGAATGAATATTTATGAATATATTAATGAATAATGAATATATATACATATATATAAATAATTGACATTAATAATTTGGGCAAATACTCACCTCCATTCCCAGTAGTTTCAAGGCTTTGGGCTGTTTAAAAAAATGTTATACATAAAGTTAGATCTTTCTTTATAGAGGTAAGAAAAGAATCCTATTATATCTTAACCAGGTAATAGAACATCTCTATGGTACCACATAGCATTTATTCATTTCACTAAATAAAATGCTACAAGAGGAACCTATTTATAGAAATTCTAGAATTAGGGATTTAGTGATTTTAGTGAATCACAGAAAATTAGATATCTAGAGGGGCACAATGAGATTGCCCCAGGGTAGAGCCTGCAGATTTATAATCTCTTTCATGGACCAAAATTTCTTCCATCTTCCTAGAACCATCTTATTTAGCCGACATCTCCATGATCTCAGGCACTTGGGTAAGCCATGAAATGTTCACTCAAACCATGAGATGTTTCTCAAACCTCTGAAATACCTCTGTTACCTGGAGACTTGGAATATTACTCAGAATATATGTTCAGATACTTCATGTCGCCTATGCAGCTGTCCAGTAGAGCAAAGGGTCATGGGACCACAAGGGCATGTGCCGATGGTAGCAAAAGGTGCTCAGTGGTGTGGAAAGTGCCAGCACATACTGTAGCATCAACGGTCATGCTGGGAATGTGCAAAATAGCCACAGGCCATGACGGAGAGAGAAGACAACTCAGCAGATTACAGCCCTTGATTTATATCTAATGAGGGGAGGCACAAAATTACATCTCAGGGGTCAGGGATTCCCATTCTGTGTTAAATGTTACAGAATGGTTGAGTGCTCTCTTGAAAGTTGAGTAAAATAGTAAGGTCGCAGCCCTTACCATTCCTCCAAATTTGATTTGACCACTCAAGTAGGAATAGCTTGGACCTTGCCTCTCTCCGTTTCTTTCCTTTTAGCTTCTGAAATGCCCAGCAGTTTGAAATTTGTGTGATTTTTTTTCTTATTTATACTTCCTGGTGTTTTCAAAGTGGCCTCGTAGCACCACAAAATACTTTCAAAATCAGAAGATAAGCCTCGTTAAAAATAAAAATCATGCCAACCACCAGCTAGTGTAACAGCTCTCCAAATGCGGTCCAGGAACCCTGTGATATCTGGGTCTCTGTGGAGTCAAAGGTGTTTTCCTATTAATACTAAGATGTTACTCGTCTTTGACACTGTGTTAACATTTGCAATGATGGCATAAAAGAATGGTGAATAAAACTGCAGGTTGGGGGGGGAGGGTGGCAGGAATGAAGGCAGTGGCACCAAACTTTACTAGCGGTCATTAGGTTCCATTGTTATGCACTTGAAGTTTAAAAACAAACAAAAATCCAGTTTTTACTTAAGAAGCCCTTGATGAAGCCTAAAAAAATATTAACTTTATTAAATCTCTATCTTCGATGCTAAAGAAATGTCTTTTCAGGGTTTTGAGGGACGAAATGGCAAGTATGGGTTAAGTGCTTTCCTTACATACTGAGCTATGATGGGTTGTCCTGAGGACAAACACGCAGTTCCTTGGCTTGTGGCCACATTGTTTCATGCACTGTCTGCTGGAAGGAATGACTGCCAGACAAACTATGTTTATTTAGTCTTGGACATTTGGCAGATATTTTTGGAAATGGCCGAAGTGGGGCTATTGTTTCAAGGAAAGTAACTGATGGTATTTGTTGCCAATGGCAAAATTCAAAATTTTCCAAGCAGCAATTAGAAAAAAAGGAGAATTTTTGAAAACTTGTATATCCTTTCCCCCATGACCTTGACAGTTTTTCAGAAGTTAAAGACTTTTCTGACAAGATTGGAAGGGATATTAATGAATGTGAGTTTTTGAAATTGTTTAATGAAATGTGTCAACAGTGAGATCTGTGTAACTCAGCAAACCAATATTTTACAATCCTTGATGTTACAAGATCCATGCAAAGTGTAAGATCAACCAATGAATTTTAAAGTAACAGAGTATAAAAAGTTCACTGAAGCTATTTCAGATTTCGTGTTGCAACTAATCTTTAAGAAACTGCCACTTGTGGGGTGCCTGGGTGGCTCAGTCGGTTAAGCCTCTGGCTTTGGGTCAGGACATGATCTCATGGTTCATAAGTTCAAGCCCAGCGTCTGTGCTGACAGCTGGATCCTGCTTCAGATTCTGTCTTCCTCTATCTCTGCCCTCCCCTGCTTGAGCTCTATCTCTTTCTGTCTCTCAAAAGTAAATAAAATTAAAAAAAAACAACAAAAAAACTGCCACTTGTTGAGTTTTGATGTATGTAACTTCAAAAAAGAATATCTATAATTATCTGTAAAGATTATTAAAATGCTCCTTCTCTCTCTCTCTCTCTCTCTCTCTCTCTCTCTCTGTCTCTATGTATATACTTGTCATATTTGTTACATGTCTGTATGAAGTCAGCTTTTCTTTGTATATTTCAACCAAAACATCTGGCAACAGACTGAATGCACAGGTAGATATGAGAATGTAGCTGTCTTCTATTAAGCCAGATATTACAGAAATATGCAAAAAGGGTACAACAATGCTACTCTTATCACAAAAATCGTTATTTTTCATAAATACATTATTTATGCTAACATCTAATGGGCTTCTTATGGTTAACTTAAAATGAATTAATATTAACTATTAATGAATAAATATTTTTAAGTCTTTACTTTCTAACATGATAATACCCATAGATAGAACTCCCATACATAAGAGCTTTTGGGGGTCCAGGGGTCCTCAATAATTTTTAAAGGTATAAATAACCCCAAGACCAAAAACCTTGAAAACCACTGAGGTAGATAAGATTAATTTGACTTTCATTATTCCCTGATCATTAAGGCTCACTCCCAGTTGCCAGTTTCTTATTTTAATTGGACCTTCTGGGGAAGAGAAAGGAGTGTATCAACCAAAACATTGCCTTTTTTTCTTTCCTCCTTTTGAAGGATTTGGGAGGGAGGAAGAAGTGGGTAGACCAGTTGCCTTCTTATCTGAGATGCTCCTTGGAGATAACGAAGCCACACCCCACATATGTCGCGCCCTAGTACTCCCAGGAGTCCAGAAGAGGAAACTTGCTGCAAAACTCACCCTCTTGGGGCCAAAGAGATTGTGGTAGAGCGTCCGGAAGCGCTTGCGCGTGTAGTTGCAGCGATAAGCCCCGCCCATCAGGTACTCGATCACCAGGCCGATGTCAATCAGGCTGATTCTATAGTCTGGGGGCAGGTTCCCCTATCAGGGAAGAAGGAAAACACACACACAAACACATCCAAAAGACAGCGTGGTTTACTAGGGATTCTATGCCATGTGTTCTGTAACTATTTTAGAGTAAAAAAAAAAATAATTAAAAAAGAAACATATGAATGTATTATTATGCTGGTTAATTAATTCACCTTAAAATAGATCCAACCGAAACCTGGATATTCTCGCTTGGAAAGAAGACATAAGTTAAATAAGAAGATGCAGTAATCGTCGGCAATAACAGAAAATCAAAATATTTATTCAAGTCTTCAGCTGGGGAGAAAAAAACACCAGTGTAGCAGAAAGAAACACAAGGCTTGACATGGCAAATGCTACGAGTCCTAGTCGCTAGCAACTCCTTTCCCCCAGATGTTCTCCGGGCCCCCTGCGCTGCTCTGCCTCTGGCCCAGGCTTGTTACCTCTCTCTTGCTGACCTCTTCATGCTCACTAAATGAAGACTCCTTCCAGAAGATGGTTGTTATTACCAGGGCCTGCATCAGGTGGACTCTGCTCAGAGTTCAGATCTCCCTTGGGAAGACCTCTATTAACAATGAAACAAATTTGGCACCTTTTTCACAGGAGGAGAGCAGATGGATGTCAGGATGAAGTCATTTAGGAGCACCGCTGGTGGTTATTAAGAGAAACACAGTGGCATCAGAAGAGATTCTATCAAGGGAATATTTATTTTCCCAGAATTAAGCAGATTTTGGATATTTTCTTTCAAAGAGTGCTTCTTATGGGGTAAGTTTCAGCTGCTTGCATATATAGGTGCGAAAACACAAGAGGTTTTACCGTTGTCTACTCATTACTGGCTTCTACACCTAAAAGGTGCTCTATAGGGTCTAAGGAAAGATACTGGCTCTGCTAGGTCAAGGAAGGATTAATTCCATTTGTGGGAAGTTCTGAGCACACAGTGAGTTTCAAAGGGTGTGATTAATTAATTCACTGTCTGGTTTATTTCCTTGATGCAAAAGTATGCCCTATACCATGAATGGCAAGGGTACCACACTATGTAGGGAGCCGTTGCACTATGCCCTTGGATATATATAGGAGAAGCACGAGGGCTTTGTCTACTTTTGTCCTTAATGGAGGACTCACTCCAGATGCTGTGTGAGATTTGGTGGTGGTTATTCAATTTCGGTGGCATCAGAACCACCTGGGAAACTTGGTGACAGTACAAAGGCCTGGCCCCTGTCCTGCTTCAATGTATGGGCCTCTACATGATTTATTAGCTCTCCAGGTGATTCTGATATGCACCAAAGTTTGTGGAATCGCTGTTCTAGTAACAAAGGTTCAGGTGGGCTCACATGACAAAATCGGAAAATTTACAGTGTATAGTCATCATAAGGAAATCAGCTTAAATTGTTTTGCTAACTGAGGGTAGGTTTTCAGTTATGCTTCCTCAGCTTTGCTATGGTCAACAGCATACATTTGCAAGGGGTTCAGGGTTAGAGGTGGCCCACTGTATCCTCCCTATCAAACCCATAGCCTTAATTGCTTTATTGATCTTTGTATCCCCAGTGCCTTTTATAGTGGCTGGTGTGTGGTAGGCATTCAGAATCTTTGCTGGTAAGAATGTGAATGAGTAAAACAGTGAAATTAATGGATGTGGTTGGGATCAAGTCTCAGTTTCAGGTTTTTCAGTACTGTGTTCTTGTCAGTATCGGAACTAACTGGCCACAGTCTGTGAGTCATCCTGTTTGGGATAGCCCCGTATCACCGTGGAAACCGACTTGAAATACGCCTATCGCTCCATTGGTGTTCTCAGTGGAATAGGAACGAGAAGGAATGAACGGAGAGCAAATGAAGCAGCAGCCTAAGCACAGGAGATCCTGGTGCTGCTCTTTAGACTCCCTTGCCGCCCCCGACCCTTCCTAGCCCTGCCCATCAAGCTCCACCTCTCCCTTGGCTTGGGGCACAAAGCAGGCTTGGGGACCCAATTTGAGGCAGCTGAGCAAAGCCATCCCACTTGCGGTGGAAGCACTTTGTGTTACATCCTTGACCTTGGCTCATCAGAATCCCAACCAAAATGTCCCTTCCTAAAGATGGTCTTATTGTCCTCCCCAACCATTCTCAGAATTTCGGAATCTCCTCTGAGGACTCTCTCATGAATCTGCCTGTGTTGGCAAGTTAAGCTATCCTCAGGTGGTCAGACAAGACCAAGTATCTGACTTCTTTATGCAAAGCATGGCAAAAACAGAGAAAAGGGAACTTTGAGGAAGTCTTTAGATAGTAACTTTTCATGCACTGCCCTTTCCATAAACATGAAACTGAGTTTACAAATATTACTCATGCAACCACTTTTCTCCATTGTTTTGGGACTGCTTAACAAGGCTGTGGGTTTCTGGATCGTCAGCTGTAGCTGACAGTTAGACAGGCCTGTTATTTCAAGAGTCAAAGAACCCCAAAGTCTGGACCCTTCTGGGTCTGCCTCATCTCATCTGCGTCTACAAGGATGACCCACAGAAGAGGCCCCGCATATGTGTTATTTTCCTGGGCACTGTGAGGCAGGCAGGGTGGAGAATCCTGGCTGTGAATCAACTGCCTTGGGCTTCTTTCTGTCTGTCCTTCGTAAATCAACTGGTTTCCCTCAAGGCTTCCCTGTAGAATGGGTGCAACTCTATGGCTCCTATGGTCTCTATATAATACTTGAGTCCCAGGGTTCAGAAAATTCCCTAAAAGATTTTGTGTGATGCTACTGAAAAGCAATCATAGCAAGTCGATGAATTTGTGCCCTATTTTTAATCCTGTAAGAATTCTCTAAATTTGAATCATGAGTAACAGCAAACCTAACACCTATGTATATTTTCTTTTGAGAAACCTATGTGTGAACATCAGTTTGAATTCTAAGAATGAGACACAAATATTGCCTGAAGTGAGTGGCAATAATTATGCTTTTGAATTGTCTAGAAGAGTGGGGGGTTATCAGGAAAGGGATCGTGGTAAAATTCAATAAAAATTTGAGACGGGCCAGTAAAACATTTTTTGCAAATTATTTTATTCACAAAGGGCTACTAGGTTTATATACAACAAAAGAAAGTGCTGGAGTCTTTTTTTTTTTTTTGTAGGCACTTCTCATATAAATCTTTATTATTTTCAAGTGATTTAAATGTGATCCGGTCTGAAGTAGGAGAAAGGATTTAGTGAGCCTTCTGGGTTCTGCTTAGCTTTGAGCCAACGCCTTAAAGGAATTGGCCTGCATTTCTGTTTGACCACAAGGGGGCGATGTTCACCTAACCGAAGCTGGTGAGGGTTCCACCAGCATTTAGGTGCCTGTTCTGTTTTACATGGGTAATAAGGCGATGCAAATGAAAACAGCAGATTGGAGGATTTAGAAATAAGGAGAGTCAGATGCCCTTGTTAAAGTGATATCTGGAGGAGGGAGAGCTTACTTTACCAAGTAATGTGTCTGAAAGCCTGCAAGACTGATTGCATCTGTCCTCATCGCCCCCTCCCCCACCAGCACCGAGGCCTGGAAAGCAGAGAAATTAAGGGAAATTAGTTTCACAATTTCTACTAGGAAGAATGGAAACCTTTTGGGGAAGAAGAAATAGGTTTCATATAATTTGTAGAATCGGGTGCAATTTCGGCCTCTTGCGACATATCTGTGCTGGGTGAACTTTGAGGGGGCTGGTAACATTGGGGCATGTCTGAGGTGCTGTGCCGATGGCCGTGGCCACCTGTGACCTCAGATGTCACAGATGCAGAGAACACCCAGCGTATGACCCGGCAGTGGAAATAGCGCTGGGCTAGCACGGTGGCCCTAGCTGTGCCTCTCTGTGAACGTGAGGAGATCACTTCCTTCCTCTGTTCCTCAGTTTACACTCTGAAAACAGGCACTTGGGACAGAGTTACTTCTAAGGTCCCGCCTATTTCTAGAGGTCCGATTGTCTGACCACTGCCTGGCAGGCTGCTCTTTTTTTTCTATGCTGCTAGGTCACCGCGCAAAGATTCTTGTCCAGAACTCGCACCGTTGATGGGGTTTCCACTAATCGCCCCTGAAATCTGGTTAGTGGAACTGGGAGCCCAGAGACAGGCATGGTGTTGTGCTTATCACATCCACCTCCTCTGGAAAAAGCAGAGAACGTGAACGGCACCTCATATACCGCAGGTAATGTCCAAAAACCTTCTGGAGGAGTCTTCCTATGCTTGGATGCTTTTCAAATAGGAATTCAAGAATGATACTGGAATAATGCCCCTTTGGTCTGTTGTTTCTATTAGTCTCTCCTCCCTTTTTTGGTATTTACTTTGGCAATTGGTAATGCCTGCACACTTATGTCCCATTTCATGCCTTACCAGCACGCGGCAAGCTGTGTGACTCAAATACTTTGATCCACAGAGTGAAACAGAGAAGCTTGGCTTCATTGGTAGGTACCATCTGACAACTTGAAAACGTTGTCTCTCTTTCTCAAGCCATGAGCCGCTACTCTGAAATTTTCATCCATGCCCTCCTAAAGGTGACTTTTAATTAAAAGAATAGTTTAAATGCATGTATTAGATCGGCTCTTGTAAATAAAATCTTTTTCAGAAGTCAGCTCATGACGTTCACCATCAGATTTCAGCTGTTTGGGAAACACATTTCATGGAAACTTATAACAAGCCTTCAAAACGGGCTTGTTTCCTTCTAATGTACGTCGGGTATCAAATGGTTGCTGGTTGTCAGGTTTACCAAGGAAGGGGGAGAAAAGACTACTCTGGCAAAAGTTCATGGACAAAGAGGACAGTCCCACAATAGTTGGCATGGTTATAGACCGAGCAACCCTTTATTTTATTTCTTTAAGTCTTATTTATTTAAGTAGTCTCTATACTGAGTGTGGGGCTTGAACTCACAACCCTGAGATCAAGAGTCACATGCTCTTCCAACTGAGCCAGCCAGGTGCCCCTAGAGCAGGCAGCCTTTAAAAAATTAAAAATGCTTTTGGAAATCTGCATGAATTTGGCTGATGGGATTATGAAAATGTCCTTTCTTTACCTAACGAGGGTCTGAAATACTTTTCTCCCACCTCTCCATTCTGCAAAGCCCTGTCTTAATTCCCATGTGAATGAATTTTAAGCTATCATAATTTCACAACTACTTCTATATAATACTCAGATATCACCCCCCCCCCCGGCCCCTTGGTGGGGAATGAGAGTCCAGGTAATCTGAAGTCTTAGGACATGTAAGTTAAGAAGGAAAAACTAGTACTTGAAAACATACAGAGGCACAAATTGAGCAGACAGTTAGCTTCTAAAAATGGCAAGTTAAATTTCACGGAAAAGCAGACAGACTCGGGCCACTCTGCTGTAATGTAGCATTGGTGAGTCCCATGGATTTATGCAGGAAAACAGGGGACTGAGTTGGCCTTTATCATTTCAAATTTCTGATTGTTGCTGAATAACAAACCGTTGACCTCAATGCTCCCCTGGTATAAATAAATAAAGATTTTTGAAACTAGCTTGGGAGCATTTCTCCGAATTCAGTTCTGTTGATGTCAAAGGAGAATTCGACTTGGAGAGACCATACTGATAAACGTAGGACCAGCTGATTATTCTTAAACGCACTCCCTGGGTCCATAAGAGCTCTTTGCATTTTATCTCATAGACATAGCATCAAACACTGTGTTTACGGTTCAGAATAGCATTTTTTATCAGGGCTTAGCACTTACTGGTTCACTTTTTTTTTTTTTTTGTCACAGATCATATCAATTAACATGTAATATAAAGTCTTGTAATCTTAAAGCACAAAGCGCATGCTAACTATCAAGTTCTTTAACTTTGAAAATTGCTTCCACTGCCCAAGGTTTTCTTAGCATTTTAAAGCCTGTCTCCTTTCCCACATAAAAGGATGAATTGTTCTTATAAGCCAGTTCAGAACTATCCTGGACCATTTGTAATCATTTTTTTCCACTTAATAAATCAGTACCTAAATGAATCTTTATGTATTTTTGCTCCAAAATTTGGATCACATTTAAAAGAAAAATAAAGATGCTCCTAATATTCCTTCCTCCCAAACCCTAACCATCATGGTCTTTCTTGTTAGTTTCTATTACTTTTGGAGTCCATCTTTAGCTGAGATGTTTTAAAAAACCCTTCCCTTAAATATACATGCCTTCTAATGCAAGTGACAGGGGCAAATGTAGGCAGCTAATGAGATTTCAGAAGGGAGAAAATGATATCGTAAAGCAGAGTCCTACAAAGAAGAGAACCTAATAGGAGGTGTTTTGATCATTTATACTCAGTATAATCTAACTGCAAAAATCCCTTTGGAAATCAGTCAAGATATCGAAAAACTAGGAGTTGGAGGTGAATCAGTGACTTTATTTGAAGGCTTAAATTGGCCGATGGCTGGGATTGAGGGACAAAGGCATAGCTGTCGCCCTAGAAAGACTCACAATTCCTGCAGCGACACAGATTAGCTCAAGGTGAGGGGGACGATGTCTTATTTATTATTAAAAAACCCTCAGGACATTTTATTGAATGTGAGCAACATATATCTTGGCAAAGAATATGTGTTAAATGTGTACATTGAATCTTTTGAGACACTTCCCCCTCTTTAGTTGCCAGGCAGTTTTAAGCCAGGATAAATTACACAAAATTGGAAGACTTGAGGGTAAGAGAAATGGCTCTGTTGAGGGCGGGTGTGATTATGGCTCGCAATGCGTCAGATCAAGGAAAGATGTGATCTTGGTAGAATGGTGGTTGCGTTGGATGTACAGATTGCACAGCGACTGTTCTCTTGCTTTGAAAGAACAACAGGCTTCACTCACAACAGATGAAGTATCCTTCAGTAAAGTCATGTGGAGATGAGAGGAAAGCTTCCGAGAGCCAACAGAAGGGGTTTTTGGTTTTTGTTTTGTTTTGTTTTTTGTCCCCTTTACTCATTACTAGCAAAGGTCCAGCTGGTTAATAGGTACATTCTAAGCAGCCCCAGGACCTTTACTTGGCTTTCAAGGGAAAAATTAAAAAGTGGCTACTTTTCCTAAGGGAAGTTCTAGACAGTGACTCCATATATTTTTTACCTTATTTTGTAGCTTTCTCTGACTATGTCCTTTGGGCTTTGGTGAAGAATTGCTACAAACTAGTGGGTGGCTGTGTGTGTGTGGGTGGCTGTGCGTGCGTGTGTGTGTGTGTGTGTGTGTGTGTGTGTGTGTGTGTTGGGGGTGGGAAAAGCGCCCCCATCTAGTCCATTCTTTGGAGTTGAAACATTAGTTTCAACTGGGAACAGCTATCAAGGATTCAGAATTAAAGTTATCTTTGGGAGAGCTTGTACGGGGCAAAAGAACACGCACTTGGCTAAGATCAAACACAGCTTTCCCTGTACCTCACTCTTCTTACCTACAAATAGGAATCATACTATATAATAATAAAGTAATAATTCACTTCATTGAATTGTCACGAAGATGAAGTGAGCTGAAGCATATAGGAAGCGTAGATTAGTGCCATGCTTCTGGTCATCACTAAAGGTTTGGTATATTCTTGTTCATCGAAGGCCCTGAGTTCGAATTCTAACTCTTTCCTAACCACGTACTACAGTTCTCACCTCCTTACATTTCAGCCTCTATCTCTGTAATATGGGAATCATTCTGCTTCATCCAAACCTACTGCCTTTTCCTTTTCTTTTTTTTAACCTCCCCTCAAGTTAGATGGTCAACGTGAAAAAATATGCTGGAAAAAATAAAGCGTTAGAAGAACGGAATGCACGTATGCATTTTAGTTTCTGATTCTCTGAGACTTTTTGAGCTATGTTTCCTGAGCTCCGTATAGTGTTAGGAGTGACAGTGATGCATTGCATCAGGAGCTGGTATGTGCAGATACCTCCTACGGTTGGTCACACAACATGGAAACCAGCTCCCCGAACAGTGAGGGGCGCAAGGAAGAAAACAGGCAATGGCATAAATCCACACAGCATGGGGCAAAGCCTAGCGTTCCGCTATCTAAAAACATTATGTCCAAAGAAAGCATCTAAAACCACGGAGACTGGAGGTAAAACCACAGCTGCATTGTAAGCAAAGATGTCATAGTTAAAAGGCAACACACACAACAGTGTCCTGAAATGAGGCGTCTCGCAGGGACAGGAGCGCTCTGGCAGTGCATGCAAAACACAGGCGCTTTCTAATCACAGGAAGCAGTCAAGACAGGGCCTCCGACCTGCAGTCGAGAGGGTTCTTACCTTTTTGACATCCCTGACCAAGTGGTACAATGTATTTGAGGGCCCATGTCTCTGAAAACAATAAAGAAGAATCAGATGGTTTTGCTAGTCAGGGGCTCTCATTGGCAAGGCAAGAAGGATCTGGAAGGAAGGGTTCTGGCGGAGGAGGGGGTCGTTCTTCATGATGAGCCTTGTTCTAGTTGCTCAGTTGTACCTGGCTCTTCCAAACACACACACTGGCAGAATTTGGGATTGTGGTTCCTCAAGAAAGAGCATTTGATTTCTAGGTTCAGTCTTTGTAAAGGAGGTTGTCAACCGTTTTGTTGTTGTTATGATAAGAACATTAAAGCCTAATCTCATAGCACCTTTCAATTATACAATAGAGTGTTGTTAACTATAGTCACCATGCTATACATATGACCCCTGGAATTTATTTGTCCTATAACTGAAAGTTAATACCCTTTAGCTAACATCTCCCATTTTCCCCACCCCTCAGCCCCAAATATTTTGAGGATCCTCTACACTGTGTTTAAATATCTGGGTCCCTTTTCAAATATTAATTGACCACATGTGCATGTATCTATTGCTGGGCTTTTAACTCTGTTCTATTGGTCTATGTGTCTGTTTTAATGACAATACTATACTGTCTTGATTCCTATAGCTTCGTGAAATAGTTTGAAATCAGGAAATGTGATGCCTCTACTTTGTTCTTCTCTCTCAAGATTGCTTCGGATATTCAGGGTCCTTTGTAGTTCCATGTGAATTTTAAGACAGTTTCTTCTATTTCTATGAAAAAATGCCACTGGAATTTTGAAAGGGATTGCACTGAACTTATAAAAGGCTTTGGGTGGTATGGACATTTTAACATTAACACTTCTAATCCATGGCTATGGGATATCTTTCCATTTACTTGTGTCGTCTTCAACTTCTTTAATCAGTGTCTTACAATTTTTACTTTATAGATCTTTTACTTCTTGGTTAAATTTATCCCGAAGTATTTTACAGTTTTTGATGATATTGTGAAGTAAATGGGATTGTTTTATTCTATTTTCATAGAGTTCTGTGTTAGTGTATAGACATGCAACTGATTTTTGTATATTGATTTTGTGTCATGAAACTCTATTGGATTCATTTATTATTTCTTTTTAATTTTTTTTTTCAACGTTTATTTATTTTTGGGACAGAGAGAGACAGAGCATGAACGGGGGAGGGGCAGAGAGAGAGGGAGGCACAGAACTGGAAACAGGCTCCAGGCTCTGAGCCATCAGCCCAGAGCCTGACGCGGGGCTCGAACTCACAGACCGCGAGATCGTGACCTGGCTGAAGTCGGACGCTTAACCGACTGCGCCACCTAGGCGCCCCTCATTTATTATTTCTAACAGTGTGTGTGTGTGTGTGTGTGTGTGTGTGTGTGTGTGTGTATGTGTGTGTGTGTGGAGTCTTTAGGAATTTCTATATATAAGATCATGTTATCAGCAAAGACAGTTTTAGTTCTTCCTTTCCAAATTGGATTCCTTTTTCCCCCTCCCTCTGTTCTTTCTTCTCCCTTTCTTCCCTCCCTCCCTCCCTCCCTCCCTCCCTCCCTCCCTTCCTTCCTTCCTTCCTTCCTTCCTTCCTTCCTTCCTTCCTTCCTTCCTTCCTTCCTTCCTTTGTCTGACTGCTTTGGCTAGGACTTCCAATACCATGTTTAATAAGAGTGGAGAGAGTGGGCAGTATTAACTTATTCCCGATCTCTGAGAGAAAATCTTCAACCTTTTTACCATTGAGTATGATATTAGTTGTGAATTTATCACAAGTGGCCTTTGTTATATTGAAGTGTGTTCCTTCTATATCCAGTTTATTGAGAGATTTTACCATGAAAGGATGTTGAACATTGCAAATGCTTTTTCTACACCTATTGAGATGATTTGATTTTTATCTTACATTCTATTAATGTGGTATGCCTTTATTGATCTGCATTTATTGAACCATCCTTGCATTTAGGAAAGGAATCCCATTTGATCATGGTGTATGAACTTTTTAATGTGCTGTTGAATTTGGATTATTAGTATTTTGTTGAGAATTTTTCCATGGATATTCATTAGGGATATTGGCCTATAGTTTTCTTTTCTTGTAGTGTCCTTATCTGGCTTTGGTGTGAGGGTAATTAGTGCTGGCTCCTAAAATAAGTTTGAAGGAATGCCTCCTCTTTAATGTTTTTGAAAAGTTGGAAAAGAATTGGTGTCAATTCTTTAAATGTTTTGTAGAATCCACCAAATTCCCCTGTGAAGCCACCTGCTCCTGGGCTTTTCTTTGTTGGGAGGTTTCTGATTACTAACTCAATCTCCTTACTTGTTATTGATTGGTCTGTTCAAATTTTTCTATTTCTTCATGATACAGGCTTGGTCGGTTGTACATTTCTAGGAATTTATCCACTTCTCCTATGGCTAATTATTGATCTTTATTATGGGGATGGAAGCTGGGGCCTCCTAGTCTTTCTTTTAATTCAGTCTGTTATTCTTACTGGAAGTTTTACTATGCAGAACTAAGAAAACTCTGCAGAGGACACAGAAACCTGGAGCCACTCTGCTAACCTGTTTTCTAGTTCCAGCATCAGGAGTGAGATAGAGCCAGTGTGGCAGCATCTAACACCCACCACTGGCTGGAGAATAGGTCAGTAAGTTCCATCTTATTAGTGCTGTGGGTGGTGGAATAGAGGAGCATTATGACCAATGAGGAGAAGAATAACCTCTGAGACAGAAGTGTTGGTTCAGTACTGGCTTTCTTTTTAACTTAGGAGTTTTGTGGTCTTGGATAAACCAATTCCCTTCTTGGCCTCAGTTTTCTTATCTGTAAAATGGAGGAAAACAATGTCTACTCTTTTTAAAAAAAATTCCAAGTAAAAATTTATTGACCTTGATTAAGAATGCTTATATATTTAATACTGCTTCTGATTTATCATAGGAATTACCTCCCCAACATGTTAATCACAGATGGATTGAAAGAGTATTTGGGAAATGGAGCAATGTAGTTTATGTAAGGATGTCACATTAGAAGTCTACTGGAGAGCCAAAGGAGTTTGTCCTGGTAGAATGTGAAATTAAAAGAACAAGTACTGAGTAGGTCCAGAGCCTCTGGGAAGAAAGTTTTTCTTAACCTTCCTCATTTGTACTCTCCAAATACCTTGTTCTCCTCTTGAAGGTTCCAATATCTACTCTTTAAACTTCATTGGGTTTTAATGAGTCTCAGCTCAGAGCCAATGTACTTAACTCACTGAATAGTATAAAAAACTTGATAAATAGTAGTTTTTCTTTATGGTTACTCCTTGGTATCCCTAGTAAACGAATTGGCAAATTATTACATGATACAAAAAATATTTTGGGGCAACTCCAAATAAGGAGTATTACATTTTATTCCATTTTGGTGGCAAGGGGATGAATGATGGTAGCTCTGAGAATAACAAGATGATGCAGGATAGTTAATCGGTCTCCTTTTGATGCGTTGAGTTAAATCAATTCTCCTCTGCTGCTTGCCTCAAATGCCCTCTGGGCTTATAGTATAAACTGTGTTCTAATTCCCAGAGTCTTGTGGTTTTGTGTAAGAATCTGAGAATGTTAGCTTTCCACTGACAACTGAGCAGTTAAAACAAGTGGGATCTTGGTGACTTGGCGTTGTCGTCTACAGGTCTAAGGGAGTATTTGTGGAAAATGATCCATGCATTTGGAGGGGAGGGGAGAGACTCACAGGCATGTGGGGGGGGGGGCAGGAGAAGGTAAAACAAAAAACACAGAGAAAATAAAAAGTGCCTTAGCTTGGTCCTACCGTATTGTACAATTCCTCTAGTCTGGAGATGGTGAGAAAACGGTGCATGCTTACTCCGTTCTCTATGAGTAATTTCACAAAATCCACTCTGTCCAGAACTAGGGCATCCAACATGGCTTGCTCCAAAGACCCCACCTGCAAATCAAGTCACTGAGTTAGTCTGCCCCAGGGTCCAGGGATGCAGTTGCTTGGTGCTGTTCACCTGAACAGTTTAGAAATGGATGCCTTTGATATCTGGTAAACCTTCAGCACATCCAAGAACATGCTGGCAAGACTGTTCCCACCTCCACTTTTGGGACAGCCACAATCTCTCTTGTGTTTTGGGGTCTGTCTTTGCAAATAAAATTCAAGGTTTCTACTTCCAAAAGCTATTTCCTCCTTGACTCTCTTTTTTCTTCTGGATCCCAAGAAGGTACAAGGGTGTACAAGGTTTTCCTTTCCCAATTCTCTGACCAAACTTCTGCAACACTAGTGAAATGCCGAACTGGCTACTTTGCTGCCCTTGTTTCCCTCTTTCTGAGGCTCTGAATTAGATCCTTGGCCACCTTGAAAAAAGGGACCCTAGCAAAGAGATCAGAAAGTAGGCTCAGGGCACCTGGGTGGCTCCGTCGGTTAAGCGTCCAACTTCGCCTCAGGGTCATGATCTCACGGTCTGTGAGTTCGAGCCCTGCGTTGGGCTCTGTGCTGACAGCTCAGAGCCTGGAGCCTGCTTCGGATTCTGTGTCTCCCTCTCTCTCTGCCCCTCCCCTGCTCACATTCTGCCTCTCTCTCTCTCTCTCTCTCAAAAATAAACATTAAAAAAAAGTAGGCTCTTCTGTCTTTTCATTGTTAGACTACCTTGACTCTGTCTCACCCATTTCAGTGCAGAGACCCTCAATTATGTAGGTTCTTTGGTCTGTTTACTAGGGTTTTATTTAATTCCTTTCACAAAAATTTCCCAGTGTCCAGACTCCTTGACCAGTCTTTCCACACTAGCAATCCATTAGCAGCACTATAAATAAAGACAGGGGCTCAATCGGAGGCAGAAGCTCTCTGGGAGAAAGGAAGGGTTAAATAAGACCTGCCCATGAGGGCATTGCCCTTCAGTTATTCCGGGCACAGAGATCAAATTTCAGACTGCTGGCCGCCTCTTGGGGACACATGCATAAGCCGCCCAATAGCCAATTTTCCAAGTTTTTATTTTTGGTAGTGTCAATTGAGGGAAACACACCAAGAACAGTTATATAAAGCTTTGGTTGCCTCTGTGTGGTTGTTGGGGATGGGGAGGGCCTGTGCTCAGCCACCAGGACCAGATGGCACCTGCTAATTCTGCATCCCGAGGTGCGACTCAGCCATGTGCTAGCCTGGGGTGGCCACGACTCAGAAGCGGCGACCTCCAAGACAACCAGAAGCAAACTGCTAATTCCACTCCTTCCTTAATTTTAATTGATACCATTTTTTGTCTTATACGGGTTTTTTTTTTTAGACGTGTAAAAGAAATGGCATCGGTTGCAGCTGAAAATTGCCATCAAAGGCCACTCAGAGATGGGAATGTCTGGAATGTTTGCAGTTGTGCTTTGTGGCGTCTTCAACCAGGTGGCAGTGTTTTCCTAAATATGAGAAAGGGGCTGAGGCTGAGGATGGCTGCAAGGGAACATTTCCATCCTAGAGAAGAGGCAGCAGTTTCTCAAGCCGCTCTCAGAGACTTCTTAAGCAAATACACTTGCCCACGCGAGTGGGCTTTCCAGGGGGTGATGACATATACTCTACCGGCCACTGCTGCCCATAAATAAAGATCTGGCTGCGAGCGATGTCCACTCTGTTCCAGGCTAGAGCTAAGCTCAGCTGGTCCGGGGCCGAGGCATTGGCTCCTGTGTGTAGACAAGTAGGGGAAAAGAGTGGGAGAGAGAAAACAATGATCAGTTATTATGCCGAGAAGACCTACTCCATTACTCTCTGGTCAGTCCCCCTCTTCTTGGGGAGTAGACTCAGCTGTACAGCAGGGGTTCCCCGACTCGGTACTGTTGGTATTTGGGGCAGGATAATTGTTTACCATGGGGGCCGTTTTGTACATTGTAGACTATTTAGCAGCATCCCTGAATTCAATCCAGTGGATGCCAGTGACACCCCCAACCTCCACCCGAGTCACGACAATCCAAAGTGTCTCCAGATGCCACCAAATGCATCCAGGAGGAAGGAGACAAAATCAGCTCATTGAAGACTACTGCTCAAGTGTTGCTGTTCAAAGTATGGCCCACGGAGCCAAGCAGCAGCAGAAGCAGCATCACCCAGGGAACTTTTTAGAAATGCAGACCCTCTGGGGTGCCTGGGTGGCTCAGTGGGTTGGGCATCTGATGCTTGGTTTCGGCTCAGGTCATGATCTCAAAGTTCATGGGTTTGAGCCCCGTACCAGGCTTCGCCCTGACAGCGCGGAACCTGCTTGGGATTCTCTCTCTCTCCTTCTCTCTCTGCCCCTTCCCCTGCTGATGCATGTGCTGGCTCCCTCTCAAAATAAATAAATAAATAAATAAATAAATAAATAAATAAATAAACAAACAAACAAACAAACAAACTACACACACACACACACACACACACACACACACACACACATATGCAGACCCTCAGGCCCTACCCTAGATCAGAATCTATATTTTAACAAGATCTCAGATGATTCATGCACACATTAAAGTTTGAGAAGCGTTGCCCTGCGACACATTTTGTTTCTACTGGCCAATCTTTGGTGCAACGCATCATTCAAATTGTAAGTCGCATGGTAACAGTGTCCTCGTATCTTAGTGAGCCAGCTTTGCCACTCTACTGAAAAAGAGTTAAGAAGATCTTTTAAGAGAATAAAAAGAAATGACTTAGGTTTCCTTAGATTTGTGGGTAGAAGCCACCGGAATAGATTTTTAAGTTCTCCTTTCATTCTCCAGACTCGGTGGCTAGATCTGTGCTGTCCACCTGTGGCTGTTTAAATCTATTTAAAATTAAATAAACTTTAATGCTTCAGTCACACTAGCCACATGTCAAATGCTCCGTAGCCGTATGTGGCTGCTGGCCTATGAACTGGAGAGTGTTGATTCAGAACAATTCCATCATCACAGAATGTTCTATTGGAATAGTGCTGGTCTAGATCGACGCATCCTGTCAATACATGTAACCTGCCAAGCAGCTGGGTGTGAAGCCGAGAATGGTAGGCGGAGATAATGCTGGGCTACCGTCAGGGGACCAACGTCTGCTATTTTGCAGTTATGTAACAGCGGACCTCTCTGTGCCACTGTTTTATCATCTTGTGAAACGGGGACCATAAGAATTATCCTGTTTACTGACTGGAATGTGAGACTAAAATGAAACCATATAGTGAACGTGCACATGTAAACAGGGTTTTTGCAATTGACATCCTTAGTACCCTGAACAGGAGACGTCCCTAAATATTTGCCTGACTCCATGTTGCTAGAGGTCCCACCAGCAGGGGAGCACAGTACAGAGACAGCACTCTTAACATGGCTCAGATTTTTTGGACATCTAATATGTGCTAGGCAAAATATTAGGCACTTCCATGTATTATCATGTACAATGTCCCCCCAAATCCTGAGAAGTGGGTCTTATTATCTCCATTTGATAGACGAAGATACTGAGGTCCAGAGAGGTAAAAAAAACCATGTAGCTACTAACAGAAGGTAAACAGAAGAAGCATTTATCATGCCAGAGGTGAGATTAAGCCCCAGTGAGTTTTTCCTTCATTCCATGTCTGCGGATTCTGATGTTTGTGAGGGAAGGAGGGACAGCAAATGCTAGTCCTGCCCATTTTCCTGGATTCTTCAGCACTGGAATGCTGTAGATAGGGCTGCTGGTGATCAGACCGTATCAGTGATTCCCAAAGTCTATTGCACAGGAGAATCACCTGGGAAGCTTCTAAAACATCTGTACACCCAGAGTGCACCCCAAAACAATTACATCACATTGTTTGGGGTGGGGGCCAGGCTCTGATAGTTTTAAAGATCTCCACGTGTTTTCAATGCGCTCCAGGGCTTGGGAACCACTGTGCTACATGTCTCTTCTGCTGCCTCCCTTTGCCTCTTTCCTCTTGGCTCTGAGATGTTGAAGTTAAGAATTAGGGGAGCAAAATGTTCTCTATAGGAGCGCTTCTCTAATTTGAGCATGCAAAAGAATAAGCTGGAGAGCTTTTTAAAACAGATTCTTGGGCCCCACTTCTAGAGATTAAGATTTAGCAGATCTGGGGTGGAGCCTGAGTTTCTGCATTTCTAAAAAGCTCCCAGGTGGTGCTGGTGCTGATGATCTGAGACCTCCCTTTGAATAACGAAGGCCCCAGAGAGCTGTGTGCCACATTCTCTTCACAGGTCAAAGGGCATTTTTGATTCTGGTGCCCATGCATTGATGGATTCAGTATACTTGTAGTAAATTAATTAGCGTTTGGAATGATGAATATTAATTCATTTCATACAGGGATTTTTCTATTAAAATTATTTATCACCTCAGGGGGTAACATCAGAAACTGCAAACTAATACTAGGGTAACTGGTGTAAATAAGTGATAAATAGGAACGTGTCAAAATGTACTATCATCACTTTTAAGGAAAAAAAGTGAAGGCTCACTGGGGCTGCATTTGGAAAGGTAGCACTCTATACTTTCCTTTGCTTCCTTAGCTGCTCTGCTGGTCGTGGGTGACCTGCTGTAATGGTTTAATCATTCCCTTTGCCATCTGTATGCCACAGATTTGTATGTCACCCAGTCAATGGTCGCAGCACAGTCTGAACAGGAACACATAGGAGGAAGCAAAGTCATTGACATTACATTAAAGTCAATGTGAGTTACCTGAATGTAATTACCTAAGTGTCAAGTGAAAGCAGGAAGCCAATGAGTCTTGACTTCTCAAAAATTGAAAGTACATCAAGAATGATCCTGGGTGGCAGTTTGGATCAGAGGTTCTCAGCCAGGGTGACCAACCAGCCCAGTTGCCTAGGAGAGTCACGGTGTTAGCACTGAAATTTCCACCTCTTGAAAGAACCCTCAGTCCCACACAAACCTGGATGGGTGGTCACCCTATGCTCAACTACGTCTATATTTTGGAATTGCCTGAAAAGCTTAAAACAGACTGATACTTGGGAGCCATCCCAGAGATTCTGGTTTCATTGGTCCTGGGCACTGCAGTTTTTAAAAGCTCCCCAAAAGCTTTTAAGAATAAGAGGTCTTTAACCTTCCCTTGACATTAAAATCATGAAGGCAAGGTTAAGAACCTTGAGTCTAGATAATATATTTTCATTCACTTATTCATCTGTTTATTTATTAATTGATTTACACATTAAAAACTACAGATCTCATGCTTCTCATATGGCAGGTATGATGCCAGTATGAGGACCAAGATGAGTAATACAGAGTCCTTTGTCTTGAGAGCTTACATTCTAGAGGAGGGGTTAGGTCTGTAATTAAATACATCATCTCGTGCTCAACAGATATTGAATACCTTCTGTGCCAGGAACTGTTTTAACACTGAACATCCCATGGTGAAGAAGGTAGCTGAGATCACTCTTTGCACAGAGCTTACTACTTACTTCTACTAGTAGAAGAGCAGCACTCAGAAAATAAATGGACAAACTAAGAAACAGTATACTTTCTGATTGTGTAAATGCCATGAAGGAGCAGTGCCATTCCCAGGAGTGGGACCTGTGTCTATAGGAACAATTTGAGTCACTCCAAATCAATGTGGCAGCACCGTTCTGGCTACCCAGTCTCACATGATGCAGGCAGCTGGCCAGGCTGTCCTTCTGAAACCAGAGCTGGATATGAAGCCATTGGATATCTTTGTAGGTACAAGTCTGGGTGTTCTGTGGGGCATCTGGTTGACCCTGTGTGGGAACTAGAGGGTTGGAAGGTGCCTTGAAATATTGAAATGGGTCTGGGGTCCATGAAGATCCTGGTTTGAGCTAAGCATTATGCCACCCATATGACACTGCCACCCTGGCTCATGCCAGATCCTAGGAGGGCATGAAGAAGGCCCTTGAAAGCACTGGTTTAATGGTGGTACTGAGAATGACCAGGGTGGTGGTAGAGGGTTGAATGGACAGGAGACCTTCCTGAGAATAACATTTGAACTGGACCGAAATAATTAGAAAATGCCACCATGTGAGGGACTTGTGGTGGTTGGGGTGGGGAGAGCACTCCAGGTAAAGGCAACATCGAGTATAAAGGTCCTGATGTGGGAATGAATACAAGTAGATATAAGACATAAAAAATACAGTTTTATTGTTTCCTCTTTTTGCAGGAGGCTGAAGAATATTTAAGGCATACATAATGGTCTTAAGCAAGGGATTAATTCACTAGATGGATGAGATGAAGAAAGGCATTGTACGAAAAGAAACAGCCTAGGAAAGGATTGGGAGAGTTCAATACCCCTGCAAATTTAGGCAATTCATGGGAAGACACTGAGGAAGATTCAAAGCTTGAGGTATATGTGAGTTAGCAGAGAGAGCTGAAGCCAGAATGGAAGGACTTATAAATGATGTTGGAGGAGTCTCCCTTTATCCTGGAGACACAGAGAAACCACTGGAAACACTTGTTTCAGAAATAATGTGTCAGATGTACATCTTAGAGAAATTCCTTTGGCACCAGTGTGAAGGGTGGATTGGAAGGGACATTGGACTGGAGGGAGAAAGAGTAATAAGGCAAGTATTGCAATATTCTAGGAAAGGGATAATGATCTGAAGGAGCAGTTTGGATGGAGGGATATTTATAAAGCACAATGGATATCTGTGGATGAGAGATTTAAAGTGGGGAGCAAGAGAAGTCAAAAGTGGTCTCCTTGGGGGCCCGGGTCCATGATGGCCAACTGAGATTGGCAATGTAAGATAAAAACGCGCTTTGAGGGGCAGCAAAATTGCAATCTTGAATATAATGAGCTTGAAATGCCTGTGGTATAGCCATCCAGGTGGGAATGACCAGAGGCCATTGGATATTGAGATGTGGGGCAGGGGAGGGATTAGGTCTGGAGACAGAGATTTGGAGAACATTGCGTGAAGGTGATAGGAAGAGAGAAGAGGATTGGTCATGGAATAACAACAACATTTAAAGGCTATGAAAGTAAAGCAAATCTTTAGAAAGAAATCACACACTCACACACACATTCAACAGAGATATAGGAAGAGAACGTGGAGATCATGGTGCCCTACACTATAGGAAGAGAGGTTTTTAAGAAAGAGGAGGTGATCATTAGGTCAAAATCTGCAAAGAGGGTAAGTAAAAAAGACTGACTTTCCTTCTCTATAACTTTTTTTTATTACAAGGCACCAGCTATATGTCTATTAGTTTATTATTTATTTCTGTCCCCAGAGCATAAACCTCAAGAGGCCAGGGAGTTAGTCTACCTTATTCACTGCGGTATTCTTAGAGTCCAGAGCAATGCTTGGCACATAACAGGTGTTCAATAACCATTTGTTGAATGAATGAATGAATGAATGAACCACAAAATGTGCATTAGATTTGGCAGTTAAGAAGTCTTTGATGATGGGGCGCCTGGGTGGCTCAGTAGGTTGAACATCTGACTGCTGATTTCTGCTCATCTCATGATCTCATGCTTGGTCTGTTTGAGCCTGGCATTGATCTCCATGCTGACAGTAAAGAGCCTGCTTGGGATTCTCTTTCTCCCTCTCCCTCTGCCTCTTCCCCAGCCCTCCCTCTCTCAAAATAAATACACATTAAAAAAAGAAGTCTTTGACAATGTTAGTGTGTGTACCTTTAAAGAATATGGGAATGGAAGCATATCTGCAATCTCTTCCTTTAAGGAAATTGCAATTGAACCAGAATGGAGGTGAGTTGGGATAAAAAGAGAGCTATGACAAGTGTATAAATCACTATATCAATGAACAAAGTGGTAAATGTTGTAGAAGCTGTACATATAAGCCCAGAGCACTGCCTCAGCAGTTGAGTACTTGAAGGAGGAAGTAGAATTTGATTATAGTATGGAAGGATGGTGGAGATTTGAACAAATGGAGTGTGTGTTAGGCTGAATGATGCCCCTGCCCCTCAAAGATGTGCACGTCCTGATCCTGGGAACCAGTGATGTTACTTTATAAGGCAGAGACTTTACAGATGCAATTAAGAATTTTGAGTTGAGGAGGTTATACTAGCTTATCTGGTGGGCCCAATGCAATATAATCACAAGTGTCCTTATAAAAGGGAGGCAAGGAACTCAAAGTAGTGGTAAGACGTGTGAAGATGAAAGCAACGGGTTGGACTGATACAGGCAATGAGCTCAAGTCAAGAAATGCGGGCAACCTCCAGAAGCTGAAAAAGACAAGGAAATGATTCTCTCCTGAAGCTTTCAGAAGGAAATAACCCTGCTGATCCCTTAATTTCAGATTTCCAGCCTCCAGAATCATAAGAGAATAAATTTTTATCATTTTAAGCCACTAAGTTTGTGGCAGTTTGTTATGGGTAGTAAAAGAAAACTAACACTATTGGTGATTAAAAATATTCTTGTAGGTAGACCATCAAGATAGGAAGGTACAATAGAGATGAGAAAGCAAGAGTATTTTACACCTTGGCTGTGTGCACAGCAGGGTTCTCAAACTTTAACGTGCATATGATTCATCTGGGTTTCTTGTTTAAATGCTGCTTCTGTTGGGGCGCCTGGGTGGCTCAGATGGTTAAGTGGCCGACTTCAGCTCCGGTCATGATCTCATGGTTCATGAGTTTGAGCCTCGCGTCAGGCTCTGTGCTGAAAGCTCGGAGCCTGGAGCCTGCTTCGGATTCTGTGTCTCCCTCTCTCTCTGTTCCTCCCCCACTCGCACTCTGTCTCTCTCTCTCAAAAGTAAATACAGATTTAAAAAAAAGTTTTAAATGCTGATTCTGTTTCTGTAGGTCTGGTGTGGGACTCCTAATTCTATTTCTTTATATAACACTCATTAGTTTTCTACTGTGAACAATGATTAATCTTGTTCACGCACCCTTTCTCCCTTTTCTCTCTTCCACCATTCTATTTTAGAACATACCATATATTTAGTGTTTTAACTGGTTCTGTTCAATATGCTTACATTTCTATTACTAATATTTGAATTGTCAGTCTTAAGTTATATTCCTTATTTTAGTAGGCAAAGATCCAGATATTATAATGAGTCGAAATGTCTACCACCTCTATCTCTATCCTTCTTCCTCTTAATTTCTTTTTGTTGTTGCATTATTTCTACTGTGCAAGGCAGGTGACACTTACATTCCTTTCTGTTACTCAAAGTGCCGTTTTTGTTTTTATCTTAGTTCTGTTAGATTCTAGTATCAATGGTTACAATTAATGATTTTGCCAGAGTGTACCCAAGGATCTCTTAGCTGGTAGGCTGCATCTTCTCTAGGAGTTTCCCCAAGAGAAAGTCATGGGGACCATCTAGAGTTCTAGAATGTTTTAAACTGTTTGTTTTTTCTCTCAATAGTCTTGATAGTTGAATGACACTGACTTGATATCAAAATCTGTTGCTCTATTGTCTGCTGGCATTGAATGTTAATATAAAAAGGTTTGTAGCCAACCTGATTTTTTAATCTCATGAAAGACTTGATCATTTTGCCTGGTGGCCCAAAGTCATCTTTATTTTCTTTGAGGCTCAGTAACTTTAGTAGCCTGTGTCTAGTTGTTGGGGATTCTGAATCAGTCTTTCCTGGTTCAAGGTGGCCCTTTCAATATCTAGATCAAAGTTTCAAAATTTGTTTAAGGAAAAAATTCTGAAATTGTATTTTAAAATATTTTCTTTGATCCATTACTTTGATTTTCTTCTTTGGAGATAGCAGTTATGCTTATGTTGGATCTCCATTTTCTGTCTCCTATAAATATAATTTCTCTTTAATCTTAATTAACTCTTTATTTCCATTGGTTTTCATTTCCATTCCCTTCCTTCATTTCTATACGTTGTGTCCTGTACTGTTTTCTTTTTCACAATGTATATTCGATCTTGCAGCCTTTCTCAATTCTTCTGCAATTCTGTGATAATTTCATGTCCTCCCTTCTACTTGATTCCTGAATGCTACTCACATTATATCTCCTCCTGTTGCCTCAACTACTCTTACCTGAATTGTGGTATTCCAACTTCGAAGTATTTCTTCATAGATAAAGTGCTTTGTTGCGATTTAATTTTTTTAAAGTTCATGGTAAAATATTTATTCATAAGGTTCATCTGTTCTCTGGAAACATTTTTACAGATATTCTTCTGTGCATACATTTCACCCTTTTGTTATTTTTTATAGAATGTATCTATATGCTAACTGCTTTTTTATTATTTATCATCTAGTGAGTTGGGTTATAATGGGCCCAGAGTAGCATTCCAGGCTACTTATTCTTCACAACTGGAAGGCTTTCTTCTCAGCTACCACAAAGACAAGCTCCCTGCTGCAAACATTACTTATCTGCAAAATTCCATGTGTAGCCCACCACCCCTGTTTCTATGGGCTAAGTCAGGCTCAAGAGTCACCATTGAACTCACTCTAGTTCTTGCACATGCTGCTACAGAGAAAGGAGAGAACTTTGCACCTTAGAGCATTTCTCACTTCGAGGAATTACATTCCGGTACTTCCTGAAGATTGTCACTGCTAGTTTCTCTCTCCCCAGCTTTTACTCTTTCCTCCCACGGAGCTCTTGCATTTACAAATATTTTGGAATATTTCCCAGTTTTACCAAAAATAGAGTTAGCTTGCTTTTTTTCTTCCCTTTTCATTATTGGTTTTTGAAGCTTTCTAGAAGATGAGACTGATGAATTTGTGTTGTCAAATTTGCACTGGATATCCTGAAGGATTCTGTAGGTAGAAGATTGTTTTGGTCAGATCTTTACAATAGTAGTGTTCCTGTAATTGATGTATAGAGAACAAGCAGGGATATATATGCTCAGTAAGAAGCAGGCAAAAACCGTAAGAAACCATTGAAATAAATCAGGTCAAAGGTCCTGAAGGCCTAAGGATGATGAACAAGGAAGGAAAAGAAGGGATAGACCTACAAGATATTGTGGTGGCAAAAATGCCCAGAGTTAGTAAGAATTTGCTTGAATAAAAGGAGAAAAAAATGTAATGGAGGCTTTGAGCCTGGATAGCTCCAAGGATGGGGGCTGTGTGAACATAAATGGGGAAGTCAGGAAGAAATCAACTGTTTGGGAAAAGACAATTTTTTAAAGAATATGTGTATATTTAAAGACAATTAATTGCATTGGATTTGGGGCGCATAGTGACACCCAAGGGAGCTGTCCAGTAGGCAAATAGAAAAAGGGGCAGGGAGGGAAGCTGGAGCTGGAGAAAAATCTGGAGGTCATTCATGCAGACATGATATTAAAGCCATGGCGCCCGGGTGGCTCAATTGGGTAAGTGTCCGACTTCAGCTCAGGTCATGAATTCACAGTCCATGAGTGCGAGCCCTGTGTTGGGCCCTGTGCTGACAGCTCAGAGCCTGGAGCCTGCTTCAGATTCTGTGTCTCCCTCTCTCTCTGCTCCCCCACTTGCATGCTGTCTCTCTCTCCCTCAAAAGTAAAGAAACATTAAAAAAAATTAAAGCCATGATACTTTATAATTTTGACAGAAGGCAGAGTGAGAAGTAAGAGGGTCTGAGAAGGAGACAAAGGAGTGCTCAGAAATGTAGAGCACCCACTTGGTGTCTCTGACACCAAGGAAAGGTAAAAATCAATATAATTACCACCATATATTGAAAGCCAATCACATACTAGGCGTTTTACATTTATCATCTCATTTAATACTCACAAAAACCCTGTATAGCAAATATATTAATCCCCACTTGGAAGATCAGAAAACAGAGGCTTAGAGAGATGGAGGGAATTGTAGAACAGGCTTTAAATGGAGGCCTTCCCTCAGGGTAAAAAAGAGTTGCATAAGAAATAGGCAAAGTCAACACTGTGAAAAGTTGCTGAATGTTCCAGAAGATAATTGTTGGGGTTTAGAAGAGTATTTGGGGTCTTCATGGGTACTGAAAGCTGTGTGAGAAAAAAATCTTCAGAGTGAGCCAGTGAGCTCAGAAAACAGAGTAAGTGGAGGGTAAAGACTATTGGTGGAAAGGCAGGCCAGCTTTCAGAGCTGGATGGTCAAGAGGAGAAAACTAGGATGCTTCCTTGAGGGTCTTGGTGGAGAGGGCCAGGGTCATCTCAGATGACAGAGAGCCTGAATGTGCTGATGGGACAAGGGAAAGAGCCACTGGAGAGGGAGACAAGAGCAAGCACATGATGGATGAGATCTTCAGCACGGAGGCCAGGGAGTAGTTGGTCAGCAAAGAAGAGAGGTCATTGGGGTGAGGAGGGAATGCAATGAGGCTGAGTGGAGATACTGACATTCATGAGTGGGAAAAAGGGAGCCAGGATGAAACCAAATATTTTAAGTGAAGTAAGAGGGGATGCCCTCTGCAGAGAGTGAGAAGGAGTGAGGAGCTGAAGAGAATGGAGAAACACGGTGGATGTGCCACAGGCTGACGACTGAAGAATAAGGGGCTTTCAGAGCAGAGTTAGGGCCCACTGAAGTAAAACATCCCAAATATGTCATGGCACTGAAGGCACATATTGCAGAGAATGTTTATTTAGGGACCTGAGATTCAGTGTTTGAGGAAAGTTTTGTTTTTGTCTTTGTTTTTGTTTTAAATACCCTGAGGGTCACTAAATACTTCAGTAGGTTGGAAATGGAGATGTGGACTCCCTTTGGGAGAGTTGTTAAACAAAAATGTCAGGTGTGTCATCTGACCTTGATAGCTCAAGTGTGGTCCTGTTTGATGGACTGGGGTGGTGGAGGAGCCAGGATTTGCAGCCCTTGTAATGTCCTTAGTGGCACCATGATGTTGTGATGTGTAGCATGGTACCACTCATCTCTGTATTAGTTGAGAAACATTTCTTCTTGTTGGGGTCTTTGGACCTTTCTGTGTTTTATCTGCGGAATCTTGTCTGGTTTAAATATGCATCTTCGGGTTCTATTCATTTCCATCAATCTATTTGTAAATGTTGCACCAAAATGTGATAGGGTCTCGGTCCGTGAAAACATAACCATCCGTTCATTTAAAGACATCACATTCTCTACCAATATGAGAACCACAAAATCGAAAGGAGACTAGCTGAAAGACCCTGTCATGTGACTGGGTTGCTAGGATACACCTTCAATGGTCTCCCAGAGCAGAACTGCCTACCTACCCCCTTGGGCCTCTCTTAGGAATGTGGCTGCTACCTGGAGAAAAAACCAAATTAAAGGCTTGAAACATGCACATAAAGAAGTAGATGAGGTCTGTGTATAACTTATTCTTTGCTCTATTTTCTTGCCCTCAATGATAACTATCTCCTTTTGGTAAAAATAACTTTAGGTAGACTCCCAGGAGAACATTAAAAGAAATCAGGAAAAATTGGATTAACTTTAGCTGGAAGAAATCCACATTTGGCTTGTAAGAGACAAAACAGACAGCTGAGTTAAAGAGCCCTTTGCAGGAAGATAGGGGTTTTCTTTCTCAGTTTATCTTTAGTAAATAAGACAATAAAACTAATATTTCTTTCATGCTTAGCTCATGCCAGGCACTGCTTCTAGGTGTTAATGTGTTAAAGTATCACAACAAACTATGTGCCACTATCCCCATTTTACAGACAAGGAAAATGAGGCACAGAAACTTGTCAAAGGTGAGGTAGCCAGGAAGTGCCAGAGGCAAGCTTCAAACCCAGGCAGTCTGATTTTAGAGCCGATTTTTTCTTTTTTAATTCATAGGAACTTAGAAAATTTTACTGAACTCATGATACTCACAAAAAGAAGTTGGCAAACAGGCTTTTGTGTTCATATCATAAAACAACCCACAGGGTATGAATGAAGGAAGTCAGAATATTCTCTGATGCTCTATCATTAGGGTCAAAATTGGTCAAATGGTACCCAAAATTCACTTGTCAGCTTCTTTAAAATTTTTGTATCTTTACTTTTTGTTTGTCAAGCCCTTTGGGGTTGGAGATTTATTTATTTACTTATCTGGCTTTATTATTAAAAAAATGTATAGGTGCATCAAAAATATGCAATTCCAAAGATACAGTTTGTGAATACACTTTAAGGATGTTATCGATTGGATACAATGATGTACATGTGTGTGGGCAAAATGAACCAGGTCTGGAGATTTTTATATCTTGTTTATTCTGAAGGCTTTGATTTTCAGGATTAATAAGATTTTTATTCAGTTTTTAAACTTTTGGTGGGAGTGCAAACTGGTACAGACGCTGTGGGAAAACAGTATGGAGGTTCCTCAAAAAACTGTTGGTTTCATTTCAGAGCTAGGGGGCACAACTTTTATGGACCAACACTATATAAAAACCTTGCAAAGTCAGGTTGTCTATGTGATGATATTTGCCAGGAGTACCTACAGTAAATTTTGCTACTATTTCTTTGTGTCCTAATAACATATGCAGTCAAAGAGGACAAATGAAATTATATGGCTTCTGATTAATAACATTGTGAAGCACTGTGCCATTTCCTTCTTTTTGCCAACCTAGCTCAATGGACGAGTCCTCTTTATTGTGCCCTTTCTGCAATAAAAGAAGCCAGTAGGTCACAAGGTCTCCCATTAACACGTTAAAAAAATTTTGTAAAAGTGTTCCCGTATGACACACAATATGCAACACTGAGAAACGTTATCGACTTAAGACAGAGGGAATAAAAGAAAAAAATTCTACTGGGTTATACTGCTTGCTCGTGATATGACAAAAATGAATTCATTTGCACGGATGAGTAAATAAAATATCTGCATCTTCCATAGTGCGATTTTTAGCAGCGTTCTACAGAAATGCCTGCCCTGGAGTTCTGGCACATTTTCTGGAATTATTGCAGTGATGATTTCCTAACTTCTGTTTGCCCTTCCTTTGTCTTTTACTTGTTCTGTCCCTTTCACTGAGAACCAGGTAATCCATTTTGTACCTCATTTTTACTAAGGTTAAACATGCACAGCACTAAGAGTCCTCTATTCCTACAAGATTTGTTATAAAATCACAAATCTCATCACTCCCTGCCTCTTTACCCAGAGGCAACCACTCAGTTCTCATGGCTGATTATTTTGGTTCTCCATGGCAGATAGTCTTTGAAGATAGCTTCTTTCTTTTTTTTTTCCTAAACATGTCAAGGGGAGGTCACTTTTTTTTAATGTTTGTTTACTTTGAGAGAGAGAGTGAAGGGGAGGGGCAGAGAGAGAGAGAGAGAGAGAGAGAGAGAGAATCCCAAGCAGGCTCTGCACTGTCAGTGCAGAGCCCGACCTGGGGCCCCATCTCATGAACCAAGAGATCATGGCCGAAGCCAAAATCAGGAGTCAGATGCTTCACCGACTGAGCCACCCAGGCACCCCTGAAGACAGTTTCTAAGGAACTATATATCACCCAGCGTTCACACTGAATCTGGGCTGGTCTTGTGACTCGCTTCTGCCAATGGAATGCAGCAGAAAAGACACTATGCGGATTCCAGGCTTGAGTCTTCGGAAGGGATGGCAGCTTCTCTTTTGTCTCTTGTGGCCAGTGCAGAACTGTGTCCCTTCCTCTTCAGCCAGGGATTGCCAACACGTTTCTCCTGGGTTACAGCTCCTGCGTTCCAGGTTCTGTGTTTTCTGTTTCTGTTGTTGTTTGTTTTTGGTTTCCTCTTTCATTTCAGTGGTGCATATCCTCCAGTAATTTCTGAAGAAATGGTTCATGGGTAGTAAATGTTTTGGTAACTCACGTGTGACAACGTCTATTCTACCTTCACAAGCGGCTGGTAGATTAGGCATAGAATTCTAGATTGCACATAAATGTTCTTCAGAATTGTTAAGGCATTGCACAATAGCTTTCTATGCTGTTGTTTGGAAGTCTAAAGCATTCTGGCTCCTTTGCATTTGAGCTGTTTTTTTTCTTTGGAAGCTCATAGGAGAATTTATATACATATATAGTATTTACGTATTTAGTACATTATATAGTATTTATATACGTATATAAGTTATGTATATATAAATACCATATAATTTATATTTATATAATTTATGAGTTTTATGATTATATTAAATACAATTTATAAACATGATATTTATAATATAACACAGTAAAACATATAATATATAACATATAATATATAATATATATTACATATATATATATATATATACATAACATCTACTGTATGTTAAGCATTTTTCTGGGTGTTTGGATACAAAGTCAAAGAAGACATAATCCTTATCCTCCAGAAACTTCCTGTGGGAGGTGGGTTTATAATCAGGATGATCCACTTCCCCAGTTTACCTGGATATTCTTGGTTTATTCTAGTTTTTCTGGCATAATTATCAGTATTTCTCACTTCCATGCCCAAGAAAGTCTCCGTTTGGAGATAAATCATCTGCTAACCATTCCACAGAGTTGTTGCAAAGATTAGATGATGAAATTATGTGAAGATGCTTTGTGAATTGTAAAACATACAAATAACGGGATGAAAAGATTTAAGGTCTTTTATTTCATTCTCCTACTGAGACAAACAAGTGTCTAAAATTGCTATCTACCTTGCTCTCTGATATTGCTTTAAGATCTGCTTGGATTTGTAAGAAAATAAATTTGCCAGCAAATTAATTTCATTTTAAGGCAGTTTAGCATAGTCTCAATAATTTTCAAGATTAAAGTCCTTTTGTGTGTGTGTGTGTGTGTGTGTGTGTGTACCTGTTTTGGATCATTACATGTATGCTTGAAATTTATTTATCATTTGCTATTGTTTTCAGATTTATGGGTCCTCCTTTCAAATTTAACATTTTATGATTCTGTTGGATTTTGGACATAGGGGATATGCCAATTCCCTAGGAAATTTTTTTTAAGTTTATTGATTTATTTTGAGAGAGAGAGACAGACAGACACAGAGACAGAGAGAGAGAGAGAGAGAGAGCAGGGGCCAGGCATAGAGAGAGGGAGAGAGAGAGAATCCCAAGCAGGCTCTGCACTGTCAGCACAGAGCCCAATGCATGGCTTGAACTCACGAACTGTGAGATCATGACCTGAGTGGAAGTCAAGAGCCAGATACTTAACTGACTGAGCCACCCAGGCACCCCAGTTCCCTAGGACTTTTTAAAGCCTATTGAAAAGGGAAAAGGTATAAACATAGTAGATGTAAGGTAGTTACCATAAAGAAGGCAGAGTGTCTGCCCAGGAGCTTCCAATGTCACTGTCTCATGTGTTCCTTACGTGCCTCCATGTGAGAGCTATGATTTTTTTTTTTTTTTCACACAGAGAAGGGAACTGAGGCATATATACAGAGGTTAAGCAACCTAGTTAATACCACAGCCAGTAAAGCACTAAGATCTAAATATATATCCAATCTGATCTTAATGTCTATTGATCATTCATGAGGTTAACAAATAATGTTTGAATCATTGATGTCATCCTAGGTGCTGTGTATGTGTGGATGTGGTGGGGAGTAAAACAGAGGTGGTTTTCGTCCTTATTTCTCGTTTGACATTGTCCTCATCAGTCAGACCATCATGAAACAGATTTTTCCAGGTACTGGGTTAAATGCTTGACTTGCATTATCGATTAATATGGTTACAACAGCTGTGGGAGAGGTATTATAATTATCTGGGTTTAATAGATAAGGAAACTGAGTCTCAGGGAGGGTAAGCAGTATGATCAACAGGGAGTAGAGATGCTCTTACGGGCACCATTGTCACTATTATCAGGAACTTGCTGGGCAGTCCCACTGTGACAAGTACTAGCCTGAGGGGCTGGGGCAACAGTGCAGGATGGCATGGAGGGAGCCCAGAGGGGAAAGCCTGGGGCCACTGGCCTTCACAGAACCATTTTTTCCCTAAAGAACAGTTTTCGGTCTTGGGGGAAAAAAGGGGGTAAGAATGTGATTTCCTTTAATATTTTTGGCAGAAATACTCAAGTACAGACCATTAAAATTTAAAAAGGTAATATTGACTATAATAATAATGCATAATCATTCTGTAGTAGAAAATATTAAGAAGTTACGTATTTAGGTCCACCTGAAGTAAACTTTATGAGTGTGATTTGGGTGAATGTCTGGGCCTTAATTGGTATTCATTTGACTTAGTTTCTGTTTTTGTCTATGGAATGAAGAATTTATTCCTGGTATATAGATATTGAGGCATTTGCATTTGAGACAAGTCTGACGCTCTTTGACCCTCAGTACTTCAGAGAAGTGTGTGTGTGTGTGTGTGTGTGTGTGTGTGTGTGTGTATTTTTCAAGTTGCTTCTGGTCTTACCAGCATTCTTTCCTTCCCTACTTCCTGGCTACAGAATCGTTTGTGTGTGTGTGTGTTGGGGTGGGGGGACCCACAACTGTGTGACTTGGTAGAGCTGATCCCTTCTCTCATGTCATGGATCAAAGGGATTCTCCCATCTCCTTTGCTGTGGTGATGAATTCAGGGGTGGGTGCTGATTTTAAGGCAAACATATGCAAGTTCTCCCTGGGCCCCTTCTGCTGTAATTGCCAGGAATTTAATGGATTTACTCAGCTGGTTTTGGGTCTGAGCCTAGCACTGCTGATGACTGTTGTGTGTGACAGGTGTACAGACTAATGTTGAGAGAGAGAGGACAGTCCCCAATGATGTCATTGGAACCCTGGATCCTGCCTGGCCTGAACTCGGTTTACCCTTCAACTTCCTGGTCATGTGAATCCACAAATCTGTGTTACTTATTTTTGCTTGAGCTAATTTGAATTGTGTTTCTGTCACCTGTAAGCAAAAAAATTCCTGGTTGAAATCAAATTCCACTGGTGATCTAATCTTTAAACATAAAACAAGTGTCCAATTACACTGATTCTTGCCATTACATTAAGAGAAGTTGTGGGCATTCTAGTTTTATCACTAAGATATTGGGTGTGCAGCCAAGGTCATCTGGTAGCTAAGTGCCCTGGTAAGAGCTCTGAGAGTTTTAAGGAAGCAGATATCTTGATCTATATAGGTTTTGGGGCCCATGCCAGGACTCTAACTGCTCATGGTCAATCAGCTCTGTGACTTCTACATTAAAGATTTGACTAAAGGGCTAAAATGAGCCATCTGGCAACAAGTGCACAGAGGAAGCCTGATTTACAAATCAAAGGACAGAAGGAAGACTAAAGATGGCTTCAAGCAGAGAAGGATTTAATATTTTTGTAAAGAGTTTTCATTGTAAAAATAAGCTAGTGAATTTGGTCTCTAACTGAAATATTTCACTATTCACCCACAGTTTAGCCCCCATGCCCTTATTTTTTTTGAATTTGAGAGAGAGAGCGAGAGAGCACAAGGTGGGGAGAGGGGCTGAGGGGGAGAGAAAGAGACAGAGAGAGAGAGAGAGAGAGAGAGAATCTTAAGCAGAGTGCAGAGCCCCATGTGGGGATCAATCTCATAACCCTGGGATCATGACCTAAGCTGAAATCAAGAGTTGGATGCTCATTTGACTGAGCCACTCAGGCGCCCCTTAAGGTTAAAATGAAGTGATAATGCCACACATTTTGACCTTGTTGATCTCTTTTGGATAAATTTCATTTACTTCCATTTGTATAATATTTAGTAACTATGGTATCTGCATCTCACATATGTGATTAATGTATCAACATGAATGTCTCTCTTTTTTGGCTTGAGTAAGTCTATGTAAACAATTCCGAGTTAAAAAAATACTATTAAAAGAAAAACAATTCAAAAAAGGAAAACAATCATGCATGTGTTCTATTAAATTGCCTACACATAGGAAAGAGGGACGGGAAAGATTGAACATATAATCAGAAATAATTTTTTATCTTCAAAGCAAGGCCATAATTAATTTCATTAAGTCTATTTATGAATCATCTGAGATCAAGCAAGTAGCTTCTCAATAAACACTCCTGGGTGCTAAGTGCTTATGAGACCTGGTGCATAGGATTATTGGATGTACACTACATCAGGATGATGCCACAATTTTTATTTTACTAGGGATTAATTAAGCCATTTAAAAACCAAGATGAGTTATTTAGCAAGACTAATTATCTACTGATGTCAGTACTAGTTTGTGATAATAACTACATTTTCTAGTTAATAAAGTTGGAGGGGCATGCAGCGTAGCTTCAAAACACTAAAACATATATACACTTTATCCTTTTGTATACATTTTTTTTCAAGTTTAGTTGCTTGTAAAGATATACTTTTAAAGGAAAATGGTTCAGAACATAGCAATTTTCATTGTTCTATGTGACCTAATCAATAGCTTTCTTGAGAATGTGCGAAAGTTAGAACAGCCTGGCTCTTCTTTTGACATTTCAATTTTTATTTCAAACTTCTTTCCTCATAGTTTCAAGAAAACTACAAATGTATTCTGTTAGAAAGAAGTTGTCATCCTCCACTTATATCTGTACATAATTCATTAGTTTATTACTTATCGATAGCATTAATTTTGCCTGAGGAAATGAGACATAAAATTAAGTGGGAGGAACGGGATAATTTTCTCTGAAATGACTGTGAAAGTCCACAGGAAAATTGGATTTTATACAAATTGTTTCCTATTAGTCCTGGGTTCAAATAATCTGCTTAGATTCCTCAGCGGTATTTCTAATCGTTTCTTATAGTGACCAGCTACCATCCATGCCTACCTGATTTGTACAGACACTTTAAATACTGCCTGCACATAGTACAGTATTTTTATTCCATATGCACTTGACTTTTGCAGCTAACTCCATAAGATGCTGTCTCCTTTTTTGTCATTCTGACATGAAACAAGGATGGTTTTCTTGGCGACACTATGTCTTCTGCTCAGATCCAAAATATATGATAGCATAGCTCTCCCATTTTTCCCTTAAAACTTTTTAAAATGAAAACCCATACTTTATTCAGATTTTTCTCAGTCTTCTTTTTTCTGCTTGGGGATCCTATCCAGGAAACCACATTACATTTAATCCTCATGTGTCCTTAGGCGTCTCCAGGCTGTTACAATTTCTCAAGCTACTCTTGTTTTGGATGACCTTGACAGTTTTGAGGAGGAACACAGCGTTTTGCACCCTCTGTTAGCTTTTAGAAAATGCTTTCCAGAAAAAAAGAAGTAAGCAATAAAGGTCTTTTCCCATGCCATGCAAGAGCTTCTTTACCAATGAAGATTAAACCCAAAGGCAATGAATTTCTCGCTGATGGAGGACAGTGATGACCACATACTATACTTCAGTGCATGCATAGAAATGGAAGGGTACACACCCATGTGATTTGACTTCTGAGGTGTACAAGAAAAGATTGTTAAAAATTGGAAGTAATTTTATCCACAGAGAGGGTCAAGGGACCCTGCTGTGAGCAGATGTTTTCTGGCTTTATTGAGCCTGGAGCAGAGGGACCAGAGCAAGAGGCATGAACAAGTCAGCCAGGATAAGGTGACTGACAGGAGGCTGGTCAACACTGGATAGTTTACTAACAGAAGTTTGGGGTAGTTTCCAGTGAGTCTCTGGTTGCTGTGATTTAGGCAGGGCCAGGCTGAGAGGGAGGCAGACGGAGAGGGACTAGGTTACTTGCCTAAATTTTTGAGTCCTTTTCCCATAGAACCACTCAAGGTGTCTGAAGTCCAGAGATATTAATGGCATCAGATCTCCTCTGTCTGAGTAGGGAAGCCTGATTTTAGCAAATAAAAATACAGGACTCCCAGTTAAGGTTGAATTTCAGATAAATAATAAACAGCTTTTTTAGGATATGTATGTCCCAGACAATATTTGGGACATTGCTTATGCTAAACATTTATTTGTTGTTTATCTGAATAGTCAGTGTCCTGCATTTTTGCTGCATTTTCCTTGGCTTCCCCTGGGTAGATGTATAGTTTCTAGCCTCAGATCACCACTCTTGGAGAGTGGTTATCTTGCTGTGAAAGACAAATGCGACATCACTTATTCTCAAAAGCCACCCCAGGCCAGCATTTGAAACAACTTTGGATGTCAAAAGCATCTCTGGAACAACATTCTTTTTGTCTCCTTCTTTCGTCAGTTTTGAATAGATTTGTCATTATTCTGTGTCCTATAAAAGTATCCTTTAATATATACTGATACTGAAGAAATAAAACCCAGTGGGTTCAGAAACAAGGGATCAGCAAAGGTAGACTTTCCCTAGGGCCACCTGGTTCCTATCCGTCCTTCCCCCTCCCCACCTCCGGACTCTGGGCTTATGGACTAGTGTTTAGTTTCATGGCTTTCTCCTCCTTCTCCTATCTACTTTCTGGTTTTCTCAGATAATGGAGGGAATAAAAACTTGACTATAAAAAAATTCCTCATGCATGGGATAATTGAAAGAGAAGTAAAATTATAAAAATTAAGTGTTAAACCAGGTTTCATGCCCAGGCATAATTTAAAAAAAATACATAAGAAGAATAATTTAACAAACTAAGGAAATCATAACTGATATAAATATGCTCTTGGTCTCCAAGAAAGTCAGCAGAACATATTATGCTTGACATCCTTCACAGATCAACTGGGTCAAAATCAGAAAGCATTTAAAAGCCTTTGCAAAATAGAGTTGACACATCACAATCTTTTAATGGCATAAATTCCCATTAGCATCAACTGTTGCATAAATAATGTTCATTATGGTGATTAGAAATGTTAATTTCTTAGAGCAATCATAATTTCCTTTAATCTACTATGGCAGTGTTTTTTAAACTGCAGGTTATGACCCATTAGTGGGTCATGAAATCAAGTTAGTGGGATATAATCAGCATTAAAGAGAATAGGACGGAATGGAATAGAAAATATCCAATTTCATTGCACACAGTCAATGTAAATATTATTTCATGTACTTTAACCTGAGTTCTAAAAACATATGTAGGTACTTGGTTATAATATAAAATGTATTCCATATGGTCTGTCATGCACAATCAGAAAACAACTATTCTATATGATAACAAATAAATTCTAAGACTGATCTAAAAGTGAAACACAAATTGAAGTGACAGAATGGTGAACATGGAAGAAAATATTTTCAGTAGAAGATACTATGATGGCTAATATGTTTTTAACCAATGACTGGCCCACTTCTCCATTTGCTGAGTTCTGTTTCAAGGTGGGAAATGTGGCATTCCACTTCTTATTATCAATGCAATAGAGATGTTTTGGTGGTAAACGTAAGTGAGGGCTATGGGGTCAGCCTTTCTGTACTACTTATCTTGAGTATGTTACTGAATTGTTCTGTGTCTTGATTTCCTTATCTCAAGATGGGCCTGGTAATAGTCTGGCCATCAAACTTGTAAAGATTAAATGGATTTATGCATAGAATGTGTTTAACATGGTGTTCGGCACTTAGCAAGTCTTCAGTACATGTTAGTTACTGGCTTTATTACTTTTAATTATTTTTCTGTAAGAATAGCAAATATCAGAGAATTTCTTACCTCAAACTTTTAATTTTATCTCTGACAAATGGAGAATGGAGGCCAGAGTATGCTCTGTGATTCAGCCCATGCATGGTCCCTGAATTCTTCTTCTCCTGAACATGCATTTATTAGTTCATTGGAATGAAGTACTTTAGAGCAAAGGTTCTCAACCTGGGACACATGACCCACTTCACAGGATGGTGAACTTCTGAAATGCGATTGGGATTTTGAATGAATGTGCAAATACACCTTTGGGGAATACATGGAGGGGATACATGGCTTCTAGTGTCAATGGAGTCATAGGTGGTGCAGTGAAGAGTTAGACAGACTTGGGTCTAAGTTCAGCCTTATTAATTAGCATGGTAACCCTGAGAAAGTTTCTTACATCTTGTAGCTCCACTTACCTGTTCTGTAGAATGTGGATTAAATATAGCTGCTACATAATACAGTTGTTGCGATAATTAATGTTTACAGCATTTATAAAAAACAGCACTAGGCATAACGGCTGCCACATTATGGGTATTCAAGAGAATATTAATAGTGGAAAAGGGTAGGTAGACTGGAAATTAGAATACAGTGGGTTCCTATTCTGAATTTCAATTGTGGAATGTTAATTGTAATCACTGAGTAATCATTCATTGAGCAATCGCTAAGTGAGTAATCACTGAGTAATCATTCATTCAGTAATCCATTCCCTAATTTATTCAACAAGAATTGACTGAATGCTGCCATGTGTGAGGGATTATGTGAGGTGCTGAGGAAGCACTAATGGATAAGACACATTATCTGTCCTCACAGGCTTATGATCCAGGAAGGCTCACAAACAGGCAGTCACCAACCTTTTGATAAATGGGGAAGCAGGCAAAGTATGGGGCTTGGGGAGAACAAGGGAGACATCTCAAATTCGGAACCACATTCAATGAGGTTTGTGGTTTTGTTTCATCTTATGGTTCTAGTTTTCATTTCAGGGCTGAACAACTTCCTCTTATTTTAATGCTGAACATTATTGGCCAAGTGTAATATTCCTAACTAAGGGACGTTAAGGGCAGACTTTGATCTGTGGAGCCTGGAGGAAACCACTCTTCTCTTGGATATGGCTCCAAATATGAGCACACATAGTGAGGCCGCTTGGTAACATGGGGCGAGAGAAGAGGACAAGCGTCCACCTTCTAAAGGGAAAATCGTAGAATCCAGGGTTTTTCTATTTTTGCCTTGACTTCAAGGAAACTTACAGTTAAAGTTAACATCCCATTACAAGTTTATTTTATTTTATTTTTATTTCTTCGTCTCCCTCAATGATTTTGACTTTCCATTTTAATGCATTATGACATCTCTGTATCCGTCTAGCATCTCTGCCATATTACATGGTTTTTGCAAGTAGATGGGGTAATAATTATTAAATAATCTCAGTTGTGTAGTGTCTTACATACTATATTGGCCTTTTACTTTATGTATTTTTATGGTTCAGTGGACACGATTGAATGGTAGTTTCTTTAAACTTAAGAAATTGAGTCACACTTTGACAGCTCTATCATAGAAGAATTTCATAGCAGGAACAATGTCTTCCAGGAGAAGTCCTTATGTTGTCAATAATTGGATGTGTCATGGTATCATTTGGGTTTATATCCACTATTAGGAGACAAAGTTGCTGTGTTAATCCATTTAAATTATTTTTGTACTCTCTGGACACAGAAACTCTTACCTTTGAGCAAAGCTGTCAGGATAGCTAAATCAATGTCCTGGTGTCCTTCTGATCCCATCCGAAACACCGTAATCTGCAATTTGAGACAAGGTGACCATTAGCAATGCATGTTTTTGCCCAACAGAAATTCAATCAGTGAGACCATATCTGAACATAGACTATCTTAATATCTACAAGGTAGATTTTTAACCACGGGGAAAGCAGACATAGCAAGAATTCAACTCAAGGGTTCTGCAATTCATTAAGAGGAAGATGTCTCAGTAGCCTCCTAACAGAGACCACCTTACATAATGATGTTTACAATGAAGAGAAACCAGAGACAAAGGAAATGTCCTTTTCTATCATTTCAGTTTTAAAATTAAAACTGGCTGGAATTACAAAAATGTGTAAACTATGAGTTGAGAAATTAAGTGTTTAAATTTTTTTTTTCTTTTTTTTTCCAACGTTTATTTATTTTTGGGACAGAGAGAGACAGAGCATGAACGGGGGAGGGGCAGAGAGAGAGGGAGACACAGAATCGGAAACAGGCTCCAGGCTCTGAGCCGTCAGCCCAGAGCCTGACGCGGGGCTCGAACTCACGGACCGCGAGATCGTGACCTGGCTGAAGTCGGACGCTTAACCGACTGCGCCACACAGGCGCCCCGAGAAATTAAGTGTTTAAAAGTAGCTAGTTTGGTATGCCCTTTGGTAAATGGCCCTACTATGTGTGTGTGTGTGTGTGTGTGTGTGCACGCACATGTGTGTGTATATGCATGTATGCAATGTAGCCATCAGTACACTTACTCCTCAGCACTAGTTTTGAATGGTTTCAACACTGTGATGGCTCTAGATCCTTCAGCCCTCTTGATAACCTTGAACCACCTTGAGAATAACTTAGCAATTATTTCCAGGTTGTGAGAAGGAGAAAGCACACAGTACAATAACATCTTTCCTTGCAGTAATCCAGGGGGACAAAAGTATTCTCCAGGGATGGAAAACAGGAAGGAGAGTAAAGAGAGAGCAATGAAGGATTAAAACCTGTTGGATTAATACACAGTTCCACAATAATGCTGAACAGTAACAGTGATCTTTTTTCCAAGTCAGAGGGAGGCTAGGTAAGGAAGCCAAAAGGTTATTTGTATATGTATACTGAATTACTATTTTTTCAGCTACTTTAGGCTTCAAGTTTCTCTATCTGTAAAATGGGAAAATAATAGTGCTTGCTTGTTTCCAACTGCATGGGAAGTAAACTTTGTAGGATTTGCTAATATATAATTAATTTTTTTAAAAAAATGTTTGTTTATTTTGAGAGAGAGAGAGATGGAGGGAGAGAATGAGCAGGGGAGTGTCAGAGAGAGAGGGAGAGAGAGAGAATCCATGCTGTCAGTGCAGAGCCGGATGTGGGGCTTGAACTCACAAACCGTGAGATCATGACCTGAGCCAAAGCCAAGAGTCACATGCTCAAAAACAACTGAGCCATCCACACACCCTGCTAATATATAATTCTAAGTTTTGCCACTATGAGGGAGAGAACAGACACAGAGACTCATCCACTGTTAAACTATCAGTTGCCTTAGAAATCTAGTCCAGTACCCAGAGACAGAGTAACTTGCTTCAGGTCACAAAATGAGTTAGAAGGATAGTTGTGATTAGAACTCAGCAGCCCTGCAATAAGAAAGAATGAAATATGGCCTTTTGTAGCAACG